>NC_091484.1:33205204-34405204 GCF_947461875.1 Haliaeetus albicilla | reverse complement strand
AAATATGCTAATTACTGAAAACCATCGACACGTGAAGAACTCAGTATTTCAGCCTACTCCCCATACCACCAAGAGCAGTGAATGTGAAATACCACCTGTCAGGCACTTGCAGCAGATACGATATACATTCTGCAGTGTCCTATGGAGTAAGAGAGGCGTGAGAAATAAAAGTGCTGGAGGATGCGATGCTATTGCTTGCCTCTGCGATTTGTACACGGAGCAGCCCGGCAGTGTGGCGTGGCAGGAATTCCTCAGCTGAGTACAAAAGGCAGCATCGCAGCGAGCTGCTGAGCTTGGTAATGCTTCCCATACCACAGGGGAAAAGTTTGCATGGGGATTTTTTTGTTTCTTTAAAAATCCATACTTGCAAACTATCAAGTTACACACAAGAATAAGACTGAGGATTATTTTGAAAGTGCTTTAAAAAGATTGAGAGAGAAGGGGACTGCTGATTGTTCAGAGCAAGGCAAAGCTGTTGCTGCCTATTCATTTCATTCATCCTAAATACCCAGTCACAGTTTAATTCCTAGATGTACTGTATGCCCTTTCGTATATAATCAGCCTAATTTGTCTTCAGCTGCAAGCAAGTGAACCAAGATTCATTTAGTTAAGCAAGCTAAGCAAAAACATTCTTTGCTCACAGATGGGTAAGCCAGCCGATATCTTAAGATAAATGAAGGGAATTTTGTTTTCTTTTCTTAGCTACTGTAAGGATTCCTACGGACAGAAGAATGACCAAACAAATTCTGTCCCTCCATGTTTTCAATTAGTTAAACAGAGAAAGATTAATAGATCTCATCCTGGAATCTGGAATCCTAATTTGCAATATTGGACGTTGTTTTGACTTCAACTGGCACTTTTAACAAATAGACTTTTCACTAGAGGTTTTCAGAAAGACCGCGTGTAATATTAGATGAGAGGTACTTAATTAATGTAGGAAAGTGCCAACAAACTATCAGCCAGCACTGACTTGTCTTGGATTTGAAATAAAAGGTATTTGCTCTGTGCTGCCTGCCTAGCAATTACCATTAAATGTGTGTGGATTTAGGCCAATTCTTAATGAAAAAGGGGCCAGCTCACAACAAATGTCACCCATGTTGTCTTGGGTTACGCTGATAGTGTGGTGAATGAATCAAACAAAATGCAAACATTAAATCTGGCTGACCTTAGGACAACCAGGGGAAGGCAGAGATTGGCTATGACCCTCCTTATCCTTGTGCCCTATCTGAGGGTACAAGGCAATAGCCAAATCTGCCCATCGCACCCTTCTCCCAGATGGCTAAAAGATTTGCAAAATAGCTGCAATAGAACACTGTGTTGTCAAAAGAAGGTGTACATGGAGGAGAGTGCTGAAAATCAAAACCCTTCTAATCCCAGCAATCATGCTGAATAGTAGCAGGACTTGCTACTAAGAGAACTGTACAACCATTTTTCAGATGTATCTTCCTCCTGACTGCATGCAGGTGAAAGCAGACAGGGAGGGGAGAAAAGTGTACCTTCCCAGGCTCTGGCATTTTCTTGGTAGAGACGCAAAGTTCAGGACAAGTTGCAAGTGTCTCAGCCCTGCGCCTCAGCGTTGCACCCTCACAGGGTCAGAGAAGAAGTGAGCATGAACAACCCTTGCTGCTCATCTCTGTCTTCCCGGGAGAGATTCAGGAAGGTGCAGGAGCAAGGGAGGTTGTGTCCTGTTCTGCCCTCTGGCACCGAGGGGGCAGTGACGCCCTCTAACTGGGGCTGCAGGGGAAAGAGGCATGCTTTGCTCTACAGCCAGTGGAGAAGGAAACTCTGCACTGAAGAGGTTAGTTTAGGAAAGAGGAGACTAGATCTCCCCAAGACTATATAGGGAACCCAAAGATTGCAAAAACTGCAGAAATCCCGCCAGCCCTTGGTGAAAAGATTTTGCTCATCAGAAGGCAGGGTGATTGGCTTGGGACCGGTAACAAACCAGGGAGCTGGATCCCCCTTTTCTGTCTCCCACTCCCTATCGTCGTGACCTGCCACTGTGAAGGACAGCTCCCCAATTTCTCAGCCATGTGCGCCCAATGGGCAGCAGGGAGCAGGTGGGCAGCTCCCATGAACTTCAACATACAGCAGAGGTAAAAATCTGCTAATTCCCTGGCCTAAGGTCTCTTGTCATCATCATTACCTTCCTTCTCTTCTTTTTGAAAAGTTTCCGCATGGCAGCTTAAGGTAAGGATTTTCTCTGCCACTGTCCTACCATCTTTCCTCTGTCCTCTCCCTGTCTCCACCTGCTCTTGGCCAATCTCTACAAGAGACACTTTGTGCACATGCATATGTTTTTTTCTAATTCCAGCACTGTGCAAAATGGATTTTAACCCTGCCTGGGGCCAGCTCTCCACACACCTTGCTGGTGGATAGAGCCGCTTCTCCATTTCAAGCTCCTTTGGGTCTTCGAGCTCCTCTTGGAGCACCTGAAAGCCAAAGCGTGCCCTGTATATTGCTCCCCCCCAGACACCAGCACTACCTGAGCCTGCTCAGAAGGGAATTCAAGGAGGTAGCGGTGGGCTGGCAGTGCACACCCTGAGAGCCAGTGCAGGGAAGCTTGGCCTCAGGTCCCTGAGAAGCGACTCGTGCGATGGTTGCATCAGTTTGGTCTGGCCGTTCTGCGGGACTGCTGTCCCTTTCTCTTGTCGCTCTTTTGTCTGTTTCTTGTGATAACCACTGAGGTTTTCTGGCAAGTGACATTACTGGCCCCAAACAAGAGCAAAGTGAACTGTGAGTTTCTGTTTTGGGATGCAAAAGGGAGCTTCTGGCTCCTTGCAAGTCATTCGCACTATGCTTCTATAGGTACCTTCTGAAATCTAGAGGTCTCGTCAATAGAAAGTTAGTGTCCCAGGAAGAACAGTGGGTGCTTAGCACTTTCCTTTCTCCCACCTGTTTCTTTTGGGGATATCAGGTTGCTCCGAGGCAGGTGGGCTCTTGGAGGAGATGGTGAGTGAGTCCACTTTGCTTGCGGTCCATGGGAATTGTCTGGGTTCATCCTGAAGCATATCAAGGTATCTGCTTGGAAAATAAATTCTGTTTAGAGAACTTGCTATTTCTTTAGGTTAGCAGGACACAGCAGCCAAATGAGGATTTTCCTCATAATCTTCAGAGCAGAAATGTGGAATAAGCCACAGTTATCTGGGAAGGGACGATCATAATTTGTACTGGCTGCTCATCGGTGTAATCACACATTCGGTTTTGTAGGCCTCAGCTTTTCTGTGGTAGTGGTGCTCAGCAAGTCCTTCTCTTCCCAACCAACTTCAGATGCACCGAGGGAGCAACCTTCGGTACCCATCCGCAGCACTGGTTGCCTCCCATTAATCCCCTCTGGCCTCCCGCCATTTGGATGGGCAAACTGCTGTTCTTTCTGTTATTACATTTTTTTTTTTCCAAAAAAGCTATCAAACTCATAATATATTGAATTACTTTTTTCAGCTACCTGGTTGTGTGCGTAATTGAAGGAAGTGGTTAATTTTTGAGCACAGTGGGTTATTCACAGCACTAAAATTAGTTTTGCTTTTGTTAGACCAGAGATCCATTTGCCGCTAACACAGTTAAGGCACAAACCAGTATTTATACAAGAGATGAAAAATGCATTGATTGACCAAAACCTTCTGTGCCACTGAACACTGTGCAGTGATCTAACTAGCAGTGAAACAAATAACTTACCACAGCATTGGAATTACATGCACGTAGCAGGAAATTCTTTTTTTTTTTTTGTTCACAAAAGGACTTGATCACATGCCATTATTCAGAGAGTAGCTGAAATCTCTGCAGGCCTTTGCTCTGTAATCTAAAAAGCCCTTTGCTTTTTACTATCACAGGCTTTGGCAGCTACAAGAAAATGCAAAATGATGGCTGTGCTTGTATCGATTATCATCCTAATTCTGCTTCCAGTGAAGTCCATCACAAACCTGCCACAGCCTCCCGTGGGAGTGGATGCAGGTTGTGTATAATTGCAGTTACTTTAATACAAATTTACTTACTTGACACTTGAGATTCTGCATTCTTGCTGCACTTATGCTGTGAGCAGCATTAAATTAACTGACTGCTATAAAAAGGCTCTTGCTCACCTGTACTCCTATTTTCTGCAGGAGGAGTGACAGCCCCCTGCCTGGAGCGCGTCCTGTAGCAGCACAGGGCTTTTTTCTGCTTCCCCTGGTCACCTGTGAGATTCCTCCAACATACTATGTCTTTGTGATGGATGCGCTGCCCACTGGCAATTGCTCATTTTGATGCTCTGCGTGACGTCTCTGCTTCACGTCTGGCTCCTTATCTCATTATTTATTTTATGACCTCTCTACCCATTCTGATCTTCAGTCACTCCAAATTCTCTTTGCAGCCTACTTCTCCTGCTCAGTTTGCTCAGTCAGTGGCCCTGTGTCTGGTTTTTGGGTCACAGGGAATGAACAGGCTCTGGCTGAACGCCTCCTTCTTCAGGTGGAGAAGAAGGTGACATCTTCTAATAGTTCTAAAGCTGTTCAGTGCCTTTTATCAGTTCTTTGCTTTGTCCGAACTCAGTACGTATAGCCATTTAGCTTTGCCAATAGGGCACCTTCAGTGATAGCTTTAATTCAGTCTGCACAAGAGGGAGTCACGAGGCCACGGCTTTATCCAGAGTCTATTTTAGGTTTGTGGGCTGGGCGGAGAAGCAGAGATTGAGCAGTTTCTACCATCTCTTCAAGAGGTGCAGTGTAAACCTGGACAACCCTGATGCTGTTTTATGCAGAGGAGTCAGCACCGGGGAAGAATGACTCCCTCCCAGCTGCTCTATAAGTGTGTGCTTGGAGCAAAGCCCCTTGACAATAACCCTTGAATTACGTGCTTCTGCTGTGAGCCTGGGCAAGGTTAGGACCCTGATTTAACCTCATATTAGATCCTAGGTGCCTCCATGCACCCACTTTTTGCATACGAGAATCGGCAACCTATGTTACTTAAAAACTGGCTGTTACTGCTGCCTATACTTCACCAGCTGCCTGTCAGTGTGACATCCAGATTCTGCAGAGACCTGCTAAGGGAAGAGGCAGAGCAATGTATCATAGCTGACTTGGATTTCCTTTCAGGGAAATCTCTCTGCCCTAAAAGAACTGGAATGTTTCAAAGCATCATTTGTAAATGTTAATATGGAGAATGCTGGGTAGCAAAGTGGGTGCAGGCATCCAGATGAAGTCTTTAGAAAATGTCTGTCCCAAAAGTGGAGAAGTCTCAGATTTGTGTTTTAGTATCTATCATCTGCCCTATTTCACTTCTGACCTGTTTCAAATAAATAAATACATTAAAGGTCTCCAGCTAAATATCAGCAAGTTACACCTAGCCCTGCAAAATCTTAGGGACTCCATGACTGGTTTGGGGAAGGACTGTTCAAGCCCAGCTGGTAAGACTGTTCAAAACTGTGACCTTGCGATGGGCCTCTGGTTCCCTGGGTCAAGTCTGTACCGCATGGGCTTGGTAGATGCAGCTGAAGACAAGGACTGTTCATATAGCTGATCTTTTCATGGCCCACATATGAATAGACCTGATCCCATACATCAAAGCTCCAATGGTCCTCTCCACAGAAATCCTCTGTGCTCTCACACCGATGGGATGTGGCTATAGTCCATATAATTCTTTTGCCTTCTGCTGAAGAAATTGTGAATCGGAGCCGAGGCGATCGCGTTGCCTCCTGGGAGCTTCCTGGATGACCAGAGCAAAGAGCAAGGCTTGGGAGGAGTTTAGAAATGGTGCTCGCACAGAGACTTTACTTCGCCACATCTCCTCCAGCCTGGGAGCAAAGACCACTGGCTAGTTAGGCTGGAGGCAGCTCTGTAGTAGGAGTTGTGCTAAAAACTGCTTTAAACAGGGAGAACGCAGGGCATAATTTGCACCAAACCTTTTTTATCTCCTATGATGGTAGGCTCAATCATCCTGCAAAACAGAGCTTCCAACTTTGCAGGTTCAGAAGCAGAGCCCCATGAAGACCCAGAATACATCTGGTTTGCACCCTGGACTGGTTCCACCATGTGTTACACCAGCGCACACTGACATGCACTTCATGGTAGTCTATGAAAACTAACCTAGAGATGTCCTTTCCTTCCTATACCTTTATTCTCCCCTTGCAGGTGATCAAACACATGTATTAATTTGACAAGACACTGCTTAAATCTGACAAGAGAAAAAAAAATTTGAGAGCAGGTACTAGCCTTACTGGGGCAAGTTACAGGCAGCTTCTGCTTGGTGGCTGAGCCTTGGAGGCTGCAGGAGGGTTATGATGACATGCTGTAGGGCTCTGTCCCTGTAAACAACCAGGAAAAGAGGAGGGATGTGCATATGGATGTATGCAACGTGGTGCCTCTATGAGCAGGCTGGGGAGTTTTTCATGTGTAGCTAAGAAGTTGTACTGAATCCATCCATGCTTATATCTGTTGCAAATGAATGATTGTACAAAGCACTCAGTGAAATGTAAGCCATGACTTTTTTCCGCACCCATCATGAAATAAAATTAAGGAAGTGCCAAAAGACACCAGCTGAAATACCATGGGAAGGACCTGGCTGCTGGCTGCCTGCACTAAGGAGCGAGGTAAGGGCCCGGGGCCGCATGGGCTTATATGAGCACTGGTCCCCGGTTCCTGCTCAGCTGAGATGTCTACAGGCTTGCAGTTGACCATAGAACCTATGGATGCTTCTGTGGTGGTTCCAGAGGCAGCACATTTTATTCTTCTTCTGAAGTGGGCTACAGACTTCATTTTACCTGGCAATTGCGCGTAGGCAGGGAATTTAATTTGAGAGAACGATCTCCCGGTTGCGAGTTTTTCCCCCCTCCCAAAGCAGCATGCTTGAGGACCAGTGTCCCAGCCCTCTCTTCCCCAAAGCTCAGGCACTGACTCATCTGCAAAAGCTGAGGCTGGAAGCACAGCTGATCATCTGTTGAGTCTGGAGAAACTTTTTGTGGTTGAGACTTTCGGGTTTTGTTCAGCTGACAAACAGGAGTTACTCAAAACTCATTTACATTGCAAGTGTGCATTAAAATGCATGAGGCGTGTAAGGCTGGGGCTGGTAGAAGAAAAATGCGTGCAATTTGTGGAAACTGTGGATTGTTATGACTCCTGAATTGGCATATTTATATGCTTCATTGTTCTTAGATTTGGGATTTTCTGTTTGTCAAATCTAGCGTGTGTGACATACATACCATGACAGACTTTTCTTTTTCTTTCACTGAAGACCTTTCAATGCAACTGATGTCATAGCATAGCCATGGCTACTGGGCGATAGGCTAGATGACCCATGAGAGATACCAGCCTGAATCATTCTTTTCCAGGAATACACTTGCTAAGCTAAGATATTTCTTGAGAATTCATTGCGCTACAAATCACAGCTGGGGAATGAATACAAATCCTGTGTGATGTCTCCAGCTGAGACAGTATTTTTAATCCTTCTTTCTCAGTTGTCTAAATGCAGTAAAATTGAAGGCAGGATTAAGACCTGTTATGCAAAGGATCAAAAAATCTTTTTTGAGACATAACATTAAGAGGTGTTTTTTGATTTGGGGATCCCAAATGTTTTCCAGCAGAGGTGCAGAGCCCTTTGGGACTGTAATATATGCAGAAATATATTGAATAACAGATAAGCTTGTTTATCTTAGTCCTCTTTTGCAGGACACTTGGAGGAACTTCATAGATCCTTGCAGGTGGAAAAATTACTGGTGTTAAAGAGAACAGATTTTAAACTCTTAACCACTTTTTATATGCTGCTGTATGGGACCAAGAAGTCATAAAATGTCATAGCATGTAAAACCTTATGTCACCGATTAGATAAATTGCATTTCTTCCAGTCTAACAAATAAACAAGAGAAAGTTATGAGAATATATCACAAGCTGGGTATTCCCACATGGTAGATATTACTTCTCCATTAGATGTATTCAGCATTCCTCTCAGGGTACAGATTTACTAGACAAGGTCCTTTTGATCCCCAGAATGGTGCTGAGCAGCCTCACCATTACCTCCATGAGCTCTGCAGACCTCCACTGTTCAAACGTGCCTGTTGCAAGACACCTGGGTCATTGTCAAGACTCAAACCATGGGGCAATGAGGTGGGTTACAACACACGTCTCCAGTCCCATACAGAGAACGAGCTTATTGGCAGCACAAGCGAAGTGCCAGAGAAAGAGAAGAAAGAAATTTAACATCTTGTAGTTTTTATCCTACAAGCAATGGGACAAGCTGCCAAAGGAAGCATTGATTGACCACTGCTGGTGCTGTCTAATGCTGGACTTGGACTTCAGTAGCCAGGAATATGGTAGGTGATGGGACCTGTGGATGGATGGGGAAAAGGGGGAGCCAGGGAAGTCCCTTTTGTTCAGAGCTGCTCCGAGTAAGAGGCCAGAAAACTGGCATCCTATGGTGTTGACAGAGGTGGTGATAGAAAAGCCCCATTTCTCATGAGGGGTAATACAAAGAGAAGTGGTACAGCTTCAGGCAAGTACAAGCTATCCCTGAAAAGAACAGGGAAAAATACAGTGTATTTCTAATGTTTGTGTGGCACTTTGAAGCTGGAAATTGTTATGAGTGCTAAATATTATGTTCCCTAATATGTAAAACGGTGACTAATACTATTACATTCTGTCATACAGAAGCCCTTGGGATGCAAATTCTAAGAGGCACAATAAATAACCATAAAATAAAAAAAAAAAAAAAAAGGAAAAGGAGAACAAAACCCTGTTTCCCATTTCAGTGAGAATGTGCTGATTGACAGCAGACTTGCGGCGACACTTCTCCTCCCGGCTTGGGCTGCAGAGCCCAGACCCAGCACAGGGAGAAGAGGGATGCTTGCTGAAGGGGTAGTGAGAAAATGGGTCTGGCTGGCCACTGCCTCGCAGAGCAGCTGTGGATGGGCACTGCCGGGGAGCAGGTACCCTCAGCCTGCACAGAACCGATGGTTACAGAGCCGACTCTTTTCCCCTGTCGCTTTTGAACCGGTGAACATAAGCAGCCGCGCTGCCTGAGCTGTACGCCTCTGAGCCATTAACGCAACGCTCTCGGTGGCTTTTTGAGAGCCCATCAGCAGCTTTTTCTACAATAGCTCTGCTTCAAAACTGCTGCTTGGGGAAAGTGGCATCTCACTGCCTCCCACTCTCCTGACTCCCGCTGGACACCGCCAGCGCTCTGCAGTCAAGGATACGGCTCTCCTTCCTCCTACGCTTTGCCTGCATTAATTTTTTTCCCCGAGTTTTTGCATCATTTGTGTGTGCCGTTGTCAAACGAAATTACCGATCTGTAATTGGTAAGGGGGGAAGCAGGATCGTGCCCAACCAGACTGCTTGCTGCTGTGAGGTGAGATGACAGCCTTGGCGGCCGGGGGATGGCGGTGGATGCCGTTTCTCCCTACTTTAGCAAGGGTTTTGCCACAATACCCCATAGTATCCTTGTAGCCAAATTGGTGAGATGTGGTTTGGTTCTTAGGGGGTCAGTTCTGGGGCTGGGCAGAGTTTAGTGTTTTTACCATTAAGCCGGGCAAGGGTCAGAGCACACCTGTGACAAGTTCCCGATGGCACCCTGGCAGCTGTCAATCTTTACAGGCTCTGGCGCAGGGGCAGTCCCAGCTCAGCCCCCTCTAATGCCCCGTGCCGTTGGTGATGCCTTGCCGAAGCCCCAAACAGGTTGCAGCCACGGACATCCCTGTGGGTCCCGCCGGTCACTGCCGCCGGCTCGGCAGAGGGGCAGGGTGCTGGAGGCAACGTGCGGTGGGAAAACCCCACCCAGTAAGAGAGAAAAAAAGCCATGGGTTTGTTTCCCTAAACCCAGCTATAATAAGCGGAGCTTGATGAAATGTGCTGGGTGAGTGCATCTTGTATGCGGCTGTTTCTAGGGGAGCGATTTTCTTCTTTTTGCTTTTAATTAGCCAGGCTTAAATTAGCAGCATCTACTGTTGATATTTCTCCGTGAACAGCTAGAAGACTTTCAATCAGGGGCCTTATTAACATGCAAAAAAGTGATTTGTTTTGATTTCAGTCTGGAAGGGTTTTTTTACCCCCCAAGTTTCCACTTCAGTATCTTCTGCTCTAAACAAAGGCAAAATTACTGTGTCATGGCCATATAAGAGAGCTTGGGTTACCTGGGGAAAGAGGAAAGACTTGATGGAGAGTTTCAGAAACTCTCACCTGGTTTGGTATTTTTTCTGCTGTATTTTACTATGCTGAATCAACACCCTGCTGTGGGATCACAGGAGACTCACCCAGGCTGCTGTGCTCCCTCGCAGGGTAATTAAAATGAACACAATATAACTTTTTTTGCTTCCCAAAGGCACTAGGACTCTTCCCAGCTATCTCCTCCTCTCCCAACCTACAGTTTTGGACAGGAGGAAGGTACAAGGTTTTTTATTCCCTAATTCCTGAATCGCTTCATCAGTATATTTGCATTACTACATTCACACTGCAGGTGACTGATGCTGGTCTATGCACAGAAACACGCCCCCAACAAGCCTCCCACATGGCAGAGGGTTTCCTTGGATCTTGTTAAGAACACCAGGTCCAAGGTCTGTTTCCTTGCTCCAAAGTTTTCGGGCTGATGTGGCAGCAAACTTAATTTGTTCACTTCCCCAGTCTGGAAGTCTTTGGAGAGGTGCGGACATCAAGATTGAAACTGAGCCAAAATGGCGATGTGGGTGGTTGCGACCCGGTTTTGGGCTGTAGAGCATCAGAGGTCTCCTCCCCACCTTGCAACAGGGCGGTGGGATTTTGTCAGCCTCTTTGTAGGCTCTGTCCCTGTCTGTAGACCATGAGGTCTTTAAATCCGTTTCTATGAGACACCCAGACGGGGATGGTCAGGGCTTTTTATTATTACTTGTACAAGTGTTTAGAAAACCTTGCTGTGTGCCATAACCCCACTGCGCTATGTGCGATGCCTACACAGAGAAAGCTGGGGAAATGCTGAAGGAAAATCTCAAAAAGACCAAATTTCTTGGCCTTTTAAGCCCCCTTGGCACAGCAGGGGTGGTAGGAGAGCTGTGCCTGTCCATCCTATGCTCTTGCAGGAGGCACTCAGGGCACCCAGACCCTTGCCACTGCGCTGTGGGGGGAGGATGGTGTGGGCAGAAGTTTTGCTCTCCTCCACTTAATGCTGATTTTTCTAGGAAAAAATGCATTTTGAAGTGGTTTGGATTTTTTTTTTTTCCCTCTGAGAAAATCCTGGAGTTTTTCACTGTTAATCTGGGTTATGTTCAATAACAGAGTGTCTGACTTCTTCAATTAAACTGTTTCCAAATACGGATTTTTCCTTCTATGAATGTATGGGGAAAACTCAATTTTTTTCCTAACCAGATCTAATTATGAGACTCAGTGGATTCCATTCGTGTGCTTAAATAAGAAGAAGAGACCCGATTCTTCAGATGTAGGTTAAACTGATTGATGTCGGGTTTGAACAAAGCAGATGATTGTGAAAAGCAGTGACTTACACAGCATAAATCATCTGGTCTGGCACTATTTGCCTTAGGCCGGTTGTGTAATTACAAGTGTTGAGTAACAGGAGCACCTCATGCCTTATCTGATGTTCATACCAGCTCCCCAATCAGGTACACCTGCCAGAGGGGTATGTGGGGATATAAACTCAAGAAGAGAAAGGAGGTTATCCCAAATTAGAGTGAGAAGAGGACCTTAGCTAGGGAAAAGCTCCCCATGCTCCCCAAGCAAGGGGTGATGCCTTCAGCTGGGGACCTGCCTGCGAGGCCACGAGCCAGGCAGAAAGTCAGTCACCGAAGTGAAGTTTTGAGTAACCTGGAGACAGGACTGGTAAGGCAGACTGATGGACTGACGGACAGGTGGACAGGGGCTGTGGGACCAGCACACAGCGTGCCCAGGTGCTACAGCCCTGACTGCAGTCTGTGCTCAGGGACCACCTCCTCTTCAAAAAGCCTGAGAAGCAAAGGACTTGGATTCCCAAATATTGCCTTCAAAAAGAAGAGTCTTGTGACTGAGGGGGATAACAGCAATGCCTCTGAATGACATTTGCTTTTGCGGGTTGGAAGGACAGACTCTTGATGTGTGTTTTCAGTGTGCCTTTCTTTGACTGCAATTCCTCCTGTGTCCAGGGAATTGGAGCCCTGCGTGTCCCTGGAAATTAAAACAAAAACTGGCTTCAGTGGTATTTCCTGAAATGCGTTTTCATCTCATTGAATCTGTCCTAACAGCAGCCCTGAAGCATCCGATATTTCATTTTCAGCTAGTAGTGATCAAAAGCAACATCAGCAAGGAATAAATACACAAAGCCATGCTGTGGGGATATTAATTCACATGACAAGGCAATGCAGTTTGCTTTATTAAAAAAGAAAGCTCGCGTGAGGGTTTTCTTGGTCACTGACTATTTCTGTCACTATGAAACATCTGTATTTTGCAATCTGGTATTCTTCTGGAGCTTAGCTTTGAGGGAGTAAGGCTTCAGCTCCTGTGAACAAAGCTGCAGCCCCGGTGAAGGTGCCTGAATTTGTGGTGTGCGTGGGACAGGGGCAGCCAAGAGCAAGGGCTGAGCGGGGAGCTCGGCTGTGCTGTGCCGGAGGCATCTGTGTTAACGGTATTAGGCTGCTGGAAAGCTGCTGACTCATCCCGGCAGGGACGGGGAGGCTTTTTGGTGAACATCCCCCTTTCCCCAGCACAAATGTAGCTACTTTGTTTACAAAGGCAAAAAACCCAGCCCCAGCTAGGTGGGCTTTCTTTCACAGGGGTTAAAACAAGCCAACTCCACCCAAAGCTGCCCAGGACTGAGCCGCCTGTTGAAGTCCAGAGCATGGAAAGCTCATTTTGGCTGCCCTGGCCCTGGGGTTATTCTCACCTGGGTGCCAGAGCATGCACCACCTCCCACTGCAGGCAGCTGCTTGCACGCTCACCGTCGCATTGCTGGGGGGGGGGGGGCTGTGGGATTTCTAGGTTACTTTTCCCTGACAGCAGACACTTCTGCCCCGATGACAGGACGAGTGATGCTGTTCCCTCGGCACATGCTGTTGGGAGCAGTCACCAGCTCCCCTTCGCTTCCCTTGTCATTAAGCAGCAAAGACATTGCCATTTTGAATTCAAAGCTTGAAGACAGTATGCTTTTAATTCAAGTGATGAAACTAGAAGGGCTTTTTCAGCAAGGCAGCCGCCAGAATGCTATTCAATACTTTGGGGTTTAGGCTAGCTGAAAGTGGGAAGAGATCAAAAACCACTCCTGGAGGAAAAGAGCTGCTGCTTTTCACCAGAGAGTTATCGCACACTGCAGCTGACGTGGGAGATGCTGCCATTGTGTTACGGGTCTCTCTGGAGGTCCCTAAGGTAGAACAACAACAAAAGTTTATTTGGAACAATAAAATAATAAACTAGATATATTAAAATCTAGCAAAGGGAGAGGTTATGGAGAGCAGGAGTGCTTCCCCTGGAAACACCCTGCTGATGTGCAGTGGTTCCCAGGGCACGTGGGGATTTTTATTCTCCGAGAGTCTTCTGCAGCGTATCTCCAGAGCTGGGTAAGTGCTGGCCCACATGGCTGTTACTATGGAAACCAGTATTTTTACATCATAAAAAATAGTCATGTAAAACCCCTGTAGGTTGTCAGCGCTAAAGCCTTTTGCCGTTTGGCGAGGAATACGGCCAGATATCAGGCATGTGGAGAGAGCAGTGCCTTTTCCAGAGGACCATCCCGCTCTTCATCGGCTGAGGGTGGTGGGCACCTACATGCGTTTCGGTGGTCAGGGGAGGCTTTGGAGAGGGGAGCAGCTGGGTGGGTGCCCATCACTGCCCCCCTTCCCGGCAGGGCCCTGATTGCCACCTCGCTGCCTTTCCTGGCCTGCCCAAGGACTTTCTACGCCAGCTCACAGGGCTTGTTTTCTGGCACGATCCAAGCACTTCTCGCTATCGTAATGGGTGCAAGCTACGGGAATTTCTCAGCTTCTCCTGCAGAAATGTGCTTCAGCAGGGAGGGGTAAAACCAGCACAAAGAGCTGCCTCCTCAGACCTCCACCTGATCTGGCATCTCTGTGGCTATGAAATTCAGCCGGAGCTTTGGAAATGAAATGTAATTTGCAGTGTTATCAGCCGCTTCAGTCCATGGCTGCTATTCACACAGAGGAGCTGCTGGCTTTCCTGGCGAGCCCAGGGACACATGTGCTACCCCAGCCACACATCCCAAATGGCAGGGAGACCAGGGTAGAAAGAGTTCAGGCCATAAGACCCCTATGCAAAGGAAGGAATTAAAATACAGGTTTAGTCATCTTAATAACCACTTCACTAAAGGCATACAGGGGACAATGTATTTGGATGTTGAGTTTTGACATATGCCAAAGAGTTCTCTGGAACTGGGCGTTTCTTCCCAAACTGCCAAAATTTTTAACTGATGCCATGCACTCAAAATATTAATACAGACCTCAGGTCTCTTCCTCGTTCTGCTTTTTTGTGCTGTCCCAGGCCAGGAACGAACCAGCCCATCCCAAGCCCCTTCCCCAGACTCTGCGGACAGAGCAGCAGAGGGGGACAAAGCTGCAGTGGCACAGGGATGGGCGCCTGGTCCCAGCCTCCCTCCCAGCATCCAGCATAGTGCCCGTGTCCCCCTGGGAGCAGAGGAGTTTGCCTGGCATGAAGCAGGCAGCAGAGAGTGTCTGGCTGGGCTGTTCTGTACGTCTTTTTCAAAACGGTCTCTGTGGTGGTGAAAGCTGCATGCATTAAGCTTGCACACGTGGGCAGCTCTTTCCTGCTACTGCATGGTTGGAGGACTAAGTCTAATCAAATGCAACGTAAAAACTCATTTACTGAGGCATGTGTAACTAGTCTTGTTAAAGAACAGAGGCAACCATTTGTCAAAGAAGCATCATAATTTTTGGAATATACATAAAGACAAGGAGTATGACACAGCAAAGTCTCCGTTGCTTTGGCTTTTAAGCAGGGAGAATATCCTTAGAGAATGGGTTATAAAACTTCTCTGAGTAGTTTATGTGATCTTCAGAGACTGCTTACTCTCTTCCGTTGTTTACATCAACCTTTGAGTGAAATGGTTATTTAGCCTTACTTCATGATTTTTATGCTCTTTGTGGTGCCACTTCATTGCCCGATGGGGATGCTTTGGCCCCTTTTACATGCATGTTTGAGGCCTGACTGGGAGGACTCTGATTTTTCTAAAAATATGTATCTAATATATATAGACTTGCATTTGTGAACTGTAAAAAATCTGTCAGTCATTTACTACAGGGTGACCAAGCTAGGCATCACCAGGCACGCCTCACTGCAGAGCAATCACAGCAAATACATACAGGGCTATGGAAATCAAGTGCTGAAGTAGCACAACGTCTCTGCTGCCCAAGACCCACATTTCACAGCTGCTTCACCCACAGTGAGATAATGTCCACTCAGTGCCGTCAGCTGAGCGGTGCTTGCTCTCTGGCTCACGCTTTTGCCGTTGCCTTGCTTGCTGCTGCTGCTGGTGGGGTGGGCAGCTGTAGTGAGGCACACCGGCAATGTCCCTTCCCTCCCAACTCCTTTTTGTTTGTTCGTTTTGCCTTTTTTTTTCTGTTTTCCTGCTTTCTTTGCCACCAGCCATCTTTTTGCCACGTGCTGGATAAAGCACAAGTCCCACAGAAATTATTTCAAAGTGCCAAGCACAGAATAAATAGTCGGGAGTTTCATAGGTTATTTAATCTGATCAGCCTTCCTATCAAAATCCTACTTTGGTTTTTAAAACAGTAGCTGTGAACAAGCCCCTTTTCCTCCTCCTTAGCATCACCTCTTGCTCACTGTGTTAAGATGCCTGAAGACTGTTTCTGTATTTTCTCCCTCCTATTGAGAAGCTTTTATAGCACTGAAATAAAACCTGACTCAGGTTTGTGGGTACCAAAATTCAGTCCCACCTACTGTTTGCTTTGCAATGCTGCCTGAAATAGCATTTTAATTTCATATTAGTTGTTTGCCAAAGAGGAAGCCCAATTAAAGAGAGGAAAAAGAAATCCGTTAATGGCACTTTTCATGAGGAACCCCATGATAACAAAGCAGAGTGCATGCGAACCCAGAAAGTGAAAGATGCTGAGCCCTACTGTGCTTGTCAGCTTGGCTTTTGCATGCAGGGGAAAGAGAACAAAATTTACAAGGATGCTACTCTGAAGTGCTATGTGCACTGCTGGTGAGCCCAAGAAGGAAACAAAGACAGCCATTCAAAATAATTGAAGAACAGCCATAGTACTAAGTGGATGCACTGAGAAAATAAACCCATCAGATTTAGATTTTAAAGGGTTCAAGGGTGAAATGAAATATTATTTGCTTAAATACAAAAAGCACTTTCAGAATAACAACCCTTTAAAAATATCTCATAAGAGATTACAGCCCAGCATTTCGGCTTTGATAGACTTCACTCTTTTTTTTCTCCACTGCTGAGCACAGTGTTTTATTAGGATTATAAATTAGGCCTTTCAACAATTCTAATGGGGTATTTTGGGGGGTAAACTACCATTTTTTATAATAGTACACAACAAGGAGAAAGGATCTCGAAAGCACCAGAAAGCTCTCCAGGCATACCCACAGACTGCAAGGGCCTCCCATTTTGGGGGCTGCCCAGAAACCCAGCGAACCCCTGTTTTTCCAGCTCAGCAGCCAGAACTGGCGTTGACATGAACATGAACTGTAGGCGCTTATTTAAGAATAACACTCACACAAATTTATAACTCATATTGAACTATTTATTTTGTGCATTCACCTTTCACTGCAGCACATGCTAACATCAAGTACTTCTAACTGCTGAAGGGAGCAAACAGAAATTGCTTCCATCACCTGAAGCTGATGGTTGGCTATTCAGCCTGCAATCCACCTCACAAAATGACACGATCAGGCTCCTTAATGACAAGCAGGAGTGCTTGACTTTCAGTAGCAGTGCTACATTATGGCATGCATTAATTTGCTAGGAAATCACTTTAGAAGAGCATAAACTGTGATGGATGCAAGTTAGAAACAGGGAGTACAATAAATGCCCCAAAAGTACCTCCGAAGTGTGATGTTCCCGAGAAATTCTTTAACAAAGGGAACTGAAAATGACCTGTCTCCACATATCATACTTGGAGAAGTATGGAAGTAGTCTATCAGGTCACCTGGCAGTGGATATTAAGCATTAACCTATTTCAAATGTTATGCGTATTTACCAACAAAGCTGAGTAGGTGAAACAGGTTTCTGGCTCTCAATAGAAGATGAAATTGTGTTTAGTTCTATATATGAATAGCTGCTACGTAAACCGGTGTGTACAGGCGTTACTGGGGTTATTTCATTGTTGCCTCCTGTTTCTAAAGAATTGTGTAATTTACCCCATGAAACAAACCCTGGAGTGAAAGGTATCGAGCTTTAAAACAAGGTTATAATGAACAATGAGACTACCACACAGAGCACACGGTTTGTGTTAGCAGAAAACAAGTTTAATAAAACAGACTTGCCTGTTAGGTTGACAGATTCATACTCCTCCTTGCCATAGTGCCTGAACTAGAAATACAGTCTTGCTTTTCCTCTAATCAATGAAAACAACCCAATGCTAGCCTGCATCAACAGGTTGCCCTCTCCTAATGTATGAGTGAGCCTCCCATACATCTCTTATGTTGCTGTGGACCTTTTGCTATGGAAGGAATTCAGGGTTACTTCTGTAGGAAGCCCACCTGAATAGAAAGATTAGGATGGGTCTAATGTAACCACCTTTGTCTCCTTTCATTTGCATTTCCAGGCTGTCCCATGCTATTTCTGATCTTGTGTATATCCTGAATCTCCCCTACGTCTATCTCCCTGCCAGCAATCATACATCCAGGATGGTATTTAAGTCATTTTTACTGGCAGCTTCAATCAGATGAATTAGGATAATGAAGAAAACTTAAAAAAATCCCTCATCAGTTCTGTTACCTTTATTGTTTGCTTTGAACATTTCTCCACTCTTTGCTTTAGACATTTCCAGTGGTTTATGTCATACAAGAGAACAGCCAGCCAACACCCACCTAAGAGCATATAGCTACACTATCTTGGGGGGTGGGAGGAAGGGAAAACCCACCAGAGGAAACCCCATCCCAAGTCCAAGGGCAGATGGCTGCTTTCAGAGATCAAAACTGAACAGTGTTTCAGTTTGACTTAAGGGATTGTATACGGCCATCAGCTTTGTGCTGACCTCTGTGAACATGATCCGGGTTTGGTGGAAAGCACTCTGCTGTAACCCACTCCCCTCAAACTAACATCATGCTGGTGTTGCAGTGCAAGGGAAGAGGCAGGGAAGAGCCTGCGTTTCAGACCTGAAATGCATGGCATATGTTACAGGCCACTCCAGACAGGGTTAGTTTGAGTGTGCTTCGCTGTCCCTCTATGCCTAATGATTTATGAGGGGCTGCTTAAGCAATGCAAAATCAAACGTTTTCTCTATTTTAAGGACAGCAGCTGTTCGTACCACTTCTGGACAATCCCACTGTTTATTTTTGGTGCTTCTTCATTCATTACAACACACCTAAGGCTGTTTTAGTGTCATTTCCAAGGAGTCTGGCTTTTTTCCTGGTATGTACAGCATCTTTTACAGAGAACATGTGATCAGGTGTCTAGATACGTAAGGGATCAGGACTAGTCACAGGCAAGGACCACAGACATGACTGTCAGGGAGAAATACACATGGAACACGCAAAGGGTTTTTGTTTGGTTTTTTTTTTACTATTTGCCACAGCTTAATAAAAGTTACCCGTTCCTTAACATTCACACTGCATGCAAACAGGCAGTGACCGTGTTGCTGACAGCACTGCCCCGTGCCTGCTGAAGCTCTGCTCTGCACTGCACAGCAAGGCAGGGTCTCGGGGCCAGACCCACAGAGATATTTAGGGGCCTAACTTCTATTTCAGACTTCAGTGGGAGGCTGGTGCCTAAATAGGAGTTGAGCACCTGATTACCTTTGCAGGTCTGGGCTTGGGCAGAGGCAGCCAGGAGGTGTTCCACATCCCCTGCCTGCCCGCGGGAACCTCTGCTCCTCTCTGGCCGGCGGTCGAACCGTGGTGCGGTGCGACCCTGGTGTTGTGAAGTAGCCGTTCTCCGACTGGTGACGGCCTGATTCACAACACCAGCTGCTGCACGGCACCTGAGGGGTCCCCCGGACGGGGTCACCGCCGCCGGGCTCCTCCGTGCTCTGCCCTCCTCCGGGGTCCATCTTCCACACCACCGCGTGCTGGAAAGCAAAGTGACAGGGTTAGGTCCATCGATCCCACAGACCCCTGCCTGTTTAAAATACAAAAGTGCGAAGGGTGTATGCCTCCAAGGAAAAAAAAAAAAAGAAATAAAAGTGGCAAACTGGCTCTGCATTCAAGATCTACTGCTTCGCAGAGGTGGCCCCTGCAGAGCGATGCGGTAACGTGTACAGCTGCGCTCTTGCTATTCATTTCCTGCGCTCATCTCAGGAGGGTTGGAGGCTGGCAGGTGGGGGAAGCAACCTAGAAATTCAGCCAAGCCCTCAGAGACACAGGAGAAACAGGCTGCTTTTTCACAGATCCCAGGACGTTGTCAAAAGGAGAGCGGTGCCCCAGGGGCCACGTGGCTTCCCGAGCGCGATGCTGCCATTAACCCTCACGCCTGCACCCTGTGCGCTCCCTCTGAGGCGGGTGAGACACCAGCACGTGCGTGGTCCGTTCCCAGAAGTTGCCCAGTGTGGGGGCATTCAGGAAGGTGCCCCCACCCCACAAAAGTCCTGCTGGGACCAATGAATGTCCCAGTCTGCAGGCCCTTCGTTCCCCTCCGAGGCACCCATCCCTCAGGAGCTCGCAGAAGCTGAGGGACACAATCCGCTGCTGCCCAGGAAAGCTGATCCTCTTTTAAAGCCACAGGGAGTTACGGATTCTGGGGCTTTTGTGTTGCTCAAGGGGAAAAAAAAAAAAATCTCCCTCGCCTGCATAGGGCTGACAGTGGTGAGCATGCTGACCACGGTAGCCTGCACGCAGCGTGCCTCTTGGGCAGCACGAGAGAGTTCAGTGTTGCAGTGCTGCGGCACTACAGGAACGGCTCTCGGGAGAGCACAGGTCCAGGCAGTCCTGCAGCTTTTCAAGCAGACAAAAAAACGTGGAAGCGAACACAGGCTTCTCCCCAATTCCCCTCAAAATGCTGCACGGATGGTACAATTGACCTGCTTGAAATAGTCAGGTCACTCTTCAGGGGTTACCAACAACTCCTTTTGGGGCTAATTCATCTAGGCACATGCAAAAAATAAGCAAATAATAAACTTCATCCTATGTAATACAGACTTTCCTCAGCAACCAAAACCTAAAAGAGTTTCTGTGAATCAGCTTGGAACTATCCCTGGGATGAGGACCCATTGCAGGAGTCCTTAAGCAAACCGGACAAAAAAAGTGATGCAAAGCCTAGCAAACCTCCAGGGAGAAACTGCTGGTTTTTAATAGTTCTCCTGAAATGGGTTAGATGTGGCGGCAAAAATTCTGACCTTGCTGACAAAGGAAGTGTCCCCCCAACCGTGCCCACTGCCCAATTTAGTCCGAAGGAAACTTCATGCACCGTCTTCCCCTGCAGAGAAGGGAGACAAGGTCACATTTAGTCCCTGGGCAAAAGAGCGATTAACATATGCACTAACAGAAGACGTCCCAGAGAGACAGGTTATGCAATTTAGTTGCTGTAGGAAATGGAGCTAAATTTCTTGACACCTGTGCATGTGTGTACACTTGTAAAGTCTAAGTCATGTTGTACTACAGAGCTTTTATTTAAAGAGCAGTTTCTGGAATTTTAACACATTGAAAATACCAATGTATTTATATTTTATGCGTATCTATTATTCAGCCTTCAACCCTGAAAGGAAGAGCCTGAAAGCTGAACTTGTGTTGTGGCTGGTGCTGATCAATGGTGACACGATAATGCCAGGTGAAGGTGAATCGTCTCCCCTGAGCAGATCTTTCACCGTGTTGGTGGCACTGAGTACACTTGACGAAGCACATTATGTCACACACAGAGTAATGCCAAATACTTTTTGTATGTTCTCTGTTCCCTGGGAACACTAAAGTCTGCCACCAGTACTGTGGGTGGGAAAAGAAAAACAAATGATACGAGCCTTTTTCAAGGTTGTTTAAATCCTTCTGAAACCTTTCATGCAATCTGTGCTGAAGTATATCAGACTACTTAAAAAAAGCAGGCTACTGTATATGCATTGCTTGCTCCCTGAAGAAGCCAATTTAAAAGCCTTTTCAAGTAAATACCAGTATTATATGTTGTACAAGTGAGAAATGAGCATTTACTCTAAGGCTTTCTCTCCTCTTAATGTACCAGAGATGGAGGTTGGTTTTCTGCTTCTTTATGCCCTCAGCCAAAGAGTCTGATGTAGTCTTAGAGTATGCCTGAGCTGAAATTTTAATATTCTCCCATTGTTACTTAGTATGATTTTATTCACTCATCTATTGGCAATAGGTTTCATGTTCTTTAACACTAGGTGCTTTGAAAGCTTTCTTATGACACCTGAGTAACTAGCAGCTAGGGAACTGCATTCCCCCATGCCATCCCACCGGCTGGGTCTAGAAGCCCTGAGGAAAACCACCAAAACCAAATATTTATGTTAGGATGACACTAGTGCATTATGAGAAGAATCTCATCTCTTATAAATTGGAAAATAAACTTCTCAGTTTGGGGGAAAAAAAAACCCAAACCCACAAAAACCTCAATAATGCAGATAATCCTGCCTAGGAATTAGCATTTTTTTTATATTTAGAAACAGGAAAGTGCAACGAGAAACTGTGCCAACAAGCTGTTTTGAATTTCTGGGCAGTAAGCAGGACTCAGGTGCAGAGTCAGTGCAGGACTCGGGACATCAACTGCAACCCCACCCCACAAGGTTATTACTGCCCTTAATATCCCATGCAAATAGATTTCCTTGCTTTCACAGCAGTCTATTAATTCAGCCCTCTTGTCTGGTACATCTTTATCCTCTGCAGGTTAATCCTGCCAAATTCCTTTGCTGTAGTACATGTCACACAGCATATAATATCCAACAATGCAATTTTGCTAATCCTGTTTTATCAGCTTTGTTGCCCTGTCTGGTCAATCCAATAGCGAAAAACTGCACATAAGGTTTTTGCCAAGATTTCCCTCTCTTTTGCCCCCCCCCCCCTTGTATGGTTTCAATTAAATGGTTTGAGAGCAGAACATAGCATTTGGATATCCGCCAATGTCCTTCAGAAGCAGAATGTCAAGGCATTTAATTATATAGGTCTCCCAATTCTTTCAGGCGCCCCACCTACCCAGTCAGCCGAATTTACTAAATGCAAGTGTAAAAAATCAGCTCAAATCTCTTTTTAAAACACTCTCCACGCATTAAGGACTTGAAGATGGCTGAATAGCGATATATTTATCGCCCATTATCTTACTAAAAGATTAAACAAATGAGTAAAGACTGTCTCATTAACAGTTCTTTGTTGTCTTGTTTACTGTTTAGTGGACTCATTAACATTAATTATTAGAAGAGGAACACCAATTATTGCAATAACCTTTGTCAAGCCTAGGAAACTGACTGCTAAACAGCAAACGGATCCATGTTTATCAGGTAGGATTTGCATGATAGAAAGAAGAAAAAGAAAGAAGAAAAAGTAAAGACCCCCGAAATCCTCGACGTTGCTCGAGGCAGCAGAGATCCAGTGTCGCTTGTTAATTCTGGCATCAGCAGAACATCCTGTTCGAGACCTCTGGACAGAGAATAAAAGGGTAAGTAAATTCTGAGCTTAACTCCACAAGACTTGCTTACCCAGCTCTACGTGGCGAGATGTGAACAAAGGGATCCCTACTTCCTCTGGCGCTCACCAGGCTGTATTTATTACACTAATTATTTTAACGCAGGGAACAGCCCTTTCTCTCGTCATCAGCGCAGTGCATATGCTTGTATAAATATAACGCAGACTGCAGTATCGATTTCAGGTTTCTCCGTCAACATGCTGCTAGAGCTGACTGCTTTACTGCCTCAGGTGAAGGGCATTTTTACACTGTTTGTTACAAGATATTATGGCTTGGGCTCCCCACTCCTCCTCCTCCTCCCTCAGATTTCTTTTTCCTTTTGAGAAAACCAATCCCAGGTGGAGATCTCCTCCTCTGCTTGAGCAGAGATTCAATGCTGTATCAGTATTTTAAACACACCATATATTTCAGCAGCTCTGGCAGGAGTTAAATATCAGCAGTAGTACATCCATTATTTAAAATACCGTGAGGAAGAAGGCTGAGTCACTTAGCTGGATCCGTCACCTCTGACACTGTTTCTCAGCCTAAATACAAGTGCCAGCCTGTGCCCAAGAATGAAATGAACCTTTTCAGAAGGACCCTG
Organism: Haliaeetus albicilla; assembly: GCF_947461875.1. Taxonomy (NCBI): domain Eukaryota; kingdom Metazoa; phylum Chordata; class Aves; order Accipitriformes; family Accipitridae; genus Haliaeetus; species Haliaeetus albicilla. Next base: position 34,381,923 of record NC_091484.1, on the reverse strand, counting down.
AGCCAAATCCAGGGCTCATAAGATTATGTTTATATACAAATAGAAACAAGGGCAGCTAAGCGCTGCACTTTTTGCAGATGCTTCCACAGCCACATGCTGTGAGCTACTGAGAGCGAATACACAGATCGCTCCTTACACCAGCCAGGTTTTAAAGAAAAAGCCCTTGCAATTTCTGAAAAGCTGCCCTGCGACGGCTGCCCCGTGCTCAGCATCACCAGGAGCCTTCCTCTTCATCCCACAGCCCCACCAGCACGGTCCACCAACACCTTCCCCCCGTAGCACGTCAGCTCTGCCCGGATCTCCCTGCTAATTAAAATGTGAAACAATTAAGCTGTTTGCTAAATTGGTGATTCTGGCCCTACAGCCTCCTGGCCAGAGAGAGGTCCGCAGGGACGGTGTAGCCTGTTACTTCGGCATGAATTTGTGCTGACAGGACAGTCCATCCGTCTTCACGTCTTTAGACAGCTGTGCTTACCTAGCAGAATGTAAACATCTCTGAACTTTGCTTACTGGATAAAAGGAAGCATTAGTTTCCTATTGCATTTCCTCCTACAAGATCAATCATACACACGGGCTAGACACAGCATCCCTATGTTTGTAATTAATCTCGTAAAGGAAGAACATCTCCTCTCAATCGATTGCTGTATTTGTATGCAGCCTTCCTGCCAGAGATGGAATAGAAGAAGAAAATAAAAGCCGGTAGCAGAATAATAATCAGCTGATCCCTTAATAAAGACTGCTATGTGCTATATATGCACAGCAAGATGCCTTTTTAGTGAGCTGATTCTCTGTTGGAAAAATCACCTTGTAATCAATGTTGATCATTAACACTGGGGACTTCGGGATTGCTTTTTAGATGTTCTGATAGAGGGACTCTGTTTCATCATGGTGAAATTCAAAAAGATTTTCTGGCTTTTTGCTGATGTTTTCACCAAAACAATACATGTGTACTTCAAAATATTCTTCCAGATGCTTTACAGTCTCTTCCTAAGTCTTACCGATTGCAGACAACAAAACTGACCACCACACGGTTCGTACACTGTCCTGTTTGCACCCAGGAGACTCCTTCCCACCAACACACCTGCTCACCATGAAGGACATATCGTTCGCATTTCCCTTACTGTCTGTGGGAATGTTTAAAATCCAGGCTAAGGAAATATTTGTTAAAAAACGAACCAAACCCCCCACACCACAACCTGCTAGATCATCTACTTTATGAAGAATAATTTCTTGCCCTCTCAGGGAAAGAGGTGCGTGCAAAGTTACTGCTCTTCTGAGGCCGACTGAGACTCAAATTAGCGGGCAGTGCGACCCGAACGCAGAGTGCTTAAAAAAAACAAAAGGGAAAGCAAGAGCTCTTCAGCTCAGTTCCTAGGACCCAGGCCTGACTTGCTACTGTTTTAGATCTGTCCGTTTCATTGCACAAAATGCATTGAGCTCACTGACATTTACATTGGGCCGCTATGTTCTTCATAATGAGAAAATAAATAGTCTCCAAGACATGTTTAGATGAAACGTACAGTTCTGATAGGCACCGTACTAGTCTAGGGTGTCACTGTGCATTTTGATTTAAAGCAGTAATATGAAGATTTGCTTGCTCAATGCAATACTGAGACAAGTTGGAGCCTTTCCCCCATTAACTGAGTAGCAGCAGGACAGGGCTGCTACCGTTCATGACTGACCTCACTCTGTGGTACTTCACACAACCTGCTTCACAGGCTTGGAGATTAGAGTCTAATGCTTATATGATCAAATATTCAGAAGTATTGAACTGTACAGGTCTGGGAGGAGGAAGAAAACCCCATACATTTTAAGAAACTGATTTACAACAATAGAGAACTGTGCAAGTAAAACAGCACTTTAAAATAAAATGCAAGCGTGGTATTATCTACCTGATTGCCAACACTACAGCCACATCGGCAGGGCCTGTGAAAACCTGGAAGTGTCCTGCCCACCGGTATCCTGCCACTGGAGCAGGTAACAACGCCGTCCTTGCTAAATGCTCTGCTGCAGTACAGCCTCTTCAGGGACAGAGGCTGATGGTTTTTATTTTGTACTGTTCCTTTTTAATTTAAACACCTTTTAGCTCTAGAAAAATTAAAGTTTTGCCTCAAAGGAAAAAGGATCTCAAATATGCACAAAATACTTCAGTGTACCGTTTTCTGTCAGTGTACTTAAATAATGCAGCCTTCATTTAGATATATATGTGATTTTCATACAGAATTGGATGCCAACGCCTCCATTTTAGAAACTCTTTATCAGAAAATACTCACATCTACGTGATAATGAGCTGGTTTTCATCTGGCCAATCTATGGCCTGTTACCAGATTGCCTGTTCGTTGTTTGGAGGACTTACCAGCAAAACCAAGTGACAAATCACCAGTTTGAATCTTTCCTCCTCTATTTACCTGCCCCCTGTGGGACAGAGGCACAGCCCCTGGACTGATGGTGCTGACACCTAACCCAAAATGGTGGGCACTTCAGGAAGAGCACTGGGGCGCCCGGCCCCTCGCCTCGTCCTCCCTCCTGGCTGCAGCGAAGGACATGCTCCCTCACCACCAGCACGGAGATTTCCGCAGCCATGAGGTGAGCAGGGGCTCCGACACCTGCATCGCTCTTTGGATGCTTCCTCTCTGGGCCTCCTTTATCAGAAAAGGCCCGGATGAAAAGCATAAAGGTGCAGCAATTCAGTAAGAAGCATCCCACCTCCCCCATGTTCTGTAACCCAGCACTACTGAGCATCATCCTCACTGATGGAGGAGGGAGCTGCTCCCCACTTTCCCTGCTTTGCTCAGTCCCTGGGTTGCGACAGTCCCAGGTGACCCCCCCCCCCCGATTTATCACTAAAATTAAGGCGCTGTTCAAATGTACAATGTTTGATAAGGTGCAGAGAAGATACAGTCCAGCCACAAGCCACTGGCAATATAAAACACAAACGTGGTAAGTATTCAACTAAAGGGCAAATGGTAAGCCCAGGGCTGGGTACTGAGTGTTAACCCACACTTTCTCTCTGTGCATGTTTAACAGGGGACTTCAAGACACTTGGATGACTTGGAAGTTTTGATACCTCTCCAATTGCCTTCAGGCTGTAAATCTTAGAAGATGAGATTTTCCTGTGGCATTTGACTTTTCTGGCTGAAACCCAGAGAGCTCAGAGGAGCAGACAGAATGGACGTGAAAGTAACCCGTTAAAAAATTATAGTACACTCACCGCACCTTCTGAGTAAAACTTGTGTAGAGTGCAAAAGGAAAGGAATTTCCTTACTCATATTTCCTCCATACCTGGGTGACCATCACTGTCCTTTGCTCCTATGTGTATTGCTCTCAAGTCTGGAAGACCAGTAAATGCAAACCCTTCTTCAGGCTGCAATTAATTTCTCAATCTTAATGTCTGAAGAGACAGTCCTTCTCCTCATCTCTCTCCTTTAACAAAATCAAATTTCCTCCCTCCTGCCCTCAGCCAAATGCCACAGGTACCTTCAACTCTTGTCCACTACACCTTTAACAGTCAAGTCATAGTCCAGGGATAGGGAGAGCTAACATAACATGATGGCCAGGTTAACAGATGGTCTAATAAAGCTGTAGGAATTTGAGATTTTCTTCAGTGTTATGACATGGTGCCTCTCCTAAGGGAACACTGCTACAGTCTTCAGTGGATGGGAAAGATATTCAGAACTCGGGACAGGACCTCAATGATCAGCAAGGATGTCGTAGGTCAGGACAGAGATGCACCAGCAGAGTTTAGTGGGCAAGGTTTGCACAACGTACCATTTCTCCCTCCAGCCAGAGATACCAGCTGTCCATTACCATATGTGCAAGAGAACAACATATATGCATCAAAAGACTTAAATGAGAAATTCGGCTCTGTGACCTTACACAAATATACAGGCTTTGATTTTTTAGCGAAGGGGGTTAGACATGGTGGACACGGTAGAGCCTTACATGGATAAAAGGATGGAAGCACATTCTTTACACACTTTCGAATCAAATTACACTGAGATCAGAAATATCAGAAAAGCTGACCAGGGGTCTTACAGTGCTCCTTCTCAGGAAAAAAAGACACCAAACTCCTGCAAATTCCATCTGCTGTTTGTTATGCTTCTTTCACAAGTAGCTACCCTTCTGTTCCCAGACCTACAGAGGCTGGAGACACACATTTCTCAAAGCAAGCAGGAAGATAACAGAATTATTCAGTTCTGTTGAAGCCAGATAAAAACCACAATCAGCATAAGAATTCAAAATTACAGCCCTAATGAAATGTAGTTTCTGGTTCCAGATATTTTTTCCTAAAAAAACCCAAACCCAAAACATCCCCAAACAAACCAAAACAAAAAACCAGCCCAAAGCAGCTCTTAAGTATGCAAGAGCTTCCCTTTCCTTTGCAAAGACCACACTGCAATCTACCTTAGTGCAAGCCAGCCGCACAAAGCCATCCCCCTCTTTTGTTACCAAACCAGTGAAAAAACACGAATCAAGTACAAATACTTCAGAGATTTCCCATTAAAGCTGCAAACTTGACAGAGAACCACATATGGTCAGTCGTACCACAAACGTGAAGCCACAGTCCTAAATTCAGCTGGTTTCCTTTATCACAACAGGATGTGTTTGTCTAGCAGTAGTCACCGAAAGAATGAGGCAATCTAGGATCTTGAAGGTAACAAGTTGGAAGGAGGCATGTTTGAAGATTTCAGTTTAATTAATAGCAATGAGTTTTATTATCCTCTGCCTCCAGTTTTGCTCTTAGTTCTTTTTCAGATTTACTCTCCATTAATGAACAGAATATAATCAGGAAAACTAAGCATAAGAGAGTTCAACTATTTTTTAGAAAAACAAACAAACAAACAAAACCCAACCAATCAAACAAACCCCACACCAAAACCACCATGTATTTGGGGATTCTTACTATACAATATTCATGTCTTTACGTGTGCGTGTTATTATGGCACTAATCTGTTTAACACAAACAAGCACAAATATCTGAAGATGAGAATCTGTACCTAAAGACATAGCTGACAAAACATACTCACATGTGCAAATAGGATGCTCGGGAATGAAGCTACACTCGGGTTATTTGCACAAGTAAGGTGTTTTTTTTTTCTTCCCCAGCAGAGCTGACAATAAAAGTACTCCTGTCATCATCACAGCCTCCTGCAATGTTAACATTGAATTTTTCTCTGTGTGTGCATGTGTGCAGGCAGCTTTTGTTAGCGTTTGTCTACAAAATTATAATAGGTGTCTTTCCTTGTGCACTGGCTTGTGTGATAGTGGTTTAAAAGACAAAATCAAGCCCTGTCTTTAATATAGTGTTATCAGAGGCATCTCCTTTGGGGAGGTGTTACGGCCATCTAGCAGACACCTAGATGAGATATGCGCTTCTTTGGAGAGATATTGCCACAAAGCATTTGAGAGAAAGAATGGATGCTTAGCTAATAGATGCGCATAATTACTAATCTGTGATGCTCCTTAATGGGAGATTTTGACAGGCAGTTTTGAGAGGTATCATGAAGACATGCAATAGTGCTGCTGAGTTTGTGACTCATTCCCCTGGAATCCTCCAAGCTTAACTTCTATTAGCTATAATTTTTTTTTCCACCTTTAAGAAATATTTGGAGATCCCAGCCCATCGCTGCCCTCCCCTCCCAAAGAAACATGTCAGAACAGAAACGTGCATCCAGATTTCCCTCATCTGCACGTGCTGGGCACGAGCGCTGCATCACAACCACGCAGAGATGCTTCTAGCAGAGGGGAACGCCATTCCTGTTGTGAGAGAGGTTAACATAAAGAGGGCACTACAGAAATGAAATGGAGTTGCCCATATGGAAAATCAGTTCCTACCTAAGATGGAAAATTTAAGGGGAGACAGGATGTTGCCACAGAAACACATCTTGGGAGGCCAATCACCCTAACTCAGACTGGAAGTGCGGGGGACCATGTTTTGCTCTCAATAGTGGTGCTGCAAAACCATACATATGGGTTGGGTGTAATGGAAAAGACCTGAAACTCAGAGGTGAGTAACTGGCTGTACTTCCCCTGCCTTTCCTCTGCAACCCCGCATGCCAGCACAGCTGAGGGCAAGATTTCTGATTCTTGTTATTCCTGTCCTGGAGAGGCAGGGTGGCCTGATTCACTGCTCAGCTGGTTTTGCTCCTGTGATTTCAGGCGATGGCCTAGATGTGCTGCAAGGAATTAACCCCTCGCCCTCCTTCCTGCACTCGCCATTTGGTTGTGAAGTGCAATATCGAAAGAAACCACTATGATGACACATCTTGCTGTGGTAGGCACAAAGCACAAAATGTCCAAGCCCCGCTTGCAGACCATTTTGAGTATTTTAAAGCAGTGTAAATTTGCCTTTTGTCCCCATCTTTCCTTTGTATTTCCCTCATACCTGGCCACCCTTGCAGGAGGTGATCACTCTTGCTAAAATCCCTCATTTGCCTCACTGTCCATCCCAACATCAAAGCATCCCAACGCTTTGAACAAGCAACCCAGAAGCTCCCATCTTGACGCAGCAAAATGTGACTTTGAAAAAGCTCAGGAGACCACGCGTGTGACAGGTTAATGTGGACTATTTTTGAAGGTGAAATGGAGGCGTTGAGATCCGAGGGCAGCAAGTGGCACTCTCCCAACCGCAGTTCATGATGAAAAAGGCCACCGAGTGTCTGCGGCGTATCGGAAGCCCTGTCATGTATTGCAAACGTATTTTGAAAGGCTTTATAAACAAATCCAAAGGAGGTTATTAAATTCAACATTCTGTGTACAAAAGGCATGAAAAAAGTGTTGTGAATCGGGTAAGTAAATAGAAGTCTAACTGCAAATAATAAAATTACATAAATAATATAAGAATGATGACTAGATTGCTGTATTTTGAGTGGATTTGAGGCAGATGTGAAACAGGTGGTAATTATTTGCTACAAAGTAACTGCAATTTACTTGAATTAACTGCATAATACATTTTGGCCACAAATCCTTGTTTTAACGCAATGTTTTCTGAACTTCTTTAGGGAAAAAAATCAGTAGCATATCAAGTTGCATTTTACCACGGCACTTGTGGTTTTTTATCTTCAATAAAATACAAACGTTCAGGCAGACCTCTGAGGTCGGGCAAGCTGACAGGGCAGCAAAGACCAGGAGCTCCAGGCAGAAAATGAGCACTGGCTCCATGCAAGAGCTCCCTTCCTGCTGGTTTCACCCCGAACGCCAACGCGGAGGACCGCACCACGTCTCCAGCTGCTGTGCCCAGAAATTTCACCCCAGGCATCTCCGTGGGCCACGCTATGGGCTTGCAGGGTAACTCCTGCGGCTCTATTTCTCAGTCACGGATGTAGCTACATCTCTCCTGGTTTCAGGCATGTAAACTAATTACAATGATGTTCCAGTGGAAACTTCCTCTTCGATTTGGCACGCTATTCTTTCAGCACACAATGATGAAAAATCTTAATTTGCTTCAGACGAGCCTGTTAGCTGTATTAATAAATTAAAACACCAAAAATAAGAATAGCAGAGCCTGAAACTCCACCAGCAAAAAAAGCATTAAGCAAAAAGTATTAAAACTACTGTGCAAGGCATGTATTTGCTATATTTAGCTTTTTACCCTCCAGGATGATAATTCTGAAGTGGAATGAAAAACGTGCTGAATCACTACATCTAAAAAAATGTATTCTTCAAGCAAAATGTACCAGCCACATAAAACTGAATCTGAGTGCTTTTTGCCCTACATTAAAATACTCATTGAACTGAAAGAGATTAAGGAATACCTGAGACCTTCCCAAATGCATGGTTCAGAGGAGTGGGGAATTAAATCAGAATTCATGTACTCAGAAGTTGGTATTCAGATTGTTTTGCAAAAGGAGCACTCTATCTGTTTTGATAACCCAACGCACCGTGACTGCTTCAGAATACATGCATTACATGAATATTGGATCCTGTACCGCCTACCTTATTCAGGAATAAGGGCAAGAGAGCTGACTTCGGCGACACTATTCACACACGTTAGGATTTAGTCCTGCAAATCCTTCATCCAGTGGTGACGCTGATAAAATTGTGGGGAAAAAATGCAGATCCTTGCCATAATTTGCAAAAGTCTTGTATATGAAACTTGTCAAATGCGCGGGCAATGAGCATAAACAGAGCAAGCCTCTAAAAATGCAGACAAATGATAAATTTTTGAAGACATATTTTAAAACAGGAAGCATGTTTTGTCAGCTAGAGAATTACTTTTAGAGAAACTAAACGTATCAGGTTCCTACCTTGCTTGAATAAGCAGTGCTATGGTACCACACGGCAATTTCCACCAATGGTGGCAATAATATCTTTTTTTTAAATAATATCCTTTTTCCTCTCAACAAGCTTTAGAGATGAGTATAGGAGAAAAACCACAGTTGAATTAAGCAGTTGCTTATGACATTCCTCCTGGCAGTATAATGTGATTTATTGAGTTATACTGCAGTCTTCAGCTTTTTAACCAGATTAAGGCTGAAAAGAAGCCAGCAACTAAAACATTTTTCCATTTTTATTTATATTATATTTAGTTATGTTATATTTTTAGTTAAATAAACTTGTGGAAGAGTACACAAGCTACAAGACCTAATGGCCCGGATACGTAATTAATCAGATTTGAAAAGCAAGGACCATTTATCTACATAAAACAAATAGAATCTATTCTATTAAGCTAACCCATTCAAATCACAAACCTGACTGCCGCTAGTGAGAATATTTTGCTTGGCAAAGGTCCTAAAGGTTCTAAAATTATGTATGCTATTTTTATTTCCTCCTTGGATTGGATTAGTTACTAAGCAACTGAAGAGTTCAGTTCTGTTGGTTAACAGCCATACTGTATTTCATAAAATCGGTTACTATATAGGACCTAAGTGCCCGTGAAGAAAAGATAGTACAGTGGTCTTTTGGAGGCTATTTGCTTGTGAATGGTTTTGTACAACCAACTGTCCTGGCTTACATTTTAAATGCACATAATTACTATCTAGGTTGCAAGTTTTTTTAAAGTTTTATCTCTAGGTTATATTTTTAAGAAAAGAGGGTTCTCTAAGTCAGTGTCCTCCTTGACAAGGGAATTTGATAACTTTTCATTTGCTAAAGAAGCCGCTAAGGAATTGGAGCTATATCAGTGTAAAGCTTGCTCTTCGGTGCATTAAGCAGAAATAGGACATGGTTTAACAAAAAAAAAAAAAAAAAAGGTAAAAAGCAGAAGGGAAGATAAAGAAGCTACCCTGAAATAGCTCTCACTCCTGAAACTGGACAAGAATTCTGGCATAAAGGCAGAATTGGTAGCATCCTTTAAGGCACATCCAAAGGTCCTATCTTTAGCTGATCGGTTGCTATCACTTGTAAGTACTTATGTTTTTCGTATGGCCATACTAGGGAGGAAAAAATACTTCCAAGCCTCTCAGGACTGTGAAGTGTGCTGCTTACTGACGCTGAAGCCCTATAAAAGCTCTGCTGTGCACCAAGCTGTTCAACTTCACAAACTACCTGCCAAGCCCACCTTAAATAGCATAAAATATGGATTGGCTTGGGTGTTTCTTGGTAACTTCAGACTCCGTCAGCTCAACCCAGCCTCCTCCTTTTGCAAACTCACTCCTGTTTGAAGATGATGTTATTTCCAGCACCCCTCTCCCTCTGCCTTTTTTTTTTAAACCACAGATGAAGTCTCTGACACCTAGGAGGAATGAAATACTCACTTTTACCTAAGTTTACTTTGGGAGAATGTGTACCACCAGACATATCCTGGCACCTTTTTTGAAATGAAAGACCCTGCCTATAAAAGTTAGCCTCCTCTCTCTCTGAGTCAGCTAATTGCCACTTTTCTGCACTGACAGGGTGGCGTGGCTGTGGTTCACAAAGGTGCGCAGACACTCCTCAGCTAGGCAGAGCCAAGGGATCCTTCTGGGCTGGACGTGAAGAGCACACACTTGTATAACCAGCTGCCGCATCAAGCATCTTCCCTGCTCATATGCAGCTAGGTCAGATGAACTGCCTTCCTTCCCAGCCTACAAGAAATAAACCCTGTTAAAGCTGGCAAGGCATTTCTGAGCTCAGGATGCACCAAGTATCTAACTTTGCTTGTTTCGTTGTGAGGAAAAAACAAGCTGAAGCAAAGGGGTTGCCTGGCAGGGCTTCTCTTCCCTGTGCAAATCACGAGGAAATACCCAGTGAGCAGAGGGACAAAGAGAGATGCTGGAGTGCACATCAGTCCTGCAGCTGCCTGTGCCATCCGTTTCTTCTAGGCAATGTGTTTAAGCTTATACCCGTAAATAGATGCTACTGGATGATGATGGAAGTAATTGGAAATGCTTAAAGCAGCTACTCCATAAATCATTTTCATTCACTGGGTTCCACCTGGGCCCTTGCTGTACTTTCCTTCCTCTGCTCGCTTTGACAGGCAGCACACAAAATGGGTCACTTTCTGCTCCCCTGAATATTTTATTGCTAAAAAGGGAAAAGCAAAAGGTTGGTGTTCAAAGGGATTCCTTGTCTGCATCTCTGTGCAACTTCAGCAGTCTGGGTAATCTCAGGAGCAGACCTTTCAAGATGCACACAAGACCTCTGACAAAATCGCTGCCCTGATATCACAGTGCTTCCTCCTGTGTGGCTCCTTACTGTCTCAAGGCTACCATGCACACACACAAAAAATCCACTTGTAGATACTAAAGCTGACCCACAGCATGTAGTGCACTATTCTGGAAACTAGTTCAGGCAATTCAGCCCCTTCTTTCAACTATAGTCTATTCTTTAAGCATCACTCTTCTGCAAGTTTTGAATAAAACAACACTTAAAGAACCATTAGTGATGCTTAAAGAATGCCTACATAGGTACCAGGCCACCCGACCGAAAGACAAAAAAGAGTCTACTTTCCTGCAAACTAAGCAGCAGCACATTTGCCCTCAAACCTGCTCACTTACGGACCCACAACCTCAGCACAAGCAAAGACCATTACCTGAAATCTGACAAATGAACTATTTCAAAATCAAAGGGAAGGGAAAAAAATCTGTAGTTGTGACACCTCCCACCTCTGCTCTCCGGCTAGTTGCAGGGAGAGTGAAACTTTGATCACTTCTGTGGTCTCATTTAAGCCCAAAGCAGTCAGTGAGAGCCAACACTACAAATGCCATCAGGAGCACTGATGTCTTTTTTCAACAAGGTACTGCACCGCAAAATAGACTCCTGCATGACCCAAAATAAATGCACTTTGCGTACATTTGGGTACAAAGCACATTTAATTTAATTTCTAGTTATGTCTCGACTTTTCCATGAGGAATTCCTAAGGGGTCATCCTGAGTCAGCCGGGAGCCGGACAGCAGATACAGAAGATCCCACAGGGTTGATGCTGGGGAAGAAGGGGAAGGAGGGCAAGCAGTGTCTCAGCACCTGCTAAACCAGTGCAGTCATTTTAAACAATGTTTAAATACAGATGTTGAATAGCAACATGAATGAAATGTACTGGAAAACATGAAGCATTTAAAAATCAATGGGGAAAGTATGAGATGCTAGTCTGCAGTTCTAGTAAAGAGAAGTCAGCATTGCTAGTAGACATGCTACACTGTGAAACCTCAAAAGCAAGGCAGTACCCTAACACAAAGCAAAGCACAAAGCCAGTCCTTAGCTAGCTTTTTTAGGGTCAGCTTCTCTTGCTTCACCAAACCCTTGCCTTAATGTGCACCAACACAGTAGTTCCACTGAGAGCATAATGGCCAAGCAAAGTTAACGCAATTGCAGGTATAGGCACTGTTAGACCCAAGAAATAATATCGGAACCAACGTTTCAACACCAGATTTGCCAATTTGCAAACTAACTGTCGTACCACCTCTTATAAGCCCACAAGCACACCACAGGAAAGCCCTTCAGAGATCCTCTTACCGGATGCAATCCTGCAAAATCTCTGAGCAAGACTGACTAGGAGGTCTTCATTTCTGGCATTTGCATGGTCCTCCTGACTTCAGCAGGACTGCTTACGCCCAGGTCTACTTGATCCACAGATGAGCTTTCAAAAACTTCTTATTTTGAAGAAAAGAAATGAAGCAAGGAGGTTGAACCTTACAAAGGAAGGAATTCTAATAGAAATGCCTCACCAAGCGTGAACTCTTCTAGACCTTCAATCTATTTTCCAATACAAGTCTATACTTCTGTAGCCTGCTCCTGTGGGGTGCTACGCATCAGTGACTCCCAGGACTTCCCTGCAGCGGGGTGTCATCATCTGTTTCCGTGCAGCAGCAGCTTCACCCTTGCAGCTCTAGCTCTAACTGCCCACACGCAGTAATACTCATACCACACTACACAGAAACTCAAATTGCATTTTTTGATTTTCAAGTTAATCCATTCCCCACACCATACCCATGCAAGCCAGGCTGCTGATTTAAACGGGAGTACTTGCAGGTTAGCAAAATCAGGTCACAGGAAAGAAAAAAAAATAAAATTCCTGTTTTGTAATGCCTGAAGAAGGTACATGTGGGAGAGATGGGGTTTCTTTTCTAGGAAAAGAAATATGCAGTGAAACTCAAGGAAAGGAAAATGAAGCCTCAGTTCTGAATTGAGACAAACTGCTGTCTTACTGGCACAAGCAAATTAAAGGTGAAGGCTTTGTCAGGAGCTGTGCTCTGTGGAAGACAGCTAGAGACGAAGAATTTAAGATTTCTGGGACAGGAAGAGTCACAAGAGACGAACATTGTATGATTTAATTATCCAACTGGAGGGATAAATTAAGCTTTTGACTTGGAGCTGCATATAAAGAGAGCAATTAGACTTCTTTTTAAGAAAATTAGCATATGGTTTAAGAAGGGAGTAATAGTTTAAAATGCTAGTATGAAATTGTTACTTATATGCAATGGTAATAGATCTGTATGCTATACACATTGAACTAGATGCTCCATTGTTTTATATCAGTATTCCTTTTCCAAAGCCAAAAGACCTTGTGCTGGTTTGCACTGTTAGAAGATCTGCCTCAATGAGTCCATTTTCAGTGCAGACACAGCCTCCGCCTTTCTCTAAAGTTGTCTCCATTTCCAAACCCACACTGCTGCTATGTATCTTGGATATGTATTATTTATAGATTATTAGTCTTCTTAAAATTGTTATGTGCTTTGAATCTGCTCTTGAAATGGGTTCTGCATGTATGTGCACATGCTTAGCTTGGGTTCAAGTTTTCATGACGGACTTTTGTATAATAGTACACTGTACGAATAATCCACTCTTCTTCTTATAAGGGGGGTGTGTGTGTATATATACAAATGCACCTTTACTCTCCAGGCTCTGCATTAAACCATTCCAATGAGATGAAGTGCTAAACTTTCAAAAAAACCCCAAAACATTGCCATCAAGTTTCAGATTTTCCAAGAGGCTAAATCAGTATGAGTCCTTTGACCAAAACAAAACCCTGCCAATCTATTCTAGCTAGGGAACAAGCCCTAAATCATTAGAAAAATACTTAGTAATAGATTTAAGGTTTAAATTAAGTGATTTTCCAGATCAGGAGTTATTCTCTATACTGTGCACCAACTTTTCAATAAACTATACCCTCTGTTTGGAAACCTATCAAAAATTATTGAGAGAGATTTCATCAGTACAGAGGTGAGCACTTTTGACCCCATGTAAGATTTTGTTATGGTTCCTTATTTGAACAAGTAACAATTCTGAGGAAGTCAGTGTTTGCTCTGCTATCGTATTTCTATCTAGCAGCACTTTCCAGAGGGAAGAAATTGTTCTATCATGCGTGCAGAAGCACTTGGCTTGCACATAAAAAGTCCCCGGAGGGTTAAAAAAAACCCAACACTTTTTGAAACCCTATCAACATACACACAAATTGCACACCAAAGAACTGGCTAGTATAAATTTGAATGCATTTATTACCCAAGTGAGGAGCAAGACAGTAACTCTGAAGCAACAATCTCTCCTTTTTGTGTAACTCGCTGTCCAACAAAATGTTTAAAAGAGTTATCATTTTCCATTCATGATCTCTTACCATGCACTTTTATGGTGAGCTAATTAACTTCTCTAAACTAATGAAAAGAAAAAAAAAATCAGTGCAGGTTTTAGTGCGTTACTATAAGCACACATTAGTTTAATTTTCCATTGAACAGATTCACACAGCCCTGGGATCTCAATGGTAAAAACCTAATGTGATTTAACCTCTTTTATACAGAAAATGGGTTGATGGAAAGAACATACAACATCTGCAGCTTTACATACTTCTTAGATTCACCAAGTTTTTATTACTACTAGTACTGGAGGGGAAAACATTATGAGTAAACACACATGTGAAAGGTATCACTGTTAGTCACCAGTTAGGAACTCGATCTCATACATAACTTCTCACTGTAATACAGCACCAAAAATGACTAGGATGTACGTCTACAGTGGAAAATAGCAGCTCTCCCTTCTATAAATCAGATAGCCTGACTTACTCTGAGCTGAATTTCAGTTGCGAACATTTTTGAAAGTGTTACAGCAGTAAGCATCAAGATGACTGAGGTCGCTGTGGGAAAGCTTCCTCCGTGGACATCAACTGCTGAGGCGCCACTGGCATCAGTCGAGCCACTGACGTGGTCCTCATCTGTTCCCAGCGGACAGCCCAGGCCGGAGCAAACATGTGCTCAGGCTGCAGCTCTCGGGGATACATCCCAAAAGCCGTGTGCCGGTGTGAACCGATCTGCTCACCCACACATTACACTAGTGCCCCCCCGCCCAGAACAGACCACTCACTAATGGGCAGGAGCGGGTCTTTAGGACCAGGTATATTCATGCTTTTCTGTTTCTATGCTGATGCTTGCTGATTGGGTGTCTTGAATTAAACACTCATGTTTTTTTTTTTCCTTTATCTGTGCAAATCCTCGAAAATGCTGCTTTGTACCTATTCAGAGCTGCCCTTTGGGAGCGGGTTTTTGTAACAGCTGCCCAAGATGACAGGTGAATATTTATCTCTCTGTGTGGTTTAGTAGTGCAACTGCCCTCACCTCCCAACCTGCAGGTCGGGTTCATACGGTCTAGGCAGCGCTTCCGAGGAAGCTGTTAGAGAAATGCAGGGAGCGGGCTGTGGCTGCCAGATGGCTATGTATCTCTCTCCCTCTCACCCCCTGGTGCTACTCCATCACGCAGCATCAACTGTGAGCTTCAGTGGGAAATTAATTCTCTCCCCTGCTTCTACTCAGGAAAGTTTCCACTTCACATTGTAAGTTTACAGCTATACATCGCTAAATAAGCCCCAAGAAGGGGGAAGACAGCCACGCTGATGTTAAGTGACTTGCTCAACGTCAAACGGCACCCAGTAGCAGAGCCAGGAGTACGAGCCCGGGACCTGCACGGCGCAGGCTGCGAGCAGCAGCAGCACCCACAGGCATTGGAAGTCAGGGAGCGAGTTTGCACAGCCCACACCAAGGGTCAGTAACACCACCTAACAGTAAGGCATTCCTGGCAGAGGTGGAGCTGTATCAGATTTGCTCTTTTGCAGCTACATGTGCTAGTGTAAAGTTTTGCATACACTTCTGAAAGTGAGTGCGTGGTGAGGACTACACTTGAGTATTCAATGCCTTGGTTTTTTGCTGCCCAACACCACCAACAGTAGCCCATACAGAAACCTACTCAGACTTAACTATTTGGAAAAGACAAAAGATCACGTTATTCCCAGAAGAAAACAAAATGACCTCCCCATCTTTTTCTATGTTCAGGACAGTGGGCTGAGTACAAAGTGTCATGGATATAATTTAGCAAATACAGGTTGTAAATACTTATTTAATGCAGTATTTTTATAATACACTGGCCCAAGCCTTCCTTTTGCATAACAGAGTTGGATACCAAGGTCTTACGGGGGACATGTCTTTCTTGCAATCCTCTACCTTCCTGTACGTACTGGTCATAAGGGAGGAACAGTATGCCTGAATTACTGCTTGCATGGGCGTGAAATATATTAATGCAGATCTTATAAAGGCTAGTTTTGGAGGCTTATAAAAACCTATATATTCTTTTGAACAATTAGTTGTGGCAGCAAGCCCTTTAATCCAATAAAGCCTCATTATGTCAATAACAGACCTCACACAACTTGCAAATCATATAGTTCTTGTAAAGCAGCCCGTGTGAGGGTGAATTAGCTGTCAAGAACACAGGTCTGGGCTGAAATTATCCCCAGTGCAAAGGCAAGGGATTCACACTGAATCAGACCTCTCTTAAAACATCCATGGTCTCGGAGCTCACTGCAGAAAACAGGACACCCTGTATGGACTTCAACGGGCCTCGTGAAAAGCACCCTAAACAGGGCTTCTTTCCAGTCTCAGGCCACCCAGCCAAAGTTATTCACTGTATCCTATTACTGGGCAAGGAAGAACTGCTGCTGCTGCAACAACAGAAGTGACTACATAGTGCAAGAATGATGACCTTGGAGCAAGCTTCCAACCAAAACGTCCTTAGGTGAGCAGTCTCCTTTCATGTTATAGGGGCTACACCCGGCAAGTGATGAGAGTTGAGCAACTCTGGCTTCTTCGTCAGACCTCTGGCCAGAGGTAAGAGAAAAATGAAGGCTACGAGAACACAAAACTTGTGAGCTCCAAAGCCCCATGTTTCAGAGGGATGTAAGAGGACACACTGTCCCCGTTAAAAACAGAGCCCTGTGTGCAGAAATGAACCTAAGCCAATGCCCTGCCATCTCCCAGAATAAATCAACTGCCACAAACATGCAGAGAAACACTGTGTGGATTTTTTTTTAAATTGAAAAATAAAAAGGATACTGCTATTGTGCTTTGAAATTTTATGATCTGTTGACCTTAGCGTCAACTCCCTGCCTGGTCAAAGTTAATAAGAAGTGCTGAGGAGGTATTTCCAGGGGTTTGGGGACTGCTTTGCTTCAAATGCATTTTTGTTTGCTTTGCTTTTTTTGGCAGCAGCCCGTAAAAGCCAAAGGGCCCCATGGCATCCCCAAAGCCCATTGGGACCATTCGTGTGTGATGTCTGCTCCGGAGAGGTCAGAGCCAAGAGCAGCGCAGCGACTACCACTTCTGGTCACTGCCTTGACTTCTAAACACATCCAAAGCATGACGAACCCCCTTCCCTTTTGCTTTCCAGCATGTTCCCTCTCACCCCAGCTCACAAGCCTCCCCCCTTCATTGCATCAGATTCAGCTGCGCAGAGATAAAGACTCTGATTTGCTTTGCAGAAGCTAGAGCGGGGAGGAGGGGGGGAGAAAGAAAAAAAAAAAGGCACAAAAGCACAAGTTATAGAGGAATTCAGTGTTTTTACCACCTCCCCCCCCCCCAGGCACCAGCTCCAGTCAATTCCACCCAGACAATAAAGTCATTTATCACTCGAGGACCCGCACAGGTTCGATACCTGATGTAAAGCAGATGATTGCTTCCATTGATTCAGATGAAATATCTGAGCAGAGCTGTGGCCGGCCGTGGTTAGAGCGCATGCACCATTTGTGATGATTTAATAAATAAACCATTGATTACAAAATGGAGCCTGATAAATCCTGACGGGGCAGATCTGCAGCTGTACCTCTCCGTTGACTCCTATAATTAATGGCTTAGTACTGTGCTACTGTTAAGTGAGGACCAGCTCATCTAGAAGCAATAGCAAATGTTAGCGACATTTATGCAAATGTGCATAATTACCACACCCGGCATAGCTGACAAGGTCACTCCTTGTTTTGGCCGAGATTTTCTCGGTGGAGACCGTCAGCATTGGCTGGGGATGTCTTGCCACAAGACAGACTGTTTCTAGTGCCAGGGCTTCAGCTGCCTGAGAGCGTGTTGCCACGGCAGGGAGGTGGGAGACGAATCCCCCAGCAAAGGGGGTGGTCAGCCCTCCAGTCAGGGAACCACCAGAAGATGCTGAATGAGAGATGTGGGGACTGACCGGGCTCTGGATGGTCTGCAGGCTCGGAAAAGGACAGTCCCACTCCTGGTCACGGGTTCTAAGAAAAACTTCACGTAAGACACCCCTTGACAAATAGCATCTCGTAAGCCTGTAAGAGAGATCTGGACAACTACAACCTCATACAGTGCCCTTCTCCTAAGCAACTAAACTACAGCCTTGCTGTGAACGGTTGTTTAAATGACCTATTTTTTTCTTGAAGAAGTGCTGGATTAAAAGATTGCAAGCAGCCCGTGAGCCTTGCTGATACGTGAGAGAGGAAACATGAGCGGAATCAAATGGCGTTCATCTGTCCATGCAAATACTCCTCCCGTAACTGTGATGTACAGCCCCAGAGCTCAGCCGTGACTCAGAGGTCTTCAGCCACAGTCCCCAGCATTGCCAGATTTTGCCTCTATCTGCATGGGTGATGTCAGGAGAGAAGTATTATGTCTTTCTGTAACATATATATTCTCTTCCAATTTCCATTTCGGTATCAAGCCAGGCTAATACATGTCCAATTACCAGGGGAATTGCTTTACTATTTACCAACCTATTAGACTCTCCAGTCCAAGGAAGGTGGCAAGCATCAGAGAAATCTAATACAATAGCTAACCATTTACATGAGGCTCATTTAACTTCATAGTATTTTAACACAGTTGCAGCTTCCTGGTGACATTCTTCTGCAGTTTCAAGGCAAAAAACCAGATCCTTAAAAAAATAAATATATCGCAGAGGAGACTGGCAGAGAGAGGAGAGGAAGGAGAAGGGATTTGTCTTAAATTTTTATTTGACTTCCTCCAGCTTGACTGGAGACAGAAATAGACACATGATTTAAAAAAATCCACTAGATTTTACCATGGTAAATTCTTGCAATTTAAAGAGGTGACTTTGCTCATTTCAATTTGAATGGAAAATGACCTTTCTTTAGAAACATAATACGTAGATCTACAAAATACATTAAATAACACAGGGGGTATTACTGAGTAACGTCCATCAGAAAGTATTCATCTGAGTTAATTCTGTTTCCCAAATGAAATAAAGTGCAACAATAAATAATGGCTAATGTGTAATTCCATGTAAAGTCAGGACCAATCTTTTATTTCATTAAACTTGGTACAGTGTATGTGCTATGCATTTTTAATACCTTTAAATAATTTAGGAGAAATAGTGCAGACTAAGACTGACAGGAAATAGTCTAAGCTCCTAATTTTAGGAAACAGCCTATAAATGAAATTTCGGGAGGATATAACTTCTTGATTAAAGGCAAATTGTTGTTGTCACACCCAGAAAAAAGAAGTAGCATTATACCTCATTACTCTCATTTATTACATTTATTACTGTAATTTAGGAGAGGACCACAAAGATGACAACCAAAGAATCACAGCCCAGGACCTCACCGTGCTATGTTCTGCCCAACCACTGCAGAATAAACAGCAACAATCTAGAATTTGAAATATTAAAGCAAAAAATGGCTCCTCTTATAAGCATGCCATCAGCTTCTGATTTTTGACAGGCAGCAACAGCAAATGCATTTCTGACTCTTTCCATTTTCTTGCTGGCTGGTTCCTAAATGTGCCTCTCCCTCTTCCCCACCCATCACTCCTGACCCTTATTTCCCGCACGCAGTATTTCTGTCCTTCTGTGAATCTGATGTGCCTGATAGACCGCTGATTAGCGCCATCTGCTTTAAAGTGTCCCTAACCCATTTCTCAGGTAATCTTGTAAAAACGCCTATCTACAACCAGCACATGTGGCAGAGATGCAGTAGCTCACCTCTTACTCTAGAAACACCTGCAATAAATCAGAGAAAAGCTCTTAGCCCAGATGTTGAAAGGCAGGGGCATAACAGCCTGGCTGAAGCTGGAACTTGAACCCAAATCCCACCATGTGCTTGTATTCTTCCCTGCAAGCGCATCACAGTGAAGGGTGGTAGTGGACCCACAGAGGGAAAATAGAAGGTGAAGCATAATGCATGAGCTTACGCCAGCAAATAGCAATGCAAATGAATAACGCTACTCACACGAGCAGTATCCATAAATCCTGAATCAAGTTTGTGTTCAAATACTTCCTCCCACGGCTGCAAAATGTGTGAGGAGGCTGAGAAAGAGTCATCCGCAAGTACAAGGATTCACACCACTTAGTCGTCCTTATTAAAAACAAACTGTATGTATTTACCGAAGGAGTATACGAGCAACCTCAGCTGGCTCCCTTCCTTCAGTCGATGCATGGAGAGACCAAGAAGGACACGCTTTTTTAGCCAAGAGGGCTGAAACAGCTTCCACTTCCACTTGGGGGATTCACTGCAGAAAATACCTAGTTTAAATCACATTTTACATCTTGTGTCACGCTGACTAAAAAATTTAACAGCCCCTTCTGGCTTTAAAATCTCTTAGTTAAGGAAACCTACCTATTGCACCACAGGTGGTAAATCCTTTTACCAAGAGAAGAGTAAACTTGGCCTTGAAAAACAGGGCTTTTTAAAAACAATCAACCAAAGCCCCATGTAAGCCAGTGGGTGAGAAGTTTATGTCATTATGAAAGAGATCAGATGAGTTATGGTAAAATCTTAGAGCCTGGAACTTTTGATCAGTTTGTACTAAGCTCTAAAAAGACTACATAAAATAACGTCTCTTGCCATAAAACACCAGCGTATTTGAAGAGGAAATCATACATAAAGAGGAACAGATTACAGTATGAACCCAATTAAACTGTACTAAAAGCTACAAATACCTAATCTACCACAGTGTTTCAGAAACTGAACCCTAAACATGAAAAATCCAGCCATTACACAGCATCTTGGGCTGGAGAGACCATAACAGTTTCAGCAGAATAAAAAAAAAAAAAAAAAAAAAAGAAAAAGGCTGCAGCCTGTTCCTCTCAGTCTGAAGGGGACTAGGGTCTTTAAAAAGGCATAACTGTACTTAAAAACTCCACTGAGAGGACTTATACAGCAACTAGATATCAGCAAAGTCATGGATTTTATGGGTTCCAACTCTACAACGTACTCAGGCAGGATGATTTATGTGCACAAAGTTAAGAATTTATCTATATGTACTTTACAGGCAAAATCAGCGCCCTATATATTATTCTCCCCCAAACTGGTGTTTGCACACGACACCTCTCCCGAGAAGCAGATATCTTTGAAGGTGAACTGCTGAGCCACAACCTCACATTTCACAGCCGAAACAGCAGCTCTGAAGCCCCTTGGACTTTTCCCTTGAAGACAAGCAGCACAAGGCAGGTTTCCCGCAAGGAAAGGGACCCAAGACTGAGAGATATCATTGAGAATAATGTGCTATGAACTTCAAGGACCTGTGCAGCGTTGGGATGCTCAGTGCTTGGTCCTGGTTAGGTCCCAGGTACAGCACTTCTGACGGTGCACTGGGCAGTTAGCCTTGGGGCTCCTTAGGAAGGTGTTAGGTAGCACCCTTGATATTCGCAATGATTTCATTGATCAATTAATCTCAACAATCCGAGGCAGGTTCAGCACAAGGTGGTATCATCGAGCAAGTGGGCTCTGTGGCAGCAGGATGCCAGATGCCAACGCTGCTGGTGCTTCCACCCCGATTGGCACATCTTGGTTCGAAGAGCCCTAAGGACAGTGGCTGCTGCACCGCTACATTGCCATGCGAGGGTACACAGCTCTTCAAAGCACTTGTATCTTGATGAAGTTTTGTCTGCCTGATTGCTCCTGTCCTTAAAAACAAAACAAAAAACCCAGAGGAAACTTTTTCTGGCCTTAGGGGAAGAAGCCACAGTGTTTCCCCTTTAAAAGCAAACCAAGGATAGGAAATTCAGTAAAGCGTAGAACAACTGAGCAAAAGAGCATTTTTTTTTCTTTCTGCTATATAGCACAGACGTGAATGCGTACACATTGTAAATACCTTCCCCCCAATTTTCAAACAGGGAACACATTTCTGCTTTTCCTCTGCATACGCAACACCTCTCCACCAGATCTTGCTCTAATATTCTCAATTTTTCAGCAGTTTCAAACCTAATTAAGAAAAAAATTTTAAAAATGTACTTAGCATAAAGATGTTTTCCTCTTTTTTTACTGCCAAATCTTTCCACCTCGTTACTGGTTTCAGATGCAAAGTGTGCAACACCCAGGGAACCAGTGACAGATTTAAGGGCTAGCCCCTGATGCCCATGCAGTGTTTCAGACTAGCACTTTGGGACCAATATAACTAACTGGGAGGTTCACAGTTTTCCAAATGAACACAGAATAATGGCTTCTCCCTTTTTATCTGGACCGAGCAGCAGAAGACATCCAACTTCTAGGGAAAGGTAATATAAGTGCTCCCAATCACTAATAGCAGAGCTTTCTAAACAGCTTTTCTATAAAACCATACACAGCATAGAGCTAAATAAATCCTTTTTTTTAAGTCCTCACGTGAAGTGACCTGCATAACTTAAAACGCAGCTTTATTACCTACTAAAACCTTCCATCGCACTGAATCGCCCTGTGCGTTCATGCACATAGAGATAAAATGTGCGTGTGCGCACATGGGCGCGCACACATGCAGCCCGATCACATACCCTTGCGTTTCGCCATCTGGCATTGTTCTAGGGATTAATAAAAACAAAGTTAGGTTTAAATTCCACATATGCACCCAGGAAAGGAGAATTCTTGCAGAAAGTTTTAAGAACCTACGCGGAGGTGCTACGAGAAAACAAGGCAAGCCAGCTAAGACTGCAAGTGCACGTTAGGAACAGAAAACACATGTTTATCAAATTGGCAGATACAAAAGTTACAACTATATGTGTTTTATGTACCATAAGTAAGTTGCAAACCAATACGATTGATTAAAGCTTGTTTGAGTCTAGAGGAACTGAAATATGACAAATGCTAATGCGACAGAGAAATGTCAAAATAGATGAGGAATTACACATGCCAGCAACTGAAAAAAAACTAGCTGAGATTAAGTCAGAGACAAAGATGAAATGCCAGATTGCCTAAAGCTAATTATCTGGACAATTAATGGAATGCCTGCACCTCGTTTTGATTATTAAGAGCACAGTCTATTGGAGAAAGAACAAAGCTATGTGCAAGAGTCTGCACTGATTTCCTCGGAAGAGGATGCTGGCAATGAAGTGGAAGAAATTCTTACCCTGGAGATCACTAAGCCAGCTGCTAAACTATGGTACAGCCATGTCACCTGGTACCAAAATCATACCGATCCCTTCCTTGGGCTGTCACTGGTGTCAAAATTCAATGTACATCTCATTTCCCAAACCAATAATTTGACAGGGATCCTAGATAAGGAAAAAAAATTGTCTTTGATGCTACAAAGCAAGACACATGCAAGTAAGTATTTCTATACCTTGACCTGCCAGAAATTAAATTGAACTTCCTCCTGTTCTTCCTTAATTTTATCATGCGCCACTTTGCAGGAAATTCCTACATTCTTCTATATTTATACACTCAAGAGCTAAATGTGGTTCCCAGATAAATTCTTTATGTGATGACACTTCTTAAACTGGCTACAGACCAGCCAGATGCAAATACCTACTCACTCAGTTAATATGAGGCAATATAAAGACGTTTAATAAAAATATTTCACTTAAAAAAAAAAAAAAAAGGAAAAAAAGGCTAATCCCAAATACATAAAGGCTATTCATGGAGAGTTATCTGAGCCTTTTTCTACATTACTGGTACAGGACTAGGTTAGTATCTGGAATGAGAAATACACTGCAGGTTTCTGTTCTAAGCACACATCCATGACAGTAAAAAGCAGGAGGGCCACGTTATTTTGAAGACACAGCACTATGTTTTAGCTTTTTTCCCCCTCCCTAGTGACATCCTGGGAAATATGTATACATTCACCACTGCCATTAAGCATCACATCTATCAGCCGCAAGCCGCTTTACCCAAGACAGCAGAGAGTAGAAATAGACATGACCCAACCCTGGTGTTTCTCCGAAGGGTTTCCCCGCAGACAGTCCCTTCAAGTATCAGATGTAAATTAGAGAACCTATTTCAACTGAGCACAGACCCGCAGTGCAAACGCCCAAGCCCAAGCTCTGCTAGACCTGGGAGGGTGAGCAGCATGGTCACAGCAACCTCTGCTCGTCAGCCAGCTCAGACCCACCAGGAAAACTCCTGGGGCTGGATTTATTCATTTGGGCTCTGGCATGGACTGATGTAGTTATGCTGCTTTCAGCACTTAGCTAACACCTTTGCACTGCATGTATATTTATTCTGGAGGTTTTTACCTCATTTAACAGCTCAAGATGTAGGAATTTCCAGAGTTGCCTTGATCCTCAAATGAGGATGTCTTTCAGTGTAGGGATCAAAAAGCCAAGCTGTTCCTGCTTCGTGTTTAAATTCAGCATTGTTGCCTTAAAAAGCGAGAGCCTACAAGACAGCACCCGCTGCAGAACGGATTGCAATCCGCTGCACTTCTTGGGACAGACCCTTTGCCAGGTTAACATCAGTTTAACACGCTGTGCGGAGATTAAAACTGGTTTTACAAACACAAGTCCTGAACAGGCACCGGATTTTAGCCGAGGGGAAGGCAGCCAGCTTCGCAGCAGGGAAACCAACTTCAAACAGGCATACTAGGAAGGCGCCCGTGTCTTCAAAACATATTTTATCCATCCTTGGATGACAGAGATAAGAGGACACATTGGGAAAGCTGCACTTCCTATTTTATCCTCTGCACAAAAAGGGCTGGAAAAGGGACCGACACTTAGGGTTTTAGAGCTGACATACCACCTCGGCAAAAACCTGTTCGGTGAGCAAACACAGGATTGCTGACTGGTTGGTGAAATGGCACCGGGCACCAATCTAAATTCCGGAGTAAAGCGATTTTAGTAAAACCCCAATGAGTTTTACAAGCACAAAGAATATGCTGCACATTATCTGAGAGCAACAGCCTTTCCCCCTGCTTCCAGTGAAACCCCAACTCCCAAATGCAGCAGTCACGGCAGTTCAGAGAGGGACGACAAGCAGGACGGATGTTCACCTCCTTTTATCTCATACTGTTGCTAGAACTCAGGCCACACTTGATTACCACCTCCAGGTAGGGATACAAGCAGAAAATATTTCAGATCCACAGGCTTAAAAGGTATTTTTTTTCACCAACAGGAAAAGTACGCTAAATGCTTTTGGTCATTTGTTAAATATTAGGACGCTTTAAAAAAAAAATTTTTCTTGCTAACAGTTAAGGGTTTTCCAGGCCCTTAGGGAAAAAAAAAAAAAAATTTCGTCTTTCAGATAGGCCAAATGTCTCTTTTTTTTGCCATTTTAACTGATTTTAAGCTTCTGGGGTAGCAATTAACATCTTGGTCAGAGACATAAGCATAAACAAAAACTCTTAGCATATCTCAGGTCACACCAGTATTCGAAAAATGTGCTTATTCTGTTTTCAGCTTTTATTTTGGTTTGCCAAAACAAAAAAATCAGCTGTTTCCCAGGGGGGAGTTGACAGACACACTGATTTTCAAAACACAAATACGATGGAGGCTGGTGCAAAACCAGACATACACAATGAAGCCACAGCGCTCTGTCCTGCAGGCTGACCTCAAGGCAAGGAAGTGGGGAACAAAGTGCACTGCAGTGTTTTAAGGGGAAAAAAAAGGCGCTGATAGGTCTAGCTCAGCTGCTGGAGTAATGTTTTCTGATCTTTCCTCACGAAAGAAGATTTAAGTATCTGAAAGATTCCCCCCTACCCCTCAAAACAGCGTGTCAGAATAATGCATGCTTCTGCTGACCCCATGGGAGGCATGGGAATCGTGCCAATTCATCACACTGATGCCACTGTCCACCCAGTATCTACCATGTCTGTGCTTTTAAAAGGTTAAAAAAACCTATTGGTTTTGTGAAAGGATATTTCTTCCTTTATCTCAGTCTTAAAAATAGCTGGAAATTTATACAATCTGTATCCATACTTAGAGAGGCAATGCAGGGGAAAGCATCATCGCTGGACTCCGAATTTCCTTAAAGGCTTGACAAAAACCAAGCCATTGTGAAACATGAGTGAGCACAAGCTGAGTGTTGCCCTATGCTTTGATTCCCCTTGTACCAAACAGAGTTTAAAAGACTACAGAAAGATGTATTGTAGGCTTCTGCACTACAATACATCCATCTCAAGCACAGACGTGAAAGATCTTGCAAGACTAAGGCTTTGGTAAAGCAACAATTCTGTATTTAAATGATGATTTGTTTGGACAAGGTTTTCAAGAGGAATCCTGCACGGCAGCTGTTCCCAGCGAACTCAGCACGAGCCAGAGTGCTCATTTTATCCTACCTTTTCATAGCCTTAAAAAAATGGCAGCTCTCTCTAATTGACTACTCTTTCCACATCTCAGGAGAGTTTTTTTCCATTACAAAGAGTAACTTGTATTCTCCTAAATCTCATAGATCTTAACCAGAGGAAGAGACAATACACAAGGGGAAGTTCCTCCTTTTCCAAAAATTCTGCCAGGGTGGACTTCAGAAAATATGAATATTTTTAGACATTTTAAACCTCCAGATGAGGGGAAAACGAGAGATTAAAAAAAATACATGCATGCACATACTTGATTTAAATGATGAAATCCTGCTCATGAAAATAAATAAGGTATATACACAAGAGGTGGCCCAAATGATAGCCCTGTTGTCCCATTAATCATATTTATTCCAAAAGTCTAATAATGTTATCTTTGGTCCCAGCTTCAGCAGCCTATAATTTAACACAAGCACCTTTTTTTGGCATGCGAATCAGGTACTAACGCTGTCTCTTTCAACCTCTTTTGTGCTTCTAAATTAGAAACCCCAAATGTCGTTTTTCTTCAGATATGAAACACAGTCAAGGTCACTGTAAAATAAAAGAGCAATTAACTTTGCAAGAAAACTGTTGTACAGGAGTGAAATACAGTACTTGGAAAAAGTGTCTAAAAACTAAAACTGTTCCTACAAGTGACATCCCTTGTTCAGCCTAAAATGACAGAACGCAGCTCCAGAGATTCCTGTCAAATTAAAAAAAAAAAAAAAAAAAAAGTAGTTCATGGAAAATATTCCCCACACCCACTAATTTGTTCGCTGGGCTTTTATTGCTGCAAGGTAGGAAGGCTTGCTGTTTTGATAGCTCTGATACTGGAAAGCTGGCTCTGTCTCCCCGCCATCTTCCCCCTCCCCCAAATGAGCCCTAAACAGCTAATAAACATTAGCACAGAATTTCTCATTTTGCTTCCTCTATCAGTCAAATGATAGAATTTTTATGAATTCTCTGAATAAAATTCAGGATGGAGTTGCCCTAGCTGACAAGACAAAGAGAAAGCTAATATTAAGGGTTTGGAGTTGGTAAGTATTTTAAAATACAAAATTATCTTGGCTTTGACCCTTCTCTAAAATCAGCCAAGATTTTGTAACTCAGTAAAATTAAATGCGTTATCAACACACAACTGACTGTGCAACCCAGCAAAGATAAATTATCTCATTAGTACCATAGAAATCAGATGAGGCATGCATAGTAAGTGACATATTAAATGCAATTATAAAACCCTACTGAAGTGATGTTAGTGACCTGACACATGACAAAAAAACCCAGTGAGGCAATGCAGAATCCAGGCTGGAAGATGTGCTGATATTATTTCTATTCAGTGTACATCAGATGCAAAAATACTACTTAGCCATCAGTACAAATCTCATAAGCAAAAGCACTGAAAAAATTTAAGAAATTATTAACATGCAAAGAAGGCGATATCTTCAAGAGAAGCAGAGCTACGCACTAACGCAGCAATCTGCAATTGCTAGGATGGTGTGAGCAGGTTAGGAGAGCTACCTTCCTGCATCGCCCACTTCCATCCCTGCACATACACAGCTGCCGGACATAGGCATGTTCCCACTTTTCACATCTGCAGTGGTAATTTTCCAATGTTAACTGTAATAAAAATAAAGAATGAGGGAACCACATGGCTCAAAGAGACTGTAGGGAGCCCCGCCCCCCCCCCCCCCTCCTGTTGGCAGTACCAGTGACCTAGACCCCTCCTGACCAGCATTTATCCAGCTCTCCTCAAACCCCCCTGGTGCCAAAGACCCCAGGACCGCCGCATGCAGACTCTCTAGTGCTTCTCTCCCTTCTCTGTTGCAAAACTTTTTCTTAAAATCTAACCTACGTTTTCCTTGCTGCAACTTACTGCTCTTTATCCAACTCACAGCAGACAGATCACAGGCTAGTCCCCTCCCTCCAGCAGGATTTTACACCTTTCACAGGTCGCGCAGCCTCATCAAGAGACCCGATGACAGCTTGCATTATTTCAACTTGCTGTCCTACATCCTATTTTCTAAATTCCTCATCGTTCTTGTTGTTAACCTTTGCCCTTCCTTATATTTTTCTTGAAGGGCTGTGCCCCGAAGTGGACACACAAAAACTCCAGCTGAGTCCTTATCTGCACCAGCTACTTCAAAATTATTAACTCCTGTGTCGTACATGCAACGCTTCACGTCCAGCAATTCATCTTCTTGCAAAAGCACGTCACTGTTGACTTGCTTCTAGTTTGTAACACTTTTTAACTTTCAGACTACAGAAGCGACAGCCCTTAGGAGTCATCCCCTGCTCAGGCAGTGAATCGGGCAGCCTGAACAGCACCTTTTTCACCTACCCCCTGGAACTGCACCCTGCGTGAGAGCATGGTCCCCAGTGAAAGCCGAGTACTGATGGCCGCAGAAAGACCATGGCAGGGCCACTCACCCACAGGGACTGCTCCGAAGGAGTGCTTAACTACACCTTTCACCATCAGCCTCTCGCTCCGTCCTTGGTGGCCACGGCAAGCGCAGCTGGGAGACAAATGAGCAGCCCGGCTGCCAGACCTGACCCCCAGCAGCTGACTTGAAACAATCCAGCAAATGTTCACAATAAAGCGACTGCTCACCACCGAACAGCTCAGCATCTCCCCAGGAACCAGAATAAGAGAGACCTACGTGATTTGGTCTCTGCTTGAGGCAGAAGCTCTGCAGAGGGGTTAGGGATGGCTATTACCGAAACCCAACCTTGATGGCTGGCAAAAAGGATTTTTTTTTTTTTTTTTTTTTCTTTTCTGACTTGCATCTGACTTGTATAGTGAATTTAGAAAGCAAACACCTCTTCAGACCACAGTGCTGAGGGAGTCTCTTCTGGTCTCAGCCTGTACCAAGATAGTTCTCTGCTGTATCTCATACCCGGAACAGCATTGCTGAACGGGACTTGAGTAACATGAAATACTAGAAAAAGTAATAGAAAACTCCATTTGGTTTGATAAAATCAGGTCACATCAACATACACCTGTACCTGATACAAACACATCGTTTTTACGCTTTTGGGGAATATTTTGTTATTGATTGAGAGCCTCATTTTTATAGGGAAGAAGACAAGAGGCTCCCGTACCTGCAGTAGGCAGTGGTCTGAAGGAGACGGGGTATTGCTACAGAGCTCCCTGCCTTCTTCCTCCACTCGCCAACCCATCACGTAAAAGAGGGGGGAAAAGGTGTGAAAAAAAGCTTGTACTCCTACTTCACATTGCAAGCAAAGGAGAAACACCAACACACGCTTTTTACATGCCGTTATCAGAGGATCCAGGGATTTTGCTCAGTTATTGAAATGAGTCGGCTCAAAATGCTTTCCTTCCTCTTAACACAACTTTCAGCTGCCATCAGCGCCCTTGTGAGTGGCACTGGTAGGTGTCAGATGTGGAAACAACCATGCCAGAGAGACAGCGAGAGAGCAACCATTTTCTGAGCGTGTTCTTTCATTCCACAATAAAATAAGCTACGATGTTCATAGAATTGCTCTTTAGCCATCACTTTACTCAGCATAACAGGCCAATACGATTTCTGTTCTTTTTCTTTCTCTGTACCGTTGATTTTTGATCCTCCTGGAGGTTAGGAAACAAATTATAAATTGACTGGTTTGAATCCTCAACACACAGAGGGGTAATACTGTTTAACCGCAGGTATGCTGCTGGGATACGGTTCTCTATTTTAATACGTTCATTTTAACCATAAAATTAATTACCTGGTGGCACTATAACACAAATAACCAATAGAGATAACTGCATTTTCATTTAAGTGTATGTTAACATGCAAAAATGACATGCAGTAAAAAGGTTTGAGCATGTTTAGTTCTGTTTGTGGGCAGTGTCCAAATCCTTGGGGTTTAACTTTTAAAGGTTAAAAAGTTTAATTGGATTAATTTGGTGGTCTACTTACATTATCCAGTAGGGATATTTTGAGCCATTACAGAATGTCTCTTGCGTTGTCCAAGATACAAGCCAATGAAAAAATGATGAGGATTTGTTATTAGCTGGAACCAGTTATTTCTGCTGGGAGAAAAAATCAAATTGTGATAAGAATTAGAACGAAATAACAGGGATAAGAATTTGAAATTTTTTTACCTTAGAGTAAGTTAATATTTTCATTGGAAAAGTTTAAACACAGCCTTTATTTTACACCCTTTTATATGGGAAACTAATCTAAAAAGAAAACGGCAATTTTCAATGTCCAGGTTGTTTGTCCTTCCTTGCTGAACAGAAAACACCAATAAATTAATTCTCCCTATCCTGCATGCCACACATTTAATCTTTCAAGTCTGAGTATCAGCTACCAGAGATACTTTACGCTTGCAAGAACTATTCATCGATGGAAAGGGAAGACTGCCAAAAAATTAGTAAAGAAGTCTTGAAACAGCAGGGGTTGAACTCATCTGCCTGTGTGTCTATAAGAATGCCAAGTACCCTTTCCTCAGAGTTTATGTGGAGTGTCACATCTCACGGACCCTGCTGGAGGCGAGCTCCTGCAGAAGTGCTGCCTTGCTGATACTGCTCCCCATCTCCTCCCAGGCTTTCCCATAACCTTATGGCTGCTACCTTTAATTGCCCTAGGGAAGTGATCAGCCAGAGGCTTGTATGAAAACTGCATTGACTCTTCTACCCCAAAGAACGTCCCTTACTGGCTTCTACTTTTTCCCTGGTTTTGTTCCATGTAGTGAGAACATCATCTTTTCTTAAACAGTAATGTCCAGGTGCTGGTTAAGTGACACTTGGAGCTGTAAAGACTGATAACTTCTCAGGTTCACAACCCTCCTGCACCGTGATTCCTGCATGCAAAGGCAGCAAACGATGTTCCGTTTCAAACGTAGCATGGATCCAGTCCTCGAACACAAAGACAATTTGAGTTACTTCCCACAAGACCCCCCCAGACTCAGCACATGTAGTGTTTCCTCAGCTCAGTCACCCACAAGTTTCTAACAAGATTTTAGCTTTTTATTTCCCTTCAGTCTGTGAGAAGTTAGTCTGATCTTCGCTCTCATGTTCATGTTGTAGTGATTCTGCTCTGTTTTCCAGGCTATTGAGTTTTGTTCCCTTCTTGCTCACCCCTTTTTATCTTCTCTGTGATCTTGGGAATGGCTCCACTGAAGAGACTCCTCCACCGCGGACTGGGACAAACCCCACACTGCCTCATCCCGTGCTAAACTGGGGGACAGATAACAGTTTATGGGTGGTCACAGGGTTGGGTCAAGCCCTCACTGCTGCAACTATAGAAATTTTAATACTAATATATGCCTTCCGACTGCACGTTAAGATAACAGAAGATGAGAACTGGGTGCGAAGGGGCACTTCATCTCCAGCTGCGTTTCAGCTTTGGAGAGCAATGGCAGAGTGGGATGCCATTTGCAACATCCCTGTTGGATTTAAGATAGAGACTTTATTATAATTTTAAACGTCTTTTAATTAACAAATTCTTCTGCAAGCCACAGTTAGTGGTGGTTTCCATGGATGCTGCTATCTGATATTGCAGAGCACAAAATGGGGCTGCAGCAGCAGGGGGAGGGGGAGGCCACACTCTGTGCTGGTGAGGAGAGGGACCATCGCTGCCCACCGGGACCCTGGCCGAAGGGACAGAGTTAAGGCTGGTTTCACAGCCCTCTCCCCTCGGCAGGGATCACCTCCCACAAAGGCATCGGGAGAGCGGCGCTGGATGGAAATGTGCCTCCTCCATCTGCCTGATGTCAGTCCCACCGGGTCCTCCTGTGGCCCCGCTGGCACAAGGTCAGGTCTGCACCTCCCAGAGGGAAGACAGCCACATTCAGCCCTGCTCTACACCCAAGGAACATCCCTGTACCTCTTCCATACCAGAGCAGGTACGGGCTTTAATTTGTTCATCTCCAACATTCAATCAAACAATCTACAGTAGGTCGACTTTCTGATGGGAACTAAAGGCGATTCTTTAATTAGATTTAAGAACTGCAACACTTGAAGTTAAATCATGCTTAGAAAGACGAAAATTGAAAAATGATAACTAATGGGATTTACAGATGATTTCCTTTAAAAGTAGAAAATTATTATTACACACATGTACCCCAAGGACCTTTCCATAGCTGTTAAAAATATTCCTCTTAACAGCAGACAATGAGAATATGTCCACTTATATATGGAAAGATGAACAACAAAGCTTCTGCTAAGACATTTTTTAATAAAAGTAAAGATTTCCAATTATACACTAGAGCCTGCAGTCCCTTTCACTCCTCCTCCATTTCAGATTCTGTATTTCTTTTGCAACGGAAAATGATGTCACGGCTAGGTAATGTGGGGGCCACACGCTTGGGCTTTCACCTAAGCAGCACTGATGAAGCCAGCTGTGAAAGGGGACACTGAATCCTACCTCAGTGGCATGTAAGTAAAGTGAAAACACATTCTCAATTATCTGTCCTATTGCAAAGTAGTATTTCAACCCAAATTTAATACTGATTAAAAAACTTAGGAGCTTAACGCATATTACAAAAAAGCCAGGCAGCATATTTTTAGTTAACCTTCACATTGGTGTGGATTTCTTCAACAATGCTAACAATTCACAGAAATTATTGCTTGTGGCTTAGCATTACACCAAGAGGGGTAATGATAATTTCAGGGTTTTCCCCCTGTAAATCCAAGCACTCTTTCACATCACATTCATCTCTTCTGACACAGCCCCAAGGTCAACTGAAAAATTCCTACCAACTTCTACAGGAGCAGACACAAGACTCCAAATCTGCTTCATGAAAAAGATCCGTGTCCTTAATTAGTGTATAAAAATTGAACCTGTGAAGATTCTCCGGCTGTAATGCAAACACTGCCCAGTGCACAAGGCTTTTTGTGCTTGTGTGTCTTTGCTTGCTCAAGTAATTTAACCACTGTAAGATCCCGTTCATTTCCCACTTCTGGTTTGTGAAGTCCACTGCCACTGCAAGGGCTAAACTACACAGTCAAGCAAAGGTATCCAGTGCCAGCATCTATACCAGTGCCAGAACTTACAAACACACCTCTCTGCATATGCTTGGCTTAACTTCAAGGCTTGTCCTTTTGCAAGTGTCACATGGAAACTGCTGTAGATGTGATGAAATCAGGCAGGAATCCTTCACTAAAGTACTTTATCATGTCAATAATTTGAGTAACATTTTTGTACACCTGAACAAATTACTGTGTCTCTTACAGGGGTCCCAAAAGTGTTCTGAAGGCAAGTATTTTTAAGTTTTCCTCCAAAGGTTCATCGACAACATTTACCAAGAAATTTGTGGTCTTACTTGCTCACTAAAGGAATTAGCAACAAATGCAAAAGGACACAGAATTCTGTTCTGAATCCACAGAGCAAAATGAAAATGAGGAGCATGTCTGATGACATAAACATAGCATAGTATGATATAATAATTATACTGGGACAAGACAGAAGACAGACAAATAGCTATTGCTTTTTCACACAGACTGCTTTAAGAAGTGTCCTACAGAACTGGTAAAGAAAAAAAAAAGTGTGATGACAACTTAGCATCTTTTACCTAGCAAGGTACAATTCTTGCACTTTGCTAGAAAGCAAAAGTCACCAGTGCACAGCAGCTGTTTGGTGGCTCATCGTATGCAGCAGGATGTTTACTGCACTTGCAGGGGATGGGTGCCCTTGCCCCTAAAACTGCTGGCAACCTTGGCAGACAAGCCAAAGACTGCTTGTTTTGAGATTAAATCCTTGTCCCTTCAGTCCCTTAGAGCATGACAGACTAGAAGAAGCTGGCATAGCTTCCCTGTCCCCTTGGCAGAGGAAGATACCAACATCCTGCCGCTGCTCTCTGGCAGGCACCTTTTTCCAGTGCTGTATTTATTTCCAAGAAGAAGCTAAAAGTTTGATGTTGCAGCACCAGAACAAACGCAGCCAGGGTTTGCCAGGCAGGAAAGGTTAGGTATTTCACCAGCTCGATGTTCCTGGGTCAACTGGTAGAGGAAAAACTGCTTGCTCAGGAGCCACAAAACCCTGTCATAGTTTTCCTTTTACACATGTGAATATGCGGAATCATTAAAAAAAAGACCTTGCTTGACTAGGTAAGGCAGTATTTGAAGGCTCTGGAGAAGACATTATTTGGAAGTTAGAATACATATAATAATTAGAGATAGATAGCGTTGTGATGCACAATGTGATTTACAAACTGATTTCATGCCAATGCCACTTCAGCCCCAGGAAGAATGCCTTTGTGGCTATCTGGCTATGAGAAAAGCTTATCCATTTACTCTCCTGAAAACCCAGTAATCTGCTGTGTAGCAAGGACTCTCTTGGGGTGGATCCTCTTTATTCATAGGCTCTGATAGGGATGCTCTATCAGGATTTTTAGGTTTATCCAAAATTATGAATGTTTTCAAATCATGAATAGTGTTAAAAAGCTTCCTTGCTTTTTCTGGCAGCCTGCAGTGCAAAAATGTTAACTCAGGAGTTTATTCTACAATGAATTATAAATGACATTTAGTGACATGATGGATACATCCTGGCTTTGCAGTATAAAGATGATTTCAGAGTACAAGCCTTATTCCTTGTTTCACTAATATGCTGCACACAGATCAGTGTTGTCAGCAGTCTGTCTTCACTATTTTGATTGATAATGTTAATGTGGTTTTCTAAATTGAGTTATTGTTCACATTTCTGAGCATATTTATGCTAATAGTGGTTTTTTTTAGTTTAAACATTTATGGAAGCATTAGTTTGTGACCAACAGGCTTAGTTTCATAGACTATGTTGTTTCAAAATGAAGGCAAGATTATGTGGATCAAAAATCACGACTTGCTTTCCTTTGTTTTTAGCTGAGAAAATATCTTCCGGAGATTATTTTAAATCATACCCTATTCTCCAATTCATATGTCTGTAGTGATATTTTTCTAAGAACATACAAATAA
This sequence comes from Haliaeetus albicilla, assembly GCF_947461875.1. Classification (NCBI taxonomy): domain Eukaryota; kingdom Metazoa; phylum Chordata; class Aves; order Accipitriformes; family Accipitridae; genus Haliaeetus; species Haliaeetus albicilla. The sequence goes on along the minus strand of NC_091484.1, from coordinate 34,346,928 downwards.
GAAGTCATTGAAATCTCCTGTTGACTTGAGGTCAGAGAAGGTATGGATTTCCCAACCGAGAACTGGTCTAATTTGGGGGATTTTTCACAGTATGCTTCAAATGAAACACTTCCAGACTAATGACATCTAATGACCCATCAGCATGCCTTGTAGCTAAAGTGTTTTCATTCAACACCTAAGGTGTGGGATATGCAGACAGATGAACTACTAACTTTCAGCCTCCATGAACAAATAGGGTTAAAGGCACAAGTCAAGACAGGCTTCACAGGAGTTCGATATGGAGACTAACATAGGAAAACACTGTAAATGTGTTTGAGATAGGTCTCTCACATTAACTGTCGAAGAAGCCCTAAACAGACCATGCCGGTGGTATCTAAGCTCCCTGTTAAGCAAAGATCTGATTTCTTTCCAAACCAAGACCTGACTCGTAACATCAGACTGCAGTCTTCATATGGCCATGGTGAGGGCAATATTACTTTTTATGCTCACTAATTGCAGAAATTGCTCTCCAGCTTCAGGCATCTGAAGGGCATGATTCACAGTGTTAGCAGGAAATGACAGGGCTGTGCAGCAGGAGGAAGCGTGATGCGAAGTCTTGGAGTAAAAGGACCGAGGGCCATGGGGATGACTCGACCGTGAGGTTCTGGCACATCAAAGACAAGCCATACTTTTGTACATACGGACAGGAAAAGGAAGTTCCACCCCTCACCGACCAACACCTAAAATTGTCAATTATCTCAGTTGTCTCACTGAGAAAGAAAGAGAAAAATGTATTTTGGAGCTGATTTTAATTAATAGTTTTGCAAACCTACACTTTTTTGTTTCTATAGTCCTTAAGAACAGAACAACTTTTCTGGAAGGCTGCAGACCCAAGATGAACCATGTGGGAAAAACCTGACACTTTTCGTCAAACAACAACAAAAAAGGAATGTAGAAATTGTATGAAACACAGTCCTACTTTCTTCTCCCACTGTGCAGCAACCAACCACTAAATCACTAAAGAAAACAATCTGCAATTTTCCTCTAGATGAAGAGCATAGAGGCTTTTGATACATATGCACCTAACCGTGGCCTTCTGAGAGCACAATTAATATCTCTAACACAGCTAACAAAAGAAAACCTTTTTAAAAATAAAGCTGAAAAAAGGGATCTAAAGCTGAGCAAGCAGAGAGAGGAACAAAACGCAAAAGCAGCACCAACGCTTAAGGCAACCTACATGCACACAATCTATAGATGAGTCTCTTGCTACGAAATGCATTTATATGGATCATTATCTTCACATGATACCTATGCATTCCAGAAGCATTCAAGTGACCACATTATGCACGGCTCAGCAAACCACTTACATACACACGTGGGTGGCTTTAAAGAATCCTGAAATTATGTCAGCAAGATGGGGAAATGGGGGCTTCCCGTCTAGGGAGAGAAAGAATAGCAGAGAGCCTGTACAGAGGGCTGGGCCCATCCCATCCATTGTGTTGGACATAAAAAGCAAAATTTGCAGATGAAGTTAAAAATATAATTTTGACTCAATAGAGGACAGATGTAGAAAACATCAACCCTGCCCATATGCGAAAGATTTCATAACTACCTTCACCGTGTGGCTCAGTTGGTATGGGGAGAAGCTGGGAGAAGGCAGCAAGAAGAAAACAAAAGACTTTTGCGTAGGTGTGGGAAGGGGAAGACGACTGTATGAGTAAATTGCTTTGAAAAATTGGCTGGTGATAGGTTGAGACTGAAACAGGAATTGCTGTGTGTGAGCTCTGCAGCATGGCAAAACTCAGGAACCACAGCAGATCCCTGAAGAAAAAAGACAGATAGACTCCACTAGAAGTTGCCCAGTTGTGCAGCTCCCTGATGTTTACCATGAGCAGTGCAGCGTGCCCAACTAGCCCACAAGCTGGCTGGACCACCTTGCCGCTGCCACCCCTTGTTGCTGACTCGCAGCCTGGAGAACAGGACTACCAACAGCAACCCTAGGGTCCTCTCTGAAGGGGTGCCAGATACCCCCAGAGAGCCCCACTAAAGTATTCAGGCACTGTGCCATGATCAGATGGAGGGCACTTTGCCCCTTTAGCAAATTAGGAAATCCTGGAATTAAGCTCAAAAAGCACTCCTGACTCCTACATTGTTACCAACCTCTGCCTCTCCAGTATTTTTAAACTCTATTTAATGGAAACCCTTTAGATGGGCTCCTCAAGCCTGCGCCTGCACGGCACACGTCCGGGGATGGGGACTGGCTCCGCGCTGTCACAGGGAACTGGTTCCTGCTTCCTGCTGATAAGGAAACACACTACACATAAATCTCCTTTTACAATATCATATAAAACCCTAATTACAACCTCATGCCCCCACAACAAACACATCACACATTTAATTCATGCACAAATGTCAACCTTCAACAATTTTTTAATGTGGCTGAATTTGTAATTAAGGTTTTGCTTTATTCGGCAAGTGAAGTATTAGGGCATGACCACAGAACCCAGCTCTACTGCTATTTCCTACAGGATTTTCTCAGATATAAGCAAAACCAGGACAACTGACCAGATATGTTAAGAAGATCATCTGCATGGTCAGAGGTTTAACAAGCCTACAGCTCGAGCAGAAAACCCTTTGTGAGCCCTGATCAATGGAAATAACCAGAAAAGCACTTCATTTGAACACCGAGCAGATGTTCCAGTCCAGGTGACCATTAATCCACATGCTTCTCCCTATCTTTCTTCATGCCATTTTAAAGACAGACAGACCTATCTTTCTTCTTTTTACAGATATTTGAAAACAAACAAACAAAAAAAAACAGTTAAGCAGGAACCTTGGTGGTGGTGCCTAAAACAGATTTTTAAATTGGATAAGAGACATACAGTACAGGGTTGACACTTGTCAGTCACTCAGCCAACAGCAGCCTTTCATTATCCAAACACAGATCAGTCCTGAAAATAGGAACTCAAAAAACTTTTTCAAAATTCACAAGAGCCTTCTTCTGGGTTGGTGGTCACTTCTAGGTGCTCTTAGCTCTCAGACAGTCACATGAACTTTTCTGTTATCTAATGATCACGGCATCCTAATGATCTAGGAAAACACAGAAACAGAGCTGCATGCAAAATCCTTTAAGATCTAAGCTCAAGTGATAAACATACCATGTCTACCTAACAACACACAGCTAAACTAAAGGCTGTTGATCCACTACGTTAAACTATGCTAGAAACTTCCTATTTTTGGTTCTTCTTGCATTGTGCTACGTTCCCTTGACTTCAGGATAGCAAACAAATAAATTTCCAGGCATTAGCAGATAACAACAATCATTTCAGCTGTAATAATGTTCCACGCTTTACAGCAATCAGCTTTTATTAAGCTGAAATGAAAGCTGGGTTCACCAAAACACAGGTAGTCCAGGCTGCTATACACATGTACAACATAGCCTCACAATTTTGTGGTGGAAACTGGAGAGAAGAGTCTTACATTGGAATATGAAATAAATTAACTAGTTAGGAAAAAAAAAAAACATTTCAAATAAAGTAGGACACACAGAATATGCGATTTGTTCCTTTTCACCTGAACATAACCATTAAGCAATTTTTAAATTACAAAGTTATCATAGTAAATGGTCTTCCAGAAGATCATGCAACAACAATGAATAGACTCCACATCACACACAAGTAGACTAAACGTGGCTATTACTCGTGGATAATTAGCCACAGAGCTGCAACATATTAGATGAACGAAGACAGTGTCATTGGATAGGCATGCAACAAGACATACTGCCCTGGTTAATCACATGTGATTTCACCCTGTCATATCCAAAGCACTATGGATAAGGAGGCTTTGGAATGTTTATATAGAAAATACTAAATTATGAATAAAACACTTTGTCATCAGCAATGACAGTGAAGCAGGCAACGTTCAGTGTCGGAATTTAAGACCGCAAAAGCCATAAAGTGCAAGACACCCCCCCCCCCCCCATTTTCAAAACAAAGTAATTGGATTAAGCCAAATCTGTAGTAAATATCTCTTTTATAGGTTTCATCTCATGTAATCATGAGAATGACAGACAAGAATCTCTGATTTTTAGGAGTGACAGACTTATCACAGGCTTAATTTCAATGAGCCTATTGGAAAGGAAACACAGCAGGAATATATAGAAAAAATAATTAGTGTGTAAATGTTCTTTTTCTGTAAAATATATCAAGCAGAAAATGTATTTAGGATCTGGATATGAAGCTAAGTTATTGCACATATGGTTGGGTACACTGATAGAAGCTGGATATGTGTTGCATTGCAGTACAGGTTCTGTACAGACAGCTGCACTCCTTCAAGTTACATAGAAGATATTAGATAAAAGTCTAATCAATGATTGAAAGATGGGAAGCAAAAGGGAAGCACAGGCCAATTTAATTAGGTTCCTACCCAGGCTTATGACATATATTACAGCAGAATTTATCCGCCAAACCGACCAAGGCTCCATTGGCCAGGGAACAGACTGAGAAAGTACAAGCCTGTATCTCAAGGGCCTTCAAAGCTAAGACTTAGCAGGTGAAGAGAACAGAATAATAAAACAGCAGATATAGTTATTTCTAGTCAATCAGAAGAGACAATGACAGTACTCCATCTGCTTAGCTACAATCCATGCTGCACTTCCTACACGACAAACAAACCAGAAATTCTGCATTGAACCTTTTGGGAAGTGGTACCCCAGTCATGGCAACCTACCAAGATAAGAAGTTATTTAAACAATCTCTTTCATGATTAGAATTATTCTGCATCTATCTTCTTCTGCATGATTATAAATGTAGGTGAAACAATCATTAAAAGAGAACAAGTTTCACCAAAACTATGTGATTTTCCCTCAATAAAAAGACTGCCTACAGGCATTGGCTCTTGACTAGGGGACACTTTGAGATTGCCTTCATAGACTGTTGGGAATGAAGCCTGCCAGGACATAAGCTCAAAGAATAGTATTGGCCTATACTATTGAGGCTAACACAACCTTCAAGATCTGAAGTGGGGCTTAGCAAATACTTGCACAGCACTTTGCAGAGAAGATCACTATCTACATCTGGTATCAGCCTGGGAGTCAGAGAATTACGTGGGACCAGGAATACAGGCAGCGGCAAGAACTGCCCCTCTCTAGCTGCCAAGTACTTGAAGCTGTTATCCTTTGAAAGCTACACCAGAATCAAAAACATGTAGTCCACTGCTGAGGAGAAAAATGAAAGGATACTGCATTGCTGATGCTCTTTTATCATATGCTCAGACCACTGAAGCCATTGCTTCATAGGCTTTACCATTAACATTGGCAGTCTTTGTCTTCTTCCTTGCCTTAGTAAACATTATTGATATCTAACCAAGAACTGCTTCTCAAAAAATCTTTTAATTCTGAAATCCACGGGTTTCTGTTGACAGAAATGCCATCGCTGCATATTGTCAGCACAGGAACCCTACCGAGCAACAGCAAGTCTGACCATCCACACCCCTGCAACCAGAGAGAAGGGACATGTCACGCTTGCCAGAAATACGTTGGTCTATGAGCATTATGCCGCAGCAACAATTGAAAAAGCCACAATCAACATTCTCCCTAAAATAAGGCAATACAGAAATGTCACTTCCATTGTCACAGCTGATATCACTGAAGTGTCACTTGGAGTTAATATTAGCCTAATCAAGCCAATTATAGAGTACTTCTAGTATTTATTAAGCTCTTGGATTTGACTTTGGCTTGGAAAATCTGCATATTCCTAGATGTTTTATGAATTTAAAATGGTTCAAAGTTCAAGTCCAACAGAGCAAGGAGCCTACAAGACATCCTTCTGCTGTTCAAGCAGAAATTGATGCGTTGCCTTGCCAGCCGCAGTGGGTTTTTGGCACAGCTTTGGGCAGTGACTCAACATGAACGCAAGACCTGAACCCTCTCTCACCCAGCGCTGAGCACTTCCAGCCCCTCCCCTGGAGGCCACTATCTCACGAAGGATCCGTCTCTGCTGCTTTGTTTTGGAGGTAACACAGGGTCACGGACAAAGCAATGCAGATGCACAGAGATGCTCAGGCCTGGAAACGCCTCCTTCACTCGAGTGGTACCTGAGCTCCTGGTTTGGCCATGCAACCAGGACCACTGTGCTGCAGTCCCTGTTCATCTATCACTGGAGAAGTTTGCTTGAAAACCCGCACGCTGCTGCTCCGGAGTCAGAAGAGGTATTTCAACACTCCCACTCATCTGCTGCAGAAGCAAAACTGGGCAGAAATTTTTCTGTGACATCTATTTTCTCCTTTCTTTAGTACGGAGGCTAATGAAGAGTTTCATGTACACATAATTGTCATGCAGAGTAGCTTAATCTCCCTATGCGGTGTTCATGGTCTAAACACACAAAGAAGATACATTGAGTCTCACAGAAATTAAGTGCTGGCGCAGAAAACAAGCAGGAGGGAGGGACAGTGATGTTATTTCCTCAAGGAAGAAAGCCATACCTTTGGGATAACAAGTGCCTCTGAGGGAAGGTCAGAGTTACAGTGTCAGGAAAGTGACTTTGCCTTTTAATAAAATGTAATTTAGTAAGTGCAGACATGGTACAAAGTCACATTTTCTTAACTCTTTCAAGCCCAGAAGGTGCCACTCCCCTTCCCATTAGAGCACCAAGAGTAGAGGCCTTGAAAGGGATGGAGATGAGGGGCTCTACCCAAAGCATCGCCCCCAGCCCTTTCCCACACAGCCCAGTGCTCATCTCTCCTGCAGAGGCAAAGGCTGTGCCCCACAGTCGGCATGGGGGTCCTTGTCCCCCCCCTCCTTCAGGTGAGGCTGCTTACAACATGCCAATCACTTTCAAATCTCTTATAAGCAACAAACAGGCATGATCTGCAGAGGGGGAAATTCACCATTTCAGCACAGAGGAGGAAGAAAAAAGTCACTATGATGGCAGATTTTATTTTATTTTAAAAGGGATGGGTGTTTGAAATATTTGCAGCAGTCAGGGAGACGAATGAATGGGTTGTCCATGGATAAAGTGGAAAAGGGTATATGATACAGACATTTATCATGCACACATTTATAAGCTACATGTGGTTTATAGCATAATTAATCAGTAGTTGTCTCCTATTCTGTACACAAATGCAGCCTCCTGTCTTTCCAGGCACATCCGATAAATAACTACTTCATATCCTTCTGTGATCCAAATAATCTGCTCCCTGATGGAAGATTCTGGGAGAAGTAATTCAAGTTCCTGCACATGGAAACTCAAAAAGGGTACTAGAAGCTCTGTCCCTGCACATCCATGGTACCTGTGTTAAATCCCTGGAGACTCCAAAGTACATTCACAGCCACTCTGCCACATGTACAAAGCCACACAGAAATAAATGTACAATTGTGTATATCTGACTTGAACAAAAGAGAAAGATGGGGAAAATTATATCACTGCTGCTCTTCAGCTGTCACCACTAATGCTACATCTTTTTGTACCCAGTACTGACTCTTAAGAATATGAAGCTAGAGTCACAATCCAGAGAAGAACAAGCCCTCCTTTTGAGGTCAGTCAATCAGAAATCAGGAGACACAGAAACATACATGTATAAATAGTAAATACAATGAATAAATTTGAGGATTTTTCCCCTGCAAAGTAATCTCAGTTGTGTCATATACATAAAAGAGTATTCAGCTTGATGTAGGTCCCCTCTTCGTAATTATAAACTTGCCACATTTTCATGGTTTCTTACTCTATATTTACTATTCTGTTTTGCTACTGTACAGAGTCTCCTCTATTGCAATCAGCGTAGGTGTCTGGAGTGTGAGCTGTTAGATTTCTGCTCCTCCCCTCACATCAACATGCTGGAGGTTATCATAAGCAGCTGCAGTAAGGATCCTGGTTAGAGGTTTGCAAGATCTCACACAAAACCGTAAGAGTCACTAGAAAGAATATTTTGTTTCCCCTTTAACAGAAAGTTCAAGGAACACATATATATGATTTAATGGGAATAAATAAAAAAAAATTGTGCCAATTATTTGTGGGTTTGTAAGCCCTATGTAAGGAAGACACAATGTAGTGAAGCTTCCACTGAAACACAGTTCTTTAAAATTCAATTAGAGTAGAACTCACTGGACTTGAAAAAAGCAAAGAGTATGCATCATGAAAAAGTGCTATACCTACCTAAAGGAAAAAAATATTCCTAACATTTTCGACATATTTCCCTCAACATGTAAATAAAGAGGAAAAAAGATAATTTTCAAAGAAAAAGATCTATATATTTATGTATTTCTATATACTGCTGTGTCAACACATAATTGATCCTGCTTTGCAGACAATCACTTAAAAAAGGTTAACTTTTCAAAAAATTAAGACTGCTCAGACAAAATTACAATGATATATTTCCAGAAGAGACCAAATCACAGCTTGTCATATAAAGCAGCCCCATATTACCTTCTACTTTGTTCCCTTCTCATGGATGCCTCACAAAGCATTTCCATTTTACACAAGGGCGCACCCAAAGTTTAGATATAAAGGAATTCTGCAATTGTTCTTCTTTATTTAGAGAGCATTAAACACACGCATCAACACAGGATAAAAATTTGGTGTTATTTAAGGAGGAGCAGTGCCTGCAGCTTACGTATTTTCGCGTGTATTTTATCTGCAAAATACCAGCACACAGGCATTCCTCAAAGAGCCTATGTGAATTTTATCAATGGATCATCTCTAATCCCTCCAACATTTCATCTCTGCCTTCAGCAACTAATGAGTTAAAGATGATAAATACCATTAACAAAGGAAAGAGGATCTTTCCTTTGTTTCCCAAAGAATGCGGAAGCCTGACTTCTAGCAATGTATTCTTATATTTAACCAAGTTCCTTAAGTGGACAATTTTGCTTCTAGCTTTATTTATTATTCTACCTTAACAAAAATGGTTTGATCATCCAGAGGACAAGCATAGTATAAAAGTCATTAAAATTACTGTTTCCTATTACTGATTGTATCTGTGTGTGTATTCTCCCCTCACGGGAGAGTAAGGGGAAAACGTACACTAAAATGTACACCAACACTGCAAAATCCACAGTCTGTCTTCATTTCACAGAGAAACTCCTACCAGGTCAAAGAAGAATTATATATAATCTCAATCATAATCAGTCATTAAATATTAAACCACCAAATACTACACATCTCAACTGCATTTTGGATGTAAAATTTGCTACTGATAATCCAAAAGGGGGCCCAAATAAGCAACTGATGCCACAAACAAAAAAAAAAACCAACAAACATTTCAGGTTTGGTGGTTTTGTTTTAACAAATAAGCAAACCACAAAACATACAGCTTGGTCCTACAATCTCTCCTTATGCTGTTTAATGTTTAGGTCTTCAATTAATTCTGAAGGGATTATTTTTATAGAGCCAGGAGAAAAGGAATCATTAAGCACTAACAGCACTCATAGCTTCACATACTGATTTCATAAAAAAAAAAGGGCTGAAGGATACAAATATTGTATAAATGCATAACAGAATTTACCAAACAGGCTAAGTTAGCAAAATATCAATAAAAAACATTGACTCAAGTATCTGATTAAAAACACATGGTATTTTATTGTTCTTTTGAACCTGTCAGTTATGAGCCTTATTGACCTCTTCTGTAATGAGGGGGCAAATGTTCTGTATTATTCAGCAACCAAAATTACCAGAAGTAACAGACAGCAAGTTTTCCCAAGAAAAATGGCTCTATTTTTAAAAGTTATTTGCAAATGTACTCATTTTAAAGTTACACATATTTAAATACCTAATTTAGATGTTTTGTAAAATCTGCACATATATATTTTAAGTCTAACATATTAGTATTACACTGGAATTCTATCAGAAAGATAAGAGGAACAATCAATATATTAAAAAAGACAACTATCTGCAAGTATAGCCTGGATCTAATAAAAGAGAATAACAACAAACTTTTACGTAAAAGTGTAGTTTTGCTTTTGAGTCTTTTTTTCCTCCAAGTTTTACATAAAAAAATTATTATTTAATTTCTGTATTTTGGATTTGGACACTATTAGAGAGAGAAAACATTTGAGGAACAATTGTTATAAATATTTATGCTTTTAAAATATGACAGGTAGTCAAGTTATTAACATGTCCATTCACACCCCAATTTAATAGCCGTCTGGTAGCAATCACACAGTACCGTTTTAAGTGAAACGCCTGGTATGTCAGTGTGCATTCACAAGGACAGGCAAGCTAATACACAGTGTCTCAGTATATAGAAAGCAAGCCGTACAGCAAGTATTTTTAAGCGTGTAATAAGTCAGAGGCAATTTTTTATTTTAAGTTTTCAACGAATTTTGGGGAGGAGTAAGGTCCATCCACCCTATTCTGCAGGCTCCCTGCTGAAATCCCATAGACTGGCTTACACAGCACTTCCAAAAAACCCTGCTCATGCCTCTGTTGTTTCGTTCCACCTGATGTATCTTTATCTTTCTGAAAAGGCAGATGCAACCTGATTCTCAGCTGAGGTTATTACTGTAGGATATACAGCAGAAATTATGCTTGCCTATATAATACAGTATTCCTTGCAGTGAGAGACTAACGGTCATTTGCATACATAGTAATGGAGGAATAAAAGAGGTGGAGAAATAACTGTTCTGTCTGTTCCTTTCCAAGGAGTTACATTACCTTTCCGCACATTTCTAACTTTTAACTGTAACACACAGCTGGTGGAAACAGCTGAAAAGGATCTGGACCTGACACCAGGATTTTTTTTCCCCTTCACATCTGTGACAAGCTAGCAAAAGTGCATACCTCTACATTTAAACACATACAGCAAGACTATATTGCAATACAAGTGCACACAGGGACAGATGTTCACATCTCATATTTGACTGAAGGCAATCCTAAACCTGTATGATGTGAATACATCTGATATGGTACTGATTATAAAGTCTTTCTGCCACACACTATGACCACTAATATTTTATCACTACTTCTGCAATTAAAGAAATTTTTTTTTTATTCTATATTTTAAGTCCTTCTGGCATAGCCCACCGTCTCCAAGTTAAACGCAGACAGCTATAGAAAGAACATGCAGCGCTATCTATTCAGAGGCAGCACCATGAATATATTAAATTAAAACTGAGAAGCATAATCTTGAAAAAGGGGATACAGCAACTACATTTCCCACCAGGGGCTAGACCTCACCTCAAGTGATAGACTACATGCTCTTGCAAGCTGAAATATTTCTTTCTTGCCATGCAAAAAAACCCCAACAACCCAAACAATAAATTTGCAGCTGCAAGGAGGAAGAAATGCTTACCTTAATTTCTTGGGGGGGGGGGGGGGGGGGGGGGTAATTAAAAAAAAAATCAACAAAAGAGCCCAGCTCCATCACCTTGAACAGAAAATGCATCTGAGAAGACAGCGCCGAGAGTGAGCAAACTGGCAGGCAGCACCGAGGCAGGGGCGACTCTGCTTGTGCCCCTTTTTCCGGCAGCAGGCATGACAATGCACGAACACCCCCTCCACATCACAGCAGGCAACTGTAGCCAGGAGACAGAGGTGCTTAAATTAGAAAACCGCTGCCAGAGGAAATAAACGGGAACCACAGCGACCCCCTCGACCCCAGCAGCTATCAAATCCGGGAAGATATAGTGCACATCTGTTTTACGAGGCCCCCAGGGAGCTCCAACTCCAGCTACTTACCCTGTCTGCATTATTAATAGATGTTAATGGCACCATTATATCGAAAAGAAGCCTCTTCCTCTTTATAATATGGAAATTCCAAGGGGTTTTTTTTGTCTTTTTTTAAAAAAAAAAAAAAAAAAAAGAAAAAACCCTACACACCGTGAGGCAGCAAACAGCTTCTTGGTCCTGCTAACTGCAGAACTGCACCCCCCCCCCCCCCCCCCCCCGCCTTCCTCAGCCATCCTCAATATACTGATTTGGTAGACAAAAATCAATTCAAGGCAGTAAACAACTGCAATAAAGCAAACAGGCAGACAAAGACTTCCTGCCATAAGGCGATTCCTGAATACACACTTTTCTTTTTAATAGTGTTCTGAAAAATTTCAGCTAGAGCATATACATATATATTTTAATGCAAATGATGTAGTATAAAGAACAGAATAAACGCACACCATTCAGATGTTTCTTGCCTATCTAAATACAGGGTTTTATTTCTTCAGCAGAAGTTATCTGTCACCTTAAAAAGTATTATTTAGACTGACTTGATGACAAAGTATCCTCTGTCAAGCCTTTGATTTAGTTGATGAATAAAGGAATGTGATCCTAAAGTATCCCTAGGCTGTGTTTTTGTTAATGCATGGATTTCCTCCGGGTCCATTCATCCTCAAGGTAGGTGTACTGCAGTCATGCACCAAAGTGTCAAAAGACCTTCCACAGAAGATATTGACCTATTTTAATCTGATCTGTGTATAAATGCGATGGAGCTACCACTGGGAATAAAGTGAACCAAAGATGTATCTTTAACCCCTTTATAGCACCATACGCAGGAGGAACAAATTTGCATCAAGAATGAACGTATCCTCAAAGACTTAATGAGAATGTAGTTTGCTTTAACTGGATCTCTTCCACTGATATTAAGTCATGTGAAATGCTACTGCTTACGAAGGAACCAGGCACATCATCTCTGCAGTTTAGTATTGCTATCAGATAATTTTGACCAGCTATTTAAAAAAAAAATAAATCAAGAAATGCCAAAATGGTAGGCTTCACCTAGTCAGCTTTCACTCCACTGTACAAGATACCAATTTTAACTCAAATATAAAAAGCACTGCAACGTCTCAAACCGCAAAGAAAAAAGCTATCCTTAAGGATGGCAATACCCCAGCATTAATTGCGTGATGAAATTTTTGCATACGGGGGCGTGGGGGGGGAGAGAGCGAACGTGTCAAGAATCACCTTCTCGTGCTGCAGATGCATGCTGCAGCTGTTTGCTGGCTTTCGACAAATGAATGAAAAGTGCCGCTAATTCTTCCAAGACAAATGTAACCGATTGGCTTTGTTGCTTGCTTGCCTCTGCGGCTTTTGAGACCACGCAAGTACGCTGCAGACGTGAAATCACAGGGTCTGGCTGTATTAACTGAATTACAGACAGCGCTGATGTGATCATCTTCATCTCTCGCGCGCTCTCTAATTATTTATCCAGATCAAGCCTGACTGCTGGAAAATTAGCTCTCTACAGGAGGTAACCGAGCTGAAAGGTTCTTTTTACCAAGAAATGATGGGCTGGCCTCTAGCAGTACATACGCCAGCGTGCAGTTGTAAGGAAATGTCACAAGATGTAAATTTGCGAGTAGATTTCTCTTCCTCCCAGAAAAAGAAATAAGACATTTTTAGAACATATGAAGATATACATATATTTATACAGACACACAAAATAAGTGACCATCCAAATTCCTGACCCCTAACTTAAAAGAATTTACATGAAACGGGAAGAGAGGAAATCTATATTGGCCATACCCTCTTTTCATTGCTTTATACGTTCATTCGCACTTGCTTGTCTACAAACAAGTTCATAGTATTTCACTTACACAAGGATACAACTGCAACGAGACCAAGTTTTAGCTCTAATGCTTAGGGGGGAAAAAAGACAGCAACATTTTAGTCACTTACTCAAACCAACTTACAGCAGAATGAACAAAGCATTAAAAAAAGATAATAGTTTTTTTTAAGCTCAAGATACTGCTTTAGCGTGTAGCAATCTAAAAGCAACTGTGAATATATTTTTATTTTCCATGTATTTTTTTTTTTAAAAAGTGTTACTAAACCTGCCAGACAAACCAGGGTAGTGTAAAAGGAATAACTTTGAAATTATTTTCCTATTAGCAAGACAGTCATTATGAGTCAATTTGCTGTACTGCATGCGTGTATGGATATACACATTTTTAATACACTTTAACACACACTTTGGTCCAATTCTAGTCACATATAGGCCAGTAAAAATTTTGGTACTAGAGAGCTCTAACTTACCATCTGAAGCATTAAACACCCAAAACATTGATATTAAAACAATGCAGCTGCATGAAACAAATATGCTAATTTTGATACCAACAAGCTTTGGAACTTAATTGTCTAAAAACTAAAAAAAAAAAAAAAAAAAAAGGCAGCAGAATCTAGGCTGAATCTCTTTGCTTGCTGCATTTGCAGCAGTTTCAGTATGTCAAGCCTTCCCCGATCTTTTAATTGCATTGGGTGTTATGCATGCCAGGAATGGGTGAGAATAGTTGTCAACCCACCTGACTGCAGAACAAAGAGCATTTTTTTTCCTTCCAGCATTTGTTACTGATGCTTGAGCCACACCCTGTCGTCCTTACAGAACACACTCTTTCTCACATTTTCCTTTTTCCTACTCACAGGGAGAGACAATTTCTTCCCAGTAATAAAATATTAGCCATTCTCTGGAATTACTACGTTGGGTTTCACCTTTTATTGAATCCCCTGCAAGTTTGTTTTTAAGGGAGGGAGAGGGGCTGCAGGCACAGCGGCATTTCCCGCAGGGTGGGGAGTCCCCAGGCCGGGATGCCTTGGTGACCCCCCCGCAGCCCTGCTCCCCGTGCCCCCCTTGGGATGCTGCTGGCAGACAAGGGGCCTCACCCTGCTCGCCCGGTTGTGGGAGAGGGCACAACCGGGCTGATCAATCCTGTGATGAGAGGGCAGACAAGAGAAAGAGGAAAGAAAAAAAAATAATAGACAAATTCAAAAGCAAGAGGGGAAGCCCCTTGGCTGGCTCCTCTTCCCACCAGCCCCAGGCACCCACCTGTGGGGTCAAAACCCTCAGGCAGCATTAACTCCTAATGCCGATTTTCCAAACTGTGCACTCCCCATCTCGCTCCCTCAAATCCTCCGACAGCTCAGAGTTTGCAAGGTTAAACTCCTCTCGGTCTAGGCGAGAGCCACGGAAAGGTTGTTCCCCTGCTGCTCTGCGCAAAGGCCCTTCTGCGTCTCGCTTCTCACCTACGTTCCCGTTAGCACCGCAGATCACACACGGTGCCTGGCCCCTCCAGAAACAGATACAAGGAACAAAACCCCTTGTAGGTTAGCTACACAACACCCAGAAGCATGCTGTGTTTTTTGCAGATTTGTATAAACAAGGCATATTCCTGCCTTGACCCATTTATAACATAAACAAGCAATGTAAAGCAAGATGCAGACAATGCGAGAACTGGTACCTGCAAAGCAACCCACGGCCTGTTCTTCTGCCTGCCAGAAACATCTCCTGTATCACCTCAATTTTCTATTCCCCAAAGTCTGGAGGCAATTAAACACCACAGCTTCTAACACTGCCCTCACCAACTTTATCATGAGGTTGTAGCAAGAACTCGGCTGCATTTTTGGTAGCTCCATAACAGCAGGTAAGCTGTAGGCATCCTTATAGCCCTTTCCCTCCGCATTTCCTGAGGCATCAAAGTTACACCTTATGACCTAATCAAAGTAGCAGGAATTATGTTTTTCCCCCAAGTTTCAGGACAGGTGGAGTTAAAGAATTGCTTGACTTAGCCTGGATTATTTTTGGAAGCAGAAATAGAGGGTTTACTCAGTCTTTTCTGTTCCCCTGACAGCACATGCATCTAATGAACTTTCCAACCCTAGCACAACAAGGCAAAACAGTTTAAGAACGAGCAATGCTATGGCCTCTATGAGGTCTGGCATAGGGCTTTTTTTGTTTGTTTTAGAAAGAGCTTTTGTTCAGCTGTTCCTTGGTATTTGATACGTTATCATCCACTAGCCACGCACCACCAAAGGGAAGCTGCGGTGCTCTCAGGCTGTGGCTAGATCCTGCGTCAAACAGCACAAAGAAACTGCTGCCACTTTAACCTTTGAGATGCAGAGAAATAAAACCCCTTTAACTTTTGATCACGTGATTCCTGAAAAAACAGCAAAGCCAGCTTAAAAAAAAATCAGTAAGACACATTAGACTACCAACTGCTGAATGTTCTCATTACTATTTTGAAATGGGTTGTGGGTGGAGGTACCTACTGAAGCTTTCTACTGCTGCTGCTGCCGCCATTGCTGCTTATCGGGTATGTGTTTTCAGAAATCCCTGCTGCTAAGGAGCCTGAGCTTACATCTGCACCTCTCCTGGATGCACTGAAGATGCAAGTTCTTGCGCGATCTGCAATTCACAGCACCATTGCGCAGGGATGCCAGCCTGCGACAGCAGCCAGGTTAGAACAACAAGGTGAGCCACGAGGGGAAGTCATCAAGACTGGGATGGCAACTGAGAAACATGTGGGCAGCAGATTATGTGACACTGATGTGACTAGGCAGGAGCTGACAGTCAATAGGAAAAACCCCAAACACTTTCCAAGAGACAGCAGATTAGTGGCTTTTAAGGAAGGCACCTTGGTGGTAAAGGCAGTGCAGTACAGGAGGAGGGACTCACACCCCAATTCCGCAGGCTGGCTCCACTGCAAGTTGCCACATGTTTCAGCCAAGCCTTGCAAGGATTTAATGCACAATGGACACAGATGGCACAACGTCAGCAGCTGCTCTCCTGCAACTGCTGGTAGTGACCTGAGGTCCTGCATGTATCACTGGGGCAGTACGGGTACCAGAGAGCAGCAGATGCATCCTGCTAGATGCCCCTTCGCACTCTGGTTTCTGATGGAAGAGTTTGCTGCATTTGCATGGAGCCTCCAACCTGTTTTCCTAACACTGCTGGATTATCTTTTAAACTGTCAACCCTGCTCAGGATTTACGCAAATGGGCTTTATACAGTCACTTTAATATTGCTGAAAATGTATCTGGAGGAAAACTAGGTCTCCAGAGTACTGACATTGCATGAATAGGTAACAATCCCCAAAATAAAAAAGCAGCACAGGGCACACCACAGCTCTCAGTATAAACAGGTACATGAATACTCAACACCTTTCTAGGAGATGCTAATGGTAAGCCTGTGCAGTTTATCCAGTGTGAGGTGACTCTTTCAGTGTAGTAGTTTTACCTGCTGAAACCAAAAGCAGAAAACCAGCATATTTTAATGGGAATAGAATTGATCTAGCAAGTACCAGGACTTGTTAGTTTTTAGATTGCAAATGTGCTGTTAATCCCATTACTATTCAACCTTTGCACCTTCAAACAGGCTGTTTGTTGTCCAGCTAGACACCAGCCTCCTGGCACGTGGAGGGCAAGAAGCACGCTCCCAGGTCCCCTGCGCCTGGTGTGCTCGCAAGCCCCAGCAATCCCCCTGCAGCATCCAGGTGACCCACCAGTTCCCTTTTCTGACATATGCTGCATCTTCCCTCCCAGAAAACTCTACTCGCTTCCCATCAGCTTTCCCTGGAAGGAATCTTAAGCCTGCTGACCTTTCTGAATACAAGCCCTCCTGCCCCCCCCCCTTTTTTTTAAATAATCCCCATCTCTAATTGTGCTCAGGCACACTTATTTATACCACTTTTCATTCTTCATTCAAATTTCAACTCTCTGTACAAGTGTAAAGTTGTTGCTGTAGGTCTTTGAGGATCTTTCCCTCCCTCCCAACTCCCAACCTCCTTTTCTTCCTTGGAAATCACTTTCCTACTTGAAAAAAGCCTGACAACCCTGCAAGCTGTTTCTCGACCATACCCAATCCTCCCATTGCTTTGTCAGGAGCACTGGACTGTCTTTTACAGTCAGAGACGGTGATGATAAATGACAGCCTCCATAATCCAGCAAGTGATGCTGTCCAGGGGCGAAAGCCACAGGCAGATGTGGAGCCTTCCTGCTGAGCACACTGCAGAGGGAAGAGGGCACATCACTCACAGCTGTAAATCCCATCCACGCTCTGGTTGCTCAGCTCCAAGCAGCATCAAAGCCCCCTTTGCAAGCTATGAAGCACACAGCTCTTCCCAGTCTCTGGCCAGCAGACATCGCTTTCACTTAAAACACAAAACAAGGAAAAAAACCACCTTCCTTTCCCTAAAAGAAGGCTGCACACAACCCTGTACACTCCCCATTTCAGCAGCTCTGATACTGACAGCCAGCTGGATAATGCATTCAAATACTCTGGGGATCTACCCCTTTATCCAGGAAAGCTGTCCCTGGTTTTTTTGGAGCCCACAGTGAGCAGGTTTTGAGGAGTGGCGATTCAAACCATGCTTCCCACCTCACCCCTACAAAGGGGGTTATGAAGCACGAGTGCCAGCCAGGAGCACACTGTACTTCTTCCCAAAGGATCACAAACATCTTTACAAACATTAGACCTCACAGCATGCTCACAAGAAGTCGATAAATGCCATTTCCACCACCTCACCCAATTCTTTGCTGGAAAAGCAACACTGGAGGGAAGCTTATCTATGCATCCAAGGTCAGGCTTGGCATCTGTGACAGATTGAGCTGTCTTAAGTCCCTGTACATCCATTCTCCAATCTTAGTCACCAGGCAGCGCCTCTAACTTTTAAAGATGAAGCTTTGAAGGAAAATGTTTTTGTTTTGTTTTTTTTACAGCCTAGCTAGAGAACCACTAGACAATGTGATGAGGCCGTACGTCTGGAATTAGCTGCAACATCATCCTCCCCTTCGGGAGCAAGCTTTGCCCTGCCAGTGCCAGCTTCAAGCTCCTCAGGCTGTGCCCATCCTCAATGGCTCTCAGGACCAGTAACATACCAGGACTGGGGCAGGGGGAAAGCAGGGCATAACTCACACTGGAAGTACCTGGGTTCTGTCCAGTTTTATGTCTGGTCCTTCCTTGGCTCACTTGGACCTGATGATCAGTCAACAGCAGAGATTTAAGATACAGCCACCAGCATCTTCACCAATACAATACCTAGCACAGCATGCCAAGAGTGTTTCCACCGTGCTTCCAGTAAACCTGCAAGTCCTCAAGGGTGACTTGCAACCAGACTAGTTGAAGCTCTAGTACCTGCTCTGGCATGGCGAGGCTGCCGATTGCCTCTGCGCAGCTGTGTGACATGCACAGCATGAGTCACTTAACTGCTAGACAGAGTTTTCTTTCTTTAGGGTAGGGTAACCCTGTTCTGGTAAGTTATCTAACACTGAATTGGAAAGCAGGTGGTAAGAGACTCTTACGATGTCTTTTGCAGACCCTCCTCTCTCAGGGGGACACCGTGCAAGGGGAAAGGGATGCACAACCACTATATGACCGCCAGCAGGGCACGCCTCACCTCAACTGCAGTCAATAGCACTGTTCTCCTCGGCTGCAGTGACACCAGCGCTTTCTGTGTCAACCTTGCAAATATTTAAGAAGTCTTGATGAGTCAAGCAGCTCAGGATGAAAGTCCATAGCATGCCAGCAAGCGGAGTGAAAAAACTCAGCTTGTGCTAACAGAGCTGTTCAAGGATGCAAGAAGTGCAAGGTGTATCTCAAAGCAAAGGGCTCTCAGCTTGGCTAATGGGACCACAAACCAGCACAGATGAAGGACTTGGGGCAGAGCTTGTGCTGCTGCAAGCACAGCCAAGACAACTGGAGGCAGCCATTTTACTGCAATACACTCCAAAACTGCCTGTGGCATCATTACCTTGATAGTTAACCAAAATAATAATAATTTACAACTTTTCTTTCAGTTGCAGTCTAAATCTAGACTAGATCTGTCTTCAGAAGCATTCTAATTTAAGCTCACACTTCAGTAAATCCTTAAAATAACCTATTTCTTATTTGTCAGCTTCCAAGACAAACACTGGTTTTCACCAGAACAAAGAGCAGCCAAAAACTCAGCCAGACCTATCCTTCACCAGGTAGGGTCCACAGGGGGGAAGGTGTGACACACCAGGACACTGAGGAACTTGGGTCCAGCTTTGCACCTTCTTTCAAATAAAGCCTGCATCGTCATCTAAGACTTGCATCCCTTTGTACGCTACCCCTTAGTAGAGAAGATGGAGAAATTAAACCTATTCAGGAGGGAAAGCAGTCTTTCCCAGTGAGAAAAAAAAATACCATTTTATCTCATCTCTGCCTTCCTTGTTCATGTTTTTCCCTCTAACACTTTAAGAAAAATTAAATTCCAAATTTACACAAAAATTAACAGCATATTGCCGAATTACTAAGGACCACATTCACTACAGAAAACAAACAGCACAAGTCCACAAGACCAATCGCTCCTTTACATCAGCTAAAAAGGTCACCATTTATTTTTTTTATCCTGAAATTGATGTTTGTGCTCTTTAAGGACAAAAATATTAAAATGGGATCAGGCCCTCCAGCTGAAATAAAACAACAAAATCCAAGTCTCTTGGCTTGTTAGGCCAAACTTCTTCCAAAACACTCCTAATTTTAATTGACTTATATGCGAGACAAGCAGTTAAAAAGAAAAAAGAACAGACTCCCAGCTATTTTTCCACACAGTAAGACCCGCTCGGCAAACAAAACCGTATTCATTATTTACCTTGGGGCAGGACCCAGAGTCCTTAACCAGGTTAAGGGCCCTATTGTGTTAATCTTTACATTAGTCCAATGTAACACGCACCATATTTAAACAAAATAATGTCAATCCCTCTTTAGTAAGGGGGCTGGGATGGGGGGAATGACACAACACCAACCCCCTCCTCCCTACACACACATTGCAGTATAATCTGCCACCTTCTATAAATGCTGCCATTTGTCTTTTCTTTAGATGCATTGCAGGAATATTTCCATATAAGCCCTATTATAATAAAAACGACAGTGTGACAAACAGCTTTGCAAATAGGTCTGCTGCTCCAACAAAGCACAGACACAACACACTGATTTGCAGAAATACCCGTATAATTCACAAGTGCTACTAGTTGATTTGGAATCCAATAAATTTAGGTGGTCGCTTTATCTTCTCCATCACAATACCTACTTCCTTATACAGAGCTGAAGTAGAGCATGTGCTCTACTCAGGGAACCGTTCCCCCAATCCCCTCCTTCTCCTCCCCTCCAATTTACACTGATTACAGGTTTCAAAGTCTTATAGATTCATTTTTAAGTTCTATTTAAAATGCTGATTTTTACTTGTTTCCTTTTCATCTAGATCAATACTGCACAGATGATAAATACGTACTGTTTACCATTTATACTTTTTCATCTTAGCACTGAATATCCTAGAGTAACCTTAAGAAAAATCAGTTCCTGGATAGCACTTACATCCCCCCTCTTTAGCCCATTCCCTATTTTATCTATAACACAATACATAAGCCTGAGTGTGTTCTATTAACGTAGACACCCATTATAACATTCAGATATTAAGTGCAGCAGAGGCACTGCATCTCAAAACTGCTCTCTTTAAAGTTTGGCTAATTTTATGATGATACTTCAGCGTATACATTATTCCTTGCAAAACAGTGCCCCAGTGTTAAGACATCACCACATCAGCTTTCTATTCAGTCTTCACCGAGAGATGAGAAGCCACCATTTTCTTTCCGATACATGCAAATTAAATTGTTTGCCTCTACAAAAAGTGTAAACCACAGAGAATTCTGCATTTCAGTGGTGATACTGTCACCTAGCATTAAAAACAAGTATTAATTTGTAAATTAACCTCCTCAATCGTGTTCAAAGGAAGTAATTAAGCATTTAATGGACTAACAAACCAGCACAATTATTAGTTTTATTATTTCCAAGGTACCTCACAACCATAAAAAATTCCCCTCCCACTGATGATCTTCTGCATCAGAACAATCAGACTCTTGTACTACACAATTTTCAATAGATTCAGGCTTACTGGAGTCTTGCACAAGCTATACAATTTATACCATTTCAAATTTAGCAAAACTAAATAGCTGCTTACACATACCTGGGATTATTAGACCTGATTTTACATTCTAGAGCCTAAAAAAAAATAACAGCGTCTTGCAAGCATCCTGCTTACGAAACGCTACAAATTCTTTAATAACTATGCAGTATTTTCAGCATTTAAAGAAGCTCAAATTCACTTTTCTAGCAAAAGCATTTAAGAATGCCTTATCTCATTAAAATAAGGTTTTTAAACAATGCCTACATTTAACTCGCATAATGCACTAGGTTTTCTGTAATTATCTAGTAATTCCAACTATTCAGTAATACAGGAGACTTAAAGTACAGCTTAGGAACAGCAAGATTTGTATTTTCCAGCAACCCTGTGAAACTCTGGTGAAGTTAATTCATTGCACTGACAAGAAAAGAAACCTTAAAAACAGTCAGGCAAAGTAATTTAGCAGCTGTATTGAGGGCTTTTCTTTTGCTCGAGGCTTTAATAATTTCAACAGGCACTATTTCACAAATAATCTTTCAAACTCTGAATAGCCACGCTGCGATAGGAACCAAAGCTGCAAAAGTCGTGGCACAAAAATCCCGACATACCGGGTGGCAACTGAAAGATACATTAATTAACTTTGTTTTCCTGTCTTTAAAAAGGTCAAGTGGGATGCTGATTATCAGACAATCACTTTGTTTCAGACATTTTTATTAGACAAAAGGCTTACAGTTAGCACTGCATTGTGCCCCACCCAGCTGGCTGAGAATTGTCATCTTCTCACTCCATTAGGCTGTAGGGCTGTATTACCATTTTCTAATTAAGCATCCCCTCTGATACAGGCATCTACCTTAAAAGACACACTCTCTTTCTTTCCCTCCCCTCCCAAATAATCTTTTGGCAGGTCAGACTCGAGGAAGAAAAACCCCATGAATGAAACAATGAAGGAACAGGATAGTACTGACCTTTTCCTGCAATAAGGTCTCACATCTCTCCCTCCTTTGCTGGTTTCTTAAAGTAGGAAACCAGTTCTTTAAAAATGAAGAATTACCAGAAAAAAAAAACCAAAACAAACAACCCCACCCTTCTTCAAAGCACCCACTCACCCAAAAAAACCAGACAAGCCTATATTGATCAATTCTTTTTCCCCAAAATATCTTGAGAACAAGGATTTTTACACACAGAGCCCCCACATCTACCTCACTCTGTGTATGACATATTAAGTGTCAAGGTTAAAATAAGATGAAGTAAATACGATTTCCTCTCTTTGCACCATGTGTATGTATGGACACTACTACGCAAATGCACAGTATGCGAAAAGAATATTAAAAACTTTATACTTATGAAATCCAAGTCATAAGATTTTCAAAAAACACATGAATTTAACCACCTAATTAATAAGAATAGTAAATGACAAGTTTCTCATGAAATAATGTCACATTTACTTAATCACTATTTATGTGACTGATTTGAGGCAGCCATACTTAACACTGAATACCAACTACACACTGTGAGAAAATACTGAAGACACCGCTAAAGTACAGAAGATATTTTCTGTTTTCGAAACAATTTCAAGTAATATCACACTCTCCTAGGTCTCTCTATGTACACTCAGTTTAATTAAAAAGAATTTGTACCCCTCGTCTATCTTTTAAAACACAAGCCCGACAGACTAGCCAACAATAATATTAATGTTAAGACAAGTCAAAACGGAGCATCATTTAGCCTGCTGTATTGAAGGGAAAATAAGCAGATAGGACACAGTTTTCACTGTGGAAGGCCCAATTCACCCCCCACTTCTATTTCTAAAACTGATCTTATGAGCATCTATTATTTATCCCCTCTACAGCACCTTTTTAAAACCTATTTTACATCTCCAGACAGCCATCAGGCATCTATGCAGTACTAAGTTTTCAGAAATGTGGACTTCTTTTCAAGGTAAAATGCAGGCATATTAAGAAGAATCATTACTTCTTACACTAATATTTCCCAGCATGTATTTGACAGAATCCTATTAACCCACAATTACTTAACCCGTGGTGAAATGCGGCCAACTCCCCCCTTCTGAACGGGCATTTAATACATAGATGTTTCACACTGGTAAGACAGTTTATATCCTCAATACATTAAAAACACTATTTTCACATGAAATAAGTTGTATTTGTTATCATACCTTAGTTTTGCTTTGTGGTTTTCATCTATTCATTGACTGTTGAGTGGTATTAATTAAATTCTTGGGGTACCTACCTTCTGACATTTCAATGGCTCAAGAAAAGCCATAACATTGCCACAAATTAATTGAAATATATCTCATTCTTTCACAGGGAACAGGTGCTGGGATGCGAGCACTGGAAATACAGGCAAATTCTTTCCTAGTTACTTTTTTTTTTTTGGTACGAAAGGCAGAGCCTTTCAGATATTACCCATGATGCCTCCCAACCAAAAACATCTGCAATATGCTACGTTCCCCATTTGTCGCAATCAACCCGCCTATTTAAAGAGGGGGGCAAGAAACCATTAATCTACCAAAATCCACACACATGAGCATTCATAGGATCACCTCTTGTACTTACACGTTGCACTGAGCCGCATGCAGGAAGGAAGCTGTGGCAATGCCAACCATGTTGAAGACCTGCAAGACCCAGGTATTTGTGAAGATGTTATTTGTTGGCTTTGTGACTTTCAACCATAAAACATCCCCCACTTCCCCAGAACCACCTATGACTTGGCTAATGATGCTCTAATTTTAAATATGGTTTGAGAGAGACAGGATAATGAGAAGCGTTCTAGGTATTTTAACCTCTTGATGTTACAGCTGTAATGCAAGAACATTTAAGAAATGCATGTTCATGAATAACAATTTCCTTCCTGCTAAAGCAGCAAGGAAAAAAAAAAAAAGCAAGCCTTTACACCATGCATTTCACACCTTCAGGAGGTAACAACCCTGCTTGGTAGGACATACGAGGTGATGCTTGGAATCAAGGTCGCCTCAAACACTCTTTTGTCTCTTCTCCCCAAGTAGGTCGCCCCTCTCAGCAGATTTTGTGTAACTGGGCGAGTTTGTCAGGAAGCAAAAAGAACCCATCCTGCTGCATACAGCGTGTTAACGCCTATGCTACAAAGAGAGCTAGTGCTCTACTGCAGGAGGAGAGGGCTTGTTAAAAGGGAGCATCATCAACTACTGCCGTTTTAAACCTCTTCCAGGTTGCAGCAACCTGGATTTCTCAAAACCACTTCAGCAGAAGCAGCACAGCAAAGGCGTTTTCTGGTGCTTCCCTGTTACTGACTGCACCGAGCTACAGCTTGGTCACCGAACCACGACCGCACGAGGGAAGCCGAGCTCTCCTCATCACAAGCACCCAGCGCAGAAGCTTTACATTGTCACCCCCCCCCACCCCGGGGTACAGCGAGATGTGCTGTATCGGCGTGGAAGCCTGATTGCTCATTCCCCTTGCGCAGTCCCCAGCGAGAGGTGGGTGCTCCGGGGCGCTCCCGCAGAGTGGGCAGCGCCCGCCTTGCTGGGGGAACGGGCGGCACCACCGCCGTTCTGGAACCTTCCTGCACACGCCAGCGCAGCACTGGCATCCCACAACCTGCCCGGCAAAGGCATGCTCCCGGAGAGCGGCTGCTCTTCCCAACACACCGACAAGCAGAACGGGGTTGCGGGTTTTTTTTTCCTATCCTGGATTTCCCAATGAAACGTAAAAAAATAAAATTAGTTGTAGTTTTTGCTTGATTCTTGCGAGGCAAAGAGCGGCTAGAAGGTGATGCTTGCAGAAGTTTGGAGGGATTGTAACTAAAAAAACCCACCACCCAAACACCCGAACCCCCAAACCCTCGCTCGCCCCCCCGCCCTCCCCCGACAACACAGGTATCGCAAAACCACTTTCCCCCGCAGCTGTTCGCAGGGCGGCGAGCCTTCGCCACCCTTCCCCGTACAGACCTGCCCGGCGCGGGGACCGAACTTGCCGCCTGCAGCACCCGAGCGCACCGCTGCCGGCAGGCTGAGGCCGGGCCACGCGCCCCCGGCTCCGGCAGCGCGCCCGCGCCCGCGCGCGCGCCCGCCGCCAGCCCGCGCGCAGCGGTGCGGTGCGGGGAAGGGAAGAAGGGAAGGGCAGGTCGCCAAGGCGAGCCTCCGCGCGAGCGTCCTCACCGGGCCGCGGCGGCACGGGAGCCCGCTCCCCGGGAGCTTGCCTGCTTTTTTTTTTCCACGCAACTTCCCGTTTTAAGGAGTTCTAGAAACTTTCCGGCAAGAGCCCGGCCGGGCCGGGGGCTGCGCCCGCGGGCTGCCGTAGTGCAGGTGTCGCCGGGCGCTAGCTGCCCCCCCCCGCCGCCCCGCCCGGCCCGGCCCGCCACCCGCGCTCCTCCGCGCCGGCACCGCGGCCCCGCGGCGGGCAGGGCGAAGCCGCTCCGCTCCCCTGCGGCGGGGCCGGCCGGCCGGACCTCCGGGGATCCGCGGGGCTCTACCCACCGGCGCGGGCAGCTGCCGGCTGCCGCCACCCCCAACTCCACACACCCCCGCCGCCCACGCCCCCGGCCCCCCGAGCTCCGCAACAGGTACGGCCCGGGCGAGACCCCCGCGGACGCCGCCCCCCCCGGCACCTTCCCCACGGCGGCGGCGGCGGCGCCGCTCCCCCCCGCCCCCCCCACCGGGGGGGAAGAAGGGGGGGGTGTGGGGGCCGGAGCCCCGCGCCCCGCCGCCCGCGCACTCACCCCGAATCAGCCCTGGTGCGGCGCGGCTCGCCCACCTGCCGGGGCCCGGCGCGGCGGCGGCTCGCAGCCTCCCCTGCTGCAGGAGGCAGGCAGGGGCGGGGGCGGCGGGGCCGTATATACCGGGCACCCCCGCCCCCGCGCCCGCGCGCGCGCGCGCTCTCTCAGGGTGGGGGGGGCGGTTCGCGCGCGCGCGCGAACCGCCCCCCCACCCCCCCCACCCCGAGAGAGCGCGCGCGCGCGCGCGGCGGTGATCAGGTGACGGGGCAGCCCCCTACACTGCGGAGTCGGGCGGGCCCCGCCGGGCGGCGGCCGCGGTGGGGGGGGGACCGCCGCGCCACGCCGCGCCACGCCACGCCACGCGCTGGACGGGCGGGGTTCTAGAACGCCGCGGAGGGGGGCGGGGGGGTGTTACCGACCCGGCGTTGTAGAACGGAGCCGTTCCCGATTCCACCACCACCCCGCCACCCCCGCCCCCGCGGCGTTCTAGAACGCGTCCACCGCCCCCACGCGCGCCCGGCGCTGCCTGCCGGCACCGCTGCTCGCTCGCCCGCCCGGGGGGGGGGGACGACACCCAGTGCAGCAGCCCCAGACCGGCGGGCAAGGCTGCCGGCCCGCACCTTCGGAGGTGCCGCCCTCGGGGGGGGGGGGTGGGGGGCGCGGCTGCCCTGCCCTGCCCTGCCCTGCCTCCCCCCGGGGCTCGGTACCGATCGCTTAATAGCGCCGCAGTGAGTTCCCCGGTGGCCGGAGAGATCCGCGGCTCGGGCGTGGGGCGGGCCGGGGAAATAAAAAAACATAGGTGCGACAAGGCCTTTTCGAAGCGGGCAGGTGGGTCCCGCGGGTGTGTGATCGGCGGGCGGCGCGGCGGGGAGCGAGGGGGCCTGGGGGGGGGCGCGGCGGGAGAAGCCGCCCCTGCACCCGCACCCGCGCGTTTTGCTCGCGGAGGGGAGATGCCGGCGGTTCACGCCTGTGAAGGGATGAGTTTAAACACATTGACCCCGGCGTTGTCTCTTCTTAAAAAGCGGGATCAAGGGGGCTGCAAAATCCCATTAAAACGGATTGGCAGCCCGCTGTGAGGATGAAGCGGAACGCTGGGTTTTACAGAGTGATGCCGGTGCACCTCTGGTTCTCAAGATCGGTTATTTGGCTCAGCCTCCTAACGGGGGAGGGGGGGAACCCCCTCTGCAGGGGGATGGGATCCTGCCCTGGGCCTTGCCCCCTGCGCAGGGCACTGGAGGGGCTGTGGCGTTGGCCGACACGCGTCCCCCAGGGCTGCCCACCTTCGAAATGCATGCCTGAGCTCGCCAAGTTGCCTAATTCCGGCTCCTGTGCCCTCTATGTGGGCACTGGGGTTGCTGCTCTTTCATGTAGCAACCCATCCCCGGAGAATGCATCCCCGCTTTCCCCCTTGCCGTCTCCGTGCCTGCGGTGCCGCCGATCCCCTGGTTTTGGTCCAGCCAGAGCTGGGATGAACTACTGGAGGCACCCACCTGCTTCAGCAAGGCACCGAAACACACACAAGGGCTGAGCAAGCGGCTGTGGGCTGAGCAACATGCTCACAACCCTCAGGAATTTTTCGTTTAAAACAAACACACCCCCCCACCCTCCCAGACAAGACCCCAAACCCATCCAAATGCCCCATTTGCCCCTGTTTGCCAGACCAGCCAGTGAATGCACCTGCCCCACTGACATTTTGTCCCAGGCTTTTTTGGGGTCCACTGATGCTGGGGGGCAGGGGACAGGCACGGAGTGAAGCCCTGACTCTGCATTTGCCTGTCCCACCCCAAGTGCTCCCAGCCTCCTGCTCCTGCCCTGCTCCCCTGGTACTTCTTGCCTGCCTGCATGGCACAGCAGGGCTGGTGGGCAGCCCCCCTGGCCCCGAGCAGCCCCCCCCCAGCCCCTCTGCTGCCATTTCCGAGCCTCTGCAATTACTATTAGCTGCAGAGCTTTATGTGCTCCCCATTCCTGCGGGGTGTGGGTGCCGTGTGGCTCCCCTCTGCAGATGGTGTGTTTTTAGGTAGTTCTCATAGAGGGAAGAGTGCT
Source organism: Haliaeetus albicilla (assembly GCF_947461875.1). Taxonomy (NCBI): domain Eukaryota; kingdom Metazoa; phylum Chordata; class Aves; order Accipitriformes; family Accipitridae; genus Haliaeetus; species Haliaeetus albicilla. The sequence goes on along the minus strand of NC_091484.1, from coordinate 34,318,580 downwards.
GGTGCAGGGCTGCTGCTCCTGGGTAGGCTTATAGCCCCCTTGGGATCAGGGCCCTTTTGGTGGCATAAAGTATGGCCAGACTGATGTAGAATCTTCCCTCAGAAATCCTTAGGTCAAAATGTGTTTAATTCCATGGATGTTTTAAAATTTCATGGAAATATTTTCTTATTACTCATTTCAGTGCCGCAACCTTTACTCATTTGTGTAGCCTCTGACAGAGAGGTACCAGAGGCGTGTGCTGGGTTGGGCCTTTTCCCCTGACGGAATAGGTACCCTGCACATTAGTGCATTAGCATTTTTTTCTCCTGGAAAATTCTTAAAACTTTAACCTTGCAACTTATTGCCATGTAATCGTAAAGCTGTGTTTTTCCTGCTAGAAATTTCTCCTAGGAACTTGTCTCCCTGACATGATCCACTTACTGGTTTTCCTTGTCAAGTGCAGGCTTGTTTTTCAATAAAAATAAAAGCAAAGAGCTAATTCTGAAATCCTTAGTCAGGCAAAGCTTGCGCTGAAATCAAGGGGAGTCTTGTCTCGGTGTAAAGATTGCAGGTTCAGGATCAAAATCATTATAATAAAACATTGTCACAGGAGCAACATCTCCCACTTCTAAAATAAACATCTTTGCTCCAGTTAGGTATTTATGTAGCAACAGGAGACTATTGATTTAGGAAAGCTTTCTGGTGCACAGACACTCTACACACTTACTGCTACTAAGAAGCAGCAAAGCTCAGGAGGAGCAGGTTACAGAAGAACTATAATGCAAACCTCTGCTCTCTTTTGCTCCCAGCAGTACTCGGGTAAAGCCTCTGGCTCACCTTCACCTGAAACACCCTTTCACCAGCTCTTCTCCCTGTCCCATGGCAGCAGAGCTGACAGAAGTAAACATCTGCCTGGGGTGGGGACATGGGACTTCAGAGCCTGACAAAGGCACTGAAGAACAAGGGCTGCATCCCTGCTTGAGTATGATACCCCTGTAGCTTCTCCCTCCTTACCTAAGGGATTCTTACAAGGGAGACAACGGAAGTTTTGGTAATTCTACCAAAATGAGAACCAATCTACTAATGAATCAGTAGCACAGATCAATGGTGGGGGGCGGGGAACATACACAAGCAGCCTGACTCAAACAGAGGAAGATTTGTCATCTTATTTATATAAATTTCCAGAATTTCTGTAGAAATGTAATCATCCCATTATAGTTATGGTAGAAGAATACTTGCAGAGTTATTTTTGAACAAAAGCTTCCGAGTGGTTAAATTACATAAAACAGAAAACTGAAAGTCTTTAAACAGTGCTAGAAAGTGTTTCCAAAGAAGCTGACTCTAATCCCAATAAATAGCAAAGCTGCGAATAACATAAGGAGATGATTACTTTTGAGTCTTGCAACTTATGGTACTTAAAGAAGTACTACTTGCCTGCTAGGGTACATTTCTAGGAATTAGGTTGGTGACTTCAGTGGGTAGAGATCTGGGCTGAAAATGTGTTAGAATTATTTTAATGGGAGATGACAAAGTCTTTCCCACAGTATCTGCTGTAGAGGTCTCCTTACGAGGTGTGTAAAGAATTTAAGTGTTTCAATAAGTAATGGTCACCCAGAACCCAGGAACCAGCCTGTTTGGCCCCTTACCAGAAGACATTTCTACTCTAGCAAGAAATAGATAAACTGGAGTCCACAAGCAAATTTTTGTCCCAGCGGAATGTGATTATGGTATTTCCTCACTGATGCAAACAAATTTTAACGTAAAAGAAGCTGAAACAACACATCACTCAGAGAAAATCTAAGTTGCTCAGCCTGTAATCTATTTAACATAAATAGCTGCCATAACTGTGGTGAATAGAGCAGTTGATCAGAAGTCCCAGTATGGAGGCTTGGAAGTCATGGTATGAAATCTATTCATCTTACATCCCACATCCCAAAAAATGGCAATATCCATGCCTGATGTTCTGAGAATTGCCAATACGGCATAACTCTGTTTAGTGGCCCATTTACGTAGAGACTAGCTCTCTGCTGAAGTGTAAAATACTGTTTTGGCATAGTTGGAGGATACAAAAATAAGTTGCATGCACTGGATCTGTACATCAGCTTTTACCATCCTTTGGGGGCAGGCAGATGCAGTAGTTCAGCCATCAGGCAACCCTCAGGACATGTTCAGAGCTGCCTTCTGATTACCCAGGCACTTCAAGCTCCTCTCCACAAAGCAGCAGGTGAACTCTGATTTATTCACTATACATGAGAAGAGGGTAAGTGCCGTATTACCCCAGTTAGAAGCCGGTAAACCCCATTTACCCATTATAGTACTGTTAACTCTTTCTCTCGTCTCTGAGCAGAAGAGCTTGACTTGAAGAGCCTTGCAAGGAAGAGTGAGCTTGTGGGTTGTGTTGGGAGCAAGACTTTGTAGATTCAGTTTTAGCTCCTATCCTGAGCTGTGCGTACCATTGCCTTGCTGTCCTGCCAGCCGCCAGCCCTTTGTCCATGCAATAGAGAGAGAATATTGCCTTGCTCTGCCATGTGTATTTAAGTCCTAGACACTGGTGACCACAAACTAAGCGTATTTAAAATGAGGCCCTGAGCTTACCTGCGAGGTCAAGGCGTAACACAAATGATTTCCCTCTCTAGTATTGACGTGGGGCCACGTGCTTGAAGTAAGAGCAGAGCTGAAAGCAGCAGACTGCAGCTCAGACCTTCAGAGGCTTGCTACTGCCCTTCTGCCCACAGAGCCCTGGAAGGAGACAGCCCTCTGCTTCCCTCCCTCACCCCCAGAGAGGACCTTTCTTGGACCCTGTTGTAGCAGATGTGGGTTCAGCAACCCTCTACGGGGCAGGACCTAGGAAACCCGCGGAGAGGTACCAATCCATGTGTGACCACGTAGCTGCACGGTGGCCCAGGGGACATCCCCTGTCATGTCCTTTGCCCTCCATCAGGGGATGATGGAGCTGGGGCCATTGCCCAGAGCAAAGGGCCTACAAAAATTTGATTTATGACTTCTATAGGATGGCTGAGGTGAACTGGCTGAATTTAAGGCATTGATACTCATCCTTTCCAATGGGACTGTCCATTCATTGAGCAGTGGAAAAGGACCAGGGACAGACCATGACTCTCACCACCTGCTTGTAACGTTTCAGCCTTGAAACCCAGACATAGACTGCTTCTCTGGCTTTCCCATGCTGTACGATGCTTGCTGTAAGAAAGAGTCCTTTGTATGCTACCTGCCCTCCAAAATGCAAATCCCTCACTTAAAATGAGAGCAGCAGGCAGCCTGCAGACTATAGGTGACACACACCAGAGTTCGAGAGCTCCCGATATCATAAAATGGAGTACAAGCTGGCAATGTTTGCATCTAAATCGAGCTCTCTGAACAAACATTTTGGAATCATTCATAAACAACATGTTCCAGTAAAGATGTGAGTAATGCCATTAGTCATCAGAATCGGACCTTCCGCATCGCCATAGGCGTTGGTGGCAAAGTTCCCATTGACTTCAGCAGGAGCAGGTTATGTTTGTAACAGATTTACTGCCCTTACCTAACACGTCAAAAACAGTATGTGAATTGTTATCATATTAATAGCAGAAGAAGAGACCGTTTTGGAACACAAGGAAGCTGACATGAAAGTGGTAATAAAAGAGTGTATTAAATGATGATGCCTCTTTTGAAAGGAAATTCACAGGCATCTGGGGCCATTACCTTTCATATTCTGGCAATCAGGTAATTAACCTTTAACCCTTCTCTGTTGACCTCCTCTCCTTTCTCTTTTTCTGTCATTCATTCTTTTTTCCTAATGACTGGAGAAGATAGATACAGTCTATGATTTATGCTTCCAAAGGCTACAGTCTGCCTCCTTCCTATACTTTCCCAAGTGCTGCAATGTCTGTGGTCACTCAACTCTTTCTAGAGTCAAAGCTTCACTCAGATTTACTTCCACCTCATCCTTTCCAACACCTGAATTGTTTATACTTCATTTATTCCAAATCTTGTGTTATTTAATTACGCCTGACCTTGGTATAAATCTTACTCCCATCTTCTGCTGTCACCTAGAGGTAGGCAAAGCACCGGAGGTATTAGACACATTGAATGCCCTCTGCTTCAAGGAGAGGTTGGACGCTTTGGACTTGCATAGGGTGATGCTGCACAGCTGGTACATGGAAACACATGGTGGTCACATTACAAAATCGAAATCAGGAGTAAGAGTCGCCTTTAACATCTGTACCTGAGGGAGGAGGGTGCAAGAATGACTATTTCACCTCCTGATCCCAGGGAGATCTGGCAGATGCAGCATCAGATCAGTAGGTTTCAGGAAGAGTGTGACACCATCATTTCTAAGCACAGAAAAGGTGACTATAAAGCCAACAAACAATGGTTACAACTCTTCTCAGGGCTATGATTATTGTGTACAAAATTTCTGAAATGCTGTGAGTTAGCAATATCAGCTTTATCAGGACAAGAGCTAGGAGAGCAAGACATAGCCTCTTGTCATGAAAAATGGAAATTCTGCCTGAGTAAGGTCTGAGCAGCCTTTGCCTGCAGAGAAACTGAAAGTCCTGAGTCATCACACTGAATCACAAGCTGTTGGCTGCAAATCCAGGGACTGAATTCCCACCTATGTTCACTGCACGTATTGCAAATGAAACTTTACTGACATAGCTGTATTTCACCATGTGCCAAAAAGTGGGTTTCTCCTGTGGTTTTCTTTTCCTTGGGGGCTTCCCCTCCCTGCCTTGGGTCATGCCTATAGTGTGCACCAAGAGCTAAGTCTGGCATAACTAGTCCTCTGGCCATCATGCTCAGGGACACATGGTGACATGGTTCTTGCCTACACACCTGGTTTTTGGACTTTTTTTCCCTGCAGAAAGCAAAGGTGGGTGTAGTTGACTCTAGGTCCTTTTGTGAGGTGTGGCTGGGGCATGTACCTGGCAGCAAAAAAGCATTGCTGAGTCCTTCCCTTTAACCCTTATTAAGGCTTTAACTCTAAAGCCATCTAAGTGGTGCTCGCCCAGAGAAATGAAGACTGCGTGGGCACCACCTGCAGCTCCTGAGGGCGGGTCCAGCTTTGCAGGTAGCATAGATGCCGAGAAGAGGTGGGTTTTTTTCAGGTTGTTAAATAGGTGTGTGCTTGGCATGATGGAGTGTAGGAGTCTGCTTCCCCATCAGAGCCACCCCATCAGTGCTTGTCCCCTCCTCTCGCACTGACCCTGTCAGCTCACAGGCATCACTCAATTTATTTCCTTTGGGTTCTGTCAGAGGATTTGCTGCTGTTTGCAGAGAGCTGCTCTGAAGCATTTGGGGAGCTGTAGTTTTACCCGATGTATTTGCCAGCTGCTTGAGGCGACTGTTTCCTCCCCTGGCAGCGGCAGCCCCAACACGCCAGGGGCAGTGGGCTTTGCTTTTTGATCGGTGCTCCCATCCCTGCGTGGACTGCAGCAGTGGCACATATGCGTGGGATGAAAGTGTGCCCTTTGCCTGGCCTCCCGCTCTGTCTGCAACAGGGAGTGCACGAGGGACGGTGTATCAAGGAGCTGGTAATACAAATAAATGAAGGCAACCCCCCCTCTTATTGTCCACAGAGGCTATTTTTGGTGGAACTATTTTAAGGGTTGTTCTCCTGGCATTCCACATCCTGACATTTCAGCACATTTGCCTCACCTACTGTCTGTGTTAATGGGTTTTCAGCTACAGATCATCCCTATCAAGCCACTGCAGTGATTCTTTATGCCCTATCTGTGTTGTACACACAGTGTCATCAGCACCTTTTATTTATAAAACAATAACTCCAGGATAAAAGGGGTGTTTCCGCTCTCCCCCTGCCCCCAGCACTTAAGAGCTACAGCATCATTTTAATATTCACTGTACGATGCCTTAGTCGAGCAAAACGCACTTTGTGCAGACGCTGTTTAATAAATAAAATAAAAATGTTCTCCAAAGTGACCCACATGGCAGGGGTAATTTAGTATGCTGCTCTTCATGCTTTCTCTCTTACTTCTGCTGTTTACAAATTTTTTTTCTCATCTGTTTGCACAGGGAATAGATGCTGACGTTGTCCTTTTCATGAATAAATCTCTTTTTAGCGTGTTGGCCAGCACAATAAAAAAATTATCAAACAAATTAGAGTCTGAACCTGCAACCTTTTCTCATGAAAGGAAAACCTGTTCTTGGGCCAGCTCCCTGGCTTTCAAGGGGCAATTTCTGTAGGAAGAGCTGCTCATGTGAGCTACATGTACAAGGTCTCAGATTTTTGTGCTGCAGAACTTGACTGTCAGCCAAAGCTGGAGGCGGCTCAGTAAAGGGAATAAAGGTGGGTGTCAGAGATCAGCCTCAATTTCTTTTTCCTCCGCCACCTGGTGCTGGCATTCATTGGAGGGACGAAAGGTTGCTGTAATTTATACCATGGTTTAAGGTCTTGGTGGTATGGTTTGCCTCCAAAGCAGGAATTATACCTGTGGTAGCTCTTTCAGTAGGAGAATTAGGGGGCACCGACTGAAATCTCGAGGAGGACATTCAACACAAAGGGTGGAAGATGATTCTCACACAGGCCGCAGGTGCGCTGAGGAACCTGTTATCTCAGGACATGGTGCCTCTGAAGTTACGTGGACTGCAAGGTAGATTGATGGGAAGAAGTCCCCATGAAGGCTGTTAAATATGAAAGCAGCACCTCAACCTCAGGTATCAACTTCCAAGCTGTTGGTATCTGGAGGCTGAGTGTGTCTAACAGAGAAGCACTACCCTACATTGCTCCTCTGCCATTAGCCATGCAGACCTTCCTCTGAGCTGTTGTGTCTGTCCTCACGTTCAGAGCTAACATCAATGATTTCCAACTCCAAGTTACAGCATTTTCACTTGGCTACATCCCAGTAAGCAAATGACGAGAAATGGTCAGGACGTGGCCCATATTGTCGTGACTGCCATACGCCAAGCTTCCCTCTTTCCTCCTGCCTTCAGTGGGAGAGGAGTCATGCCCATCCTTGTGCAGGTGTTGAGGGACCAGCATAATATAGATGCTTATGACCTGCATCCTCACCAGCTTAGCTGGAAGCAAATGCCCTGGCCAGACCAACCAGCCTGGCTCAGAAATGCCACCCCGTTTCAGCCAGGGGATTTTATGTATAGATCAGGAGGTTGTATGGGACAACATCTGAGAGGCAGCAGAGATCTGCAGCTGTGGTTGTCCCCAGCATATGCCTGCTGCCAGGCAGTGCAGGGGGTCCTGAAGTGGGCTCACAGTAAGTACAAAGCATCCTTCCCTGTGTAGGAGAGGTGCCTTCTCCGGGGTTTCAGCCCAGAGAACATCCGTGGGACATCTGCTGCCTTGTGCCCTGGCTCTGGCACACCTTTTGTCAGGTTCCTCCTTGGTGTGGTGAGGAACAGCTTCAGCTTTCTCAGTGTTTTGGAAGGGGGAAATTGTGTTCCCAGAGGTGGTTCCCAGTTCACAGGGTTGTGGACACTGGCTGCCCAAAGGTGGAAATAACAGGATAGAAAATGTGGGTACAAAGAACTATGTTTGTCAACAGCTGAAGTATATTAGAAGCAATAACAAAGAATTAAAAATTAATATGAATAACCCAGGCTCTCAGCAGCCGTGGCTCCCACTGTGCTGAAAATGGTATCAGAGTAAGTCTTTTATGTGCTGGAGCCTACAAGGTAAGCAAAACTCTTCTAGGTATCTTCCTTCACTCGAGCAAGAATAGTCAATAAGGCCTTTGTGTTGTGCCTGGCGAGGAAACGACCAAAACAACTGCATGTTCAGCCAAGAAAAGCCTTGCAAGGGTAAAGATGATAGGATTTCAACTAAACAGCAGAAACGCACTTTGGTATGAATAACTTTATAGGCTAATATGCTAATGTATGCAGCAAATGTGGTGCTGCCAGCTAGTGTTTGTCGAGTGCATCCAACAGCAGCAAGCAGCGTGTGGACACCAGTTTCAACATGTATTGGTGGTTAGTAGAGTTTTAAAGGGTAACCAAGTAAACACCAGTAAAAATCCTACAAAGTAATGCTAGTTTTACAGAGCCAGAGATACAAGGTGGGTTATTTAATAGAAAAAAGGGAAATAAAACCCAGAAGGCAATAATTCAAATAGGCACAGCTGATTGGACATACATTAGAAAAGGAGGCTAATGGAAGAGACATTTCTGCAAATACCCAAAATGCAAACAAAAAGAAGAGTCTCCTGCCTTCTGCGTTGCTGCCAAAGGTCTTCAAGCACTGAAGCAAGGCCAGGAGCAGAGTCATCAGAGCCCCCCTGCATAGCACAGAAACAGGCCCCCAGGTCTGACTTGCCGTCCAGAAAAATCTCTTCTTCCTCTGAGGGGGCAACCAGGGCCCCTAAGAGCATGAAGGTTAGTCTTGGTGGTTGTGTCCAAGGCCAGAAAGCTACTCTCATTTCTTCGTGCTTCCTCTGTCCCTCTGTGGAACACACTTATCTCTGTACGAAGCACAGGATGTTCATGTTTGCCTGAAGCATATCTTTCAGAAAGACTTTAATAATTCATTGAAATAATTAAGGGTGAGGAAATCCATAACTTTCTGTGGCAGTTTGCTCGCAGTGCCCATCAACCCTCATACTAAAAATGTGTGCCATGTTTCAGATTTGAATGGGTCTGAGCTCACTATCCAGTCTTTGATACTTGCTGTCCCTTTTCTCCATGAGATTAAAAGAGCTCTTTAATACCCAATATTTTCCATCCCTTAGAATGCTTATCTGCTGTCTTTCAAATCATTCCTTGGTCTTCTTTCTGATGAGCTAAACAGACTGAACTCCCAGCCTTTCAGCAGAGAATATCTCTCTGGTTGTCCAATCGGTTTGGGGTGCTCTTCTTTATGTGCTTGCTGACTTTTTCCAAATACTTCTGGTAACATGGATGTCAGAAGTACACTCACTATTCCCAGTTTGGCTTCACCAGCGCTGCATACAGATGTGCTTAGTTACTTTTTTCTTTCATAACATAGCCCTTTCTTCCTTAGCCATTGGGTCCCTGGATTTCTCTGAAGGTCCCATTCCAGGCTGCAGAACTCTTCTTTTCTCGGAGCAGCCAGCATTTGCTGCTTCTAGACATGTTGTATGTTACTGGGAGGAACCCTCCAGTCCAAGCCATCATCTGGACTGCCCCATGCATACCTGCATGTTATTTGACCCCCGACTGTTTTAGTGTCATTGGTGAAGCATGGCGTACACAAGGGCAGCCTGGGGAAACACGGCCGGGGTGGTACACTCAGCACGGGACTTTGGCAAGGGAGGCTCACAAGGGTTACCTGTGCCTCCATCTGATCCCACAATCGAGGGCTCCCAAGTATCCCAAGGGGCTTGTGTTCAGTGTAGGGGTGGTCAATGCCTCCATAGCCAAAATCCTTGAAATAACCAGAGGCATTTTTTGAAAGAAAGATGTGGTTGCAGGTAATTTTTGGCTTGCTGTCTGGTTTTGAGCTGCCTACATCAATACTCTGCCCTGATCAGCTAGGAGGTTGACCTGAACGGTTTTGATAAAAAAGCAGTTAATAGGAATAACATTTCTGCTTGAGTTTTGGCCCTCTGAGGCTAGGACATGAAGATGCAAGCCTCAGGGAGGGCCTCTGCTCAGCCATCGCATACTTACCCAGAGGATGTGTCAGCCCTGTCACCCATCCGATCTCACTGCACCTTTCCTTATGCTGCTTGTTCCCACGGCCACCACATCTTTTTCAGGGCACAGATCCCTCCTCCTCAGATTTTGGGGCTGGCTCACTGTCATGGTTTAACCCCAGCTAGCAACTAAACACCACACAGCTGCTCGCTCACTGCCCCCCACCCCCGCCCCCACCGTGGGATGGGGGAGAGAATTGGGGGAAAAAAGTAAAACTCGTGGGTTGAGATAAGAACAGTTTAATAGGACAGAAAGGAAGAAAATAATAATAAAGATAATACTAAAATGAAAATAATAATAATAAAAGAACTGGAATATACAAAACAAGTGATGCACAATGCAATTGCTCACCACTCACCAACGTATGCCCAGTTAGTTCCTGAGCAGTGATCTGCCCCCACCTCCCCAGGCCAACTCCCCCCCAGATGGCCCAGTTATATACTGGGCATGACGACCCATGGTATGGAATACCCCTTTGGCCAGTTTGGGTCAGGTGCCCTGGCTGTGTCCCCTCCCAACTTCTTGTGCCCCTCCAGCCTTCTCGCTGGCTGGGCATGAGAAGCTGAAAAATCCTTGACTTTAGTCTAAACACTACTTAGCAACAACTGAAAACATCAGTGTGTTATCAACATTATTCTCATACTAAATTCAAAACATAACACTATACCAACTACTAGAAAGAAAATTAACTCTATCCCAGCTGAAACCAGGACACTCGCCCAGTCTTTGCTGCAAGGCCAGTTCAGTGAGTTGTCCTGGCAGTTACTTAATCCTGGCCAGTTTTTTTTTAGTGTCTGTTACACTGTGAAAGTGAGGGATTACTGGGGGGCATAGATATAACAGCTTTTTTTTATTTTGTTTTTTTCTCCTACACATGAGACTAGCCAGCATACATGAAGTGCATGAATAGCCAGAGCAGAATTGAGCACAGAGAGCATCATATCATGTCCACATCACCCAGGGAAGGATCTCTTTGAACAAACATGGTTTCCTGGAAGTCTAGAGCGACCTTGCAGGACTGGTGGATTCAGAGCCGGTTTAGGTCTTTGAGTCTCAGGGAAATAGGTAGGAGTGTGGCTTGGGACCACAGCTGGAGAGTGCAGCTCTTTTCAGGAAAAGAGGAACAGTTTGCTTTGTGGATAACCACAAGTGACAATGAAGGAACAAGTTTCAAGAAATTTTGTGCTGAAAGCTTTTGAAATTCCATTAATTTATGCGAAGACATCTCTTTCAACATCCAGGAGACGATTTGCGTGAACATGTTGGTGATTACACAATCAATGAAGGCCGCACATGAAGGAAAATCTTTGCCAGTGCCGTTAGGGATAATGGCATTAGGGAGAAATCCCAAGCAGGACTAATTACTCAGTGTTTAGTAGGCCTGGTTATGCAAGCTGCTGAAAAAGAAGTGAATGTGAGTATCTGGAAGGAAGGACTTTTCTTAATGATGATTTTGTTGTTGTATCACCTTTGTTTGGTTGCAAAAGAGATGTGTGTGCTGTTTATTTCCCTGAACTGATGTACAAAAGGAATAAATAAATCTCAGTGAGCTGAAGTGAGGAAAGATGGGCAAGTTGATAAATCACAAAGTCATTAAGAGTGGGGAGCAGATTTGGTATTGGATTGTGAAATGCACAGGAAGCCACTGAACACTCCTGCACCAGGGGTGAGTCCAGTCACGTGCGTATTAAGAGAAGAGCCATTGCATTTGGAAGATTAATATTTAGTGACCGGGCATCATAATTTACAGGAGGCAAAACTAAAGGCTGTGGAGAGGTAATTGCTCACTTTGACCACAGACTTCTCAATGGAGCAGGCTGGTTTCCATACGTGGTGCTGTTTGCCAGCTCATTCATTTGTTGGGTCGTGGAGGTGTGGAGCCGTGGAGGAGCAGGACAGTGCTGTAGGGCAGCCTCGGTTGCCTCACTTGCTCCAGCTGAGTGAGACGAGGTGATGGAGAAGAAGGGGGCAAGAGGAGAGTCAGCCCCCAACTCCAGAAAAGGAGAGGGCCCCTCACTCTCCAGAATCCATACCAGATGGATTAAAATAGCGTAGGTAAACAAGTAACAGAGTCTCCTCCCTTCTTCCCCAAATCGTCCCCCAAGGACTACAGGTATAGCAGAGCAAAGGAAGGAGGCCAGCGGGAAGATGCTAGTGCCTGTCCTTAGCCCGTTTGGCAGATAGGTGGGTTATCATGCCTGGCAGAGGTGTTCACCAGGTGCAGTAATAACGCAGCCTGTAGAGCATCTGGGTGCTCGAGAGAAACCGGTGTGCATGGTTCACCCAGGGACCCATGACATATGGGTGTGCAGCTTGTTAAAAAGAAATTAAAAGCAACAGCCAAGAGGGTAAAATGCTTGCAGGTGGTGAGGAGGTTATCTCAAAAGGCACCTTACTACCGGGTCACAGTAGAAGTATTTCCAGTTATCAGAAAATATTTTAGAAAGAAAGTAAAACAGGCACAAGGTAAGCAGCTGGATAAAGAAGGCTGTCAAAGACAGCCTTAAGAAGTGTAGGTTGTGTTCAAACCAGGGAAAGCAGAAGAGAACAAGCTCTGCAATCAGATGCAAAACCATAGTAAAAGAAGCCAAAATGGATTTTGTGGAATAATTTGCTAAAAGGCATAAACCCTAATAATACAACCTTTTTTCAACCACATCAGGTGGGGGCCACTTGCCAGCAAACACATAGGGCCAACAGATGGCCGTGAGGTAATGGGAGCACTTAGAGATGACAGGACCGTAAGAGCGGAGGCAGACAAGCCCTCTGTGCCGGTGTTTGCTGGAAAGGAGCCTCGGGAAGCCTCCCATGCCACAGCATTTTCCTATTGGGGATGAGCGAGAAACCGCCTCAGATTGAACTGTCAGAAGAAGAAGTTTTGGAGCAAGTTGATTAAATGAATAGCAACAAATCACCGGGTCCAGATGGGGTTCACTCTGGGCTCCTGAGGAGACTCAATTACAAGACTGCTAAACTACCAACAGCAATGTGTAAGCCTTGCCTTCCATCAGTCATATGTCAGGAAATGGAGATGGTAGATAGGATACTCTTTTTAAAAAAAAGAGCTCTGGGAAACCACATTCTTGTCTGTCTGCCTTCCATACCAAGCAAATTGTCAGGCAGTATGATGAAAAAAAGACCGGATGGGTAGGTTGGATTGATACTGGAGGGATGTGCTGCATTGCAGGTCTGAGTCCTTCGGAAGAGCCGGTACATCTGTGGATGAGGATGACCCTCTGGACACAGCGTATTTGGCTTCCCCAAAAGCTAATGACAGGTCTTTCACTAAACTGTCCACTTAGTGTTTAGGAGAGCACATGGATGCGTCTCTGTAGCAGTAGTTTGGATGACATGCGCTGAGTTTTGTTCTCACCCTCGTGTGTGAGATGGACTGAGCTCTGCAGGGGCTGGGGGAGAGAAGAGTCCCCTGCCCTATGGTCCCACATGCCCCACTTGGGGGTCCCACTTGTAGGTCAAACCTCACCATCTCTTGGGTCTCCTACTGTGGCTGTGGAGTCAGTAAATATCATCATCGTCTTTGTCATTGACAGAGTGCCTTAGCTTTAACACAGACCCCATAGTGCTATGTGATGTACAAAGACAATAATAAAGAAAAAAGTGTGTTCTTGCCCCAAAATTTTGCAGTCTAAGACAACAAACAGTACAGGCATACAAACAGTATCCAAGATTGGATTTGGTTCTTCTGTGAGGGGCGGTTTCATGTCTCGGCTGTTCCAGAGCACACCACCAGGACAATTTTTGCGTTGAAAGCCCCTGCAAGCCCACATACTTCTCTGCAGCACTGCTGCCTGACCGCCCTTTTGCTTGTACAGTGAATTATTCCTACTTTGTTCTTGTATTTATTAGATTGCATCTCCTGCTGGAGAAAGGATCCCAGGTTTACCAAGACAGTTTAGAACTCTAATCTCAACCTGTGGCCTACTTGCAAACCTGTTCAGTTTGGGCTTATCTGCAAGTAAAATAAATGTCCAAGTTATTCATGAAAATATGAGGAATTCCAATTTTTGAGCTGACAGCCTGACTGCTGTGCCCTGAATGGGCTGTACTGTCAATGAAACTTGGAATGTTTCTTCTTTGTTTGGATTTGTTTGCCTCTGTTTGCTAATTAGAGTGAAAGCCAATTGCTTGAGGTTATAGAATCAGCTGATAACTTGTTTGTGAGGTTTAAAAAGATTAAATCAAAGAAGGAAGCTACTGGATGTGCATTTAAAACTAAACTTCTTGTTTTGCATTTGAACAGTAGTGGTATATAATGCGATGATTAAAATGGAAGATGAGAAAATACGTTGCTTTGAAAGATTTAATCAGTTATTTCCATAGGAGCATGTCAGGGAATCAAGGACACTTGATTTCCCTTCATTGTTCTGCATAACTGAATATATTTGGGTCATTATATCTGAATAATCAGAATAACATTCTTAAAACCAAAAAAGGAGTAGCGATAGCAGCATACGATTAAGTGTGGCTTTTTTCTAATCTCCTGGAAAATCAGATTTAACCATTTTCAGAGTCCTTTTTCCCATTGATGAACTGGGGATTTACATGACTAATGTCTATTAACACATGTAAATACCCCTTGCCTCAATGGGAACCAACAATGGGAAAATAAATCCTGCCTGCAGCCCATTCTGTCATATGAATCGAGCCTATGAATAGTACGGTTTCGTGGTGGGGTATCGGCTGGGGTGGGAAACACAGCCAATGTTCATATAATAGGTTTTCATCTCTGAAGGCAAATGTCAACATCAATTTACCTCTGGGATAAGTGAGACCTCCTGAGGGATCTCAACCCTGTGCAGAGGGGTCACAGCACAAATCCGTCGCCCACATTTTAGCAGAAGTGAGAGCGGGCTGGCAGGCACACAGGGAAAGGCCAAGGAGTGCGGGAGTGGGACGTGGTCCAAATCAGGATATTTTCTGAACATGGAAGAGGGAGGTTTGGTGCCTAGAAATGAAGTTTGCTGGCCTGGGCACTGAGGGACAGTTGTAAATAAGTTTCAGTAGCTGTTTTCTCTGTTAATAAAGAAAAACATGTAAACATATCCTAGACAGCCATCTATCAGAAAGACATTTTACATCACACACGTCTTATGAATATTAGATAATGGAGGAATGTAACAAATAGTCATTTTTGTCTCTCTCTTGAATACCAAATAACGGTTATTAGTATCTGTCAAATAAATAATGTGAATAATTTAACAAGACATCACTATTGTGCAAGAAATGATATCCCATTCTATTAAACTTTGGAGTCAGTTATTGTGCGAAGATAATAAATACATGGAGTAGCTACAGCAATTATGTCCTAGAAAGCTACTTCAAGTGGTGCACTGCTTTAAGAAAAGCAAACCATTCGGACCCTCCACGCACCATGCAAATGAAAGGCTAGAATGCACAATACGTGCAAAATCTTTGGCTCGTGTCAACTGGTGCAGCTCCAGCTGTTTCAGCTGTGCTCTGTATACAGTGCCCTTCTGTATATGGTGATTATACACACACCCACCCACACACCCCTTCCTAGTTCCATCTCCTTAATAAAAGTGTATGCGACCTTATCGTGTCAATTTGCCCTCTCTGCTAACTTTTGAACCTTTTCCAGCAAAATCTGCCAGAGGTCACGGAGGTAGGTTCTACAAACTTGCATGAAAATGGGGGACTAGGAAGGGAAGAGGGATCCTGTCAATGAAGCCAGCATCTGCCCGTGCCTTGTATCTACAGGAAATCCAACTTAATGCTGTTGGTCAGAAAGCCGCTTGTAAAAAGAAAGGTATAAGATGAAATATTAGATTAAAAGGATTTCAGTGATCACTTTGAGGTGATGCTCCTGGAAGGCGTTGGCCTCCTGCTGCAAAACAGGTCACATTCACCTGCTTTCAGGCTCAGGATTGCATATCAAATCATTAAAAACTATATTTCATTGATCTTTCTAGATTCCTGCTTGTGGCTCATTATTTAATCAAACAAAATTGCTTGGAAAATATTATTATTTAAAATTACTATTTAGGACTACAGAAGTCATTCTAATTACAGAAGGCATCGGGGTCATTACCTTTTACTGAAAAGACGTGGTATTTTCTGTGATAAAACATTCCTTTTTAAACATAGGAAAGTATTAAGTATTTGCATTAAAGTTTTCAATGCTGGATGTTTACTGCTCACTGATTTTTTTTCTCAGAATGAAGCTGGGGAAAAACATCTATCTCTCAGCTGAAATTTGAAAGCTTCAAGGTAGGGGCTGGCAATTCTTCTGCAGCCAAGGCCTTGTGTCAAGGACATGCTTTTTACCATCCCCATCCTGGACTTGTTTAAAGTACAAGAGTATGAAAAAAACCCCACCCCATTGTGGGCTGCATCTGCTTATTATCTACTTGTCCTACTGAACGGCTAAAAATCTCCCCGGGGACCGACCTCACACAGCATGCTGCAATGCTACCTCCCATCTCCAGGACCTCAGTGACTGCAGTACATGTGCACAGAGCACCTGAGCGTGCCCAAGCCCAGGGCCACTGGTGGTGATGGACTTCACCCAACACTTACCTGCAGTGCCTGCATAAATGGCGTAAAGAGGGAGCAGCAACTCTCTGCAGTGCTGTCAGCAGCTTTGCTCCTGTTGATGGCCCCCAAGGAAGAGGGATGGGCACCCAGAGCTTGCAGTGGACTCCCAGGTCCGTGACTTCTGCTGTTCCCCAGCTGAAGCTCATCCATCTCGTTCTCTTCTACTTCTGGTCTGCAAAAGCTTACCACTGTTACCAGCTACCTGGCCGGCTCCAGCGTTGCAGGTTTATGCTGCGAATACAGAAGCTCCCACTGACCCAGATGAACCACATGAATGTTATCTGATGCTAAATGATGGGATTAATTTTTTAACATCTTTCTTAGAAAAAGAATGCAGAAGACTACACGAAAAAGCTACTGTCTTAAAGCTGATAAAGGAAATGCCTCAGACAGTGAAAGCTGCCAGAACTAAGGCAGTCCGGACAGCTCTCATTTGACCCTGCTGTACATCTACAGCATTTTAAGGCCAAATTGTATTCTCTAGAGGACAACTGGGTTGTTGAATGCAATGGGTCGGCATTGTGTACAGCCCGGGTTTTGCTTCTGGACTGAATCAGAGCTGTGGACCAAGTTGAACAGTTGTCTGCATCTCATTTCTTACCTTAGCTGGAGCATGAGTTGCACATGGGACATGGCACTGTGGGCAGAGAAAAGCCTCTTCTACAGTGCAGCCGAAACCCTACCTGGGATCTCACCCTAGCCTTTTTTCTGCCACGAAATCCCTTTGTGAAGGTGGAAAGCCACAGGAACCAAGCTTTTCAGAGATGGCAATTTGCTTGTTGCGGTACCCAGCTTGAAATCTCAGGATTGGGCTTGCAGGAGTACTTGGCATGCACAGTCGCATCTGAAATCAATAGAAGCTATTTTCTGAGCATATGAAGTGCTGTAGAAAATATGATGTACTATGAAATGATAAGCCTTAGGTATTTCAAACCTTCCCCCCTGAATTAGTGGGTAGTTTGGACCATACGCTCAGTGTGTCTTGGTTCTCTATGCGTAACCATCTCCGCTGGTAATTCATCTCACCAGAAGCACCGTGGGAGTAAGTTAAAATGTTTGTGAAACACTGATACTGCACGCTGCAGCAAAGCCCAAGAAGGCATGAATAATTCTGCTTTCAGAGCAGGGTGTGAACAGTGTGCAGTAAATGAGACAGTCATGCATTGATGATGAGGATGAGCAGGATTTTGAGGAGCAATTAGTGAGGGAGGGGTCAAGTAGAAAAAAAACCTGTAGTATAGTGAGATAATTAAAGATGTTTCATAATCCACATGCCCATAGGAAGCGGTAACGATTGCTCAGACAACCATGCAAAATTAAGCACTCATTTAGGAGATCTTACGTAATACACTTCACCAATTGCTTTGGTATTTGCAGAATTGAGGTCTGAGCACATCCCCTTGGTCTAAGATAATATGATTGCATCAATGTTGATATCTTATATCAGATGAAAATCTGACATTTGTGTTTTGAAGAGCATCAAGGCACAAATACTGGCTCTGCCAACCGGTGCTAGATAGCTTCCTGCAACTACTATTTCATACGTAGTTTAATGATGTGGAAATGGGGAAAACCCTAAAACACACCATAAAAGAACATGCCAAAACTCTGTGGAAGGGTGTTGCTGTACTACAGAGATGCTGTTTGCCTACAGATGATTTTAGTTCATTATTCAGCTCCTTTTGTTTTCCTCATACAACCTCGACTTTCATTAAATGTAAATGAAAAAAAAATAAAAAAAGGAAAAATAAATAAAGATAAAAAGAATAAAAAGGAGCACCATATGGATAGCTTAACTGAGATATGGCGGGGCTGAGAAGCTTTCCTTCGCAGCCAGAGTTTCTGGTGGATTTGCCCAATGTTCTGAGAACATAAAAAAATGAGGAACATGTAAGACCTCCTACCAAATTAACATTTTCAGGTCAGTGTTCAGGGGCATAAAGTAATTGCCAGTTGAAGGTCTGTCTCCAGTAAGATATTTATTCCATCTAGTAAAGGAGGATACAAGCCTGGTAAGGCTGATGAGGCTCTTGATTTCTATTCTCATATCAGGTCTTGCCCCAAATAGTGGCACGTTGCAGAATGTTATTTGACAAAACGACAATAATGTTTTCCAATATCAGCTCCAAATACACAAAATGCAAATTATTTTGAAAGAGATGAATAGTGTGTTGAGAAGCACCATTCAATTAAATAATTGGTTGTAAGCATCTTTTCTTATTAAAATGAAGCAATTGTGAATAACAATAATATTTACATGAAATGGTATGTAAGGGGAGTAAGAAAGATTTGCAAGAAACATTTGTAATTGGATTATCTCGAAGTAGAAAATTTATAAATTATAATGAATAATACAAATGTATCCTGATATAAAATGGAAATGTTTGATCAAGAGGCTGAATGTGTAAGGATTAAGTTCTTTTTATTGAGGAAGTTTCTCCTGGCTGTATGCAATATTCATAAAATGTGTTACAAGTTTATAAACAGAAAAGATATTTGTTAAAATATAAATTTAGTATGGAAGGTATATTTTAAATATTTAATGAAACAATTATGCTGTATTAACAGTATGCTCTTTATTTCTCAGATTAAAAATTCACAGGGATTTTTATCCCTCCCATCTTTATTTGACATAGCTTTTATTAGAGTTATTCTCTATACATTTTCAGAAATAGCTGAAGGATACTAATTATTTACATATACATTTAAGAATACCTGTAGTCTGTGCTTCAAATGTATTATATACATATCAATGACATGTCAGTATTTATTACCCAAATAGTCCTCACACTCTATGACTGTGTAACTGGGAATATAGCATGTGAACTGGCTGCTGCTTACATGTATCTGTGATGAAAACGGCTGGCTACGTGAGGGGAGGAGCGGTGGGAAATGGCCAGCAGGTGAAGAGCAGCAGTGGTTGCCAAGGCTGGAGGACACCAGCTCTGTTCATTGCATTACCTCCCAATGCTTGCCAGCACCCGAGTCCAGGCTGTTAGATGAAATTAGGCAGTATTTCATCCAGGCAATATAGAAAAATCTTTCCCTCCCCTCCCACCAAGGACATTTCCTCGTAGACCAACCTCTGGCTGCTGAGACATAGCTCCTGGAGCACAAGGGTTTACCTTCCCAGAACAGGTTGGTCGGTGATTAAAGCAAACCTGTTGTCATTCTGAATATTGCCATCACTTAAAATGCAGGTCTAACTTTTTCTGGACCTGTATGAAATTCAGTGATACTTGACACTGCCCTCTGGCACGAAGCCCCACAGATTAGTTGCCTGCAGTGACGCAATCCACTGGGACCTGCTGAAAATATCTCCATGAAACCTTTTTTTCCTCTTCTCTTGCCCTTTTTTCTCTGGGTGAATTTTCTGACTATTTACATTTTTGCATGTGTAAGTACTCCCTGCAGAAAGTGTGGGCTCTGTTACAAAAAGGGTGAGCGCCCGGTGAAGAGGCCAGCAAGCTCGATCCCCGCACAACCTGTAAGGAGGGTCGGTGGGGGGCTGCACCTACGCGTGGGGACAGGGACCACCACGGTGGTGGCTGCGGGAAGCCGGGGACCTCCGGACCCACCAGACAACACAGGGAAGCGCTGGAGGGAAGCTGCAGGTTGCCTGCAGGCGAGGGCAGATGGGGCAGGGCTGGCTGTCCATCCAGGTCGCCTGAGTTAGGGTTGCTCTGAGCTGTGGCTTTGAGGGATGCGGATCTGCCAAGCCACCTCTGCTGTACTTTGCAAAAAGACACCATGAACAGTCAAATTAACACTAACAGGAGGTGCATTTTTTAGATTCAAGAAAGCGGACTCAAAGCACCCATGTGCCTTTGGGGCAGTTAACGGAACTTTGCTTTTGCATCGGGTGAGTTGAAGACTTGACGCCAAATATCTTCCCTGGCTGAACTTTCAGACGTTGCCCAAGCTGAATCAGTGCCGAGGTGTTTCTGAAGTTAAGTTTCTCACCATAGAAGCCACCTAGAAGCCAACAGGGAGCCAGTGCAGCTTTCTGTAGTACGGACACTGCTCACAACAAAGGACACTTACCACCAAGTGCTGCACCAGCTTAACCAGCTAACCAGATGTAAGATGAACCATCTTGTGAAGCATAGCAGCCAGTGCCCCAGCACAGCGGTACAATCATGAAACAGAAAAGGAATAGTCACAGCCTTCTGGCTATTTACAGCCTGGAGAAAGAAAAGCTGTTCTGACTGCTAATGGCTGCTGATCATCTCTTTTAACTTGTAGAAACTACTCTGCCTCTTAGGCTGCAAACCCAGTGAAGGGAAGGATTGATACCAACAGGGCTAGTATCTTTGTGACTTTTCCACCAATATCTAAGTGATACCATCAGAGAAGTTAGAAACTCAGAACTGCAGGTACATCTTGTAAAGAAGCTTTTAGAGAAGGATTTAATACATCAGCCAGGACAAGCACTACTGGGGACCTTCACGTAGGAAGGCGGTGAAAACATCCTGTGAAATGGAGACGGGAACTCAGCATTCAGAGGTCAAATTTACTGATAACTTCACACAGATGTTTCTACTTTTCTCTTTGCCCAAGATACCAACTGAATACTTGTGAGGAAACTGTTTTGGAAAATGGCTCTCTGGAGCACTGCTACACTGCTCCGTGCTCCGTGTAACAAGGCAGAGCTCACATCTCATTTCAGGCAGTGTTTTTCTCATACGAGAACTGATCCCAGATCAGCTCTGAAGACAGCAAATTGCTACCTGTAGACATTTATTATTTTTAGCTACGGAAGAAGAATTGATAAACTAAGTGGTTTAATTGGTGTAAGACCCATTGCTCAAGCAGCAGGCTTTATCACACGATCAATTTAAAGACAAAGAAAGAAGATCCTACAAAAGCAGAGCCTAACCTGGGTACTGATAGAGCACTGTCAGCATCTGCAGTAAATGACGTAGAGCCTGACAACTGAATTTATTAGAAAGAAGGATCTGGGCTCCGATGGATTCATTCTTGCTGAAAAATTAATGGATTTATAAGTCTCTTTTGAGCTTTTTGAAACATTAATACCTATTTTTATTTGTATTACCTCGATTTTAATGATTATACTCTTACATGTGAATTGTACATAAATATCAACCTTGTCAGATGTCACCCTCTCCACTGGTAGAAGGACCCTGGCAGCTCCCTGTGCTCCACATTTTCTGCTGGACATGGAGAGAGTGCCTAGCTGTTGTAACCATATTTTTGCTCCATTCATACAATTAGTTTAAGAATATTTTTATAGAATCATTATCTGAACGTAGCGTAACTTGATGGAGGAATGCTTTCTAAAATCAGATGAGTTGAGCACGAAATGTCATTTGTGCTAATCTGTCTGAAACTAGGAAAGTGTGAAATGTGCTGTAGGGAGGAATTATCTCTTCTGCAATATTACAGGCCAGGAAAAAAATTTGTTTATTACACAAAATAAAGTGTATTTGTAACAAAACCTTAACTTATTCTCACTCGTTTCTGGCTAAGTTAATGTGTTATTAATTGTGCATTTTTGGATATAATTTGAGAGGCAGGTGGAGGACGAACTATCTCTAGCACTGCAGCCACTTAACTGTAACAATCACATTTTCTTTTTAATAGAGTAAGTTAATTTTTAAAGTGATCTACAGAGGAACAGATGGGAGAATGAATTCTCTATGGGTATCTCCTGCTACACCAACACTCAGAGCGCGGAGCCATGCCTAGTGCCAGGCGCATCTACCTTGCAGTCCTTCCTCCCCTTGTTCTCCTGTTATCTTATGTCTGGTGACCAGAAATGGAAAAGCAGCCTCTGAAGGTAAAAATTCCTCTGGCATTTGTGCTAGCCTTGCATTGCAATCTGCTTCGTAAACAAACTCCTTGCTGGGCTGCAGCATCCCACAGCAGGGTCCCGTCTTAGGAGTTTGTCTGTACGTCTGTAAGCATGATTTGCCTCCAGCAGCAAGGGAGGAACATGGGTGCAAAGAGAAAGCCGAGAGAGGAGTCCCTGGCCCACTGATCACAGTGAAAAACACTAGAATAATTAACTGCTGCCTCATCCTCTATTTCATTTCCCTGCTGGCATGTGAACTCTGGTTACGTGGGAAGCAAAAACCCCACTGGCTTCGGTTTAACTGGGATTTCACTCTGGATTGCATCATCTTCATACTTTCTCATTAATTATTCCTTCACTGCTTTATCTGCAAAAGAAAAGAGCAGCAACACATCAGTCATAAAGCAGACTTCAACTGTGGCTTTTCCATGTCCTGTGATTTTGGGAGGAGGTCTCAGACAAGGGGAACTTGGAGCCTGGAGGCTGCCCTAGTGGTGGTCTGAGAGGCTCCCCGTGCTCCTGCAGTGTGCCCTCTCCTCCTCTCCCTGCCATAGACACACCCTGCTGCCAGCAAAGGGGCTAGGTATTAATACCCAATATTTTTAATCCAAATTTTTAAACTAGAAAGTGTACTTTCAGGTTACCAGCGAGAGTATAGTGTTAGTTCAGGCAGCTGATTCAGAGTCACCATGGGGAATAATCCCACCACCGCAGGAGGAACTGCCTTGGGTGGCTGATGCTCCTTTAGGGTGCCAGATGCTCCTTTAGGGTGCCAGATCTGCACTAGAAACAAAAGAAGAGTCCTGTAACATACAATTAAAAAATCTTTAATAATGGTAATGACAGCAGAGCAAATAGGACAGAAACTGAACACCCCCCCCCCCGTTTTTCTGACTTTTTTTTTTTTTAAATATTGCCTACATCTGCTACCAACCTCTGAACCTCAGCAGCAACCTTCTAGAGTATGCAGAAATTGTACACTGATGCAGGAGATAAATGCACCTTAGCCTGTAGTTCATGATGGTGGGAAGCATTTTTAACCCTTCTATTAAAGTCATTTACATAATAGACAGAGCTGGTTTTGAGAGGTCTGAATTTAGACATGCAAGAGATTGAGGGTAAAAAATAAACCCTTATTATTAGCTTAGTAAAAGCTAATGCCTTTTCATTGTCAAAGAATGAAATTCTCATCTATTGTGTTTATTACTAACGACAGCAATGTTGTGTTTATCCACAAATTTGGTTCCAGACCTCCAAAACAAGCCATGAGGTGCCCCAGAGCCGTGCTGTGGTAGCACTGCATCTGCCTGAGCTCAGAGAAGGGAAGGTAGTGCTGGGAGCTGGTGGGGAACAACACCCCCAGGAAGGAAGCCCGCCGCCTGGAGAAAAGTGCCCTGTGATACCTAATAGTGTGTGCTCCCCTGTTTTGGCTCTGAAACCACACAGTCCAAGCAAAACTGAAACACTCTTTCTGGAAAAAATGCAGTTACATGAGCATTTTGGAGTTATGATAAGAATTTTAGACCTGTGCTGGGTCTCCCTTTCAATTTTGTCTGTAATGAAGAAGCGTTTTGGTCGAGCCTACCTCCTCCTGACTATCCCCCTCGGTCCTCAACAGCCACATATGCACTCGTGCAACTGCATCCAAGAAGGTGCAGTACACACCTTGGTTTGTTTTCACAGCATGCTATCTGCCTGTATGGCCTAGAAATGGTTGGGCCAGACTTCCAAGTACCCGAGATGAACTCACCTCAAAAATAGCACTATATTTGAGGAGATGGAGATTTTAAACCCCAGATTTGCTGCTAGCTGTCTCCAGGCTCTCTGGGCCTCCAGCAGAGCTGGTTTGCCTTTTGGCCAAGCTGAGGAGCACTCTTTAAGGTAAACCATGCTAAATGGCCTGTGTCTACATAGATTAGAAATTATTCACTCTGTCAGGAAAGGAATCCTTTAAAGCAATCGCAAATCGCTTCAGTGGGCAATGCCTATCATGGCATTGCGTTAGATTGCACTTTATGTGTGACTGATTGATATGTTTGTGTATATGAGTATGTAAAGCTGCATCAGTTCTTAGCAAATGCAATATTCATGGAAGTGTGCTGTCGTGGGCATCTCACCCCATCTCCCCATGGCCAGAGCAAAATCTGCGGTAAATGCAGGACAGGCAATCTCACACCTTGCATCTTGGCTGCCCCATAGTGAGGATCCAGGAACAGAACAGGAAAAGACTGATAAATTCAATTTCTGATGGTTTGGCAGAAAAAAAATAAATTGGTATCTATTCCAATTAAAGCAGTGGTCTGACTCTTGTATAAGAGCTTTTTACCAGCTTTGCCAGTGGTAGCACCTAGCAATGACAAGAGGAGGCTTCTCAGGGAAGGGTTCAGCCCTAAGTACAAGTCCTGGATAACTGGGGACAAGGCAGGGTTAGTCATTGCCTTTATTTCCATATCCATCTGAAGCTACAGGTTCTTCCAGCACATGAGTTAGGAAATATTGATTTACACCTCGAGATGGATGTACACAGAGGTAAACAGGAAATAATATGCACCTCATAAGGATTTTTGCCTCTGTAAATTTGATTTCTGATTCTGTTATGTCATGAGTCACCACAAGGAAGGTTAGGGTTTATTTCACCACCTTGCACCACTCTTCCACTGTGTCACTAAACCAATTTTAAAATGCAGTTTAGGTGGTCCAGTTCCCAACAGAAAAAAAATTTCCGGCCCCTACTTATCTTACTTATCCTTCAGACACGAGCTATGGGGCTTAAAGAGTGAACCCATGTTACGGGTGCCAAATCTCTTAGTTTATCATTAAGTTGGTAATACACTTCACCCTCATTACTATTCTATCATTAGGATCTGAGTGGTTTGAGTGTTTGACTAAGTGGCTGTTTTTTTCTCCTCAGAGGTATATGAGATGCTGCCTCTCAGCAAGGTGTCCTGAAAACCTTTTCTTAATGAACAAGTGATTAAAAGGCTTAAGTGCAAGCAAGCATCCAAAACACAAGCTGCATTATCACAGAACGAGCCAGAAATAGGCTAACCCTCAGCACCACCGAGAGCACAGAGGTCCTTCACTCAGATGCTCTCAACACTCTCTTGTTTTGTCTCAGTGGTAGCTGACGGGCAGGGTCTCACGGGCAAGCCGTGCTGTGGCCCAGTCTCCATTGTGGATGGCTGGCTTTTCCTCTGCCATGCACAGCAAAGCCACCCCAGGGCAGAGCTGGCTTTTGCCTTGTTCCTGTACCTGCCCACATTTCTGGTCTCGGGCAGCTCAGGAGCACGCTGTGAGTGTCCTGCTCCTGCCAAGGCTGTGTCTCCTTTGAGTTGGCTGCCAGGAAAAGCACAGCCAGCGAGTGAGAGCGTGACAGTCAGAGACCTTGGTGATTTGTACTTCTGTGCTATCTTTCACCAGGTCAGATTTTAGTATTTCAGGTGGAGGTACAATAAGATAACACCCGAGCTGCAGCAGTCAGATCCTTTCCCAAGGAGTGGAGATGGCTGTGGCAAATGAAAGCATATCCCCTCTGGAAAGAGCATCAGCCAAGGAAATGCAACATCCCCAGAGTGAAACCCCAGTCCTTCAGAAATCAGGGGAAGTTTAGCCAGTGGTTGCAGCAGAGATCAAATTTCACCTCATTTTCCAGATGTGAGTGTTGTGCAGGCATACCAAGACTCTGTGCTGCTTCTCTGAGGGATCCCTTGGTGCTGCCCCACTGCCGAGGCAGCCCGTGCACAGTGTCTGCTTGCTCCCCAGTTAGGTACAGGATGAAGAGGAAGGCTCTGGGGAAGTAATGGCAAGTGTTTAACACATCATGCCAGGACCTCCAGGACCTCAGCATAGCTATGCTCTGTGTCTGGTCAGGGTCCTGGTGGCACAGGCTGCTTATTCTCTGAATGAAGGAAGGTGGAGAGATAAAAATAAACCCCTTTCCCTGACATTTCGTAGAAATTTCTCTTCCATTTGTTTCTATTTCTGCCCTCTTCTCTTCTCATTTGTTCCAGTAACTGAAACAGCAGCACGAGCTGACACTATCTGTCATTACCGATATCATTTTCAGTGACACTGGTTCAATTAACTGCCCTCACAGATGTCTTCATGCTCCCAAGAACGAAGTTTCATTTCCCCAGCCCCAGTGAAGCTATCTGTGGGGAAGGGGTCAGCTTCGCTGCCTCTGATATCCCGTGGAGTTGTCTGGCTGATGTGTTGTGTGGTGGCTCCATCATTTCCTATTTCTTGCTGACCCCAAAATACGTGGATACCAGGCGCCTGCACCATCCCCAGTGTCACACATGAGTTTCACCACCACCAAGTAAATTAAACCTCTGGTCTGGTCTTCCCAGTGGCCGATACCCTGTGACTGTATTCCTCTTGTTAAGCAGTTGTGGATAGCCTTGCTCAGAAGTGTCACTGTTGGGGCTGCCTGGGCAGGGATCCTCGCCGATGGCTGCATCTGCCCAGAGCTGCCAGCAGGGAGGCAGGGCAGGCACGGCGGCTAAGACCTGAGGAA
This sequence comes from Haliaeetus albicilla, assembly GCF_947461875.1. NCBI lineage: Eukaryota > Metazoa > Chordata > Aves > Accipitriformes > Accipitridae > Haliaeetus > Haliaeetus albicilla. Next base: position 34,292,064 of record NC_091484.1, on the reverse strand, counting down.
GAGCCGTCTTCCTTTTGGTACCATGATCTGGAGAAGAGCTGCCCAGTTTGCCTCTGTTTCTCTGCTGGCCAGTCTTATTCTGGAGCATCTTGTTTATTGCAATTCTCTCTCGTGACCAGAATTCAGCATCCTTAGTTTTGATTTAGATTGTGGTTTCTATGTAGATAGCTTCTAGGCACTTAGGACTTCCTTTTAGGTTGTCATTAAGGGCTGTGTACTAGTTTCCAGCCCTGCCTATTTTCTCCCAAAGGCACCTCTTCTCCTTCCAGTCATTTGAGACACCTGGGGAAAAGGAATATTTTGCATTCACAGGCACTGTGTTATGACCTTGCTTCAGCTGAAGAAGACTTTTGGCAGAGGAGAGGTTAGTATAATCCAGCTTGTAATTGATTTATCCAGTCCCGGACCTTGGTTAACACCTTTCTCCTCCTGAAGAGAAGAGGCAGTAGAACTGATCTAATATACCTTGCCCAGGGCTGTGGACACAGTGCTGATTCACTGGAGAGCAGGGAATCTGGGAGAAATACTTTATTAACTTCTCGCCCTGCTAGTATTCTAGGTGTGTGTGTGTGTGAGAAATGGAGGCTTGGAATTAAAAGTCTGATAACTTGCCAGGGAGATGATGACAAAAATCAAAAGGGAAAGCACATTTTATTTGCAAAGTTCAAGAAGGGTATTACAATCAAGAAGAGGAAAGCAAATTGAAGCATTAAAAATGAAGCACTTGATAGGAACTCTTTGAAAGGGTGGCTAAAAAGTGTTTCACTCAAACTCTCTCATGACACCACCATATTCTCCCCTCCTCCCTGTTTCCCCCCCCATGTCACATCAATTAATTGGATTACAGCTGTTTGTAATGCCAGCCCGGCTGCAGTCGCGGTGCTGCTGAGCGCAGGAGGTTTCAGGCTGTGTGGGAAGGAGTTGTGCCAGGTTATTCTGACCTCTTGATCCCTGAAACCAGTTTGCTGGTCCCTGATCCTGTGCTGAGCTGTGTGTCGCAATAAGGTTTATGTCACAAGTGAGGAAGGTTAAGCCACCAGGGAAGGCCCCTTGAATATTGAATTTTATGGCACTGATCTATCAAGAGTTTAGAACTTTTTCTCCTTCCTTCCAGGATGGGCTGGTCCAAAACAGTGGTGATGGGCTGGGGGCAGTTGGACTCTATGCTTAATCCAGCGTGTATAGCTGGGGAGCTGGCAGAGGAAAACCACAACTTCAGGTCAAGCCTGGCTTTTGTGCCCATCATTGTTCACTTGTGCATGTAGGGAGCTCAGGGACCCTCTGCCAGAACCCAGGAGCAGAGCCGCTGTCACCACTGCCACCACCACTGCCCCAGTTCCCCTTCTCACTGCACCTCAGGGGAACCACCGGCACAGCTGGCTATTTCACGCTTCTGTGGGCAAGCTTAGCTAGCAGGACAAAGGCAGGCATTTTATTAAAGGCCAGGTTTATTTAAAAAAGGTGTAACCTTGTCTCTGGAGATGAGAAATTCCAGCAGGACTTAGCTGGAAAATGCCCCCAGGTCAGGAGCAGACACCTCTGGGAGAAGGAGAGAAAACGCAACACCTTGCAAATCTGCGGGTGTTTGTACAAAAATGTCCATCTCTTGGTGCAACACCAGAAGCCTTTTCCTCCTTCCCAGTCCAGGGTTCTCTCTGAAAGCTTTAACTGGTGACATTTCAGGTACTTTGGGGTTTCTATTTAAAACCTAAAAACTATTTTATTACTCAGCTTCAGAGGAAAGGGGGAATGTCCTGTGAGAAGGGTGGGTTCTCTCCACCATGAATGCTTTTATAATCATCCACTACCCTTTGATGAAGACAGTGATACTGTATCTACACATATATATATTTACATCCAATCCATCTGGCTGCTGCTTGGGTACCACTGCTGTGTACAGCTGGCATGGAAGTACCAAGATGAGGCAGAAGTGAGCTACCTGGTACAGTTTTACTCAGGTAATACTCTGGCCTTACCTGTGTTTCAGTTGCTGAGCCTGAAAGCTGTGAGGGCAGGGATGCCAAGCTAGGCCATGCTCTGTTTAGCTTGGTCTCGGAGTGGAGAATAGGAGAGGCCATGGGGAAGAGGTGGGAGTGGGGTGCATGCCGCTGGTGCTCTCCTATGGCCACAAACCCATCTCTGGCACTTCCCCATCAGAGACTTTCCAGGGAGATCGCAGACTCCCTGAAACTCATCCCTTCTCACAGCAGGAAGCCAAGGAAGAGCCAGGACTTTAAACAGTCAGCATAAACATCAGCCGGACCAGTTCTTAAATGTAAAGTGCATTTCTTCAAAAGCATAGCATAAATATTTCAATAATTCTTCAGATATTAGAATTACCCAGGTGGGCTGAGATAAAAAAAACCTCAAATAAATACAATGCATCAAATTGCATTGCATCAAATTCCCCCCACTCGCCAGGTACCCACCAGAAACTGGGTGGACAACAGGTCAGACTGCATGGGCAGGTCATCTGAGCTCAACCAGAGCAGAGCAGGGCTCAAAAAGGTCCAGGGGAAGGCAAGCAAGAAAAGCTACAGCAGGAAACAGCTTCCCTGCAAGGCAGAGATACAGCGGAGCAGGACTCTGACACCAGTAAGGGACACAAAAGGACCATGGGGAAGGCAGGAGAGACAGGAGCAGTGAGGAAAGGGGTGCACGGGGGGCCATTACTCACGCTTCCAGGACTTGTAAAAGAAATCTATGGAATCATCAGACCGAAAATTACCAGTCTTAAAAGAAAATTAAATATTTAGAGATCAGATTAATGAAAATTAAATGCATACCCCCCCCCCCCCAAACCCACCCACATTTCTTTTAGCCAAGTGCTCTATGAATTTAAAGAATTTGTTTGCACAAGGTGGTGTGGACCCCAACACCACAAGTGAAATTAAAAAACATGTTTAAACAAATATACAGCAAATAGACCCAGGAATGCTATGGCTGAATGCAACCTTTGACTCAGGAAATCCTTCACTTACTTAGCGATGGAGGTGGAAAAAGTGCTAGAAGGAGATCACACTGGACAGGTTCGTTTCTGTCTGTCCTTTCTCCGTGCCTCTTGCTTGCCATTGGAAGCAGGATGCTGGGCTGGGGGATCCCTCAGCAGTGTGAACTTTAAGTTCTTCTGTTATACTAAACATTTCCATTGATTTTAAGGGTCTTTTATTTTTTTTTAGTGATGTGAAGAGACCTGTTGACTTAATTTTGCCCATTGTGGGGAATGCAAAGGCTGGGAGTAGGGCAGGTGGAGGCGGCACCGGTTGGGGTGGGAAGCAGGGTCAGACCAATGCTTCCCTTCAGGGTCTTCAGCCTCATGGGATGGGCAGGCTGGGACATATCTGATAGGGGTATCAGGGAAAGGGGGACAAAGCTTCTCTGAGCCTGCCACCGAAACAAGCACCTAAAAGCCATGTTTTCTAAAATCCCAAGCTGACATGACTTTGCTGGGTCTCAGAGCTCTTGGTAGGATGAGTAGCCCCTTGGAGGCACATGGTGGGAGGCTACACCTACTGTCCTGGCTACTCCTTCCCAAGTCAGGCAGGTTTTGGTGTCCCTAGAAGAGCCATTCATACTGTAGTTAATGGCCAGAAAAAACAGTGCATGGTTTTATAAAGGGCTTTATAGTGCAAGGGAATGGGATTAGTCCTAAAGCAAAAGCTTTACGAATACTTCACTGGTTTTAATCATTTAGTTTGGTTGATATTGTCTTCCTGTACATTTCCTGTATTTTTTTGGTTAGTATTTAGTTTTAATAGAACTAAACAGGCCAAAATATTTGCAGTTTGGCAGGTTTTGCCTGGTTCTGGGAGCCTAGACACTAACCTTGGAAAAGTGGTGATGACCTGAGACCGTACCTAAGACATCCTAGCAAACTGGAGTCTTAATAACCTTGTCCAATATTTTTGTGTTTATTTTTGTTTTATTTTTTTGTGTTGAATTTGTAGAGGCAACATGAATTGCTAAAGTTCATACAGAAAATTTTAAGGAGACAGCTGAGCATCCTCCTGCTGTGTTTCAGTCTGAGGGTGTCTTCATAAGCTTTTATGATTTTCTTCTGTTGTGTGAGAAGTTCAGGAATGCCTTTTTTATGCTGACAAGCAGAAAAGAAGCACTGCCAGAATGCATGCTAAAAAGGGACTTTCCTTTCTACTCTCCACATTTCTCCCCTTTGGCATTCATGCTGAGGTTTGGTGTTCACTGACTACACCGAAAAGTCAACATTTATAAAGAGATGCTAGCGCAAAATTTAAAATCAATGCTGATGTAGAAGTTGCTGTAAAAGCCAGGACAAGCTGGCTGGATTGCAACGCACCAGTTATCGCTGCTCTGGGGGTGTGAAGAGCTGCTGCCTGTCCCCCGTGGGCACCGCTTACCCGTGTCCTGCAGTGCAGCTGGAGGCAGCTTCTCAGCTCAGCTCCTCCTCGTCCGCCCCGGGAGCAAAGTGTCCTGAGCTGCTGGATTTACTGCTCGGAGAAGGGCTGGTGGCTAATGCGAATGCCAGTCTGTTATATACTGCGCAGGCAACTTCCCTCCTACCTCCCCTTCATGGCCCGATGCCTCGCAGAGAGCTGGGGTTTAGATAAGCCCATCAGCGTGCCCTCCACTGCAGAGGGGCTCCCCTGGGTTTCCATGGGGGTGCGGGCAGCTACACCCTCCCGCTGATGCTGGGGAAGCGCTTGGCAGACTGTGTGCGTGAGAGCGAGACGCACGTGTGCACACACACACGTGCACACACACACACATGTGCACGCACACGTGCATTCCTCCAACTCTGAGATATGAGCGATGAGTGTGCAGGGGGAGGCAGACAGCAAGGGACACGCTTAGGTTTTGAAATTAGCCCGAGCAAAGGCAAAACTGCGGCTCCCCTACACGCCCCAGGGAATTTCTGATGTGCTCCTCCCTTCTGGGAGAAGTCTTAATAAACTGGGCCGCTTCACCCACAGCCATCCCCACAGCTGGGCAAACCTCTGTGGCTGGAAAATGGGTCTGGCCCCATGGTGTGGGAGGAAAGAGGAGGCAAAGCCCCCAGGCCCAGCGCGCGCTTCTGCGCAAGCAGGGGCACACGCACCGCCTCGCTGCGGCTAGCAGGCGGGTTCCTGGGCTTGCCACGTGGCTTGTACGCCAGGGCTTTGCCAAAGTGGAGGTAAATAGGAAGCAGGGGATTTGGGAGAGAAACTAACAGCAAAGCAGGGGAAAGGAACTGATACGGTGTGAGGTGAAATGAAGAGTGGAAGGGCTGTGGGGTAGCCGCAGCCTTATCAGGTTTTTTTTAGCCTCAATCTAATTAAAAGAGATACATAATTAAAATGAAGCAATTAACCGTTTTGTAATTAAATACAAAAATAATTAAGTTGAACTTGAACACGATAACATCCAATTGTCAGGACAGGATTTATCCGTACTTTAATCTGATGAATTATTTTCATTGTTCTACTGATTGCATTCCTGCGGAAAGAAATCTGTCCTTCTGCAACAGGGGACACAGGCTGTTATTCCATGTCCTTTGGGCTTACCAAAACACGAACTACGATACAATGTGTATATGGACCATGATTCCACATTTCTGCAGAAAGGGCTGCATTTTTGCCAGTGCACCAAGGATTTCATGTTATAAGCTACGTTTTCCATCATACTTGTTTGCAACTACTTGGTCCGTGTAAAACGTCAAGCACTTTGCTTAAACGCTGGTTTTGTTGCTGCATAAATGGTGATGCTCTGTATAGAATTTCAGAGCAGAAGAAATAAGTACGTGGACACGACGTCCGTTACAGTGTAGCAAGTGATGGAACAAATTTACAACCACATTTTGACAGGGAGACCCTGATCTATGGATGTTTATGAACCTGTTTCACTGCGCTTATGTATAAGCTGTTTATGTGCTTTGCTAGATGAGGGCATTAAAAAGTGAGGTTACAATTGCCCAGGTTAAGAGTAGGTCACTTATTCTGATGCCTTTGCAGAGGTTTGAGTATAAGGGCTTAGACTTCCCACCTTGAACAGGGGATCAAAGTCTCTCCTCTTTCTCTGTGCCAACAGTGACAACTCAGTATCGCTCATCTCAGAATGAGGCCATGTCTTGGTGCCTTGCTTGTCTTCAGTGGAGCTGTGGTGATTTATTAAATAACTGAATTCATCTGGGCAAAACACAACAAAGAACAGTTAGAAATACTGTAAGGATTGAGATCCATCTTTCATTTGGACATTTTCAGCTAACAAATTTCTTGCTGGTTTGGGGATTTAGGACATGAGTAGTGTCCTTCATTGCTCTTTACTTGAAGCATATTGCTATTTGTGTAGCTTTTGGTCTTCTATACTACAAGTCTTGTGCTCGCAACAGTGATGGAGTGAGCCTTGTCCTGCGTGAATATATATTAGAAGTTTGGTGGACTCTTCCAGACGAAGCATCTATTTCAAGCAGCTGCCTCTAACTGAGAGGAATGGTGACCTGTGGACCTTTTTGCAGTCTCAGTTCTGCACTTGGAAAAAAAAAACCAAACCCCACAAGTGTGGATTTAGCTGTGAAAAGAATCGCCTCGGTTAAGATCACAGGAACTGCCAAATTTTTCAGCCTCATTGGAGATGGGATACTGGGTAAGCCTGGTGTTAGATGCCTCAAAGAGAGGCACAAGGAAACCAAGACAGGCAGATGTCAAATAATCTGCTGCTGCTGCTCACATAATTCTCCAATACTTAGACTGGTGTAGGGCACAAAAAACCAGTTTAGTACCTATTCCAGAACCTGTTGTCTAATTTAAGGAGCAAAGTCAACAGTGGGTGGTAATTAATAGGAAATCTGTACTGCAGAGAGAAACCCAGCTGTGATAATGGATATAAAAAGAAGTATGGTAGTGGAGAGTCGTATAGCTCGGAAAATACCTATCATACAGTAAATGTCATCTCATTGTTCAAGAAAATGATGGTCTTCCTCCACAAGGCTGAAAATATGATGCTAAATTCACTTACAGATGCCTCAGTAATACTGGAAAGATGGCAGAGAAGGAAAAACTCATAAATGAGAAACAGAGAGAAGGTTGAACAAAGTGATTTATGGGGAAAGATTAGAGTAACTAAACACACATCACTCAGCTAAATGACATCTTGAGGGAATGCAAATGTTGACCCTAAGGACTTGAAGGATTGGGCACCAAGGTATAAGAAGAATCCCCAGGGCCATGCAAGGCTGGGAGGTATATAATGGGGAGAAATGGGTGAAACTGGACAAATGAAAAGTCAGGTGGAGGCACGACAAATGGTTCCTTACAGAGAGATTTCTTGAGCTGTGAAATCCTCTCCTAAGGGGACCGGTGAAGTCTTGGGTTATTTAGCACTAGACTAGAAAAACACTTGAAAATATGCTAGAAGGAACAAATCTACATCTGCAATGGGTGCACTGGGTAAGTTATAACTCTTTTCTATGTTTAAATACTATGGCTGTTTTTTTTTTTAACTAAGCTGGGCTATTTTTCCCTCTTCTATAGTGTCTGCCTGTGACCCTTTGGTCCTCTGCATTCATCATCATTCACAGCCCCAGCCCTGTCAAGCCCCGTTGCTTTGATACAGCAGTTTCTCTGAGCTGAGTCACACCTCAAAGGGAGCCGATGCCACACCGTGACGAGACGACTTCTCTGCTTTGTACCCTGCAAGAAGAAGTGTCACTTGCTAATTGTATAGCATCTCTTGTCTTTCACGTAGTTCTGCTGGCAGCAGCAGAAGATGTAGCGGTCTGTTGGCGCAGGCCGGCAGAGCCAGCCCTGGGTGACAGCCAGTTGCACACATGCAGCAACAGGAACAAAAACTCTTGACCTTCACTTCCAAAGACATGGACCTCTGCTGAAGGACCCACCTGGTTAGCTAGTCCACAGTACTTTGAGGAGTTAATGCATGCAATTTAGTAAAGGATAGCAGAGTGAATAATTAAGTTTTATTAGCAGTGACACCAGATTGCAGAGTCATTTCAGGTACATTGTAATACTGAGAACACAAATTGATCTGGGGCATAAAGTTTCTCAAGAGGCAATGGTTAAAAAATCTTTCAAAATCAAAACAGAGCGAGGGTATTGGGACTGCCTTTTGCACTAGAGAAAAAGTAGAGGGGTCCAGACTTCGTCCCATTATTCATCTGATTTTTTGATGGCAACTAAACAGAGCTGGATTGGTCATCCTTCTCCCCGGCAAGCTAAGAAACTCCACAGAGACAGCTTCACGACTGTTTTCTGAGGACAGCTGGTTCCCAAGTCCACCACACGTCCCAGCAGCTGGGGGTACGTGCTGGGGAAGGGGTTAGGGTGGATGAGCTAGACTGTGCCCATGCTGAGATCTGTCCCAGCTCTCCTGCTAGGGCTGTCCCAGCTGGTGCAGGTCAGGCCAGCCTGTACCTTGTGCTAGTGACAAGGACAGGAACGAGATGTGCCATCAGACCCAGGCAGGCAGAGGCTGTTCACTGCTTTAAATGTTAGGTGGGTAGAAATTGTTCATTACCTTAACCTGCGCTAGGTGACGAGGAACAGACAGGCAGTGATTTTTACCTCTTTGCCCTTTCTGTCTGGGTTTTCCTGCTTCTAAATTTTTTACATGAAAAAGGAGGAGATGGGGCAGAATGAAAACAGTGTCACCGTCAAAAGGATGATAGTCTCTGCGTGGATGTCTACTTTTTTCACTCTTACAGGGTGACACTTGCATCAGTCGACGTTTGCAATGCCCAAGAGTTCCCACTACCGGCAGCCAGGATCCTCTTGACTGGCTGAGAAGAAAGCAGCAGAATAAACGTGTCAATAGAGCACCAGCGATTTGTCAAGCGGTTATAATGCACTAATCAGGGGGGTGGAGGGGAGAAAACCCTGCCAAGACTCAGCCAGCTCGAAGGGAGCTGCTGCTAGTGCATAATGCCGGGGCTCTTTCCTCTGCGGGCAAGCCCAATGACCTCCCCGGAGTCGCTCAGTATCAAGGCAGCGCCGGCTCCCCTGGCTTTGCTGGCTGGCTCACAGCTGCTCAGCCCCCTTGGCCCCCACACAGCCACCCCGTGCTGTCGAGGGATGCCACGGCCCCCGGGTGCCCCAGCAGCAGGGGACGGGGACGGTGAGCATCAGGACAGCGCCCTGAGCAGCACGCAGGGACAATGCCTGCGGTTGACCTCCACCTGTCTGGGCTCACCTCAGAGACCCAATAACCTCGCCTTCTAGAAGGGCAAAAGCGTCGGGCCCATTTAAAGCCAGGTTATTTGCCATGAAGTACCACTCAGCACCTGATTTCCGGAGCTTGCCTGACGTCAGAAAAACCGTTCCAGTCCTTTGGTGGTACTCTCCCTGTTTTTTTGTTAATGTAGCACATTTCAGTCGAGAAAGGGACTTGAAAAGCATTGGTAGGCACAAATAAAAATATACCCATGAGGGCAGGCAGCAAGGGAAGGAGTACTGCGGTCATGTGCAAAGTTGGGGGATACTTCTGCAAACCAGCCCCCACAGTCCTTAGAGATGCTCAGCCCCCCCTGGGACTGGCAAAGAAACCTTTGGAAAAAGAGATCTTCCCTGCATGCAGCCTTGTTTACATTCCTCTCCTCCACGGTCAGACCAGAGAGGCGCAGTATTGATTCATTACTTCAGGATTTGGGGGGGGGGGGGGGCGGCGGCTGTACTGCATATTCCCCGTGCTATCTTATCATTAATGCATTAAAGAGCTGAACAAGCAATAAGGGCAAATGGACTTCAAAACACAGGGAACTGTCTCCATAGGGCTCAGACTGATTTACGGCAATTACGTCTTGGCAGCATCGCCAAAGCCCATTAAGCCCTGCACCTGGCTGTAACTTGAACAACCCCTGGTTTTGAGGGGGGACTTGCCATTAGTCACCCCGGCACTGCCTCAAACCCTCCTGCTCTGTGATGGAAGGCACGATGTAAAACAATGTGGGGTGGATTAACAAAAAGTTAATAGGCTGCAGAGTGCAAATTGATCCGAACTTCAGGGTCGGATACGGTTTCAGATACTGGGATGCTCTGCTGGCCTCCTTCCAAGGTCTGAGGGGAAGGGATTGGAGACGGAGCCTGGAGCTATTGCATTTGACTCAGGTTCTCCTTGTCTATCCACTTTCTGTTTCATTACCAGAGGTGGGCTGGTTACTCAGCTATTAATTTTCTTTCCCTGGTTTTGAATTTTTATTGCTTTTTAAAAGGTGTCTCTTTGTGACACCATTACATCGGCAGGCCAGCTGTGTACAAATGACCAAGAGAAAGCGTAGCGCTGCTGGAGCCGAGGGGGCAGCTTGCACAAAGCCCTCCGAGGGAGGATGCTGCTGGCTCTGAGAGCCGGGACACAGGAAAGCTGGGTTTGCCGTGTGCATGCTGTTTGCACCCGGGGAGGGGAACTGATAGTGGGGAATATCGCACCAAAAACACAAAAAGGGGGGATACTTCTGCGGCATCGGTGCACTGGGGATGCGTAAGGAGTTTAATGACAGGTGCCGGTGCTGGGACAGATGTGGATCGCTGAGGTTTTGGGGGGAAAGGCAGCGAAATATTTCATTGCAGATACCACCGGTGCAAAAGACCTTCGGAGGAGTTAAAATTTACTCAGTGCTCCAGAAGTGTTTATGGCCCACGTAAAATTTACCAGAAAAATGTCAGATGTCAGTGGATTGTATTAAATGTAAATATTATACAACTCGCAGCCTCCGTTTCTTATTGCAGCTTGGCATGTAGCTCTCGTGGATCTCCTGTTTGAAGGGGAGTCTCTGGAGGTGCTGCTGCTCGGTGGCGGGTTTGGAAAGGTTTCAGCATGAGCTGTGCCAGCCCGTGCCTCCCCCCTGCCCCCATCCCACACTGCCGGACCGACCAACTGACGACCCTTACGGCGGCAAGGGTGCCTGGCTCATCAGAGAAGCCCACCCCGATACGCCTGCGACAGACACTGCTGCGACAGCGACATCCATCGCTGCCAGACCGGCGGTGTCCTTGGGCAGCACCCCGGCAGGGAGAGGAGCGGGAGGCAGAGGATGCGTTCCTGGGTCCCACCATTGCTGCCTCCAGCCCCAGGGGCCGAGCTGGCTGGCTCTGTCCCGGTGAGGTGGGCACCAGCACCCGGTGGTGTCTCCTGCGGGTGATGCGGGGAGGAAGGAGGGACTGTACCAGCATTGCTGCTTGCTTGGAAGAGGTTCAAGTGCATGGCGGCGACGGGATCGTGCAATCGTTAAATGTGCTTGCATTTAATGAAGGGGAAGGCACTTTGTGCGGCTGTCCTGGGGACTCGGGCAAGTCCCACCAAGGCTGAGTGCAGGCTCGATGCAGCTTTCTCCATCAACTGTTCCCCACTGAGCCTGAAAGACATCTGGCATGCTCACATTACTGCTGGACCGCTAATCTGTTTTGTTGGATGTTTCACCAATTTAACAAATTACTGCTGCTTTGGCCTGGCCTGTGGAACTCAAATGCTGTGTTGTGCTCAGGATATGACTAAGGGCTTGGTACATCTTTTCAACATTAAGACGTCTTGAGGAGTTACGATGCTAGGTCATATCAACGTGATTCCGCAGCCGGGCCAAGCCAGGGAAAGTGAGTCAGTGTAGTACGTTGCAGCTGGTAGCCACAGATGCTGGGAAAGGACTCCGGGCCATGGAAATGATGCTGTGTGTCGCCCTGTTGTTCACTGTACATGTTACTCTCGCGGTACCAGCTCTTACCAAAAAAAACCCACATGGAGGAGGTTTTTTTCTTGTTTGCTCCACAGAACATGTGAAGGGAAAAAACCCAACCCCAAACACTTCTTGCTACAACTTACATCATTTAGAGCTGCAGTGGATTTCAGTGTATTTTTCTCTCCAAAAGGATTAGCTTTGATTATACTGTTCCTGAAAATCCCTCTCCTGCAGTCTCTGAGAAGCTCACTGGCATAGCATGAGCGCATACACAAAACATGGGAGACTGGCCCATTCACGCTGCAAGATAAAGGTGGTTCAGAGTCACAATTCTCCTATAAAAAAACATAAATATGACAGGCTTTAGGAGGATCTCACAACAGCTTAGAAGAAATGTCTGGGGGATCTCTTTTACTGATAGAAAGATTTTCACTCTCTGCTTTAAACACTGAGTTGACTGTTTTTAAGTCAGGAGAATGTATACTGGTATTATCTGGAAATAGCTTCTGGAAAGCCGTTTCAATTCCTGCAGGCATGTAAACAGGGATGATCCTCAAACACAATTTGTATCATGTTTTTCTAACACAAGAGACAAGATCTATTAACAGTTCATTGATGTGTTTTCCAGGACGCTGAGGAATCCTGTGCATATTTGGAGGAGGGAGAAATTTCCTGAATGAGCAAAATCCTTCTCTCTAGTTATTATTGCAGAGCCACGTTGCAGATTTGGCTTTGAGAACAGATACCTCTTGTGCAGACCAAAGTAACAAACTCGCTAAAACCGTATAATGAGATAAGCACGTGCAATTCCTGCTGATATTCACAACAAGCCAAGGCGCCCTGTGCTTATCAGAGACCTTGGCCTTCATGAGAACAGCAAAATGTTTAGTCATCCCCCTCACTATTAAGCATCTGAAAAATGCCCCGGCAGCTCACTGCTTCTCCCAGCAGGCTTAGGCTCAAGCACATGCTGCAGTTCTGCATTTTGACTTCCAGAAGATGATTTGGAAAAAAAAATGCAGAACTTTCTTACTCAAGAACCCCCCACCAAATCTACCAAAAGTCATTAAAATAATTTTAGGTGTTATTCATGTATTTTGATCTGGCTATAAGTAAATGTGTTTGCTTTTCCCCCAATAACAACATCTGGGTATAGACGGGAGGATTTCACACAGGGTTTAGGGCTTGCGTTCCCCTGTAACTCTGCAAAGCCTTTCAGACTTGAGGTATAGGAGGAACATGTTGTGAGCCCCTGTGGACACCTCCACTCTCCTGACAGAGAAAGAGCATGGTTTTTCCTGTCTTGTTTGACATATGCAATAAGAACATTTTGCTTTCAGTATGTTAAATCAAATGATTGCTGCAGTGGTGAGAAGATCTCCTTGGACGGATACAGTTGAAAGGTTAGCAGTGTTTATTGATTTAATAATTCTCACATTCTTTCTCGACAGATTATCCTTCCAGAGACATTAGCAGAGGCAGAGCCCAGAAGTGCAGGAGAACATCTCCGATACGTTAGGAAGGCAAAGGACAGGAGAGAAAGGTGATGAATTGCTCTGGTCCTGACCTATTAAGCCCCCAGCGCAGACTGGAAGACAGAATAGGAAATCCATGTACCTATTTTCTATAGGGAACGTTTCTAAGGATGCTGTTTACATTGACCTTTCACACTGAGGTCGTGCACCACTTCGTATTACATATTGGTTAGTCAGTCACTGGGGCAGACAGCAGGTAGGGAGAGATCACAGCTCAGCACCTTCTTCCCATGGGAGCTGGTGAGCTCATGGACAGGGAGGAATCGTGCGCCCTTTTCTGAATCAGGGTAAAGTGCTTTTCTAGAGGCAGAAGAGTGGGATTGCAGCCCCAGAGTATGTTGTTCCTGAGTGGCAGCAACTATCAGACACCTGCAAACGCACTGTGGGCTGATTACCATTTTTTATCATTTTCAGAGCTGTCAGAGGGAATCAATGACAGCCCTTCATGTTCCCTTTCAGGTCCTTCCAGCAAAAAAAGGGTTTTTTTACGTGTGGGGAGGAAGCCCTGTGCATATGAGAGCTGAACAACCTTGTTTGGAGCAGGCTGAGTGCCCACAGAAGTTTATCATGCCTTCCAGCCAGACCATGGCAGCACCTGGGACCTCACCCTCTCGCTACTGAGATCAGTCCAAACTGATGCGCTGATTTCCATGATTTTGCTGTATCGACTGAAAACTCCTATTCTGAGCACCTGACTTCTACTTTCACTGTAGATTTGTTGTCCTTCACAACAGATTCTAGCCAGTGGGTCTTCTGCCTGAGTTTTGGAGTCAGAGTGGGCCCACTCCTGAGTTGCACTCCATACCCCTGCAGCCATGGGCATGCTGAGACCTTTAATGGGTTGCTAATTGCTCTGATTACAAGTCAAGACTGAAGAGGAATTGTTGGATGATGAGCTCCCTGGCAGACAAGAAGATACCGGTGGAACATTTTGGATGAATAATTCAGTAGGCAGGAATGGGAAATGAACAAGTCTTCTGTCTGCTAAAGGGAAGAAAAAAATAGACCAAAGAAAAAGAGAAGGAAAGACATCTCCTGCATGAACGAGGCAGACCCCTCTGAGCTTGGGCTTCAGCTCGGGAATGGCAGCACAGCCTGGCTTTGTACGATGGCAGCTGAGCACCGTGTGGAGCCTTTGCATGACTGCAGGGTGCTTAGTTACAAAACACTTTGCAAAGTGGAATAAAATGTGTGTCTCTGCAGTGATCGCTGCAACCAAGTGAGAGCTCACAGACTCAGGTTCTCGTGTGGTGTACATCCCTCAAAGTCTATTCAGCTGGAAGAACATACACTAGCCACAAGCTAGTAGGCCACGAAAGCTAGGATAGAGATTTCACTTTGGGGGAAGGCATTAAAAGGTTTTTTGCATGTGTTTTTAGTTTTATGTCAGTAGAGTTGGAACGTCGTAGCACAAATCTGCTTCTCTAATATGAAGAGGAACTTCTTGCAAGTGTGGCTTTTTTTGCTTCCAGACCAGAGGAGGATGTGCACGTACAAGTCTTAGTGCAAGACAGGAGCATTTGCAGTGAGGGCTGCTTTTATTTCATGCACCTACTTAAATGTGCCAATAGCAGAGCAAAACCTTCTCCCCTTTCATGATGCTGGAGTGGCAATATCTTTTTTTCTGTCTTTGTAGTTTCCAATTACTCCTCCCACCCCCATTCGGCAGATACAATCTAACCTAATCTCTTCTCTAACAAATGTCTTCTGTCTTAATCCAATGGTGACAACAGCAGCAAATATTTCGGTTAAAACTGTGTTCCACAAAATAGCTTTATTCATTATATTGTCTCCCGTCCTCTGCAAGAGAAGAACTAATTGAGAACAGCCATGTGAAGGACTTGCATCCAGAAGTCTGCAAACAGAAATACGCTGATTCCTCTTCCAGTGGGGAGAGAGGCAACTGCCCCAGCTATTAGAGCAAACAGCCAGGGTAGTAAGCAGCGAACGGGAAAAAGTGTGCCAGGAGCGAAAGGCCCAGGTGTCCTGGACCACCCCTGGATCTATTCTGCACTCTCTTGAGGGGTTTCAGTGCTGCAGGCTGCGGAGGAGCTGATTCACTCGGTTGCTACAAAGCTGTCATGGGTAAGTGGGTCTGTACAGAGGACCTTTGGCCCTCGCTTTGGCACCGAAGCCTCAGGGTGCTGCTCATCAGCTGCTGCTAGAGGCTCCCACAAAGCGGGGTAAGGGGGAAACTTTTGTTTTAGGCTCCATTTGCTCTACCAGTTCATGTGCATAACTCAGGTTGCGGTATCTTCTGCAGTTTGCTTCCTCCCTTGGAGTCAAATTTGGGTGCTGGTTTGTTTGTACAAAACTGATAGGATCTCATTTGAGACTTGAGGTCTTAAACCCAGGACATGGGGCTTTCCATTCAACTGTTATTTTTTTCTTGGGAACAGTAGCTCATGTGAAGAGATTATCCTAAACTCCATGCAGTTCTTCTCACAAGCAAGTGCAAAAATAATTTCCCAGCTTCATTTACAGCTACCTCTAGGGAAGTTAAGAGCTTGCTAAGACAAAGACTGGACACCCCTCTCCCCAGCAAAGAAAGATTTGTTTTATTTGGGAGCCTATTGAGTCAGTCAATTACACACTGAAATCTTTTGTACTGAAAAGCAGCCAAGTTTACCATTGAGTAGTTTCTCAACAAAAAATAAATGAATGGCTGCAGCAAGGTGTGTTGCAATCATTATTCTTGAGCAGAGAGAGCGGCGCAGATCCCTACCCAGACGTCTTGCAGCAGTGTAAGGCATGGACACAAGCATAGCATGCAACATGCAGTCGTGGGATTTTCCTTCTCTGCTCTCCTTATCCAGAGGCCAATAGGCATCACAAACACTCTGAAAGGCTGTCACTCAATTTACTGTCTCTTTCCAGGTAGTTTTAAGCAGGCTTTTTTAAGAGGGTGGTAGATAAGCTGGTAAATATGTGCAGCTGTTGGTAGAGCTCATCTCTCTGATGATGTCTAGCGGGATCTAAGAAGCAATAAGAAGGAGAGGATTGAAGTCCAAAGTTTTGGTGTCCACCTGCTGTAAACCCACAGTTTTCAGATGATGTAGGATTCTCACATCTGCTTCGGTTTCAAACGCTGGAAGAGCATTCATCCTTGGTACCACACTGAGTGCTTTCACGATCACTCGTGCTCCTTGTTGCATACTTCTATCCCTGCATATTTGTAATTGAGCTGTTGTGCTCTACTCAAAGGCTCTCCTGCAACCCAGCCCCCACAGCTTGACCCCCTCATACTTACCAGTTGATCCATCATGGAAGAATATAACACTAATAAGGGCAGTGTTTGCAGCGTGGAGGTCTTCGGTGAGGTTGGAGTATGCCTCTCACTTTCGAGTGTTGGACTTCCCCCTTGGCCACTCCAGTATTATTCAGGAACCTCATTCTGATCATTCAACCTGAGAAGAGGACAAGGACGGAGTCAGCAAAATGTTGCAGTGTGGATTTGAAATCTTCTTTCAGATGCTTCTTCATGGTTTTAATCTCCACAATGAAATATATCATAGACTCCATAACACTTTTCTTTATGCCAAATCTTATTTCAATATCTTGAACAGGAAATAATGCTTTTTTTTCAGTGGAAACAATAGACACCCCCCTTCAAATGAGGTGGGCCTGAAGCTTCAGACCCTAGTTTTGCTTAAGATATAAACAAACTTCGGATAAAAATTCTCTTATTAAATACACCCTGTGGGATATGGCTCTAGGGCTAGAGGTGACAATCCCAGGTACTGTCTCAAGCCTCTTAAACATACAATCCTTCTTTACTGTAGTTGCATCATCTTTCACTAGTTCTGAATTTTATCTGTTTGAAAAGTGTGTGTGTAAGGGAGCACAAAGACAATTATAAAGTAACAAAATATTAAGGAGAAGGCTTATGTAAAAATCTGGGTGATGCCAAAGTGTTCATGATGCAAATGAGCTTGCAAACACAGCCCATCTGCTCTGCTTCAATACTTTTCTGACAATTCAGCGCATTATTTATTTGGTTAAATCATTTTCTGACCTTCCTCTTGCCCTCTTTCCCCAAGGAAATAACCTTGACCTTTTTTCTTTGCAGAGAAATCCTTAAGAGTGGCTTTTGAGTGAAAACACATTGGAATAAGACCAAACACCAAACATGCTATAAATGAAAGCAATTCCATGTCAAGAGGCACCAAAGTCTTGCTAAGCATCACAAAGAGCACTTCTGCTCCTGAGAGGAAAGGGAGACATCGTTCTTCCAGACGATGCAGATAGTGGGAGGAAGGATTCAGTAACAGCAGTAAATAATTCGTGGTTTCAGGTGATTTCCCCCAAATCTCTGAGGGGCTTTATGTGCTAAAGCAACCCAGCCACAGCAGAAACACGTCCTACGTTGCACTAGGTAGTGAGGTATCTGCTATGTGCCCCAATTTAGGCACATCCCATGTGTTCTTCTAGGCACGACCATGGCTGGCAGCACTGAGCATCGCAAGCAGCTGGACCGTGCTTGCCCGGCTGGGCAAGGCAAGGCACAGCCTGGGTGATGCTTAGCTTTCACAATGGAGAGGAGGGAACACTCACCACTCAAGCAGAAACATTTTCAGAATCAGTAATATAAAAAGAAAAGAAAAAAAACTCCAAACTTTTAGAAGTCTCACAGCTGCTATTGCCAATCGTGTGTGTGACTCAGAGGGTAGACTGTACGCTATAAATGGAAATGGGTTACATGCAATTTGACTGATAATGTCTTAGTTTTTGTAAGAAAATGTCTTTTGAAGAAATACTATAGTGGGGTGGCAAGCTGTACCATATGTTCTTTGCTGCAGCTGACTTTATAATACATCTCAGCTACACTTTAAACTGTATAGCGCTGATTACATTGTAACTCCTATGTCCTCTGCAGATAAGTTATGAAAATATAATGATTGCGCTTCAGATACATGCCAGTGCTGCCTATACTATTTCAAATCATCAGACAAGAGAAGAACACCTGCTTGCCTAGGCTTTCCCTGCTTGTTTACCATCTTCTGCACCACAGCGAGGGAGGCTTGCAGGTCCCCCAGGGAGAGTAAGTACCAAAAATAAAGATCTGTGCTTGCTGGAGCCATGCTTTGACTGTGTAGTACTTTGTGGCAAAGGATGGATGCCTTGCGCCCTAACACAGGGAAAAATTAGTAACTACAGCTGCTTGGGCCATTCCTTTGGAGAGCTAACTGGGGAGGGGACAGACAGGAGAAAATCTGGAGGATGCTTTCTTCCTCCCTGAAGGAATATAGGTCTGGAAATGATGGCTGTTGCATCCCAAATTCATCTCAAAGTGGCTTGTCTGTTGGGAAATTCCTTGGGCCATCTCCTGCTGTACCTCTGGGAAATGCTGACACCATTCACAAGAGCTGTGGTTTGGCTAGCACCCCTGCGATTACTGCCCTATTGAACTTTGATACTGTGAGAAGGTTGAAGCTATCCGAAATGCTGTGGTGTGGTCTCCTGACAGTGCCTTGTTGGGTTGGAGCTAGCAGAGCCCTGCCTCTCTCTGTCTCTGGATAAACAAACTGGCAAGATGTCTGTCTGCACTTGAAAGCCTGGCTATGTATTGACATTTGCAGGGAAAACAATTTGTCACTGTAAAGCTGTCTGTACGGGGTGAGCCATAGAAAACAGTTGAAAAACAACTTTCTCCCTGAAGATTTTGATGCAGTGTCTTTGGTGGTGATTTTGCCAGCAGGCCACCTTCACCACTGCTTTACATATGATATCCAGGGAACTACAGGCCTGTCAGTCTGACCTCAGTGCCAGGGAAGGTTATGGAGCAGATCATCTTGAGTGCCATCACACGGCACGTACAGGACAACCAGGCGATCAGGCCCAGTCAGCACGGCTTTATGAAAGGCAGGTCCTGCTTGACTAACCTGATCTCCTTCTATGACAAGATGACCTGCTTAGTGGATGAGGGAAAGGCTGTGGCTGTTGTCTACCTGGACTTTACTAAAGCCTTTGATGCTGTTTCTCACAGCATTCTCCTGGAGAAACTGGCTGCTCATGGGTTGGACGGGCATACTCTTCGCTGAGTAAAAAAACAGGCTGGATGGCCAGGCCCAAAGAGTTGTGGTGAATGAAGTTAAATCCAGTTGGTGGCCAGTCACAGGTGGTGTTCCACAGGGCTCAGTATTTGGGCCAATTCTGTTTAATATCTTTATCAATGATCTGGACAAGGGGATTGAGTGCACCCTCAGTAAGTTTCCAGATGACACCAAGTTGGCCAGGACCGTTGACCTTCTTGAGGGTGGAAAGGCTCTACAGAGGGATCTAGATAGGCTGGATCAATGGCCCAAGGCCAATGAGGTTCAACAAGGCTAAGTGCTGGGTCCTGCGCTTGGGTTGCAACAACCCCATGCAGTGCTACAGGCTTGGGGAAGAGTGGCCAGAAAGCTGTCTGGCGGAAAAGGACCTGGGGGTGTTGTTTGACAGCCTTCTGAATATGAGCCAGCAGTGTGCCCAGGTGGCCAAGAAGGTCAATAGCATCCTGGCTTGTATCAGAAATAGTGTGGCCAGCAGGAGCAGGGAGGTGATTGTCCTCCTGTACTCGGCACTGGTGAGGCCGCAGCTCAAATAATACTGTGTTCAGTTTGGGGCCCCTCACTACAAGAAAGACATTGAGGTACGGGAGCATGTCCAAAGAAGAGCAATGAAGCTGGTGAAAGGTCTAGAGAACAAGTCTTATGAGGAGTGGCTGGGGGAACTAGGGTTGTTTAGCCTGGAGAAAAGGAGGCTGAGGGGAGACCTTATGGCTCTCTACAGCCACCTGAAAGGAGGTTGTAGTGAGGTGGGTGTCAGTCTCTTCTCCCAAGTAACAAGTGACAGCACAAGAGGAAACAGCCTCAAGTTGCATCAGGGTAGGTTTAGACAGGATATTGGGAAAAATTTCTTCACCAAAAGTGTTGTCAAGCATTGGAACAGGCTCCCCAGGGAAGTGGTTGAGTCACCATCCCTGGAGGTATTTACAAGACACGTAGATGTGGCACTTAGGGACATGATTTAGTGGTGGACTTGGCCGTGTTAGGTTTACGGTTTGACTCGATGGTCTTAAAGGTCTTTTCCAACCTAAACATTTCTATGATTCTATGATTTAGGCCCAATACCTCTATGATTCTGTGATTCTGTATTTTAATGCAGGGCTGGACTGAATGGTTGTCACTCCAGAAAGTCTGTTTGCACCATGCAGTTGGTCTCAGTCCTGGGCTGTTCAGGTGCCTCAAGGACTTTACCATGTCTTATGACAGGGAAATGCTATAAAATCATTCTGGAGCAGCAGGCATCACAGTGTAAGGAGTCTCTAAGTTCCTGTGCCTTACCCTTTGTAACCTCCTACAGCCTCCATTGCTGCTCCTCTACTGCCTTTTGCAATAGGGTTGGAGTGGTCCTGCATGTTAAGCCAGATCTTGGCAGCCCTTCCCCTGGCTGCATCCACCTTGCCTTCACGTGCAATATTTTTTTTTCATGATACTGCAGCCTGGGGACTATGCTAACCTACACCAGCCAGAACAGGCCAAAATCTCAGGCAGGGCAGATACTCAGGCTATGTTTTTCCAGCGGTGGCCAAGGCCGGTTTTCCTAATTCCCCATGTGCCTCCAGCAAGTACTAGGGTGATGTCCCCTGCACAGCTGGGTATAGTGACATTAGGCACGTATTACCTTGGGAATTCAAAAAGGCACCATGCCAAGGCAGAGGGCTTGATCTTTCTGCATCCTCCTAAGCAAGGTTGCCTCGAAAGGTTATCATTTAACCCACACGCTGATTGCAAATCATTTTATATAAGACCAATGGTGAACAAGCAGGGAAAAAATGCTGTGAGAGATGGCAAGAGGTGATGGTTTATGCATTGCAACATCGCACACTTCCTTCATATACATATATATATCAACCTGAATGCATTGTATCTACTGAATGCTTTATGGGGTGAGGAATGCACAGGCTAAAGGTTGAAAGGAAAATTTAATATCACGTTTAAACAGAGCTAATTCCTGATATGCTGGATGGGTCAGCACCAGAGCAGGAGTGAATGTGACTCAGATGTGTGAGGAAGGGAGGTGATAGATGGGGAAGGGGCCAAGTTTGGGAGAGGGGGGCTTTGAGGGCCAGAGGGCAAGTGGAGCAAGCCCTTGGAAAGCTCTGTGGGCTGGAAGGATTCTGTGGGAAGAAGCTGAGGGGTCGGTGATTGCCAGCAGCCGCGGCAATGGATGATGAGAAGTTACCTCTTGTCCTCAGTTGATGGAAGCTCTCACGAGCTGCTAAAATTCAGGGAAATGACTTTGGGAGCAAAGCTGGGATGGCATTGCTGCCGCTCACTGCCTCACAGGCAGTTTGCACCATCTGTGAGTCAGGGAGGGGAAGGTGGTCCTCTTCGAAGGGTGGACAGCCGCGAACCGTAGTGTCCCAGGCACGGTCTGGGTGCTGTTGTGGTAAGACAGGAATAAAAAGGAAGTCAGTAGAGAGCCCAGACCTTGAAATGCACTTACATATCCTGTGGGGTCAGAGCCTGAGCTCGAAATAAGAATTTCAGTAAAGCTGACCTCTGTCAGCAGGCCAGAGGCAAGAAGTTGATTTATAAAAAAAAGGTAACACAAAGCTTGTGGTCCCAAATACTGCTAAAGAGGATGTTTTACCCAGCTCATCTGCTTGAAGCTTCCCCAGGAGGCAGCTGGGAGACAGCTGGGAGGTGATCCACACAGCAGCAGGCCCGGGGGATATCTACACTGGTGTCAGCCACAGGGAGAAATGGACCCAGGTGGACCGAGGAAGGAAAATGCCCTTACGGAAGAGAAGAGATCTGGAAGGAAACTGGGCACGCATCCCTCTAACGCTCACACGTCTTGGTCCTTCCACGGCACAGAAAGGAGCGTGTGGGTGGAAATGATGCTGAGGGGGAGTCTGCTTCTGCCAGCAGCCTGGGAAACACAGCTCGTCCAAGAGCTGGGAGGACCTGGACCGCTCAGCAGCAGCCAGGAGTGAGCCGTGAGGTCACTTTTTGTGGACAGTGCTTCAGTGTGCAATGTAAATTGGTGAATATTTAACAATCAGCCTGCATCCTGGCAAGAAGACAGGACATGGGATCTGAAGGAATGAGTGCCTGTTAGCTGCTGAAGAGAAGACACGTCAGAGATCTGTTTACTTGAAGGAGTCAGTCCTTTCTGTCTCCTGGGAGGTTATTAGCTGTCATCCACTCCTGACGTACAGTAGATGAAATTTTATTGCAATTTGCAAGTAATTAATGCCCATTGCTCACTGTTTTATGCAACTAGGTGCACATGTTTGTTTTAATATACCTCAGATGAAGTACAGTAGGGGAGAATAGTCCTTACAGCAGTATTGACCAAATGTCATCAGAATACTTGTACTCCTATCCTAATTTCTTCGGCAGGCACAAAGGAAACACAGGATTTGCCTAGACTGGGAAAAGAAATCCCGTATTACTATCAGGCCGGATACTAATGCTGCTCCAGGCTGCCGCACATTATTATCCAAATAGAAGTTTTCTCCTTCAGCACTTGTGCCAGCAGTGGTGTTGATGGAGCAGCCTATGGAAAGGACTGGTTTAGGTCAGCAGAAAGGTTTTGCAAACATGCTGGCAAAGGTGTTTTCCTTCCTCCTCATGCATAAAATGATGGCTGAGTCTGGAATTGACTCTTTTTGGTTAAAGCATCGTCTTGCAGCTCCCCAGGAAACTTGTGTATCGGGAGGAAAGGAGCCCCCCATCGTTACCCTGGCCTGTGAGTTGACCTGTTACAAGCCCTGCTGTCCTGCTCCATGAGAGCAACATGCAGAGGCATGTTTGTTTCCTGCTCTCCCATTGTTGAGGTATCATTTAATATTAAGACACAGAGGACCAGAGACCTCAAAGGCAACAAGGGGAGATTTACGGCAGAGTGGCTGTCAGTTGCTTTGGTCTAATTAAATGGCTCCTGCCTCCCTGACTCGATTCCAGTGCAGTGGAGCTTGACGTGTTAAGCATTAGGGAAGCATCCTGGCCACTCACTGTTACTTATGCCTCAGCCCCAAAGTGTGACTCTTTGGCTGAAATAAGCTGTAAAAACCTGTCATTGCCTTCCCACCCCGCCTTCACGGGCAGTCAGACGTCTCTCCTGGTGGGTGCCCGCACCTGAGACAGCAGCAACAGACCCCGTGGGGCAAGGGGCAACCACGTGCAGGCAGCTGGACATGGGGCTGGATGCTGCTCCCCTGGGGCCACCATTGCCCTTGGACCCTCTTTGGAGGGGTAGGCACTTCTCCTCTTCTCTGCCTCCTTTTTGGAGGGGGCAATGGGAGCTGGCTGCAGAAGAGCACTCTGGAGGTGAGAACCAACCCCAGCGGTGGTCCCATGAGGTCCTCTCCGTATGACCCCATGCGTCTCGGGCAGGCGTCCTTCCCCTCTTTGCCCGGAGTCACCCTGCCTCTTCTGGGGCACTTCCCAGCCTGCCTTGCTGCTCTCCAAATTTCTAAACATCTGGAAACAGACCCGACCAAATCATTCACTACGGGTAACTCACCCAACACAGCCCATTTTTTTCATGTCAGTGAAATAAGGAACAGGTCACAGTTTGAGTAAATGTGTCTATTAGCCTCAGTCACTTGAATTATTTTTGATTACAGATTATAATTCGTGTCTTGTTAGCAAATTGGCTGGTGTTAGTCGTCAGAGCACATGCCATCTAATTGGCCATTTACATCATATGTTATTCCCTCCCTTCCCTGATTGGATGAATTAAATTTTATTAAACAGCAGCCTTCTTTCTCTCTTGTTTGCAGATGATGCATGAACATTTGTAGCTACTTGGCAATTCTGTTGTGAGACAATAAAAGAGCTTTTCAAAATGCCAGGAGAGGAAAGACAGTGTGAATACCCTTGCAAATATTTACTTGTGCTTGTATTTGCAATATTTTATTGTGTAATGGATTTAATGATGCTATTTATCAAATAATTATGATTGCTCTCTTTAACAAATTCAAATTTAACTAAGTAATTTCCAGAAATATTGTCAAAGTTAAAAGAAAATTCCAGTGCACTAAATGCACAAGATAGGGGACACCATTATAAATAATTATAGCTATATGGTGGTGCTTAGATACTGCACAAATGTGTGTTTCACAGGCACCTTAGGGGAAAAACAAGCACAGAGTTACCTCGGATACAATAAAAAATTAGCAAATACTAAACCTCCACTTTCTGAATTTGGCAGCACCGAGCTAGGATGCAGTGAACCGGCCTTGTCACCGCAAGCAGAGCTGAGCAAAGATGACCACATCCAAAGATCTGATGCTTCAAGACAGAGCTGTGGTAGAAGCTGATTTTAGAAACCTGAGAAGGTTTTAGGGTTTGGGGATGGTTTCGCAAGCAGGGCTGCCTCATCCCTGCAGCCTTCCAGCCCTGCCCTGCGGCCCTGGCCCCAAAGCTACCCCTCTCTGCCTCCTGGGGAAAGAGTAAAGGGAACTCGGTAGCAACAGGGACATCTAAGAGTCCCTCAGGCTTAATGCATCGGCTGACCAACTCTGGTCATAGAGCTGTGGCTGATGTTCTGTCCAGACCAACGAAGCGGACGTGGAGACACTATCCTTCCCTATCTTTTTTCTGCTGTACACTATACCTGTGAAGCTTCCAGCATCCACAGAGATAATTTTTTGCTACCTGATATACCTTTGTTGGAAAACAAGAACTACAAGAAAATGTTGAATTTCAGAGGTATTCAAGAAAACATGGATGAGCATGGTGAGACCTTCCTGAGATGGGCAGCAGCTGTGCTTTTCATGCTTTTCTTTGAAGGATCTTCAAGGATGTGTTCCTGAAATACTGAAGACGAGCTCAGTCTCCAAGCCCCGTCCCTTTCCCTGGGAGCTGAGGGCTGGACATCTTCCAGTGGCAATGACTTGAAAGGCTCTATCCCTATGTGTATTAAGTCACTAAGCTGAAAGTGGTGGGCTGTAAAAGTCCCTCAGAATCTATGGGATCTAAGGTATGTCTATGAAAAAGAAGTGACGAGGACACATTTTTAGCCTAGTCTGAAGGGATGCCTAGTGAGCATCAGAGAACGGGACCATCTCCAAAACACCCAAGTGTCACTGAAATCAAACACACTCTTCCCTTATCTGATTAAAATGGAGGTACTGCCTTTTTTCACATTGCTATTTTGACTCATGCCTTGTTTGAATATGCCACACCAACCTCTATTTCCAAGAAATGTAGTAAATGTGGCTTTTTGTAGAACCATATTCCTCTTTACTAGTTCTGAAGCACCCATATCTTCGAAGCAAGAAATATTTCCTCCAGCTGTCCATGCATGAAGTTGATTTATGACTAGTTTTCTGTTCAAACCACTGTAATTTTGTGAAATGATAGCAGTATTGATTCTAGCAAGAGTTTCACTTTGCCGAAACTACCAGGGCAGAGGGACTAAATGGAGCCTTGGAGTGAATAATATAGCTTTCCACTTTATCAATTTCATCTGTTTTGCTCCCCACCTTCACTTAACAACCTACATCTCTTCTTTCCTTCCTTCTTTTCCCTTTAAGGCACTGGGCTTTTGCTGTGGTTCACAGCTGTAAATGATGGAGTGTATTTTCTTAACTGGAAACTCTGAGCAGCATCAAAATACAATCTGAGCAATGAATAGACTGCTCAACATCTCCGAGTGGTTCCTGTTGCTGTGTGGGAAGCTGAATTCTGGCTCTGAAAGATACTGAATTATGGAGGTGAAAGATGATTTTTTTTTCATGGAAGAAAATATTTCTAGTTTAGTTTTTCTTAAAATAACAAGTGAGCAAAAATATTTGCTTAGAAGAACTAGGAAGTTCCTTAATCTGGGCTAGATTCTGCTCTCAGTTATGTTGCTATGAATGAAGATGGACTTTACTGAAGACAATGAAAATACCTTGGTATAAAACTGGTCTGAAGACCAGTTCCACAAACAGACAAATCCTCACTTATGTAGGAGAGAAACACAGGGGAGTTGGATGACATTTCTGGACCGGTAACCTCAACAATGTCTTACTTTAGAGAATAAGTAAAAATTGCAGATGAATTCCATACACATTCCATCTATACACACTGCGTGCAGGGAAAAAAGCAGAAAATACAAATGCTCCAGCGGCACTATTAATACAGCCATAGGCACAGCATGTATGTCAGCATAAATCTTCAGTAGCCTAGCCAGCTACTGAAACTGCTGCTTCTGCATTTGCTTTCTCTGTATTTACTTACTAGAAGAAAGAAATTTCAGAAAACCGGAGGGCTGTAAAGGTGTTAGGAACAAATGCCACTCAGAAAAATTAAGAAAAAGCTAAATATGACATTTTTCTGGGCATACTTATAGATTTATTTTTGCAAATGGACCATCTGAGGCTCTGTAAGCACATTAGATGTTTGAAGATTTTGAGGCAAGTGTTCAGGGGAAAAAATGGCAGATTTTAGCATGATCAAATAATAATTTGGATTCTACCCCAGGAAACATGGTTTAAGGTAAAGCTGAGACATGTTGAATTTCTCCAAAACACTGCACATAGTGGTGGGGCTCCATCACAGGGACATCACCAGTCAGTACACAGGGTCAGGTTTGAAGGTGGAGGTGGGTTGCTGCCTCTGTGCTGATGCTAAACAGCTCCATGGTGGCCATGAATTCCCACTGCTTGCAGCCCATCCCCTTGGCCCCAGGGAGAGGGAGAGGAAGGTAATCGCTCAGCAGCTCCTGACACAGAGAAAAAAACCCACATCGTGATGCAGGAGGGAGAAGGCTCCTGCTTGAGAGCCAAGCCAAGCATGAAATTAATATTTCCTTACAGTAAAAAAAAAAAAAAAAGAAGAAAGAAAGACTGTAACATGGCAATAAATGTAAACTTGGGGTGGGAACAGGCTTTGAACTCCATGCAAGAAGGGGAAGGCTTTGACTGGTTCATGTCTCTCCCTGCTAAGCAGCACAGCACCAAAGAGGTTTAGGATGAGTCGCATGGTTAGATCCTGATACCCAGCCTGCTGCCCAGGTGAAACTGCTGCAGGTCTTATATTCTTAGCCTACTTGGGAAAATCTCACCCACGAAGTATAGGCAGGGCCCGTGCAAGTCTTCAAACCCCCAGGAATGGATTTGGTCCTTCCCCCCCAGCTCTCAGCACCAATTGCTGGGCTACCAGCTGCCAAAAAACACTGCAAAAACTGGTGGGGCTTCAGAAGGGCTTTCCTGTGGACAAAAGCGCAGCAGTGCTGTGCAGGGTTGTGCATCAATGGGCATTTTTACTTCCATGGTTGGGCTTCATGAAGTGATTTGTATTTCTTCATCCCTCTGTTTCCTTTAAGGAACCACTCCAAAACGTCTCGTGTTTGGAACCATCAACGCTGGGACTGACCAAAACCAGGGTGTGAAACTAAAGTCCAGGCAACCTGAGAGGTATGGGATTTAATAAAAACTGCATCATGATTAAAAATGGCACCCTCTCTTTTTGCCAAAGGAAAATTTCTCTGGAAATTTTATTTTCTATTTTTTCTTTTTTTTTTTTTAATTCTTTCTTCTTTTTTTGACAGCCGCATCTCAGCACTGCCCTACCTTTCCCTCCCATCTGTGGTTTTCTGGGGAGGAGCTCCCCATCCCCTGAGCCCAGCGCAGCATGGCAGGTGCATTTCTCCTGGCTGGCTTAGCGGAGGAACGGAGATCCCCACAGCATCACTGATGGTCCCCAGGGGAGGCAAACTCTTGATGTCACCACCAAGTAGCTGAAGCGAAGCAAATCAAGTGAGCAGCGGGGACGGGCAAACACCCTGGGTGGCAAGCAGAAGCGCAGCCTCTCCCAGTGGGGAAGAGCCGCGTCCACCCAGGACAGGCATGTTTTGGAGGGTGGTGGTGCAGGCAGCAGGCAGGTAAATACCCAATGTGTCATGCACTTATTGCCCTTACCCCCCCTGAAAGGTGTGGGATGAAGGAGGAACACATGGCCTTTCTGCGATGGAAACAAATGACCCAGCTTTGCCCATTTTGGGCACAATACACAAGGGAAGAAGAGCAAAATTATGGAAAACATGGCACAATTTTCAGCACAAGGAAAAAAGCTAAATAAATTCCTATGGTTTTTTTGGTTTTGAGAAGCTTGTGTTTGGGAAATCGGCTTGAAACTAGGCTTCACCTGCCTCTGTTCTCCTGCCTCTGCTGGGCTGAGCCATCACTGGTTCATGAGGTCTGATGTGCAGCAATGCTACTGCTCGGTGCATTGCCTTTTTGTTTTTTTCCTGCCATATGTCCAACTTTTTGGTCACCTGGACATACCAAAGCACAGTTCTGCTTTGAAAAGCCACGATCTCCTCCTAAGTCATCAGGCTGCTCCTCCTTTCAGCTAGGAACCTGATGTGCCTGTTTAAAAAGGCAAAAGACTTCCCTTTTTTCCTTACAACTTCTATTTCGGAGACAGCCTGGCCAGTGCAGCACGAGCTAGACTCTGGCCGCTCTGCAGTGTCTACTTTTCCCCAAAAATGCCATGCTGGAAAGAGTCTGACAGGAGGAAGCAGCTGGGGTGAGGAGCCCCTTGGCATGCTTGGGATGCCACCACGCTTTGGTCCCTTTCCCTGGCAGGCTGCCACCCCCCCTCCTGTCCTCGGTGCACCCACGGGCCTTTAAATTCCGTGAAAACTCTTTGTTTTCAGAGAAAATAATAATTAGAAAGAAAAAAAGAAAAAGCGGAGGAAAATTCCTCCTTGATTGCTGAGGCACTGATGGCAGGACCCCTCCTCCCCGGCAGGTTTCTTTCCCTGCTGAAGCACTTAATCAGGCCGGCCCTGCCGCCTCCAGCAGCCGCCCCCCCCCCGCAGCAGCGGGTGCCCACTGAGGCGGCCTCGCGAAATCTCCTCATCACCAGCAAATGGGCCTGATGATGGCACAGCAGGAGCCGAGCGAGGCTGGCTCTCAGCGAGCGTAGAGGAGCTTCGCCGGCAGTGCTGGAGCTTCCCACCTCTCACCACCAATGCTGGCAGGGGGAGGTTGCTCCACCATCCCCGGGCAGCTCCCTCAGCCTCTGGCCACCAGCTGCTGATGCTGAGGATGCTCATGAGGATGCTCAGTCCCGAGCCTGGACACTGGTGGTGAGGGCACAGCCCAGCACTCCCCGGTTTTGAGCAGGAGAGCTCAGAGGGATTTCAGAGGCAAGGAGGCATCAAGGGGCCACTCGTGACACAAACTGACCTGCCTGACCATTTTCCTGGCCTTTTTACTTACAGCCGCGTGGCTGGGCAGGCACCCACTGCTTGTCCTCTGGGACATTGTGTTTTCACGTATGGTGCCCATACAGGGCCCCATTCCCAATCCGAGACAATCTTTATGAATGACAGTAGAAAGCACAATTTTGGCACAAAGCTGGCGCTTTCTCCTTGGCTTCTGTAGCACGAATACTGGTGCTTTCCCATGACCCACAGCTCTCTGCTGTGGGCATTACCAGGGTTACATGCTGCCCTCCCAACTTTAGTCAAGATGACGTGATTACAGTCCCTGTCTCCTCTGGATAAATGTCTTCAGTTGCTCAGCAACCTCCACACCAGGATTAAATTAACTTTGATTACAATTACAGACAGCACGAATCAGCCCGCACCATCAGAAGAAAGCAGAGCACAGGCTGTTTTTTTCTGGAGGTTTTTCTTCCCAAAGCACCACTCTCAGGGGGAATCGTATCTCCCCGCTTTGCTTTGTGCCGAGCCTGGATACATCCCTGATGCTTTAAATGCACAGTAGGATCGAGCACGAAAGAATTGATTTACATGCCTGAAAATATTGCCCTGCATAGGGAAGGAAAGCAGAGAGGAGGCCCAAGTGCTGAAGGCAGCTTTGCTCTTATGCCAAGGTCCCAAAACTTCCTCTGGTGAAACCAATAGGCTTAAATACAGCTATTCATTACCCCCATAGGGTCTTTTCTGTCACCTCCTCCAGGCCCTCAAACTAATATATGGGAATGTGCAGTTATTATATATAGTTCCACAGCTCCCTGGAACAGGCTTTCCAGCTCCAAGAACACCCTGGGTGATGAGGAGTTGCAGAGGACCAACCCCGCAGGGATCAGACCTACAGGGCACAAAGTGGGAGGGTTAAACGCCTCTATCTGCTGCTCGTGGTCTTCTCTGCCCACTCCTGGAGCAGACCTGCCGGGCTGGCAGGACGCTTTCGTGGTGCCCAGCGTCTCACCGTGTGGGCTGCAGCAGGCTATGCCTGCACTGGCAGGACAGCCTTTGCCTGGGGTCTAGAAAACTGAGGGTTACCTGAAGCACTGCCCATTTAACTCCTGGCTTCAGGGAGGTCAGGCTGCTCCACTCCCTGCTCTTGCACCTCTTTATTTCACCACCTCCTCTCAGCCAAACTAGAGCCTCTCTTTCCCTGGTTTTCCCACTTCCCCGGCTCATTGCACAGGATTGCTGAGTACTGCTGGGCACCACCAGCCTGCAGGAGACCCGCTGGCACCATGCTGAAGCACCTACTGAGCTGCGTTTCAGGTAAGAACCTCCCTCAGGTAGGTGGAGAGGAAAAGGGTACAGAGTGGTGTATCAATGTGAGAACTGGGACTGGCAGCACCAGCAAGAGGCATATAAAGCCTGGGCGTAGTTAAAATTGAGGTTTGCTTTCTAAATGCCTTAGTAGATGGGCAGTTTCTTCTCTCCCTGGGCGAGGAGGAAGAGGAGGAGGAGAGGGCAGGGCAGGGCAGGGGAGCAGCTTTTGCTCCTGTCTGCGGTCCCCTGGACAGGAGACTTTTGCTAACTCAGTAGGTAAGGGCATCATCTGCTGCAGGAATTGGCCAGCAGCAAATGACTGCTCCCAAGTGGGAGTGGGGAAGCAAGTGTGGAGGCTCATTACATTTAATGTAATTACTCTGGACTTACAGCAGGTATGCGACAAAGGAATTTGGCCTTCTCCCTTTTCCCCCCTTCCCTGCCTTAATCTTCAATGATACAAGGGCCTGGTCATACCAACCCGTGATCCAATGTGGCTCTCTGCAGTTTCTCCTTAAACAGAGACACTCCTGGCCTTGCACAGGCAGAGGTAACATGGCAGAAAAATTTATAAATAAGCCTAAAATTTGGCCAAGGCTGCTGCCGTGCAGAGGTCTGACGCAGGCA
This sequence comes from Haliaeetus albicilla, assembly GCF_947461875.1. Classification (NCBI taxonomy): domain Eukaryota; kingdom Metazoa; phylum Chordata; class Aves; order Accipitriformes; family Accipitridae; genus Haliaeetus; species Haliaeetus albicilla. The sequence continues at coordinate 34,260,801 of NC_091484.1, read as the reverse complement.
ACTCCTGACCTGGCGTCCTCCGCCAGGCAAGTCCCCATGCTGGCGGAGCTGCTGCCCTCCCAGCTCTGCCAAGGAAGAGTCGGAGCTGCTCCTTGGCCATCTGCCTACCGCCTGCACAGGAGGCACAGCCGCGGAGGCCAGCAAAGGGTTCCCTTTGCCTGAGACCCACCACTGCACCTTCATCACCTGCAAACCAGATATCTGGAGGAGCGGTGTCCGGGATGTCCCAGAGGAGGGTGGGATATGGGAGCTTTGATTCACCCACTTCTCTTCCCCCAGCTCTTGGTTTTGCCTCCCTTGCTTACTGCTGGGGGAGATGGAGGTGGCTAAAAAGCAGTGGCAGCACTATCCTGCTCGCCTGGGCATGCAGCTCTCCTCAGCACCCTGTGCGCTGGGGTTGCACCTCTGTCCTGGCACCAAGGTCCTGGGTGCTGGGTACTGACCTTCACCCTGGGGCTCCCAAGGCTCGTCCATGCAAGCCAGGCTGGGGCCATCTCCTGCCAGACACCTTCATGGGTTACGCAGGCAGGTCCCCGGGCCGTGGCAGTGGGCTGCTACGCGCACCCTGGGAAAGCGCGTGGTCATCGTCCGTCACTGCTCACAGCTGTCTTTCAGTATCTGTTTTCTCTCTCTCGTGAGCCTCTTGATGTTTTCTGACACTTTCACCTTCCTCTTCTTCGTGCGCACCCAGGGGAAAGTGTCTTTGACTCACATTCCCGCTTCACCGTGACGCATTTCAGTCCTGCTGCAGCCTGCTCTGACCACTCGCCTGACCGCAGCACGTCAGATACGCCAGAGATTGCCAGGATTTGTCTTTCCTAACCATATTTCTTATGAAAGGAGCCTTTGCATAGTCTGCCTCTCACAGACTTCATCAAACAGATCACTTTGATCTTGTGATCATCAAGAAGTTGCAGGTCCATGCTCACCTTTTCCTGAGGTCAGGTTGGACTTTCAGACGGCTTATATTTGGCTTCCTTCTGTCCCTTGCTGTACACTTTGCAAACATCTCACACACCTATTTGTTCCAGCAGGAAATATTCTCTCTGGCTGATCTGTCTCCAGGAGTGCAAGTTTTATCTGTTTCATGCTGCCAACTCTACGTTTGCTCGCATCCCTTAGCAGCCTGATTTACACAAATTCCCCATGTGTGTACACTGCTCCTCGTTTTCTGATGATGGAGGTAGCACAGGACACTTGTTCCTTGCAGTCTGGCCATCAACAATTTGCCACCTTCCAGCCACCCTGCACCCAACCCTACCCAGCGCTTGGCAGGAGTGCCTGGAGCCTCCCGCCAGAGAGGCCATGGCACACAACAAGGGTGATAGGGTCAATCTTTTCTTCCATTGAACTACCTGTGTTGTACCCTGTGTGTCCCACTTGCGTGGGAGGCAGGTCCTGCTCCATATCCTCATGGAGCCACCGTTACTGTGTTTTGCAGACAGGTGGTGCAATCAGCCATGGCTCCTTCCTGATGCTTCCTCCCGGCTGGTGATCAGGCCGTGCATCCCGCTGGGACCCAACAATGCCCCCTGGTAACCACCCATCTCCTCCCTGAGCCTCTCTGGGCTCTGCTGCAGAAAGCCCCATGCTGTTGTCTCTGTGCCGGTGATGATCAGAGTTCCTCCTCCACCGTGGCACACATCAGCACGAGCAGCTCCACCTGCCCCCAGCATGTCAGGGCTTAGCCATACGTATCGTCTTCTTGGCACTTCCAAGTGCAGAAAGTGGACTTCTTTTCTTCGTGCTACTGGTCACCAAAGTCAACCGGCTGCCTGCTATGAAAAGAGGCTGAGCTATTGCTTGCATCTCCATTTCAAGGACTCTTGTGATACCCTCACGTCGTTGCTTCAGCAGTGGTGATGGAGGCCTCCAAAATGGGATGCCCAGGTGTTCTCACTGCCCCCTCCCTCATCTTGACAGCTGTAGAAACACCATCCCCCGCCATGCGATCCACACGTGGATCAGCCTACAGCCCCCAGCAAATGTACCACCTGTCCTCTGTTTTCCTTTCAGGAGCGAGTGTCCACAGCATCCATTTCTCCTGTGCAGATAAACCCAACTTTCAAAATATGAAGGACTTTAGGTCCATTTAAATACTTATTTGCTAACACAAAAGCAAGTGACCCCATAATTTAATATTCTTCTGGAAGTAATTGGATAGAAGTCCTTTGTTTCTTTTCTTCCTGTCAGCTTGCATTTGTTTAATTTGGCTGTCGTGACACAAAGTGACAGATCCCATGCTCCGTTTTTACAGATAGCAAAACTCTGGGATTCTTCTTTCTGCATTGTTAGAAATTTATGTATTCTCCCCATTCACTTGTACATCACTGTTGTGTCAGATTACTGACCCCCTTAAGAATAAATGCATTTTAATACAGCTGACCCAGAAACCTCCCAGAGGGGAGATAAAGCGTAGCTCCGAGAACCAGCTGAATTTGCTGTAGCTTAGAGAGGAATCAGAGAAGGGTCCAAAGCGGGCAATGGCTCAGTGCCACGGCTCTCTCCTATTAACAAGCCTCCCGCCACGTCCCCGCTTCCTGCTGCTCAGAGCAGGCTGGTCCCAGGGCCGCGTCCACTCCTCTGGGTGGGAAGGGGATGCTCACACAGAGTTTTCTGCAACGCTTTCCCAGAGATACAGGTGCAAGGGAGGATCAGGCTTTATCCCTGTGCAGAGCAGGCAACAGGGCTGTCCCAGAGACCGGGGATCCTGGCATGAAGCACAGCAGGCTCTGAGGGCAGCAAAATTCAAGGACAGGTATTACTCAAGCTCAACTCCCGCAAGGGCAAGAAGGCAGGGGACAAAGCTGTCTGCAGGGGTTGGGGAGGCACGCTGCAAATAATGCCTTGTACTACGTTACATGCCCTGGCTGGCAATGTTCCTGGCACTTCTCTTTAAAGAATATTTTTCAGAAGAAAGGAGAAACAGCAGGAAATTGCAGAATCAACCTTGTATGGAAATGCGAAGCTGCAGAATGCAGGAGAAAAAAATATCATCTGTCTCTTCTAGAAGCCTTTAGACATTTTCTCAGATTTCATACAATGAATCTTGTTCCCCATCCATTTTGGCAAGTTGTTTTAGAATGATTTCTATAAAATGCATTCAAAGCCTGAAAGACTTGCCCAGTTCTGAGGACCACAGGCCAGTAGCACTTCTCTTGTTTTGAGGTTTCTGAGTTGTGTGTTTGGGTCCTTGTGGAGGTCATCAGTGCAAAGGAAATATCTTCAGATTCTAGCTGTGGCAAATTGTTGGGGGGGAATTTGTGTCACGCTGGATGACTCCAGTTACCCATCCTGTTATTCTAACACCTTCCCCAAGCACCACAGGCCTAAGGTGCTTAATCTCTGTGCTATAACATAACAGTGACCAAATAAAGACCTTTTCAGGCAGAAGCTTCTCTTAGTTTACGAACTGCATGTTGAATGTTATCCTCGAGCAGTTTATAATGGCCACAGCATTATTAGCCCTAAGAGGCTAGTCCTGCAGTGGCCCTGGCAATGACCTTGCCCCATGGGAACAGCGGATGCAGGTGGACGCTGCCACCTGGGAGCCTGCCCATGCGTTCTGTTTGCCACCGCGGCCAGCCTGGCTGAGGCCACCGGGAAGGTCCTTCATCCCAGCAATATGCTTTGCGCCCACCCTTGAAGGGACTAAAACCTCCATGGTGCCTTCCCCGTTTCCCGCACACACGGAGGCCAGGTCCCCTCTCCCACCTGCCAGCCCGGACCCTGCGGTCATGAGCTGAAACCGGTCTCTGCTCTCACTGCTGGAGCAAGAATCTGTGGGCACAGCAGGCGGTTTCACATGAGCTGGTGAAGGTGTGCGGGAACCAGTGCTTCCGCACGTACTGGGAGCCAGCACACCTCGTTTAACCTATTAACTCTGTAAGGATGAGCCTTTCTGCTGTTTTATTACTGGTGATCAGTGGTGTAGGGATGAATCAGAAAGCAGCTAAGTTCATTTGCTTGATCTTCCAGGGTAGCGAAGACTGGGTAGGTTCTTCTAATCTGTGTTTCCTTTCCCTGAGGGGGTATGAAAGCCAAGAGGAGAAAATAGCTGAGGTTTCGGAACTCAGGTCGATTTTGCAGCATGGGCAAAAAAAGAAAGCAAGCTTCTCCTCTTGTTTGGTGCTGAAGAACATTTGCTCTGGAAGCCCTTGAAAGAAAATAAATATGATGCAATATGGTGTTGTTTGTACAATCAGGTTTTTGTGAAAAACTTTACTTTAAGTGGTAATGGAGATCTGGATAGTGTTGATCACGCATGTGAATTTAAGGACTATGCAGTAGCCAGGGTAATATTTCTACAAATTGGGCTACAGAGCAAGATGCATTTCTGAGGGCCGCTCTCCTCTCCGATACAAACAGGCTCACCACACACATGCATATATATACATATATATACTAGAGTTTATTTAGATCCAAGGCCCATTAAACAACCTGGCTTTAAGACTCATGATGAGATTAATTGGGCATGGTAATTACATGTGCTTGAAAATTGCTTAGCAATTATGCTTGAAGTTACCAAGAATTTCTGTGATGAATTACCTTAGGATTTTAATTCTGAAAGAGGTAAGGACAAGGTTAACAGAGGTCTAGTTTGAAGACAGTTGAGCACCAGATAATTATCCCATGCTGCTGTATATTTACAGCATGTACTGCTGCCATGAATCTTCAGACCTGTTGCAATGTAATTATTCCTGTTTTCCTTAATACAAAATTAATTCTGCACCGTGGCTTGGGATTCCCTGCTTAAATCTGTGGATATTTTTTTGTCGGTGGTCCAGAGAGGGGACCTGACAGTCTCTCAGGACACTGCAGGTGGCTCATCCCACTCTCCTTTCCTCATGCACCAACATGTGGATTAAGATGCCAGATGCTGGGTACCTATTTGGGGAATTTTTATGGAAAAGGATTTAAAAAATTCTGTTTTCAGAACCAAAGCATTTAAGTTCCTAAAAAACATGGTGTAAGGGGCCGCCGCTTGCCTGTGTCAGCTGAACTAAGGAGAAGATGGAGGGTTGGCATACAGAAGCACACTTTCTTCATCTACAAACATCTACTCTGTGCATTAAAACCAAAGGGGCCATAACTTTCCTTTGCTGGCCTCAGCCCCCTGCCCCGGGCATATGAGACTGTGGTGCTGGTGGGAGTTGGACGGAGCAGGGGTCTCAGCCCTACGGGGGACCACAGGGGATGGTTTCAGCAGCCAGGCTTGGTGCGCTGGGTCTGCAGCGGCCGTGCGGGTGTCCCCGGGCATGGCGTCGGTCCCCCGGTGCTCAGGCAGGACCGGGACCCTCCTTACAGCAAACAACAGGCAGAGCCTGGCTCATCCTTGGCAACTTTGCCTGGTCTTCAATGGAATTGCACAAGAGAAGCGTTTCGTCTCTGGTGCCCAGGCAGCGGGAGCAGGGAGAGGTGGGGCTGAATGAAATCTCTGCAGCACTTAGGTTCCCAAGTAAATATCTAATTAGAGAAATGTTTGACTTCAATAATAAATGAGCAGAATATCAGGAGACATGAGTACTGGCAAAGTACATCTACGGCAAAGTCTTTACAATGGGGGCATTTTTTGGCCTGCCCTCCTATTTAAGGTCCTCACGTAAGTGGAGAAACCATGTGTGCAGCTGCTAAGGGTAGGGCATGACTTTCCTCACTCTTGCTCGAACAATTTGGAGGCACCCATCGGCAAACCCACCCTCATCAATTCTGCATCTTCCTGAAAATGTACTTTTAAGCACCTTAATTGCATTTCAGAGATAACCCTGCAGGCAAAGTGACAGGAAGAGAAACCATATGGAGCAGTTTGGCGGTCGGGCTCTTTGTTTTAAATCAATCAAACATCTGCGGCTAATGTAGCTTTGGGCTGCTCCTCAGGAAACATTAGCCCTATTAGTCTGGGCTGGCAGGAACACAAAATAATATATTTATGGACAAAGCACATGTGCATTACTGCTGGAGAGCGAGCGGAGGAGGAGGAGGAGGAGGAAGAGAAGATCTGTGGTCAGCACTTTGCCTTCTCTGGAGGTCAGCTCCAACACGCAAAGAGCAGGAACATGGGGTCCTGTCTCCCGGCCCCAGCCCCACGTCGCCCACCTCCCTGCCTGGCTGCAGCCTCAAGACCTGCTGCCCCAAGCCCAGAGGAGAAAGACCACCAAAAAGAAGCTGGGTGGCTTCTCACCTTAAAGGAGATGAGGTGGGACGGTGCAGTGGGATGTGTTGCAGTCCCCAGGGGCAGTGCTGGGGGAGGAACGCCAAGCGGTGGGGCCGGCCGTGGGGCCCCACAACACCACAACCCCATGGGGCTGATGTACCGCAGCAAGCACAGCACAGGGATTGCACTCACTGCTTACAGGCGGAGGCAAGGACCGTGCGCGCAAGGGAGCAGGGTGTTACCGGACTGAAACCACTGTTTCACACCAAGGGCTACGAAAGCCAGAGGTGGGCTGGTTCCCCGTATATGTTCCCTTTTAAATCTAGAGAACCTCTGGGCAGTTCATCCCAGTTACCTCCCATGTGGTGTCTTGATATGAGCTCATGTAACAGCAGCACTCCCAAGGAGGAGGTGGGAGATGGAAGGGGTAACAAGGTTTTTTCATTTATGCTGTTATGCAGACGAACATGTGGGCATTTGCATGTGCATCCGTAAATGAGAGGCACAAGGACATACATCTGCTTGCCAGCACCTCTGTAGTCCATCCACCCATACCCCAGTTCCCTGGGAAATGGAGAACCATGACCGAGAGCAAGAAGAGCAAGAGCTTTGGGGCTGCTTTGCAGCTGGCCACTGCCCCTACGCGGTAAGGAATTTGCATTAGAGAAACCTTAAAAGGTGTGAAAATACTGTACATAATCTTAATTAACTCCCCAACCACAGTTTTAGGCTTCTTTGTTTCTATTCCCTATAGGGGAAAACTAAAAGGCCTATGACATTTAGGGGGGATAAGGTAGAGCATCCATATTTAAGGAAAAGTACATCATTGGCATGTTTTGATTCCGCCAAAACAAAATGTTGCGAAGCCTGAAAACACAAATAGTTGTTGAATTCAAGAAAAAACCCAAACTAATTCAGAGTTAGGAGTTGTATATTAGGTAGGCTGAGACAAACCTTAACTCTGGCCCTTAGTGACACTGTGAAGTAATCATATAACTATGACATTTCAGCTAACTTTTCAGTCCAGCACTAGATGAGGCTGATTTCCAAAATATAATCTAGTTAATCCTTTTTTATTTTTTCTGATGCTATCAACACTGGGCAGAGTCAGGGATCTGGGGATGCCTTAACTGACTTTGCAAATTTTTAAATGTTTTGTTCCATCTTTGCACTTCTTCAGATTATAATGGCAGGGGTTAGGGAGAGGAGGATGGCACCATGTGCAGTTTGGGTATTCTTTTTTTAACCATGCTTCCATGGATGCATTTAGTATTAGTGTGTATGTGTCAGTTTGAGGAGTTTCATCTTTTGCCCAGGTTGAAAATGTCAGTCTGGTACAGTGACTGTGAAATGCAGAGAACACTATTACATGCAGGAAATGTAATGACTTAAACCTGGAGAATACTGGTTTTATTTACATTTCTGGTCTTTCATAAGCATGCTCATTTGTAAGCGCTGCCTTTCTTGCAGGGACACAGAGAAGCTAAGCTGGTTTTGTTAAGTAGAGCTGCTGAGGCAGGTAACTCAGCATGCCCTGCAGACCTCCCCGCTGCCTCTGTAGCTTCTGCCCCTCACATGCCCTACATAGTCCTCCTGCCCACAGCCTCTCCCCATACCTCTTCTGCACACAAGCCCCATGCAGGCCTGTGAGTGCTGCCCCACAGCCCATCCTCCTGCTCCTTTCACAGCCCTTGGCTTTTCCAAAACACGTGTCAGCTCCCAATGTGTTCAGTCGCGCTAAGACTGTTCCTGCCCCAGCAAATATCCCCATTTCTGAGCAGACACGTACTTCCACCTTCCACTTCTCTAAAGGGATGGATGAATTGTGCCAGCTCGTGACCCCCGTTCTCCCAGGAGGGAGCTCCATCCATTATGAAATGGGGCAATCTCTGGGACAGCCATTATTGCCTTTTCCTTTCCCAAAGGCTGACAAAGCTTCAGTGGTCAATGGCAGGAGAGGGACTCACCTACCATCTTTTGAGAGCCCATGGATGCAGCCTGTGCAAAATACTTTGTCCCTAAGTGAAGGCTGGAGAAACATCTACACATTTCCTCTGGCACAGTCACAAGAAGGCAAAAGTCTGAAGACTGCTGCTAAATTTGTCAAAGGACGCATCTTCCAAAGTACTTCTAACTCGGGCAAATTATCCAATTTATTTGCAAATTATTTGAAAATCCATCCTCTACTCAAAAGAGTAAGTGCTGTAATTGTGCCAGAGATCCACTGCATCCTCACCAGTCACTCACCACCTTCTCCAAGCGCAAAGAAACGTCATAATTCTCAGCAGCATCCCCATCATGCAAAGCACACTGATTTGATTTGAATTTTCCCAGCATCGCAAGCAAAAAGTTTCCTTGAGTCATCCAGAGCTGAGGGGCTTCAGGAAGAAACCAAGGGATAGCTTGGCTGCGAGCACAGGGAAACTGCTGCCGATGGAGATTCCCAGTGCGGTCGAGGGCCTCCTGGGACGGTGGGAAGAATAAGCGGGACATGTTTCTGAGAGGAAAAAATGGTCGAAGGGAGATTGCTTTGAAAATAATGTGTACCTCTACCCGTAGGCCACATACCATGATGGGGGGAATACCGGAGGCAGCTGAGGTCTTGCAGCAGACATCCCCCGAGTGCCAGCTGCCCTGTGGTCCCCTCGGTGGCTCAGCGGAGCAGGGACCTGTGCTTTGTGGGTCACAGAGCGGGATGGGGTCCTAGGAAGGACGTGGGGTTTGAACTGACCGAATTTCCACAACTTCCCACAGAAGACATTGCTATTAGGAGTCATCGTAGCCCATGCGGTCAAAAGCAATCATCATACACAATATGCATGTAATCATCAGCTATAACAAGAGAAAGTTTTTCTTTCTTGACCCATACTTTGTGGGAACTCTTTTTCCAAGGAAAGGGTGTGGGAGCTTATCAGCAATGACAGCACCTCAAAGCAAGGGCGGCAGTCCTTCCCCACGCAACTGAAGGTCTCTCATGGTCCCAAAGAGGTGATACTGCAAAAAAGGATTCAGAGAAGAGTCAGTGTAATTCCAAGTTTAGTTTGTCCTGTCGCCAGCTGCTTGAAAGACTTCAGTGCTGGACCAATGTCTGAAGTGAAGGACATGAAAAGATAATTACACAAGGAGAAATGAAGTCCTTTGGCATGAATGTTTGTTGCTGTGGGGCGAGGGAGGTTGTGCTTACCCTTGTGAGGAGCATGCCTCACAATTAAGAGAAATGAGGAACAACGTGGTGACCACAGGTACATTTGAAGATGGCCTGATAAAACTCCGATCCGTGTTCAGAAAAAGATAGAGGTGTGGGGCAGACCCAGGGGAAGGATGGGACCTCAGGGGAGTTGTCCCACTGCCTTCACACCCCTTTGGACGAGATCGTGGTGTTCTCCCTCCCAAGGAAAAAGGATGTGCAGGGCCCGTACCAAGTAAGCTTTGGCTTGTGGCCTCCAGGCTGGACCCCGTTTGCCTCTTGCCCCTTCATTAGTTGTTCATTGATGAGGCTGTGCTCGGGGGAGCTGTGGAAGCCTTTTGCAAAGAACCGGTGAGGAGCCCTGCCCAGCTTGTGAGGTGGGTCACCAGATAAGGTCGGCTGATAGTGGCTCTTTGCGTCTTCACCCTGACCGGCACTGCCTCTGTGAGCTTTGCAAGACCCATTGTCCAGGAACAGAAAGAGCGGTCCTAACCTTCCCTGTAGGTACCAAATCAAACAGTGGGTTTTTTCTTTTGCTTTCAGCAGATTCTCTAATTATTAACCATGCAGAAGAGCTTAGTGTTTACTGTGCAGGTTACTGCAGAGCACCTCGCCTGGGGAAGGTGCTCTGCACAAGCTGGAGGGCTTGTTTGCTCCTCGGCATTCCTGCGAGATAAGAAAGTCATTGAACAATGGAAACCCAATAATCTTCCTTTTTCCCCTTGACCATTAATTTGATTCATGGTACTTTTTGTTTGCCACTGATGAGTAATGAGCTATTTCATTGTCACTCCAGATCTATGCAGAAATGATAGGTACACATCATGCAATGTAAAAGACATATAGATTTAACCCCTTTGCCCAACAATGCACTGCTAATAACATGTGCCTTGGAGATAGTGCTGTGATAGAGGGGAGAAGTATTTTTTTCAAATCTACCTTTGATTAGGGACATACATACAGTTTTGGAGTGACGGCCTGCCAGAAGTACAGTGTTACACAAGCTCTCATCATCTGAACCAGCATCCCAGAGTAGCTCATTTTTCTCTCTCAAGGTCATTTTGTTATTATGCAACTGCACAAACAAGGCAGGGACTAAAGGGGTAAAAAGACAAAGGAGGTTTTGACACTCTCCCAGGAGCACAGGGCCTTTAGGATTGTCCATTTAAGTATATATGTTTGAAATATTCCCCACGCTTTCTGTCAATTTGGCCATTTTTTGTGCAGCCCCCAAGCAGTCTGGGGGCACAGAAGTGCCACCCAGCCCTGCATGCTGGGTGCCTCGGTGTCCCGCTCTCCCTGTGCCAGGCTGGAGCTGTGCAAGGCAGGTGATGTGCAAATACCTGAGCCTCCTTCCCACCCGTCCATAGCATGGGGCACCTTCTTCGGTCCCACCCTGAGCACTCATAGCCAGAAAACCCTGTGCCAGGTCAGCCTGGTGGTCCCTCCAGCCCAGTTGCTTTCTCTAGCAATGCCCAGTACAGCAGATGCTCGGTGCCTTTGGGACCAGTACAAGTTAGGGGCACCCGGCTGGCAGGCAGCCCTTGCTCATGCCCTCCTGACTCAACCCAAGTGCTGGCAGGAGAATATATGTGTGGGTTAATAGCGGTGCCGAAATGGTGATGGTTTTCCAGAGCCCTCCAGAGCTGACTCATAGGACAGAGCTGAGCCAGAGATGACAGGGGTATAGAAATCAGGGCCCTGACGAGCTTCTCCATCAATTATCTATTTATTTCGTGCACCATCTTCTCCTTCTGCCTGTTGGCAACGAGAATTCATAAATGACGGTAATAAATGCGAAATGACAGCTAATCTTAATTGACCAAAGCTTCCCTCAAAAGCCTGGGTTGTGCTGGATGTAATACGCTCTAAACGTAAAAATATAAGCCAGGAAATTACACTGGTGGTTTTACGTGCCTTTAATGGGGTGGGTTTTATGCTGCCAAGCAACAAAATCAAGGTGGGATCCGGCTGTGAGTGGGATTTTTTTCCCCCAAATGGGAACTCTGCAGTTCAGTGGCCTCATGTTGCTCCTCTGTCCCACTGCCTCTGCTTCCCAAACCTGCAAATTTGGGCTCTGGAGTGGCAACACTTGGTAGGGGTTTATTTTCTGCCTAATCTAACCTCATCTTTCTGGGCATCCGCCACCTGCTCAGTGCAGCCACCATGGTGAGAAGCAGCCGAGACATGCCCGGGGAGAGCCCTGTATTTTGCCAATGATATTTTACCTTGGTGGGTTACTTATTTTCTCTCCACCTATAATGTACCACAGACACTTATTTTTCCAAGAAATCATTTTTCCTCCCAGGAAACGGGTGTTGATAGTAAGGTGTCTGTCCCCTTATGTCCCATCAGCTCTAGCACGTTTCTCTTTGGAAACCGGAGCAGGATGCCTGGGGGCTCTTTGAAGCCAGGGGGAAAAGAGGACGAGGCCAGGCACAGCCCCAGCTATTCCCTTCTGGACAGGTAGGCAGTGCTCAGTGCACCCCTGGCAGACCTCTCCTCCCATCAGAGGGTATCCAAAAGCTGCAATATTTTCCAGTGCTCCCCGCGGGAGCCGTGCACCAGGGAGCTGGGGCTGTGGTGGCTGTTCCCGCTCCCACCTTGGGCTTGCAGCACCATCCCGCTCCCCAAATTTCTTGGCTGAGTGGGCAGTGCCTGGGAGGCTGGGGCTGGGACACGTGAAGGAGGAGGGCCAAAGGAGAGGGGAAAGTGAAGAAGGAAACCTGAAGACAACAGCGTTTTTGCAGTCCTGCCAGGATGCTCCTGCTTTGGGTTTCTTGCCCCCCTCCCCAGCTTGGGTAGGTCCCCTCCCCGCTGCCTCCCCCGCCTGCCATGCCAGCTCGGCTGGGCTTGTACTGCGGCACTTTCATGAGAGCATCCCAGAGACTTCAAAACCTCCTCCTCGTCCTGGCAGAATGACTTGCAGCTTTTCCGAAAACTGGCAGGCAGCCTCAGTGCTTTACCGTGGGAAGAGGATTAACCCCTTCCCTCCTTTCCTCCTTTTTTCCCCTTCTCCCAGCCCAGCACACACTCCCGCTGGTTTGTCTGGGAACTGGCTGGGAGGAACGACAGAGGAGGAAATAATCTATTTTTAAGAGCATTTAGCCCTCACAGCTCCCTGGCTCAGGGTGACAGGAACGCAGCCTTGCACCAACAGCCTGAGGTTTCAGCCGTCTGAGGCCATGAGATAAAATCTCGATTTTTGAAAGGGCAACTGAGGATTTGGGGGACGGTTGGTTGGGGGGTGTGAAACATTTAGAAGTAGGGAGAAAAGATTTATCCTTCAGGCGCTGCAGGGAGGAGCTGGCAGCGACTCAAAGGGCTCCCAGCCCCAAAGGAATATTTGAAAGTTTTCCTATTTCCTAGCTCTGCGTAAGAGCAACCTGCAGCAATCGCGCAGCAGGGACCTGGGACTCCTGCCTCCTCTTCCTAGCTTTGCCTTGGGCTTGCGGTGTGATCTGCTTCAAGAACACCCGATTTCTTGGTTAATTTTCAAAAACATTACTTTTTTTTCTCACAGCAAGCTTTGCAGGTACAAAAACATCGGGGTTCAATGCAGTGCAGCTGCAAACCCGGCTGTCCACCTGGCTCCCTGGTTTGCACCCAGTTAATGTGGGACCCAGGGGTGCTGCCTACATCCCCCTCTGCCCCTGGGCTCCTCTACACCCCTCACCTCCCCAGGACGCCCCTGGCCCCCTGCCACTGCTCGGGTGGGAATAACCACCCTCTGCCCCTGGCAGATTCTGGCCGGGACGGCCAGGGGACGTGTAGTGGGAGAGGTGAGGGCTGAGGAGGAGGAAGACTAAGGCTGCCACAGCGAAGAGGTCTGGCCCAGTAAGCTGGGCTTTAAGCTTTTTCCTTTTTCTTTTGCAGATATGATTCCCACTCCTGCGATGTCAAGACTTCAGATTATTGGGAGATAAATTTAGAATAGATCTGAAAAGTAATTTAGAGACCTAAAAATAGCCTGTGAGCCTGTCTATCCAACAACTGTAAAACCAGAAGGGAGGAGAAAGGAGAAAGAATGACTGGGGGGTGAAGGGAAATAGGAATAAACAATTATTAGAGGGGGCAGCCATGACAGAGAAATCTTCAGCACATGTGTGCCTGATCGCTGGGATCAGGAGCTGGACAGCAAGCTATCTTAACTTGTCCCTGTACGCATTGAGAAAATATGGCCAGCTATTTTGATATTAAAGTTGAGAGATGCTATTTCACATTGCAGTGGGTAGCCTCACACGACTGTCTGCTGCTTTGCTCTCCGCTCTCTGCCCCGGCCGGGGGCATCACCAGTGCCCGTAGCCCAGCAGGACACGACCCCTGATCTTCTTTCTTTCTTTCCCTGATAAAGTCATGGGAAACACCATTTGCCCCGAGTGCTGAACCAGACCAGGCGCTGGCGGGAATCAAATAGCAAAGGGGAATTTTTTTCGAGAGTTTTGGTAAACTGACTAAACACAACTTGGCCAGTGATGTGGATTTGGCGCAGCAGGGCTGGACCTGGGGACCACTGACAGCCCCTGGCATGGTGAGCCAGGTCCAGGATGCCATCCAAGGGATGGAGACAAGCGACAATGTATCAGCAATGTGTCCCTGCTGGGGAGAAGCCACCTGCAGCCCAGGGCCACAGTCCATGTCGGAGGCAGGACCGGAGGCAGGACCAGAGGCAGGCAGCGGAGTGCAGGCAGGACTGGGTGCCACAGCCAGAGCTCAGACAGGTCTCCTGGTCCCCCATGAGAAAACAACCCGGTGGGACCAGGGTACTCGACCCCCATCGCAGCACCAGAGCCCCCGGGGGGAGCGTGGCAGCCCCGGGAGGGCATGAGGAGGGGGTGGCGGGGGCTGCAGGTGTTTCCTGCCTGCTGAACACGAGCTGCGGAGAGGAGATAAATGTCGGCGCTGCGAGCTAAGCCCCGCCTCATATCGCGCCTTGCTTTTATAACCTCTTCTTTTTAATATCCTGTTGAGACAAACAGCCTGTGCATGTGTGCTGGGGGGACCTGCTGAGCAGCTGAGTGTCTTCAGAGCATCTCAGCCTGAAAGATGCTCAAATGTCCCCTTTGCGGGGGGACATTAGATGCTCTAAGAAATTCAGTATTGCAGCAAGTACTGGGCTGCCAAATCGCTCCTGTCCCAACCTTGGCTCCCTCAGGGGCAACAGAGATTCGTGACATGGCCACAGGCTCTGGGTGGGGCACCTTGGTTTGGTGGTGACAGACCGTGGAGGGCAAGGATCGCAGCGGGACAGGGAGACGATGACACAGGTTGCCGAGATGGTCAGTCCAAGGACTGACAGGATGCCACAGACATCTCCCACGCAATCTTTTCGAATGCCACAAGGGCATTATAATGCTTTTGCATAAATACAGGCATTGGGTAGGTGAAACGTGGCTTCACACGTGATGACACTGCTGGCCACCATGAGTCTGTGTCCTAAAAATGCTCCTGGCTGCAGCAACGTCACCTGTCCTTCTGTATCTCCCACTGAAAGAAGAGGCAATGTTGCCGCAGCCCGAGCTATTTATCCTTCCCCACTCAGCACAAATCCCTGCTTCCAGAGGGAGTCATTAGATGTCCAGCAGCACATGGGAGTGAGGATGCAGAGAACAAGAGCCTCTCCCTTAGTTATACCCATGTCCCCTGATGACTGATGCTCAGCACATCAGTGGCATTCCAATTTTCCCCCTTGAGCCATGAATCACGCCCTGTTTCTGTAACAGGCGCTTTTGGGGCAGACACATCATCCCTCGCACAGTCTGTCACCACGCTCCCACCTCTCACGGGAAGGAGGGGCGCAGGGGAGGGTGCAGGCGTGGGCCGGGGTGTCACCTCTTCTCACACCATCAGCACCCAGACCTGAAAGGCGGGTGCCCAGCGGCCACGTCCAGCAGCACAACGCCCACGTGGGCTTGGCCGTGGCAACGATCCCTTAAACTGTGCGGCGGGCTTTCAGCCCCACGGGTTTGCCCCAGCACCCTTCGGCATCCCGGCCAGCCCCACGCTCCAGTTGTCATAGGGCCAAATCCTGCTCCCCGCCACGGGCTGGTTGCTGTCCTGGGTGGGGCAGCCGAGGTGAGGGAAGCAGTCCTGCCTTGCCCCAGCTCCCACGGTCACCAGCCCCACCATAAGGTCTGGTGAAGTGTCCCTTCCCCTCGGCAGCAGCTGGTGCAGCCCCAGTTACCCCAGTGAGGGACCGGGCTGACTGGGAACGACCAGGGGGCCACTTCCTAGGCCCCTATCCCTAGTTATCAACACCAGGTGGTACTTCGGTGCCTCTCAGAAAAACCCCACGCTTTTAATTAAACATGCAGCTCAGACTACTTGTTTCTGTCACTTTGGGGACAACCTATTTTTGGAGAGACCGCCAAGCCTTTCGGCTGCTTTGCCCCCCCCCCCCCCCGCCCCGGGGCAAGGGGCCTCGGGTGCTGGGGTCCCAGAGTCCATCTCCACCCTCCCTGGGGGACAGCGGGGTCTGTCTGTCCCCACCAGAGCCGCACGGCCCTGGCCAGCCCTTCCCGAGTGGCTCTGTCCTAACAGTGACATGCAGTGGCAGCGCGCTGCAACCGAGGCTGGAGATGCCCTCGCTCTCGGCCCGAGGTGCTGGTACCAGTTACAGCACCGAACAGGTTTCTGTAGCCATGTCTTTTTTTTCTTTTTTTACTAATGGGTCAATATTCTCTCGATAATGGATTTTGCTCTTGTTTTGTACAGCACCGTTTTCTTTGAGCTCCCTTTTTGTCACACCCATGCACGCACACATGCAGGCCTACTGCAAAATTTTCTGCAGAGATGCAGCTAAGCAGCAGTAAAGCTGGAACCGCTTTTCCTAGGGCACGGCCAGCGACGGGCTCCTGCATCTCCCGGAGAGAGCAGGGTGTATCGAGAGGGGAGGCTGCCACAGGCTGGGGGGTCCCAGCCGCCTCACCCATACCCTGCGCCCCACGCAGCCCCCACCGTCTCCCCATCTCTGGGGGTCTCGACACCTGCCCGTGACAGACTCACTGAACCAAAGGGAGCTTCTCCCTGAGGAGAGGAGGCGGCAGCAGCCCTCCCCCAGCACCCACGCAGCCCTCCCCCAGCACCCACGCAGCCCTGGCAGCGCGTGCTCGTGGCCGTGCCCCCGCGCATACTTCTGCACTGCTTACCTGCTGCTGCTTGCAGATCAAGTAGCTAATGTCTAAGCAGTCCCATTTAAACCCACAATCAAATTACAGGAACAAAATTAGAAGCCAGACTGGAGCCACTTTAAAAGTTGCCCCTTATTTAATAATTCTGTCGCAGTTATTTTTCCTCTTATCACCATTTATTCTCATTCTGGGGCCGGTCTGTAATAAGAGAGGAGGTTCATTTGTGCTCCCCCTCCTCTTTCCAATGTCTAGTCTTTCTGCATGGGATTCATTTCTGCTTTGTGAAAAGACATTAGGATAAATAAACCAATGATGTAGTACTACAGAGGTCTACGTTAATCATTAATGGGACCACGCTGCACTCACCCCTTCCATGACCCTCCCTCTCCCGTACGAAAGGGGTGAATCAAATAAATGAAATTCCTGTTTCACCCCTGCCAATACCTATAGCAATCCATCTATTGTGCATGGGAAGAAGAAATTGCAGCACAGCTCTTTCCTTCAAGGCAGCACCATGCAGAAGCCGGAGCCCAGAGGAGGTGCTGGGGCAGTTTGGGAGTGCCGTCCCTGCTCTGGCGGGATCTGCACAGAACCGATGGAGGAAAGGAGGCAAGAGCCTCCCCATCCCTCCCTGCTCCTGCCGTCCCCCTGTGCAGCCAACAGTGCAGGTGTGGAGAAGATACTGGGGTAGCAGGGAGGCACAGCCCCAGCTGGGAGCTGGCTTGCACTGAAGGAGCCAGGGGAATCATCTGCCTATTAATTAAATATGTGACTTGATGAGAGATCGGATTCATTCCCCTGGCTGGATTTTCATCTGTTTCCGGATTATCTCTGGGAAAACAATAAATGCAGCTTCTCACTAACACTTCAGTGTTTTAGTAAAAACTATTTTCAGATCCCCTTTAAAAACAAATCTATAGCCATTCTACAATAGGCAAGCACTGCTGTGTGGTTAGTAGTTGTTGTCCCTCAAACTAGTGCTGAAATCTGCCAGTATTTAAAAAAAAAAAAGTTTATGCAACCTTTTGGTGACAACCGCCTCTGTAGCACACCTGAATTCTTGTTTTCTATGAACAAGGCATAAGCCTAACTCACAGTAGGCACTGACTCGGGCATTTGCTGGCAGGAACCATGGCAAGAGCCACACAGCCTGGAAGCTGCTTCAGGGTCACGCACAAAGTCCCAGCACGGCCTGATCCTGCCTGCGCAGAACACAGTTACCCACTGGCACGGGGGCCGATGCTCGGGAGATCTCCATGAAGGAAAGCGTGAGGATTTGTGGCCGGGGAGAGGTGTTCCTGACCGGGGGACTTGCCGCATGCCGGCCCTCTCGCAGGGCACGGAGAGAGGCTGAAAGCTGGGCAGGAGCCAGTGCGGGGGGATGAGCTGCCAGCAGGTTCTCTCCTCAGCTTTCGCTGCACCTTACCTGCGCCCACGACTACCCTGCAAAGTTTCTTTGTAGAAACAGCTGCATATTCCTGAAGGCTTCAGCTGCGAGCAGGCTAGCTGCCACTGGAGTGCTTGGATGGAGTTTAAGATGCTCAGGAGGCTCAAAGGTTTCATCCTGCTGCTAAGGGAGCTGGAGGCAGGGAATTAAATTGCGAGTAGGGGGCATGCAGCCAGCGAAGGTGACAGTGGCACAGTGCTCAGTCCCTGCAAACTTGGAAACAAGCCAGAGCCAATGGCTGGATCAGGGTCACCATCCCACCGCTCTCGGGAATCATCATGTGCTGGTCCTTCTCCCCAGCATGATCCCACTACTAGAGTCTTCCTTCTACCCACACCCCTCCGCTAAGCAGAGTGCTTGCAGAATGGTTATTTTCCTTAACCCTGTATTTATCAAAGCATCTACCGGGGGCACTCACGAGGCAGAACAGGCCACTGGCACGTGGTCAAACACAGGGGCTCGGCATCCAGCGGGACGAGCTGAGGGAGATCAGTCTCGCTCCCGGCAGGCGCAGAGGAGAACATGAACCTTGGGTAAACGTGAGCAATAATCCTCCTTTCAGAGGGGTGCTCTAGCTGGGGGATTTGCATCCACTGAGCTGTTTAGCCTCCATTTTAGGTTTGAGCTCTGAGTGAATGCAAATGTCTTTAAAAAAGTCAAAGCAGAAAGGCTGCTGGATATCAGGCAAGCATTTAAATATCACGAAGCTACAAAGGAAGCGATAGCCTCACCTTGCTCCACATACAGCTCCAGTCATTTACACATCAAGTAGGTGAATTCAAGAGTGCAGAAATAGACCTGTAAATATATGGAGATTCTGCTTTTGCAGTAGTTCAAAGCACATCTACTTAGTGTACATCTGGGGGTCACACTCCACCTCACAGCTCTTGCACAGCTTTCTAAAACAAGCTGTTTCAGCTTGCTAGCGTTCCTCTAGAAGTAAAGCATGAAATACAAGTAAACACCTAACTTTTAGTTGTCACCACTTTCATCTTGCTGCTAATTACTATTGCAAATTACATACATATCCTAAAATGTCTGAATTTCGGTGCAGTACGTTCTTGCCACTTGTGTTTCTTATTTTTAAAATATATGTGACAAATATTTCCATATTTTGTATTTCTACATTCTACTGACCACGTCCAAATCTTAAGGTAGGATATTCCTGTGATCAAAATGCAACGAGGCAAACTGTAATAGAGTGAAGGCCCTCTACTCCTCTTGTAAAAGACAGATTTATGATCTTTAGAGACAAGTCTTCTTGTACATCTTGATTTTTCATCTTACCTCAGGCACACCCTTAGGACACTTCCAGCATCCCCCTTACCTCATGCTTTGTCATCAGCTCATTTTTGACTTGCGAGAATACCGTTTCTCATGATTTCTTGAGCACTGCAGGAGACAGCTGTTCTTTAAATGTTTCCCATACGAGTACCAGTCTGAGGCAACGGTGTCCAGCTTGTGAAATAGCACTTGCATTCAGAGGACAAGCTTTAGTCAAAGTAGGGATACAAAAACTTTACAGTGCCCCACGTAGTGTAGATTCAAGCTCTCCAGCCAGACTTCCCTCTAGCTGGTGCTGCAGGCATCCTCCTTACCTCAGTAAGCCATGTTATTACACGGCAGCCTTAGCTAGCCCAAATAAGAACTGAAAAGAAGGGAGCTCGCGGATGGAAATGTTAGCTTGCTGTCTAGTTCCAGCACCCAGAAGGAAAGCTGTTGTTCAGACAACTATTCAGTGTTTCAGGGAGGCAATGAGGAATTAATTATACAAGACGATACTTCAGTTTAGCACTTAACTGGATTACAGATGCTGGCGGCCTGGGGCTTTGTTGTCTCCTTGCAGGCGCTCCTTTGGCAGCAGGCTACCTTCTGCGCTAGCCCAGAAGTTCACACCTACCCCAGGCATGTCAGCCAAGTTCTTCTCTCTCCTTATTTGCCAGTCCTCGCTCACTCTATGCCCTTGGCACCCCAAACCTTTCCCTCACCACCTCCCTTATCCTCACCCAGAGCTGAACCGGCTCTTGAAGCAAATGTTCACACCCGTCTGCTCTTCTGCTGAATTTTGCTGTTTTCAGCTGCCTCATTCCTTTCTAGCTCTTACTGTTCCTTGTGGTGTATGCTGTCATTCCAGTTATATGCCTCTGCTCTATGCACTGGTCCATCCACCACCTGCCTGAAAACCTGAAGCCTCCATCCATTTCCATCTACTGCCACTAATACCAGAAAGCAGCTGCTGCGCACACCTGTGTCCTGTTCTGATCTTACTAGTCCCACTAAAACGTACCTCTCCGCAGTTACCTTTAGTGACTCACCCTTTGACAAGTTTCACTTCCTACAACGTAAATCCCCAGATGAAGGCTTCTGGCAATGTGGGTGCGCTGCCATGCTTAAACATCGCAGGATGGGCTGATGGTGAACTGGCCAATGTAAAAGAACCCAACCAAATGAGATACGGGGAGGAGCCCCAAGAAATCACCCATTTAAACAGCAGTTGACTATTAGCCTTAGGCTTCTGGAGGCTCACATTTTAATGAATGCTAGCAAAATAGGCAATCCTGAACATGTCTGCCCATACATTGTTTCTAGATGGTTTTACTGTATTTAACCTTGTCTTACTTGCAGTCAAAAAGCTGAATAACTGTGATCTGGAAGGGCTGGGCATTTGAGGAACCACAACGGACCACAGAGAGCGTTTCACAGACTGTCACATCAGTTCAGCATGAACAGTTGTAGCAACCTTAAAAAGATAAGGTTTAAAAAGAAATGCCAGCATTGGTTTAATTCGAGTGAAACCAGATGATGGCACTTCTCCTGTTTGGACCCATTTTTCCACGCTCAATGCCTATGAATTCACATTCTCCATTTCCATTTCACAATCAGATACAAACGGGGACTTTCTTGTGATGGTTGTGAAAGTTTTATTATAGAGTCTTATCAATAAATTACTTCTCTGAAAATCAACTTTTCAGAACTAAAATCTAATCTGGCAGGGTTCAATAAGTAACAAGATGAAGTCAGCCATGCAAACAAAATATTACTAAGTTACTTTAATAAAATTTTATCTCAACAACCTCAGGAAGAAGAGCGTGTCCTGGAGACTTAGACAGTTAATCTTGGATTTTTATTAATATTTTGGATTCTTTTTGATATGCCCTAGCCTCTGGTACACAGCTGTCTTCATTTTGATGCTAGAATGGGAGAGATCTTTGGGTGCCTTTATGCCTGTGATTCTTGTCTTATTTTATAGCGCTGTAATAAAAATAGCACCATCAGTGTTCAGTGCTCACCACAGTACATTTAAGCAACTGAAACAGAACTTCTGGAGAAACCGAGTTTATTCCTAGACAGCAACTGCTCACAAAAGGTCTAGCTCCCAAGTCTTTCAGTATGTGCCATTCATTTTCTGTTCAGCACCACTTATGAAGTTTATTAAAGTAACTTTATTGGGTTATGTTGCACACAAGAGGATATTCAGAATTCCATCTTGACCTTCACAGCAGTATCTAATACTGCCTAGAAGATAACCAACAAACATTTTTTCTTTGTATATACAATCAGGATTCTAAGCTTGCAGCTACTTATTGACAAATCCTTACCAGTTTCAGTTAAATACAAGAAAATCTAAGAACATTGAGAAATTTGAAAATAAGCATTACCATATTTTTAATGTATTTTGGATGGTTTAGCTCAACTTATTAATTACTCTTGATTTCCAGGGCTTAATTACAGACAATTTTTACAAAAGCAACATCATGTCTTAACATTAATCAAAGATAACATTTAAGATATTTTTATTGTGCAAAACTTAAGCAATAAGTCTTATTAGTACAATAAGCTGAAAAAGCAAGGGATATTTAACACAATATTCATATTCAGTGTGCAGTTTTTATCCCTACTTCCATCTTTTGATGTGGAATCTAGAATTCCCATCAGTAAGTGCAGTCTGAAAATACCAAGTTTGTTTCACCTTTTGTAATTTGGAGGAGACTCAGAATATATTTTTGCATTAGATTTTTATGCACAATTAAGACAGCTGTTTAAGTTGATAAATACAAATTAAGACACTGAAAAGGGTGAAAAAATACATACTGAAGGCATCCACCCAAATGGTGGTATGACAATAATTTACAGCTTATATTCAAAAATACAATTGATATTCTGATTTTCCATTTTGAACTCAAGATTTTAGCAAATAACCCAAATTTTGTTTAAAAATTCTGGCATCTGCTAATTGAAAAAGTAATTTAATACAAAATTTTAATTAAAATCTTTAGCTTATTAGTATTAAGTACTACCAGTCAAGGCAGTCACAAAAGACTGATGTTTACATAGCATGATATAGACAAATATCTCCTTCAGAAACAGGGAGATTATGTTTGGCTAGGAACACAATCAGAGCATTTCCTGAATGTTTTAGTTATCTTTGCCTTCCACATCATAAACATGTGCAACAATTCCTTAATTTGAGAAAAAAATGCACAGAATTCCACTCAAGATTTAAGATGGTGCTATCACTAATTCAAATTCTCTATGTATAAATGTATCAAGAACTCTTCAGTAGTCAATTTAATATTCAAAAGCAGATCAATAGTTTTATGTAAACTTGTTAAAAAACAAACCACCACATAATTTGGCTTTAAAGTGACAAAGTATTTTGCTTAATATAATTTACTAAACATGTGAAGAACTAATGTCAAACTACAATTTCAAAAAGATGCAGAGACTGGATTATCTCTGATATTGAAATACTCGATTAAAATACATAATTATATAAAGAATCTCCAAAACATGTAATTACAATTTGTTACAGTGGTATTGTTCATTCCAGTAATAATCCATCCTATAAGGAGGCTGCAATGTTAACTAAAATACACTAACCTGTTGTAGTTCCCAATTAGAGAACATCAATATTCTCCCTCTGCCTCTCTTCTGCCCTGAACTTACTAAAAAGCAGACTAGTTTTTCTACCTAAAGAAAAAGGGAATTATGCTCACTATCCAGATGGTCATTCCTTAGCCCTCATCAAAATCTTGTCAACTTATCTACAATTGTTAGTTTTAGGCTAGTAACAAATTTTGCAGTAAAGTGTTAAAATAGATGGAGTAACTAACATGCCATCTTCTGCATTTTAAATCACTGAAATCTACATATCAAAATACTTACAGAAGCATGAGTGCTGGTGACATCATTGACTCTTACAAACTGAGCCTTCCGTAACAGTTGCACAGATGGAGAAAGATGCCTTGAGATAAATGGAAATAAAATCCAACTGAAGAAAGATTTCCTAATATTGAGCCCCAATTCCTTACAAACTAACACACGTATTTCAGTGACAGACACTGCTCATTATTCGGCCCTGTCTCTCTCCCAGAATCAGCTTCATAAGCTGTTATCACTCCAATTAAAAAAAAATAAAATACACCCTGTTAAAATATTGTATATGGAGTTCTGGATTCCAAAAATAAAATGTAAAGGCAATTTCATATTCTTGCTATGAAACTTCAACTGAAAAACATGAATGATTATAAAGAAACCAAATTGCATTGTATCTATATCGATACAGTTCTGTTAGTGGAGAATTCAGCAACTTTATAAGTTCAACATGTGCAAAATTCAATTACATTTTGAAGAAAATTCCAGTTTAAAAGTTTATATATAATTTCATATATGACAGGCCAATAATCTAAAGGCCAATCTAAAACAAAGGTGTACAAAGTTTGCTTCAAATCTCCCTATACCCCCCCAAAAAGGCACTAAGTGGTTTAAGTGTGCAAATGGCTTCTTAGAAGAAACAGTGTACAAACAGAGCCTGTTTCATCAGCTCTGCATTCTTTAGTGATTTCCTAGAGAGTATTGCTATTAATGCTATCTACAGTATGACTTTCTAAAGAACAGAAGACAGTCAGTCCACAGAATCACAGATATCTTTCACTTTCTGATTGAAGTCTTCAGGTTGATCAGCATACACATAATGACCTGCACCAAGGATAGCCTAGAGGATAAAGGTGAAGAAAGAGGTCAAAATCACAAGAATGTAGTAAGCAAATAAATAAATACTGGGATATGTCAAGAACCTGACTTTTACACATTACCTACTTGATATGCTATTACTTGAAAAGACAAATGTCAAAACTGAACTGATGTCTTGCACCCAGCCTGTGTTAATGCAGTTAGCACAACTGCTGCCAGGAGGTGGTATCATACAGCCTAAAAAGGACTGTAAACATAAGGAAAAACGAAAGCGGTTTCAGCTGTTGAAGGAACTTTGCTACAGAGGAAAAGAGGGTAAAACTACTGGTTATTCAACTGCGCATCTTGTTGAAAAAAAACGCCATTCAAGCAGACACAAGTCACTGCAAAACGAACTTAGGAGAACGTGCTTTACATAGCAAACTTCTGATTCATCTTCATCCCCTTCATTCTCCACTCAAATAGTTCTGCAAGGTTGCTCTTCAGTTCCATAAGTATTTGCATTAGAGACAGCATCAAATCATTTGTATTCTCTCATTATTAAAATGATATGGAAGAGACTAAAGAAGGTACTAGGATAAATGATTAAGAACTCAGAAGCTTAAATTGCTGGGGATTTTCTAGACTTGTGGAAGCAGATTTCAACCCTCCAAATTAACGACTACTATGTTAAGCAGGGACAAGTAAAATCCAAATTATGCAATATGGGGAGGAAAACCCCAGCCTGTGACCTAAATTATTTCACAGCAACTATGTAACAAAATTAAGGGCTTAAGTAACCACACACAGGGTGGTTACCCTATTTCTATAATTTATCATTCTCTGCCAAAACTGGTAGGAAGCAAGCCATCAGCATAGTGTACAGCAAAGGTACTTGACCTATTTTCTTTCCATTTTATAATCAGTCTGAGATTAATATTTATTTAAATCTATTTTCCCCTCCCTCCATTAAAACACTGCCTCTTAAGTCTCTAAATGAAGCCCCTAAAACGTATAGCTATGTTATTGTGTTAAAATCCCCCACAAAGTAAAAATTAATTAGAAATAAGCACACATAATAAAACCCCAGAACCTCTGTGCATTTTACCAAGGATGGCACTGCCAGTCCATGTCTCAGCCTCAGCCTCATGAGAACCCTTTCCCTCCTACTGTTTTTTGAAAGTCCCTATAATTTCTACCACTCCAATTTACCTTTTAAAATCTGTACTTGGCTTGACAAAATTTTAACCTGGAATACAAGAGTTCTCCACAGTCTCTTCTAAAAGCCATTGACCAGACTGGAAAAATCTGCCTGAATGGTATATGCTTATCCTACCAATATATTGTACACTTCTTAACAGTGACTTTTTGTTACAACTTTCTCTCTGGTTAAGCAGTGAAGTGACACTTTCAGTCTGGATGTCAACATTTATGAAGTGTATTTTTGCTCTTTAACACATGCAAACAGTTCAATAACAATGTTTTTTCTCTGAGTTCCAGCTCTGATGTCAGCTACATCAAGATTATAAAATTTTATTTGAATGACTTGTAGTATACTATCAACATCACATACTGTACACTTCTGTCCAGATAGATCTAGACATCAGTAAGAAGACGGCTGGTGTATTCAAACATTTTACCACCTCATAGCATTGAAACATATATGCATATTCAATTATCACAGCTGGCTGATTTGACAATGCGTGAAGAATACTTTTAAATTAATTTGTTTTTATAGAAATCAACAAAAAATGCAGTGTGCACATTCACATCAAGTTGCAAGTACACACATTTTTAAATGGTAGTGCCATACCTTCTAAACAAGAATGTATTGGCTAGGAAGACAACACTAAGTATTTTTTTAATGATTTAAAGACTCTTACAAGAACCTAAGCACCAGGTACAAACTACTCTCTTATCAAAGAAACGAAAGCATTATACAGACAGATTAGGACAGCTTATGAGACCCTCCTCACTATGTCATACATATATGCAGATATTAGGACTGCTGTGGTTTAAAACACAGACAAAACCACAGATACTTACCAGTGACCACAAAAACTACTTGTACTAGCACATTGTAGAGCAAAGTATTTTGTAGAGCAGAAGAACGACCTTGGCCAAAGATCTAATTGAGTTTCTAGTGCTACAGTAAGTTTCCTTCTTAGTCTGGGAACTCAATACTCTTTTGTCTACATTTTCTCTGATCTAACGCTTGTTTTCTCTCTCTCTGTTACAGAAATCAGAAGTTATTACCCCAGGCTTTAAATCAAAGGGCCAGCATTCCACAGTTGGTATAAAAAACATAGATATGGTTTAAACAAATACACACAATAAACAAACAAGTTTGCTTTAAAAGTTAACTTACTATTGTCTTCACATATGAATTTGGTCTCAGAGACTGGATAGTGCTGCCAGAATTGCCATCTATACATGAACGTGCTCCATAGACCACAGTGATAGGAATGTCTCGATCCATTTGAGGAATCCGCTGCAGCATCGGCCTTTTTGCCCATCCGTAAGGAATAGTCATGTTCTTGAAAGCTGTTTCACCACTTCAAGTCATTCAAAAGGGTAAAAACAATTAAATTTCCATTGGATCTGCCTTTTCTCTAAACTGGAGTATCTGTGCCTTTTGGTAACACAGAGTGCAACAGTACATAAGGCTGGGATTTTTTACTATTAAGAAACCTAAGTTTTCAAGATTTGCATGTAATTTTCAATAGAACCTATGTTTTTACAGTACTGAGTGATAACACTTTGTCCTGGTTTCAGCTGGGATAGAGTTAGTTTTCTTTTTAGTAGCTAGCATAGTGTTATGTTTTGGATTTAGTATGAGAATAATGTTGATAACACACTGATGTTTTCAGTTGTTGCTAAGTATTCTTTATACTAAGTCAAGGATTTTTCAGCTTCTCATGCCCAGCCAGTGAGAAGGCTGGAGGGGCACAAGAAGTTGGGAGGGGACACAGCCAGGGCAGCTGACCCAAACTGGCCACAGGGATATTCCATACCATGTGACGTCATGCCCAGTATATAAGCTGGGGGGAGTTGGCCTGGGGAGGTGGGGGCAGATCGCTGCTCAGGAACTAACTGGGCATTGGTTGGCATGTGGTGAGCAATTGCATTGTGCATCACTTGTTTTGTATATTCCAATTCTTTTATTTTTATTATTATTGTCATATTATTATCATTATCATCATTATTTTCATTTTCTTCCTTTCTGTCCTATTAAACTGTCTTTACCTCAGCCCATGAGTTTTACTTTTTTTTTCCCCCTAATTCTCTCCCCCATTCCACTGGGTGGGGGGGGGAAGTGAGCGAGCAGCTGCGTGGTGTTTAGTTGCTGGCTGGGGTTAAACCATGACACACTTAAAAAACTTTAAAAGTAAAGCATATCATTCTAAGAAATTTGTTCCAAATTAAACCACTGTAACAATTTTTTAATTAAAAATTAGTGCCCAAACTCTCAGAATCAACACACACAGGTAGGTTAGAAGAAATATTGAATTAGAATAGCTTTTACATTTTTCAGTTTCTGGAATTCAGAAAAAGTGCAATGCTATTTTTTTCTTCAATTAATACAATAAATGTTACAATTTTAAAAAAAAAGCACACATACTGTTGCCACAGGCACTCAGTAAATGAAAGACAGAATTCAAAACATACACCGGGAAACTCATACTCACCTGGGGGACTGTACATTGCAGTGGTAGATATATTCAGCCACAGTGTTATCATCAAACATTGATGAATATTTTCGCTTGAAATCTGGTCTTAAACGTTGAACAAGGCTTAATCCTGTTCACACAGAAAATGCTATTACAGGAGGAATTAATATGGACAACTTTATCAGCTTGTCCAACACTTTTCTTTACAAGCCTTCAAACACGTTCCCTTGAAACTCATGATGAATTCTAAACCCAATGTCTTGTTTCACCACTTGCATGTCTTAGGAAAACATGATGGCATTACACCAAACAGGAATGAAATATAAATATTCTAAAGGATTTTATGCTGCACCAGAAGAGGGGCAGTTTAATCCCTGCTGAATACATATGGGGAACATTTGAGAAGGGCCACTGCTGCAATAGAAGAAACATGCAAAGGGGACCAGCAAAAGGGCTAAGCAGAGTACCTTTTTGCTACCAGTTTAGTCTCACATTATACCAACACTGTCTTTCTCCTTGCTGTGGCAGCACTGGGTGGGCCAAAAGCATCCCACCTTTCAGAACCAGAAGACACTGTTGAAAAAGCTGGGTTGTTTTATTTCCTCAGATGTAAGCCTGTGCTCTCCTTTTACAGAACAGTCTTCTTTTCAAGCTAGTTCATCTAACTAGTGCTTAGTTGAAAGAACAGAAGTCTATGCTGAAAAACAGGTGTAGAAATCTTGACATAAGACCGAAGAACTGCTATAAATTAAGAGATTTAACCTAGGAAAGCTGTAATCCCCATGCTCTCTTAACAGCCAAAGTGGAGAAGCTGGTCCCTTCAGGGGCCAGTTCAGGCTTTCTAAAGTTAAGCTCCTATTCTGAATCACTTCTTTAAGGAAGAAGCCTCTTCTAGTTGACCAGATGGATCTCTGGCATAAGAGCCTCACCAAGGGCTAATCTTAGTCTAAGAATATTATTCATGCCTGAAGAGATAGGCTCGCAGTTTACCAACTGAAAATAGAATCATATCATAGAATGGTTTGGGTTGGAAGAGACCTTAAAGATCATCTAGTTCCAACCCCCCTGCCATGGGCAGGGACACCTTCCACCAGACCAGGTTGCTCAAAGCCCCATCCAACCTGGCCTTGAACACTTCCAGGGATGGGGCATCTGCAACTTCTCTGGGCAACCTGTTCCAGTGTCTCACTACCCTCAAAGAACTTCTTCTTTACATCTCATCTAAATCTACCCTCTTCCAGTTTAAAGTCATTACCCCTTGTCCAATCACTACATGCCCTTGTAAAAATTGTCTCTCCAGCTTCCCCTGTAGGCCCCCTTTAGGTACTGGAAGGCTGCTCTAAGATGTCCCCGGAGCCTTCTCTTCTCCAGGCTGAACACCACGAACTCTTTCAGCCTCTCTTCATAGGAGAAGTACTCCAGCCCTCTGATCAGCTTTGTGGCCCTCCTCTGGAGATGCTCCAACAGGTCCATGTCCTTGTTATGCTGGAGGCCCCAGAGCTGACTGCAGTACTCCAGGTGGGGTCTCATGAGAGCAGAGTAGAGGGGGAGAATCACCTCCCTCGACCTGCTAGCCATGCTTCTTTTGATGCAGCCCAGGATATGGTTAGCTTTCTGGGCTGCAAATGCACATTGCTGTGTCATGTTGAGCTTCTCATCAACCAACACCCCCAAGTCCTTCTCAGCGCTGCTCTCAATCCATTCTCCGCCCAGCCTGTATCTGTGTTTGGGATTGTCCCAACCCTTGTGCAGGACCTTGCACTTGGCCTTGTTCAACTCCATGAGGTTTGCACAGGCCCACCTATCAAGCCTGTCAAGGTCCCTCTGGATGGCATCCCTTCCCTCCAGCATGTCAACCGCACCACATAGCTTGGTGTTGTCGGCAAACTGGCTGAGGGTGCACTCGATCCCACTGTCCGTGTCGCCAAAGATATTAAACAGCGCCAGTCCCAATACCGACCTCTGAGGAATGCCACTTGTCACTGGTCTCCACTCGGACATTGACATGTTGACCGCAACTCTCTGAGTACGACCATCCAGCCAATTCCTTATCCACCAAGTTGTCCATCCGTCAACTCCATGTCTCTCCAATTTAGAGACAAGGATGTCATACAGGACAGTGTCAAATGCTTTACACAACTCCAGGTAGATGACATCCACTGCTCTCCCTTATCCACCAATGCTGTAACCCCATTGTAGGAGGCCACCAAATTTGTCAGGCACAATTTACCCTTAATGAAGCCATGCTGGCTGTCACCAATCACCTCCTTATTTTCCACGTGCCCTAGCATAGTTTCCAGGAGGATCTGCTCCATGCTCTTGCCAGGCACAGAGGTGAGACTGACTGGCCTGCAGCTCCCACAGTCTTCCTTTTTTCCCTTTTTAAAAATTGGGGTTGTTTCCCCTTTTCCAGTCAGTGGGAACTTCATACTGTTGTTGATCTGTGCAATTATGATGATGTCACTTCTTCCCACCTACCCCTGGCCAAAGGCCTGGTACTATTTATGCAGACTTTGTCACAGTGATCTATGCTTTTGTAACCTTGAGATTAGACTATTGCAACACGCCTTTATGTATGCTTTAAATCAATTTATAAAACTAATACAGTGCAAGAGAAAATAATTCCCTTATGAAACAGTGATTTAAGTCCTGAAGCGATGAAGATTTTGTGAACGTTCTGCAGTTTGCTCTGCTGCTTGTATTTTCTCTATAGAGAGTTCAATTGCTGGACTTATGTCTTCTTCTGTCCGTCCGTTTGTGGTTTTTTTTGAACAGAAACAATACAGCTGGCTTGGAATAAGAGTACCTGGAAGAAAGAGACTAATTCTGTGTGTTCCAGTGCCATCAGCATAGAGGCCACAGAATCCCCATTTCCAATAACTAGGGGACCGAAAGTTACTGAATTTTAGAATTCACTTTCTGTTTTGATAAAATGTGTTTTGTCTGCGGGTCCAATCACAAACCCATTCTCCTTCCCTGGGAATTTACAGGGGAGAATGAAACAAGGGGTCAAGGCACCTTAGAAAAAATTTAGGAATGAAATCACACTGCTTCATTCTCGTAATGTTTATTGAAGACACTCTCAGTTGTCTGGCTGATGTTTTCCATGGTGTCTATGGAAATGCTAAAAGAAATACTAACATTGAAGACTCTGAGTTCCACAAAAAGGGTGTGGTCACAGTGACTAAATTACTGTTGTCCTGAGGAATTTTTAGGTGTCCGGCTCTAGGAATGGAATTCACAAATCCAATCTAAGCACCAAAACCCCTATACTGTGAGCCTCCTGGGTGACTGTTCCAGTTAAGTGAAGGAAAACATGCAAATCAACTAACTGGAAACCACTCAAAGAAAAAGATCTCTCTGGATTCTGTCTCCTCTCCCAAGTTTAAGTATCTGCCTGAAGGTCTGATTAAATATCCATGTGATATTTAAGCACCATGATATCCCAAAGAACCTGGCTCACATTTAAGTGCCTCACTCATACCATTGAACAGGAGCAACTGGCTTTATAGTATAGACAGCTATGCCTGCCCAGCAGCTTAAGCATATGTGCATGTAGAAGAAAACCTGGGTTTGGTTCAGTGCCTTCATCAGGTTGGGTTGGATGCCTACCTCGCAGCACAGTGTTTAAACTTACTCTTCTCTAGAACTTCATCTGTCAAGAACTGCACATGAAGTTGATGATGGAAAACTTTTCTAACACGTGGAGAGAGAAATGGATGAAAAATTTTGAAAAGCACTGCCCTCCACAGCAACCTACAAGCGAGGTTAGGTTGGGGATACCTTGCCAAGACAGGGTCTGTTTCTGCAGCATGGTTTTGACTGCACTTACTTGCTAAGGGAGACAACTTCAGCTTTGAACTCTTCCACATGGATTGATTTATGCATGCATTTCTTATTGGATAAAAGGCATTAAATCAGTGTTTATCACTCAATATGCTTCAGGTTGTTTTGTTAACCGAATTAGCATTTTACTTTAAAAAAAAAAAAACCTGTACAAAACATGTTGCTTGTCTGAAAAACTAATTTTGTCACACTCCTGAAAACAATCAAATAGATCAGCATATTAAAATAAATATTCTAAAATGAGATTTAGGAAACAGATGTGGTTTAAATGTAAACAAAGCCTAGAAATGTCACTAGTTTATCTTCAGACTGAATACTAAAAATAATGAAGAGGTAAGTTAATTGTAACTTGTGAGGGGCCTGAAGGATATCTTTTTTCAAGCCTCTCCAGCTGATACTCCTGTAGTACAGAGAGTAACAAACAGATAACCTCCTTCCCCTATGGAAGGAATACAAACAATGACTTTAAGATTTGATCACACCCTTCTCCCCACAGAAACTAAAACTGTAGTATTTTTGGTAATCCAAAATAGTCACCCCTACCTAGTCCTAGAATTAGGATATAATGAGTTTATCTAACATCTCATCAGTGCTTTTGAAGAAACGTAGAAATGGGAAGGATAGACTGCCACTGTAACGCAGGACACCAATGAGACCTACAAAATTTGCTAGAGTAATAAGAAAATGGCTAATGGAAAGAACCCAGTTTTAATTTAACGTTTCTAAACTTAGGCCAAAGCCCAATGAGTTTATGAGAGACTGCCTTCTAATGTTAACCAAATTTGGAAATCCTGTTTGTCCATCAAACTGCAGATGGAAGGGAAACTAAATGGACTGTGACCAGAGGCAACCAGAAAAAAACCCTCTTCACATTCATGCCTCTTTGTCAGGCTTCCCCAACAGATGTCCACGTAATCTGACTCATTGTAACTGTAGCCTACAATAACGTAACGTAGCTGGCTATAAACTATCGTACTAGTATTTCTCATAGAAAGAGCTTGCCATCTTGTCCTAAAGAGTTCATCTTTCTTCAACCCCCTTCCACTTTTTCCTCCAACTCTTTTCTCTGCGGGTGATATGGGCTTGCAACAAAGCTTATCTTAATGTGATATCTGTCCCATGTTTATGTTTAACGAAAACAGAAACGGTATTTAAGAGTAGCTAAAACTCACCAAAGGGTCCTGCTATCCTCAGCCCAGCTAATGGATTAAATGGACTCAATATAGCTCCTAGTGCTTTGATCCAGATCGGAATTGGTCTCTCGTGTTCAGCATTGTCAGGCCTCTCTGGAAAACCCCATGGCTCCACTAAGATAAGATGTTTGACCCTGTTGGCAAAAAAGGTTCAGAGGTTTAGAGTACATTAATTTTTCTTCAGCTGAGTATGATGGAAATGTGCTATCTGTGGACTATGCAACCTGTTTTAGTCACTTCTATCATAGTGGCTTATTACCTAGTTTCTGATTCATCAATGGTTTTGCTTTCGATAGCTATTAGAGAGAGATTGAATTGTAACTCATCACATGTATGAACACCAGAAACTTGGAAGCTCATGTCCCAAAGAGAAACTCCGTATTCAATAGATACCCACTGTCATACACATTTGAGAAACAGGCCAGTTTTGTTTCTCTTTTTAAAAATAGCCTAAGCTACATGCTCAGTCAATATTATTTGCAGAAGCAGTTTAACTGCGAGAAAAGAAGATAATTGCATCTGTTTTATTTAAGTAAACTTCCTAAAAATCTTTCTTTTCCAAGCCATCTAAGACCTCTGTTCAAAGAAGAGATGCAGTGTATCTGAAAAATCATCTTATCAAAGTAAAATGTGAACTGAGAGAGGCAGAGTAAAATTAGCAGATGTTTTCTAAATTTATTGATTTTAGGTCATGAAAGAAACATCAGAGAGACAATTTATAACATTATTACTCAAAGGAATCTCAGTACAGAGAGCATAGTAGGAGTCTCCAACTATGAATCACTTCAGGCTGTCAGTCCCCCCCAGGCAAAAAAATCTATTTAATCTTGGTAGATTGGAATAGCCCATTTCTGTTTAATCCCATAATAACACCTACTCTAACTGTCCTAGATACTGCTGATTTCTGAAAAAGTGACTCTTAACGAAAGTTTTGCATATTTAAGGCAATTTTCCATGCAAGCTTCATCATCTTTACTTCATTCTTCATAACTTCCCTCTCTTTCAAAGCCACAAGATTTGATACTTAATACAGAAGAGTTCTTGGTGCCTAAAACAATGTCAGAAGTGATTCCAAAGGCTATTTCTGGACTATGATCAGTTGGGAAACCGAAAATCTGTGCTTGAAATGAGGGGTTGAAAAGGATTAACCTCACAAAGATGTTTCTTGGCTGTCAGCTCAGTCACGAGCATGTCTGCACACAGCACAAACACCAATGGTAAGAGAGGACAGGGTAGAATTTAACTATACAAACCAAGCAGGAGAGATTAGAGGCTAAAGAGCACAAACAATGAGGAGCCATTCAGGACAGCCACACGTTCTGTGCAGAAACTATGGCATTAAACATAAACCAGCAAACACATGAATAAAAATAAAGTAAGCTTTCTTTCGTGTTTCCTTTCTTAATAGCTTCCTTCCTATTTGGCATTTCTCCTTTTGGTAATCAAGCCTAAAACATAACCCAGGATAATGGGAAGTTGACCATGAGAATCATTCCAAAAGCAATAGTTCAGAAGTTGTAGTATTTGAAAATCATGACCCACCACCACCCGGGAATATTCTAAATAGGAACCTTTTTGGATTAGTAACCTCAGATGTCCCATGAACAACTTTGGTACAATGTAGTAAGTTAACAGATCATCTAAGCTTGGAGAAACAGCTCTACTTTCCTAACAATATGTATCCAGAATCCCTTAAGCCTCTAATGCATTGTTAGATAACCTGGCTGAAAGCTGTGCTATATTTATCACTTGATTCAATGCTGTCTTAAAATCCCACCAGTCAATTTGCTAATTTGATGGTTTTAGTTTAATTTCAGAGAAACATTAGTAATGTGAGAGCACAAACTGAAACACCCCCAAATTAATTAACCCCAACCTAAGCAAAGAGAGGCATGACAACAAAGTGTCATTCTCAGTGTAAGACAGCAGGGGGCAGAAACAATACTCCATCCCACAGGGCTGGGATAGCCCCATTTATAGATACGTCAGAAAAAGGGGTAAGGAACTTGTAAGTGATCTAACTACAGTTAGCTAGAAGTTGGTTTATGCCCAAAAGGATAACAGGTTTACGTCCCTAGAGCAGAGGACTGCATTTCTTCACTGCAACTCCGGATTTAGACACCCGCCTACTTTCACACATCATTTCCAGCTGCATGTGCCAGGTGTGGTCCACTTGGAAAGACGCAAAGTGTTTTAGCAAAAAATGAGGTATGAATTTATTTCAAAATCTCCAAATGAGAGACAAAGGAATGTATATGGTATAAACTGATGTGAATATAAAAGAATAAGATACGTTTTGTATAATATAGAATCTGCCATACTATGTGGAAAGCTAAACTTTTATCCACAGTTTTTCGCAGGAGTCCACTATGTGTATCTAAACAAAGGCAATGTCTTTTTTTGATACAGAATGACTTCAGCTGGTGGGATCCTAGCTCACCAGGGGCTATATAACCAGACTATATAAAAAAAAGAGACAAATTATTAGTTTAAGTGAAAAAAAAAAAAAGATTAGCTGTTGGCACAATGGAGTGCAGAAAATGCTGATGAAATACAATTACAAGACTGCTGCAGCTGGGTTGTTTTTCAAAGAAGAAGTATGAAGTGGCATACAGACAATTTAAATCAGTCACTAAAATAATTTTTACATCATCATGCTGGCACCAGGCCGACTTCTAGCATATAGCCGTAAATAACTTAGGGGAATTACGTTCAGAAGTTTCAATGTTATCCATAATAATGGGAAGTTTGGCAGAAACAGGCTTATTTTCCCTTCACAAACCTGTGTTTGATCAGAGATGTCACAAATCATCCATACATAAATACAATCTTGTTGTTTTGCCTTATAACTTGGCAAGGGGATACTGAACAAAAAAAGAGGTACAGAAATGTACACAGAAATGCATGTTTACCATATCTACTTATTTCTATTAATCTGGAAACAAACCATACAATTAATACTTCGGGCTTAAAATTCAGTATCAAGTTTCTTTAAATCAGCACAGTCATTTACTTAAAGATAATCTGTAAAGAGACTGATGAAATAAAATCTGTGTTAAAATCACTAGTCAAATACAGAAAAGGAATTCCTTCATTCCTTTATTTTCACATACCTTGATGGGTATTTTAATGAGTAAGCAGCAGCCAGGAATCCACCTAGGTTGTGTCCAAGTAAAATCATTTTTTCTAACCCCACCTCCTTTCTCCATTCTTCTATGGATTCCACAAACTGGTTTTCTGCTTCCTGAGCATCAGTGTCAAAGTGTGGTCTACTGCTACGTCCAAATCCCAAGAGGTCCACAGCATGAACAGGCCTGTTCTCACAGAGATCTTCAAAATTGAGAGCCCACAGTCCAACACCTCCTCCAAAC
Source organism: Haliaeetus albicilla (assembly GCF_947461875.1). NCBI lineage: Eukaryota > Metazoa > Chordata > Aves > Accipitriformes > Accipitridae > Haliaeetus > Haliaeetus albicilla. The sequence continues at coordinate 34,224,850 of NC_091484.1, read as the reverse complement.
CCATGCAGGAGAACAAGTGGAGTTTTATGTGAAAGGTCTGGAGAGAATGTCAGTGTCCATATTTTATTTCCATTAGATATATACACATATCGTTTATTGTATGTACTTGCAATACCTGAAGAAAGAGTGGGAAAAAATTATGTTGCTAGATGTGCCTGATAAAATATGAAGTATATTCTACAAAACCCGCTGTTTTAAATAGGAGCTCCCTTTCAAAGGGGAGAGCCTACAATCAAATATTTAAATAAGGGAACAATGAAAATCTAAATATAAACCTGTTTATTTAATTATAGTGTAAAAGCCATATTTAAAAACTTCTCTGATTATATTTAATGTAAATTTATATAAAATCTAGTGGTATCTATGAATCTTATTAAAAAACAAAGACTTACATTTTAGCATTTTGTCCTCAGCCTCTTTAAGGTGTAGCAGTGATGTGGGACACCAAGCAGGAAGCCAGCTGAATAACCATCCTAACCTACAACAGCAATAGAGAATAAAAATTTCTTGAGCAAGATGGTAATTTTTTGCACCATTTGATGCTCTGAAGACATTTCTTTTGCTGCTTTTCATAAAAGAACCCCAATTACACACCATGCAGGACAGGAGTGTGCAGTGGGAGGGAATTCACTTTCTCCTGAATTCTATAAAGTGGTGTCATAATCAGGGGTGTTCTTCAAACAGCACGCTGTTTGTCCGCTGTGTGTTCCTTATCAGAGTGTACTGTTCTATCTCCGTCAGAGCAGGCTTCTTCTAAGAACGTGGAGACATCAGCCCTCACGCCGACCCGACAAGCCTGGCACAATCATTGGGGTTTCTACACTCCTCTCAAGTTCCCTTGGAAGTCTGCCTGCACGCACATTACCCTGCATGAACCTACTATTTCCAAAAAAAGCAATAAACCATGCACTTCCCAGCCTAACTTGAAATGATTCATATACTAGATAAATTTAAAAAGTGAAAAATACGAAGGCTTATTCTAGCAAAGCAAAAAACCAGGGCCTTCATTACCAACTTAGAAGCAAAGTCCCAGAGGAAAACAAAACAGAATTTCAATTCCCCCAACAGAAGCTGCTTTTCCAGCTGTCAGTTACTATCTTGGTAGAACTAGCTTGACCATGAGAGCAGGGGGAATGACTCAGCTAGCAGCGTTGCCTCACTGACAGTGCTTCAAAAGACACAGCAGTTGGGTACAGCTCTTCCTGGGTGTTAATTTATCCTTTGTTTTTAAGACGGAATCCTATTTTTCCCTCTCTCACCTGTTTTTGAAGTGGCTCAGACTATCTGTGCTACTGTAGGACCCCAGACGATTCCTCACAGGGAAGAGGATAAGGTCACCAAATTCACAAGCAACTTTAGCACTTTTTTCCTACACTGAACTGCTTTCCAGTTAGTTATAGTATTTTCAAGACTGAACACTGCAAATACTAATTGTACAACAATTAATGTTAAAAGACCATAAGTATACTAATGTCCAATTTTTCAGGGTGTACACAACACATTGATAACAAATTACAGATCTAGCCCCCCCAAGTTCTTTACCCAAAGGACCTTCTCTCCCCTGCTTTTTAAGAGATTGAGCTACTTTAGCTGCATAACTACTTAAGTTTATGATACAACATAAAAGGTTTTCTGGGGATGCACAATGCAATCACAAGCAGCACTGTTCGGCTTCATATAAACATGTTAGGGGATATAAAGAAAAAAACCCCTAAACCATACTTGATCAAAAAGGATTAATCATCCAGTCACCCATGCCCACTGCTATTCAGTAATATTTACTCCTCTGAGAAACGCACTGATGTGTGGCTGTTCTGTAAATAAGCTTCCTAAACCACCAGACTGTGGGAATCATTATAATGGTGTATTGAGGGACTGGGAAAGGATGGTTGCATGTCATTCCATGCCATGTCCTCATGCAACCTAAGAAATGAAGGCGCTCAGCATCTTACAGGAATGGGCATCCAAGTATTTTGCTTCCACATTAATCTATGCTTTTATTTAAAAGGAAGATTTTTAAGAGGTTAAAGCTGGCACCAGCCAAAAGCAGTTTCACCAGCAAATAACTGTGAAATCTGAGTTTAAATCACTAATTGTGTCCAATGTTATGAATCACTCTGGTAAATTATTAAACAATAGCTATGTCACCACCCTCCTGAGACAAACTTTCTGCTAGTTACATGCTTAACTAGGCATTTTCATTCATAACTCCTAGGTCAGAAGCACAAAACCGAATCACTATTTCCCTCAAACCAAAACTATAGGAAATGTTTCTTCTTGGCAAAACCACTGATTCAGCAAAGGAACTTCTTTAAAGTGTTGTTTTTTTTTTTACAGAAAAGCTGCAACATGTCAACATGAAGACAGTGCGGAGATATGACCACAATGAAATACAAATGAAATCTACAGTTCACAGTCCCAGAATTTTATTTCCCAGTCTTAGGGAGACACCTGGATACTCATTAAAAATATTTAGAAAATTGTATCGGAATAAGAAAGTTATAACATAGATGCCCACTCTTTCTTTTGTTAGTTATCAGTACTGTTTATAAATACTGAGATTTTCATTCAGAAGAGACATCACATACACATAGCCTGATGAAGTCAGCAAGCTGAAACACTTAAAAACTATGTTTGCAATTCAGTCATTCTGTACTTGCTGAACTAAAAGAGAAAGTGGAGAAGGCTTTCTGTCAAAACAGTGATCACTTTCCAGAAAAGTTATTTTAGAAAGAAAATATTTAGTTACTTATATTCAAGACTTAATCCTTTGGTTTTCACCCCCTCCTTCCAAAAATTATTTACCACATTGCTAGATGTTTTCCACATGTGGAGAACAATCAACTATTTAATCTATTTGAATAATTTCTCTGATAGTTTTGGAAGAGTAGAGTGTGACTGTATAATTTCTTTTGTACATCCGTCCTAAACGTGTCTTCTAAATGCACACAAGAATGTCAATTGCTTACATGGCCTATCATTTTTATTTCTGTGATATAAAGTTAAAAGAGCTATGTAACGTCAAAAAAGAAGCAATGGACCTTTCAAGACACTGTACTCACCAGCACTGGAGATAAGATATGAAAGAAAACTAAAGATTTCCACTAGTTTCACTTTGTAAGTGAGCTACCCACCGTCAAAAGAGGCAGACCCCCATTCTGCTTTCATCACCCACCACTTCCCAAACACTCTGTTTCCATCTTTCTTTTTACAAAAAGAAAACTCAACAGTGGAACTGTATTTTGAGGCATTAAGAAATCCATTGGGCTTAGCTGCTTGCCGAATCAAAAAGCGTGAAATAAATCTGGCAACTGACAGCCCAAATTTCTATCATTTTTATACTGATTGTACACATGGACGTTATGTGCCAAATTACCAAGGCATGTAACTAGTAGTATTTAACCTGTATATTCGTTTGTGGCCATGCAGTAACATAAACCAGTGTGCACATCCATGCTAAAATAAGCAACAGTCAGTAGGGCAGAGCATGCCATAGCATGCTTCCTTGCATCTCCTATTTTGCGTCAGTTACACTTATTCACAGCCACATGAAAAAGTCTGGAGTACTGGAAGCTGGAAAAATCAGAGGCCAGCTGACCTGCTGGGTGTTCAAAGAAGTCACTCCCTCTGCCTACAGACCTCCACACTTCTAGTAACATGTCTGGGGCAGGAGACCAGAAGGTAAGGGAAAGCCCCAGAGACATGCACTGGATGGCCTTAGATATGGAGAAAGTCGAGGTGATTAGTGTGCGGCTAGAAGATTAGTAAGATCATCATCAGCCTACGCTGATAACCAAATACAGTAATAAATAATGAAAAAAAAAAAAAGGGACACAGGCACAGACATCTGACAACATGGAGCTGCAACGGCTATGTGCAGGGGCCAACCCACCAGCCAGGACCTAACACATTGGCTGGTTGGAGCACGTGTCCTGTTTCCCTGGGTCCCAGCATAAGGATAAAAATAAATAAATAAAATAATTATTTAAAAATAAATAATAATTACTATGTTTAGACATGTAAGGAATAAAGAATAATTGAATATCATGTAAAATGTAACTAAGGATAACACCGCTTTTCCGTAGCTGCCTGAATGTTAATTTGAATCAAGAACTTGCTGTCACAGCACAGCTTAAATTGCCCGAGGGTAACTTTCAAAGGAACTGGGAATCAAGTAGAGGCAGAGGTATAGCAAACCTGACCCACCCATCCACCTCCACTAATTACGTCAAATTGGATGAAGAAGATGGCAAATAGGTAACTTGGATACTACCATTCTGTCAGCTAAATTAATCCTGTTTAGCTTGGTGAGAATTGATTACATCCAAGACAACTGATGGATCTGTAGTCAGCTACAAATTTGACATACTCCACAAAAAGCTCATGAAAGCTTAGATAATACAGAAGAATTGAAAACATCTATTGTAGCACTGAGGTATGCACTCAAACAGCTGAATAATCTATCTAATTTCTGGCTTATAATGTGGATTTAAAAAATGAAGCTCTACCGTATAAAGATGTTCAACAAATGTTCAGCAGAAGTTGCTTATAACTCTATCTAGGAGATAAAAATGTACATGGAGCTCACTCTCACTTTTCAAGCTGACAATTTACTTACTCACATGACAGTTATATGAATGCATGGCTTACAAGAGGTATTAAGGTGAAAATCATTCAACAGAGGTTATTTTCCCACGTGCACCACCATTGTAGATCTAACTGTAATAATCTATGCAAAGCCTGTGTGGCCAAAAAGCAAAACAAAAAACCCGTAAGCAACAGAACTCCACTAAATCAGAATAAATGAAAGCAACACCATTTGCTGCATGATGATTTGTCAAAAATTGCTGACCCACCAAGACAGGACATGCAGAGATCTTTCTACAATACTGAAATATAAAAGTTGGCTTTCCACTAAGAATTTTGAAGTTAGTAAGGTAACCAAAACTCCCAATACGGACCAAGAAACAGGTGCTGAAACATGCATGTTCCCTGTCATGAAGATTATTTGGCCTTAAAAATGACATCAGTAGGGGAGCCAGAGCTCAGGGTATACAACAATTACACAATTCACAAGCAAAGGATTACTGGAATGTAACCGTTGCTCTGCACGAGCAACAGAGCTGCATATCTGTTTCTGTCTTGCTCTCCGCAAATGAACATATTTAAGATTTTTAATTGAATTTGTGAAGACAATGTGGCAAACTACCAACGTTTTAGCTAGGGAACAAGCTCAAAAACTTAAAATGCTGAAACACTGAGTGAACTCACTGGTGAACCATTTCAAGCTTTACCCTTTACCCTTAAAACTTATTAGAATCAAGCTGATCTTTCAAAAACCCTAACCCTCTCCTCTCCTGACTCTCAGAATTAATTCCAGGTATTTATAAGGAAGAAAATAAAATCAAATTAATGCAGGGAATTTGTTGTACTGTTTCTGCCCAGCACCAAGAGGAATGGCATCGTGATTTTCAGGGTCATCCACCTGGTATGGCAGTTACGAACATCCATCAATTTGAGCTAGCCTCAAATTAAGAGAATCTTGCACTGTAACAGAAAAACAAGGGTAAGCTAATAGAAAGACAGCTCAGGCTCTCCCATCTTGCTTCCGCATAAAGTATTTCTGAAGTACTGTGCAAGCAAAGGAATTCAGAACTGCCGATGTGTTGAAATCTAAATATGATAAGCATCATAAGGCTTACTATTCTAAGGTCTCACGTAACCCCATCACATAAAAACACTTAAGCATTGTACTTCAATGGAACTAGTCATATATTTAAGTGTTCCGCTGAACTGAGTTTAGAGTGCTCAGCGTTTTATCAAAACAAACCCTAAGTACTTAAATATTATCATTAATCCACAAGTAACACTCAAAAGAGATCAATAATTTAAAGAATGGAGCAACCACCTGCAGGGAAAAGCAACTCACTCAGCCCTTTCAATTGTTACAGAAATACTAAGAATGGGCAAACCAGAAGGAGTGAAAAGGAGCATCAGGTATTCATAACACATGAAGTCAACACATCAAATTTAGGGCAAACTGCCAATTTTAAAAGAAAAACTGTTTTACTATAAAGATCTAAGGACACTTTCTAGTTAACATAGGATTTTGTATGGATGGATGCTTAAGTGAAATAACTAGAGATACACTTCTACCCTTTTCATTATCTTTTTTTCTTTTATCTTTTTTTTTTTTTTTTTAAAAGGAACAGCAGGAATAAGTCTGTCTACTGAATGTTTTCTGCATTTTCCTCAGCATCAGCAGTAGGCTACTTTTGTGTACAAAGCCTAAGAGGTAAGTAGGATGTGGTTTCTTCCATCCTTAACAGCATCAAGTTTTCAGAGCAAATTCTACTTTTGGTTACTAAATTTCAAGTTTACAGGTAATGACCTGAAACAATACAAAGCAAAAGAAACAGTCAAGGATAACAGAATCAAATAGGACTTTGTGTGTCAAAATGTCAGAGAAAAGTAGCAGGTTTACATCTGGCTAGTTTATGTCCAAGATAGAGTTAAGTTATAATAAACTTTTCCTTTCCCATTTCATTAATTTAAAGGCCTGCAACACCAGCATACTGAGTGCTGTTTACGTGACTGATTATGGCAAGAATTAATGCTTTTTAATTAACACTTACTAGCAACACTACCATTACAAAACCCCCTACTATTTAAGTAAAGAAATTTTTTTTTTTCCAGCATTCACTATACCCGAGTTCCATCTTGTTCTCTGTTTACTCCCAGGAGAATTTCCCTTGCATGTAGATTGTTTAACAAATCACTGGGGGAAAAAAAGTACTTTGGAGAAAAATGCAATAAACCTATTTCACCTAGTGTGTGAAAGAACAATAAAACATGTTTCTAAAACTCCAATAAATTGAAAAGTAAACTTGAGGAGATACAGAGGTGGCAACTATTTTCAACTCAAGAAACTTTTAAAATTATTATATATTGGAACTGCATATCTCTGAATCAAATTTGATAACATTTTTCTGTTTGATAACACAATTTTAAATGACTAATAGTGATAAGAAATTTAAAACACATAAGGTAGTACCACTAAAATTAGGATGTCAATCATTGTGGATTTATTTTTATGAACATTTTCAAGTCCTCCTATACGGTTTCAGACAAGCAAGCAGTCTCTCTAGCATCAACAACTGTAATCATTTAAAATCCAAGAAAATTACACATCCAAGCTTAGTACTAGTTTAAAGCAGAAATCTTGCTATGAGAGGGAAAGTTGGGGTGGAGAAAGTTTTAATGTAAAGAAGTAAATAAAATACATTCTTAAAGACCAAGATAAATGCTCCTTCTGTCCAAAGAATATATAAGAATATAATGGTGAGATTTTCTTAATTATAAAATAAAGTAAAAACTGTAAGGCAAAGCACATTTAATTGGAAATGACAGAATGCATTACTGATTAGCACAAAAGAGGACTCAAATTTCCTAATTAAATTTGGAAAATTTAGGAAATTAGGAAAATATGTTTATCACATGAAAGCAACACGCTCTGCATGAAACTGAGAACAAAATGCAGCAAACATATATTAGACTTAAACTTTTGACAAAAGTAGTTGACTGCAGTTAATATTCAGTGTTAGCTTGTTAAGTCAAGGAAAGCCAATTTTTAAAATGAGAAAGATAAAACACACAGAGAAGTCCATGTGTTAGACCAACTTGGAGAAGCACCCTACTTAAGCGTTTTTATTCCTGCTGGTGTCAGTATGCAGTAAACTGGGTGATGTAACGCCTGAATCTCAGGCCATCCTCACTACCAGCAGATCAGATCAGATCAGATCTAAAAGCTTACTATTCCCTCCATTTTCCCAACTCAACTATTTTGTGGATGCTTTCTCTATCAGACTTGTGAAATGATTCAGCTTTAAAAGAAACTACGTTTTAAACCAGATTAATTACGGAGATCCAGCTACAGTGAAGCCAAACAGTTAACCAGCAGACCTATGGACTAACAAGATGGAAAAAAGACCAGCAAGGCAAGGTGGAGGACGGGCAGCTTTTAAGTCAGAGCTGCCATTTACAGACAGTAACATATAATCATGACCTCAGTCAGGGCAGGGATGTCTTGGGAACAATGCTCAGGATACGGTTTCATGAGAACTTTAAGAGCATAACCAATTTTAGGAGTCCTTGTAGTTCTTCATTCCTGTCGCCAAAGTGCAGCATGTTCTTTAGTGCTTCAGTTTTCTGAGAATAATGAATACAGTCAGAATAATTCAAGCATCCACAATCTATGTATAGTAAGTGTTATTGCAAAGGCTCTATATCCAGGGGAGGAGCTTCTGCATGTACAGTAGATGGAGTAACCACAACAACAGTTTGAATGAGATGTTCCTAGGACAAAAAAATAGGCTCTGGCAGTTGCAGAAAAACATCAGGAGAAGAAAAATATTCCATGTTCCAGTTCATAATCACTGCATGAAAAAACCTTGAGGAGCATACTAAAGAGGCAAGACCCAGAAACAAGAATTAGAAATATGGTATGGGAACAAAACCCCTCAATCCTTTAACAAATGTCTGCTTACCATTTTCATGAGGTGACAAAAAAACCCATGAAATTGCTATGAATGGGTTAAAAAGGAACCCATTTTTTTTCCCCAGATGACATTATAACCCTGCCTATAAAGTTATGTTTAGATGAGTTTTGAGCCAAGATGTTCCATGCAATTAGATGTTGTGAAACTCTTGGATACTTCAGTAACATTAAAATAGAATGTTTTGAAAACCTCTGCATAATATTTCTAGGGAGTGTAATCTACATCAGACCCACTCCAACAAAAAGCCCATGATAGGTTATTGCAGGATATTGCTACACTAGGTCAGAGGTAAAAACAATGCATTCCTTACATACTTACTGCATCTTGAACTCTGTATTAGAACATTCAACATCAGAATGAATGTAAAAATTCAGAAGCAAATTTTATTACTGTCTCTATATTAACGGTGTTACTCAGGACTATCACTTATCAAAATTAACCTGAGAATGTAAATAATGAATGTGAAGCCATAACCAAGGATCATTTTCTGGCTGTTTTAGTAATATTGAAGATTACCGTGTTACTTAAATTCATTTGAGCAACCTGAGCATTCAGGCAGTGGAGAGGAATTTTGCTCCTTCCCATGCTGAACCTCAGTCATAGGTATGCTTTGCTGTATACCTTGCATCACTGCAGCCCCCTCCCCATTTTCTTCTCTGTCTCCCAGCATTGCCTTTCATTTTTTTTATGCATATGTATCCTTTTTATATGTTTTTGTCATTTCTTCCATCCCCTTTCTAGCTACACCTAAAGGTGGCCATTTCAGGGCATGTGCTTTGTCAGTACGTACAAGAATGAAGTTTATCTGTGGACTGCCACCCAAGCCTGCAGCCTGTAATGCTCATACTGCTTACAAAGTAGCTGTGTTAACAGCCAGTGCAAGAAACCATTAAGCATGTATGCAATAATGAAGAAACTATGTGTGTGGTCATACAGCTATTACTAATTCCTATTACTGTTCACTGCTATATAGGTTGCAAATCTACAAACAAGGGCACTGTCCTACCGTCCTTCAAAACATCACGAAGTCTCCTCCACAGTCAGGTTGAAGTCAGGCCACAAATATACTACAGAGCAGAGAACTCATCAATTCTAACCAGCTGATGTGGTTTACCCCAGCCAGCAACCAAGCACCATGCAGCCGCTCACTCACTCCTTTCCACTCCCAGTGGGATGGGGAAGAGAATAGAAATAAAAGTAGTAAAACTCATGGGTTGAGATAAGAATGGTTTACTAACTAAAGTAAAATAAAATACAATAATAATAACAATAAAAATTTTTAAAAATGTAAAAAAAAAAAAAAAGAGAGAGAGAAATAAAACCCAAGAAAAGACAAGTGATGCACAATACAATTGCTCACCACCCGCTGACCAATGCCCAAGCAGTGATCCACCCCTCCTGGCCAACTCCCCCCAGTTTATATACTCAGCATGATGTTCTATGGTATGGAATATCCCTTTGGCTAGTTCAGGTCAGCTGTCCTGGCTATGCTCCCTCCCAGCTTCTTGTACACCTGCTCGCTGGCAGAGCATGGGAAACTGAAAAATCCTTGACTTAGGGTAAGCACTACTTAGCAACAACTAAAACATCAGTGTGTAACCAACATTATTCTCACACTAAATCCAAAAGACACCAGCTTTGAGAAACACTGTTCCTCCCTAACTTACAACACACTTTCTAACATACAGGCATTTCCACTTAAAAACTTTATGGTCTACTAACTGCTAATACTAACCAGCCAAGCAAGTCCTTGGTTATTTCCTTCCATCTCTTGTAAGGACCCATTATTTTATAGTTTGATTTAAAAGCTAAAATCAAACATAATCTACAGAAAAATCATATTAGCAACTACAGACCAGGAATGGAAGAATACAGAGATAAAGATGCAGAGGAGAGGAATGGGGGGAGCTGCACAGTCCCACTAAAACTACTCAACCTTGTGATAAGAGATCATGGGTGCAACACACAAGTTAGGTACCACTGAGAACCTACATCACTCTGCCTCCTCCACAGTAAACTCACATCTGATAGAACTTGGCACTGCTACAGCTGTTAAGTGTTTGTAAAAACAACACACTGCACACTGCATTAAGAATTTGTGAAGAAAAGCATAATTAAAGAAAATTTAAATTTCCTCTTGGTGCCCTTCAGATGTTACAGAACTTTCCACTGCTTCCATTTTATTCATCCACCTACTGATGTACTCCTGCCGCCCTTCGGATACTGCATAACCTCAGCCTAGATTAAACTTTATTTGTCAGCCTCCTCATATCTACCATGCCAGTGGCCCGCACTTCAGACTGTCCCCAAGTTCCATCAAACAGGACAAGAACAAACCACACATGTAACAGGCACCTCTCAAATCTGCACCATTGCCCACCCACACACACTCTACCCCACTTATCTTTTGTTTATATTCCATAGTGTATTATGCACAATTCAGATCAAAACTTAAATAGATGGTTATTTTTATTTTTCCATAGAGAGACATATATGAACATAGATAAAACACTATCTAAAGCACATGATTATTTCCCTTGGCTCCAAACGTGCTATACACAAACCCCACTCGTATCATACCTGTCTCGAGTGTGAATACATACTGAAGATGGCTTGTTTCACTGCAGACCATTAGAACAGCTTCTACATTATGTTCCTTTATCATAGTCACCTATGGTGACTAACAGTTACCTATGTCAAATTTCAAGAACTGGAATTCAATGTTTTGGGCTACCTAGCCTCATTTCCACTTCTGGAAAACCTAAGTGTACAACCCTTTTCCTAACAAACTGTTTTGTGTACATGCCTACACTACAAATGCTTTAGAAGTTAAGAAAGTGTAAGTAGCGTTAGAAATAGATAAGAAGATAAGTGGGTCTAAAAAGCCATTGCATCAAATGTCTCCTCATGGAAAGGTACGATATAATTAGTAAGCCTTTAGGGTCAGTATAACACTTATTAAATGTAATCAAGAAAAAAAAAATCTTCGATAGTTTGCTAGCACTAACCCACCTCCTTTCTTTTTTTTCCTCATTGCAATACATTTATCTCCCCACTTCAATATATGAGTGGACTTCCTCAATGGCAACAGGCGCTCTTGCATCTTTTGTTACAAAACGCATTTTTACAGCTGTATCTTCCCCTCCTTTCTGCAGTCTCGTATGATCCTGAGTTTTCTATGACAACTCATTCAGAGTACCTTCCTCCTTTGCCATTCCTCACCACATTTTCTTCGTGTCACTCAAGGCTTACCCTTAAAATCCTCCTCTTTTACCCTCTTAACCTTATTCCAGACTGACCTCATTCCCTTGCACAGCTTCACTGACTCACAAATCTCTCTTCTCCACTGACCTCTCTCCTGCTGTTCAGCTTCTCATCTGCATCTTTCAGAGCCAATGCAAATGCAGACACTCGCCTTTCCTCCCATGCCCTGTTCTCTCTGGCTGTCAATACAAATCATGTACAAAAACCTACCGTGAAAGAATGTCAGAGTTGCAAGTAAATAGTCAAAAGTTATGAAACAAAAGAATCAGAATTTCCTCAACAAGCAATCTTAATAAACCACTATATAAGAGAGAAAAGAAAAGCTGCTTTTATAATTTATCAGTTGGGAAAGTTGTTCAGGAAAGTCAGAGACCAGGGAGATCTTCCTGGCACAGACATTGTCATTTTTGGAGGGGTAAGTGTCTAACTGGGCCTACCAGCCCCCTAGCAGGGTCTAAAAAACCTAGAATATACCCAAAGACATGCAACAGTGGCTGAAGTTTGCATTCTCCAAGTAGTAACCCCACAGCTAGCTGCCTCTCTGGATCTGTGACTCTGCTTTAATTCCCACTGGTGCTACGACGCCCCCCAGGTACCCTAATCCTACTTTGGCAATTTTTGTAGTAGCAGACTTTTTAATGCTGCCTCTTCCACCTGCCTTACCCCCCCAGCAGTAAATGTAAATTAAAAGCTACTACATAATTACTATCTTCCTCCCTCTGCTTCTCACATTTTTCTTTAATGACTTGAGCCGGATGCCTAAAAAATCTAGTCAGATGTTTTTTGTGGGGGATTTCTGTCATAGCATATGACTTGGCCAGGTCATCACTGAAGGAGAGAGGCATCTTCTACAGGAGGCAGAGGAAACCTTCAGGCCAGACGCTGAAAGAGTCTCTTCTTGTGACAGTTTCCGTAAAAATTCATGTCCACTTACTACATACACAGAGCGTGAAGCACACAAAGCACACCTGACCTCTGGGATCACCTGCATGCCCACGGGTGGCAGTGGAAACCACACACTTGAATGCTGCTTCACTGAAGGCAGCAACCAGTGTTGTTGCCACAGGCCACTGGAAAGGGGCAACTGAGAGTATGGACTGCTGCTTGGAAAGAGGGGGGACCTTCCGCAGTTCGCTGCAGCACGTTAGCGTGGCCTCTCCTCCTATCGTCTAATAGAAGAACAAGTTTCAGAAAGAGCAGAGGAGAAAACCTTTCAGCCTAGACACGTCTAGCCTGTGGCATTCAAACCTCTAGATGATGTTTCCTAAGGCAGTCTCCCTTAGGAACCATGAAGAACTATGAAGAACCGAAGAACTCTCTGAAAAATCACAAACATATTTGCTGAATTATAAATGAAATGTATGGGATGCCCCAATTTTACTCATTTTGTTTTTAAACTGTGAAACAAAGTCCAGGGGCCTCACTGTTGCCTCATGAATAGATCTTGACCAAGACTGTGGTCCTTCAGCAGCTCCTTGCCATCAGCCCTGTCATCTAATTTCCTGCTAAGCTGAGGGAACTTGTAAGGCGGTAAGTAAACATATAAATGGGTCTAACTGAAATCTAAAAATCCCCTTCACAAATGTTAAGTAAATCAGGTATAACCATGGAGGTCTAGTGTGAAATGGGTGAAGCAAATCTAAAAAAAATAACAAATAGAAAACTCTTCTCTCAATCTCTCCCCTAAACATGAGTCAAGGAATATTTAATAAACAAGGAATTCGAAGAGGAGCCAAAATGGAGTAAAAAGAGCTAAACAGATCATCTACTTTGACATAGTCATTGCAATTTATTTTTTTAAAACTTTTTTTCCATAATGTTTGCCTATGGTTGCCAGCTGGGAAAAGCTGAACATTACTTTCTATCCCCTGTAGTGTTTAATCAAGCCTCTCCCAGGGGCATTTGGATGAGATTCTTCCTTGTCCAGGGACAGGGACATGACCACCTTTTTTCTGCCACTGGAACGAGAAGATAGCCCCTATTATATTTTGCCATCTTTTCCCTCTCTCCCTTGAGTCTGTGTTGGGGGAGAAAAGAGATCTTCCCTAATGAACACAGACCTTCCCTTCCCAAATTCATACAAGGACAGGAAAACCATTAGAAACAATCCTATAAATGCCCGAAAACGTGCTCACACATATACTTTCAGATGAGCACACGGATGTAACACAGAAGACATTAAGCACTGAAGCTACAAGTGACACAACTCTGCCAGGGAAAAAGACAAAATCAGAAAAGAGGAAGGAAACGTCCTTTAGCCATTTCCCACATGTGCTTACCACACTGCACTTAGGTCTCACTCACCCTTTAAAAATGCAGCTTGTAGGTACCAGACCTGCTGTCAGTCACCTGTGCTATATGAAAGGCCCTTAGAAATAGTCTCCTTTCACAAAGAAAAGTCAGCAGGACCCTGCTTTCAGCAGTCTACCCACTCAGTTTGCTTTAAAACCTAGATGCTGTAATGAGCAAAAAATCAAGCAAATATTTTGAGTTGAGAGTGTTCCTTCATGCTGTAATATCATGCTTTAACATATCACTATGATATCCCCATGAACTGTCCTACTAAGAGGCAGATGGAGGCTCTACTAAGCCTAATAAACTATTCCTCTTTTATTAATCAAACAGCTCACTTCAAAACTGTATAAAGAATTCTGTCATACAAACAAGCTTGAAGGATAATGCAAAAATAATTGTCATTACTGGTGTTGCAGTGTACCTTTTCACCTATTACACCAAGCCATTATTTTGTGGGATTACAGGCCACTTACAATCAATCTGGTGTAGGCTCGTAAGTGCAGATCCCTTAAAAATTTTGTTTTAAAGAAAGCTATTCCGCTTATCTCAGAGCAGGGAAAAACCCAGCATTCTGTTTTGGGGATTTTTTCTGTATATATACATACATTTAGTAGCTGCTATTCCTAGTTATATTACAAGCCATAAGTAGTCCTGCTGAATCCAGAGTGAGTGTAAGTGAATTCAATACTGGCAAAAGGCTTATGCTAGGCTGTTCGCCTCACAGGCGGAAGTCTACATCTAAAACTTAGGCAGAGAAGGTCCAAGGCTGTGAAGAGGTTTGGAAATTGTTAGCAGGTGACATGTTAACCATGCAATCACTTCCATGATGAATACTAAAACATTTGTTTATTTATCTTCTCATTCAAAGTTAGGACAATGTAGTGAGTATCTTTCAGCTGAGATCTTCTAGAAAGTAACTAAGCCACTATTCTGTTTTCACCAGGCTTTACACAGTTACCAGATTGCAACAAACTGAGTGTGTTGTGTAACAAGTTGAGCCACACTATTTTTTTCAAAGCAGATAAAGTAAACTTTGTATTTATTCTTTGTATATACCTGTCACTAACAATTTAATCTAGGGTTTTGATGGTATATTGTACTCTTCCTCTCACTGCCAAGGAGTTTCAAATCAAAAAATATTTAACATATTTCACTCTGGGTACAGAGCTTTGCTCAACTTCAAAAGACGAAGAAATGCTGATTTTGACTATTGTTAGAAACAGACCAATAAAAACACTAACAACTTGGAGCACTAGCATTTCATCAAAGCTAATGCACTTTCTGAATTCATGGAAAAGAAGGATGAGATTTTGTTCTTAGAAGTCTTTAATGAATTGGGGGGCTTACTCTGAAAGATTTCAGATGAAATGGCCTGATTGTTCAGAGGGCAGACACTGACAACATCCTGAAAATCACCCTGCTTTAAAAAGCTATCCAGCTGAGTAAATCATGATGAGGAACTTGTCATAGTCCTTTTGAAAATTTAGCCTATGATTCCTAACCCTATGTCCAGATCATCTAGTGTTACGATCCTGCAATCCTGACAGGCTACTGAAGCTGAGGGTACTTGGCACTGTCTCAGCAGCACTTAGCGCTCCATGTGATCAAACCAGACAGCTAATACAGTTCAGGCTAACATGCTGAATGAACATACAAACAAAACAGGTTGAGGCAGAGCTATTTTAAGCCTCTTACTTAAAAACCCCGTAAATCATCAAAGAGGCTTTACAAATGATGTGTATTTTATGAATGTGAATGGGTCAGAAAGAACACAGAACCAAGAAGGCGACTGTAGTTTCAAATGGGTAATGTTGCAGAACGCAGAGGGGGTGGTGAGGAGATTATTTTGAAAAACTATTTTAAGCTTGAGGAAAGGAGGAGAGCACAGAGTTACAGAGCAGACAAAACTGCATAGTGCTTTGAAAGGGAAGCCTTTGAAGTTTATACTTGAAAAGAGAATGCTGTGTGTACATGGTGATAAAGTGTCGTGGTTTAACCCCAGCCAGCAACTAAGCACCACACAGCCGCTCACTCCCCCCCACCCCCCAGTGGGATGGGGGAGAAAATTGGGAAAAGAAGTAAAACTAATGGGTTGAGATAACAGATTAATAGAACAGAAAAGAAGAAACTAATAATGATAATGATAACACTAACAAAGTGACAACAGCAATAATGAAAGGATTGGAATGTACAAATGATGCGCAGTGCAATTGCTCACCACCCGCCGACCGACACCCAGCTAGTCCCTGAGCAGTGATTCCCCACTCCCCCTCCCCAGTTCCTAAACTAGATGGGACGTCCCATGGTATGGAATACACCGTTGGCCAGTTTGGGTCAGCTGTCCTGGCTGTGTCCTGTGCCAACTTCTTGTGCCCCTCCAGCTTTCTCGCTGGCTGGGCATGAGAAGCTGAAAAATCCCTGACTAAATACTACTGAGCAACAACTGAAAACATCAGTGTTATCAACCTTCTTTGCATACTGAACTCAAAACATAGCACTGTACCAGCTACTAGGAAGACAGTTAACTCTATCCCAGCTGAAACCAAGACATAATGGCGTAACAGGGAGTTTGGAAAAGATGGGTAGTCCAGTTCTGGTCAGATTGAGCTGGCAGAGCAGCAAAGAACGTAAGATGAAATACCAAAGCCAGAAGTTGGAAAAAGGACTAAAAAGAGAACAAGACTGAGAATGGAGGTAGTTTTGAAAGGTAACAGAACAGACATGTAACATGTCAACATGCAAATAGTAACATCCTTGATACGAAGTCATGAATGCACAGCATGATTTTCATGCAAGTAGCTGAAGAATTTTAAGTGGAATTTCTCAAAATAACACAAGACTTAATTATGAGAGAAGGGAGATGGGAGAAGAACAGGCAATAAATGAGTTTTTGAGGGCCAGGCAATTAACAATGTGATACACCACCTGATATCTACAGGATGGAGAAATAGGAAAAATTCATGTAAACAGTGCATACAAAGCACATTTACACACCTGACAGAGGGTATAAAGCACATGTATAATGAGAGCACAGCTAGATATCTCCTGATAGAGCATTTTTTGGACTAGGACCATAAAATATGATGGAACAAACTGGGAGGTAAGTGACCAGCAGACAAATATTAAGTATGTTTGGTGAACAGACTCAGAGACAAGATGACTGTATTATTCTATTGTGGGATAAAGGAGGGCAGACAATGTATTTGGGGGCAATGGAAGGGTATAAGAACAAGTCTGTACTGGAAGCTGAAGTGTACAACGAGAAATAAAACATACACTGAAAGACAAGGCATGAGAAGGCGTACACGAGTAAAGAATATGTCAATGGAAGAAGTACAGGCCACCGATTAATTACTTGATTATCACGGAACCATTTGAATATACACAGACAAAAGATACAGTGCAGAACTATGTAATTTAAGGCAGAAGGGTGATTAATAGCTATAATGAAGTCAGATATCGAGGGTGTGAGTAAGTAGTTATCACCAAGTATTAGGGATACATGTTAAGAACAGGGGCAGGATAATTTATGCCAGAGAAGTTATTTTGGTAGATGTGAATGCCTTGGGATAGTGAAAGGAAAGAAAAGGTTAGCAGAGCTAGCTGGAGATGAGGTAGGCATACAGTACTAGAAAAGGGAAAAGTTAGAGCAACAGCATATATGTTCGTAATTAAAAGATGCGCTCTCATCTCCTACTTGCATCAAGCATTACACAGAAGAATGGTGATACAATGGCAGAGGGGCTGACGAGCCTTACTGTCTGCTCGACACCTAAACAAAGGTACAGAACGGGCGGAATGAGAAGACGGGATACCTGTACATACCGGTAAAGTTGCAAAGGCACAGAAAAGCACGGGGCAGCAGCACGTACAGCCGTGTGCGTACCGGACTCTGGGGCGCAAAGGAAGGGTGGATGACAGCACGAGTGCGTACATGCGCCGAAGCAAAGGCGACGGTGACATGCGTACCTATACATGTAAGCAGGTGTGCGGTCACAACCGCTGGGCCAGGCACCGCCCAGCTCGCCCGCAGAAGGTGAAGCGGCAGGGCACGGGCACGGGCACGGGGCTGGTGGCAAAATCTCCCGGGAGGGCGCCTGCCCGTGCGAGGACCCATCTATACCCCCGGGAGGGAGGAAGCCACAGCAGGAGGGCGGTCTGTGCGGCAGGGAAAATGGCAGGCAGCGTGCCCGTAGGCCGAGGGAGCACACCGGAGGCGATGCAGGAGCGCCCGGGGGCAGGCGGGGCGGCCGCACGGGAGGCGCTGCGCGGCGGGGAGCCGGCGGGCGGCTCGGGGCGGCGGGAGCCCACGCCGGCCTCCAGCCGCGCCGCGCGGGACCGGCCGCCGCCGGCCTCCCAGCAGCGTACCTGCTTGCTCGGGCTGCGGCGAGACAGGCCAGCGGCCGGGGGGAGGCGGGCAACCAGGGCCTGGAGCGGCAGGGTACGGCCGGGGTCGCCCTTACAGCCCTCCGCCCCCCCCCCCCCCCCCCGCCGCGGGCACCTACGGGGAGGACGAGGGTCACCCCGGGCCCGCTCCACTCACCCTTCGCTGGAGGCCTCCTCCTCGGCCATGGCGGCGGCGCGGCGGCCGGGAGCCGGCAGCGGAGGCGGGGGGGCAGCGGCGGCGGCGGCGGCCGGCAGAGCAGCGAGGGACAGCGCGACGGCGGCGGCACCGGCCATCGCGGGCTCCTCCTTCCCGTCCGCCCGCCCGCCCGGCGCCTGCGTCATCCCCCGCGGCGGCCGCCACCCACACCACGGAGCGGGGCGGCCGCCGGCGGCCAGAGCGCCGTCGCGCGCCGCCGGGGAGGGCCCGGCTGCCAGGGGGCGGCGGCGGCGGCGGCGTCGTGTGGGCGCGGGTCGGGGTCCCCCTGAGAGGGGAGGGGGCCCCGGGCGCTCGGCGGCGGCCTCGCTGGAGCAAGGCTGCCGGGATCCTGCTCGTAGGCCCCGTGTCCCCCCGCCTGGTCCCGAGATGGCCGCCCAGGCCGGGGCCGCCCGCCCGTGAAGCGGGGCAGAGGGTGAGGTCCGGCCGGGACTAGTGCTCTGCGGCGGCCGGCTCGGCTCGCCTTGCCTTGCCTTGCCCTGCCCTGCCAGCCCTGCGCGCCCTGCGCCTGGGGCCCGGTGCGAGTCCGCCTGTGCTGAGCGAGCCTCTTTCCCACCGCACTTGCCTTCCCCGCTGTGTAACTCGCGTACAGGGTAACGGCCGTTCGGCCGGCAGCTACCTCGGGGAGGGAGCACAGCCTCCGTGCTAGCACACGGCTGACAGGTAAAGCAGGAGAGGGAGCAGAACCCAAACGAAAGTCTCGGCCCCTCCACAAACAGAGATCCTTCGCCAGCTTGCTCAGCAGGGCCCGCAGAGACGGCAGCAATGGTAGTCAGCACTAGGTTTTCAGGTTGGTCCCCTGTGTTTGTTTTTACACATAAGAAGCAAATTAGGAGCTCTGGATGCAACTTAAGTATTACCTGTCCCTAAGACGGTGATGAGTACAACGCCCGCTGTGATTTTCGTTTTCAAGTGTTTAGAAAGTCTTATGCGCAGCCATGCCTGTGGGGAGGAGGACGCTTGGGGAAAGGGCTGTGCTTGTTTTAGGCAGCATTTAGCCTCGCCATATAGGTAGTGTTATTGTTCAGCTGCGTAAGAACTGCATTCGTATTGAACAAACCTTAACTGAAATAAAGCAGCAAGGTGCAGTGAGTGGAAGGAGTGGTGAGAAGTTTTTAAGTCTTGCATTTCTTCTGAATTTTGCCACTGAGCTGAAGGACTTCAGAAAAACAGAAGATTGATCACCATTTCTTTTGGTTTCTGAAATCCTTTGATAGAAGGCATAAGGTTAATTTGGTAATAGCTGGCTCTCTTTATTGAATTAGTTTAATGTCATTCTCTTTAATAAGAGGTATGTTACCCAATGTTGCTATTATAAGCCAGAATTTTATCTTCAGATCCCATCATCTAACATAGATAAGCTTAAAATAGACTTTCCTCTCTCATAGTGATAAAATTAAAAAAAAAACAACACAACAGATGTCTATTCACTTTGTTGTTATCCTTACAGCTTCCTTTGTTATACTTTTTTCCAGGGCAAACATCTTTTCCTGCTAGCATCAGAAGGAAAAAGCAAGTTCCCTTTGCTGGGAGAAGAAAAGCAATCCAGCTGACCTCACAGATCCCCCATGTCCTGGACTGAGATAAAAAAAAAAATAAAAAAAAAAAAAAATCAATCTCCATGCTAGAGAAAGACTCCAGATGATACTACAAAAGTTTGAGTGTCAGAGCCATCTTGCTTACTCTGGATTTCACATAATGGCTTTCAGACTATCTATGTTAGAGGCCAGTTCACAGTAACTGTCATTGTTCTTAGCTGTTTAACATTTGGGGTTGTACTATTGTCTATGTCAATGTTCTTCAAATACACAGAATTTCTATATTATATGTACTATGCTTGTGATCCTACTTTCGACCCAACAGAAGTAGCTACATGTCAGCCAGAGCTTGTGACTTAATAAAGCACAAAAAGAGAGCAATAGTGTTTATCACCCACATTTTTTATAACGACCCACTTAGTAAGCTACTTCTCCAAACTGCATCACAAATAGCTTGCTAAAATCAGTCTGAGAAAAACTGTAGAGAAGGTTGCACTGGCCAAGTATGTACAGACTGAGGGGGAAAAGGTTGTTTATGCTTGTTATTTATAAGAAAGTGATAAAAACGGCAGCTTGATGAAAGTAACGTCATATACTATGCCTATTCTGATTTGGTGGCAACAACTAAGATGGCACCCCAGCTCACGAGCAAAGGGGCTCCCACCATCATCCTTGTGGTATTTCAGCAAGCATGTAGTTGACTACCATACAGCCTCTGCAGGCCCTTTACTTCTTGCTCCCACAAAGTCTCCTCCTCTAAGTGTGTCTCCTACTCTACATGTTCTCCATCTTTTAGTTCAGGCATAAGTTCCAGCTGAAAATTTGAGCCTTGCCTCCCAGGTAGCCCAGGTTGAAAAGGAAAGCCACCTTATTTTGGTATTTTGTGGGGACTCAGGATAACAAGGAAAAAGCAGAATAAAACTGATTGGTTTCTGCAAATGAACCTGTTCATGATGGCAAGAGGACCTTGAAGCCATCATAGGATGTCCCTCGGAGCTCCTATCCATGCCTTGCTGTCACTGGAGGACTTAGCTTATCTGCCATGCCGCTTCAGGGGAGAAGCCTCATATTTGTCACCTGCCTCAGAGACTGGAGCTGCAGGTGTTGGAGCTAGCTGTGGCTAAGCCTGAGTGGAAGTCCAAATGGGGCTGGAGGACTGACAGCTCTCGGGATGTGTAAATGAGGAAGTCTGCCCACAGTCCTGTTGTCTGTGTTTCTCTGGGAAGAGCTCTTAGTGTTGCTGAGGTGGGGGAGGAATCCTGACATCAAGTGAGCCTCTGCTGCCTGGTTCTGGACCTCAGTACTATGGCAGTCTGACAGCTGCATATTTCAGCCTTGGATCAGTCGGTGAAGAAAATTCATAACCATGTCAGTCTTTGGTAGAATCTGGGCATTTATATTACTGGACAGACTTAGACCCCAGTGGTCTACAGGGGCACTGCAGCCCCACAGGCAGCTTGTTCAACTTTTTATCTGTCTCACTGCTTCATAGACTCTCTCACAGTGCTCCCCTGCAAACTGGAGTGGCAGTTTGAGACCAATGGCAGCATGCTTGTTGTGCTCCTAGTGTGACTGCTCCATGTTATCCTGTTTCCTAGACATATGTGGGTGTGGGGAAAGAGTTTAAAATGAGTGTAGGTTGACCAGGAAGCATTCAACTACTTGGAGGTCCTCTTCCGCTTTAATTTTGCCAACATCTTCCAATCAACATGTCTCTGCCTCTGGTGAGCATAAGGAGGCTATTTTTACAGATACCCAAAGTCCTGGAAGCTGCAAGGGATGTTGGTGACATGGGAGACCCTCCTTGAAGCAAGGCTAGTGTTTTGCTGTGGTCCTTGAGCCTGAGGCCTGCCCTGCATAGGGAAACAATCTCTCTCAGCCCCTTCTCCTTTCACGTTCCTGCTGTGCAGGAGGGCAAGCTTTCTTGTGCCCCTTCCAAGATTAATGTCTGATCCTGCTCTGGGAGCAGGCTGTCTGTGGACTGGGAAACCTATGGCATTGTGGCCGTGACTGTGAGGGGACAGTCCTGGCGAGAATGGCTGGGGCAAACCAGAGTCTCTGTGAGCCTGGCACTTGAACACATGAGGTGCAGTTGAGGAGAGTTGTGAGAAAAGTTCTTCTGGTTACTTCACCAGGGTCATGTCATGTAAGCACAGTAAATAGCAGTCCTGACTGAGTTGCTGTTTACAACATCTCAGAGTGGGGTTTGCATTCAGAGCCCCTATAGCACCATTTTGAAACCGTAACCAGTTGCGGTAGGAAGTTGAGTAACTGTGTGCAAGGGTCAGCTATGGGGAGGCCAGGAGAAGTTTAAGGGCTCCGACAAGCGAGTGAACTGCAGAGGGGTGCCTAGATACATCTTTATTAATATATCCGTATCAGTAACAGCTGAGGTCATGACAGGCTGTGTTGCTAGCCAGAACTTCCATCTTGTCATACTCGGCTATTCCAGAGTGTGTGATTCACATGTGATTAACCTGAAATTCCCTCCTGGATACAGGAGTGGCTAGGGAGAGACAAGGTCTCCTGTTTTCAGGTGGGTGGAAGGCTGCTCCCATCAAGGGTACTGTGACTGTGTCTTCCTGGGTCATGTGTGCTAGCTGTGAGAACCCACGCCGATGAGACATTCAGCCGCATGAGACAGGGCGTGTAATCTAAGCTGTGTCCCTGTGCCACAACCTTCTATTTTCTCTTCCTTAGCTGTGAATGTGAATACCTACATGAACGCACAAGCTGGAGACAGGTGAGCCTTCCAGGCTTTCTGGAGAAGTCCACAGAGCAATGAGGATATTCTAGTTTTGATTACAAACAATAAGAAGCAACTAGCTGAAAAGGTCAGGGTAAACATTAGATGAGACTGTCCATGAGATAGCAGAGTTAGTGATCTGCAGGACCAGAATGAAGAGTAGGATCAACATGAACCCCATGAAAGTCAGGAAGGCAGCCTTCAGTGTACTTGGAGGAGAGGAAGGCAGGGGTCCCCGGGAAGCTTGTATAACACGTAAATGGAAAAGAAAGAGTGAATTCACAGGAGTTGCTAATATTAAGAGCACAAATACAGGTTCTAATTGTGAAGTAAATTCAGCAACTGTAGTTAGGAAACCAGCTTGGCTAAATCAGTCAAACTGAAGAAACAAACCTATAGGGAAGGAGAAAGCAGGCTAAGCTGTTAGGACTGAGAATAAAAGTGTAACAGAAGCATGTAGGAACAAAATCAGAAAGACACAAGCATGGAATGAAATGCAACTAGCAAGCAAAATAAAAAAACCACATCACTCTAGAAACCCACTAATTGTATGAGGTAGAAAGGGTTCTCTTAACTGTAAAGTGAGAAAACTAAAAGGTGTCAGGAAGGCAGTACCTTCTAGACTTTACTACAAAAGATCAGTAAAATAAGGAAACTAATGCATTAGCCTCAGTTAAGAAAAGGGTAGAATATTTAAGGCAGGTATTTTCAAACTGACCTCAAGTCTCTCTCTAACTTCATCCCAGTCTATTTAAAGATCTTGCTAACAGAATCTGAGTGACAATAATCAATGTCTTTGACAAGTTATGGATGTTAGGAAGGATAGAGGGAGGCTGTAAAGTGACAAGCATGGTGGAGGGGAGGGAGAAGGAAAAGGAGAAGGTATGTAATTATTGATGAAGCAAATTAATTTCAATTCCTAGAAAAATAGTGAAAAATATATTTGTACATTCCTGAAAAATAACATAGGGATGAGTAACCATCAACAAGAAACCACATCTCAAAAATTTGGTTGCCTTTACAACAGCATGACATATCTTATGGAGAAGAGCTATAGATACAATGTCTTGATTTTCAGGTAACTTTTTATGTGATTTGCATAAGCAAATTAATAAAGTGTGTCCTACATTAATCTGCAGCTAGGTGTGTGCAAAGCTTGTGGGAAAACCAGAGTAACAGGGTGGTTCTCTATAAAAATGGAAATGTGTATCAAGTTGGATTGCACAGATCCACAATCTGGTGACCTGGACGAATGCTTATAAAAGGGAAAATGCTTATTGAATTCACATATATGTCAGGCTGGGAAGGAGTAAGTATGTTGGAGGACAGGGACAGAATAAAAAATGATCTTCAATTAGGAATATGAAAAAAATGGAAGCCAGTCAACCAAAACAGCTGCAGACCTAGGCAGGAATAATCAACTGGTAGGGAAAACTGGTTAGGTAGCAGTTCTGTACAATAGTAACTCAGGCTTTGAGTGGTCACAGACTGGCTGTGAGTCAACCATGGCTTGTTATTGCAAAAAAAGGTAAGTGTCCTGCTGGGGTGTATTATGAGGATTAGAGTTTGCAAGACTTGGCAAGGAATTCTGCTTTGCTTAGCAGTTGTAAAGCTAGTTCTGGATGTTGCATGTGAAGAAGGATGTGGACCACCTGGAGAGCAACCAGAATGTCAAGGGGCCTAGAGGAAATAGTGAATTATTAGGGAGGAATAAGATGAGTAGAAGAATGACAACAGTCCACAAATATGTGAGAAGTTACTGATGAGATAGGAATGTTTTCTATGTCCACCAGGGGCAGAAATTGCAACCAGGATATTTTATGTTAAACATTAGGACAAACGTTTTTCAGGGGTAGAGGTACTGGAAAAAAGATTGCCAGTGGTATGGTCAGGGTCTGTCATTGGGGTCTTTAAGAACAGGCTACATACATATCCTCCATAAACAGAAATTTGGTAGGTGTAGTGAGGCAGACTGGAGGCAAGGAGGCTGTCAGTAGGACTTTCTGAGGACTCTTCAGCCCTATGTTTCTATTGTTGCTAATGTCACAGAATCACAGAATCATAGAATGGTTTGGGTTGGAAGGCACCTTTAAAGGTCATCTAGTCCAACCCCCCTGCAAGGAGCAGGGACATCTTTCACTAGATCAGGTAGCTCAAAGCCTCATCCAACCTGACCTTGAACACTTCCAACGATGGGGCATTGCTTCTCTGGGCAACCTGTTCCAGTGTCTCACCACCCTCATCATAAAAAAATTCTTCCTTATATCAAATCTAAATCTACCCTTTTTCAGTTTGAAACTGTTGCCCCTTCTCCTATCACTACAGGCCTTGGTAAAAAGTGGATCCTGTCCACCAGTACACACATTGTCCCCTCCCATGTCCTGGAGTCTATGCCATTCCACTTGATACTAGTTGAAGGTTTCAACTCCCAAAATCCTCCTCATAATCCTGCTCCTAGTTAAGTTAATTTACTTATGAAACACAGTGCAACTTCTCTGGTGTAATCCTGACCTCATCCTAACCCTGTTGGTTGTAAATAAAAACTTGTGCAATGTTTTGGAGTTTTCTTTTTACATAAAACTACATCTCTTTTTTTTAACCGTAAAACTTATGTTGTAATACACAGCTGGTCAACAGTCTCCAAACATCTGCCATGGGTAAATACAGGAAATGTGGCTGTTGTACTTGATGTCTGGTAAGCGCCGAACCTGAGAATTTCCAGTCATTACACTTGAGAAATAATTTCCTACTGCAGGCTTTTTTTGTTAAAAATATTATTTTTAATACTCCTCTACACTTGAAATAAAATAATAAATTCTTAATGTTTTGAACCAGATTCATAAAAATAACTGATATTTTTCCAGCCATGTTAAGTCCCAGTTATTTATGTATACAACATGAGTAAAAAATAATTACCTTTACTAGTAAAATCTTTTGCTTTGTGTGTGTGAAGACAATATTGAAAGTATTATTTAAAGTCAGTAAACATGTTTGGTTACAATTTTTTAATTGTTTATTCTTTTGAGAGAAATTGTTCTTTTGTTGTCTTTCAATAATCTTTAGGGTTCAATAAAGCAAAAAGAAATATTTCTTATTTGTACTGATCTTAGCTGGTAGAAAATAGTAGTAGTAAGTAGTAGTAGAGTGGAAAATACTTCTGTCCTTGGAGTTTGGCCTTTTTAACATAAAGATCACTTTTGTAAGGCAATGTCAAGATGAGTAACTACTTAAACTCAGTTTAAAAGTACTTTTTTTTTCCCACTTTGTAGCCTCTGTCACTGGCCAGATTCAGCCTTGCGAGCTTTTTTTTTTAAATTAGGGAATGCAGTGACAGAGAACCCAGTTATGTCTATGGGGCACTGTTTTTATTTGCAAGAAATGTACACAAAGTGCCATTTCCCTGAAAAGAGGGGGAAGCAAACAACATGAGGCACTTTGCTTACAGTTTGTTCTTTTGACTTTCTCTTGGTGAAACACAACTGTTGCTTCTCTTGCTCTCTGTGGCTTTTTTCCTGTTTGCTTGCTGGGTGCTGATGATACACAGATACACACTGTCCTTCCAAACCACACTCAACCTTTGCATTTGCATTGAAACCACAGTGCTACCCTTTATACCACATATCTTAGTTCCTACCCCAGCCTTGTCACACTTGTCCGGATTTCAGCCAGCATTTTTTACTGTGTCAGTTATTAATAACTAAAGGCAAATTTAGCATGATTTCTTAATTCTGTTCTGCCCACTATTTTCAGCAGTGCCCACAGAGCAAAGTCAATGGCTACTCCCAGAGACAGCAAATCTACAGGATGAATTTATATTAAAAATTAAATATGTATTTATGTAATCTCAGTGTTCAAAGTGCTGCAGTAAATGACAACATGTATGCTGCATTTGTGTCTTTTTTCCTTCCAGATGAAAATATGCTATCACTTCTGAGGGAAAAAGGCTCTTTCTCCCACTGGTGTTTCCCACAGGACTTCAGGAGAGGGCTGGCTTTGGAACTGCTGCTCCTCATAGCAACAGAATGGTGCTGAACTGTTGTTGTGAGAGGCGGGGACCCCCGAAGCACAGCTCCTGCTGAGTCTTGAGCTAAGTAGGAGGAAAGGACAAGTGACCCTGCTGCTCACGGAGGCAGCCCTTTCCTTTCCTGGATGTTGTGAGTGTCTTAGTTCCAGCTGAGGTCCTAATTCAGCTGTCCTGCAGCTACAATCCATCACAGCTGCATGATCTGCCTCCATGTCGGGCAGGGAGTGCTCACGGAATTCAGAACTTGTCCAAAGGTAGGAAATCCTGCAGTTCAGCAGTGGAAGAAAAGGTTCCTGTGAACAGCATCTGAAGTGGCAGAAACTCCACTATTGCGACAAATGCCATCCATGAGCATTCAAGGATTTAACAAGACAGTCTCTGAAATGGAGTAAAAATCTTTCAGGGAGGAAGAGAGTATAATTTTTTTCCTAACTGGTTGAGGAACAGAGTTATTCTTTCAGTGTTACCACATCTGCGCCTCAAGACAGCTCACTGTCACTCACACCTCCCGATAAGCTCCTTGGTGAACAAGTTCTTCAGCTGAACTGACTAGATCCAGATGGGATGCCAACGGCAGCTGTGGTCACACCTTTTCATGAAATCAAGCATATGATTCTGTGTGATGTAGGGTTTTGTTATTGACCTAATTAGGATCAAAAGCAAATCCTAATGGCTGCCTGCAAGACCCTGTGATGTCAGTAGAAGTTTTGCCATTGTACTTTTGTACCAACTTCTTAACACATCATGACTTCCATCTGCATGTGGACAGAGACCCAATCAACTAGAGCTCTTGTCAAGCTTCTGGGATAAAGCTGATCAAAAATAAAATCCTGGAACAAAATCTGCTTTGAGTTATTTTATGTTTCACACAAATTTAACTCTATTAATTGTCATGGAATTTCCCTTCAGTTGCACTGTTGCAACCAAATGCAGAGCTTTTGCCTCAAATGTCTCCCAGCTTCAGAAAATGTTCTGATCAGGAATCTTTTAATGTATTTCATTCCTCTTGATGTCGAAGTTATTTCACTAACCCTTCTTTATCTTTGCTGTTGAATATACATTTGATTACTAAATTTAGTGCTTCTCTTCACATGACCTATTTCTTTTGAGTCTTAATGCTGTTGCTTGGATACGCTTCTCTCTTCTAAGTGAGGCACTTGGTTTCATCTTGTTTTTTCCTGTGCTTTGGGCAATACAAATGGATTGTTATTGAATATTTTTTCAGGTTTTTAAATGTATTTGGTTTGTCTGGCACCTTGGTTTCAGGAGAACTTTTGTCTTTGCAGATCTGTCTTTTTATGTATAGTATATCCTGTGTAACGTTGAATAGCTTGCTATTGCTTTTCTTCACAATCAGTTACAAAAATGACACCGTTATGTTGAGTAAAGGCCAATCACTATATAACTTACGGGAATACAAATATTTATAGATAAACAGGGAGATATATTCAATTTCCTTTTTGTATGTGTACTGCAGCTGCAAGTTAATTTCTGAAGCACCTTACATGAATTAAGCTTTTTGTTTTAGTCCTGGGCTGTTAAAGTATACAACAGGAATAAACTAAAGCACTTTAATTTGGGCACTCCTGTACAGAGTTTTGCTTATACCAAAACCAAAAAAAGTCTTTTGAAAAAGGCATAGTAGACTGGCACAAGAAAAAGTTGAAGGAAGGCTGGCAGAGACTTTCAGAAGTAGAGAATAGCTGCCATGGGTGGAGATGGTAAATCGGTTAGAATTCTTGGCCTAGAAGAGCGATGATGGAAAGCAGCACAAGAAAAATCTTTAAAGCAATGAATGGTGTGGAAAGGTAAACAAGAAGCAAGCATTCACATAATCTCACAATACAAGAATTAGGACCATCCTGTGAATCATATAACAGATGAAAAAAAATCAGAAGGAAGTACTTTTTTATGTGACAGAAATAGTGGAATGTGATGCTGTTGGAGACTGAGGAGCCAGTACTATAAAAAAGTGAGTAGGCAGGGAAATGGAAGGTGTCTACTGGTTGCCATTGAAGATAGTGGTCAGATATAAACCCCATCTTAATCCTTTGGTCACTGATTGCTGGAAGCTAAAAAAACGTGCAACAGGAAGGTTCAGAGCATGTTGCTAGATTTTTTGTATGGGTTGCATTCTGATTTATGTAATGTGCTGTCTGGCCTATGCTGCTGCATCTTCACTGCTACTTGTACCTGCGCTAACTGGATTAAAGATAGCATACATATACCTCCCCGTGCTACAGGTACCTCTTGATTTTGCTGTGTAGGGTGTTTTGGACATGTAGAGCAATTCTGAGAAGAACAGGAAAACTTTTAAAGTTTACCTTATCAAAACGTTCCATATGCTTACTGGTATGTGGCTAAGCAATCACACTGCTGTGAGTGTTTAATACTGTATATTTTCTTTGTAAGCACACCTGAAGTTTCATTATGGTTTGTACTGCTGGAGAAATAATAGAAATCAAGGAGTTAGAATTCTGTGAAGAGAGCAGTAATTGATGGTGATGTGTTGTGGAAGCACAAGCCTGAAATGAGTTAAGTACTTGGACTTTCTATTTATTAACAGTATTACCAAATGTTATTTGTATGAAGACGTTACTGTAGGCTGTGTGAAAGAAAATTAATCATATGCTTTTTAACAATCAAAATGAGAACAACATATATAATCATGTTCTTGATGGGTAACTTCTTGTGTAAAGAATTGTTGGCTTTTGAGGCTGATGCAGAACACTGCTCTCTCAAGACAAAGAATAAAGTGCCCACCTAATTAGAGAAGCAAAAAGCTAAATAAGCTGCTTAAACATAGCTGTCTAGTACCATTTTAGTTGCTATGTGGTATATCTCTCCTGTCCTCCAGCTGTTGCTTCAGAAAGCTGCAGATCTATCATCAGTCTTGTGGTGTATCTGCCAGCCCTCTGCAGATATCTTTGATACCCAAGGGTGTGTCAGGTGGCACTAGATGATGCAGATGATCTCTGTGAGTGGCAGCTGAAAAGTCACCTAGGGGGGCTCTTGCTGACACTCCTTCAGGTAACAGAAGTGTGGAGGGACCTATCTGGGGAACCAGTTCCTCACCTAGATGTGTCAGAGCATTGATGTACAGCCCCCAGAATATAAAAGTTTATACTTCAGTTACATGGGCTGAACTTAGTGGAGTCGATACAAATAAATCACATTAAAAAATCATGTATGTGTGAGTTATGCAAGAGCAGATTCCACACTGTATACAGTACAGTACTGGATACATTACTTTGATTAAATTTTTACTTGATTTTGATATCTAGTGTGGAAGAAACTTTAATAAAGGTCAGTTAAATGCTAAGGTATTGTTTCTTCTGGTCTTCTAAGGAACTATAATTTCTTTACCATTTTCCTCCTTATTCAAATATGTTCAGATGCTGTTGAAATTGTCCTGTACCAAACACGTACATTTAAAATAGCAAATAAATGTATATGGCTTTTGAAATTAAAAAAACAAATTGGTGAACTAGCTTTAATATCCACTGCATCCCTCAGAGAGTTGAATAGTGACTCATAGTGAATAAATCAACAGTTAAATGTAACTACCCCATGACAAAAAAATAATAATAAAAAAAATCAAAACAACCATTACAGATCTAGATAACAAAATCCAGGACGATATTAATACTTAGGGTAATCTGCAAAATGTCCATCAATCAAAAAATCATTAAAATAATATTATACAAATAATACTACATCTTACTGTAATAGCTCTGCATTTTTTTAATCAGTGTTAACATTTTTGGCAAACTTATGATGTTGTTTTCCTAGTATTTATCACACAACATTACTTTGTCATACAACGAAATGCCAGGAGTATATTGAGACCTCCTGAAAGGCCACTTAACTAAGAGGCACAAATGTTGTCCATTGAAGGCAAAATGTCTTTCACCTTTGAATCTTAAAGTCCTCTTTAAAAATGTCTGAAAGGGATGTGTGTTTGATTACTTTGCTAATGATTAAGGAAAAATCCAAAGTATCTGATAACTCAGTATTGCTTCTTATTAACAGTTGCCTAAGGAAGGGATATAGAAAACCTAAGTATATGGACAACACATCTTTCTTCTGGCTAGATGATGCTGGTATCTATAGTCTTACAGCACGCTATGTCAGTGTTGCCAAGTGGATCATTACCTTCAGCGTGAGGTACTGTAATTACACCATCTAATATTGCCAGTACTTATCCTAATTCTGCCATTTACCAATCTCCCTGCTTTTAAGAATGTTAAATGCCCAGAATGTTTTAGATTTGAGTGTTTCAAACCTAGGTTAGCATGAGTTTCAAACTTCTCTGAATTGATAAAGCTCTGCAGCTGCATACATTCTCAGTGGTTTCAGGGTACTCAACCATGTTAAGCAGGAACAGGCCCAGAATAGCCTGTGCTGCCAGTTGTTGCACGGATCCATATTTCCAGACACACAAAGATCTTCATGTCCAGCAGGTCCTACCTATCTGGCACGTGGAGAACGATCCCTCTGAACACTGTTGTCATATACCACTAAGGGCAGCCTTTCATTCCCTTACCACCAGCTATTTGTGAGTGCCTGAGGGAGTGTCTTGACTGTGTGTGTTACTTGTGTGCTTACATAGGCGTGGTGACTACTTGTGGACACCTGAAACCATCTCACTTAGTCTGGAGGTGGGATTTCAATCCAGATAAGCTGGCTCAGCTGGGACACAGGACCAGCCCTGCTTCTTACTCTCACTTTTGTTAGTAAGCAGCCAGCTTCAGAGTAACAATGTGAACGAGTGCTGACAGTCACCCAGTATTTCCCAGCATTTCCAGTGTCCAGAAGAGCAGACAAGTTGTCTCATAGTTAAGTGAGAAAGAATCATAGATACCGTTGCAGGTGTGGATTTAAAAAAGCAATAGAGGATTTAATCGTCCCACACCTCAACATTGGCCCACACCACCTAGTGTACAGGAAACTGGTGCTATTAGTATAGCACTGCAGCTTCTCTCAGTCTTCAGTCCCATGTGCCTGGGAAGAAGCTGTGGCTGTCTCTAACAGCCAAGAAAGGTATGTCTCTCTGCCTGCACTGCTGGTCCACACCTTTGTGTGTCCAAGCCCAGGGCACCTGCCTACCTTATGTGACTTCTGAGGGAGTGTGTTCTTGCCACGTAGCCTGATATGGCCATAGTGCGCACCTCCAACGCGTGGCCCTACACAGAAGAGAGAAGCCTTCATCTGTCATCTTCATATAGAGCCTCCATCCACCCCAAGACTGCAGTAACACATAAAGCATTATGTTCCCATGAGTTCTAGGGCCTCACATGCAATACTAGTGGGACTCACTGTGACTCACACACAGCTTTAAATACACCCACTCACACCCAGCCTGGACTAACTGAGATTGTCTGTACCCAGAGACCTGTCACTCTCATTAAATCTGAAGTGAACACAGATTCTTGGTTATATAACGCAATACCAAAATACTATTTTATTTTTCCTGAAAAAGAAAGAAACCCCAAACGGAACTTGCATTCCATACTGTTTTCAATACATGACTTCAGATCCCCCAGGAAAAAGATTTTTAAGGGCAATATTAATTGTTAATCTTTTCTTGACTTTCACTTGACTTGACATTTGATATTAAGAATGGAGAATCCTTTTTTAATTTAATGTTTTGCTTAGCTTATTTCACTGTAGTACTAGCACGAAGGAGCAGTCCCTTCTGAGGCTTAAAATGGAGCAAATACTACACTCTTCTGCTATTCCATCTTAACAAACACTAGACATCTGCTTCAGAAGGAACTAAATGAGGAGAACAGAAATAGGATTCCTGTTTTCTACCACACTGCATTTCTAATTGCTGATTGGAGATGATTTTCACTAAAATAAAGACTTTTTAAAACTAGGTTTGATACATCTGAGTGTGCTTCAAATCAGATTATAGTATTATACACTACAGAAATAAAAGACAAATTTAATGACCTTGATAAAATCAAGGTTTTTCTGTACAGACTTATAGTACTAAATTTTAAGTGGGCCACTTGATACTAATAAAGATAATATACTAGTCTCTAATTAGTTAGAATTCATAGAAAATTTCTTTACATTTACAAACATTATGTCTCTGGTATAGCAGGCAGGTCAGTTTAAACATTTTTTTCAGTTTCACTCAGAGCACCTGGTGTTCCCCTGAACTGACAGAAACCTTGTATCTTTATTACCCCATGCCCTGAACATTTGATGACAGCACTGGGACCCACACGGACTCTGATGGTGAAAAACGGTACCAGACTTAGCATTCAAGGAACTAACTAGATACCAAAAATACATGTTGAACTAGATCAACACATGCAGTCTTTCAACAGTAGCATATGCACACCTCCTTGTTCTATCAGTGCTTTGCTTGCTGGCCCTGTAGAGCAGATACAGCAAAAGGCTTTCTCTTTTGACTCATCCAGTTTTTTCTTTAATAGCTAGTATTACTTTAGTGATGGCTTTGCAGTGTTTCATTGATTATTTCAAATGGTACTATTTTCATTAGTTCAATATTTTGTTCTTGTTGTTGTTGGTTTCTAAGGGGACAAGCGCCATAATTTTGCAAGGTCCAGTGATCACATTTATATTTTGGTCAAAAAATTAAGAGTGATTTATTCAAGGCTTGTGATTTTTATTTCTGTTTTGGAGTCTTGGATGAGTCATCTCATCCAATTGGGGGTCATCTGAAAATGAAGAGGAAGCTATGTTTCTGAGTATGTAGATGTAGTATGTAAACTAGTCCGACAACAGTAATAATGACAAGCTTGGGCCCTTAGAAATAGCAATTAATAGAAATAGAATACCTAGTTTAGCTGATTTAACTAGTTTTGTCATTTTTCCAAGCAATGGTGAGAACAGTCAAATGAACAGATGTACAGTTCATACCAGGGGACAGTAAGTAAACAAAGAAATTCTATGCAGTCTTGCAAATGTATCATACAACACAGCAGTGTATACTGTATGAAAGGAAAACAGATCTCAGAGTCTTTAGATTTAAAACTGTTGGACAGCTGTCAAATCTATGATTGTTTTGCCAGCAGTATGCCAGTGCTACAGCCCTTGCCTAACTGTATAAGCCCTAGAGAAATCAATTTATGACAGTTTGAAGAATCAGCTACAAAAACTTACACAACTCATCTTTTCATAGTCAAGAGCTCCATAAAAGACCAGTTCCCAAGTTATGCTTCAAGTTACTTAAAAGTTAGAGTAAAATGGACGATATAAAGTAAAGATGTGGTATCTGCCTTTTATATAGGTGCTTTCATGAAGTTGTCTGTAAGAACACATGAAATATTTCATGAAGCACAATAAAAACCATCATGTGCACATCTGATGTAGTTTGGGATGGCTGATGGTATTCCTGCTCTCTGATTTTGGTTTGTCTTAAAGCCTCATGTTGTGGTTGTCCAGCAACTGAATAGCAGCTGAATTCAGGCACAAGGGGTGAAAGACAGCTGGAATCATTAACTTCTTCAGCCCTCCTATGGCCATTGCCATTCATGACTCAAAGCCCTCAGAGTAGGACTGTAAGGGGATTTATCACGTCATTATCTGTGGTGAGTGTTACTTTGAAGGTAGTGGCTGGAATGACTTTTACTGAACACTAAATTCCTGAACTTGGCTCTCCCAAACCTTGGTTAAGCTCTTTCTGCTATGATCATAATTTAGCAGGCTAGTTAAGAGTTAGCATAGTCTTCCTTCAGTTCCTAATTCAGGCAGAGATACTATTATAACAGCTATTTGAAAAACAGTCTACTGAAAGGCTGCACCAGATGGTGCAGTCAGGGACCTCTGTGAGGCACAGC
This sequence comes from Haliaeetus albicilla, assembly GCF_947461875.1. Classification (NCBI taxonomy): domain Eukaryota; kingdom Metazoa; phylum Chordata; class Aves; order Accipitriformes; family Accipitridae; genus Haliaeetus; species Haliaeetus albicilla. Next base: position 34,190,008 of record NC_091484.1, on the reverse strand, counting down.
CCCAGTCATAGCATCATGGCTACTGATGAATCCAGTCTCTGCATGTTTTGTTAGAAGATGTTAAATTCTGCTATCTAATAACTCATAGTAATTAACCAATTGACTACGCAGTACTGTTTTTAGCCATGGACTAACAAATAAACCAAGTATCTTCTGCCCAGGTGGAATGAACTTTGAATCATAGAATCATTTAGGTTGGAAAAAACCTTTAAGATCATTGAGTCCAACCATTAACCCAACACTGCCAAGTCCACCACTAAACCCTGTCCCTAAGTGCCACATCTACACGTCTTGTAAATACCTCCAGGGATGGTAACTCAACCACTTCCCTGGGCAGCCTGTTCCAATGCTTGACAACCCTTTTGGTGAAGAAATTTTTCCCAATATCCTGTCTAAACCTACCCTGGCACAACTTGAGGCTGTTTCCTCTCATCCTATTGCTTGTTACTTGGGAGAAGAGACTGACACCCACCTCGCTACAACCTCCTTTCAGGTGGCTGTAGAGAGCGATAAGGTCTTCCCTCAGCCTCCTTTTCTCCAGGCTAAACAACCCCAGTTCCCTCAGCTGCTCCTCATAAGACTTGTTCTCTAGACCCTTCACCAGCTCCGTTGCCCTTCTTTGGACATGCTCCAGCACCTCAATGTCTTCCTTGTAGTGAGGGGCCCCAAACTGAACACAGTATTTGAGCTGCGGCCTCACCAGTGCCGAGTACAGGAGGATGATCACTTCCCTGGTCCTGCTGGCCACACTATTTCTGATACAAGCCAGGATGCTATTGGCCTTGAGGACTTTTAATTCACTTTCCTTCAATTCACGCATAAATGATGATTAACATCTTATGCAGATGTTTTACCTTTTACCTGCTCCTTCTGGGAGTTTGAGAGTGGTTTCTCTCATCTCTTCCAGGCTTAGGCAAGCTGATCCTCCTCTTTTTATGCTGTTTCCATTTTGTTTGACTGGACAGGGGTTCTTGCTCTTTGATGACCTAATTTGGAAATAGATACCTCAGATAAAACCAGATGTTTCTAATCAGCTAGACACAGTGTGAAATGGAAGAGATGCATCTTCCTTGTGCTTTACAGATTAAAATTGATCAGATTTGTTGCTCCGTGTTTGTGAATTAAAGCTTCCACACTTTGACCCCAAGGATGCTTGGACTGCCTGAACACACTTTTGTGAAAATTCCTGGCAGGATGTAAAAATTGCACCAGGTGTGACTCAAAAAATAATTTCTCCTCCATTTGCAGGAAGGTAAAAGCATTTTAGTAATGTTTATTACACTGTTGGAAAGATCCTGTATAATCTGATCAAAACCACTGCTGAAGATAGATTGGTAAAATGTCAGTATATCTTACGCTGACAAATACATTAATTTAAATTTAATTACTAAAATTTTAATGTAATTACCATGTTAGCCTTAAACTTTAGGTGTTCCATCATCCATTTTACACTCAAACCAATATGTCATTAGCTTGTGAGTGAAAAGCATATTTTACTGTTAATTGCTCCTTACTTTTACAATAACACAATGTTCCAGTATGCCTCAAAACCTAGGTAAAGGTAAATCTTAAGAAAATGATTGCTATTATGTGTGACTTCAGATAAGAGCCAATATTAACCTCATTTATGTGACTATATAAAATATGGTTGTCATACCATACATATGTCTATGTGCATTTGAATCAATAAGGTTTGTTGTATGGAAAGGTACTTACCTTGTGCCAACTCTTGATCTTATCTAGCCTTTCTCTGAGTTTATTTAAATCACTAAAATAGAACAAAGCAAAACCAGTCAAAAGAGTGTAGTTTTCTGTGGAGCTGGTAAATTCAATGGGCTCAGAGAAAGATCTGACAAGTGCCAGAGTTGGTGCAAGTATGGAGCAGAGCCTTAGAGCTGGCAATGAGGGCACAAGGAGAAGGAAACGGTAATGGTGGACTGGGAGTGAGATCTCACCTTTTTAGTAGCAGTGAGATGCTGGATGGGCTCAGCTAGCCATTGAACTATACCCAAAATGTGAGCAGAGTTTCAACAAGGTGTAAAAGAGAATTTCACTTTGCAGTAGGTTACTGGCTTCTTAATTTAGTTAAGTACTGTGGTAGTTACTAGTCCAGGGAGAAGAGGGTTAACCACAGAATAAAAAAGTCCTCTGCTCTTGAAATTTTGATGGATTCTTTTTTGTCTCTCTTTTTTTCTGCCTTACTACAGCTCATCCATTATACTCTGGCTACAGTCTGCATTGTGACTGACAGAGACAGACCATGAAAATGCTATAATAAGCTAACAGAATCACAAGACTGGACTACAGTCACAAATGGATACAAGCTTGGGCTTTATATTTAGCTATAGTGATAGTGCAGTTTGCAGTTTAGGGTGAACATACCTGATCCATCTTTAAATTAGCTAATCCTCCTACTGGAAAATTTCTAGTCACTACAACACTGTGCTTGGCACAAGGTAATTTACTTTTTGCCATCATGGTGAGACTGTTTCCACTGCGCCAGCAGTGTATGTGTATGCAGATTACTTTCTAGACACTTCCACCATCTACTTATGAATCCTATTTTTCTTTTGTGAACATGGGATTATGTGCTAACCTTTATGCATGACTAGCAAAATGCAAACCTTTTAGAAGAAAACGGAGAGTGTAACAGTTAAGAATTCATTGCATAGCAAGAATGTGACACCTAGTGGATAGATGACATTGAGTAAATGTGACGGTCCCATCAAGGAATATTGACATTAAATGACCCTATCCAGTAGAACAATGAATTTGATACCAGAAAAGACATTGATATTGAATGACTCTTTGCACTGGGCCAAAGTAATTGGATAATAGCAAATCCCCACTGATAGCTCAGAAGTGAAGAAGGTGTCAGAGATTGTTTTTAAAAGGATTTTTTGTAAACCACTAGCAGAATGAAGATGTCAGGCCAAGAAGGCCAGAGGGCTTCTAAAAGACAGAGACCAAAGCCCATGAAGACATTGTGGATACTCATGAGATGCATCATAACTGGAGACTTCCAACGTGCAAAAGACAGGAATAAAGTATGTCTAAAAAACCCCCTTTTGTTAAACCCATGTCTCTGTTATTGCCATGTTATCTCTTCAGGAAGTGAGAGTTTTCACAGAGACACTCAGTGGTGAATAACTATACGGTTAGGCCAGCGGGAGCTGGACAAGACTGAGACACAGTTTGAGAAGTCTAACACATTCTGCCCAAACTAGCTGATAGAGACCGTGTCTGTCTGCTACTCCCCCTGCAGTCTGTAGTACTTGAATTTCAAGTATTCACATATCTCCACTTCTGGGGTGCCCTAGTCCCTCACTGCTTCATTAGCTATAAATAATAGAAAAACTTATCACCAGAAACTGGTACTTTATACTGGCTACAGAATACAAACCAAACTTTTCACTGTAAAATTTACAAATTTTAAATCTGTATGTATTTCCAAATATGCTGAAAAGTGCATGCTGAATAATAGCCAGATGCTAGAGAAGGGATAAAGCTTACCCTCTGGCAGTTGTGTTCTGTATGGGGTCTACACATTGGCTCTATAAAACCTCTACCAATGGGGCTTTTTCCTGTGGTCACACCCCAGTTCCAGTGGATAAGCCAAAACGAAGTTGCCTTGAGGCCAACTGGTTTACACCAGTCTCATCTTACCTGGTAAGCTGTTATGAATCCACTCAGTAGCTCAGAGGCATTTGCTGTTAAGCCATGTGGTGTGCACCTACTTGGCACAAACCACAGAGGCAAACACTGTGCAACTCCCAGCCGGTGCCTTTCAAGCTGTGAGGGACAGTTTCTGTTCTCATTCTACATCTGTGTGCACTGTTCACATGTGTAGGTTGACCTAACTTGCAAGAAACGCTCAAGGCCCCAATATTGTCCGAAACAAAAAATATTCGGAGAACCTGGTTTAAAAGAACTTCCACAAGCCCAGCAGGGGAGCGTGCTTTGCTAGCCAGCTTCTTCGCCTGCCACCCCTGCTCTGCAGTCACACTTTGCTCTTCTCAGCTACAAATGGATGTGTGGAATTAGACTCTCCACAAAAACCTTGGCTATCAAAATGCAAAAACGTCCTCTTTTGCCTGTAGGAAACGATGTCTGGAAATAAAACTAACCCCATTGAAGCGCAGGGTTTTTAGCTCAAGCTTCAGAAGGAGATTTGGCCTCACAGGAGACAGCACGGGAAGGGAAAGGTGCAAAAAAAATAAAAGGATGAAGCGAGAGCTCAGGGTCCATACGAGTGCCGATAAAACACCGCAATAAAAGTATCTTGAAAGCATTATGCACAAGGGAGGGACGAACGGACACAGACAGACGCCGGGCCCCCAACCCCCACCAACGGTCACAGCCGCGCCTCAGCCGTCGCGCCCGTGCCCCATGAGCACGCGAGCAGACCGGAGCGGGGCGGGGCGGGGCGGGGCGCGGCGGGGCGGGGCAGCACCGCCTCCGGCCAATGGGAGGAGGAGAGCCAGCCGCGGCGGGCGGGGCCACGGGGCGGAGAGGCGTGGCCAGCGGCAGCCGCTGGCACGTTGGGCCGCCCCGGCGCCTCTCCCGCCCCGCCCCGCCCTGCCCTGCGGATGTGGAGCCGGCAGCCGGCGGTGAGTGGGGGGGTGGGCGGCCGTCACCCAGTGGGATGGGGCTCTCGCTGCCTCCGCCGCCGCCGCCGCCGCGAGGGGAGGAGCCTTCCTCCTTCCCGCCCACCCCGGCCTTCCCCGCTGTGGCGCCGAGTCGCTCCCGCACCCCCGTCGCCCAGGCACGCTCGTCCGGCGGCGTTCCCGAGGGCGGGGAGGCTGCCGGGCCTGGAGCCGGCCCGTTCCCGGCGCGGTGCCCGCCGCAGCTACGGGCACTTCTCCCCGCGCCCCCCCGCCCCCCCGCCGACGCGGGCAGCGCTCGGGCTCGTGCCCGCCTCGTGCTGCCACGGTGGGCTCCGGTTGGCGGGGGGGTTGTAGGGAGCTGGGCGGGCGGCGCCCGCTGGCGGAGCGCGGCCTGGCGTGAGGGAGCCGAGTCACCGGCCGTGCCGGGGTGGGGGTGGGGGTGGCGGCCGGGCCTCTCTCTCTCTCTCCTCCCCGGTCCTCCGGTTCCTCGGAAAGGAGAGCGAGGGGCGCGGCCGGGCAGCGGGAGGGCGCCGTCGTGGGCGCCTCAGAGCGGCCGCGGCGAGGGGCCCTGCCGCTTCTGGCTGCCCGGGGAGGCCGGGCCGGGGGCAGGGCGGCCGGGCAGCGAGCCTGCCGCTGCTCCGCACGGCCACCGTCGTGTGGGCCGCCCCTTGGAAGGGGGCTGCGGCTCCCTCTGCCCTGAGGGGTGCGCTGGCTTGGAGACCGCCCTGGGCGGCCACCCAGCGGCTTCCTGACCGGGAGGTGGCTGCGGGGCCTGGAAGTCTTTTTGTCTTTCCTCCCCACGCTTCGGGGTCTGTCGTAAGTTACCGTGTCCGTAGGTGTGCGAGTAGAGGCCAGGTTACACCCCGTAGGGTCTGTGCTAGGCACCGAACTGGCTACTCTGCGGTACAGGAAATCACAAACGCAGGTTGGAAGGGTGCTTCAGCCCTGTTCTGGTTTTCCGTAGTAATATGCCTAAAAATAACAAATCTTACTTAGTCACCACACCAAGCACGATAATTCTGAATAAGTGGTAGGAGCCAAGTTTACTGAGGAGTAGCATGCTGTTTATACAAAGCCCGTTTTGGGAAGATAACTGTTCTGTGAAGCGATACTGTTAACTAGTAATATTTAATAATTATCTAGTGCTTTTTGGTTTTTAAATTCTTTAGGAATTGCAGTATGCACAACGTGGCAGGCATCTTCTTTAAAAAGATAAAACTGATTATGGAAAATGATGCAGTTAGGTGGAGTGACTCGTCAAGACAGTGTAGTCAATCATTGACACTGTGCCTTATCCCTGATCACATTTTCCTTTGATTCATTCTGCTTGTACCGATTTGCATCTCTGCTTGTACCGATTTGCATCTAAAATGATTTTAAATACTTTATTAATCTAGTGTATGTCTTTTAAAGACACACATACTTGGGTTCAGAGCTGTAAATCCGAATGCTGCAGAACTGTGTGCATGTGAAGGGGCAAGTGAAACTAACTGAAATTGAAATTTGGCTTGAAAGCTTTTTTTGCCAGTCAAAAGCAAATAGGTGTGTTTATTATGATATGCATATGTTTACAGTATTACTGTATTTTGTAGGATAATTTATAGGAAATACCAGAGATTGTGATTTCTCTGAATCACAGAAGTGTAACTGTCATGAAAGCTGAACTGCATCCTTAGAGCAACTTACTTAGAAATTAAGTAGTTTCAGTCTTTGAACAGGTGGGGAAAAACTGCTTACAGACAGTGGGTAAAATCCTTTCTTCAGTGAAGTTAATAGAAAAAAAACCCCAACAAACCCCCAAAGCTTCCCCTCAGTTGTAAATTCAGCCTGTGATAGGTTTTGTGGTGTTTTTTTTTTTTAAACTGCGTAGGTTAGTTATCAGATTTATCTTTTTATATCAACACCTCTAAGTTGCTTTATGAAGCATGATATAATGATCTCTGTAGAATCATTTATATAAAAGTTGAAAGCACAATGTCAACAAGACTTAAGGGGAGCAGCTGAGGAAACTGAGGTTGTTTAGCCTGGAGAAAAGGAGGCTGAGGGAAGACCTTATCGCTCTCTACAGCCACCTGAAAGGAGGTTGTAGCGAGGTGGGTGTCAGTCTCTTCTCCCAAGTAACAAGCAATAGGATGAGAGGAAACAGCCTCAAGTTGTGCCAGGGTAGGTTTAGACAGGATATTGGGAAAAATTTCTTCACCAAAAGGGTTGTCAAGCATTGGAACAGGCTGCCCAGGGAAGTGGTTGAGTTACCATCCCTGGAGGTATTTACAAGACGTGTAGATGTGGCACTTAGGGACAGGGTTTAGTGGGACTTGGCAGTGTTGGGTTAATGGTTAGTCTCGATGATCTTAAAGGTTTTTTCCAATCTAAATGATTCCATGATTCTATAAAGGTTCACTTAGATCATTTGGATTATTTACATATAAAGTTATGCTGATGCTCAACACTTTGCAGCTGGACTTTGTCACAGAACACTTGGTTTATATCAACAAGTCACTTAAGTGCTTTGTGCATAATTTGCCTATCTATATGATAGATGTCCTACTCACCTACCCAAGGTGGTGTAAGTTTCCTTGGTATGGTTGAAGCTTCACAAGAATAACTGTGAAGGTTCCTCTTTAAATGTATAATGTGTTTGCACACAGGAGAAGCTTATAGGTTTTAGATATGTGTTTGACTAATAGTCTCTTCTGTTAATGTTTTCATTTGCTGACAGATACACAGTAGGAAATTGCAAGCTGTTGTTTTTGTTGATAGTTTCTCCTTATTACTTGTTTTAATTTATTTATTTTCTTTCTCATCACTACTACTTTGCTATACATAGCAACAACAATTTTCATACTTAGACAGTAGGACATAAATGCTACCAAAGACTGGTAGCATCTTGCCAAGTGACAATTGGAGAGGTTACTTGTACTGCTGTTTTCAGTAGGTCCACAGAAGTGGGCACCTGCCACTTTGCTAAGGACAGACATGTGTAACTCACTATAGTAAGGTTTTGTGTTTTTTAGATTGATACCAAACTTTTTTTAACACTGGCCTTTTTGTTTTGCTTTTGTACTTAGAAAGCTCTCAAAAGATGGCAGAAAGCTGGTCTTTCTTGGATGCTTTTGAGCCTAACTTCAGACCTCTGGTAGTAATAGAGCTTGCAAAAGGCACCAAAGAAGAAACCTTAAAATGGTTCACTAAACGAATTGTGGACAAGAAAGCAAATGGAGGTGAGTACAGTATGACCTTCTGTAACACTTTTAAATCAAGTTGGCTGTCATCGTAATAAGAAGGCATAGAGAAAATTAGTTTTCAGGTAATTTGTGGTTTAACTATTGTTTAGCCAATCCCACTCCATTTTGCATTTTTGAAGTAGCTTAATTTTTTGTAAGAGTAGAGCTTCGTGCTGGTGTCATGAAAATATAACAGCTGAACCCTTTTAACCTTATTGGCTTAAGGTCACATGCCTCTTGAACTCTAGAATCCTTCCATTCTTGTGAAACCCTGATAACCTGTCTTTCAACATAGCTTTGATATCAGTTTTTATATTAATTGTCTAGAGCATGTTTCTTTTGTTGCTTATGGAATGTTGTAAGCCTTGCCAAAATGAAGATGCATGGCATCTACTATCCTGTCCACAAGACTTGCTACCACGTTGTAGAATGAAGTTAAGTTAGCAGGAAGCGATTTAACTTGATAAATTAATGTTGGATTTCAGTTATCTTTTTGCTAGCTTGTAGGCTCTTACAAAGACAATATTTCATTACTTGTTTTAGTATACTTCCAGGAGTTGAAGTTAGGCAAATTAATTTGTAATTTCTTAGACTTTTTTTTTACTTTTTTTTTTTTTAGAAAGCCATTATTTATGGCTGTTTTAGCTTATATCTTATGGTCAGTAGTATTTCCGTGGCTATTGGATTTGTGACTACAAACTTGCTTTCAGGCCTCTGCTAGATAAATCAGATGTTTCTGTTTCTAAAGTCTAGTCTCCTTAAAGTGAGTGGGACTCTTTGCAGAAGCACTGGTTGCTTGCGTGATGTGAGCATTAGGGGAGTAGATCCAAACTGTCCCCGTTGTTCCAGTTCATTGTCTGTGAGTGCTTCCACAGAAACAGGTCTGAATCAGGGGTTGATCCTGCAAGATTCTAAACACCACACATCAGGTGCTGTTGAAGCCTTAATTCTTTGTGCCCTTAAAAGGATGCAGCTTCAGTGCTCCTGATAACTAGGTCCAGTATGATGGATGCTAAAATACTAGGGGTTTGAGATGTAATTTTTATGTATTTTCTTCCTTATTTTGCCTTTCTTTACTTTGAAGGTGCACAACTGCTGGTTAAACCATTGGTCACAGAAAGTGGAGATGAAAATATTTATCTAGTTGGAGCTTCCCACTTAAGGCTGTTGCTGGGAGCTGAAACTGTGGGTTTGGTGAAGGAATGTAATGATAACTCAATGAGAACTTTTACATACAGCAGTAGAAAAACTTTCAAAGATTTTGCAGGTAAGCAATTTTAAGGGTCTTTGTCATTGCAAAGTAGTGGCTAAAGATAGAAGTAATTACACTGCTAAATCTTTCATGGTCTTTCTATTCCTTGGAATGGTAACAGTGAACAGAAATAGGAAGAACAAGCCATGAAAAAAAATTCTCATTTTTACCTATGGAAATTCAGATCATATAATGAAATTAATTTTTTTTCTTGCACATGGCTTTCACTTTTTGCTTGTGTTTTATTCTTTTGTATGCTCCAAATAGTCTCTTATTTTTATGAAATATTTTTGTTAAATTAAGAAAAAATAGTTGAAAAACATGAGTGCAGGATTAAAAATCAATATTGTGAATTAACATAACAGTTTAATTTCTGTGAGCCAGTTTTGAGGCTTATTATCTCATAATTAGCTGTAGAAAATAGAAACGTTTTTCTCTACTATATTTATACATCAAACAGAATTAAATAATTAAATAACACTACAGAGCATTCAGTGAAATTTGGGCATGATTAGCGAAATCATTCCTTTTCCTCTTCTATTTTGAGGGGGTGCCAACACATTAACATTTTCTTTTAAATATACTACCCGTAAGGTATTTAACCCCCTACAGTGGCAGAACTCATTTTGCTCTCCAGGTTAAATATTGGAGTTCCAGCTTAGTCTTGCTAATACTTTTCATGTGTCTGTTTTGGTGATGCCTTTCACCACATTTTCGTATAAAGGTTTTTGGGTCTGCCTGAAACAATAATAAAGTTGAGTTTTGTTGTTTGTTTGATGCTAGTTTATTCAACGCTGCTGCTGTGTGCAGTAGATGCTGTGTGCAATAGCTGCTGCAGTGTCTTTTCTTTTGTGACTTTGCTTTCCTGAAATTAGGAAGCCTTGAGAAGAATTGTCAGTTGCAAAGGTGCCATTTCTGTTTCTTTCATGTGTTTACATTCTTAATGCTAATCTGACTGTCATTGCTAACAGATTCTGTAGTAGCAGCTGGAAGTCCAGCTACTGTAAATCTAAAAGATAATTTCTGCTGTATCTCCTGGTCTTTTTTCTTTTTTAAAACATTAATATAACTTTAATTTTGTCCAGATCTGATCAGAGGATAAAATAGTTGACCATGCTTAGATGAGGTGAAAAATGTGTCATCTACAAAAGAAACCCTGCAGCCTATGTTGTCTTACTAGTATTTCTAGTTCCCCAGTTTAACTGATATTATATTCTCATTCTTTGTATTAGAGATCTGTTGCTGTTTTAGCTTCTTTCTTAGTGTATTTAGGGCCATCCCTATAATTTCTTATTACTAAGGGGAAAAAAAAATAATCAATTGCTTATGTCAAGGAAATCAGACTCTATTTTCTTGATGGTAAATTGATGGGATTGACAATAGGTTTGTTGCTGTAGCTCTTCAAAATTTGGGATTTTTGGAAAGGTTTCTTATTGTTTTACCTTGTTTCTGTATTTTTATTAGAACTAATTGTCTCCAATGGCTTATCATTATGATGTATGAGCAATAAAGAGCAAGATACTGTGATATTTGGTGTGAAATCCTTATTGAAAAGGAGTTCTGTCCTGACATCTTACTGTTCTTCGTTATGAAAATACTTCAGGAACTCTATGGCAGAAAGGGTATGGAGATTCTGAGATTGGCAAATAGTGGATGCCTAAGTAAGAGTTTCAACAGGGCAAGAATATGTAGTACTTGCTGGTATACTATCCCAGCCTCCAGCAATTAGTACTTCAGGGTGTCTTTGTCTCTAGTGATTTGCTCTCTTAGTTCACCTGGGTAGTCAAAAATGCAGTGGCCAACATGTGTCAGTTAGCTAGTTAGAGAAAACTTCTTCCCAAGACATTTACTTTAAAAAGTGGTGGTTTTGCTAATGGACGTTTGTTGGCAGTAATTGTCACTTCCCCCTGATTCTGGTCATTTTTAATAGTTGTTTGCTGCCAGGGTTGTCTTCCTATGCTGCACAATTTCATACTACCTTCTTTTTGATTTAGATGACAATCACAATTTCCTTACAATGGCAGAATGTCAGTATATCGTCAAACATGAACTTGAAAATTTGAGAGCTAAAGATGAAAAAATGATCCCTGGATATCCTCAGGCAAAGCTGTATCCAGGAAAATCAATTGGTAAGCAATGTAGCTTGTTGCCTGTCACTCACTGCATTGATATAGGATGGTGTTCATGATGAAAAAAACTTAATATTCCTGCAATGAAGAGGAATCCTTCAGGCATTAAAGTCCCACTATTTTTAATCAACTTTGTTTTCTCTTTGCTGCACAGTGATAGGACAAGAGGCAATGGATGCACAGTGCAACAAGAGAAATTCTCAATAGATATCGAGAAAATGTTTTTCACAATGAGGGTAATCAAACATTGGAACAGGGTTTTACAGAGATTGTGGTAACTCTGTCCTGGGAGCATTTGAGATCTTCACTAGACAAAGCCCTGAGCAGCCCAATTTAAGCTGGACCTACTTTGAGGAGGAAGTTGGACCAGATGACTTCCAGAGGGCCTTCCATCCTGAGTCTTTCTGTGATGCTGAGACTGTGGCCTTATGTTTTCAGTTGGATAATTTTCATGTATATTGATGTAATACATTATTTTTATAATTAGTACCAAAAATATTTGGTTTTAAAAAATTACATAATTATATACTTGGATTGTCTCTGTATAAAAATACTGGAATGAATAACAGTGTTGCAGAGCTATAAATTTCACAATATGAAGGAAGTTTTATTTCATTCATTTGATTTCATTTTTCCTCCTCTGCTTCAAGAGCTCTTCTTTTCATGGGAGAAAGAAGCAATGAGAGTTAGTGCTATTTTTATGGTAGCTGGAACTAGTTCATTGACAGAGATGCTACAGTTTCTTAGGAGAATTTATCTTAATATTTGTATGTCCTTTTAATAACAGTGTCTTTATTCATTAGTGTTGGTCATCAAAGAAAGAGATCTGTGCATATCAGTGGTTCAAGAAATGTAAATAAATGTAGCTGTCAGATGAGTTTACACCAGTAATTTTTTATATAGCTAAGGTATTTTCTAGTTATGTCAAGTTGATGCTAGTGGGAAATGGTAAAAAAACTATGACACGAACTTCCAGTGCCTCCCCTCTCCTGTTTTTGAATTTATTTTCTTTTTTAATATTTCCATGGTGTGTAGCTTTGTGGGAAAAGTTACAATGGCATTTCAGTTTCTGACCTGTAGCGCTTTTTGTTACTGAAGCTGCAAATGATTATATAGCAAACCTATGGAATAGTTAATAGATGTAAAAAGGTTACTCTTTTTCCACTGGACAGCATAGTCTTTGTAGGAATAGGTAGAACTGCTCTCTATAATGAGTAATTTTTAACTAACATGCAGACAATTTATTTATTTTTAGGTTTTAAATGCGAGATTTATTTGAAGGGAACTGTAGGCTTGCTAAGTGCATAATGTAACCTATTTGTTGATATTAACTTCACTGTCCTTTGAAGGAGTACTGGGTACTTTTTTTTTTTTTCTTCTAGTGAGAAGATTATTGACCAGTGGTATTCTAGTTCAGATTTTCCCACTGCATGATAGAGAAGAGTTGAAAAAGCTCCGTCAGAGTTGGTATGGCCGAGTGAAAGTTGGCTATCAACCTTTAGGTATGTGAACACTTAACTCCACTATAAATAAAGTGCAGGGTTTCTTCTGGAGAAGTTTTCTCTTTGGTTTGTGTGAGAAGACCAAGGGTGCTTCCTAACTTCTACTCCAGCATTTAGCCTCTGTAGAAGTGAAACTCCTGTGTGGAAGGTAAGTATTGTACCAAGAAATCTGTGGTTTCGCTAAGAGTTTACCTTTTCACATCCCCAATTATCCATTGCAGTTCACGTCCTCTAACATTACCTTTCTGCCCAAGTTGCTTTGTTGGCCACTGTGAACCAAAGTCCTTGTTTTACCCAGCCTTGCTTTTACTGGTCTTGGAATCAACAGAGTGGCATCCACATTTCTAGACTTCTTGATAGGCACAGCGGAGGTCTCTTCATTGACTTCTCTTTGGTTCTAAGATGGCTGTAGGGTAATCTTTTGCTATAATGACTAGCAGTACAACTGTTCTGAAGTGAAGTGTTGGATGTGCAGGCTGCTGTTTCTTGATTTTCTTTCTTGTGGCTGCAGGAGTTCTGTATATAGGATTTTGGTCATAGTTTCCAAGTTGGAGCTGGGGGGCAGTTCAAAGGCTCAGCATTTGCACTGTGATGATCTAGCATGGAGTCTTGAAATTAGACCATTGCTGTTTTACCAGCTGGGCAAGTTTTACCTCTTCCAGCATTTCCTGTGTAACCTCCTGATACGGTTCAAGACTTGAGAAATTGGTGGCTTAGAGTCTGCAGATTCAGTGTCTGCAAACTTCCATGTAACAACAGTCTGCACATCACAAATTCTCCCTACCCATCAATGAAGCAGTAATGGACCAAGCCAAGACTGTTTTCTCAAACTGACTCTTGACAGGGAAGTTCCTCAATGTCTGGAATTTCGAAAGCTGTTTTGAGTTGTAGGCATGTCAAAAGTGTGTTTACAACTGTTTGTTTTAAATTCATTCTCTGTATGAAGACTGTATGTTGTTGCATGCCAGGGTCACTTGAGTATATTTTACACACTGAATAAGCTTAAAATGAAAATAATTTTTAGTCTGGCAATGTGGAAGGTTAATTTCTGGATTCTAAACTGGTAAATTTTACTTAAAAATAAGAAACATTTGGAAGTTTGCCTGATTATTAATCTCTGGGTCTTGAGATTCCTTCCTGAGCTACAGGAAGTTAAAGATCTGGCTCAGTAATGCCTGCCTCCAGAGTATTGTATTAGGGGTGTGCTTGTCTTCCTGTGTGCTTATCTTTTGTTTATGCAGGAGAGGGGGTTTTTTTTGACTGAGATTGAGTGCACATAAAATTTCAAAGTAAATCCCAGGAACCCTGTTATGTATGTATTAATTTAGGGTTGTCTTTCACATTGTGTGTTTGGAGTGTGAAATGTTGCTAATGACCTACATTTGAACTTGTTAATAAATTTTTGATTGAGAAGTAGGTTGGAGTGCCAATTCTTCTGTTTGCCTTTTCTTCTTGCTTTCAGAAACTTACCTGATTGGCAATTGTGATCTTCTGCTGTAGTGTTTTGTAAACCATAAGCTGTAAGAATATTATGGTATTGTACATGAGGTTTTGATGTGCTAGTCTATTATGGACAGTACATTTACAGTGTCAGTTTAGAGGTCATGATGTCATGACTGTTTCGTTAAGCTGGTGAATACATGACAGTGGCATACAAGCAATCTGGTCTTCCAAGCAGGCAAAGATAAAACAGATTTCAGCATTCTAAACTCAGGTTTGCTAGGCATTTCTATAATTTATTATGTGGTGCCATTTCTAGATAATGTTGAATAATAGTCCTACATTTTTTTGTTAGTAGTAAGATAAGTGAGATCTTGTATTCCTTGGAGGTAATACATCTGTCATGAAATACATCCATTAGTAGTGCATTTTTCAAGTCTTCATAACACCTGAGCAGACAACCTTGGTGAATACAGCAGGTGTGTATTTCATGTATCAGTTGTCTGCTGAAGGGAATGTCTCAGTTTGGGTGTGCTGCCTGACATGTTTAAGATTTAAGATTTCAATATACCTTTCCATCTATTCCTTTAGTTCCTTGAGGGCTGGCAAAGCACAACTAGTCCTTTTTGGCCCTGAGCAGGCTGAAACAAATTTGTTTCCCAGGTGTACATATGCCAGCGAGAAGCTTCAGAAGTTAGGTGTCACTTGCTGTTAAAGTTTGGTTTTTATTATACCAAATGTTTTCTGTGCCATCCTAGCCATTCATTGATATAATAGATTCTGTTTTCAAGAATGCTAGTGTGTTCGTGTTTGTCTCCCCTGCCCGCCCCCAATATCTGATGTTGATATGGTAAGTATTGAGATATTTGACTTCCCTACCATCTGAATATATGTATATATGTTTGTGTGTGTGTATATATATATATAACAACAAAAAAAATTCAAATAGCCTTCTGAGTTTTCGGAACATTGGAGAAGGAAGAACAAAAAAGCAATAATGTTCATTGTGTTATTTAGAAAAAAAATTGGGGCCAAGAGATTCATGTAAAGTCAAGTTTGATATTATACTGACATCTAAGTTAAGTGTAGTCTTAATTGATTCTTTTTTCTCTGCAGATGAGATACGGTGCTACTTCGGTGAAACCATTGCTCTCTACTTTGGCTTCTTAGAGTACTTCACATTTGCTTTGATTCCAATGGCTGTCATTGGGATTCCTTATTATGTGTTTGCATGGGAAGACTATGACAAATATGTGATGTTTGCCACATTCAATCTGCTCTGGTCCACTGTGATACTGGAAGTTTGGAAGCGGATTTGTGCCATCATGACATACCGTTGGGGGACGCTGTTGATGAAACGACAGTTTGAAGAACCGAGATCAGGCTTCCATGGTGTCCTGGGTATCAATCCTGTCACTGGGAGGGAGGAACCAGTGTACTCAAGTATTAAGAGGCAGATACGGATTTATCTGGTGTCCTTGCCATTTGTGTGCCTTTGCCTCTACTTCTCACTGTATGTGATGATGATTTACTTTGACTTGGAACAGTGGGCTCTGGATTATCATGAAGAGAATGAGTCTAACTTCAGCAACTTGATGCTGTTTGTGCCTAGTATCATATATGCTGTTGTGATTGAAATTATGAACCGTATCTATCGGTATGCTGCTGAATTCTTAACATCATGGGGTAAGAAAGTTGTTTATTCTTCCTTTTTAAAGTTAGAATTGCAGATGTTTAGAATTTGCTTATTTGTACAATATGTTACTGTGAGTTCTTGTTCAATGGAATGGAATGCTAAAGAAATTTCCTGAAGTAGATTTTTACCGTGGGGTAAAAGAGATGGCCATTTTAACTTCTTACATTTATTTTGAGTGTTCTCAGACTGCAATTTCACATTTGGTTTAATTTGGTCTAGCATGCCATCAGAAGGGGTGATCCTGCCTTCCTCCTCAGCCTCTCTACGCCTTTGGTGCAGAGTCCCCCTTCCCTGATTTAGCTCTTTGTTTGGCTATATCAGCCATAGTGCTGGCAAAAGGGATGAGCTGAGATTATCAGGATGGGACCTCAGAGGTGGATGGCAGGAGGGACTGTCCTGGCCGGTTGTACCCACAACCTGGGTTTGCTGGGTACATCTTAGTCTACTGATGTATCTATGCAGAGGACGGAGGCACTGAGATAAGGAACAAAATTGAAAAACACCAGCTAAATGTCATATGAGAGTGTTTGTGTATGCTATATATGTAAGAAAGACTGAGATTTCACATCCTTATCAAAATAGTTTCCTGTGGGCACTCACAGAAGAGGAAGAATGTTACAATAGATTGCCTTTTTTTCCCTTGTGTGTGTGACTTATTTAAGAGATTGGGCCTTATGTTTTGTAACCTAACATAAGGATATTGAAATGTCAGTATTTATTTTGAATTTTAGCATTTCTACAGACAAGTGCAGTTGCTTTCAGACAAAATTAATAGATGAAGCTAATGGGGAGTTAACTGGTTTGTGTAGCTCAATATGGCATACATTTACAGGACAGAATCCAGTTACTAAAGCTGGAGACCCAGAAAATTAACCTAAGACAGATTAAGCAAAAGGGAGATTGATGCAGAAGACAGAATAAAAAGATGTGTTGAAGTGAGGATTGGTTATGCATGCCAAAATGATTTGCTCAGCAAATTCAACTTGACAGCAGCAATAGTAAAAGCAAGCAATTTCTTGATTTGTTTATGACTGTTCAAGGATTTTAATTAAATAATGACTTTTAAATTCACATCTAGGTTTCAATTGACTGTTTTGTTTCATTTTTTTTCACTGTACTGCAAGAAAAAGCCTTTATGCAAAATGCCCAGTTGTATTGATCAGGTAGACTAAAATGTCTTTAACAGGTAACCCAAGTTTTTTTAATCCAGTTTTTTTTGTTTGTTTTAAGCTGGTGTTTCATGTTCAGCAGCAAAGGCATTTATGTAACTCACTACACTGATAGCTTGTGCCTTTTCTGTGCTATCCAATGTGATTATGCTGCCATGCTGTGAACAGGATGAAGAGCTCAGCTGGCTGTCCTACGTCACCTCCCACCTGGCATATTTTCAGCTAATATCTGACTTTAACAGCTAAACTGACAAAACATAGGAAACAATCTGGGGCGTTTTTAAGCAGAGCTTTTGCACCCATTTATCATGAGAACTGATCATTTAGTGAAAGCTGAAAGTAAAAATTACATTCAGTCACTTGAGTGCACCTTCCATGTGTCAGGCCCAACTTCATGTCCCTGTCAGAGTAGAACTCTGCTGTTTTGTCCTGAGCAAGGTCCATAGGTGATGGTGTCTCCTTTCAGCCTTGTTGACACAGCTCCTGCTAGTGTGCTGCCTTCTCAGTTACTGCTTAGCCAGGGCTTTAAAGGTACAATCTGACAAAATAGCAAAAAGAAATGGGAAATCACCCATTCACTTCCCTTTCCTCCTCCTTAGTAACCAACATTCCTCACACATCAGCTTCTGACAGTTTATCTTGAATGAACTGAAAATCTTAATTATAGAATGAGTAATGCATCTGTTGAACTTCATGTACTCTAGTCTTGCTTTAGAGCTTAGGGTCTGATCTAAATTTCTTGGAGATGAATGGGAATATTTCTGTGAGCATTTACTGGTTTTCAATCAAATCTGGTATTGTTATTTTTCGTGATGTATTCCAATTAGTTTTGCATTTGTTTTCAGCCAAAGAAAAATCAATAACTAAGCACGTTTTATTAAGTGTTAAGAATGATGGATGGTTTTTCTGTTATAAAACAGCTCTTCTGAGAAAGAATGATGTAAAAGGAAAAACCTTTGCAGTAGAAAAAATACTGGATTTGTAGCCGAAAATACGTATGTCAATATTGTGCATCAGATTAGCCTCGTAGGTTAAGTGACGTACTGGCACAGTATAAATTCTTTTTGCCATAAGGCGTTGGAGGAACTATTCCCCATAAACTATTAGTTAAATAATTTCTAAGTGGAGGACAAATGTCTGTTTACTCTTTGTATAACAATGTCTGTTATATGGTAAGTGCTTCTGCTGTTTACTAATCAATAATTCTGTTGGTATTTTAGAAAATCACAGGCTGGAATCTTCTTATCAGAATCATTTAATTCTGAAGGTTTTAGTGGTAAGTATGTACTATAAGCAGCTTTTAAGATTATTTAAAAAGAGAACTTGTCATGTGTTCTATTGCTGCTTTACTAGCATTACGTTGCTGACCTACAGTTTTGTTCAAGGCCAAATACTCGCACAAATATCAGAGTAAACAGTATTTCTGTTGTGGTTCCAGTAACTGCTAGACTGTTTTAGATGCCTTTTTTTATAGTGGAGAGTTGGGTTTGTTTGTATTGATTTGTTCTTTCATTAGGATTCTGTATATGTAAGTTTTTCCTGTCTTTAGCTGGGAACTATTGCTTTCACTTTTTGCAAGACTTTATGGTAAACTGTATTTTAAAAAGTTCTTGTATTAACTTCCACCTGTACTAATATTCAGACAACCAGTCAGGAGGCTGGAGATACATGTCCATCAATATACTCCTATGCTGTTTCTAGTATATACTGATCTATTTACTTTGTGGCTCTGAACAAGTAGCTTTTGTGTGTGCATGTATGTTTGGTTGCTCTTTCAGGTGTATATCCAGATGCAACACTGATTCTAAGGAACTGTACTGTAAATCCTGAGTTCCCATATAAGATCTTCAGTAAAAGCAGTTTTAATGATTGGCTGATTTTGAGACTTAATCTTGTTTCCTTTTTGAAAAGATTGTTTAAGTCTCTTCCAGAGTTCATGTTTTTTTTTATTTTATTTTTCTCAGCATGCCTTTTTTTTAATCTGCTTGTTATTCTTCTGTTACTGGTAACCTCTAGAGCTAAAACTCTTGTACGTATCATTTATAGCTTTGTCTCTGCCTTTCTCAAAAAAATACTGCCATCTCTTTTTCTCCATAGGAAATTTATATAAAATAATTTAAAAAATTACAAAATGTCAAATGTAAGTGTCCCCCCCCCAATTTTCACTTTCACCCTATGAGTGGCTCTCTGCACTCCCAGTATTATTTATGTTGTCCAGGAGCTCCAAAAAAGGAGCTTCAGCACTGACGGCAAGTAGGAAGCTTCAGAGCTTGATTACATTTTTTCAGGTAGCATACTGTGATTGTCTCATTTTAGAAGTAGGGAGTATTTCTCTTGGTCATAAAACCTCTTGAATTGATTAAACCTAAAGCTCAACTAATACTGAGGAACAGTGGGACATATTGAGAGAGATGTCATCCAACACTTATATTTTGATAAAGTATTTCTTTGGGGGGAAAAAAAAAATCATTACCCTAAATTAAGATCAATACGTCCCTTTTATTGCATTACCTATGGGGAAACTGCCAAAAGATGAAAGTTAAGTAGAAGGCGATGTGTTTTTCATGTCCACATTTCATAACTGAATTGTAGTTCTCTTTGTATAACATGCTTTAGGAAAGTATTAAGCTTGTCAAATGAAAATCTGAATCAGACCAATATTGAAAATGAGGTTTTTCTGACCTAAGTTTTAAAAATGGTAAAGAAAATTTTAATGAACAGTTGTGTGGGTCAATGTAACTGTTAAGTTAGATGATATTCTGCATTTGAACACTTGCTTGAGTACTAATAACAAATATTTTTATTTGCAGTTCAACTTCTTAAATTGTTTTGCATCTCTCTTCTACATTGCTTTTGTGCTGTTTGATATGAAGCTTTTGAGACAGGTGAGTTGCAAGGACATCTTAAGAATGTTGATGAATCTAGGAAAACAAAGGATTGATTGAAACAGGACTTTAGTTTTTAATCATTTTTCTGAAATATTAAATTGACAATGAATATATTTAATACATTTTCTTGGAAATCCAGCTTCTGTATTTCAGTTCCTATAGCACAGCTGCAGAATCGTGACAAGAGTGGAGCAATTCTTTCCCTCCGTATAAATGAGGAACTGTTTTCAAATAAATTGATTATTCCCTCCCGGAGATGAGACTGGAAAATTCTTTTCCTCCTTTCCTTTATGTTAGAAAATGGTTTTCTCTGTAGTATTCTTAATGAGAGGCTCTTGAGGATAGGACCATGATTAAGTTTATGAGTACAATGAGGAGCTGAGAATAAATGAAAGCAAAAATAATTTGTAGTTGGTATTTTAAATCAGCTTTCTGTTGTTAACATCCTTTGCACTCAAATGCATGAAAATTGGGTATAAGGAAAATATTTTTGCTTTAAATATAATGAACAAAATATCAAGAACTTCAACTCAAGGTCTCTGTTCTAGAGAGATCTCTAGCGAAACACTTGTCCTATCTGGTATAGGTATGTCATTTGTGACATTTTGTATACTTTAAGGTAAAAGTAAGAAGAAGAAAAAATAGAAAAAAGTTCATTGTTTAGCTCTGTGGTTGGTGTTGGCATATGTTAAGTTTGTATCTTTACCCTTCACTGGACTCTGCGTACTGTCTCCAAGATACATCCAGATTTACAACATATTTAGACATCTAACTCCTCTTTTGTCCTTTTCAGCACATAGCAAAGAATGGGAACTAGAGCACCTATACTTTTCATACACTATTGCTAGTTTTGTTAGGCTGGCCTTCTTTTGTCATAGTATAACAACTTACAGTGTTACTAGAACGCACAAAATTGGAAATGATCATAGGTTTACCACAGTTCTATTAATATTTTTTCTTTTTTTTTTTTTTTTTTTAAACTTAAGAGCTTGGCCACTTTGCTGATAACGTCGCAGATCCTTAATCAGTTTGCAGAATCCTTGCTTCCTTACTGGCTCCAAAAAAGACATAAGAAGAGGATGAAGAAAAGCATATCTTCTCTGAAAACAGATACGGACCTGTCATTAGTCGAACAAGTCAACTTGGAGAAAGAAATGGGCACCTATTTTGTAGGTTTTACTACTGTAAAAGAGTTAAAAAGTTTTTTGGGCTGCAGTTGACAGAGATATGAGCCAGTGCAACCGAAAATATTTCTGGCTGTCTGGCCTGGCAGCTTATTTCCGGCTTCGTCAGTTTTGTTGGTAGTGTTTTTACAGCTATATGGTGCACTGGGTCAAGAAGCTGGTGCAGTGCAGGATCCCAGTTACACCAGAACAAAGGGGTAGGAATGAACAGCGGAACCTGGAGCTACCTAACCCTGTATGACTGGGAGAAGTACTTGTGTAATATGCCCTTAATCTCCAAGGGTAGCCTGAAGGCTGTCAGGATGAGGAGCCTCGCATAGGGAAGGTGGAGGCTGTTTCTGTTTTAGTTTGTTTTTGCAGTGATGCTAGTTTAAACTGTCAATTAAACTATAGCCTGAGAGAGTGTGCTCGTGTCTGGGTGGGGCCAGAAATCGAGAGGGCAGAAGAGACCAACTCTTCAAACCAATACTACTGCTGGAAGCTCTTGCTTCTTGAAACTACAGCTTTGGCATTTGCTGTCTTCCTAGTTCTATTCCTGACCACCTCCTACCCAGTACAATTTCTAATTGTATTTAACGGACTTCATGCAGTTCATTACTTGCAGCTCTAAAGGAATTGACAAAGCAGACATCAGTGTGTATGTTAAGGCCTTACAGCCTGGCTGACAACTTGATCAGATGCTGCAAGCATAGTCACAAGAGTTTTAATAGTGTATGATTTATACTTTTACATAATAAGAATTATATGTAAACAGTGTCCCTTTTATGTAAAAGGTAGAGGATAGCAGTTTGAGATTTGATACTAATACCGTATCAGATTCCTCTCTTCCTGCATAAAGTGCCATGAAATGGGAAGAGGAAAAAGAAATACTGCCTTTGCAATTGAGAAACTGTACAAATGGTAATACTTGCGTTCCTCTGGGAAGGTTGGTATTTCTCACATTTTATATGGAGGGAGATAGATTTAGCGAGCATGTCTATCGTACAATGGAGAACACAGAAATCCCCAAGTTAGTGTCTGAACTGGTAAATCAGCACAGTCCAGCACTGTGCCTGCAAATAGGCCAGCACAGCTCCAAAAGCTGTATATCGTCATCAGGCATTGATATACCTGACCAAATAAGCTCTACCTTTTAGACCTGAGCTGACTTCTGATTCTCGGCTGGCACATACAAAGCCATTGTGGTGTCTTTGAGTCACATTGCCCAGTGCTTCTTGTGCAGAGCTGGATAAATGTATCTGCATCTGTTCTACTGTTCTGCCCTGAATAATTTTCCATGGGGACCCAACAGGTTAATTACAGAGTTAGGACTTTGCCTTGGGAGCTGTCCACTGCTAGCCTCAGTTTCAGTTCAAGGTACTGTCTACTCAAGGCCTTAATTTTATTTTCACTCTGAAGATTTTAATTGTACTGTGTTGGTTAATATGCGATATTAGACCACTGATTTGTTTGCAAGCAGTAAGCTGTCAGCCGGGAAAAGTATTTCTAAAATTAAATCTGTCACAAGGGGGAAGCATTTGACTATGTTTAGTAACTGAGGAGTTTAGCAGGAGTCTTGACAGAATTCTGCATTTGAGACTCTTGTTTTCCTTCCTTCACTTACTCTTTAACATTTAATTATCTTTTTTGTTTGTCTTCTTTCTCACTCACTTTTCAAATCTCCAGCCCTTGAACTGGTTTAAGATGTAAAAACATCCTGCAATAATTGGTTTGGTTTTTTTTTTCTTTTAAATTTCTGCTTGTCTCCTTTAGTTCATTTTCTCCCTGAATTTCTTTGTTGATTCTGTTTCCTTGATGCCATAGTTCATGTGCTGCTCTTGTGGCTGACAATGGCATACTTTGAAATTTCTTTAACATTGTATCAGACTCCTGTTTTCCTGCACAAAGTGTCACAAATTGAGTAGGAGAAAAATAAATACTCCTTTTCTTTCCATACTCTGCTATTCTAAAAGTCAATAGGTACTGGGCAAGGAAATGAGAAGAAAGGTGTGAGGAAGCAGTGGGAATACTATGCAGTTACCGGAAGCAAGAGCATAAAAGGAAGCATTGCTCCCTGCCTGCAACAGTTGTCTGAGAAAGTGATAGCAGGGACAAATATGTGACTGCCAGTCCAGTGAGTGATCCTGCACAAACGTCCCTAACAAAGACCTTACTAAAATTCAGAGTTCATACAAAATGTTTCTATGGAAAAATCTCGTGGTTTTAAAAGTTGGGTAGCTCCTCATGGTCTGGCCTGGAGATCTGTTTGTCACACCCAGCTGTACTGCGCAACTTTATAATGAGCTTAAGTGAAAAATGCAGCTAATGACCACCCCAGGTTGATTTCTGAGCTTGCAGACTTCCACTGTCTCTCTCTGTTGGCTGGAAAGAAAAGCACTAGGTGCTGGAGAGGGCAGTCAGTTTAATCTTTTTTTGCTGATTATAACTGTTAGAGAACCACGTGCCTGATGCATGGAGCCAAAACCAATTTTATGTGGTTCCTGTAATAATCTCAGTTACTGTCAAGTCTTTATTATTTCATTTTTGAGAGGCAATATGTGGGTCTGGGTGAATACAAGATAGCTAGATCCGAGTTTAACTTGGTGGTGGTATTTCACCATGCTTTGTTTAGTGAACAGTTTTTCTTTAAAAATGGTTGGTTTTGTTCTTTACTTTCATAAATAATTGCTGCAATCATAGAAGACTTATTAATACTACAAAACTAATATGCAGATATATATGATGACCTACATGTGAATACTTAATCAGCATTTAAGTACCCACGTTCTTGATTTGAAGATCAGGTGATAGATTTGTTGTGGATTTGCCAAAATAGGGCTTTTTGTTTGCATTAATTGTTCCTTTCAAGTGTCAGTGCTGCATTTTGTGATTTCAGCCTTCAAGTGGGCCACTAATTCTGCCTTACCTGTTATGAAATAAACAAGCAGAAATACCAGAAAAGAGTTGCCTATTTACCAACCTACCTTTCTGGTTAGGTCTTTCATGGACAGTCTGAAATATGAGGACTTTTCTTGTCACAATGCTCTTAGGAGAATGTTCTGCCAGTTAAAATGCATGGTGCTGTTTTCTTGTCCCCCACTGTTCCTTCTGCAATTGTTTCACTGAGATAGTCAGGAACTCAAATGGGATGAATGTGTTTATACAATTACTTCATGTAATAAGGGTAAGAAGTGTGACTTGCAGAAAATGCATTAGGCAAAGGGAAAAACCTTGGACTCCCCTTATGAAGAAGTTTTGAGTAATTGAATAATTCCAAATTAACTAGCTGTGGTTTTGTTGTTGTTTTCTATCACCAGTCATTCCCAAACAACTGATATGGGATGAGGAAGCTTGGTTACAACTGTATTGTTAATTCTGTGTTTCTTCATATATTTTTTTTTGTGTATTGAAGTTGTTCTTATTTTTGCTCTTTCAGGGTACTTTTGATGATTACCTGGAGTTGTTCTTACAGTTTGGCTATGTGAGTCTTTTCTCATGTGTTTATCCATTGGCAGCTGTCTTTGCAGTGTTGAACAACATCACAGAGATATATTCTGATGCCTTAAAGATGTGTAGAGTTTACAAGCGTCCATTTGCAGAACCCACAGCAAATATTGGCGTTTGGCAGGTAATTTTTGTGTCTCTTAATTTGTTTTAAAAGAGCTTTCAACAAATTTATTTAAGCTGTGTGTTTGACCCACCGGGCACTTTGAAGTTTAGTAGGTACTTTGTTCTCTTCAATGCCTTAGGATAGTGTCTATCCAACTGTATATCCAAGTGATTTTCTTGTGGAGTTTTTGACCGCGTCTTTCAGTTGCCTTTAAAAAGAAAACAAATCCTTCCTTTAGTTCTTTTATATGTATGTATTGTAGTCCTTTTGCAACTGCAACAAAGCAAAGCTGCCAGATACTGCCCAGTACTCTTTACAGCCAGCGTATTTTAGAATTGGTAGTATCTGATGCAATCTCAGAAGTGTGGAGCTCAGCAAGGGTTTAAAAAAAAATTGAAGAGTGATAGGTGAGTACTTGGATTCCCAGGACATGCTTGGCTGTGTGCCCTTGTGATTTGTTAAGGGAGAAGCTGCTGCCCCAGCATTCACACACCAATCAAGGAGTTGCACACACACTAAATGAGACTTTACCTGCTAGGACCAGAGTCCCTTTGCAGTGGGCAACTCCAGTGAGCCAACGGGTGCCCCTTTTGACCCCTCACACACACATGTTCACCCTTGGGTGCTGCTTTTTCCCTCAGGCTCAACCCTAGGTTCCCCAAAGCAGAATCTAATCAAGGCCTTCAAAATAAAAAGCGTAATTTATTCTATGGTGCACAGATTTAGACAGCTCAAGCTGGGTGCCTCTGCAGAGAGGCTCCAAACTAAAATTCCTGGGCAATTATGCCCTTACAATCTAACTTGCTGCCCCTCACACCATAGTCTGATCCAGTAGTAATATTCCGGTCTGGGGTTGTCTTCTCTCATTGGGTCCTTTTTCTCTCCTCTGGGCAGGTTCTTTCTCTTTCAGGTTTTTTAGGCTAGTAGTTACTATGTCTCCTTTTCCTGGCTCAAACTGGCTCTGAGGCTTTCTGAATCTTCTTATTCCTCCAATCAGAGAATAGGTCAATGTTAAGCAAAAGCCTTAAGCAAGCTGGGAGTTCTGCTTTATCATGAAGGTCTACATTTAAGCCGCTAAACAAAGTCCTTAAAGCCCTCCAAAACATATTAACAGCCTCTATAATTTATATACATTGCTGTGGTATTATAGCCTCACAATCTTATCCCGTTATTGCGATGTGCTGTTTGAGTCTCATTCAAGTGTGGTCCATGTGTTCATGTAGCTCATCTTTGCCACCTTCCACAACAGATTACTGGTACTCAAGCTGACTAATTTTAAAATAACCTGGATCCGTGAGCAGGAGCTGGACCTTTCTGCACAGCCTGAACATTGTGGTCTATCTAAACAATTTCATGCTAGTTGTACTGGGTTAAAGATTTTCTGTCGTCAGTTGTTTGCCAATGCAACCATGCTAGCATCAGCTAGTTCGGAGTGTGCTGAGTATGCTGCATCAGTGAACCGATTCTGACCAAAAATAAGCCCTGTAAAACCCTTCCAAAACCAGAGTGTTTTCTGAAAAGAAGGAAGGCTATTAAGTCGCATCTAGAGACTTTAGCATTCTGTAACAGCAGTAGCCTGATAAGGAATGTGAGGTAGGTTAGAGAAAATTTCTGTGGGATGACCCATATTCTAGTTTTATTTAACAACATTTCTAATGATATTTAATGGAGGCAAAGGGCACAATGAGATAGTGGATTGTTTAATTTGGAGGGATTGTAAATGTTGGTACCAAATGAAACAAATGGGAGATGAGAAAGGAAATCAGGAAACCTCAAATGAAACATCCTGTAAAAACATGCAAACCAAGTATTCTGAGCAATGTTCATTAGACATGTACATAGGTATTAATGAAATGAACTTATAGGAGAAGTCTTTTACTATTAGATCATTAAAAATGTGTAAATTATAGTCTGATTACGTTTTAACATTTAATTCATCTTCTTGGTCCTAATCCATGCTGCCAACATCTTGATGGCACAGCTGCATTGACCAGTGGTGTGACCACCAGGTAAATGAAGCTGTGGTCATGAGTCCCAAACATAACTGCAGGTATATTAATAGCATTTGCTTTTGCTAGAATAGTTTGTTTCAATCTAGGGAGTAGGTTGGAAAACTATAACACTAATGATACAGTCATGTTTGTTTTTATAGTGTACATTTTTAACTACATTTTTGAGTCACTATTTTTAATTCACAGAGCAAATGCATTGCTACTATTAGTTATCTGTTTCATGTGGGAAGTTAGAATATTGGCTGAAAGATGTCTGTTAAAGGAATGCTGGAGCTACTTTATCAGGTGAGCTGAGTCACCAGATTGTTGTCAAGGAGAAGGTTACTTCTGCTAATTCATTGTGACAGTTGTTACAATTCAACATCAGTCTTTCTCATTCCAGAGAGGACTTTGGGATAAGTAAACATTATATTGCAAAAGTAATTGTCACACTGTAGTAATATTTTCAGACATTTTGTGGGAGCTCTGTAGGCAAAAGCTTCTTAGACTTGTACAATTGCATGCGTTTAAATGTAAATCTTCCCTTCAACAAATTTCAGCTTGTATAACTGGTAGTGATTTAAAAAAGGCATTCTGAACCATCCTTACATTTTCCTGTTACTTAACATTCGGACAAAACCCTCCAAACCCAGCGTGTTTGGACTATTAGTTCCTCTAGGAATTTTGCATTTTTTCCTTTATCCTGAAAGAGATTTATGTTCAGGAGTATGACTGTAGATGAGTGCATACTCTTTTATGTGTTGAGGTTATGAGTCTTGAAGATAGCAGGGATAAGGCTGCTTTCCTCTCCACTTTTTTCCTGTAGGATTATTCAGAGTTTTTCAGGAGGTGATCTGACATTACCTACACATAGAATGTTAGTGATCTCTAAATAACTTTTCAAGGTCTTTACAGTACTATGGAATTGTGAAAGAATACTCTTTAACTTCTTCACAGCAAACACACATACAGGCACATAGAGAAATCAAATTTGAGAAAAATTCAGGGTTGCCAGGTGGTCTTTGTGGTATTGCAAACCTTGTTGTGGTCTTGTCCTTGCCTGTTCTTAAAGCTGATGAAGTCTAGACTGCTTGCCAAACAAGTCTTATGCCACAGAATTCAAAAGACGAAGGAAAATAAAAAGTTAAAATAATGGGTCTTCTGAGGATTTAATGAAGAGAGAGGTATTGTCCAGAGCAATTCAGGGACTAGTAAGTTAGAGATAATGGTTGTAACTATGTATTTGTGTTTTATTTCAGTTGGCTTTTGAAACTATGAGTGTAATATCAGTTGTTACTAATTGCATGCTGATTGGAATGTCTCCACAAGTGAATGCCCTTTTCCCAGATTCAAAAATGGACCTTATTCTGACTGTGGCATTGGTAGAGGTAAGTCTGCCTTCAAAACAGTGTGTGTGTTTTAGTAGCAAATAACATGAACAACAGTGGAAGTTATACCAGGAAGTAGACTCCCCCCTCCACCCGCCAATATTAAAAGGAAATGTCGATTTCTCAATCAAAGAAGTGTTTCAAAGTCTTGCTTTTTGATTTCTTTCTTTTCTATTTTTTCATGTACTGTGAATGTTATTGCCATACTTTTACATACATTCCCAAGATACCATGTATTTGTTGGTTCTTGTATTTCAAGAATTTAATAGTGCTATTTAAAGAAGCAAAATAACCGCACTTTTGTGAACTGGTTATTTCTCTACTTGGTTTGTGACTCCAGCATATCTTATAAAGACCTCCTACATCATCTTTATGGATGTTTCCTATAAGGCTTATCTGAAACAATTATGTATGATGACTGTAAATACTAGTGATTTTAACAGCATTTGGGTTTCATATTTTCCTAATTCTGTGTAGTAAACACTTGAATGTCATTCCTTTTCATACAAGGAGGGATGTCGATAGGCATTGTATATAATTGAGATTGTCGGAATTTGTCCTTATATATCTATCTTTTGGAGCTTTCTTGTATTGCATTGCCTTGACTTTCATCATTATGCTATTTTAGTTTTTAGGAACTGGATTACTTTTCTTGTGGCAAAAAGTCTGGGTTGTCTATGTGTAGTTGTTAAACTGCATTGCCTTACAGAGGTACAGCAGGAGCACATACTTCTTTGTTGTTGTTTTTACAGATGTTAAGCATTATGCAATGAATTACAAGCTTGCTTTGAGTTTTATTTTCCAAGCCTCAAGGTTTGCAGAGTTAACTCTAATCGTGAATTGTGTCAACTGGTTTACTGAAGTTCACATCTGCGGACAGCCTGATGTATTCTATTATGTGTGTGTGAACATTTGTATTAACCTCAGTGAGGTATTTTAATATGAAAATAATTTGGCAATTTAAATGTAATGCTGTAGTTCATTACTGGACAACATATCCAGAGAGATCATATTATGAAAACAGTATGACTAAATGTAAGCAGTATGGATTTATAGCAGCTTAAAGAGATGGGGCTATTTTTGCCTTTGCTTCCTGGGTATTTATTCCTATCTTATTTGTTACACTGGCACTTTCTTTTATCTGGTGCGTGATGAATCAGATGAGGGAACTGATTTGGGGGAAGCTGTCTGACCCAGTTCACTGGTGAAAGGGAGCAGGACGGAAGTAACTG
The DNA here is from genome assembly GCF_947461875.1 of Haliaeetus albicilla. NCBI lineage: Eukaryota > Metazoa > Chordata > Aves > Accipitriformes > Accipitridae > Haliaeetus > Haliaeetus albicilla. The sequence goes on along the minus strand of NC_091484.1, from coordinate 34,160,717 downwards.
TATGTGGAAGACACACAGTAATGCTGTAGGTTTGTGCTGAATTAAATTTGTGGGACTTCTGCACCACTGTCTTTTCTGCTGTAAGTATTACTTCATCTAACAGGAAGATGAGAGGAGCACAAATCTGTATTGGCAATATTGCCATGCACCTTTACTATATTTATTAATGATTAAACTGTGCATTTCAGTTGTAAGGAAAAATTCAGGATCAGAACATATCACATTAAACCTCTAGGACAAACCTGGTGCATCTAAAATACATCAGTGTCAATGTAGGAAAAAATTCTATTGGATGTGTCAGGGTGTTGATAGAAAAGCATTTTAGATCACCTAGTAGAGATTCAGAAACACATGATACAGGTAAGTTATTTTACTTTCTGGTGTTTGGTGCAGATGAAGATGAGAATTTTATGGTGTGTTTACACTATTTTGAGCAGCTTGGCAGGCAGTGTGAAAATGTTAAGGAACGTAAGAAATTTCTTTTTAGTAGGCTATGTATGCTTTCGCATGTTCAATTGATGCAGTAACCTACTTAAATCTTAGCTGTCATTAAATATTTTTATCAGGTTTAAGTAATTGAGACTCCAGTTGAATATTTAGATATGTTTGATGCAAAGCTAAATAGAAGAAGCACTGTTCTTACCAAAGCATAGGTATTAGCAATGTCCTTTTTTTTTCTTTTATTAAAAAAAAAAAGTTAGTGCTTTTTAATAACAATAATACTAATACTCTTCAAATGGAAACATGTTTATATGGCAACAGTTGACATCACTCAGTACAGAAGTAATGAAGCACTGTGTGTGATGTTCTTATAAGCGTTCTGTACCCAGCCCCTACAGATTTATGCAAAATAATTTTTTTTCATTAACAACACTAACTCTACTGCTGTCTACACTTTTGGTGGGAATACATATTGTATCAGCAAAGTAAATGCTAATTAAATAGAATAAAATATTAAGCATTTCAGAATAAATAATGGTAAATATTAAAATAATATTTAATAATAATTTTTAAGTATTAAAACAGCAAATTTTTTTGTTTGAACAGTTGACCTATTTTCATCAATCCAACATCTGCTTCCATAGCAACACGCTTTGAACCAGGAGCAGAATCATGAAACTCCCCTCCTTTACTTATGGATGGATGCTAACCGAGTGCAGCAAGTGTAGTTTTCAAACAGAAAGAAGTAGGTGGATGTCCTTAAAGCAGGAAACAGTAAGCCCTTATTAACATAATTTAAAAATAGTTATATCCCATAGTATGTTTAGTTATTCAGGCTTTACCATAGACACATAGTTTTGGTATGAACTACAGCTGCAAAGTAGGACATTCCAAACAAGCATCTGTGCTTGTGTGAAACTGTTCACAGTCACCTCTGACTTCTTACACTGATTTGAAAAAGAAAGGATATTACTCTGAAGAAGTTTGAATAGTTGTGGGAGTGGGTTAAAACAAGGTGTAACCTTAATTCTGCAGTGCTTTCTTACTTTTCTTTGAAAATTGTTGAAAAAGAGTTTTGTTCATGTGGACTCTCATAAATTCAAAGAATGTTAATCAAATCGGTGTCAGTGAAACTCTGAAAGTTGAGTCCAAGAAATCAGTTGCATGTACAACTCTTAGTAGTGATGAGTATTTTTTTTTTAACAGTACATCAGTAGGGGTGTTATGAAGCAATAGCTGTAAAATACAGCTTAACATGAATGTATCCTAATCTCCTTAAGTAACTCATTGTGTATCCAGCACTCAAATGAGTAAACTAATGGAAAGCTTTTATGCAGAGGTGCACGTAGCCTGGATGTTTTATGTCACATTGAGGCATTTGGGGATTAGCTTGGTAATACTAAATTAATAATGGAGGGCCCACTTGACAGCTGTAATATAAAACCTGACCTTACAGTCTACAAATATAATTTGGGGAAGAATGTAGTTATAAGCTCTGGTATAGATGAGTATGAGGACCTTAGTGTAAGGACAACACTAGCATATTTGTAGTAAACATGGCTTAATAAACAGCTGGGCCATGTGGATTTGATTTCATGGAGTCCTCAAGGATTTGAAATAGATCTTCATGAGCTTCATAAAATATATATATATGTTTAAAAGTTAGCTCTGTAAGAGGTATGGAGTGGAATAAGGGAAGTAACCCTTTCTTAAGCTTTGTTTTTTCTGGGTGAGGAGGAGCTGACAGTCCATTTATCAAAGGCTGGAAAACAGGAATCATAACTTGTTAATAAAGCTGAATAGTTAGTGGTGTTATGTTTAGAAGTGTTAGCTGATCCAAAGTCAAAGTGGTTGAGAGTTGCCTGGTACATCTGCTTTTCTCTAGAGTTCCATTTTATTAAGCGTATTTCTTCATCAAATGTCTCCTGGTGTACAGTAGAAGCTCTTTGAGCTTCTGCTGAGCACTCTTAATGTAATGGTCCCAACATTCAGTCAGCTCAGCAGTAAACTTGACAGTTGTTTCTGAAATGATGTGCCAAAGAAACTGGGAAACAGTACCAGAGTCGAGCAGTTTGGATTCTAATAGATGAGAAGGTGTACTTATCATCTGGTTCTAGGCATCATCATACTTTGCTTTCCAGATAAACTTCAAAATTGGTAAGCATTGCATCCTGAGTGCAGCTGAAGGTCTTTTGAATCTAATTCCTGAGCAAAAGCAATTTTAGGTGGCTTGTTATGTCAAAATGAATGTCTTTTCCCTTAATTTCCTTTTTAAAAAAAAATCCTTAAATGCTTTGCAAGAGATTTCAGTGTTATCTGTTTTTTCCTGATAAAGCTGGGATTTTGTATTTTTATTTTTTAAGAAACAGCTCTAGTTGCCTCTTTTCTTAGCAATAACATACAAGACTCCATTCCAGCAGGGTGGAGCTGAGGCGTGCTTCTGTTCGGTATAGTGTTCTGTATGTGTGGAGCAAACAGCTTTATTCGTGTAGAATTGAGGAATTTGGGATTTAGCAGATATGCAAAGTATATTTACATATTGGCCATCTTTACATAGTAGAGAAACTGGAAGAAATGCAGAAAAAGAGGCTGCATCAGCATACATGCATATATAAATCCATTGACACTAATGGAGTTGTAACAGTGCAAAGTTGAAGCAAAACAGCTGTGTATAAAGCAATTTTTTTCTAAATTATTTCTGTGTTTGTGACAGGTACTAATTTAAAATGTGGTAGCCGCAGAGTTTCATATACAGAATTGGAGAGTAGTCTAGGTTGGAAGGGGGACCTCTGGAGATTACTTGGTCCAGCCTTCTGCTGAAAGCAGAACCCTAGATGAGGTTGTCCATGTCCTTGTCAAGCTAAGCTAAGGCTCGAATACTTCCAGTGAGAGAAAGTCCACCACTTCTCTGGGCAAACTATTGCATTGTTTAATTGTTCTCATGGCAAAGAATTATGGGTTTGTTGTTTTTTGTTTTTTTTTTCTTACAGCAAGAAAAAATTTCCCTGAAGCAACTTGTGGTTCATGGCATCTTGTCCTTTCACTGTGCATCCTTGTGAAGAGGGCACCTCTGTCTTCTCTAAAATTACCCGTTAGGCATTGGAAGACCATGGTTAGATCCTCCCCACCCTCCCGAGCCTTTTCTTTTCTAAGTGGAGCAAACTGAGTTCCTTCAGCCTTTCTTCATATGTCAGGTTCTTCAACCCTGTAGTCTTGGCAGCCGTCCAACAGGCCCCCTCCAGGTTTTCAATGTATGTTCTCCAAGTTGCCAGTGCCACTTTTAAAGAAATAAGGAGTGCTTTCCATGTGGGCTTATCCCCTTGTATCTCCTTGCTAGTTGCAGTGTGTATTCTTTCTTTGTCCTCAATCTATTTGCTCTTTAATCAGAGAAGATAATTTCTGGAAGCAGTTGTACAACTCCTAACTTTCTTACTCCTGAAATTTTTTTGGCAACAGTCTCCAGGTATCTGTCTTCCCATGCGCTAATTCTTTTCTGTGGCAGTGTGTTTCTTCCATACTAAGATGCATACTTATATGCATGCATATATACCACATGAGTGTGTTTCATTTATAACCCAAGTAGTTTGTCAGTTTTCAGGTATAAATGTAATGAGGAGTAATTACTGGTAAATATTTGATTTTTTTGTTTAATTTTCTGTCTAATAGTTAAGTGTATAGGAAAAAAAATTGATTATTTAGGTATAATGAATAAATATTAATGAGGAAGTTACACGTAAGGCTTTTTCTGTAATGTTTCATGGTAAGGTACAAGCCTTACTGACAGTTCCTTTTTGAGAAAATATTTAGCAAGCTTATTCATCAGGTATTATATTTTAGTGAAACAGATACCCTAGCCAAGACCTATCTGTGCTTGCACTTGTGCCAAAAATAGAAAAATACAGAAAGATAAATGGAAAAATGCACTTTGTGTAAATTGTGTAATTATTTGGTTCACTGATGTATATATACATAAAATAATTCTGCAGCATTACTAATTCTGAATGTTAAAAAAGATTAATCCAAGCCACTGGTGATTTCAATTAACATACTGTTTTTGTTCAAGAATACCTCTACCTCAGCTGCAAACATATACACAATCATATATAAAAGTCCTCTTTTAAAAATCTGGTGTGTACATTTTCATTTTTGATATACAAAATAGTAATTTGATTTTTATATTCTAGCCTGGACAGGTAAGCCACTGCAGTTAGCCTGGACAGGTAAGCCACTGCAGTTAGCCTGGACAGGTAAGCCACTGCAGTTAGCCTGGACAGGTAAGCCACTGCAGTTAGCCTGGACAGGTAAGCCACTGCAGTTAGCCTGGACAGGTAAGCCACTGCAGTTAGCCTGGACAGGTAAGCCACTGCAGTTAGCCTGGACAGGTAAGCCACTGCAGTTAGCCTGGACAGGTAAGCCACTGCAGTTAGCCTGGACAGGTAAGCCACTGCAGTTAGCCTGGACAGGTAAGCCACTGCAGTTAGCCTGGACAGGTAAGCCACTGCAGTTAGCCTGGACAGGTAAGCCACTGCAGTTTGGTTTACTTCTAGATATGCAATTGTGAGGCATAAAAATAGTTTGATATTTTAATTTAAAGCTGAAACCCTGGCAAAAATTACCAGAAGATGCTGATGAATAGTGTTGGTATAACACCTAGTGGAAGTTTCTAAAGGTTACTGGAGTATAAAGACTTAACAAAGTTTACTGATTCTTTAGTTTACTGTTTGACAAAAAAATGAACTCAAATTTCTGTGCATTTTATACAGATTGTACTTTGCAAAAGGTTCTTGAAACTGTAGGTTTAGTTTGAATATGAAGTTATGAAATATTTTCGATCAGTTATTCTTCTGAGTAACAGGGGAACAGATTGCTCTCAGGGATTTTTTTTCTCACCTTAGTGAGAATTTTAACCTTTCAGATGGGAGAAGGATTTATGGATTTGTCTGTATAAAATTTTATAAATGATTGCCGCTGAACCAGACTCCTGGGACCATATCAACGAGGTTAAAAAATACAACAGTTTTGCTGGTTGTACATTAATATGGATTATGCTTATTTCTAAAATAAAAATTTATCACAGATCTTTTTATTGCCATCTACTGGTTCTTTTGAGATATTCATTCTGATTTAGTGTAGATTTTTGGTCACTTTGAATCTTAAAGATTAATGGCAAAAGCTTGTCAGAATGAAAGCAAACATTAAAATATTCAGAGCTAAGTAAGTTTCTAGTTGCTGGTTGTATTCTGAGGCTTTTTGCTAGTATAGAAATTAAAATGAATATTAACATCTATCTATTCTTAAATAGTCCAATGGCGTTTTGAAAGTCTCAGAATTTAAAACAGTATTTGTGGATTTTCCTATTTGTGAGTCATTTTAATTTGTTCGTCCTTATTTTCTGTTCTTAAACACTTCCTTTTTCAGATTCTTAAATTGCTGTGTTGGAAGTTGAAAAATAATCACACAGATGAATGAATTGTCCTGTTCAAACCACACAAAACCACTGAAATGTGTTAAATATGGGGTATGTGTAGTAATATGTAGGACAGCAAGAAACCACTGTATTGCATCAGGTTTTTCAACCCTGATAACTGAAATGTGTTGATGCGTTTTACTACTGTGTCTACCCCAACTGAAGCATTGTATTTTGACAGTAACTTTCTTTTCTTGCTTTAGGGTGACGCAATTCAGAATTTGATTTTCATCTTTAAATAAATACATGTCTTGGTTGTAAAGGTCAGACTTGGTGTATGAAATACAGCTTTTTTTTTTTTTTAACAGATTATTTTGATGCAGTTGAACTAGGAGTATGTACAAAGGAGTGGCTGAGCTGGGTCAGATCATGGGTCTATCTAGGCCACAATTCTTTCTGCAGCAGAGGCCAAGGGAAGAGTATATTAGTATAGCCAGCTATGTAGTCATGCTTCCTCAAAATGTATTCCCAGGATCTGGTAATGTGCAGTGTAAACCTTTTTAAGGACCTGTCTCGTTACTGAAAATGAGCTGGCCAGAGCTTCATATGAAAGTGTGCAATGCTTTCATACAATGGCATATCCACTTTTTCAAAAGAACCTGAATTATTTTATAGTAAAGAGCTAGTTAAGCAACTAATATACTGTTAGCTTCATCATGTGTATTCTACCCTGGATTTTTCTAGCTTTTCTCTGCTGCTTTTTCAGTTGTCTTTTCTGTGTAAGGACTTTAATTCTAAATTGGATACTGCCAGTGTGGGTGTGACATTATAGTGGAGGTTAAGAAGTTGGTGGCACAGGAAGCCCTCTCACTGGGAAAGAAAAGCTGGGAGGTATCTCAGTAGAAACAGTGATAGCAAAAAGGGAATACTCTCTTCTTGCCATCAGCCAGGTGGTGGTAGGAACAGGGAGCTACAAAGGTATCAGGTGCTAGTTAGGTGGAAGACCTGAACTTTCAAGAAGGATCACAGCAATGCTTTAGCTCATGTTGGGGTCCCTTCAGTAAGAAGCAGAAATGGGTGTGTCTTCTGGGATTGTGCCATTCCTCATGAAATTAACATTATCTGGTAGATACTACTGTATTTTTAAACCATGAGTATACTAGGAAGGATGGATGGGAGAGATACCTTAGGAATTCTTCCTGGAAGAGAGCATATTCCTTAACTATGCTAGTAAGTGCTTCAGAAGTGTCAACCTGGAAAAACAGCAGAAGACTGAGTAAGAATATTTTTTTCTGTTCCTTCTGGGATTTTGCAAGACTGCCAAAATGACAGAACTTCAAAAGCGAAGATGAATAGAGAATGGATCTTTGGGGATAATTACAAGACATTTTAAAGAACTTTATAAGAATCAGACTTTCAGATCTCTTTAAAACCCACTTAGCTTAATATTTCCCACAAAGAAGTTTCCTTTAATGTATAAATTATGGTATTTTCAACTCAAGCCTGATCAGGATGTACAGCTTCCTTGCTGGCAGTTGGAAGTTGAATGGCCAGACAAAAGCCAAGTTAATACCTATTAATATTCATTGTTTACCTTCCACTTGATTAAGATTAGTAATTGTTTAATGACAAGGTAGAGTATGAACATTCAAAGCCTCCTGGCTTCACAACCATTCCAAGGTTGGCTTAGCATTTCATGGAACTGAATTGTTTTGTTCTGTAGGTAACATATTAGTTTATTAAGTGAAATTATTTAAATAATTTTCTGCAAATTTGATATCCATAGCTGCCAGCACAAGCCTGAATAATGGCATTTCCTAGAGAATGTAGGGCTATAGGATTCAGATACCATATTTCCATACATCTGTGATGCAGTTTGCAGCAGCATTTCTTTGTATCGTTCTGACTAGAAGCCTTTGTTTTCAGGGACTGTGATGTTCTTCCTGTCTCTGAAGTTTTATATAACTTCTTTGTCTAAGGTTGTATGTTTTGGTTGGTTGGATTGGTTGGTTTTAAAACTGTGTGTAGCATTGGAGGATAAATCCGATTTGCCATTTGTATCCTCAGATGATTGAGAGTGAAAATCAGTGGCTCTGAGCAGGTAAGGGAACCCAAAGGTAGAAAATGTGGGGTTTGCAGCTGCAGTTGGAAAAGATGTGGAGATCAGGAGGTCAGTAAAACTGTCTCCAAATAGCAGGAGAAAGCCAGTCATACATGTATTGGAGCCTCTGTATTGTTGATTAGATAAAAACACCTCTTTTCAGAGAGAGTCTTAGTGATGTAATGTTGATGCTTGTGTGTTTTCCAGTTATAAAATTGCAGAAGAATTTGCTTATCTTTTATTAAATTTTCTTTGCAATAACTTCCAACGCTCTGGTTTGGAGCATTAAGCCTTCTGGATTGACTTTTGTATTTATGTTGTTGACTTAGTTACACACCTGCTTAGTATTGTAATTAGTAGTCATTTATTGGAAACTTCTGTTCTTTAAAAATTAGCTAAATTTGTTGCTATAGTTTCTCCCCTCCTGACCCTCTTCAGAAAAAGTTCCAAAGCATCATTTGCTTTTTAAAATATGGGTTTATAAAAAAAAATTCCCTTTCTTTTTGTTTGCTTGCTTTATTTTATTTTTTAAGTGCTGAGAGCCACCTGGCACACTTAACTGAAAACTGATTTTGGAACTCAAATTGTACAAGAAAATGCAGTATTGGATTGAAAGGCTGTAGTATAGAATTAATTTTTTTTAATAGTCTCTGTGAAAACTTTTTATTAAATGCCAGCTGAAGATAGTCATGAGTCATGCTGTAAAGTAAATATCAAAAGAAGTGGGTTTAATTACTTCATTTTTGCACTGGAAGGAAGTGTCAATCCAGTATTTCACTCTTCTGATCAGAAGAAATTAGTGGAATGATGTGTAATTTTCAAAGGGATTTTTCATTAACTGTGGCAGTGTGCAAGCTGCCTGGTATGCTGCTGCTTTCTATTCTAATACCTTGAACAGTCCTTTTGAAGTCATGGGAGATTCTAATGCATGTCTATAATCGGCTAAATCTCTACAATGAATAATACAAAGGAGATACAGTTAGAAGCTGCTGGGAATTCATAAACCATAATATGTTTGATCAAGGTTAGTTTTAGTCAGAGGATTTGTCGTAATATAAAAAGTATGTGTGTGCGTGGTATAGGGATTACAGATAAACCAATATCAAATATAAGGGTATCTTTTATTAAACTTGAAATATAGAATTTGCAATACTTGAGTTTATCTGCATCTCTGTGTGTTTTTTTCAGAAGTTCATAACCATTGCAAATTCTGAGTGAAACTTGGCTTAAAATCCAGTGACATGGGAATAAACAGTTTATAAAAGGAAATGTTTAAATTTTTACTGTTATAGCTTAGCAAATAAAGTTATTGAATTCAAGTACTTTCTTGTTCTTCTAGCTTCTAAAAGGCTTCACTTTAAAAAAAGATGTCTATACTAGGAATAGCTTGTAACATAAATTATTAATGCATCTTGAAGAATAGCATGTTGGAGAAAATTGAAGTATTAGTTTATTCTAACACTGGTTGCATTTGGTAGTTCTGCTTTATTTCCTGTGTAATTAGAGGAAGTGTGGGAGGAAGCAGGAGAAATATGATGAGTATTAGTTGACGTCTTTCCAGTGGCTTTCATGCCAGTTTAACAAAATAATACTGGGGAAAGTGTATTACACTTTTTTAAAAGTATAAGATGTGTATGTAGGAAGGATTTGAGGGATAACTCCTTACATGTGAATAAGGAGTCCACAACCCAGACTGTAGAGTGTTCCTGCAAGTGTTCCTGTTTCTGTTCCACTCCCTGTAGTTACCAGAGACTAAAATTACTTTTAAATTCTTACTGCAAGCTGTCCTTTAAGAATCAAAAGCACAGTTTATAGTGAGAATGGGATGTGGCCATATTCCTTCCCATAGAGACAGCAGGTTGAAAAGTGACACTGGTACTATTATGTTAATAGGTTTATGAATTGGTCTTCCCTAAACTTGGATGGTCCTTTCATGGCCAAATAAAACTGACTTTGGATATGTCAGAAGGAATGAGTCGATCTGCCTCTTCAGGACTTCCAGCTTGGATTATTTTGGTGCGTATCTTGAAAGCCACATGTAACACAAAACATAACTGCTGATTTCCTAGGTAGTATGGAGACTGCAGTTCTTTCACAACTGCATGGTCTTTGTATCAGTGCGATTGGAATTGCAAGTTCTGCACTTGCTGAGTATAGGTAGAGCCTTCTACCATTTTGTTTTTCTGTTTTTATGAATCTTTCAAGTTGCTCAGGCTTTCCAAGCAACCTCAGGTGCTATGGTGGTTACACTAAGACCTTAACTACCCAGAGATGTTAACAAAGACAGTTACTGAAAAAGACATGTTAGAGGTGCACCTCCTCATGTGGATGCTCTGTTATAGTATTATAATAATTTTATTCTAGTATAAATCTTCAAAATAAGATGTTCCAAATCCACTGAGTTTTTAGTCTGTTTTCCATGTCTCCTTCCCTCCCTCCGTGTTTCTGAACGTGGAGGGAATAACAGTAGTGGCAGCTTGCTCTTCCATCCCACCCCCTCTATGTAGATTAAACTTTGAGATCTATAGTTATGCAGTTTAATTACAAAATAATTGGTACAGCAATGGATCAAAAGCTGTACGTTGTAAAATGTCTTCTGAAGCTGAAGTGTAAAAGTACATACAGCTGTATGACACATTTTTCAAATTTTAGCTAGGGAAGCTACATGCAAGAATTGCCTTTCTAATAGAAACACTGAACAAAAACGGGGAGGGAATCCAGCTTCCTTTGCAATGTCACATTATATTAATAATTGCAGCTGCATCTTGCTTTGCTCAGCTTCCCTCTGAAGACATCTGAACTGCAGAGATACTGCGAGTGATAAGAGCATATTAGAAGCCATAAAAAGAGGCAGATGCTTCTTTGGATCCTACAAAGTAATTGTGGCTAATACATAAAAAGCTGTATTGTGGCTTCTTTTTAAAGTTTGGGAGAAGACTTAGAACTTTGCTGACTCTATTTCCAACAAAAGAAGCCTCCTGTCTTGTCATTTTCTGTTGGTGCGTTGTCTAGAGATACTGCCTTGGTACAATAATACTGATGCATTTCTGCTAGTGCAAGTGTGTTCTTCTGCATGTGTATACATTTTATAACATACAGTGATAGTTTAGATTTTTTTGGCAGAAAGTCAAGACTTAAAGATAAATTTCCATTAGATTCTTTGTGCATACTACCCTCTATAGCTAAAAACTGTCCCTTTGTCATATGTACCTTTCTAATGTGCTTTATATTACAGAATTATAGCTACATTTGGGAAATCAGTGTCGAAACTGTGGAGAGCCTGAGAGGGCTGCCTAGTGTTGTGGTGTCTACCTCAGGCAAAGCTTGACTTTGTCAGAATGGGACTCAAGTGTGTGTTGTTCTTCCTCTGCTCGCATCTATCCTATTTTTCATCAGGAGAAAACACGGGTGGCTGTTTGAAAGTGCAGGAGCTGCACTGTTACACTGGTAACAGCTCCCCCAGTCTGGCTGATCGGGGAGTGAAGATTCAAAATGTTTTGTGGACCCTGCCCTTAAGTTTAGCTTAAATAACTTTCCTCCCCCTGCTCTGAACGAGGATCATGTAACCTTAACTAAGATGTGAGGTTCCTAGCATGAGGATTTTCATGAATAGGTTACTTGAGAACAATGAACTTTCTATTCTTGTAGTTAGAAAGCTTTTAACAAAAATCTCCCAAGTGCAGGTTAAGCTGATATACTACTTGTAGTACAGAAAAGTAATCGGTCACTGTTCCCTTCATGATGACTTTCTAACTGCTGTGGTGTTCCTGTCTTCTATTTCCTAAACTGCATGAACTCAGATCTTTCACCTCTTCCTCACAGGTCAATTATTTCAAAATACTTGGTTTTGTTCTTACCAGGATTGTCTCTATTTTTTAAATGATGATACCTGAAACCAGATGTAAGCGCATAAGTTTTACTACACTTCTGAGTATAAAAAAAGTTCAGGTGCATCCTATGTTCTATGTGATGCTCTTTTTAGCATGTCAGAAGGTTTTTCTGTCTTTTCTGCAATGACCTTGTACTGAATATTTCTTTTTTTCTGAATTGGTGCTATTCATCTTTCAATGTGTAGCTGTTTGTATTCACTGAATCTCATCTTGTTCATTAGGACTATTTCTTCAGTTTTTCAGGATCACTGAGTTCTAATCCAGCTCTTCAGAGCACTTGGATTTCTCCTTGCTTGATATCATATGTGCAGTTCTTAAGCTGATTTTCCTGTTCAATCACCAAAATTGTTAATGAAACTACTGAACTAGGGTCTGATCCACCACAAGTCTTTGTAGGCCCCCATGGGATAGTCCTTCCAGCTTGACAGTTGCCAATGATTACTGTTGGAGGGCTTTTCTTTTCCAGTCAGTTGTGTGCTTCCCTATTCTGTTACTTGATTTAGAGTGTTTTGAGAGTAACACAACTACTATAAATCTTGTCAGAGTAGTTACATTTACTTTTATTGTTGCTTCTGAACCCGCGTTTGAGGTTATATGCATTTCTGCACTATGGTTTCATTGGTGAATGGTTTTGCAAGGAAATTCAGAAATATACATTGATTTTTAGAAATTGGTTTCTAGCTATCAAACAAATTATAACAAAATGTCTTATTGTCTGCCACTGTTCTCTGAATTGTAACCAATTAGTGTTATATCAAGGCATGGATATGTCTGTATTAAAACATGTGCATGATAGGCAAAAATCACACAGAAAAAGGTTTACGTAGGCCAAAAAGTTAATTGTTCTTTGTGTTGATAGAATTTTGTTGGCGCTTGCGTTTCCAAAGAAGTCTTTGTTTTAGAATCTACCTGATAGGCTGCAGGTTTGTCTCGGTGAGAAAAGACAGGGGTCTGTTCTGTGAGCCTATGGTGTGCTGTGGTTTCCTATGCTTGCCTCTACTCAGAACAGAAAGAAGGTCTGGTGTTCTTAGATAAGCAGTGTTTTGTGGAGGGCGATTAGTGACCTCTCCCAGCGTAGTCTCCATTATAACGGCCTGTGAGATTGCAAATACACCAAGGTGCTGTCAGTGAGCTCTTGAGTCGTTAAAAATGTAGTGAAAGTTGTGATCTTGCCAAACACCAGCTAATTCTGTTTTATTAAACTGCTGAGTATGTGCAAATATGTACCAGTTCAGAATGACCGTCCCTTTGGACCGTTGTTCATGTAATAACGATTTGCTGGATTGCTGCATTAAAGGAGGAGGACAGGTATGTGGATGGGAGGTTTTTACCCATACTTGCTAATCTAAAATCTAGTCTATTTTATTTTAAAACTAGCTAGTGTGCTAGTCTTCTGTTAAGAAATGGTAACATAATATTTAGGAAAATTTGACAGTGTGAAGTCTGGCAGTGTTTGAAGCTGAGTTGCTACAGATAAAATATCTGATGCATTGGCAACATTTTGCCAATCATAATGCAAATTACTGCCACAAACATAGGTCAGAGTTGGTGGCGTTTCTGTTTTCAGTTCACTGCCTAGTATTTAAAAGTAGAGAATAAATATATTTAGGGAAGGGAAATGCAGTAGCTTAGAATGGAAAGAACACAAGCATTCATTTATGATTCTGGTAATCAAGGAGTTTAAGTGCTAGTGCATGGTGGAGTTTATTATCTATGTATTAGTATACTTAAAAAAATCATAAAATCTGGAGAATTCTGTGGCATTATGCTAAATTAGTTTTGTACCTTTGTTGACAGTTTTATTCTTTGTTGATTATTATGTTTTTATCCCTGGATTTAATAACCAAGCCACACACTCATGCTTAAGATAAAGTAAGCTTGTCATCTTCAATGAACAGCTTCCAAAAGAGGTTGTAGATAGGCCATCAGTGGCTCAACCTTGGTTAGGAGATAGGAGAGTAAGATTTTTATGCTGGAGAGGAGGTGCATAGAATGTCTGAATATGGCAGGTCTCACGATTATTTTACCACTAGAGGGCTGATTTGTATAACAGTGAAAAGTGTGCTTGAGAAGGCTTTCTGATGCTTCATATGGTCCAAGAAAAAAGAGAAAAAGCACCACATATGGAAGTGTGACATTGAGGAGATCGATATCAGACTACAAAGTTAAGAATATTATGAACTAGTTATTTCTTCTAAACTCAGAAAATGAAATAAGAGTTTGTGTCTCAGTGTACAACTAGACATATAGAGCCTGATTAGGAGTAAGAAAAGATTGGAAAAGAGAAATTAGAATGTCCCATCCAATTCTGTTTTTAAGAGTTTTGCTGTTTATTTGACCTGTGCTTAAAGCACCTCTTTGACAGAGTCATGCATTTTTTTGACATCAGTTGCATTATCTTGGTTTCTACTTTTCTTTTGCTTTTCATCACAGGTGAACATTTTTTCATTTTTATGGTCCACACTAGCATGCAAGATATTTCTTTGGGAATCTGTTTAGTATGGAATATGCCTCATTCACAGCACCAATGAGAATCCTGGTGCAAGTGTCCTCTCTTTCCTGTTCATAATGGCAGAATGTAACATCTCTTTTGGCACTTTCCAAGAGCCTCTCTTGTTTTGAAACATTGTGTGGTAGTTGCTTGGCTTCTCAGCACAGAATCTGTGGAGACAGCTTTCCTGAAAACTGCTACTAGCTTTGGGTTTTTGCATGCATATGCACTTAAAATTAATTTTTGCAAAACTGTAGTTGTTGGTCTGATTCTGTTCTTTTGTTTAGAGATCCTGCAAATTCTTTTTAATGAGTCTTAAAATGTGCAGTTGTCATTCTGGGTTTTGTGTCTGTCATTAGCAAATATGAAATCCCTAATGTAGACAGTGCAGCTTCATCTTTTCTCAGTAATGTCTAGATACGTTGCTTTGGTTTGCATTTGGTTTTTTTTGTTTGTTTGTTTTCTTTATAAAAAGTACGTACAACTTGGCAACAAAACTGTTGATTATATACCAGAGTTCTTGCTGGTAGTAATTACACAATGGGACGTTTAAAGGAAAGTTTGACAGAATATGTCCCTTTAAAAACAAAAAAAAAATTAAGGCAAAATTTTGTATTTTGAAACAAAAAAAAGTAGTTGTCTAGTTTTTATTTCCATCTTGTTCACTGATATTTCTTCTCCAGAAGAAACCATCCCTTTGGAAGTCTAATGTTCCATACCACTACAAAACTGCATTTCTGTGCAGATAATACTTTTCTCATTTGGTGTAGTTGCTTGGTGTCAGAATGCTGTGATGAAACAAATGGTGGCATGTATTGCCTGTCCACACTAACTTGACTCTTAATAGTTGTAGATAAAGATTTGGGGTTTTTTTCCTCTTCCTGTTTCCCAACTGTTACCAAAAACTGTAGACAACAGTGACTTCTCTCATGAGTGTCCGTGACAGCTGTAAGACCTGGATGCCAAGTTCTGGCTCCCAAGCCTTGACCTCTTCTTTGGCTTCTTTTCTGGTCTCTTGGCTGGCTCCTCTGCTTGTTGCTGTGGCAGCTGTGGAATCATCTCTGGAGCTGATTGATGCAAACCTAGCTTGTTCAGATTCTGCTTTATTCTTGGTGATGCCACTTCTCTTAGACTTAGTACAGTTAGATTATCTGTATGTTTTTAATATATTCTAAGAGTGAGAATTCTTAAAATTCTCACATTGCTGTGATTATAAATATTGATTTTTTTTTTTTTTTTAATTTTCTTACTGTAAATAGAAAGTGGTTCTATTTTACTTGGAAGTAAAAACAGTCTGAATGTAAATACATGGGACAAAGAACAGTAATCCTCCATCCCTGACTTTTTTGTTTGGCACTAACTTTCTGGATAAAAAGAATAACAGTGCTTTCATTGTATGAAATATTTCAGCAACTTTGTAAAGAGCAAGTATGTGTGAGACATGGTTAAAATGGCTTAAAAGGGATGTGCTTATAATTTGAAGACCAGCATGTATTGAATGTGTTACCTATTCACACATTTAATATCAGTAACTAGGTAGGAAGAGAGTCTAATCTGGTTTGAAAGAGGTTCAGTCGATTTATTAGAGGGAAGGGGAGAAGCAAATGTGTGAATACAGGGTACGGGGCTGGGTGGTGTGTCTAAACCTTGTTTTAGACAACTGGAATTTATGAAAAGGACAATATCCTCTTTTATCTCAGCAAAAAGTGAGGCTTTAGTGCCCTAAAAACCTGTCTATTAAAATGTAGTATCATTAAAGTCCAACTTATAGTGTGAAAACACAAATAAATGACTAATGATGTTAGAGGTGAAGCATTATCCATTTCTACAGCAAAATGATAGAGCAGGACCAAAATCAGCCCTTCAATGAGGATTACATGGTTGCACAGTGGCAGTGGATGTGCAGGGTTTTAAGAAAAGCTGCTGTAACTAGATAACCTCTTGGTATGTTTATCACAATGCCTGTGGCTGTATTTCAGAGCAGAAGAGACAGTTAAAAATACTGAGTAGAGGAATGTAAACTGTTTCTGAGCATTTCAATAAAAAAGATGATGGGGGAAAAAACCCAGGTTTTATCCTAACTACTCACAGTGTATTAGAACATAAACATTCCTCCTCAAACCACTCCAAAATAGCTGTGAAATAAACAGAGAGATTCAGAAGAGCCAATATCCCATCCTGCTGGAGGAAATGGAAAGAACGGATATTCCTTATATCAAGGATCATCCACATAAATGACAGTTTGGCCACAGATTACAAGCTGGATTGGGGAAATTCCATATGGTCATGTATTTTAGTGGCTCACAGTGTTTTGAGGTAGTCAGGGATTGATTGCATCCACCAAAAGATGTAAAATGCCACATCCTTCTGTCTTGCTGCCACCTTGCATCCCACAGGTTTGGCCACTGTTGTTTATGAACCTGATTTGATTCCTGAGGAGAGTTGCCCCATCTGGAAGCTTATCTATTTGTCCAAGAGAAGAAAAATAGTAGAACAGTGCCATAGTGGCATGCAAGAGAAAATGTAGAACTGTAGGAATGGGTAAGAATCCAAACCAGCTCCAGTCTGCAGAAATACTAGCCGATGAAGAAGCAGAATCTGCTTAGTTGGGGTTTTCATTCTCACAATAGTTCCTGACACTACTGTACACTTAGTTAATACTGCTTGCTTCCATGAACTGGAGAGAGACAGACCTTGTCATGCTCTCAACCTCAGCTGTTTGGGGGGAGAGAATTTAAAAAAGAGAAGTTCAAGATGAAATGTGCGTATGAGTCATTTCAATACTTGGGAGTTTTTTGTAGATAGGGAACATCAGGTACATAACTGTACAAAGGGTAGGAGAAAGAAAGGACTAGATCAAAGCTCTTCTGGTTGGAAATATTAAAACATATTTGCATATCAGTTAATAATTTGCCATACTTTTTAAGGTATATATTAACTTTCTAAATCTTTCCAGAAATATACATTGTAATTTACACAAGTAAATTAATTCCGTACTGTAGCCACTTTTTAATTTTTACCATTTACAGTTTAAACATTAGTAACAAAAATAAGAGTAATTTCAATATTGTAAATGTGAATGCCAAGATTTTACTCGTAAGTGCAAAGTAAATCTGCAACCGATTTAGTGTTACTGATTTGTGTCTCTTAATGAGTATATAGTTTTGTGAGACCATGAGTGTTAATTTCTAACACATTGATAGTTTTCATTAGCCAGTTATAAATATATGTTCCCAAATTAAAATTCTGTCCAGATCCACCTCAAGATCCAAGATGTTCCCTTAATAGCCTAAGGCTTCGTCCTCTGACTTTTGGAAATCTTTTAATGTGGTTTCAGGTTTTGAATATTTGTGTTGGTGCATATTTGAATTTAGGTTCCAGCTCTGTCTATAAAGACACGTAGCAGAACACTGCCTTTGTTTTGCACAGGAGAGGCCTTTTTAATGTTGGATGCCATGAATGCTGGGCATACTTTGAAGACTTCTCTCGTATCTGAGATATGAGGGGAATGTTACTTTGCTTAAAGGATTTTCTTCTATTTGTGCTTTTTCATCCCAGAGTTAGTGCCTCCTGCTGCCTACCAGAGAGCATTGGCAATCACTTCCAAATGTATGCTTTCCTAACTTTATATAATCTTTTCTGCCACTGTGTGAGTGGTTTTTTGGAGGTTTTTTTGGTCAGTGCTCATTCAAGCCCTCAGTGAGCTTGAAGCCATCCTGGCTGTGTGCTGGTCTATTTTTATCTGATAATTGGTTTTCTTGCTTGAGGGATTCACACATTGTAAATGAAGGTAGTGATTTGCCTTGTCCCTGCATGATATTCTTGTTTCCTGGTGAATTGCCATGTTGCTTGGTAAAACTGGTTTATTTTAGAATATTAGCTGCAGATGCCTTGAATCAACTAAAGTATAACTGAAGGAAAAAAAATTAATGCAACACTTTGTGAATTTGATAATCACAAAGTTTGATAATTAATTACAATATGTTTTCTTGTGTGCATACAGAGAATGTTCACTATGAGGATGTCTCTTTTTATACAAAAATAATCAATTGATATATGATATGTATTCTTAAAATTGGTTTAAACCAAGATTAAATTTCGTATTTGTGAGTTAGGAAACTGGAGTTGAGGGATGGGGTTATTTTTACCAGAGCTAAGCATTAGTCTTTGCATTGGTAGGAGAAAAATGAGGAATTGAAATTCCTCATTTATCTAACTTACATAATGGAATAAGTATAAATATCTTATCTGGGATTTGGTCAGTTTACTGCAGCTAATGCTATCTTCTTCCCATAGAACGGAACATCTGCCCAAGGTGATCAACATTATTGACTTGTAGTTCATGCTCACTTCCCCTAGGAATAAGTCTATAGGCAGATTTCTTTTTCTGGATCTAGCTTCATGTTTCCACTCATGTTTTCCACTCCTTTGTCACAGGCAACATCCCTGCTAATCTGTTGTGAGAGTACTCCTATATCCGTAACAGTCAAAAGGAGTAAATCATATGTACTTGCTTATCTAACTTTAAATGGATCAGGGGCCCATGACCTTCAGAGTCTGTAAAGGTCATCTTGGAATCACTAGCTTACAAATATCCCAGTACTCTTAGGAAATTACTATAAGAAAAAAGTTGGCAAAGGCTACAATGCTGAAATACATGGAAAAATGTATAGTTATCATCAAATGAGGCACTATGCAGTGCATGATCCAGGTAATTTGCGTGATGTTAATGACTGTAGGGGTTGCTGAACAGAAGCAGTATAGTGAATTTAGCTAGCTGATGTATATTTTAAATTAATCCTGAGAGTTTGTTGTTGTATGGAAATAATTTATTAAAATACACTTTCATATGTAACACTTATTTTGTAACTTAGCATCAGATCTTCACATGCAGTACTTTGACAATGTATTTATTAGAGATGCAGTTTGATCATGTATGTTGAATTGAAACCTTCATGCAGTCACTGCAAAACATTTCAAATATTGGTTCAAATTAATACTCAATCACTAAAGCATTCTGTAGTTCCACTTTCAGTATCGTGATGATATCAACATTGATAAAAATCTGTTTGTGAAAAGTTCTATGCAGACAGAACAGGATTGTGTTTGTGGTGAACAAAGTAGAAAAAAAGTTCATACAGTTTTGTATATTAGTGGTTTTTCAAAATATTTTTTCCCTAACTGATAAGCTTTCATTTCCCATTAAAATTGTGAGCATTATGTTAAGACTCTGGCTAACTCAGTTGCATAACAATATTATTCCAAAGTAGCATATTAATGTTGGTTTGTTTAAACTGCAAAAAAAATCTGTAAGACAGATGTATGTATTTTCAAGCTGATGGTTAATTAGCCAAGGTTAATAAAAAGGAGAGGTAGTATGTTTACAGCCTGTTAGCAAAGTGAAAATATAGCAAGTGGGATTGACGAGCCACTTTATGGGACAGAGCTAATTATGAAAATGGAGTTTATAATGGGAAAGATAATTTTATAGTCCCTATGTGAGTTACTTCCCTAAAATATAAATTGGCAGTATTTTTTTTAACTGTATCTTTCATCTTTTATTTTCTGAATGTGTTGACACAGTAGATTTTTTTATTTTTTTTTTACTTAAAATTTTCTAAGTGAATAATGTACATCCATTACTGCTTTTAACACTGTTGTGCTGAGTGGTGATTGCCTGCACAAGCACGGGACATTATCTTCAATAGGTTTAAAAGAAAAAAAGTTAATGCATTCTCAATAGCAGCGTGTTCTTTTTGGGGATTTTAAACAGGGATAATTCAAAAGAAGTTTTTTAAGAAGTTTTTGAGTTCTAGTCTGTCATTTCACATTGATAACTTCTAATGTGTTACCACATGAAAAACTGAGTCAGATTTTGTTTGAATGGGGCTCTTCACATACTTTATTAAATGTATTTTCATGTATGTTATTTTGTTGTAGCAATTGTTGTTTAACTGTTTCTCTTGTATGAGGAACTCTGACTTCTGCCTGGGATAACTTTGGTTCTTTCTGAATAACTGTATATGCTTACAACTGTGATCCTCATTAGATAGCTAGCATATGTATCAAGAAGTTAGTGACTTGGGTTTATGTTATACAGTTTGTTAGGGTACATCCAGGAGTACAATATTATCTTCACTTGCCATTTTACACTGCACAGGATTGTTCATCATCTTTGCTCAGTAGAGGGTTATTTTTTCTTTCAGCTATTACCTTGTAGCTCTTTCTCCAAAATACCTTTGAAATGCAGGATATGTAAAAATATACAGTTAATTGAAAGGAGCTTGTAGGATTAAGTTTGTTACAATGCTTCTTTTTAAATAGCTTCTAATACTGAATAAATCCAAATGTTACGTATATCTGTAGCTCCAAAAGAATCTTAACATGAGAGAGAGATAAAGTTTGACTGGACAAATACTGTTGCCTCAAAATTTAGACAGCTGTTTCATTTTTCTTTTTGATGATCTGGTTGGTGGTTTTTTTCTGAGTTTTAGCCTGAGGAAGTTAAAATGATACCAGTATAATTACTTGGTGCATTAATTATACCAGTGTACTGCATGAACTAAAACTCTAACGGGTCTCTAAAGTGACATGATCTGCTCTTGCACTAGAATAAAAATATCTGCAAGGAATTATACTGAAATAACCCTAGTAGTATGAATATATGTTACCCCGTATTGGTGTCACTTCTTGATTAGGCAAGCTCTAAGTATTTATAATATGCATTCCATTGTTTTGGAAGTTGCCCTTTCTCCCTGGTGATTTACCAAGGTACTCAGAACTCAAAACAGTTTCTGCTTGTTTAGTCTTAGAGCTTTAAATTCTGTCTGCGTTAGCATTTTAACCATATTCAGGAACTAGATGGGTTTTGGAAGTTCCTTAGTATTGTTTGGGAGGTAGGGATTTTAGTCCAGATCAGCACTAAATTGGAAAATGTATTTGAATTCTGATAAAGGATAATTTTTGAAGGGTTTTATAGAACACACTAAATAGGGAAAAAAATGCTCCCCACCACAAAACAACCACCCCAGCCTGTTTCAGTCTAGCAGAACTGTGGAACAAGTTTTTTTCAGAAATATTTTAATTGTAGAGTTTTTGGAAAACAAAGGCAAATTCTCATGGTTTTACTTTTATGCCTCCCCAGACAAAATTGATAATTTGCATTCCTGCCTACAGATGTTTCCCTAGTGACAGGATGTTTGGGCTGTGGAAAATAAACTCAATGAAAATTGACTTACAATAGCTTTAACAGGTATCTGTTTATGATCAGTGATAACACAGGTGTGATGCCAGAATAAGCAAAATAATGATTTTGTTTGATGGAGAAGAATGAGTCTGTAATGACTTGAAATGAGAGTCATCTGAGCACTTAAACAGTTTTGCACTTGGTGTTGAAAACTTTTTTTGAATAGTGTACACAGAACAAAACCTGTTTCATTGTTACATAGGCACACTGTTTTGCTATATAGTAAAACTAGGCTGCTGATGCTTTGAACCAATAACGCATTTTAAGTGAAGAAAAATGTTTTAATCCTGGGTCAAAGTAGCTAGTGAACCTGTGTACATTGCTGTATTATCTCAGCAGTTGAGAAAATTGCCTAAGCACAAATAAATGGGCTGACAAAGACCAGTGTTCTGTTTCATTTTCCATTTGCAAGTATGTTTTCTCCTGTTGATTTAAAATATGTGGAAAAATGTGTAGTGATGGGTTTAGAATTTGGTACAGGGCAATTAATTTATTCCTTCTAATTATCTGATATGTACTCATTTTGTGGTAAATGGTAAGGTTCTTGTGAACTTATAACTCTGCTTTTATAATGCAGCTAAGATGCTATTTTAAATCCCAACTGTGGGAAGCAAACTTTGGAAAAAATATTACATAAACAGACGGGATGTCATTTGTGCTCCTTTTCCTCTGCTTGACACTGAACTGGCTCTGCAAGTCTCCTGTGTATACTCGGGAGTATTTTGAGCCAAATGTTTCGATATTTATATCACACACAAGCAAACAAAAACAAACAAAACAGGCAAAACAACAGAGTTGGGAACCCCAATGGGGATAATTTAGCTGCTGTCTTCCTCTGCAGTTCAGATTTAATGTATTTATTTATTAAAGCACAGATTGATCTTATCTTAACATCTAGAAGATACTTTGAGAACAAAATCATTGTTGTGCAAGTCCATCTCTTTTTTAAAGGAAGCTCATGATGAAACAGAGATGCTAGCTTTGATCAGTACTGTCAAAGTTGTTTTGCAATAGTTGCTTTTATATTTTTTTAAGATGCTGTTAGGATGGATCCCATGGTCGGGGATGTGCTTTATCCATGTATGGAGTAAATTTTAGGGTTAAAAAAAGCCTTTTGATGAAAACAGCTTATTTGGTCTGTTTCCCTCTAGCAGTGCTGTATAGTGATCAGGCTGCAAGGAATAATTGATGTGTTTTCAATTACATTTTTCAAAATGTTTTATGAATGAAATGACTAACCCAAAGATAGAGATACAACCTCTGGCATGAGGAGTCCTGAAGCAGCGGTTTGCTTAGACGTATGCTGAGGGAAGCTATCATTATCCACTTGTCTTTTCTTCTGCACTTTCTTCCAGGGACAGGATGTTGGATGTTTGTATGTTCTGTTCTCAAGTAACACAATAGCATTTATTTTCATAACCTTCTAAAAGCAGCTTTCATGTTCTTCAATTTTAAAACCACTGTCAAATGGGTAGGGCAAAGGAGGAAGGACTAGTCTGAGGAGACTCAAAGGTGAGGGCAAAGATACAGTTTATCCACCACATGTTCTCTGGGTGATCTGCAGGCTGATGCTGCTGTCAACACTAACTTCTTCAGAGTGTATTGTTTTAGGCAGGGCAGGTGGTTTTTTCATGGAGAGCTGTGCAGGCAGAACTGAAAAGTTACACCTGTTTCAGTGAGCAGAAACAGAGTCAAAAGAAGAAGGAACTTAGAGCGAAGGACAAGAAACTAGAGGAGTGGCTGCCAAGCTTCTGCAGAAGTGACTGCCTTTTCCCAAGCAGTGCCATTGAGCAGAGACTGAGCACTACAGGTCTGAGAAAGCCAGAGGACTGGTGTAAAGTGCATGATGGCAAGGGGAGAAGGGTAGTGTACACAGTGAGATGCATCTGAGGGCAAAAGAGAATTTAGGCCCTCTGGGGAAGGGCTGGGAGTGCTTGCAGATTATAGTATCTGGGTAGGGTGGCATACAGAAGTATTTGGTAGGAGTCCTTTCTGAAAGAGTATGGAGTTTGTTTGCATTTTGGTACATTTGATGCTGAACTCCTCGAAATGCATGAGGTTCCTCCTGAGATCTCAAAGCAGGCTTTCAAGCCATTTTATTGGTCTCCAATATCTTCTTAATTTTTGAACTTTGTTGGAATGCCTCTGCTGCTGTTTTTAGTCAGATAGTGACGAACTGTTGGTGGTTATCCACCCTGTCCATGCAGTCAAAGGGAATAATTCAAGAATACCTTTTAATAAAAGCTACACGAAGTGCTTAGAGGAATTGCTCAAAAAGAGTATTCTTTTTTGTATCAGTATGTGATCAGGAATATGCATTGGCTGCTTTTTTGGGTATATTTATGTATATAAGGGAATGGATGCTAGAAAAAATAAAAAGGACATGCAAATAGTGATTTGAACAGTTACAAATTACTGTTTGGAAGACCTCTGGTGGTCTCTCCCACATGTCTGTCTGCAGGGATACTCAGTAATAGAAAAATCAATTCATGGTTAAGTGTGATAACATAACTCTCACCCACAGCTCAAAGTTTAAAAAAAAAAAAGAGCTGCTTGGTGTAAATATTTTGAAGCATTAAATTGCTAGATACTGTCAGATGTCTACCTTACAGTATGTTTTTTTTCCTGTAGTTTGAGGATGAACTTAGAGAAGGGGAAACTTTCAAAAATACTACATAGTTATTAAGAAAACCTATCTTAAACAGAGTGGGCAAATGCTTGCTGTGACACTGGTAGCTTATGTGTGAAAGGATGTGAAAGGAGATGGTAAATAATTACAGTGAAGTTATTCCTCTTCAGCTATTACTCTAATAAATTATGTTCCTGTGTTTTTCTCTTGTTCCTAAGAACAATGTAAACATACCAGTTAATGAGGTCTCTTTATGTATATTGGCAATCTTGGTTTGGTTTTGAAAGGAAAAATCCATGTGTAATAGTGTTAGAAACAATAAATTGCCTTTTTGAATGCTTGATCATTCCTCCTGCACCTGCTCTTGTAGTCTGTGTAGCATGTAGTGAAATGTAAGGCAAGAAAACACATGCAACTTTTTTGGGCACGCAGTGAAGAGAGAGGACTGGATCTGTATCAAGTGGTATTGCTAGGGCTTTGAAGAGAGTGCTGTAGAATATTCTTTAGCTGGAAACATGGTGACCTGCAAGGTCTGGAAAGTGAGACTGATACTACTAAAACTTATACTCAGATAAATACACTGAAATGAATTCCAAAAAGAAATCTTTAACCTCTTATTCAGCTACCTAAAATACATTTTCTCTTAGGATAGGTACAAATTTTAAATAGAAATTTATGGTGCTTTTGTATATAAACTAAAAATTTCCCGCTTTAGAGTTGCTGCCTTCCTTGTGGACAGCCCTAAAATTAATTTCATGTTTGTCTATTATTATCAAAACTGTTTATAATAATAATTCCCTCTAATTTTGCTTTGTTGAACTTCTGTGTTCCCTTCTTCCTTCATGATGGAGTTGGACTTCAAACCTTTCTCTACTTTCCTTCCTCCCTCTGTTCCCCAAGTGACAGCTGCCTTTGTTTTTGTGGCTATTTCTGTATACAGTGCTTGTAAATCTTAGCCTTTATACCTTATCTTGACGCACAAGCTTGCTTTCCTTAAATCAATAGGGGGCAATTTTATATACTTTTTTCTTAGTATTAGATTATTCTGGTTAACACTTGCTCTGCATAAGAGTGTTACAACAAGGGATCTGGTAGTTATCAGGGCTCTGCTACAGCGGTGCTGGCTATTGCCATATCTTGCCTAAAATTCCTGTAATATTGCACAGAAGTGGCTGAGTGTCTAGTGAAAAATGATGGAGAATGAGCTTTTGGAGTGGTAGCTTATGCTGTCCATGGTGAACAGCAAAAAGGAACAAGGCCTTGTACAGTGGCATAGCTTAGTGCTTTACAGTGCATTAATTACTTTTGGGGGCAAATATATTAGTATTGTGCAGACTTTCCACATTATATATTTACAAGTGTGACATAATTCAGAGTACTTATATGAACTTCTTAAAAGCTCTTTTTTGTTTGTGTGACTTTTCAGTGGATCATTTTTGCTTCAGAACTGTATTGCCTGTTTTCTTTGGAAGCTAAAAATTAAGATCCGAATGATATGTTTATGGCATCTGTTGCTCAAGTAAACAGGCACAGGATATCAGGTGGAGACTCTTGTGTGATATCCAGAGGAACAGACAACAAAATGAATTGTTTGGTGTGTGTTTTGTGAACAGTGCAGGGGCCAGTCTCTAAAAATTGCTCACTCTCCAAACTACTAGTGAAATAATAGTTTAGTGGTTTTCAGAAATGAGAAACTGTGAATTTGTTATTTCATTGTTTCTTTCTTTTTTAAACAGAAAAACAGCATTTTAATTTCCTTGTCTACTTGGTATTCTTTGTTCTGACGCACAGTATTTGGGGTTTTGTTTTGAAAAAGGGACTAGCCAGGCAGAAATTTGAATGACATTAAAGACATTTGATTATTTTAATTTGTGGAAGTGTTTATATGCTGTTACATAACACAACCTGCACTGTCAGCCTGGAACTTTTCTACTGTTAAGATGTATTTGGACCATTACAACTATTATGAAACAGCTGAACTGACAAGTGTGGTTTTTTTAGTTTAACTTATTTTGCCAAAACAGCAATAAAACTTGAGTTTCAGTAATTACAAATGCAATTTAAACTTCATTCTTTGTGTTGGAATTATGCTTTGTTGGGCTTCACATGAGTTTTGTCTTTGCAGATGATTATTTTTTGCTTTAACTGTCTAAGCATTAATTCAAGAAAAATTAAGAAAACAATTTATTGCAAGATGTGTATCTTTAGCATGAGGTCAACTGATTTAACATTCTTATCTAAATATGCTGCAGCCCTTATTAAAATATAAAGCAATTTGGTATAAGAGCTAACTTATGCCTTATTAAGAACTGCATGGTTATTTTACAGCTAAGTATGATTGCTTCATCTTGTTTAAGAAGATTATCTTCTTTCTGTTTTTAAAACTGTATCATCTCTCCTGGCTAAAGATAGAAGGAGGACAATTTAAATTTCTGATGAGATAGTATAAGGGCTGTTTGGGAGCTTAATAGAAATTGAGTTGATTTTAATTAAAAGTCAATAAAATCAAGTGCATTTACCCACTTTAATGTTACTCCTTTACCATACTGTTAATTTACATGTGGATCTTATTTCAATAGGAAAAAGTGACTAATGGAGGTGACAAGAACTTCATGGATTTTATTAATGATTGTGCTCTGCCTTCAAAAGCAGATGAGCATTGAACCTGTCAATCTTTGTAAAGATCCAGGCATCTGTCACAGGCACACACAAATACCGTTACTGCAGTTAAAATCTGCATGTTTACCGTTAGCAGTTGATAAAGGAACTATTCAATAGTTTTTCCCATTCTAAATTTATCAAATGCTGGGGGTTAAAATGAGTGCACTGAATCAACATGCTTGGATAGTCTCATTCATGTGCGGTGTTGGAAGGCTCTGCCTAAGGCTCATGCCCGAGAGGTAGCATATCGCCCAACAATGTGGTAAGAATTGCATATATTCAGCGTTTCTCCATGGTGCTGCTTTTAGTGAGTTCTACCTCAAAAAAGATATTTCTATCTCAAAAAAGTTTGCATGTTTAAAGATAGATAATAGGTAAGAAGTTTGGAAAAGGAAAATATGTAAATCAAGGTTATATGTTTACTGGAACCATCTGTGTCATGTGTTCCTTTTTGTTACTGTTTATTTATTGTTACCTGTGAATTTAAGGAAGTTATCCATAGGAAATTTCAGCTAGAGGTTTCGTGGTAAGTTTTAAAGAAGGAATGGGGAGTGTGGACAAATGTATGGATTGCCCTATATGAAAATAGGGTCCTTCAACAGAAAAAAGCCCTAGTTTGAATCAATATATAGAGATGAGACTTCTGAGACATGCATTTTTATTTCTGTACAACTCTTCAGTGCTATGTGACATTTAAAATATACTTGAGCAGCTAAATTATATGACCTTGCTTTTATTTTCCTAGGCTTTGGTAGCTAATAAAGTGTAACAGAGGATGTTGGTTGTAGGGGATGCTGAAAAAAAAGTGCTGCTGCAAGAGGTCCCAAATTGTATTCGAAATTAATGTTGGTAGAAGCAACAACTCTGTTTCATGTCTGACTTAAACTGCTTGCTTTTTTTTTTTTGTAACACTGGTAATGCTTAAGGCAGATCTTAAGAACCAAGAACCTCATAAACAAATTCATGGCTTAGAAGAGAGGATAAATAGAAAAATCTAGAAAATCTAGATCCAGACCAAGACCTTTAAATTGCATGCAGAAACTAAAGATGCACTGGAGTGTAGACAGTAGTTAAATTGGTCAAGAGAAAGCAATTACTAAAAAGATCTTGTTTATCAAAATGAGTGCAATTCCACATCTGGATGTGCAGGCTGTTGATTTCTTGGAATGAAAGGGTACAGAAAATACCAGAGTCTCTTACATTCTGTGACTTCAGTCCATCTTTACAATGCACTGCTAATCCAGATAGTCCAGTGTAAACTGTTAGGGCTATGTAACAAGTAATTTATGCATGTGTTTGATTTTTCTGCATTGCTAGTAGTTACATTTTATGAGATGGTAATAAAACAACCTAAAATTGTTCAAGGATAGAATTAATCAATGTATGAAAAATACTTGCAAGAAAAAACTGAACAGATATTTTACAACTTTTTATAGCTGTATAAGAAAACGAGACTTAGTTCTAATCCAGATGGAAAAGTAGTAATACTAGTCTATTTAAATAGTGCATAATGATTACATGGGCTAACCTCTGGAAATTTGCAATAAAAGTATCTCCAAAGGATTGAACAGTTCCAGATGTTAAATCATTTTGTGCATGTCTCCTTTTACACTGTCATTTCTATGACTGATTTATTCCATAAACCCGTTCTTGAGTTCTGAGAGAAGTGTAGATGAGGAATAGCACAGAATGGCATGAACCTGAAAGTGGAGCACTCCAGAGTGCCGAGGGTGAATTACCCATATGGCTTAATTTTCTTACTGGGCAATTATCTTTACTTACTTCATAGGGTTACTGTGACACTTCATATACTAAATATTTTTAAGATGTTTGAATGATACTCCTTCCACTAAACCAAGAAGAATGGAAGAGAAAGGTTAAAGCTATTCTTCTGTTAATTATTTACTCCCATGAAGGTTGTTGCTAGTTACTTTCCTGTTCTCAAACTAAACATGGCAAGCCTTTTACAGTTGTGTAATGCCATGTTTGATATGGAACAGAATGGATGACTCAAACTTATCACCCACTTTTGAAAGGAGAAGATAGATTTCCCATAGGCATTTTAAGGAGGGTCCTTGATGGCTTTATGCAAATTCCAAGTATTTCACAAAATGTTTCTATCTACAGAATAAGCCATTCATGGAAACAGCATTTGCAAATTATCATTTTCATTCACAGATGCTTTATATCCTATTCTTGATTGCTGTCAGGCTCTTCAATTCATCTATGACAACAGAGTCACATTTCTCAAGTTAAAAATAAAATACCTTCACCAATTATAGCTGCATGCAATACCACCTGAATTCTGGTAAGGACTTCCAGTCTTTTCACTTTTCTTTTTTCCTCTCTGATTGCATATTGAGACACACTTCTGTATGTCTCACAAGTTGCTCTCATTCCAAAGTAGGGAGATGTTAGCATCTTTTTCTTCTAACTGGTTACACTTCCATTATTTTGGTTCTCAGGTCTCTTAAGCAGCTAGCTTGACCTGCTTGCCAGTTAATCCTGGAGTGGGAATATATCACTTCCCTTAGAGAACTGACAAAAGAAAGGCTGTCTTGTTAATCTCATGTCTTTTAAAGCATTCTAGGTGCTATCCACTCACATTTTCTTCCTCCTTGAAAACATCCTTTATTGCATATTTTACTAACAGAAGTTCAGAAGAATATTGGGAAATATCAGATCCCTTTCTCTTTAAAATGACTTTAGGGTACACCTAAATATTTATTATACAGCAGCATATTAACTGCGTTAAGCTATATGTTACATGAATTGTTTTCTTATGTTAGCTCCCTTAAACCCCACATAAGCAATCCTTGAATTTTTTTTTCTAATGTATGTTAATGTTATATGAACAGTTAGAATTTCAAGTTTAGACCATCTTCTAAGCTTGTCCAAGGTAATTTAATTTTACAAGGGCTATATGGTATCTGCTGGAGATTGACATAATCTAGAATGGTTTGATAAATTTGTCTTTGTTACTTTTGCTTGGTATTCAGGCCCTCAGTAAAAAGTGGCTACCTATGCTCAAGTTCACAGTTCATCATATGAAGTGTTTTATCTTCCATATGAGTGCTCTCTGCAGATTTGATGTCCTTTCTTTGAAGTGCTTTCCAAATGCATTGAGAAGCTGGGTTCCTTTTAGGGGGTGATAAGCAGGAACAAAACTGGACAATAAAAAAATCCCACCACTTCCATTACTCAACAGCTGCCTATTTCAAAATAATTCTCTGAAATGTTGCTGTTGGGTGCTACAGCTTTCTTGAGGATAGACTATACACTTCATCTGAAGAACTGACTTGACCTAAAATGGTGCAGCACAGGGTCAGCTGTTTTTCTTCTCTAAACAGCAAACAAAATTCTGCATTATCAGACTTCATTTGTGATAGCAGGATTGCTAGGTCCTGTATTCTATTCAAAATTTTATTATAAAGCATAAGTGAAATACTGAACTGGTTTTGGAGTCATTTACTAGGAGAGCATCTGAATTCTTGCCCTGTTTGTTTGTTCTGCTACTATCCCAGTGGTTCCTTTCTACTGCCATCTTTTTCAGTCTGTTCTCACTGCTTCCCATGTCAGAGAAAAGACTATTTCAGTGTTAATTAGATGATTTATGTGTCTTTTGAAACATGAGCAGTGTGATTTGTAAGGGGGTTTTATTATTATTTTTATGATTCTTGTATGTTGCCTTTTTTTTTTATTCTTCACTTTGAAGTAAAAAAAACATAGGCTTTGTACATTTGGTAATTCTTTGGTTAGTACCAGCATGCTGATCTGTTGAGACACTTTCAGCTTATAATATGAAGGAAAGTTTCTTTGTTACTATAGTAAAATTACAAAGATTTTTTCACTATTATGGAAAAAACTTGCCTGAAAAAAGGAATTACGGAGCTTTGCATTTTTAATTTTCTGTTGCTGCTGTTCATAGAGTGTATGTAGTGAATGAGTATGCAGTATTTGGTATGTTAACATAATGGAGTTACAGTAGATTTCAAGTAAGTTAGAAGTAAAAAAAGATTACTGGAAAGGCAATTGAATAATCAGTGTTTTCCTTGGTTTAGCCCTTTGGGACTCAGTTTTGTGTGCAACATGATTTCTTAAATCTGACTTTCAGCTAAACAGAAATTCAGTGAGTTTGCGATACATAGATGAACACTTTACTGGATGTTTTTCAAAATGTCAGTGTAAGTCCTGCTATAGAAGATGTTACTTTGCAAGTTATTCTTGGTGGTTTAAAATTAGTTCTTTGCCTTATGTTGGCCAGCTTCTGTAGAACATTTTTTTACAAGTACTGTTTATAAAGTAGTGTAAAACTTAATGGTTTGAGTTACCACATTATAAACAGGGTAGACTATAAGACTAGTGATAATAAGAACATCTTACATGATATCAGGTTTCCTTTATAAGCTACAAGATTGCCAAATGACATTTGCACTTGTGAAAGTACTATGCATGAGGGTATAGGTGTACCTTGAGAATGGGTGTTTTGTATAGAACACTTTATGCACATAAGAAATTATTGTTCAGGTAGCTGTAGTTTATTTGTATTGAATATTTCTAAAGATGCCAGGTTTTAAAGCTAGAAAACCACTCAAGTTGTCTTACTGCTGGCATGACTTCCATCATATGTTTTCAGTTCTTGCTTTTTAAAAATTTGAGCTTGTAGTATATTTTCTTTTAAAAAAAATTGCTGAAAATTGTGCATTCTTGTATACAAGTTGCAAAAATTGTGACCCTTGATACTTTGTTTCAAGCATAAATCATCCTTGCCATTTAAGAAAAGAAAAATCAGCTATTTTGCATTTGACTACCTTCAATTTCTTGTCATTCATTCTTTATTGCCTCCTTAAGTTTAGGACCCTTCTGTTCCCTTTGTCTCATTTGCATACTTTAATCAAATTACCCATTAATTTTCTTCTTGGTAAATAAAGGCTTCTTTACCCTGTCACTGTGATTCTTTAATCATTCATATGGGGTTTTTTGTGAGCTTTCCCATTTTTTCAGCATTGTTCTTGAAGTGGGGGAACACTAGATTTCCTATTCTTTTCCAGTACTAGTCTCATCAGTACCAGAGGCAAAGTAATTTCACTTCCTATCTTCTCCGCATTCCTTTGTTTACCAGGTCAAGTACAATATTGCCATGCTGTTCAAGGAATAATATTCAAATGATTATTAATCAGTACCCAGATCTCTTTTTTTTTTTGAGCTACTGCTTCTGAGGACAGTGATCCCCCATTCTGTACCTGATCTTTGTGACCATTTGTAGATACAGAGTTTCACTTGGTTGCTCTGGAAAGTTTATTTCTTGGTTGTATGCAGTCAATAAAGAGATGTAGTACCTCTGCATCAGCACCTTGGTTTCTTCAGAATTTATTACTGTTTAGGCACCACAGGATTTTTCCAGAAATGATTTCACTTTTCTTCCAAATCATCAGCAGCTGAATATCCTGATCAGTACTGTGTCATGAAATGGTTCATGTGCTGCTGCAGAAAAGGTACAACCATACTAGGATCGTATCCTTGAGCTCTGTCATGTGTCTCATTTTTAAGCCTGTTTAATTTATAGCATGCTAGTGTATTTATTTAATGAAAATGTTGTGTAAAATCAAGTCACATGTTTTCAGGAGCTGTAAGTATACTACATCAAAATTGTTGCTTTTTATCAACCAAGTTTTATAATGTCCTCAAGAACCAATATCCACTTAATGAGTTACATTTAATGCTAACGCAAGTTGATTGGCACTAATTGTTGATTATTAGTGGTGACAAGAACTTTTGACTTGGGCATAAAACAGGCGGTGATGGTGTAAACCTTTTGTGTTGTGCTCTGTGCTCATATATCAAACCCTTCCTGGGGTAGTTTTACTTGTGTACTCATTCTTTCTTATCTTTTGTAGTTAGCATGATGTGTCATAAAACCAAAATGCATTACTCGGGAATGAAGAGATTCAGGAAGCTTAGTTGTGATTGTAAATACATGAAAAACAAAATGGCTCTGTTCCAGAAACAAGACCTGGCCTAATAATAGAGACCGCCATAATAGAGACAGTCCTCTCATTGTTCCTTTTGGGATTCAGGAATTTGGATACAAGGGGGCTCTGAGATTGGGTGTGGCACATAGAGTGGGATTCTTTATTTTTTGTAGGTATTGTGATGACCACACCAAGTTTACCTTTGTAAGTATAATATAACTGTGCTCTCCAGTGACTGTAGGACTCTATTAAAAATTACTGATGTAGTTATTGAATGCAGAGTACTATTGACAAGTAGTCCTTGATTTCAATTCAGATAGTTCAGTCTCTTTTAATGCCATTGTATAATCTATGGCATTTTTGGTTTTGTAATTTTGTCCTTTATATTAACTTGGAAAGATGCTAAAAAAAAGACTACATTTGTATTGAAGTGGATTGTTAGAAAGTCAATAGAAACAACAAAAACTGAAATGGCTGGAAATTGTCAGCATAAATTTATCCATCGTTGACATCCTCTTATTTTCTCAGGAGCAATTGAAACAATTATACTGGGGTGTGGGGCAGGGAGAGCTTACCCTGAAGCGCCAGGAAGCAAGCGAAAAAAACCCACTGCAGTTTTATCACTGTCCAACTACCAGAATGCTCACAGCATCAATGCACCATAATTTTGATACTCTATTTCTGTTACATGCTAAATTTTTTCATTTTAGTTTAATGTCAGTACACTACAATAACATGTTGTTTATGGATGTGAAACCATGTCCTTTGGGTATGAATTAAATAAGTGACTTTGTAATACACAGGTAAGTTGTGGATTGGCCTCTTGACTCATGTTTAGAAGAAGGAAAAAAAAGGATTTATTTTTTTCTGTCTCAAAAGAAATAGCTTAAGTCCTTTTCCTTTGTTGCATGTTGGGGTTTTTGCATAGTAAGGGTATGTGCCAGCATAACCAAATTCCTAGAAATGCAACAGGTATTTCAGCATTGTTCAGATGCTCTTATATAGTATTTTAAAACTACTAAAAATTTTAGAACTACTTTAATGGGCAATTTCTCAAGAAAGTTACTCTTTATATTATATATTGTATGGTAGCTATGTTTGCTATCACTTTCACTAAGTTTCTTTACTACAATTTCTTGTTAAAAAGATAACAAATATGACATTGTCAATAGTACAATTTATTCTGTGCACACAAAGCAGAACTGTCTCGAGGTGACCATGCAGTGTCCCAGTAGGCTTAGAAACCTTGGACTAGTCTCTTTTATGACAGTGAGATCAATGCTACTGTTAAAGCTGCCAAGTGTGTTTAGGCTATAATAATGTCTGCACCATTATTTACCAGAAGAATTGCAGAAGCATATTGTATGAGGTATTATTTGGTAAGACTATATGTTTGGTGGGTTGCTGAATTTAAGGAAAGGGGAGGGGGGAAACACTTGTTAAATGAAATGTCTAGACTCTTGTCTGTGGGAATCAATTGGCTCTCACCTATTTGTATATTCATAACACACATCTCTAGCATCATCATTTTTCTCAGCTGTCACTTCACAGCAACAAAGCGGCAGCAGTAGTGCCTTAGACATAGCATTTGTAACCACCAGAGCAGCAAAACAAAACAAGCAGTCATTCTCTATTGTACTGGGTTTCTTTTGTCTTTATGAAGGAAGAAAGGCATCTTCAGCTTCTTAAATATTTTTTCCAAGATTAAAGTATGTAGATGTTTCTGTTCTCCTTCAGTCTGGTATGTTTTCACTTATGACTTTACACACACCTCACTTGCTTTGTTGTTTTAAAACCTGCTGCACTGTATTATTTTCTAAACACAATAACTCTGTCCACACTGTTTGGTTATGCAACTCTTCATGACCTGTGTGGCTGCTAGTCAGACTTGATTGACAATATTTCCTCTTAGACATGCTAGACATGGATGCACAGGAGGCACTCATAAACTTAAAGTACTTTCTGATGCCAGCCTGAAATGCTTTTTTAAAAAAAAAAAAGTCCCAATAGTAGCATTAATACCATTCATGGTGAGGGGAAATAAAACTGAAACTGTTTTGAAGTGTGAACTTCTAAAATAGTTTCAGGTGGCTGACACCTGTATACATAAATTCCGAAAGAACCCAGTAGATTATATCCCATACAGGCATTTCTGTAGTTGTTTGTTCCCCCCTCTTTAATGTTATAAGACTTGTGTCATGAAGCATCTGGAGCACTTAATAATATGTAACACTTTATGTAAAAATTCATAAAGACTATTTTCTATTAATAGAAGACTATTTTCTGTTAATAGCATGTCAAGGATTTATTTTCCGAAAGCCATAGTATGTATATTTACCTCTCCATTACAAAAGAAAAAAGTAAAAGATGGTAGATGCTGCTAATTGTGAGGAGTATTTTGGTTTGCTGGTAAACACATGATAATGATTATAATACAGTTCTCTGCTGAAATAAAAGCTCCTGTCCCTGCATCTTCCCTGAACAAAGCCCAGCTCCTCTTTTCAACCAAGACTATTCCAGGAGATTGTGCCATTAGCTTTTGAACTGGTTTAAAAAAAAAATAAATCTTTTTTATGAGGAGAGGGTCATACTTCTATGGCTCCTATAATTCTTTTGTATGCTTTCACTTTCATGAAGATGTATGAATTCTAGCTTGATTTCATCAAAGGTAAAGGGTTTGATTCTGCTACCAAAAAATACCAGTGGACTGCTGCATACCATACAGATGTTACTAATTTCAAGGATCAGGTGTAACATGAAACCTTCAGATGTAGTTTGGGATTGCAATAGAATATCAAACACAATACGATGGAAGGATGAGTATGTGTACATTAACATAGGGTATTTTTATAGTTAGGGAATACGTCCTGGAAGGACAATTTTTTTTTTTAAATTTCCTTTCCTATTCTTGAATACAGAACTTCTTACTGAATGGACTGTAAAGTGGGTGTGTCCTGCAGGGAAGTTTTTTACCTGAGAGGGCTGGGGAGCAGTAGGTGTTATTTGGACTATGAATTAAGCATTTTCCATCCAGTGAGTGCTTAAACAAAAAACCTGATCTCCTGAGTGCTGGCCATGAGTGGCTGGCTGGCTGACTTGTATTCAAATTGGTCAGTGCTTCTCTTCTTTAAAATAAAGATTTAAAAACCCAAAACATAAAATGGAAGTGGTGTTAAGAAAATAAATAAAAAATCCTCATTACACCCATTGGTGGGGTATTAATTTTTGTTTGGCTTTGCTAACCTGTAATTTTGTAAAATAGACCTAATAAATGGTGATAATATATATCATGTTTAGTAGAGATCAGTCTTTCAATTTCTGCTGAAGTGGAGTATTGACAGTTTAACTAGCCTGAGAGGAGCAGTGACTTATTTCTTTGCTTCCAGAGAGGAAGATGGTGACTTCATGAGAGGAACAGGAGGCAGAGTTGGTAAAGGCATATTATCTAACACAAGGAAAAAGTGATACCATTGCTTCAGGAGAGGCAGTGTCCTAGGTGCTGGCACCTAGCCTTAATTAATCCTGTTACAGAAGCATATGCAAACAGACAGAAAGTGAATTACAAAATAGTGCACAAAATAATTAGGTTCTTGGTCTTCACACCTATCAGTGTTGATTTGCTATACTAGGCAATCTTAGGAGTCCAGGACTGCCATCGTTTTTGTTGGTTATCCTCTTCTCGGAGAGTGTCAGTCACGTGAACTAGCTCACTGCCTCAGTTTCTTGAACTGAAAGGTGCAGATAATGGTTGCAAAACACCTGAATCAATAGCGTGTGTGTGTGTGGATGGGATGTACCATGTCGGTATGTTGTGACTTCATGCCATAATGATTTCTCACTGTCTCTCGAGAAGGTTTTAAGATGAAGGTCTGGTCTTTGCTTAATTCACATGACCTAATTCATTTTATCTTAAATGACCAAAAGCTACTTTGTTTTCAGTAGGATGTCACCTTAGATTGATTTGCTTGAACACAGAGGGGTTTTGGGGGGGTAATTTTGGTTTTTGGTGGTTGGTGGGGTTTTTTTTCCTCCAGTGAAGACAAGGTCAAAGGGACTGAAGTAGCTTCTAGCTATGGTATGTGGTTCTGACTTGTGTGATACTCTTTTAGGTGTTTGCTTTTGGTTTGTTTTTGGGTTTTTTTTTTTGGTGATAAATCAGATCATAAATATCTGCAATTGTTTAAATATAGTAGGAAAAAAATGCCTCTATTCTGAGGTCCTGTGGAAGAGGATGAAAAAATTTTGCTGAATTCCCCACAGATTGGCAGAATTTAAATAGAAAGGAAAAGTCCTTTAACCAAAAAGCATTCATTTTAGTGTCTCAAACTGGAGGAATAACTTCAGCAACATATACTCTTCCTCCACTTCCTCCCCCCTGCCTTTTTTTTAAGGAAGGAAAAAAGGTTTAGACTGTACATGTATTAGTGCTGTGGTATCCAGGTTACAGTAACTTATTTATAGTTGGGTTCAGAAGTTGCTTTGCTGTCCTAAGATAGTTTCTTTAATTAAGATTTGTCAATACTGAGGGAACATGTTTAGCTTTATCGTTAAAGGGGATGTACCACATAACAGATTCTGAGTTGCTTGTTTACCATTAAACACTAAGTCTGAACAACTTGGAAATAATTAAGTCTTGTAGCTGTATTCAAGTGACAAGTTAATGCTTCAGAAATTTTGTGAGAGCTTAAATTATATCAAATTTTTTTTGAAAACTCTTACTAGACTGCTGCCGTAGGATAGAGTTGGTGTCTACCAAATTTTACAGTAGCTTTATCTGGAAAAACTGACTGTCATGAGTTGTTTCTTGTTAAAGCTGATAATGTGATTGGTGCATGATTATTGATATCTGATAAATTTCATTACAGACACATACTTTATACACTTATCAACATTGTCTTAGAAGTTTAACAAATAAGGGAACTTTTGAAGATGTTAAAGCGAGCAGTACAGTACTGGAATCTTGGGACCATGATTAAATTTTAAAGTAAAAATATTCTGGCTGGTTTTTTGGTTTTTTGGGGGGGGGGGGTTGTTTTTTCTTTACTTCACAAAACCCCCTTATTAAAACACTTCATAAGCAGCTCATTGCTATAGTTCTGATAAACCAGAAGGTCCATATGTGTTAAATCTGCATAGTTTCAATTTGTATTTATATATTCCTGGATAATTAATTTACTTGTTTAGCCTTGAGTGGTGTTTGTTCAACACTAGGTAAGTGTGGTGGATAAAACCAAATATTTTTCAAGATAGAGTTTATATATTAGAGGCTTGGAATGTAGCCAGTTGTGAGTTTAGACTGGAAAAAAGCTTTCATTTACAATATGGGAGCATTCTGGCTTGATCCTACAGGAAGGCTGATATTAGCCATTTGTTTTGCATCATCTTTTTTCTGTCAAAAGAATCACAGTTATCTTTTTGGAATTACGTGTCATACTGCATGAAGATGAGAGCCTAGAATTATTGATTGGTGTTTATTGTAGAGATTAGGACAGCAGAAAGGTGTTTACTCATTAGAAGAGTGTCATGGTTCACTGGTTCCTTCTATCTCAGAGGAATTGTCACACTTGGATAAAGCCATGGTTTGATTCATGTATAATCACAGTAAAAAGCATTTACAGCTCTGGATTTTATCGTCACCTGATGGTATGCTCATATTCCTCTGAGAGCTACCTGTGTGTAGACAAACTAAATATGCAGCGATAGTAAAGAGCAAGATTTTAAAGTGGCTTTGTACTTTTTAAGGGGAGATGCCTTCTGGATATTATATCCTTGAAGCTTGCACTGAAGTCATGTAGAGTTGCTTGTATGTATCTGTGACACTTGTATACATCTGTGACATGGGTAAGGCTGTGGTTACATTTGGTTTTCTTATGGTAGGGTGGGCAGATCTTAAAAAAAATGTATCTGTGGGGGACAGTGCATGGGTGAGAAAATGAGATGTATACTTCTATAAGCTTTACCTTGCTTTTTTTTTTTCTGTGCCTGTAATTGAAAACTTAAATATTTTTATTGGCTCTTATTATTTTTCATCATACTGAACTCTTAAAGTAACTTAATTATAATTTAATTCTTCCATCATTTGTTCTTCCATCAGCTTTTTTTCATCTGATAATTTCATGCAGAATTGTAGATTTTGTTGTTCCTTTGAACTTTGCTGGCCCATGAAATTTTTCATTTTTTTCCTCTTTTTTACAAATTTTTTTCATCCTTGAATCTTACACTGTAAAAGATAAATGACTTTGCAATATTGTATAAACTAGCCAAGAGCTCCATTTACAGAAGCAAAGTATTTGTAGTATTTCCAAATTTTGTGGAAATGAATGAGCGGGCCTGAGCCCAGAAAAAGTCTTCTCTTTGACTGTGAGATCCTTCTTTTCCTCCTTCATCATAGTATCTGTCCAGAAGAGCACCTGACTGGAATTACTCAAAAACGAATTTCCACTCTGTATTGAAATTTAATGTAGGCAACATTTTTACCTATTATATCTTAATTTTGTTCTTCTATATTTCTTTTCAAATTTTTAGATATTTTTGTTTGAGCTCAAATACAACACATTCTTGTAAGAAAGGTCCTACTATTGCTTTCCAATCCAGTGTTCATGACCTCAGTGCTCATTACCAGAAATTGAGCTCTGAGGGGAGAGGGAGGGAGTTTGGCCTAAATACACTGTCAGAATATTTGCATGACAAAATAATGAAATAAGAAAATGAAATACACCCATTTAAAACTATTTTACTATTTGTGTAATGAGCTTGCTGTTTTTAATTTTGATACGAAAATTAATTTATTTCTAAATTAATTCTAATTGGTGCATTCTGCAAACAATAAGATGGCAGTGTAGAAGGAATTTAATCTTCCAGCTGGATGTGTGTTAATTTTTGTTTGCATAGAGTCTCTTAGACACAATGAAAAAAAATTTCAGTGGGATCTGCAGTATTAGGCAAGACAAAAGAGCATGAAAGGAATAATTTAATATTTCTGAAGTTATTGGTAAAACCTCATGAGAAATCCCGGCCTCATTTACAAGAGTACAGTAGTATTGGCTTATTGACCTGAAGCACTTGAAATAACCATCTTAAACATCTCACGTAGAGGCTGGATAATCCAGCTGAAGTAAAAATGTTCCAGCTAATAATATACAAATGTTTTTGGTTTTTTTTAAAAAAAAAAAAGTGATTTGCAGTCTCAAGAAGTAGAATAGTCCTAGGATTCTTAGGACATGAGACTGATGTGCTGGGGTAGTTGTGCATCTGGGTTCTTGAAAAGAGAATACAGAGTTGTCATGAAATGGGGAGCTTTAGATTTCAGCATTTTAATGTAGCCTGCTCTTCTGATATGCTGTACAGCACTAGGGAAGTGGATTAACCTCAATCTTTTTTTCAGCAATAGAGCAGGGAGAACAATTTCGCTCTTTTATAACAGATGGTATGAATAGTTTATTTTATGATGCAAGTTCTAAGTGATTTTATAATACTGTAATCCCTCTTCCAGCTTAAGAGATGGAGTAGTATACAACAACCTAGTAGGTAATCAAGAAACTGGCATTTGGGATTGCTGAAGGCTAATGAAGCTTAAAATGTTCTTATTTGACTTGTTGATGGGAAATACTAAAATGGAAATACTACTGGCCAGGGGGCTTTACCAGTAAATGGACCTAAATTTTCTGAAAAGGTATGAGACTCCTAATTTAATGTGTCACTTAAAAGCACATTTGACTGCACTAGTCTGCACTGGGAGTTCACAGAGTAGGTAGACTGAAGAGAGGATAGGTGGAAGTGTGTGGGGATACTACAAGTTACCTATTTTGATCTGGAATTCCTGGACCACATCTGACAAGAAAATTATCTCTGAACACCTACTCAGCAATTTCAGAATACTGCTTTTACCCCAATTCCTTTGCCTCTTCATTGGTTTTAATTAGAATGAATTTCTTGTTATCTGGGCCTTGTTCCTGCGAAGGTGGACTTTTGTTTGTGTGTGTGCTTTTCTGTAATTTGGGTGAGTTTTCTTTAGCCATGTAACTGAGGAGCTGCTGAACCAGTAAAACCAAGATTAAATGTTTGCTGATGGGAGACTCACACTAGTGTGATGAAAGTTCACTTTTCAGCAAGAAAAGACATTGTTGGGGGTGTGTCGTGGTTTAACCCCAGCCAGCAACCAAGCACCATGCAGCTGCTCACTCACTCCCCCCCCATCCAGTGGGATGGGGGAGAAAATCGGGAGAAAGAAGTAAAACTCGTGCGTTGAGATAAGAATGGTTTAATAGAACAGAAAAGAAGAAACTAATAATGATAACACTAATAAAATGACAACAGCAATAATGAAAGGATCGGAATGTACAAATGATGCGCAGGGCAATTGCTCACCACCCGCCGACTGACACCCAGCCAGTCCCCGAGCGGCGATTCCCCGCTCCCCCTTCCTAGTTCCTAAACTAGATGGGACGTCCCATGGTATGGAATACACCGTTGGCCAGTTTGGGTCAGGTGCCCTGGCTGTGTCCTGTGCCAACTTCTTGTGCCCCTCCAGCCTTCTTGCTGGCTGGGCATGAGAAGCTGAAAAATCCTTGACTTTAGTCTAAACACTACTTAGCAACAACTGAAAACATCAGTGTTATCAACCTTCTTTGCATACTGAACTCAAAACATAGCACTGTACCAGCTACTAGGAAGACAGTTAACTCTATCCCAGCTGAAACCAGGACAGTGTGTTGGTCGACAGCCGGCTGAATATGAGCCAGCAGTGTGCCCAGGTGGCCAAGAAGGCCAACGGCATCCTGGCCTGTATCAGAAATAGTGTGGCCAGCAGGAGCAGGGAGGTGATTGTTCCCCTGTACTGGGCACTGGTGAGGCCGCACCTCGAGTACTGTGTTCAGCTTTGGGCCCCTCACTACAGGAAAGACACTGAGGTGCTGGAGCATGTTCAGAGAAGGGCAACAAAGCTGGTGAGGGGCCTGGAGCACAAGTCTTATGAGGAGCGGCTGAGGGAACTGGGGTTGTTTAGCCTGGAGAAAAGGAGGCTGAGGGGAGACCTGAAAGGAGGTTGTAGCGAGGTGGGTGTCAGTCTCTTCTCCCAAGTAACAAGCGATAGGATGAGAGGAAATGGCCTTAAGTTGCACCAGGGGAGGTTTAGATTGGATATCAGGAAAAATTTCTTCACCAAAAGTGTTGTCAAGCATTGGAACAGGCTCCCCAGGGAAGTGGTTGAGTCACCATCCCTGGAGGTATTTACAAGACATGTAGGTGTGGCACTTAGGGACAGGGTTTAGTGGGACTTGGCAGTGTTGGGTTAACGGTTAGTCTCGATGATCTTAAAGGTCTTTTCCAACCTAAATGATTCTATGATATAGAATAGCATAGCTGGGCAATGACATGGGAGATCCAGCAAGCCAAGTGATCTTTATATTTTAGGAAAGTGAATCAAGTCAGTAGTTTTATTGTACATGAAGAAGGGTTTCATAATTTCATCCCAGAAGCTTGAAAATAATGCATCCTTCGCGATCTTCTTTTGAGGTGCATGTGCAAATGTTCGGGATGTACCAGATGGTGAGCTACAATCTTGGCTTACAAAGCCATGACTGAAATTGTCAAAATAACATACGAATTCATATAAAGACTTCACCCTTAACCACTGCTGTCCAGTTAACATTACTATGATAGCGTCAGGAGCAGAAAGACTGAATTTTACTGCATTTAGCCAAATGGAGCCATGAGGTTACTGAGGTTAGTGAGGTTCACTTCTGATTAATCTATATGGCCTTCTGTTGCTGTTAACTATCCTTTCATTCAAACCTGAAGTGGTTTACTAGACTTCACCATCTACCTGCTGTGGAATAGCATCCTGTATCCTATGACCTAGTGCTTTATTCAGATTTAAGTAACTCTTCACTGGAATTTCTAATATGTTCTGTTGGAATGCCTCCATTCAGTGACTGATACACGACACCTTTTTTTTTCTCTCATCTGGAGACTTCATCAGCTGTAAAGGCTGGAATTAGCATTTTCTGCAAAAACAACAAAGAAAATCTGTTTGTATTTTTAAATTTGAAGTTAATTTTTCTTCTTTGCATGTTTAGTATTATTGAGAATGGTGTCTGAGTTAGTGAAGATACAGCTTTGTGTGATTTTTATTTTTCTTCCCTAGCAGAAGTCAGAAATTAAGAAAAAGGTTTTTCTCATGATAATCCATTGATTTTTAGTCAGAATATAGTAATTTTAAAATGCTTGA
The DNA here is from genome assembly GCF_947461875.1 of Haliaeetus albicilla. Lineage (NCBI taxonomy): Eukaryota > Metazoa > Chordata > Aves > Accipitriformes > Accipitridae > Haliaeetus > Haliaeetus albicilla. The sequence goes on along the minus strand of NC_091484.1, from coordinate 34,117,651 downwards.
GACTGAACACATCAAAACATGTATGAGGACCTTTCCTAAAATATTCTCCAGTATTGTAGTCTCATTATTTACACAAAAATAGTTCACAAAATTTTCTTTCATAGTCTCCATTTCATATACAGGTTAAAGGTTTTCTGAAGTCTTACTTATTCATATTAGAATATGGAACACATTATTATTAACACTATATATGGCTATATAATGCCAAAGGAATTGGTGTTGTAAAATGAGACATCTGCACCCATTCACATGAGTAAACCTATTAAGTACAACACTTTGCAGCCCAAACAATCTAACTATAGTAGTTGGCTTCAGTAATCACAACAAACTAGAAACTGTACCTCATATTTCATAAGTTACACTTAGATATTTTTAATGTTTTAAAGTGGCTTTTCTGCAAAAACATAGTATCATAAAAAGGTTTTGGAATATTTCTTCTACTCAAGCACTGTTGCGCTTGTTTCCCACTGAGTTCAACTGGTGAGATTTTTATGGCTTTTACTCATAAATTTATATAAATTGGAAAAAATATGTCTCCCCTAACCTTTAACTATGTGAAAGCTAGTATCTGTATGAAGCCAGTTGCCTAGCCTACTGTATGGGCAAGGGGGATGTATAGGCACCTGCAGAGAGTCATTCCTGCCTTCATTTGGAATGGAACGATTTGCCATCTGGGGATGTGTAGTCTGCTAGCTTTGGCTACACTCAATTTATTAGATAATTAAACTTACATGAAAGAAAATCACATACATTATTTTTATTTACTTTTGCTTAACAAAAGTTGTGATCCAATTTTCCATGTCTAGCCTTCAATTTCAGGGTAATTGTTAATAGTGTTTGTCTGTTTCAGTGACCCAAACACTTAGACAAACTGTAAATATTGTATAGTAGGACAGAACTTTTAAGATACAGGTGTCTGATTTCAAGCATCTGCATGTAGGTATGAAGTAGCATTGATCTGACTTTCAGAACTAGAGCACTGCTGGTTATGCCAACAAAAATAGAGTATGCTGACACTTCCTCAGAAACTGGTTTTCAGCATATGATCTCCAAACTCATGCTCTGAGGTATGTGGTGATAGGGGATTGCTTTTCATTTTTAATTTCTGAAGTTAGTGTCCTAACTTGATAATATTTGGTGTTCTATTATATGGAGGAAGACACATTCCACTTTTAGTCTTGTTCTGCTTCTATGCCCTATGCTGTGTGGCATACAGGGGTTTTTTTGTCATGTGAACTTCATAGTGAAATGAGTTTTGCAGGAAAAAAGAAAGGTTGCTATTAGTGTTAAAGTTTTAAAATGGAGCCATCAAGATGAGCTTGTGTTCTGTTCAACATTAATCCTTCCTTTCTAATTGTAAATCTATGCCTTCTTGCTTGTTTGGAGTTGACAGTTAATGGCTTTGTGATTGATCAAAACTGTGGTGTTTGGAGCAGGAGTTCTTGGTCACTGTACATGGAGTGTGTGGGACTGAGGTATCTAGCTGGACTGATTTAAAATGGCCTTGCCCAGAACCAGATTGGGAATTCTGTCAGTCATGCTGCCTTATGCTCCTACCCATCTACATGCAGCACATGACCCACCCCTGCACACTTTTGTATGCTCAGTGGGAAGGCTGCTGCTCTCAGCTGGCTTTCTTCTGCACAGAATGAATGCTCTGCTGATGGACTATAAGCAGCAAAGGCTATTTGCACCCTTTAAGCCTAAGTAGAGCTAGTGAGCAAGGGAACAGAAATCTACCCTCTCATGACTGGAAACTGTTGGTAATCATTCAAGGTAAAAACAAAGCTAGTATTCCTGAAAATGCTTTTAGTCTATTTAAAAACCTTGTTTTTATAATGGAGTATTGCTCAGTTGTAAGCACTTTCAGATAGAAGGGGTTACTTTTCTTTGCAGGTGAATATTTAAAAGCAGAATTCATTAAGTTACTTTGTGTAAAGATGATATTTTGTTTAGGAAATTGTAGCAAAAGTTAATACATGTCATTGAAGAACAGATTGTCCACTCGGAAGCATCTGATTGCATATAAGAAATATGGTGCACTACAGAGGTAATGCAGTTTGTGCATTCATCTCTCCTAGACCTATTGGCTGAGGGTAACACGTGCATTTCAGATAGCAGATGTGGTTGGCATTTCTAACCTGTTAGCTGTGAACCTATTGAACATAGTCTCGTAGCACGGGGAAAAAAAAAAAGATTAAAACAAGCCCAAAGCTTTGATCAGCATCGTGATTTTTAATCATTCATATTTAGTTGAAAGTTTTTTTATTGGCAAAATCAGATTTTGCAACTCCTTATTGCCTTATGAAAAAAAGCAAGTGATCCCTGATCTTAATACCAATTTTTTCCTAGTGACATAGTCTAACCAGACTTACTTTCAGAAAGTGTATATAGATGTTGTATGTAAAGAAAATATGTATTAGTTCTGAAGCAAATAATGGTTGTCTTTCCTTTATTCCTTCTATTCATTTAAGAGAGACAAGTATGTGTTCTGAAAACCAGATCCATGTGTAATGTTACAAGCAGCATTATATGTTCAGAAAATTGTATGGTTTTAAATGAACTTTTTTAAAAATGCTGTTGCTGTGCAAATATGTAGAAAGAGAAGACACAACATTTGAAAACAAAATGTGAGCCATCACCCTACGTTTCCTGTTTATAGAAATTCCTTAATGGTTAAATCTCTCAAATTCTTGTAATAATCCTAGATGCTAAGCTGTTACCATCTTCTGTTTGGAATGGGCCAGGGTTGCTGCGTTGGATGCAAATGAGTGGTTTTGTGCATCAGTATTTTGGATTTACACAGGGGCAGCATGATAATTATGTGAATGGCTATGTTCTCACTGTAACATCATGTATAGAGAATAGAGTTGATGGCTGCAGAGGCTTAGCACCTTAGCAGCTTTGGTCCACAAGGAAAGTTTAATTAGAGTGCATTTTTAAAGGCAATGTGTTGAGAACTGGCTGTGCAAGTTACAGATTCATCAGAGAAGCCCAGTAATTCATCCTATTAAACATATTCTGTTGCTGACAGTGCACAGAAGACTAGTTTTACTGTGCAGCAGCAAGTTCACTTGGAGATAACAAGTTTGACAATATTCTAAAAGTATGAAAGAGAATTTAAATTAAAATAAAGGTCAGCTGTATATATTTAAGCTTTAAAAAAAATAATCAAAGGACAAAAAAATTAGAATAGGCCATGTGAAGATAAGGTTGCTGGCATGGTGGGGAATAAAGAGAAGGGAAAGAAAGAAAGAGGTGAACTTTCAACCCAACCATAATAAATGAAATTTGTGTCCCTCAAAAGCAAAGCACTGTCAGAAAGATTACCCCTACTAAGAACCAAGCATGTGCTTAATGAGATTAAGGAATCAAACCTCTGACAGAACAGGGTAACAAAGCACCTCTCCGATCAATGCAACTGTATCTTGATTGCTTTGTAAAACTAACCTCTGTTGTATCTCCTGGTGTTATAGCAATAAAATTAAGTAAACCTTTCCATAATGACATTCTTTCCTATAGAAATCATATTTTCTAATTCTAAAGCATGTTTTGTATTCACTTCAGGCAACCCAAGTTGACAAAGAAACTCTTACAGTTTACCTGGTTTCAAAGTCTAAGTGTTTGTCTTGGAAGAATAATGATGCTAAAGACTGACTTACATCTTTAGAAGAATTTTGAGTGTCAGTGGTCCCCAAGTGTTTTTGTTTTGAACCACATTACCGAATGTTTTTTGTCTGTGTGAGAGAAGTTAGGCAAAAGTAAGTAAATGTAACGTGGAAAGGTGCAAAGTTACTTAAAGTCCCTTCCCTGCAAAACAACAATGGAATACATCCTAATTAATGTGAGCCAGGATAAAGTACAGTGATATACATGTGTAATGTGTTTAATGATACAGTGTTTGAAACACAGTAGCTGTTTTTAAAAGATGAGGTAGGCAGTAAAAAAAAAAAAAAAAAATTGCCTGCATGAACATGTAAAACAAAACCAGAAGCAGTACAGCGTTTGGTACTTCTCTAGTTTACATTTGGCATCCCTGCAAATTCTGAAAAGGATCCAGGTGCTTTTCAGGTTTGAGGTGACAGGGTAATATGCTTGTTCCCGTTGGAAGCGAGCAAAATATAATTTCATCGTGTATGTTTGCTGACTAGTAAAGACGTTGTTTCTGGCTTGAGAGAGCTAGGTATCTGTGATGCTAAAATGATTCATCATAGAAATGGATTTTAAATTGCTATATACAGCAAAGTTATCTTGTCTAACCCAGAACCGTTCAGTACTATGAAAGAAAGGTAATGTTCTTCTGGGTTGAAAGAAAAATATACTCAATTTTTTTCTCATAATACTTTTATGCCATGCTGGAAGGTCTTACTTTTGAATACTGTTTGAGAAATTTTTTTCCTATGTTTGAGACATACTGATATTTCTTCTCCCAGTAAAAATGTTAGATGAGATTTTAGGAAAAGAGTGTGAAGTAGCAAAATGGATTTATGAGCCTGTTATCTGACATGACTTTCACCTTTTACGATTTTTGTGTGATAATTTATTATGTTAGAAGATAATTCTTTAATTGTTATGTCACAAAACCCCACACAACTTCAAGTACTGCCAGATCTCTCAAACATTCCAGGACAAGTTCTCCCATTGCATTTTTTTTAACTTTTTTGAGTATATGGGGAATATTTCTTTTATATATATAAGGATGTGCGTGTTTGGATTATCAAAGAACACTTGTTCAAGGATATAAAAAAGAAAAAAAAAGATAAAATGAAGGCCAAGAGGTTTTAGGGATTTATTCTCTCACGTAACAGCTCTTAAAGGACTTCTAAGGGAAGAAGGCAGGATCACAGCAAAGTAACATTTTGAACCCTGAAAATTTTGTTCATGTTTTGCCTGTTCACTGTGCTGTTAGTTTGTTTCTGGTTAAGATTCATGTGACTGAGGGAGTCTGGGTTTGGATAGAAGATTTGAAGTGCTATGATTGTCAATGATCTCACCTTTATAAACGTGTATCTTAAGACAGAAATTGCATTAATTTATCAGGACTGCCTATTTTTAGAGGTGATCACCTGCCTCTGCACCCCAGGATTCATCTTGTTGCTTTTGGAGACAGCAGGTCTTGGAGACGGTAAGCTGGCTCACATTGCTGTTCAGGGGTAGTGAAGCTGACAGAGTGGTGGTGTATCACAGCCTATTCCAAGGCACGCTCCATTTGCAGCAACAGTCTTGCCCTTGTGCGCCAGGCTTGCTCGGTCCTGTACATTTGCATCCTTTTGTTTTTCTCTGTATGCTTCTCATTTTTCCTGAAGAATGCTCCTTACCCAAGTTTAGCACAAAAAGGAGCAGCAGTTTGCTTCATCTATAAGCTAAAGGAAAGGCACTGTAGAATACTTCAATTTCCGGTATTTCCTTAGCTCAGAGAAGAAAGAGAATCACTTCTCAGTCTGGTCGTAAGGAAAATTAATAAATACAAATGGTCCCCAGATTCAGGAAATAAATGTCTGCTTTGCATCAGTCTATCTGTGCAGACCCAGGACTGGTTCAAGGCTCAAGGTCTGCAGGATACATACTTCTGTAATGCCATCCTCCTGGTTCACAGCAGGGCCAGATCACTACTGCTAGAAGTTATTCCTGTAGTGAGGTAATGCCTCTTCACAGGTTTCTCTCATTCCAGAATGAGTTTTGAAGCTGAGACACAGTCATTTTTGGTTCCATGTTACCCCTTTTAATTATGAGTAGCAGACCAGTCGCAGGTACAGATGATTTTTTCCTTCAGTCCCTGGACTTCTCAGATTCCTGTGATAGCACGGGTCAGCTCTGTTGAGATTCATGTGTGAAAAGTCTCAGCTTCCCACCTGTCTCTGCTTGCATGTTATAGTTACTCAAGGACCTGTTCAGCATTAGTCACTGACCCAAGATCTTGTCTGACATCTCAGCATTGCCCATTTGAGATGCTTGAGGCATCTTTCAGAGCCATGCTCAGAACTGCTACTTAATTCATTTCCAGTTGAAAGTGGCCTTTTCAGCTGAGATCATTTCAGCCAGAGAGTGAGTCAGCTGCAGGTTTTTATGGCTGATTATTCCTATGTGATAATGTTCCATAGCAACAAAGTGATGCTGAGCCCTTGCTGCAAGTTGACTCCCAAATGGTCTTAAAATTCTAATTGAATCTGTAAGTAGTGGGTTGGGGTTTTTTTTCAGCCTTGCTATTTGTAGGGAGATGAGAAGTTGTACTCACTGCCTGTTGCGAAAGCTGTTACACCACTGAGATTCAACTGTTGGTTTTCTGTTCTGCCTGTAGTTCCAAAGGCCAAACTACCAAGTCTTAGGAAAAAACCTGAAGTGACTTAAGTGAATAACAGTCTTTGTTGCTATATTACTATTTTTGCTGGTATTCCTTTCTCCTCATACATCAGAATTCAATTGAGAATCTTCCTTATTCAAATGTGATGGGTTTTGAGATGTCCTGGATGCCCACTGAATTTGTCAAGCAGTAAGCATTGGATTACGCTGACAGAAGTCTAGTTTTGAAGACCTGTACTGCAGTGATGCAGCTCTGTGTATCTCAATGTATAGGAGAGTTACTGCTTTCTAGTCTGTATGTTGGGATTCACATTCTGACTCCGCATTCTCAGCTGATAGAATGACTTGATAGAATCACTTACTGCCACTGTGGAGAACACAGCTTGTTCTTCTTTTCTGCTCTGTTTCCTCCCACCTCTTCTGGAGTCTGCACCTTTCGATGGGCTTTGCATTCCTTAAGAATGTGAGCAGTTCTGGAAGCATTTCATAGGCTGCTTTTATGTGAGTGCATGGAGAGCTAAAGCTGGGAGGTGTATTATTGCTGAAAAACTCAGTTGCATGCATATGACCTACAAAGGGATCTGCATTAACTCCAGTATTTTGCCTCAAAAGTGAATTTGGCTCACAGTTAAAGATTCTCTTTTTGTCAGCTTGAACAGACCAGTTATGTTCCCAACAAGTTGAAGCAGGTTGTCAGCTAAGGCTAAACTCTGGGCTGTGCTCTGTTGCAGAGAACTGCCACGGCCATAAAAGTTGACGTGAGAATTTCATGGCTAGCTTCCAACAGCTCTGATGAAGAACTCTTTTACAGCAAGGGCAGGTACTGGTGTTCCAAAACAGAGAAAATTGTATGTAATTTTGTGAATACCCATTCACAGAAAAGACAGCTAAAGAGGGCTTGAGGATGTACAGGTCTTTATTTTTTTAAAGATACAGTTTTTATGCAAGCTTTTCAGGAGTTGGCAGCACATCCAAACACCTGCTGCAATGTTTAATTAAAATACTCCAGCTGAATGGAAAGCTTTTCTTCTGACCTTTATTGAAAAGCAAAGGATTATTTGACTTTGCATAGTTCTGATGAAAAAAACCCTCTAGGTTTTTACAAGAAAAATGCAGGCGATGAGTTTCCACTATGAAAATTGTTAATTTAATTTTTTCCTACAGAATTGTTTCAGATTAGCTATTTTATTGTACCCATTTCAATTAATTTGTTTTGATTAAAGTTGCACAGGAATAGAGACAACAATTAATCTGCAGTTTACTGTGTGATATATTGCAATACCATTATTTTTCTCTGATGAGTCATGGCTGTGACATTTTGTTCGTTATTTAACGTTGCATGATTCACCTTTTGGTCCACATTAAAAAATGTGCCGTGTCATACAAAATTTACTTACAACTTCAAACAGAAGTAGAGTAAAGCATGCCACTTACAATAGGATGAATACACAGAAGAAAGCTGTGCATTACACTAAAATTTTGAATCATTCAATGAAGATGCATTTGCAGTGTGGTGAAATATGTTTTGTTTTAAACGTGTTTATTCGGATACAGTTCTTTACTTATCTTAATGTTGTGAGGTGAACAGATTTTTTCAGTAGGAATAATGTTCTTGTCAATCAGCTTTGAAACCATCATAAGACAGTTGTATGTGAAGCCAGGTAGTTGCAAGAGAAATAAGCAAATATCTGTAAATACAATATGATGCATCTAGTTGGAGAACTTGTTATTCACAGTTAAAGGTAAAAACTTAGGTCCATATCTTCTCTGAAGAATAACTGACTGAGACTTCACTCTTAAAACTAAACCCCGGTTACATTTTGTGTTACTTGCTCTCAAGGTGACAGATAAAACCATCAATTTCAATGTTTAAAATAGTTTACATTCCAATATAGATGCAATGTCACCTTTTCCTAGCATAAACTGAAGAAAAACGTCAGATTGACAAGTCTAATTGTGTCACAGTCTCCAGAACCAATGTACAGTTTTGGGAAGGCCATCTGTAAAGCTTATTAAAGTATAGTGGTTTTACTTTTCTGTGTATACATTCTGATATCTTTGCTGAATCTGTCCAAAACTCAATTGGGAGTTTTATACCTGTCTACTTTGGTGTGGACTAGGACAAACGAGGTTTGGTGGAGGCAGAAGCAAACAGTTCTCAAAATCTGTGATGCCTGCATGCATGCCTGCAATGATTGTAGGTGACAATGTGTGTTTATCACTGAACTGACTACAGTAGTTTCAAACCCCTGGCAGAAACAATGCTTCATATCTCCTTACTAATCCCAGGTCATCCAGTCACGTAACCAAGGAGGAATTTCTGAGTCCTGACAAACAGAACTCCTTACAATGCATAATTACAATGACATGTGCTGTAATTTACTTGCATCTTTTTTCATAGAGAAAAATGTATGGCTTAAAGGTGGAAAGAAGTATAAGTTTTGTAGGTTAATAGAAAATAGCGAACTTCTTTTTCCTTCCTTGATGTAGAACATTAGGGCGTTTTGACAATAAACTATACCTGTCAGAATGGGAACCAATATGTAATGTTAGCAATCAGCTAAGAGGCACTTCATATGGCTTGGTATTAATCATACTGTCAATTTTAATTCCACGGGCATCCTTCTTTCCCCTTTTCACTTAGAATTTATTTCAGAGTGTGATTGGAGCTCTGCTGTTCATTACATTCAGCATTAGCTAATTTGGCTTTTGGCAACTCTTATCCCAGTTCCTATTAAACGCTAGCCATAAATTGAGATAAGGGTTGTGCCAAAACATTTCAGGATTATCAAATGGTAACATAGAGATGGGTGCATTATCACGCTGCTTTCAAGACTGTTGGGTTACTGCAAAATTAACCATTAGCAAATACTTACAAGCTCCAAGACAAATTTATACCTACAGTGCTTTTTTTCATGTCTTTTGAATTGACTACAGGATGAAACAAATGTGAGAAAAATCATGTCTTGTAATATTTCTGTAATACTCATTTGTGTATGTTGTAGTTTTATAGTGACTTTTATAGAGACAGTTTTGCAAGTGTGCTGTGTCATAAAATATTTTGGGTCACAGAATATGCTGTGTTTATAAAACAAGATTATTAGGGTAACTGTTATCTCCCAAGCTGCAGTCAGTTAGAAGTCTGTCTACAAGATTGATATCAGAAGTTCTTTTATTTAGAAGTTTTTCTTTCAGCAGGTGTTTCTAGAACCTGCTGAATGTATAATTTCTAGTGATAGACACAAAAGTGGCGACTTGCCTGGCGAGAGGGGAAAGTGTTGCTTGTGTATGTAAATAAAACACCCTACCTTACCAGCCCTTGTCCCTCTTTTTTCATACTTCAGTCTTGAAAAAGTAATCTGAAAGTAAGCTTAAAAATTCCAGTGTAAAAATCTATAGAAAGGCTTGAACAAATATGTAAATTATGAGAAATAAAGAACTAGTGGCTTTTGTGCAGCATTGAATAAGTTGGTGACAAAATTTCTATAGATTTCCGCGCTGCCTTACATCTTAATTGTTATTGTTGTAGAAAATTATGGAGAACAGTTGGGCGTCTAAATCTTTTCAAAAAGACTAATAAAACCAGATAATGCTTTAGTTCATTAGTGACTGAATATGATATATAACAGCTGTAGTTTAAATGTTAGTAAGAAATAATCTATAGACAATTAGAAAATTTGTTTTAAAAAGATGATGAATTCGTTATGTACTAGAAAGTATAATGGTGCTGTAAGATGAAAAAATTGTCATGACTATGCAACTGATCAGATTACTTGCGCTTTCAAGTTTATTAACATGTGCATTGGTAGAATATTTATTTATTTAACAGATTGCCGCTGATGACTTATGTTTAAAATTTTATGTGGTTTAAATACTTCCTAAGGCTTTCCAAGAGGAGGGCTAAGTTTCAGAAGTAGGACTCGGTTACTTTGCTTGCTTTCCAACCAGTCTTGTAGAGCTTTTTTGGAAACAGGAGAGTACAAAAATATGTAAAGGCAGAAGAGACCAGCTTCCTCACTATTTTACTTTATTTTTGGCTTGGCCTAACCCATTGCTTTTGCAGTTACTTCCTGGAAAGAAGAGCAGAGAATCTGCTTCCTTAAAGATTATCTTTACTTTTGTTAAACTTTCATGTTGTCTTATACATTAGTCCCTTGCTCAGGAGTGCTGGTCTGGAATTGTCCTTTTTTCAATAATGATAGTATATGAAGCAATTGTAGTATTTAGAATAAATTTACTTCTTCTGAAAGAAACCAGTTCAATAGTCTTGAGGTATAAGGCCAAGACGTAACTGGAAAGAGGGGTGTATCAGTACTACTAGAGGCCAGCGCTGCTAATGTATGTGTAACAGTAATAAAACAAACCCTTATTCTCATGCTGTAGCTCAATAGTTGTTTTCATGATTGAAATATACCTCAAAACTGCGTATTAAAGCCAGGTGTCTTTTTCAGCATAGATATCTACTTGTGAGGTTTTGTAGTGGCTTGGTAATAAAAATACCACGATTTCTGCACTAATTAAAACCATTTCAGAAGTGTAAATGTAAGGAGACTGTGTGCAAGCTGGCATTCATCTCTTCAGACAGGTGAATTTAGTATATGTCATATCCTACCACCCCCACGAAAAGAAAATATGTATTGTGATTCAGCCATTGAATTTTAAGACCCAGATTCAGCAAATGACCTGGGCATTATTTTTTAATCTACTTTTAAGCCTGGACTTAAATGTTTTTCTGAACATAAATATATTTATAGGTATGCTTAAAACTAAACATAAGCTCAAATACTCTGTTGAGTGGGGTGAGATTTCACAAATGTGCTGGTGTGGTCAATAGGGGATGGATGATCTGCTCTTACCCTTCTGATGGTCTGCGAGATGTTCTGTCAGAAATGTAGCTGCTGGTTTTCCTTGGGCAGCATTTGCGGGTTTGTGTGTGTGTACACGTGTTCATCATCCAAGAGGAAGAAACGGACGTTCTGTTACAATTTATAAATGGACCGGATAATGCTGTCTCTGCATATGCTTTCTGACATGTTTTGTAATAAGCTTCTTGTTTAGTTGCATGTATCTCTGCCACATTTTAATAGGTCAGGCTGAAACTCTCCCTGCTGGTTGTTTTTTTTTTTTCAGTTTGGAGTTTCGAGTTTTTGCATTTTTACATAAATGCCTTCCTCCTTTTAAGAAAGGAGAAAATATATAAATATAAAAATATTTAAATATAGAATATTTATAGGTATATAAAAACAAGATTATTATTGTGTTGTGAAGACGCATTGTATCTGTGCTCTGAAGTAGCAATGCGAAGGTTGACAGAAGGCTTACTCTGATCTAAAGAATGTGCTTTATGATGCTCCTGTGAGAAAACTGCCCAAACTTGGCAAAGATACAAGTTTCTGAAACATCTTTGTTTTATGTGCTTTGTAGAGACTTAAAGACGTGCAGCAGGTCTGTTAAGCTAAGTGCATGAACATTTCACCTGTACTGAGCATATTCCAGCTGAAAGCTGAGACAGACTTCACTGGGCTGGAGTGGCAAGAGGCATTGAATCTGAGGCAGGAAGGCTGCACTTCGGTCCTAGTGTTTCCCTGGAGTTTTGGCAGGGAGGAGGAAGCTTATTCTGGCTGAAAGGAGGGAGAAATGGATTATGCTGGTTTGGGGATAAATGGGGTAGATGGAGCACGCAGATTGTGGCAGGCGTCTGGACTGTAAGTGTGTGCATGGGTATGTCTGTGGGAAGAGAAGACAAAGTCTCAATCTGAATGGGAGATGTGAAGAAGCCTTGAAATAGGACCAATGTGAAATAACTTTTTTATCTTACATACCCCCCACCCTGGACATGTCTATGGATAAAATGAAATTTTGAAGGGAATATCAGAGGTTTTTATAAAGGCAGATTCCATTCCCATTTTACAAAAATTCCATAATAATATGTGGGATGTGAGGTTTTAAAATCAGCATTTATCAGAGTATCAGAAGAAAGGCCCTTTTTAAAGTCCCTCAGCTGTGATGATTTTGCTCCATTAGCAAGACTCTGTAGTGAAGCCAGTTCAGTCCAAAAGTAGGAAGGAAAGTTTGGTCGTGCTTTCTTTTTATGTATATTGAAGAAATATTTACTCATAAATTTATTTTATTGCTGTCTATTAACAACAATTTAATTTAATTGAACTTCCTGAGCTTTATGAAATTTTTTTTGCCTGTATTGCTCCCTTGACAGAATTATTTTTCACTTTCCTCCTGCCTCTTTTATACTCTCAGAAAGATGCAAGACCCTCTAAGCTAAAAACTGTTGCCACAGAAAGAGGAATATTTTTTTTGTCTGTTCTTAGTGTTCGATCTTGGCTTAGTTTAATATCAAAATGCTGTGATCCAGAGTCCTAGCAAAGAATCTAATGATCTCTCTGCCTTCTGCTCTGACAGCAACGTGATCTTGCAGTGATACTTTGCTTTACATTTGCAAAGATATTTTGTGTATACCAGTAGGGAATAGAGGTTCAAAGCAATGTGCCATTCTCAGGTGTTGGCTTTTGTGTAGGGTTCCTTACCTATGCAGAGTTAGTAATCAGTAACCATCTTGTTTCATAGTATGTACTGGTTCCAGGCTGGACTAGGTCCAGATTTCTGATTTTAATTGAAAGTTTTTATAAATAATAGATTCTAAAATAGGCTTTTGATACAAAATTTTATTAAAGTCTCTCCAAGCTGACGTTTGGCATGCACTTTATCAGCTAACCAGCAACACAGCTACTGCTTGTGTTCTCTTTTTTCCTTTTTTTTTTTTTTTCCAGTTGAGTAGATTTTGACAGGAATTGCTGCAGTAAGACCACTATAGAAATCAAATTAGCTGTTCAAAATTCCAAGAATTTAACCCTAATTTGCATTTTCTGGTTTAGAAGAGATGAGGTTGGGGACCCACTGCTGCAAAACACAGCTGCTGCTTCTACTCTTGTCAGTGGCTTTGCAGAACAGAATAGTTCTTTTGGCTCTCTAAGCACCTGGCACAAGACCACAAAGAGTTTGATGGCACTGCATTTATCAAGGGGGAGAGACTCATTGCTGTTTCTCTCCTTGCCCGCTGGCAGATTGCAAAATAGGAGGGGACTTTGCTGTTGGCATTGGAGAGCTTACAGCTTGTGTGAATGTTAGCCTGGGTTTTGCTCGCAGTGAAATAGTCCTCTTGTAATCATGAAGGGCATGTTCTTGGAAACAGCGCCGCTTTTTAATGGTTGCCGTTAGAAATAATGGTTGGGTTTGTAACTCGATTGAATAAAAAAACTCCCCAAAATAAAAAAAAAAACCTCAACAAAAAACCAAACAACAAAACCCCAACCACGAAACCAACTCTATGGAGAAATTTTAGTATTGTACAAATACATTTGCACTGGTTGTGCAGCAAATTTGAATAACCTTTCATATTTTCTTTTTAGAATATGTTCATACTAGTGTTAATGTAACTTTATACTATGAAAGAGAATTTTGCTGTCTGTTCTGATGATTTATACTGTCCTCTTAAGACATTTCTTTTTTGAAAGCAGATGTCTCCTTTTTGTGGATCTGACTTGCAGGAATTATACTAAAACAAGATTAAGAAATCAGTATGGAATATGAATAATATAATAAACACAACTACTCATCGCCCTACTTTTTCCTTCAATTTCTCTTGAATAACTACTTACATTTCCTTAGTCAAATGGCAATTCTAGAATGTGATATAAACTGTTAATAAATTCAGATACATTTTCTTTTAAAGAGGTTTCATCAATCATACGACCCACATTCATCATTTCTGCCAGTTGCCTTCCCAGTTTTGTTTAATATTACTCCTAATTTGCAACTGGGAACAGCTGGAGAAGTTATCCAAGGGAGGCTGTTGCTCTGATGTCTTTTTTTCAGGTTCACTGGGAGTTATGAGGTGGAATTGAACTGAATTTGCAGTCTGAGTCCAATGTTGTTTCTGAGGTCACAGGCTTGCACACAGGGACATCCCGTGTAGTTCTGAGCACTTTATGACTGATAAAGCTTTGTTTTGATGGGAGGGAAAAGAACATAAAAAAAGCCGTTCTGAGGGGTAAACCAAAGGTCTATTTAACCCAGTTATCTTTTTTTTTTTACAGTGGCCCATAGTGGATGTCTAGGAAAGAGGATGACAGTAGGGCAAGCAAAAGTAGTGACTTTCCCCATCTGTACTCCAACTTTTGAGCCCTCTCTGACTTGAAGGCTTTCTCAGTCAGAGCTTCTGCCTTCGTGCTTAAGGCTGTATCCTTGTCTTTGCAGGCTATGAGTTGTGCTAGCATGAAAACTGGCTTCTTTTCTGACAAACAGCTAGTTTGTGTCAAAGGTATTTTTCAATACATGTGGGTAACAGCCTATTGCCAAAAAACCCGTCTCTGGAATACTGCTGAACTGCTGGGCTCTGCTTAGTTGATACAACTGCAAAACTCTTCACGTGATGGAGTAGTTAAAACACGTTGCCCTTCTAAATCTATTTAAAAAAAATACAGTGATTTCCAGGATTAACTGCAGCATTTTTATTGGTTTTATATCTGTTTTCTCTAGATGTCTCTTCTATTCCTTCCTCACCCCTATTAAAAATGGGAAAAACTCTGTCCTTCATAATATTATTTACATTTCCCTGAAATGATTCTGGTTTATTTTCTTAAAAATTGCTTGGAGTTGGAGCTACTTTGAAGTCTCCATGTAAAGTTACTAGCTTGGCTTATGTTTTCAAGGCTCTTCAAGAAGCAATGGCTGAACAGTTACAGTTCCAAAATTTGATTCTTGCTTTTTAATATGATAAAATAATACGTTTTTTTCTTTCATTTAGCAAAGTGAGACAAACCCCAGTCCAAAGGATTTTGAGCAGCTAGAAGCTACATTGTGTGATGCTGAGTCTTTTTTTCAACTGAGATGTCCATTGTAACTTTTCAAATAAATATCCCTGTTCAAATCCCTCAGTTTCCTCTGGTTCTGTCAGTCATTTGCCTTAAGTGTAAGATTTTACCCTACTCCTGTTACCTAGTTTTGAGTTAACTCCAAATTTGATCTCCTTATTTTCCTCTTCGCAAACCAAAATTTTATCTGTAGATTAGTTATTCCCCTTCAACCTGTGATTCCTTATAACTCTATTCTGCATAGAAGTATTGTTTGTCTTATTTTTTTGTTATTGTCTTTAACATTTTACCTTTTTCCATTTAAGAGAGATCTCCAGTGCTAGTTCTGAGACATGTTTTATTGTTATGTATTTCTAGCATAAACCAACATTGTTTGCTATCATTTTGTTTGCAAGAAAAGTTCCTTAGTAGCAGACACTATTAAGTTGAGTGGGAGAAGAAAATTTGTATGAGTGGGAGAATGCTTTACTGTTGACATATATATTTTTTTTTAATAATGCAGTATTACCCATTGCATTACACAGCAGACATGCTAGTTGCTTCATTAACCTCTTAATCTATGTTCAGGTTTTCATTGATGTATTAGCATTGCATTAATTTTCAGTCTCCTTTCACCTCTTTAAATAAAGTATTATTCCTTGCACTAACAGTTTGTTTCCTAGACCTACTAACGATTTTTGTGTAATACGTTTTTAAAAATAATTTCACGTCTGGCTCTTTGTTGTTGTTCTCTTCCTTGTTACTATTATCTGATTTCTTACTTTAACTCTTATTTGTTGGAATTGGCTTATTTAGAGTTTCACTACCACTCCTGCGAAATCTGTAGTGTGTTTGCTAGCTTCTTGCTCACCTAATTCCAGAATCTCAGGGATTTTTGTTCTGTTACATTGTTATTCATGTGCCCAAGTGCATCAGGATCATATAGTTCAGCAAAATGTATTTCAGAAAGGAGCACTGATCTGTTCCATTTTATAAAAAAATCAGGGAAATTTGGTAAGTAGCTTGGACATGCAATCTAAATTTAAGCATGTCTATGAGTATCATTATGTCAGTGGAAGTTAAGCATGTGCTTAAAGTTAAGCACATATATTATGTGTTGCTTTATATTGGTCAGGGGTTTCTCAGCTAAGAACAAGTTCCTGCTTGCAAACATGCAGCATACTGTTAGCTTAGCGCTTGATAAAATAAGATTTAATGATTCTTGTTTAGATGATATTTATAGTTGACATAAATGAAGAAACAAAACCACTGACTTGGCAATTTGGCACTTGTTTCTGGTGAGAGGAGTGGAATTGTGCATGTTTAAGTAAAATTTAAGGACTGGTCAGTGACTAGGTTCAACAGAACTTCATGCTTGTTTTCTCTTAAATAAGATTATAATCTTTTGCGATAAGTTATGACTAATTTGGCATCTTGTACGTGGAATGTTTCTCCATTTCCTGGAAGGTTTCTTTTCATAAGTGTGCCACTTCTTTAAAGATCATATGTTAGTTTTTTTCTCTTCTGATGCTTTCTCAGGAGTACTTTTAGGTTTCAATAACTTCTTTAATGCAGAAATTCTGTGTTTGTTTGTATTTTTTGCAATGTGCTTCTTTCATTTGTATCATGACGTATGTGTATGTGTGCATGCACGTATGTATGTTGTTATAATTGCATCTAATTATATGTAAATATATTTATATGAGTGTGTATACATATGTAAAAGTTCACTGTGAAACTATATATGCTGGGTGCCATAATTCAATTTCTATGCACCAATAATATGTTTTAAAAGCTATTATTTTATCTGGAATCACAAATACAAAATTGAATTAGAAATTTGTAGTACCTAGTGGAAATAAGCCAAACTATTTGCGTTGATATTCAAATTATGAATTACTGTAAATAGGAAAAGTATGGAGTAGCTGAGGCTTAATGGGGTTATAGTATGCTATCTATGTTGTACATGTCACAAGAAATAGTTGTTCGTACCTTTGTTACTAAAATTTGGAAATAGTATTACACTGTTCTCTCTATGCTTCAAACTCTATAGAACAACATTTTTCTTCTTACTTTTTTTCCAGCACTTATTACTAGCAATAAAGTTTATCATGGCATTTGTAATTCCGGATAAACCAAGAGATATCCAGATAAAACTCGCCAGATTGGAATTTGAATCTCTGGAGGCTCTCAAACAACAGGTATGAGCAACTGACATGTAGAATAGTGAAAAGCATTGGTGGTCTGAAGGAAAGATAAACCAGGGAGATTCTGCTTTTGTTTTAGGTGGGTAAATACATAAATTCCGGAGTTTTGAAATTCCTGTTTACATTATATTAAGATTAGCTAGCTAAAGCTGTTCCACCTCTACCCCACAGGTTGTGGTGGCAGAGCTGGGGTGGCTGGGTGGGGTGTGGAACAGTCACTGTTACTATAGTGTACAGCACAGAGTATTAAATAAGTAGAAAACAGTGCTGGCTTACTTCTACATGTTGGATTGTAAACTGTAGTATTTCAGATACTGCTTCATTTTCTGTTAATCCATCACTGCTTAAGAAGTGGAGCAGAGAGCTGGAAGTTTTAGCAGATTCATCTGTCCTTTTAACCCACCAATGTATGTGAGTCAACATTATGAAAATGGTTTTCCTTTTCAGATAGCTTGAAATTCCTGGTGTGGCTAGTAATGTAGGAACTTGGAATGTCTGTTGTCCTTGTGTGTGCAAAATACTTTGTTTATATTGTCACTTCTAAAGGACATTGGGCTCTATGAAACCTCATTTCATCCCCTGGAGGTGTTTGTTGTTGCAACATTAAGATTTCTTTCATTGCTGAAATACCATCACAGATAAACAGTTAACTTGGCTCTAATATAAGCAGAAATTGTAAACAGTCTGAACATGTTTGAAATAATTGTGTTGAGAACTAAGTATGTATGAGGGAACAGTAATGTTGCCTTATTTTACTGTCCATACAATATTCTCATTTTATTGCATAAATATGGTGTATTTTACAACATATTTAACAAGCATTCCAAAGCAATTTAGGAAAATAAGGAACTAGATTTTTCCACTGAAAATTTCTGTTTTAACAAATGTTTCCATAGAGAGAGTGGTGGAGATCACAAGAGATGAAGAATCGTATGGGATTAGCTTCAGTAGGATACAGAGATTCTACAGAGCTGGTTTTGAAATGGCAGCATTCTTTAGGAGTTTCTGACTGTACCATGGTAGATAGGATTTCTAAGCTAGCTTACATACAAAAAAACCCAAAACCCAACAAAACAAACCAGCATGGAGCTGCAGAGACTGGTTCACCTATTTATTGTTAGCTCAGATATTTTTACACTGCAATGCATGGTTTTACATGAATATAATCTTTGTGTGCTCCACGTGCAGATGTGTAACCTCCTCTATACTGTGTTTTTTGTGTAGAATGGGAGGGTACTTTTTAAAACATCTACCATAGCTGCATGTGACAAAATGATCTCTTAATTCTGGGCAAACTGAGCCTGTAAACAATACACTGCCTTTTCTAGTTAAAAACCCACAGTTTTGTGTGATACTAGAACATTGCTGTTGAGGTCAGCACTGTCTTCCGTAATCAGCCGTAACAAACAAAATCCAAATTACAGTTGCATCTAATGTCTGATAGTTCTGTTTTGCCTTTCTCTAGTACATGGATGTGAAGTTACTGGGCGCTGGTCATGGATCTCATGTACTTTTTAGATAATATTAAAAGGAACAGGACTACATTTCTATTTTAGTTGTTCATTCTCTGTTTTCATTTTGTAGACAGGCAAAACTAGGTCATCCACTGGAACCTTAAGCTCAAGTGAATATGGTCACCTTTGGTTATAATGTGCCAACTGGAATACATTCGGAGTCTCTTTCAACATGAGTATGCGTGTCAGCAGTTAGAACTTCATCTGCTATCCTTGCATCTGCGCATTGCCTACAATAATATATTCCTGATTCCCAGTTCTTCAGGGTTGTGTCAGTAATTCAGTGGTGAAAAGTTAGTTGGAATTTCATTAAGAATCAGAACCCTGGCAGTTCTCACCTAATACTTTCAGGCTTCCTACAGGACCCAGGAAGAATATTGGCTGGTTTTCAGGTGCCTTGGTAGGTACTTTAAACACAAGTGTCCACCATCACCTTTTTAGATTTCCTCTGATGGATACTATGCTACATATCCCATAGACATGTAGAGATTTGGGCTTTTTTTTCTGCTGCCTTAAGTTTTTTGAGCGAAAAATATTTGCATTTAGAAGTAATACATTGGCAATGGAAGAAGATACTGAAGCATTTATTTTAGAAGCACATTTTCTAGTTCTTTCTCTTGTTACTGAGAGTCATCATGGTAATTTATGCTGTATGTCTTACTCTCAAGCAAAAATCAGCAAGAAAATCCACCAAAACAACAGTTTAAAAAAACATCTGGGGCAAATGTGTTGTGGGATCACGTGTTACAGAGAAACTGGTTCATATAATTTTGTGCAAGTATGCATCACGTTCCTCTGTTGATGCTATCCAGACATGCATGCCATTGTGTTTTACCATATGAGCTTTTAGAGTACTGCTGTCTTGGGATGTAGCTATTAGAAGGGTATTAACATTTACCAGACTGTAAACTCCAAGATGCCAAAATAGATTATCAGGCTCCATATATAGTGCATGGAGAGAAAATCTCCTAATACAGTGGCTTTGAACAGTTGTATTGATTGTGCTTGAGATCCTTAACTTTAGACAGTGTGAGCACCTTTACATTTTCATTAATGCTAAACTAATTGCTTTTTAACCTGGTGCAGTGGGACTGTATTCTGTGTTCAAATCCATCTGAAGACTGAGTTAGTATCTATTTGAAACGGGTTTTAAAGAATACAGTGTCTCAGCTCCCTAACAGAGATGAATGATCATCATTAGAGCTTGTTAAAACCTCCTATACAGTGAAAAATGGTGTAATTAAAAAAAAATCATTTTATATTGGAATGACAGTCTTGTTTTGAAGTTCTCAAACTTGAAGAAAGGTTTTTAGGAAGTTCTGAAATGCTTCTTTGAAACATTTCTTTACATAGCTTGGGTTAAGACTATTGAAAGGGAGTGGACTGTTGAATGGGTTGTAATAATTTGATCTATTTTGAAAATACTTTGTCATGATACACTCGAAGTATCTTAACAAAGTTTGTTGACATAACTCAGGACAAACTACTTTAACCTTTCTGAATCCAAACTGGGGAATGTGCTACATCTGTAGACTTTGCTTCAAATTTCCATGAGGTCCTTCGGTGTAAAGAATGGGAGAGGCTGCTGGTTAGACTCTATTTTGGGGGGGGTTGGGGCAGAGAATAAATTAATGTGAACTCTTTAATAGAGGACTAAAGAGAATATAGATCAAGGTTTTTGGAAGAGCAGGAGTGATTCCATTCATACTCCCTAAAGTGTTGTCAGTTTCTTTGTCACCAGGAAGGAAGCCTGGATGCTGGGCAACTAGAAATGGGTACTGTCTACTCCATACCCAAAAGGGTTATGGACCCTTTTCTGGTGAACATCATGATCCTTCTTAGGGAAGTAGCTAGCTGATGAAGTGGGGTAAGATGCCCAAGACTCCCCTTGCTTCTTTGCAGTACTCTGCTCTGTTGCATCTATTTCTTGAAAGTGCAGAAGCATGCCATGCTCTTTGGTCTAGTTCCTATGTTAAGGAAGAGAGACCAAGTATAGGTGTGCCTGCGAGCAGCAAAGGAACAGTCAGTTAATTCTTCAGTGGTTCAGAAATTACCATAGGTGTAGGTGAGGGACCAATGCTGTAAAACCAGTGTGAGGACACTATCTAGCATTTTTCGGCGCAGTGACAGTGAAAGCTACACTGGTAAGCATTTTAGCTTCTGGACAGATCAAAGCTTAATGAGTAGACAAAAGGCCCTCATGGCTGGAGATGGGTCAGCAGTCTATCCTTATAAAAGGTCGAAGTTCCAGAAAAGACAACCACAGATTAAACAGCATAACTTGCATTTTGTGGACTAGCTTACAGTCATGTTTTCATGTATTGCGAGATCTTCCCAGTATTACCTTCTTCCAATTGAGGGAAACATCAAATTAATACCTTCTTTCTGCACCGAAACTAGACCCAGGCAAAGCAAGCGAGAGACAAATTGGGGGAAAATAATTATTTGTGCAGTTCTTTTCTGAGCATGAAATACAGCAACTAGCAACTCCAACATGATGTATAACTAGTAGCCATTTTTCAAGGAAAAATAAAGTTTTAAATGGTGGGGAATGGTGTATCTTTTCACAAAGTGCAAATACCTAGACAGCATCAGTATTAGCTCTGAAAAAAAAAATCATGTTGATGTAAAAATGCTTGTGTTTGTTGTGGTACTTTTGCATTAAAAAATCTGAATTATATAAATTGGAAAAAAATGTTTTTCCTTATAGCTTCTCCTTCACTATCTCAGTAGAATAAACATAGCCCTGATAGCAGCAATAGAGAAATAAATTTCACTGTAAGAGTTTGCTTTTTCAGAGGAACTACGGGGGGGACAAAACCTGTCCCTAAGCTGGAGCAGAAATGCAGATGTGGAGGATTTTTTGGTCTGTGCATCCCTTCCCAGATCCTTCCCTTCTCCCAGCCCTTACCTCCAAGGGGACCTAATCTATAAACATCCCGTCATCCCTGTGCTCTAGCTTCCTTTCTTAGTGTTCTAGCCATCAGTGGCCAGTATCTTTTAACAGGAATGCCTTTTCCTTCTGATAAGTGAAGCCTTTCAGTGCTTCCTGTGAAGAAGCGTGTCCACCTCTTGGATGTCTGGTGTCCATCTGTAAATATTCCACCAGAAAGAGACTCCAGATAGATAACATGCTTGTGAACGAAGGGCCCAGTCAGCTGATTGACAGTTGTCATCCTTCTTCAACTGCCAGTAATGAAAAGGGTCAAGCTTATTGAACACCAGCCATGGAAATATGCCTCCTTTATCCTCCCTGGTGTACTTATTTTCAGAGTGAGATAAAGCAGTGTAGTCACAGAATCATAGAATGGTTTGGTTTGGAAGGGACCTTAAAGATCATCTAGTTCCAACCCCCCTGCCATGGGCAGGGACACCTTCCACCAGACCAGGTTGCTCAAAGCCCCATCCAACCTGGCCTTGAACACTTCCAGGGATGGGGCATCTGCAACTTCTCTGGGCAACCTGTTCCAGTGTCCCACTACCCTCACAGTAAAGAATTTCTTCTTAATACCTAATATAAATCTACCCTCTTTTGGCAGATGGTTTAAAACCATCATTCAGCCTGGGCCAAGTGGAGAAAGACCTTTTGCTCTTTCATACAGTATCTCCTATGGTGGTTTTACCATCTACGTACAATCGCTTAGTGGTAGTGGTATAGTCTGTATATCCATAAACAATTGCTTCAGTTGCTTTAGAGTGAGATCTAGGTGTTTGTAAGTCAGTAGTGCTCCTTCTTAATGAATTCCAGCAGAATAACAAGTTTTCCAAAGCAACAGTAGGTGCCACATTCACTAGGATTTCTCTAGCAATGTCATCCATTTACTGAAAACAGGTCTCTTGTCTCAGTTCCCTCTCCAGGAAATGCAAGAAGTGAAGAGCGTTGTGACTGATCTCTGCATCATCTTCATTGACCAAAAGCTTCAAAACATGCTAGTGCGTTAATTAGCTTCTTTTTGAAAGGGATGGTGAGACAATGACAGGAGGCAGCAGGTGTCTTCTTGCCGAGGTGCGAGTCATATGGAAAGTTTAAACTCTTTCTTCCTTCTGCAGGTATTCTGGCATGTAAAAGTTGCTGTTCTCTCTAGTAAAAACCTTCTGCTTCAAGTAATGTCAGTGCTTTAACATTGCAATTCACTGCAGCAACTCTAATAATTGCAAAGCTTTCTGTTTTCTGACTGCAATGGCTGGATCTTGCCATTTCCCTTAGGAATAGTACCCACTAGCACTAATCACTTCCTTTCCAGAAGGAAAACACAAGGTTTGAGCGTGCTGGCCCATCTGGCCCCTGTTCTTTTAGAGTGATTAGTCTCTCTGAGAACAGCTTTCTGTAGCTCAGAGCAAAACAAGGAGATACTGCTAACTTAAGGGTCTTCTGCACTGGGCAACATTTATCCTTGCTCCTTGCACCTCTTCAAGCTGCTGTTCTTGCAGAGATTTTCTATTTACTGACATGTCAGGTGTCTCAATGTGACTGTGGGTATGATGGACCAACATAGCTGCTTGAACTGTCAGCAAGCCTCAGAAATGACCCTTCTTTTTTTGGCAGGGGAAGGAAGAGAACAGCTTCTTCTGTTTTTAACCATTTAACAGTGGGAGAGCATGAGTCGTTAGTTCTTAACATCCTACTTATTTATCTTGTGAAATGGGTACTGAAGACAGTTTTTGTGAGTCTGAAACAAACTCAGTGGATTTGTGCCTCATTCAGTGCTATAATTACCAGAATTAGAGGGCTCAGAAAAGGACTGCCTGTAGCTTCAGGACTACCCTCAAAACACCACTGATAATAAAAGCAGAAGCTTGTGCTGTGCTCGCTGGCAGTGCTGAGCAAACACAAGGCTGCAGACAGGAGGAAGGGCAAGTAGCTGAAATGAAAACATTTCATTCAAATAATCAAAGATTTGCAAAACAACCTGTGGGAAAGACTGGTGAAACTTGAGCTCAAACATTGAATTTAATTTAAAACAGAATGAGATGAAATAAAACACTTGCTTTATGTTTTGACAAAAAAAAATCCTTAAAAATAGTATTGTTTCTAAAGAAAAATGTATTTTTAACAAAACTCATTTTTTCCAGCAAAAGTGTGTGGCTGCACTTTTTTTGATAGGCTCCACTGGTTTGTGTAATGAGACATAACTCACAGGTGATGTTAAAATAGAGCCATTACTAATCATTGTTGTTTACTGTAGGTTTTTTAAGAGTCCAAACCTGTTAATTCGACTTTGCAAATGCAGTTTTTCCCTAGTGAATAGTCAGAATGCTTTCAGGCATGTCAATATAACATTTGCATGTGTTTGATAGCAGCAGGGATATAGTGCAAGTAAGGTTCATTATATTTTCATAATACAGTTTTTTAAGCATAGAAAAACTTGCACCCGGTCATAGAAAAACAGATTGTGTCAAACATACTTTTGCCAGTGTATTTTAAATGTGAATTCTTTTAATGCTGGACCTTTCTTGAGAGTACGTTTCTGAAAATTACTTTCAATATAAAAGTGTTAGCAAAACCAAAATAAGTGATGATCCTTTAAGAAAAAAAAAAAAAAAGTCAAAAATGCATTAATTTGGGAAGAAGGTTTTTGTGTCCCCATTTCTGACTTTTCAACTGAAGGTGAGATGACACCAAGTCTGCCTGGTTTGCAGATAAGTTAAACTTTTAAATATGGGACCCTTGAGAGCTAACAGCATAAATATAAACTTTTAAATAGATATGAGTATAATGTGATGGTAGCTGATACTTTTGCATGCTCTTAATGGGAACAGAAACAAACAGTGCATCAACTTCCCAGCAGGTGTAATTTTCTTTTCCAACAATCCATTCATTCTCTGTGACTATTGCCAGGGGTAAAATTGTCTATCAAGTTATGTTTCTGTAACAGCTGAGTCTCTCTGGAAAGGTAACCTGTTTTACCTTTCTCAAATCCTGACCTAGAGCCTGGTGGTGGAATGAACATCAATCACTTCAGTCCTCTCTTTTTGCCTGACATCCCAGATCATTGAAAAGATACAATCTCAACAAGGAAACCTGGAGTAAGTGATAGGATGAAAACTAGGTTAAAATTGTTCCTACTGTAAGAATACTGCAACTATGTCAGGCTTTCATAGTTTCAGAACCCAGAGGGGATCCCAATTATATGTGAAGTAGTTTGAATACAAGAGAAGAGGCTATTCCAATTCCCATACAAATGAGAGTAAAGTGCATGGTGCATTTGATTTCAAGAGCTCTGGTAACCAGGCTTTCAACAGGACATTCATATGTCTGTGCAGACTTCTAAATAATCATTGCACCTGTTACTGAGAAGGTGAAGAACTAGAGTGAGAGAAAAAATGAAGTCTCTTGTCTCGTTAAAATTTCTTAAAAGAATCCCAAAAGATTACACTTACCATGATTTGATAATGAAATTTTCTTTATAGAACTGAATAGAATTTGGTGATAAAAAAAGTAGTATTTGTTGCAAGCAGCTGTGGACTCCTACACGCCTGTCACATTTTAAATATCCTTTTTTCTATGCCATCTCAAAAGAGCCCAGTAAGAACAATAAGCCTTTAAAGGAAAGGCTAGTTTAATTGAAATAATTAAACTTGAGTCTGGAAAGCTTTTTCTATGAGCAGGAAGACAGTAAATAGGATAGATCTCAACTTTTCAGAGATGATGATTTCAGTCAAATTTTAGATGTTTAAATATTACCTGATTATCCGCCCTGCCCCAAAGAAAAACTCTTGTCATCTTGTCTGCAGGGAGAACTCTTTCTGAGACTTAACTGGAGATCAAAAAGCAGGAACCCACAGAATTCCTGGAAAAGAGACAAAAATTTGGAAGTGGGTTCATGTCTGTGTGTTGCTAGTGATGACACTTGCACCAATGACTGAGTCTTTGCACATGCTGTGCAGCCTGATCCTGGCGATTCTAAGAACAAGTATGCCTACACAGCCACTGGGGTTTTATTCATTTTGAATTTGAAAAAATCTCTATGCCTGCTGGTGCTGCCTTGAATACTTGTACTTTTTGTTGTTTGAGAAATAGCACTCTGAGATATATCTGCCATTTTAGTGAGGTGGGTAAGACACATGCCAAATAGGCAAGTCCTTACTATATATATAGATTGATAATTTTTGTTCTGAAATGAGATGTAATTGCTTGTCTGAATAACATAAAACTTATTTTTATATGTGTAAATTTTAATTTGCACAGTGTCTAGTTTAATATGTTGTTTATATAACTTAAATAGCACATGCTTTTTGTATATTAGAGTAGTCCTTATGCAAATACTTTTCAAACTTTCATCATGGAGTACTCTGTAAAGGTGGTTTCATGGACCATTGCTTCTTGCATTTTCAAGTATCTAATTCTTTACCTTCCCCCAGCATCTAAAGAGTTGATAGAGTTGAAGAATGTATTGACAGGGGTGATTTTCAAAAGACAAGATAAAAATTAGCACTTGTGTTTGTTCTGTATTGTCTTCCCTATTTTCCAGTCTGTGTCGTTGACTTGAACATACAAGGTAAAGAGGTGCAGTATTTTAATGGTAGGCACAGCTTTTTTTATAATCACGTATATGTACAAATAAACCAGGCATAAACAGCATTACCAGTGTATACATAGATACAGGACATTTTCTCTTAATTCACAAGAAACGGCAAAATCCCTCAGTACAGTCAAAGACTGTGTTGCAGAGTAGAAGAGGAGATGTGCTCTACAGACATTTTGATGTGTCTGCTACTGAATTCACTCCCAGCATTGTCTTTCCCGATATTTCTTGCTGCAACTATGGCTTGACATTAAATTTGATAAGGGATCTTATATTGCAGAGACCAGTCCCTTGACCATCAGACTGGACCCAGCATCAGTTGCCCCACATTGGGCGCCAAAAAGGACTGTCGTGGTTTAACCCCAGCCAGCAACTAAGCACCACGCAGCCGCTCACTCACTCCCCCCCCCCCATCCAGTGGGATGGGGGAGAAAATCAGGAAAAGAAGTAAAACTCCTGGGTTGAGATAAGAATGGTTTAATAGAACAGAAAAGAAGAAACTAATAATGATAATGATAACACTAATAAAATGACAACAGTAGTAATAAAAGGATTGAAATGTACAAATGATGCGCAGGGCAATTGCTCACCACCCGCCGACCGACACCCAGCCAGTCCCCAAGCGGCGATTCCCTGCCCCCCCTTCCCAGTTCCTAAACCAGATGGGACGTCCCATGGTATGGAATACACTGTTGGCCAGTTTGGGTCAGCTGCCCTGGCTGGGCATGAGAAGCTGAAAAATCCTTGACTATAGTCTAAACACTACTGAGCAACAACTGCAAACATCAGTGTTATCAACATTCTTCACATACTGAACTCAAAACATAGCACTGTACCAGCTACTAGGAAGACAGTTAACTCTATCCCAGCTGAAACCAGGACACCTACATGGCTTGGACCCTTGTCACACAAGCAGTGACAGTTCGTGCAGTTAGCTCTCCAACTACTGCTCTACACTAGTAATGTCCGTTAAGATGACTTTTTTTTTTCTGTGAACCCTTTCAGTGTTAGCAATGAATTACCTTAAAGCATTAGCTGTCCTCTCCCTCATCCTCTCATCTAGTTGTAATTGAGGATGGGTGGAATTGTCGCTCTTTCTTCTCCAAAGCTACACAGAGAAAGACTGCATTGCAGAAGGTTTCAGGCTTTGAGCACCTCTGGCTCTTGAGGTGTCTTACTGGGGACACCTGCCTGACCGGCAGTGGAAGTGATTGACTCTTAGTCAAATTACTGTCCTCTAGGAGCCACTGAGGTCCCACAAGCCAGACAACATATGGCAGCATTTGGGTTTTGGCTCGGGGTTTTTGTGCCACTCATAATTTTCTAGAGCAAATTATCAATTCATATTTCATTTACATTCTTGTAGTTTATGCAGGTTATTTGGCAACTCACTTGTGTCCACTTGCTCTCTTTTGCTGCTTCTCAAAATTTGTGATAATTCACAAATTTGAATGTAGTAAAATTTATGCTGAGGAAAACCTTCCAAGTGAACAGATGGATGTGAAGCAGCTTGGTCCAACAAAGGCGGTTTTATTTGTTTTAACTCCAGTGCAATAGAAGGCTTCTGCAAACTCTGCATATGTTCATCTGTGTTAGCTGAAAAGTAATCATGTCTGACAAAGGTATCTCTATTGTATCAGAATAGACACCACCCACTTATTCATAGATATTTAGCAAATACATGTTCTGTGTCAACACCCATTTTCTAAGAGTTACTGTATCCATAATATAAGGAACTTTGCTATGATGTCTTAAATGATTTTGCCCTTTACCAATATCCAGACTGATACCTAGACTATATTTCAACATGACCTTTAAGAGTTTGTGATTTCATAGAATCATAGACTGGCGTAGGTTGGAAGGGACAGCTAGAAGTCATCCAGCCCAACATCCCCATGTTGAGCTAGTTGGTATAGCTGAAGCTCCTTGTGGACTAGGAAAGGTCATATTTTTAAGATAAACACTTCCTCCAGAGTGACACTTTTTGTCAGAGGTTTTTGGGTTTTTCTTCTATTTGCTTTGGAAGATTAAAATAAACGAAATTCATTATTTGTTTCCTGGGACACATTGAACTGTATGTGAGACTTTTCTTTGCGAAAACATGCCATGCATGTGTAAAACAAAAAGCCCCACCTCTGTCACTAGTAGAGATGTAGGCAGTCTAACTCCAAATTGAATATACATGTATGGCAGGACAGCACCAGCAAATTCAGTCTATGTATTTCATAGATATTATAAGTGAGGAAAGTAATATTTTCACTAATTATTCTGTAACCATGGTGGAGATACATTGTTCAATGATGGGTACTACTTGACTGAAATGAAACTGGTAAATGATGAGGGACTGCAGAAACTTTGATCCCTTAAGAGAGCATGACAGGTTGTCCAGTGTCTGAGGAAGGAGCAGAGACGGCCCATGTGTGTGAAGGGGAAGGGAGATTGAGTCCCCTTTTGTCCCAATGCCTGACCAGGCAACATGAACCATGACCCTGTGTTGAGTCACTCAGCTAGAAGCAGGCATGGGGTATCAGTCAGAAGTTTTAACTTGCTTTTCTCTCCATTTCATGTGTATGCCCCACCAAAGCAACCTGCTAGCTTCCTTAGGAGAGGACTGATAGCACTTGTATTCCCAAAGGAACTTGGTTCTGGCCTTTTTTAATCTGGTGTATAAGATTAGGAAATCAGAAAGGAGCTGTGATGCCGTACCAAGAATGCAGGAGATAAAGATGGGGCCATCTGCAGAGATTAAGCTCTGATAGTTTTTTCTAGCTAATGCCCATTTAAGATGTTTGTGTGGGAAGAAGTCTGTATCTACCATAGGGACATTTATAAGCATTTTGTCCCAGTATCAGCAGTTCTTTTAATATGTGTACAAACGATTCTCTTTGAGTTATGTGACGTCTGAACCAGCAGTTTGTAACCTTTGCTGCCATATATAGGGGAGATTATTTAGTGACATTAGTCTTGTAAGACTCGATTTATTTAGCTTGTCAAGAAAAGGGTTGAGAGATGCCTGTATTTACCAGCACGTGGAAGAATAGTGGGAGACTTTAACCTTCTTGATAAGAGCGTAATGTGGCCCAGTGGCTGAAATTGGATGTTACATAAAGGAGGCACAATTTTGTACCTACGAAAATAGGTGAATGTTGGTCCAGATTAGAAATGGAGTGTATCAGGGACAAAACAAACTTTTATCAAAGCCGGTATGCCATCTCTACCAGCAGCCACAAACAGATGTCTAGGAAAGAGCAGGAAAGCATGGTGACTAGGCTTGTGCTTCCTCCCAAAACTCTTCTACTTTCCAGTCATTTTTAGCTCTGATTTTTCTAAGCCAGATGCAGTTTCTCTGTATGTAGTAATCTTCAGTGATTTTTTTTATTCCATGGTGGTGTGCTGCCTCCCTTTGAACCATTTTTAGCTTTAGGGTCCACAGTGTCCTTTGGCAAGAAGTGCTGCAACTCATTATCCTCGGTGCTAAGGACATGGGTTGATTATTTGCAGACATCTTAATATATTTCTAATCAGGTTTGGTGGAAAAATTCTTTAGCTTTTACATATGAGAGCAGGTATTTGGCTGAATTACCATGGAGGTTCTTTTGGCTTCTGGAACCTGTGAATTTGAGTTTTTGTCATTTTATTTTACAGGCCTCATGGAAAACATGACAGCCTGATTTGCTTTTAGCTTGTTAATGATGCTTGCAAATTTGCTTTAAGACAATTAGTATAATCAAATCATGTGCTTCAGGGCTTTAGGTAACTCCTTTTTTCCTCTATTTGTGTATAGGTGGCCAAATAATGTGAATTGGTGCAGAGTCGCCTCTTTTTTGGATGCCAGGTTATCATTTTGCTAACACAATGAAAGCCAGACAGTTTGGGAAAATTCAAGTTGGCAAGGTTCTTGTAGTTCCTCGTCTTCCACTATAATATGGTACATGAATCAACTTACCTAATCTGTTCCTTGCCACCATAGGGGGGATATTAGGTGCTGGGTGTACTTTCCTGTCCTTTTCTCATGGAAAATTGTTTAATCTGCCAAAAACTGACATGTCTGAGAACTGTCAGTTTGGTAGTTGTCATTAGATGAGATATGCAGGAGTTGGTGGTGGCTGATCTCATGGCCTGTGGTGTCTTTGAAACATGCTGAGCAGTTATACCGCAATATAGCAAATGACATTGTTTAGTTTCTTAAAATAGCTAAGGTCATTTCTATCACTTGGGACTGGGACACTTGAAAGTCCATCTTCCAAACTCTGTTAACTTTATAGAAGAAGAAAATACCACATTGATGAGGAACAGGTTTATAGTGCTTAATATATTTAGTTATTTTCATGTGTGACTCATAAAATTGTATTGTGCATCTAAAATTTTAATTTAATTATAAATATAAATTTAAAGTAAATACTCCATTAGTAATTAGCTATGTTGGCTTTCTTATAAGAGGCATTTATGTGTAGAAGGGTCAAACATTTGTTTCATGACAGGAGTGCTCAGAAATACTAAGAGGTTGAATCTTTCTGCTGTTTGGGATCTCCTGCATTTCAAGGGGGGCACTTTGCTTAGGGAGTTCTAGCCAGCACCTCCATAATGCATAGCCAGATTTCTGCAGCCCATGCTTTCTGCCTAACAGTAGAGTTACATCTTTCCTTTGTGACTACTGTATGCCTTCATTTATTTTTTTAAAGGCATCTTTATAGTCACAATAGGCAGTTTTTTAAAAGTTCAGCTGAATATAGGCAGCTGCTTTCCCTGGAGTACACGCATTTAAAAGTTACTGTCTTTCTACTCATGTATTGTGTACATAATGTTTTCCAGCCAACATTAATCATACTGGGTAGCTTTGAGGGCAAAACTGTTGCACTAAGATAAACATTTGAGAGTCTGCTTTAATGCCCAAAGCCTCTTAGCTTTTTTACGTCAAATTATCTTGTATCCTCTGTGTTTCTAGGCATGCTACTACTAAATGCTACTTTTAAAATTCAAATTCTCTGTTGTATTTTTGTTGACAAGCTTAAAGAGAAGATATCTCACAATTAAGGTCCCAACGTCAATGGCAAGAACAAGATTGTGGTTTTACTTTCTTATAGCTGGCATTTAAGAAGAGTGCTAGTTGTATTATACTTACAATATTGCCTGTGCTTTTTGTATTCTACCAGTGTCAATATCATAATACTGGTGCAAAATGAGGATGTTCTTTTACAACAGTGTGCTAGGAGTTAAAATTTTGTTGACCTGAATATATGAGTCAGTCATTTACGCTTTTATTTTTCTGAAAGACTTTGTTTTACAAATACTGTTTTCTGCAAGCTACAAATAATTGTAATTAAACATGATTAAAAAAAAAAAGGAGAACATTATGTACTGTGCAACTATCCTAGAAAAGACAAATAGAACTAATTTTCTTAAGAGCATTATGCCTTGGTTTTTGCATTGATATCAGCTGAGAAAAAGAATTCAATTGATAAGAATTGTTTTTTCACAAGATATTTTCATAAGTTGTCGCTTTGTTAAATAGATGAGTGCCACACAACAAATTTCCTTTACTCTCCTCCTCAGTGAATGTCCTCGGCTAATATTTGCCATGTACGCAGCTAAAGATTGGCTTATTGAGGACTGAGAAGAAACGCTTGTAAAAACATGGGTTTCTCCTGCTGTGAAACAGTGGCTGTAGTGTGTGCACAATGTGATTTTTCTAAAGTTGGGTTTACTGGCAGGGTATATATGTGAAAATGTCCAAAAACCAGAGACCTCATCTGTTTCTGCTGGTAGCTAGCGTGATGCTATTAGTGTCCATAATCTAGGGAGCTTGGCGGGGGGAGCAAGGGAGGATTGTTAGCAGTTTTTTAAAATATCCCCTTAAAAGCCAGATAGTGACAGAGTTAGAGAGGAAGAGCTGTCAGATAGTCAAATATCTGGGAGGTGGTTTGGCTGTCACACTATATGAAAGTTACGTAAGGTGTATAAGCATGTTGCATAAGTGCTCCCTGGTGCTCCAGGTCACTGGCTACTCTTCCAAAACTAACCACCGCCTGCCTGAAACCAGCCCAGAAACACAGGCAGCACACTTGGAAAATGGGCATCCACATTATTTCTACAGCAGTGGCAACATGTTTGCATGAGATACACATACAAGTATATTCAAAAGTAATATAATGATTTGTAAGAAGAGCAAAATCAAATGTCTGTAAGAAATGAGTTTAATTTTATTTTGACTGAGTGAGTATCAGTTTAAAAGAGCAGATCACATACAAAAACTTGTATTGCAGTGGAATACGTTTCAATACTGTGAAATGGTGGGGAGTTTTTAGGCCCAGCAGGAAGGACCTGTTGTTTATATACAATCTGAATAAGCATTTCTTCGCATTTGGAAAAGAGAATTGCAGCTCAGCTTTTGCTAGCTTTTTTGATACTGCTAGTAAAATCTTTTTTGCAGTTCTGCAAACAGAAGCGTGGATATTTCTCAGGGTGGGGGGGGAGGAGAAGAAAGGTGGGAGCAAATCTGCCCCTCTGAAGGCCTCACTCTTTAATCCATCACAGTTTAAGATCAAGACCAAAAGGTGTTTGATGATGATGAACCTTTTCCACCCTCTGAAGCACATTTTAACAGTAAGAGCTCGACTCTTCATGCTTTGGTCAGATAGCTGCAGCACCTTCTTGACAGTGTGCCAGACTTCATTTATATTAAAGGTTAAATGGTTGAAATCACTGTATTTAGTAACTGTAACAGATAACAGATGAGAGCTCTACAAGATGTTCTCTTCTCAAGTTATTGGAAAGATTGAATTCAGCTTTGCAGAGGAGTACTCTTCTTTTTCATGCCTCAGCCTCCTCTCAAAAACTCACTCAGAGGTGGGAAAGATGGCAGAATACCTTCATACAGATGGCATGGGGTCTTTGCAAGGAGCTTGTTTTAATCCAGATGTTCTGGAACACAGATGACATGTCCTCTCCATGGGTTTCAGAGGCTAAGTGCTGACAGAGTGCTACGATGGTCACTGTCCAAACAAACCAGAAGCAGTATCAGTTCCACTCTGTCCAGAAACACTTTGCTTTGGACTTGGGATAATTCGTCATTAAGCTGAAGCCTCTGTTACCTGTCAAACATCTGACTAAACTGAACACATTTTTTATTAGAGACATCTCTTGGATGTTGCATGCTGTAATCACACTGGTCTTGACAATCCTAAGAAAAAAGGATATGCCTAAGGCTCCATTACCATGATGCAGATTGTGCTAGTAGTCTGCTGATATGTAAGTCCAGCCTGTAGTCCAGTTACCTCTTCTGCCTGATACTGCTTCACAGAGCTGCAGTGGGGATCTACATTCATATCCAGCATTGCTGCATCTGGCGTGTTACAGTAGGGTTAATACGATTCATTGCCAGAGTGAGGGGCAGTTCAGCTGTAGGTCAGAACCTTCTCCATGAAACAAAGAACAAAATTTTGTGTAGACTGACTTGCTAAGTAAAGTGAAGGAAATTCTGTCCATTGGCAGTCTAATGTTAATCACTAACCTCCTGTGAAAAGCTTTCTGCTATTTTAGTCTGTTGGCTGGTCCTAGAGTAATCACAGCTTTCTGTTAACTCTACAAAGAAAGACTTGGCAGAATTTGCTGCAGCCCGTTTTCCTACTCAGTGCCATAAAACACATTTTGTCATCTCACAATTGCTGGGATCTCATTGTCTAGTTTGTGAGAAACTGCTTTTTGCTTTGTTAGTGCAAACTGGGTTTTGTGTCATTTCCTTGAGGAAAGTATCTTCTGATTTCCCACGTCTAGGAAGATTGCCCCATGAAGCCATCTTGCAGTCCCTGTTCTGTTTAAGTGGAACATTTCACACACGCATCCCGTCCACATGGTAACTCATTGCTAGTCACTGGGAGTAAGATCTCTGTGGACAGTTTTTTAAAGAAGAGTAATTGTTTACATGTTGTAGTAAGTAATAGGTTCTTCAGGATGTAGCCTGTGTCCATCATGCTGCACTATAATCCTTTGCCGCAACAGAATTTTATATCTTAGCGATTCTTTATTGATAAAGAAGTGGGGAGCTGGTGGTTCCTTCTCCAGTTGGGACTTTGGGACAGCCAGACCACAACAATCATGGGTGTCAAGTGTATCACCAGCAAAATCCATACAACAATATAACTTAAAGAACCAGTTAAAGTAAAATAATGTTTCTTTAGGATTTAGTTTGTAGGTAAACAAGGGGCAGACGAGTTAGCTCAGTGTGGTGAGGCACTGGAACAGGTTGCCCAGAGAGGTTGTGGATACCCCATCCCTGGAAGTGTTCAAGGCCAGGCTGGATGGGGCTTTGAGCAGCCTGGTGTAGTGGAAGGGGTCTGGAACTAGATGATCTTCAAGATCCCTTCCAACCCAAACCATTCTATGATTCTAGTTCAGTACATCAGTCTGCAGCCAGGCTGTTACCTTTGTCTGATAAAACCAGTCCCTGACTATGAAATAAATGTGGTTTGTGGGGATTGTTTGGTGTAAAAATGGTCTCCTCCCCTTCCTGCTCTATTCTCTCAAATTTTGTACCTGCTTTTCTTCTTATTCTGTCCATTGTGCTTTGTTCTGAAAGCACAGAAGTCTATTCATTTTGGTGCATAGACTCTTGTAATCTTTTCAGTTTTGCATTTCTTTGTTTTACTTATCTTAATGTTTATAACCTCCATGTGAGAGATGTTGTTAGGCTGTCATGCAGTGAGTTTCATGAACCTGATTTAATAAATATACTCTTTGCCTTGTTGCAGTTCACCCTGATCTCTAATCGGTTATTAGGCATTTTAAAGTCCCTGTGCAGTGAGTATTTTGAAAACATCCATTTTATTTGCCACGATGAGTGTTCCACAGCTCTTCACACAGTGACAATGGAATTAATCCAGGAAAAGAAACGAGCTGAAAAAAGTCATTTAAGTACCCATGCCAGCCTTGCTCCACTGGGCTGTTTGTTTACATTGATTTTATTAGGACACAAAGAAAGAACTACGGAAGAAAAGAATCTATTCTGAATTGTGCTGTTCACTCATCACAGTATTCGGTATTTGAACAAAATCTCCCAGCCTCTCAACTAGATTAAATTGCATTTAATTTACCCTCATTATACACACATTTTGGTTATAACACTCAAAATACTTGGTTCTCGAAGGCCTTCGTTTCAATGAGAACAGAATGTTCTGGTTTGGAAAGAAAGCCTGGTGCAAACAAAATTGAATGTTGAAAGCTGAAATTGAAAGTTCAGGGAGGTGGAGAAGTGACAGGAAAGGTAGTTACTCATAAGATGTTCCTTCATTTGTTTTTTAATTTTGTATTGATACCAAAATCAAGCAATTTCATTATCTTCACGTTAGAAAACATGAGTGATCCCCACCTTCATCAGCATGTTGAAATGTACGTTAACTGTGAATTCTCTCGTTTCTATTTGAAGTACATCCGTATTTTCCTAATGCACTAACACCTGTGCGTATATAGACATCCTTATACATCTGCATATGGGTCTGCATATGTGCTTTATAACTGGTTTTTGGTAGTACTGAATCAGCTTGTCAGTGACAATTTTGATAGTAATTGTGATACTGAATCTTTCTGTAGCTGCTTTGTTTAACTTTTGTTTATTATTTCAGGGTTTTTTTTTAAAGTATTATTTTTTTTCCCTCTGGGTATATGTGCAGCTCATGGCCCTGATACTGCATATGCTCATGTGGAAATATGATTTTATCTGTATGAGCTGTTCTGCCTCTTGTAAAAGAACTTTTATGTGTCTTTTTGAGATAGAAGTTCTGCAGTTTGATTAGAACGGCTGGGCTGGTCATGAGAAATTTTTAGATATATTAAGCCTTGGAATATTGGAGTAGAGTCTGGTTTAATTTCACCAACTGGGAATAAAGAATGCAGATGTAAGAAGGTCAAGCCAGTGATTCTTTTACAGCTGAGTGGAAACCACAGTTTCTGAAGGCTGGATTGATGAATGAATGCTCTGTGGTTGTACTTTGTAACTATTCAACTAAACCAGAAAAGATTACAGTAACATTGTGAATCCATAAGCAATGTGAGATAATACAATGTTATTTTCTAAACATGGCTCAATTAAAATAGGAAAAGCATCATTGCACAGATGCAATGAGCTTGACATATCGCTTTGAGAAGATGCACGCTGCTGGATAAACTTTGTGCACTTTTATACACTCAAGGTTTTAGCTACTTTGGTTTTTGGACAAAGGACAACATTTCTGTGCTGTCTGAGGACAATCCTAATGCCTGGTATATCCACATGTACAGATACTTCCCATACACTTTAAATCATTGAAGCCAGTGGATAGGTATAGAAGTTAAGGAGCCATGTGCCTGTGAGGAAGAAAAAATATTTTAGCAGCATAAAACTCCTATAACTAATTAGAAGTATTTGTATAGGACTAGCATTTTGCGATCATAGCTAATACAATGTAAAGTAAAATATCTGTACTTAATATTATATAGACATACTGGGAGAATTTGCTTTAGATATGCTGGTCTCCCCTGTTCCTTGAAGAAAAGCAGAAGAAGAGGTTCCTCTGAAAGGTAATTCAGAGCAGGAACCGAACTTTGAGTTATGAACGATCTATGGAGGAACGTACCCCTGTCTCTTAACTGTACATGGAGCATCTTGGGCAAGTCTCCCTTAGGGTAAAGTGTGAATGTCTTCATAGATAGACACCAGCTAAGAACTTGGTCCATAATATAAATCCTGCTTGAAAATGAAAGTGTTTATATTTTGGCAAGTAAGGTATAAAATTAGAACACCCTAGAAAATAGGGTGGTTTTGCTTGTTATCCTGTTTATTTTTCATAAATATCTTAGATCACTTTAACGAACACTAAGACTAAAATTTTTTTGTATCCACTTGTTTGTTTGTTTATGCGTAAAGGTCTTTTCATTTTCACTTTTAGGTTTGTTTCCACCATTATCATAATCACTCTTTTAAGCAGAGGGAAAGCATACAATTGAGTTTCCTGCAGAGTATTACACAAGAATGACGTAGTTCACCAAGGGCAGTGCAAAAAAAAAAAAAAAAAAAAAATTTGCCCTGTTGTCAGAGAATAGCATTGCAAACAGTTTCTGTTCTGATCTTAAGAACTTTTGCACCTGTGCCAGGTATAAAATTAGCAATTGGAAATTTGACTTCAAATTGACTGAATCCCTTGAAATGAACACATTGGAGAGTAGTATTGGTTTCCAAGGCAACAATCAGCCGTGTTCCTAAGGACATGAAAGGTGTTTCAATGACAAGGTTGGCTTCAGAGAACATCTTACTAAATTTAAATTTTACATTAATTCAGAATATCCAGAACTACGAA
Organism: Haliaeetus albicilla; assembly: GCF_947461875.1. Taxonomy (NCBI): domain Eukaryota; kingdom Metazoa; phylum Chordata; class Aves; order Accipitriformes; family Accipitridae; genus Haliaeetus; species Haliaeetus albicilla. The sequence goes on along the minus strand of NC_091484.1, from coordinate 34,079,910 downwards.
ACTTTCATAATGTGGAGTACAGCTCTCAATACATCTTTACTCAGTCATGAGTAAACTCACTCCTACAAAATATATTCCCTTCCCAGCACCATATTCTAAATATGTTACAGTTCGTGCTGCATTTCCAGTTTCTCCCTGTGACTGTTATAGGACACAAGTAACACTATCTATAGCTAAGATTATCTAATACTTTCTGTTACATTAAACTACAGTATTAGAATGATAGCAAAAATTAGGCTCTGGACGTGACATGGTAAAAAAAATAAATCAGGTATTTTGGCAGATCTAATCACAGTTAGATCTATTGAAGGGTTCTTAGTCCCCCAGGAAGACATGATCATGATGACTCATTAATGCCTGATCATGGTTTTATGAAATGTTCTTTATACATCAAAAGTTATTTTATTCAGGATACTTTTTACAGATGCACATGGAGAGCTTTTCCATACCTGTGTGGCAACATAAAAGAAGAAACAATGATTTTTGACGGAGAAGCTTGCTAGCAAGGAAACAATGACGGCATTTCTTTGGCAAAGCGATGAGAAGAGTTAGCTCTCCATGTCAAAGTGGAGCAAGTGGATGAGGAGTAGATTATAAAACTTCTGAAAGTTGGAAGAAGTTAGTTTGAGGCAAAGGAACATGTCCTGGTTTCAGCTGGGATAGAGTAATTGTCTTCCCAGTAGCTGGTACAGTGCTATGTTTTGAGTTCAGTATGCAAAGAATGTTTATAACACTGATGTTTTCAGTTGTTGCTCAGTAGAGTTTAGACTAAAGTCAAGGATTTTTCAGCTTCTCATGCCCAGCCAGTGAGAAGGCTTGAGGGGCACAAGAAGTTGGCACAGGACAGAGCCAGGGCACCTGACCCAAACTGGCTAACGGTGTATTCCATACCATGGGACGTCCCATTTAGTACAGGAACTGGGGAGGGGGAGTGGGGAATCACTGCTCAGGGACTGGCTGGGTGTCGGTCGGTGGGTGGTGAGCAATTGCACTGCGCATCATTTGTACATTCCAATCCTTTCATAATTGCTGTTGTCATGTTGTTAGTGTTATCATTATCATTATTAGTTTCTTCTTTTCTGTTCTATTAATCCGTTATCTCAACCCATTAGTTTTACTTCTTTTCCCAATTTTCTCCCCCATCCCACTGGGGGGTGGGGGGAAGTGAGCGGCTGCGTGGTGCTTAGTTGCTGGCTGGGGTTAAACCACGACAGAACAGTACGCTGAAGAGTATGATAATAAAGTCAAAGGGACAAATTAGAAAGATTATTTTAACAGTTTATGGGAGGGATGAGTGCAGGCATAAAAACTCAGAGATTCAGCTGACATGGAGACAGAGGAATTTGGTGTTGGGACAGGTTTCACATTTGCAAATGATTCTTTGCTCTCTAGTTACACATTTGTTTCATGAATGTGCAGATTAAAATTCTTAACACATTTTGGAGATTTGTCTAGCTTGTTTGTGAAGTGAAGAGTAGATTTCGAAAATAATGATCTTGAGGCAGTACTATTGGGGAGAAGCGATTTACTGAATAATGTAACTACTTCCTGCAAATCCTTGGAGACAGAATTCTCAAATTACAGTTTCTAATTCCATGGAAATATACTAACCTGAAATTGTAACCTATTTAATTCTCTTTATATGGAAAAGATTGGTTTGTTTTGGAGGTTTATTAATCAGCAGATATACTTCTCTGAGAGCTATCATTATAATGGTTTTGAAAGCCTCAATTGTTTTCTAAAATATAGGTATTAAAACCTGTGTAGCTTTCCTGTTGAGTCTAAATGGTGAAAGGTACATATCTGTTTCACTTCATTACTTTTTACAAGAGTCAAGAAGCACAAAAGTCTTCAGCTGGAATAATCAGCCCAACTCCATTAGATTCGAGAGCCTCCCACTCTCAAGAGATCTAGCCCAGAGGGTTTTTTTAGTGATGCTTGCTGCTTAAAACACCTAATGTTTTGAAAGATCTTCTAAAACTGAAAACAGCACTAAGTATCAATACCAAAATGGGCACTGAAGATTTGTTAGTGATATAATGATTATAAAGTGGAACTAAAGTGAGCCATAGTAAATTGAAGGGAACTTGCCAAACCACAGTTTTGGACCTTGTGCTACAGATCATTATTCAGGGTTGCACTGCAATTTTTATTCCCCCCAATATTCTTACCTCAGTCTGTGGTAAGTTGGATGATGTTCAGTGAGTGAGGTTGCTTTACCTAATTTTTTTTTTATTTTCACTGTTTAGTGGCAAGGTGAGTATTTTCTTCTCTGCTTAGAACCTAACTGCAGTTCCTTGATTTACATGCTGCTTATTATTCAGGATATATACAGTTCCTCCATACACAGTATAGAACACAATCTATACTTAAGCAGTGTAAATTCAGAGTTGTCTCATTTGCAAATAAATGGTAGTTCTACCTAAGTCTTGGATCTTCAAAATTGTAATTGAAATCACTACTTTTTGTTTCTCTGTTGCCTGCTTAATGTATTCTGAGTTCTGAAGAAGGTAGGGATTTTTCAGAAGTAATGTATGATAATGTAATCAAAAGCCTAAGTGGGATTTTCAGAAACGGTGGTGGATTGAGTGTCTAATTTCCACTGTCTATCACTACAAATTATGTGTGGCCTTTAGAAATTTTTGAAAAGTCCACCTTTCATTTCAGTTGCCAAATACAAAACTGAATTGATGCTATTTATAATCTTTAACCTCAAGTAACTTTTATCAGACTGTCTAAGACTTAATTTTTAGGTATACATCCTTCATACCAATCTGTGCCATCCAGGTGTTGCTCCTAACTGCAAACAACTGGAAAGCTATTCACTTAATACAGCAAGTGAAGTACTGTGTCTTGAACGTTGCTAGACTGCGGAGAAGAACTCTTGGAAGAGACAACATGTGTTTCTGCTTTCCTAAGACTAGCTGACTAGCTCTTTTATGCTGTAATCATTTGTAAATGCATTTGCACTATAAATCTTGTTTTATTACAAGTTTCTTCTGTTTTGTATGTTGTACAGTATGATTGTTTGCAATATAAGGAGATAGTAAACAAAGTACCAAATCACTTTTATCCAGGGAGGCAACATGCCGTAGTAATTTAGATTCTGATGAAACAGCTAGATGTTTAATATACTCTTCTAAAATGTTTTCTATTAGACACTTGTCTTCATTGGGCTGTCTGGTGCTCACCTGATGCTGCATTTAATGAAAAAAAGTGGTTTGATAACTATAAGTAGGAAGACACATGATTATTTGTTGAGGTATGTCATCACTTGAATTTACTGTTGTCGTGGTTTAACCCCAGCCAGCAGCTAAGCCCCACACAGCCTCTTGCTCACTCCCCTCCAGTGGGATGGGGGAGAGGATCAGAAAGGTAGAAGTGAGAAAACTCGTGGGCTGAGATAAAAGACAGTTTAATAGGTAAAGCAAAAGCCGCGTGCACAAGCAAAGCAGAACAAGGAATCCATTCACCACTTCCCACCGGCAGGCAGGTGTTCAGCCATCTCCAGGAAAGCAGGGCTCCATCACGCCTAACCGTGACTTGGGAAGACAAAGGCCATCACTCCGAACGTCCCCCCTTCCTTCTTCTTCCCCCCAGCTTTTTATTGCTGAGCATGACATCATACGGTCTGGAGTATCCCTGTGGTCAGTTGGGGTCAGCTGTCCCAGCTGTGTCCCCTCCCAGCTTCTTGTGCCCCCCCAGCCTCCTCGCTGGTGGGGTGGGGTGAGGAGCAGAAAAGGCCTTGGCTCTGTGTGAGCCCTGCTCAGCAGCAATGAAAACATCCCTGTGTTATCAACACTGTTTTCAGCACAAATCCAAAACACAGCCCCGTACTAGCTACTGTGAAGAAAATTAACTCTACCCCAGCCAAAACCAGTACAACGGTAAATTCAAAATAGCATGAAATGTGTCAAAAAGGCTATAATGCTCACTTACGTGGCAGTCTTTCTGCTGTCTGTTTATGTATGGTATGGCAATATTTTTTTTTTTTTAGCTTTTTATGATTTTACATGTTTCAGAAATTTCAAAGTTGTATAGTAAAAAGGCTTACAGTAGCTTCTAAATATAAATAAGCTTAAAAATAAATCCTGCAAAACTGCAACGATCCATTTAATAAAATACCCATTTTTGTAAACTCCCTGAAAGGAGTGGGTGAAAATAAGTGTGACACATCATGTGGGCTTAATCTGTTTCGTATAAATTTGCTGTGAAAGCTCTAGTTCAATATAGATAATGTGCAATCTGTTCTAAACATCCAGTTGTACAATAAGGGTAATTTGTGGGAGACAGTTATGGATCTCAAGAGCCCTTTCATCATTCAGAGTATTGAATTAATCTCCTCCTAAATGCTCATTCAGAAAGTGCCAGAAGACTGCTCTGTTTGGTTGCCATGGCAGATATTACTCTCCTGGCTCCTTGGAGAGCTAAATTTCTATAAACTGTGAGTGTTTTCAAGTTTATCAAAGCAGTAAGCTGTAGTTATTCTGATTGTTGTTTTTGTTGACGGTTTCCTTCTGTGATATGCTTGCATTAATTTTACTCTTTAAAAAATGTTCTAAAAATTCTTTACCTGTTTGCTCTCTCAAATAGAACAATAACTTTCATTTAGGGACAAAAAAGGGCAAAAAAGTATTTTGCATTTAGAGTCTTACAGTCTTTTAGATAAAAATAGAAAGAAATCAGAAAATATAGTACCTGTATGCTGAGAGACTAGTGAAAGTGGCAGAACTCTCCAACAGATGCAGTTTGTAAGCAGAGAAGGGAATGAAAATGCTTTTCTCAAGTCTGTATGGGGGCAGATACCGTGAAGGAGATGGGACTGATTTCTTAGACGATAAACTTTTCCATTTGCATGTTCTCATGTTACACACAATCTGCTTATGAGTAGCAGAACTAATGAAGCCTGATTTCATCTTGATTTATGTTCTGCCTTTCCTGAACCTATATACAGCTGTGTGCACGTCCTGATTGAACAACTGGCAGCTCCTTGCTGGACGGTAGAAGGAACTGAGGTGCAATGGTGTTTTCAATGACAGGGTGTTGGTTTGGATTTCCCTTCATACCAAGCTATTTGGTATTCTATAGTAATACATCCTGTCAATTCAAGATGTGTGGTTATGCTTGTTGTTTGCTTGTCCAGATGCCTATCACAATGCGGATGCACGTGTGCTTTGAACACTTGAGCTTGAGATTTTTATTTTATTTTGATGTTTTGGTTGCTCAAGATCATTATACTCAGTATAAACCTATTGCTAGGGAGACTAACTAGGTAACAAGCTTATCAGAGTTTGCAATGAGGTACTTGCCAGCAGTGACCCACGTACACACATCAGTGTTCAATTTACAGTGTTGACCTCACAGAAAATTCTGTGGTCCTGACATCTTTTGCTGATTTTGGCTGGGATAGAGTTATTTTTCTTCACAGTAGCTAGTATGGGGCTGTGTTTTGGATTTGTGCTGAAAACAGTGTTGATAACACAGGGATGTTGTCGTTACTGCTGAGCAGGGCTCACACAGAGCCAAGGCCTTTTCTGCTCCTCACCCCACCCCACCAGCGAGGAGGCTGGGGGGGCACAAGAAGCTGGGAGGGGACACAGCTGGGACAGCTGACCCCAACTGACCACAGGGATACTCCAGACCGTATGATGTCATGCTCAGCAATAAAAAGCTGGGGGGAAGAAGAAGGAAGGGGGGACGTTCGGAGTGATGGCCTTTGTCTTCCCAAGTCACGGTTAGGCGTGATGGAGCCCTGCTTTCCTGGAGATGGCTGAACACCTGCCTGCCGGTGGGAAGTGGTGAATGGATTCCTTGTTCTGCTTTGCTTGTGCACGCGGCTTTTGCTTTACCTATTAAACTGTCTTTTATCTCAGCCCACGAGTTTTCTCACTTCTACCTTTCTGATCCTCTCCCCCATCCCACTGGAGGGGAGTGAGCAAGAGGCTGTGTGGGGCTTAGCTGCTGGCTGGGGTTAAACCACGATGCATGTGAAAAGTAACCCCCTTGTTTGCTACCGTATTACCAAACTCTTCCCTTTCAGAGACATCCAGAAGCAAAGCTGTTCTTGGCGGTCCTGTGTTAGCTGTGCAGCTGAAAGACTCTCAAATCTAACTCCTAATCAACTGTGAATACGTGGGAGGATAACTGCTTTGAATCAGTGACAGTGTGAATGATCGTATGGACAAGCATTGAAGGGAGGAAAGGAAGCTACCCATTAATAATTGGAGTTGTCAGAAGTGTTTTGTTGATATGCAAATTTACCATTTACCTACTTCCAAGTCCTTTTTAGTCTAGCATGAGGGGACAGGGCATATATAAACTCTTCAGGTTCTGGATAAGCAAACAAGTATTCATGTGCTACTTTGTTATGAATATGCATCCACAGCGTGAAACTGCGTAAGGATAGTATGTGTTAGTCTTCCTGGAAGGTGACGTTTGGTGTGTGTACAAAATGTGAAAATATTAAGAACAAACCTGAGGAGAAGGCAGATATTTAGAGAATTGAGAAACTCGGGAAAGGATTATACACCATAAAGCATTTGAATTGAGTGTATAAAATACATTCATTACCACTGCATTTTCTCTTTAAATCAGATCTGTTTCTAGCACAAGATTGGGGAAAATGCCATTCTGGACAGAACCTACATGTAGTTCAGACTGCCAACAAATCTGTTATAGACCATCTCATTGAAACAACAGCTGAACTATGAAATGATTGAATTGTGAAGTGATTCAGTGAAGAAAAATGAATATAAGAAGGTTAGTCACACTAATATGAGGGTTTATTTCAATATGTAAGCAATATAGGGAGCACATTAAGTGGAGGAAATGAGGTCTGATGTGTTCATGAAGGATTTTTTTTTTTTTTAACCTGTCTGCAACAGTCAACATGCGACCATTGCCTATTCTTTCTCTTTCTTCTGTGGTGCATCATAAACACAGTATTTCTGCTGCATTTGAAGTCTCATATGCTTCTATGGAAAAGCAGCAAGGCTTGACATTTGGGAAATGCGAGAGGTTTTGTGTTCAAAGAAAGATGGTTAGGGTCAAAGAGCATGTCAGTCTTTAATTAGTATGCAGCATCCTTTTCAGTTAGCATGAGGAATATTTTAGATTCTTATTGCCTAGTGTGTAGTTAATTTATTACACGCTATGCTGTAAAAACTGCAAGAAATGTGTATTTGTCAAGCTGAAAGTAACCATTTTTTATTATTCATACAGAGGATGGGATGGTGTACGTCTAACAGATTATAATGTATTATGAAATGTATTCTAAGGTAATTTCGAAAATAGACAACAGTGGAGTTCCCTTAACCTTCTCTTCCTGAAACAAGTATTAAACTGAAGTGTCTGACATTATATTTTGGTCAACTCAATATAATATTCTGCTAGGAAGTTGTTAAAATCATGGGGCATATGATGTAGCTTTCTATAGACAGGCATCTATACATCACTACATATGTATCAGACTTGGTATTGTTCTGTTACAGAAGCAATAGTATGTTGCTGCTCTGTGTTTAATAAGAGACTCAATTCTCCAATATTCAGAGGGAATTTTCATGAAAACCAGATTCATTTCTGTATATGGAAAGCATCATACCATTATATAAATAGCTGCATGCTTAAACAAAAGAATAAGTTTTCCTGTATGTACTCTCAGCATTGGTACTTTCTGATGTGCAGTTATATGAATTACAGGTAACATGGCATGCAGTGATAGGTAGCTCGTATGCAGAAGAGAACACTGTTTAGAGCAGGTCTTTTGGTGAGATAATGTCTTTTTGCTTCTGAGAAGCAGGCTGTCAGGAGGTTTCAGTGGTACCGTTAGGCTCTGCATACCAAAGCATGCTTTTTAAGATGCCAGCTCATATAAAATGGATTAGAGAAGCCAGGAGGAAAATACCTGGCAAAAGAACTAAATTCAGACAGATACTTTTTAAAGCTTTATTGTATTTTGAAGTTTTAGTAAAATGAATGAAAACTAAATGGAAAAGCACAACTAGGAACACATAGAATATTTTATAAGTTAAGGTACTATAGTACTCTTTTTCTTTTTTTTTTCTTTTCTATTGATGGCAAGTAAAACTTCAGAAATCATTTCAGACCATTCTGCTTCTCTGTAGTTTGCTAGGTTATTCACCCAGTAATAGGTGTAATGTGCACTGCTTATGGCTATGTATGCTGTGAAATGGATTGAAGAGAAAGATTTGCTTTCATAAGAAGCATCTGGAGAACCTAAAGTTCAGTAGTTTAGTTGCCCTCTTTGGCTTTTTTTTTTTTTCTCATTTACAGGCTTTGCTGCTGCTTCTTTTTCTTTTTTTTGACACTGATTTAGTTCTCGAGTCTTTGTTAGGGCTGCATAGCCAATCTATGATTTTTTTGTCCGATTCCCTTCTTTTCTTAGGAGAATCTTTTTTTCTTTTTATCTGCTTCCTCAGGTGATAATAATATCATTCAAATTCCAGCATATTCTTTTTCTTTTTTTTCTACTGCCTCAATTTTTGTTCCCCGTGGAAGATGTAGCTGGAATGTGTGTGGAGAAACAAGCAGTACATGGTAGGTCGTTTCTGCAGAGGGGGTTGCCTTTGGCCCAGCCATAGTTGTACTATCTACCTTGTTATCTCGGAGCAAGGCTGTCCAGAGCAATATATACTGCAATAATGCACATCTCAATTGAAGAGTCTGCTGCAGTTCTATGTCCCCTCCTTGGTCCCTCAGAGCAGAGGAGGAAACACTCAAAACATGTCTTGTTTGGACAGAAATTCTTACCTTGTCAGACACTGAAAGTTTGGTAGAGTATTGGCTTATTCTGGTAGAAGATTACAAACTAGAAAGGAACTTCTCCCAGATAAAACTCTGGAATGAATCAGCAGGGCAGCTATGCAGAAAGGATGGAGAGGTGCAGAGAGTAATTATCTCTATCTAGGGAAAAAAAAGGGGGAAAAACCCCACCCCAAAATCCCTGGGAAAAGCAACAAAGGCATTCAAGATCAAAAAGCAAGGATTTTTCCTTTCAAAGATGAAAACCAGGTTTTGATACTAGAGCAAGTGCTTTCTTTGGAGATTATGTTACATAAGGAGAGAGTCTGATTACACTTGATACCCAGGTAAATGGAGATAATACTAAAACCATTTCTAAAAAAGCTAGGCAAAAAATGCGGTGGTATTTTGAGTGGTATTACTCTAATGATGTCCAGATTGGTTGATCAAACTTTCAGGGATGTGACCAATCATAGTTTCTTCAAAGATGTGTTAGGAGGAGTTTAAAATTCAATGCAAAGAAAATATTTTGAAGGTTTAGCAGACATGTGTGTGCATGTTGACTCCATAGCTTTTGATAGGAAAGAAATAGGAAAAAGTTGCAGGATTTTAAACGTCTTCATAACTATTTTGGTAATTTTCATGTAGGAGATGGTACATCTGCCAGAATGGCTCACCAAACCCAGGTTTTTAAGATTCAGGTCAGATACTGAGACAAAAGAACTGTGTGTGGTAGGTAACTATTTATATTGCAGTGTTTATATAGTTGTAGCGCTTAGAGGGCTTATGCACATTAGAACTTTTGTTGCCTTAGCTCTATAAAAATGCACAAGTGTTGAGTTTCTGCCCCAGAGGTATTTTGGATGTCTGTGCTACATATACAGGTCACCGTCTGCTTGGCTTTCCAGGTTCCAAAAGCTTGGTGCAAGTCTGCCTGTGAACTGCTTTTGGTTACCTAGGAAGAAAAAAGACTTGACAAAGCTTGGGCAGCAACACAGCCCTAAATGTTTAAGGATAATTTCACTTGCTATTGGAAGAGCAGTGCTGCCTGAAACAAAACAAGGATTGCTGGATATTTGTTGAAGAGAAGCTCTGTGTTGGTGCCCTCTTTGCTTGAATAGTTTGAAATAAATTGAAAAATAAGGAAGCCTGTTTCCCTGAAGGGATAGGGTTTCTTACCAGCATTTTCTTAAGCTGATGAATTTTTTCAAAAGGTAGGAGTACTTCTATAGTATATAAAGAAGCAGTAAATTTGCTGAATAGAGAAGCTTCTTGTGACTCTTGGTCCTTCCCGTTTCTGACTTGAGAGATGCTATCAAATTAATCAGTCTGTCTCTTGAAAAAGGCTTGGTCATCTTTGGGGAGATGGAAAGGTCTGTTCTTACCACAGTGTAGCTAACATTTGGTAACTAGTGCTGAGGTAAAATCTTAATGAAATGAAAGACAAATGGGTTTGGGTTGGTGAAAGTACTGTTGAGCAAACCCAGAATTTAGCTGGTCTGTCAAGTTGAGAAACTCTTAAGTGACTAAATGAGGCTTACATGTGGTAAGAAGACACCTTTATTCTGCAGGTGGGACACACCCTGAGTTTCCCTTACTTGTTTTTCACTTGTTGATGTTGAAATTATCAGACCAAACCATTAATTAGTTCATCCAGTTAACAACTTCTCTGGGAGTGATCAGTCCTGTTGTTTCCATGAGAAGTATACAAAGTGTAGTGAACACAGTTAAAACTTTGGAATAACTATTAATAGCAGCAGTTGCTTACTTTCTGTATCAATTAGTATTAAGCTTATCTCAGGAGTCGGAAGAATTTACGTATCTGCTTCAAAAACAAGATTTCTAATGTGACTGTGGAGGTTCCAGTTTATTGCATAAACATCTAATACAAGAGCATTTATGTGGATCTTAGTAATTCTTAGTTGTATTTTCTTTTCTATTTTTTCACTGATCAGCAGAAATCAAGAAAAGAGATTCACTCATTCACTAACACAGGACAAAGACTTCTTTTCTTCTTTGTAGTCGAATCCCTGCAGATTTCATAAGAGAGAAAATTTTGTTAAGGTGTTATTTATATATTTTTCCCAATATTATCTGTGATTATTCCCGTGTCACAGAGATCAAAGTCAAGAAGCAAATTCAGCAGATGGCAGTTTCAATGGGATATATTTCTTTGATCAAAAGTTAATAAGATTGCAAAATTCATATATAATTATTTGAAGGTTATTTATATGAGATTAATACTTAGTAACATAGAGTAAAATATATAGTATATATTTTAAATTAATGTTAAATGCTAATTAGGATATACTGTCTGCTGAAAAACTCCTTTGCTGATCTGAAGTGTGAATTCCCCATAACATTATGGTAGCAATATTGGCCCATTTCCAGATTTCACAGGTTACAAATGACGAAGGTGTCAGGAGGAGAATTCTCAAGGTAACAAAACCCCAAAAAACCAACACATGGAAACCAAAACCTAACAGCCTCCTGTTAACATTGTTGAGAATGCCCCTTTAAATACAAGCATTACACTGACACTGCTCATTCCCTGAAGCTAGCATTGTTAAAATCTTCTTTATTTGTTCTTCTCTGTGTGTGTGTATGCATTTTCTTTATATTTTTTATATATGTATAGATGCAGTATACAGGGGGGGAGAGAGAGAGAGAATGAGAATCTGTGTGCGTGTATGCTGTTGAGTTCCTTTTGTAGATGCACTCTCACACTGGCTTATTGTAAACCACAGCCTGTAATTCCATTTCTTTTTACTGGGCATATTCTTTTCCTTTGATGTATTTCCTTACACCATTAATAATTACCGTTATTTCCTATTAATATGGAAAATGGTGCACTCTGTATGTGAGAGGCGTTTGCTTTAGATTATCAAAGAAATCTTTTGCTACAGTTGTAAATTATTTTAGGAAAGAATGTAACTGACTGCCAGGGGTTTTGCAATTCTGTTGGTCCTATAATGGTATATGGAATTTTCACTCTTTGTTTTCTGATTGTTTCCAGTTCTAAAAAGGAAACATGAGCCTGTGAGCACTGACGTATTACCAAGCTCAAAGTGCAGAAAATGGATTTCTGCAGCTTGTTAATATTTTGTAATTATTTGTCCTGTCCCAGCTTGTGTATTTGATTTGCCCTGAAGAATCTGTGGAAATGTGTGTTCACCTTCCATCTTATACCATCACATAAATTTACAGTGAATTAACTAGGTGACTCACTGGGTAATATTAACTCACTTTACTGATGCAAAATCATATAATGTCTTAAACATTTATTTAGAGTCCTTTGACAGCACTTACTGGCATATTTTTTAAAATCTGGTTTGTTTGACAGATGTAACAACCTATTTTATAAAGGTCTTACTATGAAGTTTATAAGGCAGCATATATTTTTTTGACAAATGGTAATGTTGTACAGTGTTTCTATAGCTATAGGGCAGTTTTAATGTGCTACAGCTAATGTGTTGAAGAGAAATTATTTTAGATATTTGTGGTTGCATGCTAGATAATTTATTTATTGTTGTGATAGACTAAAATTGAGAAATAGGAATGCGGTGGTACTGGTAACGCAGGGTACCCAGTAAAAGCACTTTGCAATGTATAAGAAACATTTCAAAGCAAAGCCTTGAGGTCTGACAGAATTAAATTAGTGTGGCAATTTAACATGAATCACAATAGTTAATCCCTCAGTGCATGCTGAAGCTGGCACCATTAGCTCTAATTTCCATTGAAGCAAAAGAAGAAGGTCAGTCTAGAACAGTGGCTGGACTGAAGCAGTATACATCTGTTCAACACATTTATTTCTAGGATTCGGTTTGTTGCCAGGCTTTATCCAGCCCCTCAGAGCAGAGCAAAGCTGCAAAGTGGGGCTGTGCTAGTGGTACTTTGTTCTTCCTTTCTTTCCCACTGCTCCTGAAAAGTGGAGCGGGGTGATGGGAGTGGGAGGAGGAGTGCAGCTCTCTTCCCACCGGGGAGCTGCCAGCCTCCAGGGCCAGTCCTTTTGGCAGTTTTTCTGCCAGCAAGTTTGACCCTTGCCAACCAGTGAATTCAGATGCAGAAGGGAGTGATTTCTCGGTTTGAAGAAATTGGAAGTAAAAACCTAAGGGAGAGGGTTGAACTAGGACAGTAGAACACAGGACAGGGAATCAGCAAGGAATCAATAAGGGAGAAAAGTGCTTTAATAAAGAAAGCAAAAGTACTTGACAGAAATGAAAAAGCAGAAAAAATAAGGAGGAGCGTTACCAAGGCGTATGAAAATTGACTTACTTTGTGCATGGAAAGGTCGCAGAGACACAAGGCTCGTGTTGAAAAAGTAAAAGAATAATTTCAGTGTGCTTACCCTTTTTTGCAATTATTCAAGTTTTGTTTAGAAGGTAACAGTTTTCGTATGAAGTTCTAAACCTAAAAATTTACAATGTTATTAAAATAAATTCTTACAAATTTACATGTATTTAATACAAGTAATCTGCTTATGCCTTTATGTATTGTTTTGCACAAAAATGAAGTTAATGGAGAGAAACTGGGATTACAGGGTTGGCAAGGCTTGAAAATAATAAAATCAAGTAGTCAGAAATAATTTCTACATTTTTGCCAATCTAAACCTCATCCTAAAATCTTTTTCTGTAACTGCTCAGTTACATAGTGTAGGGTGTTCCAAGGCACTAAAGCAGATCTCGGAAAGAGAGCACACACTAATATTCAGTATAACTACAGATTGTTGTTTGTCTTCATGTTACAAAGCTGCTTAAAAATTCATATCTCTTCAGCCTGAAAATAGTAGCTATTATACAGCTTTAATTTTTCATAGCTTGCTCTTTATTACAAAATAATTTCATAAAGCTATGCAAAGAACTTGCTGATAGTATTAGAAGCAGAAAACCACAAAAATTTGTTAGGATCTCTGATAACAATACAGATAGCTCTGAGAAGTGGGCTATGGAGGAAGAGCACCTAGGGCACAGCAGTACCGATGAGTACAGCAGCGCACTGGTGTAACGCACAGGAATACTTTGTTGTTCTAGTAAAAAAGCAGACAGATGGGCAGGAGCTTTACCGGTCGAGCACTACGTCTCCATTTCTGAACAAATGCGGTAAACAACCTGTGACAAAGAGGTTTTCTTCCCACTAATTTGCTGGGAAAAAGGAAAAGCATTTTGTTCACTCGTAACCTAGGAAGCACATAAAGGGAAACTCTGGCTTCACTGAAGTAAACCAGAACTTCGCCATTGCCTTCAAGGAAACCAGACCTTTACCCTTTGCTAGGTTGTTTAAAATTACTACAGGCATAGCTGAGTAATTTATAAATATTGTTATACCTATAATTTAGGACTGTTGACTGTTACAACTTTACTCATTTTGAAGAAATGCAGAGTTATAAAGTACCAAACTAACTTTTTACTCGTTTTCAAAATACCTGTGCAAGCTAATTAGCTAATTCAAAGTTTATTCTGACACTCCTACATGCTTATTAGACAATCCTGTGTAGTTCTCTAAGAGTAATGCTTCATATCCAGTTGTGCATCTTAAATGAAAATGCCAAGTTTAATAAGCTATACGTGTCCTTTGTGTATGTGTGTATATCTGCATAAAGGTTGTGAAATCAAGGGTTTCTCTAGCCCAGGCCCCAAAGTGGCAATAAGCAGGTGCCTAGGATAGAGCGAAGAGCAGAGCTAACATATATTTCCCCATAATATTTTCCCATCCTCTGCCTGTGCTTAGTTCAAGAACTTTCTGAGCCAGATCAAACCATAAATTCACCATAATTAATTTGAATAATTGACTTTATCTGAACAGGTATATGACTTTATCTGATCAGATAGGTATCGACTTAAATATATTTTTAAAAGCAAATCAATACCTGTAACTGATCAATACTTATGCTTAGCCCAGTGTTTAACTAAGGGAAAACAAGTTGCCTCTTTTTCATGTGTGCATAGTCTTCCCAAGGAGCAGGGCACTTGGCAGAAGGGCAGTTTATTTGCCTTGTCACATATGTCTTTGGTGGAAGAAGGAATTCTGTCAGTGGTGCTGTTGCTATTCTGAAGGTATTTGCAAAAGAACCTTTGATACACTTTAAAATTGGTAGAACTGATTTCTTCAGAATATTTGTAAAATTACTGTAACTAGCAATTGGTTACCAGCTCTGTGTTCTTTATTTTTCACTGGGCTGTGAATAGGCAATAGCAGAGCCCCCACAGGAAGTAGAAGGCGGCTTGTCTTTGAAGAGAAAGACAAGAGTGAAAATAATACTGGAAATTACATTGTAAGGACAAGTACTTGGGGCAGGAGAGCCTCTCCAGGGGAGGAAACCAAGTAAGATGACCTGGCAGGTCCCTTCTGTTGCTGGTTTTGGATTCCTTGCCTGCTAAACTCTAGAGTAGAATTCAGAATAGTTCTTCTTCACCAATAATTTAAACATTGAGTAGTTTTTCCTACTTTACTGCAGTGAAGTGTTATTTTTTGAATACTGTGGTAACAGTAACTTTAGAATTAAACTCACTTTCCGTGCTGATATGGCAGATAAACGGAGAGGCAAATTCCTTGCTAGGAAAAACTCCTTCAAAAGAGTGGTTGCTTTTGCTGTGTGTCTGCCCAGCACTTAGTGTGGAAGTCTAATTTCTAAACACGTGGTTTATACTTCAAGTATATTTTAATATTTTCTACTTAGGCTGTTCAGTTGTTTGATTTCTCTGGTGTCATCTCACGTATTTGTCAGGCTGAAGTTTCTTGCCCGCTGCAAGAAATGTGGAAATTTTGTACTTGTAGCATTGTGGCTGGTGTGTGGTAGCCGGACAGAGCACAGCTATGCACTCCCTGTGTTTATCTGCTTTTTATATCAGATTTATGTCACAGATAGAAATTTCCAAAAATAGTGCCTGAAGTTGGGTTCTTAGTTTCATATCTGGAGTCCAGTCTAGATTACCTAAATAATTCCCTGCATAGAGCAACAACCTTTTTTTGTTATTACTTGTTTTTTGGAAACCAAGTAGGGCTCTGTACAGATCCATAAATTAACAAATCTGGAAAGAAGTGTGAGCGCAGGTTGTAACTCGGGCCAGCTGGGCTTGGGCTGGGGCTGGGCATGCCTTTGTGTCCACTGGCAGAGCAGGGGGTGGACAGGGCAATAGCGCTTTGGGTGCTTAGGTGTTGGGCTTTGGGTGCCTGGGTTCCAGTGATGGCCAAATCTGTGTCCAGAAAGTAATGGCATTATGGAGTATTTCTTTTGTCTTCTGAGGGTTGGGCATCATTCATTTTGAGAGACCATCTCTGCTTTTCACACAGTCTATTCCCTGCTGTTGCACGGATTATAAGGAGACGTGTTCGTGATCTTTGATTTTTCTCCTGTTCTTTTTGTGGCATTAAATAGTTTAAACTAGTATTTTGCTTTTCGTACAATAGAATTTGTTAAAGGATGTTGGCAAAAACTCTGTGGGTTTTGGCATGTATAATACCAGAATAGATGTGTGGTGTCCTCGGAGCTAAACCTCTACTACTGCGTGGGTTTATGCACTCTAGGGAGGCTTGTGTCTATAACCCACCAGGTCCCTTCGAGTCTTAAATTGGAAAAAAATGGAAGCACGGAGCTCCCATAGCTTTGCTTGTCTTTAGACTGAAACATATATTCTCTCAGAAGCTGTGTATTTTGACATCACCTGAGCATGTTATCATTCAAGCAGAAGTGTGAGGAGGGAAGGACTGTCGGCCATCTCACTGCAGTGCCACCGACCGCCTTCGAGTCCTTCGCCACTGGTGCTGGCATTTTTTCAGATGCTGTTTCGCTGGTTTTGCTATTTCTCAGCTGTGCCTCCTACGTCATGAGGCAGGGTGAGTGCAAAGCATGTGAGCCTAAGGAGTAAACTAGCATATACTGAGCAACCTGGTTCTTAGCCAGGCTGTTAACTGCCATTACAGTTGGTACAAGGCTAACTCAGCTACGTCTGCAGTTACGCTTCAGTCAGGCATATCTATATCCATATATTAGGGCTTTGTGTCCAGACACTTAGTTAAACTCTCAAAGTGCTGAGTGTTTCTCTCCCTAAGGGTAAGTGCCTGCTCAGGGGCATCCTAGTTACTGTATAAGCTTCTTAAACTTCAGAGAGGAGGAATGGTTTGTTTTACCCATTTTCTCTTGATCGTAACTAGTAACTGAAAACTGGTAATTAACATTATCCAAAGCTCCTGAAAAAATGAATTTTATCATAGCTTACTCTGAAATCATTGAAATGTCGTTGATGTGCTGTTAACTTAGGGACAAACTGCACCCTTAAATTGTAGTGAAGTCTGTTTGACCCAGGTCACAAAACTAAAGAAATACATGACTGACAGGCATAGATCTGGAAGGACTGTGCAGTCTGCCCCCCGGCTCCAAGATGTGATCAAGGTCATGTCACTTTGGGTATTTTTGCATCATTGCTTTCATAGCTGATCAATAGTTTCTGACTCCAAAATCTGTTGACTGGCTGCTTACTGGATGAGAGCTAATTGCATAAGCTGAAGGGAAGAGCATCTGCTAGGCTGGTCTGGCATCCTGTGAGTGCGGTTAGAGCGCATGCTCTTCATTGGGTATTCAGACGTATTGTTTAACGTTATGTATTTATGTTTCACCTTGCAACTACATGGTCAGTTACAATGAAAGAAGTGAATTTTAAAAAGTATGAACTGATCCAAGATAAAAATAATTTAAATGTTCTGAGGGTCAGAATACATAAACTATACTTCTGAAGAAAATACTACGATACTATCTAATGTGGCTTCTATTATTTCTACATTTTTGTTCTATCTACTGAACTAAAATAAGGTTCAGCAAAGGGTGACTAATACCATAAGAATATTGTAATGAGTATTAATTAATACTTTGCAATTTAAATCAGAGACAATATAAAGTAGATCAGAAAAAATCTTGGAAAAAAATCTACTACAAATGGTGTTGCTTTGTCTGCTATGGCTCACAGCGCTATTAATCAGGCCCAATACTCCAAGGCATGTATTATGTGATTCTGCAAGTTTTCCTGACTCTGCACTTAGTAATTTTGCAGACTTACTGTTTCATTAACACTAGCTTTTGTACTTGGTATTCTGTCATGAATTAGGCATACAAGAAAGGAAAGAGGAGAATTACTTATTTGCTGTTACCTGCGATTTGTTCTAGCAGATTCCTACTCTAGATCTGTAGAGTCCAGGCAAACTTCTCTGTCACAATTCCTGTAGGAACAACTATAAAAATCCCTCAGCCTAGAAGGGTTCTCAGAAGGTCTCTAGTCCAACCCCGTGCTCATCAATACCAAATTCAGACCAGGTTGCTGGGGGCTTTCTCCACCTGGGTCTTGAAAACCTCTGAGGACAGAGACTGCAAAACCTCCCTGGGCCTCTGCTGCAGTGCTTAGTTATCCTTGCAGTGAAATGTTCTTTTCTTTTCTTTCTTTCTTTTTTTTTCTTATTTCTTTATAACCACTTTGTTTCTTGTTTTCCTGCTGTGCACCTCAGCAAAGAGCCTGGCTCCATCTTCTTGCTAACCTCCTTGCAGATATTGGCAGGTGTCTCAGCCTTTTCTCACAGGGCATGTGGATCAACTCCCTGCCCATCCTGTGTCCCATGGCTAGACTTGGTGAAGGTGATCAGTATTCTTACTTGGAGGGCCCCAAACTAGACACAATATTCTAGGTGCAGCCTAGAGGTAAGGAGAATAATAGGTGCAGTGCTTGGTAACATTTCAGTCCTCAAAAGGTTAAATTATTGTAATTGCTTAGAGTCCTTCTCATAAGAGCTACACAATCCAGCATTTGTTTCTTTGTTATCTATCTTCCATTTAAAATTCTTCTCATCAAAAACCTGTATTTTCGCTGTTTAATGCTCATATATGGCTTTTCTTTAAAGAGAGTTGTTTTCACTGGTTTGCAGCATCATAGTGCCATTGGTCTTGGCTCTGGTAAATAAGGAAGTTGTGAAATTATTCCTACAAGTCTTTTATCATATTACTTAAGTAGGGGGGGAAATGTATTCTGGAAATCAATACCCTTCCAGAAGACTTAGGGGTTGTACTGGATGAGTTACTGAAAATAAGCATTCAGTGTTACACTGTGGCTGTGTGGTATAACACAGAAGTCCTGGGATTTATAAACAGGAGTATACTAGTATAGAAGCTGTTTATTGCTACTGTAAACAAGCATCAGTTATTATCTCCAGCTATGGCATCTAAGAGGTTGCTGAAAAACTGGTCAGAATTAGAAACGAGGCTTAAAAGTTACCCCAGACCCAAAGTCCTTAAGTTCCATTCCCTGCAGAGAGTGTTCAGCACCACAGTGCAAAAACTTTGAGGGAGGGTTTGTGGTTCTAGATACAAAGTTACACAACTTTGCACCATTATAATCAGTGAGAAAAATTTGCCATTAAGTAAGTTTTTACACTTCTACACAGAATAAAATATTGGATGTGGAAGAGGCTTACTGAGTTTTGAAGTGGATGTTAATTTGCCTCTTTTGTAACTGGCTGGTACTTACAGAGTAAGCTGATACAGTTCTCAGAGTTGTCAGCAAACAGCTCAAGGCCCAAGAAACTACTTTTGTTGTGACTATACACCAATAGGAAAGAATAATTTTAATATATATCCATCATGTTTTCATATTATAATTCATTTGAGAAAGTGGGAAGATACCACGTAACACTACGGTTTCTTTAAGCAGTAAACTGCTAATGAGCCGTTCTACATGATGAATACAGGAAAAGCAGAAGATGGAGTTGCTGATTAGAAACATCTGCCTTCATGTCTTCTTGTCTTTCACTGTATGGCTATTTACATGTCTGTTCTTTGTATATGCAAACATATGTGTTCATTGAGTATGCATCTGGAAAAGCACCAAACCAGTGAGTCATTAACTCCTGGTTTCATTGATTTTCACTTTTAAATGCTTTTTATTTTTTAAAATTGTTTTCCTCAGGTTGTGGTTGAATTGTCAGTTGGTGTTAACACATACAGTAGTAAAATTAAAAGTAGTTAGAGGCTGGCTTACCAAGACCAAGCATAACTGGAAAATAACCGCATTCTAAGCACTTGATGCAGAGCTCAGCAAGTACAAGAAATCAACATTAAACAGACAGCCAGACGTGAGGAATGCAAAGACTGTTAGCCACCTGATAAAATGTTGGCTGTCCCATAGAAACCATATAGGAAAGTTGAGGGTGTTGGATTAGATTGTGAGTGTGTGTGAAATGAGCACTGGTAACAGCAAAAATGCCGGGTTATCTCTGTCATCCTCCCATACAGAAAGAAGGTCACAGATGGATTTGCAGGATAGGGGTTGTGAAAGGCAGTGCGTGCTTCTCAGCCGCAGGGGCAGAACGAAACTCCATGCTGGGGCATACAGTGTCCTTGCTCAAAGCAGCCCTACTGCACAGAGCAAGGTGCAAAGCATCTCGTCGTCTGTGAGCTCTGGGCAGAGGGTTTGAAAATGAAGATGGGTCTCGGTTCTCCTCTTGCCATGCAGAAGGGACCTGGATTTCCAGTGAGGCTGTGGCTTGAACAAAGCCCTAGTGCCGCCAGTGGCAAATCCCTTGGCAACTCAACTGGTTTTGCTTTAGTCGAGGTCTGTGGTGTTACTGTGTGTTTCTGTTACTTAGTGTTTGTAGCTATTTCTTTTACTTGCATATATTAAGTAGCATTGTTCGTAGCACTAAATCACAAGATCAGACTTCTGTAGACCCTCTAACTGGAGAGTTACCAGTTGTTGATAACTACAGTCCATACCCTGTGTACTAAAATTTGTGTTCTGGTTGTGAACACCAAAGGAAGTAGCCTGATTTCCAGGCTTGCTATGCAACTGTATTTGTGTTGTGAAAGTATCTGTCATGTTTTATTAAAGTGCTTTTAGGAAATCTAATGTTGAAATGTAGTGAAATCTAATTAAGTGGTAAAGCCTATTTGTAAACCACATTGAAGAATTTTTGCTATTTCTACTGAAAGTACTGTCTAATTATATTATGTGCACTTTACAAAGAAATTTAAACTTAATAAAATGGAAATAGCAAATCTATTGAATTACAGCAGATAAATATTTAGGGTACTTCCTAACAGTAGAGTTTTAGAATAAACTACACTATAGCCCCACTATTATAAACTGATATTAGTTTAAACATATGCTTCACTTATGTATCACATGCGTAGGCTACTGTTGCTAAGTGCGCTGTATAAAACAGACCATTGAGTTGGTACAGCCACGCAGCCGGAGAGAGACGTGATCCCAAGTGCTGTGCAGAGCCAGGCCTAGCTTGTTAGGGAGCAGGACTGTGTGATCAATTGTCATGCACCAGCCACCTATTTTGCAAGAGAGAGGCATAAACCTTTCACTAGTAACTCTCAGCTGATAATAAATGAAGAATGGTTTCTTGAGCCAATTCATTTCTCAACTATGCCTCTGGTTAGTTTATAGAGGCTTTTACTACCCTCAACTGAGCATTGCTTTTGTTTGTCATTAGGTATCTAGTAGGTTTGAAAAGTAGATTGAGAAGCTTTTAATACCTCTTTTTCTGTATTTTTAAAATACTACTTAAAACTTACAAAGAAATGTCTTTTTGATGGAAGAGTAGTTAACTCAGTCCCACAGGTTTGCCAGTGAGCCTGTTGGGGCCATCAGGGGAAAGGTGATCTTAAAATGTACCTTGTCGGTTCCTTTTGTCAGTATCGGAAAAAAAATACGCTCTCTTTCCCATAGGTTGTCCTAGAGAAATATTTTCCCAGTAAAAAGGAACATTTCCTTTCACAGTAAAAGAAAAGAAAATTTAAAAATTCTTCAGCCTGAACTTGGCAAAGAATTTCACTGTCTAATGATGCCACCACAGGTTGCTTGCCAAAGTGGTAGCTCTTAGGGGAGCCTGGTGCTGCCAGGTACTGCAAAATATGGTTTTGGTATTAGAAATTATAAAGAAGAAATGAAACATGCAGCTCTTGGGGTTCTTACATTGCTTATGATTCATTTCCCGAAATGCGTGAGTGACTGCATTTGGACTGGTTTTGCCCAGGCTGTGTATGCCATGGCAGCATGTGAAGCTATTTTAAGAGTTTTTTCTACTCGCTGGCCCACTGAAGAAGCTCGAAAATTTGTTTGTTCATCATATATTTTAAATATACTAGCATAAGATTGCCAGCATAAGAGAATACTAGCCTAAGATTAGCTCAGTTAAAATTAGGAGGGCCTTCAAAAATAAATGACAGTAGTCCCGCTTGTACAGAATTTTTGGACAGATTACCATCTAGTCACCACTAGTAGTCATATGCTTGGTTTTCTTCCAGACTTTGGCAAGCCCTGCAGAAATCAGAGAGTAAAAATACCTTTCCAGTTTTCTACATTCCTCATCAATCCCTATATAATTACAGCAACGCTCAGAATTTAAGAATTCATTCTAAAATAAGAGAATAAGGTTTGAATTTGATGAATCCTAAAGTGAACTAAGTTGCTGTCTTCTGTATCTTTTTAATGTTTTTACAATAAGGGTAAAAGTCACTTTAATTAAGATGCTGTAGTTTTATACAGACATTTATTTAAATAAGTGAATCAGGATGCAGAAGAGGAATCTGTATTCCAGCATTTAGCTATGGCTTTTTTTCTGCACTGTTGCTATGGAGAACCATATAAATATTTGTATCACAAACTAATTTTACTTCCCTTATAGATGGCATGGCAATACAGATAAAAATGATAAAGAAGAGTTATTGTAGGTGGTGTTTATCATGTGGAGTAATGTTTTGGAATGGGTTCAGGCACAGACTAGCAGCAAAGGGAAGTTAGAAGGTGCTGCATTAAAGCAATCTGACATCTTTATGTTATGGGGTAGAAATTGAATGAAAGTGTCCATTGTATTTGCAGTTTCCCCTTTTCCAATTTTTTTTTTTATAGCATTATTAGGTATTTGTCTTTCTATTAGCCCGTATGTACTAGGCCATTTGTATAAAATCAAACATAAGCATAAAAGAAAGAACTTTAAATTTAAGGAACTTAAGCATGTGTCCATAGCACCCACTGGATGGATGATACGGAAGCTACACAACTGCTTAGGAGTTGGAAGCTGCATAAAATCATTTCTTCATGTGATCACTCACATTTTTCATGTTCAGCTCTTTTCTTTCCTTGTCTGCCAAATTGCCTCGAAGGTGGCAGTCATGCTGGACACCAGCCTATGGCCTCCTGAATTCCAGCAGTTCTGTGCATCTCCTTGCCTTTGCTCCTCACCCTGTCCTTTGGGCTGGTCTCCATCTATTCTCCTTCCTTGGACTGTTGTCTCTTGGTCATCTTCTTTGGGAACTTCAGTCTCTGTGATTATTTCTTAGTATATGAGGGTGGCTTCCAGCGTTCCAGACATTGAAAGACCCTTAGCTGATAACCCCAGGTGATGTGTGAGAGACGCTTTTGGCACAGTTTAAACTCCGCACTTAGTGCTTCTTACTGTTAATTCTGTGTTATGAAACACGCTCTTTAACAGGAAGCTTCAAAGAGTGGCTCTGGTTTCTTTTACTTAGTAGATATTTTCAACGCCTGGAATTGTTATTCTGGTTTCACATTGAGATCTCTCTGGTGACATCCTAAGATAATGAAAACAAAAATGGTTAACAACAGGATTGGAAATAACACGTATCACCATAGCAGTCTGCTACCTCTTTCTTATATCACAGGATGTTTTCGTTCAATAGCAAAAAAAAAAAAAAGGGCAATACAGAAGTTCCGAATAACAGTTACAGCTTAACATTCGTGCAATGGGAAATCGGGGCACCATTGTGGCAGTAGTTCATTGACCTTTTAGGATCCCTTAAAAACTTAAAAGGCAAAATGACTTTATGATTTTTCTAAAAATAAAAAAACCCTCTACAGTATCAAAGACTTCACAGTGAACTAAAATACTACATCTGTAAAGAATGTACCTTAAAGATGTGCATACCACTTGGCCAGTAGGTAGATTGTCCCATGGACTAAGCAAATTGCATTTGTGTCTTCAGAATGAATATCTGCTATAACAAGGAATAATTAATAATTTTTTTTAAATTCCCTTTGTGGCTGAGATTCTGATATCGCAGTCCTTCACTGTGCTGAGCATTTTGCTTATCTGAAGTTATCTCAAAGAACTATCCTGTATTTTAATAAATAAATCTGTGATTCAGAGATAAGGATTCTTAATTCCAGCCTGGTATTGATGCCTTCCTAAATGGAAGAGCAGATTTCCAGCAAAGCCCATCAGCTGTACCTGTCTGTGCTTACTGCCGTTGTTTTAGGTAACAGCCAGTGCTGCCTAAGAGCACACAGGCACGACCAGAGATAGAGGGGTTGGGGATTTCCAGGAGCAGTGATGGCGATGCCGGCTTAGACGGTGCACTGTCATGAGCACAGTTATTGCCCAGGAGTGGCAGAAGACAGTTCCAATACAACAGTAATTCCCCCCAGCTTTTAATTTTGCCGTTCTTACAGCAGTTCCCCCCGGTCATGAGACTGAGGGAGAAGGGCTTTTTTCTGTATCTGTTGGGCCCAGTAATTTCAGCGTAAGGCATTACTCATCACGAAAAGAATTAATTAACATACAAATTGCATCATCATTTACTGAGTCTTTTGGTGGGGAAAGCAATATCTCTGTTAAAACTGTGTCATTTGGAAAAGTCAGGCATAACAGACCTGCGTTTTTGTTTTTAACTACCAAAGCTTGAGTTAATTTTTTTGGTGTCGTTTTATTACTCGGTTGGATTCAGAAGTGTCCTCCTTTCAGATTTTGCTGGTTTGTGTTAATTCGTCATGCTAGCACTGCACTTAGTGTACCTTTTCTTTTTTCCCTTCTCTCACAGCAAATGAAGCTTGCGGCTGAGTCACTGAAGGAGTAAACATGAAGGAACGAGGATGACTAAAGCAGTCACATGTGAATGCAATGTGGGCACTTCTTGAGCGTTTGTTTATGATGATGATGTGTAGCTCTCAGAGTGTGCACTCTACCATCTATTCAGTAGGTGGCACCTGCTTATATGATATTTGGTAAATATTCTTTGCCTGACACTGTAAAAAAAGATATTTTCTCCTGCTCTCTTGCTTTCTTATATGCAACTGTTCATGAAGTTAACACCAAATAACACTCCAGCTTATGCTAGGTCTGGTTGAAATCTGCCAGACTCACTGTGCTGCAAGTGATTGAAAACAGATCCTGTGAGTAAGCATCCAGAAGCTAACAAGAGTTTTCAGCTGCAACTTTGTTAAAGAAAAAAATAGAAGGTAGACTGGTATTTAATTCACAGTGTACGGTCCCCTTTGGGCTTATTGCCCCTTTTGTTCCTTTATTACAATAGCTAATCAGTCCTGTATTATTTCAAAGACTTGCTTATTAGCTACTCTTTGCACATAGCAAATTAATTTAAGTATTTTATGGATTGCGTAATGAAATACATGGTTGTTCCCTATATGATCTGAGAACTAGTTAAATATTATAAAGTATGCATTATATACTCCTGTGTGCTAGTTATTTAAATAAGCCCCAGCTAAAATCTGTTCAAAAGCTGCGTAAAAAGCATTCAGTAGGAGGCAGATTGCTGATCAGTAATTTATGAAGTGTATTTATTTTTCAATTTACATTAGATCTTGGTATCACTTCCTTGGATCTCAAACTGCAGTATTGTATGAATGAATCTTCTGGTTAAATGAACTGATAGTAACAGATCAATTAAACTTGATACTCGATATACCAGTACTCGTGTATGAAGTGAATATCTGATTTTTTTTCTTGCATTTCACAAAAAGGTAGGAGCGTTTCATTGTTTTCTGACAGTACTAGGACCAAAATCTACAGTGTTTGTTCCTGTGACCTTGAGACAGTTTATTTTCTCCTGCTGTGACCTTCATCTTTGGTAGATGTAACTTACCTATATGTGATACTTGCTGGAATTCTGTCTGGAAAAATATGTTGTTACAATAATTAAGGTATTTGCCTACTTTGCACATTTCAGATTTCTGCCACAGGGCCCCCACAGCAGAGTAATAGAACTAAGCCAAAATAATGTATTCTGCCTGGAATTTAAAATTAACATTTCTCAAACTCTGCGAGCATGACCCAGTAAGAAACGACTCTGTTCCCTTGGGAAGAGGAGCAAAAAACTGTGCTACAGCGGCTGTCTCTGTTCTTGTTTCTCCCACTGCGCGTCCCCCACACTGCTGCTATTTCGGGGGTATCTCACAGGCTGCTGCTGTTTCACAGCCTCTTCCTGAGGTGGCGGTTGCAGGGTTGTGGCTGCACAAGCTCTGCCCTGAGCAGCCAGCAGGGATCTCTGAGGGGAGCATGTCTCCTTTCCTATGGTGCTGTAGAGATCCCAAAACCAAAGCTTTTTTGAGGAGGGGACTACCACGTTCTCCATGAAAGCTCCCCAGCTTTGCAGTTTCTTGCCCACTTTGGTCTGAAGTAGCTCCTGTTTGTTTAAGTTTTACTCGTTCTGCCTAGTCAGTGCTTTTGAGTGAACAGTTCAGAAGAAAAATCTGTGGGAGGGGTTCCTGGTGGAACATGTTCTTGTGAGCTTGTCACTGCCATTTTGAAGGGATTCTGCTGGTCTGCTAATTTGTGCTGGTTTGTGAGCGTAAAGTTGGTGTGTTTGTTTGTTTTGCTGATGGCAACTGTATCAGGTGTCTGGAATAATTTTCTAAGATGGGTTAGAAAAGGAATCAAGTCGTGTCTCAACTGTGATCATGTGAAAAAAATAAGTAGAATTCTGCAAAACTGATGTTGTGGTTGTCCTTGTGGTCCTTTCATTCTCCTGTTTTCTGTAGCCTAACAGGAAAATCTCTAGTAAGGTTTAAGTACCTGGTGACATAAGTAACGTTAGCTGCTGCCCTTGCCTTGGGCAAATCTTTCACTTCTGCTTAGTTTCCTTACCTATAAATGGGGGTAATACTGTTCTTTAGGTGGATTCTCCACCTAAAGCTAGTAGGTATGGAGGAATTGTGACCTTCCATAGTGTGAGTGAGTAAGAAGTAGGGGAATCCTTTGTTTTATAGGGATTAGAGTTTGTTCTAGATACTGGGAGAACTCTTGTTTTAGCGTCACAAATGCTACACAGTCATGACAGAGAGTGTTTCTGTCCTCAAGAGCGTACACTTTAGCTTGCTGAGATATGTTACCTGTATATTACCAAGTAATACTTTGTCACCGGACTGAAATTTAGCTCCTATTCCTCTGTATGCTGTTCTTTGCCCTTGTACTGAGGGAGTGCTGTGTTTAAAACATACTGGTTTAATGCCGGGGTTTGGTTTGTTTTTTGGTTTCTTACATTCATGATGTCATCTATTGTCATTTCTCATTTGAGAGAAAAAATGTTTCTGTCTATGCTTCTGAATGTCTTTGTATTGTTTTCTTTCTGCTGTAGGTGCATCTGTAAAAATTGTGGGATGCTAGGGACAAAGCTTACTGACAAAAACCTGTTGTCAGATGAAAATATGAGAATAAGATCCTTACGAGTAACTGCCATTCACAAGCTGTGTAATCTGTATGTCTGTTCCTAGTCTGGGTAACTGTGTCCCCCAGGCACATGGGAGTGGAGACTTTACTTTCCCATTGTTCTCAGGCCACCCCCAGCACAGAGCTGACATACAAGGCCAGATCCAGTTTTTTCAACGTGCAGTTGAGAAGGGCAGAGTGGGCTACAGGGGAAAGGGGCAAGTGCACTGAAGTGGAAGGAAACGAAGGCACCTAGATCAGAGGCGACTGGTTGCCAGTAAGTGTCTTCTGTCTCCTTCCTTGGGGTCAGCGAGCAGTTTGTGTACAGCGATAGCTGAAGCTGCAGCTCGGGCCCTTCAGGCAAATAGTGGTGGGTTTACGCAGGGGTTGTGGAAAGTGCGAATGGGCTGGTTTATGAGCGTAAAGCTTATGCTCTGCCTGTGCCCCCACTACGGGCAGCGAGTCCGTCCCAGGAGGTTCATGGCATGGTCCATTACCCAACTAGAGAGACCCTTAGACCTCAGAGACAGCCTTGGCTCTGGACCTTTCAGGAGTGCAGGCAAACAGCCTTGGGTGTGCGGCAGTTCTTCCAGTGCCCGAGCCTAAGAAATAAGTTCACCTCTGGTCTCAAGCTTTAGGGAGGAACCTAGGATGAGTCTGGTGGCATCCTGTTTGGGAAGTCAACTGTGTGGGAGTAGCCTGTACCTATCTGTAAGGCTTGAATTTTACACATCACCTTAGCAGCAGTGGTAACAACCAAGACCACTGTTTTTAAGGAAAAGGCCAGTCATAAATAATTTACTGGTAATACAAAAGTTTTCTCATCAGGTGTGTTGTGAGCCACAGGTCTAATTGTGTGGCCCAGAGGGATCTGCTGACTCAGGATCTCTACTGTACTTGCTGGACTGCAGCAGCTCCCATGAACTTAAGGACAGTGGAAGAGGAAAACATGGGAATCATTACATGAGGAGAGGTTCCTCTGTAAGCAGGCACGCAATTCTGGGTATTTTTGCTTACCTCGACCAGAGGGAATCGATCTCGAATCTCATTCAGGAGGACTTGCACTGACTGAGAGTTTACTTCCTTATTCAGATAAGCAAAGCCAGTGGGAACCATGCCTCCTACCGCCAAGTGCTTTCTTCAGGAAAGCTCTCCCATCCATGCCTCATCCAAGAGTCGGAGGGGTGAGTGCCAGCATCAGGCTGGAGCTGACAGCAGAGGCTGGAGCTGACAGCAGAGGCTGGTGACTCACCTGTCAGCCCTGAAGACTGATGCCCTTAGAGAGGAGGGATCTCTCTGCACCCCGCTGCTCAATATAAAACACAGTGGTGACAGCATCTGTCATCACTGGTGTGATGAGGGCGATCCTGGGTACGGTGTAAGAGCGCTCGTCAGCCCTTCCTGCTAGCTCCCGGGTCTGCAGCACTGAGCCGAACCTCTCCCAGGCCTTGGGCACTGAAGCAGTGTGTGCAGCACACAGGAGCCCAGAGAGAAAAACAGATCCTTCCCTCCTGCCTCCCCCAGCCCTGTATTTCTCAAGAGAGAGTAGTGAGGGGGAAGAAGTTACACAAGCGTTTGCTGAAATTAATTGCTAAGGAGATCTGACATGACATGTCTGAGAGCCTAGTGCAGTCCTTACAAAAAACCCATGCTTTTCAAGTTAAAAGTCAGTCCTCTAAACTTGCATTTTTTCATATGACATAAGTCTTCTACCATCTGGGAAAGTAAATAGAGATCATCCTTTTTTCCCCCTAGTATAACAGACTTCACTTCTTCACGAATTCAGGGTTCTTGACTTCTAGAAATTGATGTCATTTGTAATACACACAGATAGGCCAAACTGAGTCAACTTGTTACAAGTAATTAAAATTGTAAGCTCAAAAAAACCCAGTAGCCAGAGCCTCTGCTTCAAGAAGGGAGCAGGGTAAAACAGCCACAGAGACATTGCCCTGGAGAAGGGCTGCCTGGCTGTCCCTCGAAACACGCTACTGACGTGACTTCAGTGAGGGAACCTCGCTGGCTTCAGTCAGTAGGCAACTAAACGAGTGAGTCACTGTTACGCTTTTCCAAGTACAGTCACGTCAAGGTGTTATTACTCAAACACCTTTTATTGAAAGCAAGTCATAATCTGGAATTTGCAACAGACAGATCTGTTCCGATTCATCCACATAAACTTAACCATGGGAAAGGCTGTTGGGGTGGCTCGGTTGTCTCCAACGTTTGGGACGTGCTAGGCTGTCCCTGTTCTCTGTTTATTGCCAGCCAGCCATGTTGGGATTTCTCGATATCTGGCTAGCCCATTTCTTTATTAGGTAATGAAAAATTCATTAAAAAAATTGGACCTGTGAGTACCAAGATGTTATTGCTGGGCTTTGATGTCTTAAGAAAGAGGAGGGTAGTACCAGATTTGTAACACCGTTCCTCGCTCAGGCACAGTCACAGCTCCCCCCACCAAGTTCTTTGGCTGTTCCTTGCCTGCTACTGCCTCCACCCCATTGTGCATTAACCAGCACCGGGAAGCTCACCAGCAATGGCAAGGTCCCAGCTGCAAAAGCCTGTGAGTACAGCTTTGCACAACTAGCCAATCATAAAGTAATCATACATTAATTGCATATAATTACATAACCTGTTAAATGCCATTAATCCCTCTAAGTGTACCAAACGTCCTGTGTCCATACGATCTCTGCCTGGTTACAGCTCATGTTTCATGAGCAGTTAAAATCACAGGCTCTGTGTTAAATCGCTGCAGAAGGTTGTGCTGACCTGCTCCAACCACAGGTCACCAGAGACATCTCTGAGGGTAAACCGGTAACAGGCACGAGAAGGTACCAGAAACCACCTGCTCTCAGTGCGCATGCTGGCAGGGCAAAATAGGCAGAACATGTTCCAGAAGCACTGGCTAGCGCTGCTACCCTCCGCAGCCTGAGCCGCTTTTCACAGTACCATGGGAAAAAGGCAGCAGTAAGAAGCATTACTCTCCCAACTACACATTAAGGTGCAGCAGTTTGTAAGTGACAGCAGTGAGAGCACGCGCCTGGATTTCAGCTTAGGTATTTCAGCTGTTCTCTTCCTTCTGTACCGACATACATACGTACTTTTAGACTAAATGTTCAGGAGCAGATGTTTCTCCAGCACGTGGCAGTCTAAACACTGCAATGTGGGACAGAGTTGTAAGATGTACTCTGTGAAGCAGCTGCAGTAAACACATGGAATTAACTCCCAGAATCCTGTTACTTGTGACAGCACAACCAGAGCAGAGCATGCAGAGCTGTGTCTTGCACTGTGGTTTTAGATCTTGGGCCGTTTGGGTGACGATAGCTTTTTCTTAAGGTGCCCATCTTTTGGTGCAGTCAGCATGCTCCAGTCCCCACTGGTGATGTGTATCAGTGCTGATGCTAACATTTTATTTTTTTTTTCCACTATTACCCATTTTACATTGCAAAGAAGAATAGTACTGGGTTAGGTTTGGATGAAAAACATTCAATCTATACTGGTGAAACTTCCAACTCACATACATACACCTTCACAAGAACAACAACAAAAAAATACTAGTTTACACACCACCTATGCAGATCTGCAAACAGGTATACAACCGGTCGTTTCATCTAACAAGAAAAACCCGAGACAAGTAAAGCACCTTACTTTCCCCAAGAGTTACAGCAGGGCTGGGTGAGGTGTCCCTCCCATGACTGTAACGGACAGAGGTGTGGCCAAGATAAGACTCATCTGACTGACTCGGGCACATGCACAGCAAATATTTTAACTGAGATTTTGAGACCCATCGTATTCTGTATCCCAGAGCTGCCAGACACCAGCTGCCAGAACAGCACTGGGTTTGCTCAGATGGTAAGCCGGACAAGTGTATCATCGAAAGCATTCTCTAGTTGAACAGCAGATTATAAAGTTCACTAAACCACTTAAATTAGTCTAAGTAAGTTCTGCCCAAAAACCAGCAACCTCAACCTTTAAACAAAAAGCTATTCTAGTGGATGACAACTTTTAAGCCCAAATGAACAAGTCTGATCTATGCGAGAGAATGCCTGGAAGTCTGCAAACCAACATGCATCCACACACAAAGTTGTATTTTTTCAAGGCAACCGAGCTTATATGTCTACTGCTTTCTATTCTAATTTATTACTCTACTCAGCACGGGCTGCAGCACGCAGAACGCATGCCCAGCAAGTGTGTCTCCAGAAGCTCTGGCCTCCACTGTGCTGCAGCATGGGGGAAGGGGCCAGGAGTTTGTGCCGCCCTTACACAGTGAACACCAGGAGTAACAAGCCGCACTGACATGCAAATCATAGGTTATGCATCAATCAAGATATCACTTTTATTAACTGGATTTTCCATTTCTGTCGCACACCATGAATGTTTATACAATGAAAAAGCCAAACATTGCTGGAAGCAATAAGATCAGCTGATATTTCTGTACCCTCTTAACACACACACATGGATTCTTTCGTGGTGAGAAATTCTTATATTTCTGTTCATTAATTCTGTTTATTTATACTGCTACTCTTAAAATTCTGTGTCAAGATTGTCACATCTTAAATACAGATTAAGTTCCTAGAGGTACATTTTTTATATATATATTTATATACACACATACAGAAAAATACAAGACTAGTTGTTTTTCCACAATATTTAATTTATACACTACTGTAACTATATGCAACTTTTAAAGACACGTTAAGGGGTACAAGAAACTGTTTACTTGCTCTAAATAGTTTGGTCCAATATTATCTTAATGTAGTGGTTATTCTCGCCCTTCCTTTTACGTGACAACATAATACAACATACACCACATGCACAATCATTCACCTGTCAACAGATGGAGAAAGGACACCACTCAGACTAACATTTGTACACCCAAAGGTTCAACCAACCACACACAACTATAAGGCTATGATACAACTATGCAGCATAAATGGTCAACACTGCTGTTCTAAAGTGAGCACCATATATACAGTTGTATATAAAAACATTGGAAACAAAATACACCTGGGGTTAGTTAAAAGGTGCCATTCCAAGGCTGTACATAATATCAGGAAAGAGTATTTACACTACTTGGAAAAAAGCTGCAACAAATAAGTTTATTGCCAATGCCCTTTATAAACTTGTCTCCTACTTGGATGTTACGCTCACTGTCTGTGAACCACACATCTCATTTCTGGCCCTTGGTAAGATCCCTGCTCAAAAATTTCAATCAAATATGTTCTATGGCTTCACCCACACATCTATTCTTGTAGCTTTCGATTTATAAATATCACGCTGACTAAACCGCAACTAGAGTTTAAAACTTAAAGAAGGAAAACACTTATCATTCGCCTTGTTTAGAAAGCAGAATGTAAAATCCCCGACTAGGCTAGCCAGTAAGAATACCCCATGCAATTTAGACTCTCTTAGTAAAGTCCTTCACTCATCATCAAGAAGAGCTGTCATGAGCTGTAGAAATTATGACCAAGCATAACGCCATTCTTTGGTGCTCTGCTCACTCTGCGGTGGACGTGAAACGCATTGTATTTGACTATTCTGCACATGTTACAAGATGCTCAACAGTGTAAACTCCTCCCAGACAGCCAATGTGTGCCCAGGGTGCTGCTACATAATACCACCAGTTTCACTAGCATTGCTTAGAAGACCCAGTGCACAGCATGAAAAAATAAAACATTCTTGCCCTTCCCAAAACTAGGAATCTGCAATATATTTTATTCTAGATAATAAAATTCCACAAAGTTAATTCATCTGGTCAAAAGTATCCTTTCGTACAGAAATACTCTAAATCAAGACCTTGCCACGGCAATGGGAAACCCGACAGAAAGGCTAAAAGCTGTAAAATAAATACTTTCCTATATGCTATTTTAAATTGACTTCATGAAAAAGCATTATTACTGAGGGAAAATAAGTGGTGTACATGTGGGGAACAGCAGTATTTTAAGTCTTAAAAACAGTAATAATGAGAAAAATGTAAATGACAATAACAATTTCCATTTGAATCCAATTACCTAAAGGTTTTCCATCCCTTATTGCCTTTTGAAATCTCAGGGAGGGGAGGAGAGGATAGGGGAGAAGGTTTACAAGGTAAAAACCTAAAATATTAAGTGTCATGATATACTAATAACAAAAGTAATTCATACAAATACTTTATTTTCAGTTACCATGTAAAAACTCAGAAGTAGACTTAATAATTTACCTTTGTTATATTAAAAAAGAAGATTGTCTGCTTGTAATATTAACATATTTCTATGGGAGAAAGCTGCCTTACAAATCTACTTGCCTTTTTTTTAAAAAAAAAAAAAAAGAAAGAAAACTGCCTCTAGCAAAACAAGATCTTTTCAGTTTGATTTTTGAGCCACAACTTTATCCATATTATAGCTTAAGACAAACAGGTGTGGGTTTAAAATCATATTTCAAGATCACTAATTTTCAGTGCATCTTTGCTTTGTACAAGCCTTGGAACATCTGAAAGCTCCCTGAAGAGTTTTCAGCATCAAAACATTATTGCTTTGGTTCTGTTTCAGACACATAGAAGTATGCCACATATCACATATTTTAGTTATCACAGAAGGTCAGAACAAGAATTAACATTTCACAAGCAAACAAAAGCTTCTCTCTCTAGTTTAAGTGCAGAACATGAAACTTCTAAGTGCTCCATTTACATTAGGATCCAGATATTTATTTTAATTTAATCCAGATCTTCCATAGTAAAATTATAAATGTAAAAATTACACAATAAAATATTGTTTTGTTGAAAAAGAAAAACATATCGGCTAGCAGCATGCAAAGACCATGCATTGTCATACCATCAAGCAAACACAAAATTAAAGTGTAATAAATAACTGCTCAAAGCCCACTTAAAAATCTTAAGACAATAAAAGGGGGTCTGTGACAAGGTGTGCACAGCTCTGAACAGGAAGAATGATGCTGTCAAGTAGATCGAGCTATTAAAGTCGGGTCGTTGTCAAATGACATGACAACAACTGGTCTGACTGGAGGTACACAGCAGCCCCTCCTTTGGGTTCCGCTGAATATTCACAGATATCGTCTTTTCACAGAGAGGTAGTTGTAGCACATTGTTTTTCAAGTTCCTGTTCTTTATGCGTTCCAATTCATTTGCTGTGTCTGACATTTGGTCAGAAAAAAACTTTAGGTTGCCCAACGATGAAGCCTGGTTTGTGCTTCCGCTGGAACTTATACACATTTTCCATGTTGACTTCTCCTGTACTTTTACACTGGAAAAGGACAGATTGTTTTGAGGATCAATAATGTATTTAGTGCTGCTGTGAATCTGTGAACCTAGGCAAAGGCTCATTAACTTCAGGCTTTCAACCAGTTCCCCTGCACTTCTAGACGATAGCTGCATTGAGTTCCCGGATCCAGCGCATCTCCGAGTGGAACCTGAAGTGTTGTTGGTGCTACCACTGGAGCTACCGGAGGGACTCCCCCCACCTTTGTTGTTATCACTTGGGCTCGTTTTGTCTACCCCTCCGTTTCCATTACTTGGTTTGCTTTGTCCACCACCATCTCCTTGGCTGCCAGGTGGCCCTTCGCTGCTATCCCGTCTATGCCAAGAATAGGTAAACCCACTATCTTTGTCTAGGCGTCTCCTACTTTCTGAGTCGTCATCGCTTGTTTCTGAGCTACTGCAGCTAGAGCCCCGTCCCTGGCTTTTCCTCCTGTGATAGCGTTTATGCACTGTGCTAGGTGAAGCAATATTCATTTTTAACCTGCTGAGCTTTGGGGGTAAGTTCTCATCCATGTCAAACTCATCATCTGACTCGCCCTCCTCAAAGATTTGATTGAGGACTGGTGCACTCTTTCTCGAAGTAAGACGATTTGTAACTGAAGGCTTACGGCGCAGAACAACTTGAGTAGAAAGAGAAATAGGTTTCTTATCTTCTTCATCCTCCTCTTCATCTTCCTCTACTCTGAATAAGCACTTGCGGCCACTTGTAGTGGGTTTTAAGCTCACCGATGGGACTGCTGAAAGTGCCGGTCCAGCTAATTCAGGGATATCTTCTTTCTTTGCTGAATCACCAAGGGCCTTGCTTCTGTGGCCATTGAGAACATTCTCAGCCGTGCGAGCCGGTGACTGAGGAACAGTTGCATGGGAGAGAGGAGAAGCTGTAAGGTCATCCTCCAGATCTTGAGGTACATCGATTTTTGTTGGCCATGACTGCCTACATAAACAATTATAAAGGATAAAAGAAAAGTTAAATCATGGCAAGTATTTCCGAACATGTAAGAAAACATAAGATCTGCACAACAGAAGCACAAGTACTGTCACACAGATTGGCCTGCTGGGTGGCATGTTTGTAAGTAACAGTACTGAGTAACTGAAGAAACAGAAGCATTCTCAGAGAATGTGCATTCATTTAGAAATGCTATTATTTGAAAGAAAGATCATATATACAAAAGCATAGTTTAGAAATTATGTTGGTTACTGTCAAATGAAATCTTAAGATTTCACTGCTCTCAGAAAATGAATTAAGCAATAAAAAACTTTAAATAATTGCATCTCAGAGAAAATAATCTGAAGTAAGTACAGAGCCACCAGTACCTAGAGGAAGATACAAGCTGACTCAAGCGTACCTTAAATAAGATAGTATTGCAAACTACTTTTAATCTAAAGCTTCTGTTATTTTTTCCCAGTATTCTTAATATAAAAATTAGGTTAGAATTAACATGAGCGAGACTGAAAAGTTGAGTCAGAAGAAACATTCTCTCATTTTCAGTAAGTCTCATTCAGACTAAGCTCTATTCTACAAAATCCCCTTTAATTTTAAACACAGATGAATTGAGATCATACATTTATTTGTCCTTAGCTGAGCAACTGGACTAATACAGCTGCATGAATTCAGGACTCAAGCTGCTTAAGAATATGACACTTGACTAAACTGCAAATCCAAGTTCAAAATACATGACTGTGTACTAGCATTGGCTCAAATCAAAATGAAAGTAACACTTGAGTGTAAATCAGTTTTACAGTTAGCATCTGATGCCTTATCTCCAGTATCTAAGCTAGTACCTAATGATCTGTATTTTACTTTAAATCCTAATATATATTGTAATTTTCCCATAATGCACACCAAATAAACTAAGAACAAAGACTGTCAGTCTTTATTCCCTCTCTGTATTTTGAAAGCCTAATCCAAGACCAACACCTTAACACTGAATAATTCTTCAATTGCTTCACTCAGCATAAGCCCCATATTTCTTGTGGAGACCAAGAAATTTTTTCTAACCTCTCAAAGTAAGAGTTAATTTTTAATTTAAAAAAGTTTGCCAGTCATTTAACTTGACATAACTAAAATACTCTTAACATACTGCATGAAAAGTTGTAGTAGAGACCTCTCTTTACATATGGATAGCATTACAAGACATTCCCAACCATATTTTGGGTGTGCCAAAAGAAAGGGCTGTAGCCCAGTTTAGAAGCAACGCGTAGGAGGAAAGTGGGAAAGGAAGCAGAGAATGTTTCGCACCAAGCGTGACCCCAGATATCTGCTTGAACAGCCTGCGTACGAAAACGGAAGGATCATACCAACTTCCTGATCTCTGCTGTGTTAAGAGGTCAAGCTGAAGAAACAAGGAAAGCTCGCACACCTCTTTGCTATTCTTACTCTAAACGTGTTCTTTTTAAGGTTTAAAGTTAATGGAAGCACCTACACTAGGACCGCATTTCCTCAAGGCTCCCTCTGTAACAGCTGGATAGAAAAGGATCCTGAAGTGTGAGATGCCTATCTACACAGGGAACAATTGACAACCATCTTCCCAATTGTATGAACTTTGAAGAAGAGTACTTTATTAAAGCCAACATTAAACTCATCAAGCCTAACTGCAGACTTTGTTTTGAAGTGCTAGTTTCAGTTTTGCTTAACAAACCAGCAATACAAAAATCCACCAGGATCCTCTTAGGACCTGGCTGCCAACACACCCGTGTAAGCCTGTGTAGTCCGTTCCCTAGGAGGAGCTGCACAGGCTCCCTCCTGTCTCCTTGGGCACTGGGAGCTGCCGGTGCCCTCCCACCAGTTTCCCTCCAGTGAGGGGCTCTGCCTCGAGGGAGGCCACACAACCAGCAGCTCCGACCCAAGCTGTCCAGACAAGAAGCGGAGCCCAAGCTGTGGTCCTCCTTGGTTTGACACTGGCATCCTCCCTTAGGCCCCAGCTGACTCCAGAAACACTGGGAACCACTGACCTAGTTTTCTGATGACTTGTGCCATGCTGGGTATTTTAAACACAAACAACTGTCTGTGATTAACAAATAGGACTTAAATAAATTAGAAACGTAACTACAAAAGTGACAGAAAACGAAGATCTAAATCTTTCAAGAATTTACCATGCTTTAAGAACAGACTGGTTTGTCAGCAAAAAAAAGGAAGAGAGTTCTGTGGCTGTCACAATAAAGGGTAAATATAGTATCTGACAGTACTGTAGTTTCCAGGCAATAAACCTCCCCACTACAGTATGTTTATCTCTTATAGCAGCCCATGTTTGCATCCCTTCCCCCCCACCTCCCCTCCATTCCCAGTAGGCCTGAGGGGAGAGTGAGACAGAAGGGAAGCTCCAGGTTGCAAGTAATTTAAAAAAAAAAACAACAAAACTCTTTTGAAGTCTCAAAATCAAAGTAATGCAGGACTTTGTTGTCTCTTCCATGAGGTCATTCTATATAAATACTTTGAATTTAGAACCACCATGAAGACAAGCAATAGCTACCTGAGACCATTAAGGGCAAGAGTGCCTGAGTTTATGCAGATGCCCTTTGTCATGATTCATACTCATAAGGCAGGCTTTAAGTACTCCATTCAACTTTACAAATTCATATCAAGATTTAGATGGAATGAACTTGTTTGCTCCAGTTCCTCATATAACTGGAGCAGCTCTTCTACTGCAAGAGCGACACTGATGCAGAGAAAAAAACAAAACAATTTAAATGCAGACTTTGTAGTTTTAGAATTTTCATTTGAAGTTTTCATTTCATGCTCTGCTTGGCTTTCTTTTTCAAAAGAAATTGACATAAAAAAAGAGGATGGTCCATTAAGAGAACTGCAGAGTGAAAGTTACAGTATTACCCTTGAAGAGACTTAAGGTCTGTAACACCAAGCTCCAGGCCATTTACGTTCTGTAGGCAACCCTTAGTTGCCTGCAACAATAACTCTTTGAAAGTACTTGTAACCACACAACATAAAATTTCCTACATAAGTGACCATTGAGTGAATGACCTTTTAAGCACAGCAATAAAGTTTCAGTCTACTCTAGTACACAACACAGGCTGGAGTCTCATCTGGAGATGACAAAGATGTTGAGAACCACTGTAAGGTTCAGAGAGAAATAACTCATTATTCAGGTAGACAGAATGGTGTTCAGAACAGACTCCTTTAAAAGCCTCCAAAATCTCAGCCTAAATCCAAGGTAACAACCAATGGAGATGATGTATCTTTAACCTATTTTCCAAAGTGCATGCCCTTAATTTATAACTTATCCATTTTTTTCCTAGATTGAAATTGAGGTAGTAGTATCTGACTTTTGTCAATCAGGCCAAGGAAAATATAGATATGCAGCAGAAGGACACCATAGCATTTATGTCCCTATTATCATTCCTATTAAATGATTTCACATGTGACCTTGCATGAAAGTTGCACAAAGAAACCTTTGGAATGAAAAAGCTATTTTGTCTTTTTCTCCAAATCCTACAGACAGATTAACAACACTGAAGGTAGGCAGCAACTCTAAACATCAGCACAAGCACTTAATATTCTTCTCTCATTAAGAGATTAGCTACCAACAATTGTTATTATTGCTAATAATAGTTACCAATAATATTTTGCCAAAACCTAAAAGGCAAATTTTGAAGAGACTGGAGGTTAGAGAACAAAAATTAATGGAAATGCCTCAGCACAACCTACGTCTTCACTATAAAGTTTGTCAAGATGGGCCAATAAAGATTTTTTTTCAATACCAGCAGATCCCTAGTTGTAGTCTGACACTTAACTCAGGAAATTAAAAACAAAATGTTTAAGAAAAATAAGTGTTCAAAACATGTATCCTCCAATATCAATGTGTGGGTAGAAACTATACTATTCACCTTGTGTTTGTTTTGTTAAAGCATATGCCACTGTAACTGAAAATATGGGATGCTTTGCTAACTGGTTGCAGAGCAAATGGACTGGTTGAACACAGCAATACCAGCTAGATGCCAGAATCCCACTTCCCCCTTTAGTTTTACTGTGTCACAAGCTGAAGCTTTGAAAAATCTCAGGGAACCTTACTATGGGGTTTTTTAAATCATGTTTTTGTCAAACTAAAAAAAAAAAATTAAAAAAAAATCTATTGCCATATCTTTAAATAGGTGATTAAAGCAATTAATTCAACAGTTTTCCTTAGACAACAGGCATATCAACTGATATTAAAAAGAACACAACCTACAGGTGTTTGCTCTAAGCTTGATTTAGGGGATGTTCAACCCATTTAAAAAAAAAAAAAAAAATCAAAGCTAACAACTAAACCTAACATCAAATCCAGAATGATTTCTCATTTACAACTAATTCCCCATCAACATGTTTATGGATTATGCAACTAATTTTTTTTCAGGGATTTATATATACAATTTGTATGAGGAACTGAAGGTCAATGAACATGCCCTTTCCTAGCAGGTGTGAAAACTTACTACTTCAGATACAGCCTTCAAATTGGTTAGGCATTTCCTGAAAATGGTAGGAATTGAAAATATTATTGGTAACTGATTTCTGAACAGCTTCTGAAGCATCCACAGCACTTTAAAGACATTTAAAATTTGCAATGAATAAGTATTTTACTGTTTTTTAAAAAGAAGTACTTGAGCAATTCAATAATATTCTCATTAAGCCAGCTTAAAAATTTAGATTCCTAAATTCTCACCTGAACTGAGCTTTGATGTTGCTAGGGCTTGCAGATCTGGTCTGAATTTCTTTCTCTTGTTTTTCTCGCAGAATCCTTTCAGCTAGTAAGAAGTAAGTAGCAGTGATGTGATTGTATTTGTTAGTTTCCAATGCCCTAAGAAAAGTACAAAACATGAAATAAACCATACATCAATGGTTTTCTGAAAACTGGACCTGCATCTCGCACAACTTGCTGTAATTCTCATAGCAGGAAGAGTGCCTGAAAGCAGAACTGTGTATTTTTGATGTTTGGACAAGCATGTCTTGGTTTTATATAAAATAAAGAGCCAACAAGTCTAGTACTTTCAACTATAGTTGGATGACGACATCCTCAGAATATCATAAAAAAATAAAGAATTCTTACTTTACTGAACATTCTTTAAATGATAAAATTGTATTTCATTAATATTATGCACCAACGATGGGCTTTCCCAGTGGCACATACAACCACAAAGCACTAATATTTGTTTATGCAACAACTGGAGGAAAAATGTTCATTATTTTAAGGCTGTCGCATTAAGTTTACAGTAAAATTAAATTCATAAGGTAGTAAGCATCATTCAGACATTCTAACAGAAAGGATGCCACTGTTAGACAGCTAAAAGCTTAAGAAGCGAGACTGCTGCTTCCCCCCCTGCCAATGGTAAGCTAGTTAACAGTTTTTCTAGCTTAGAAATTTGGGAGTTTTAATCTATTAGAAGAAACTATGTAGCTTTCTAGCAAGCTCACTCAGTGACAGTTACTATTTTGCATTATATAGATAAAGGAATAATATTCTAAATTAACAAAGATTCAGGTATACTGGAAATGTACTAAGGGAAAAATGCTAGAATTTATCACCTCCAAATATGCATGAGAGATGAAACACAAATAAAAGCATGGATTTCAAAGTAGTTAAATTTACTTAAGATGGCAAACTACCACAGGAATCAAACACTGTTCCAACACATTTTCTTGGAAGTTTTTCCTAAGGTTGGGTCTACTTAAGTATTTCTCATCCTAGAATATCCCATCACAGAGCAAGACTGTAATACTTTGTTTGTTAACCGAAAGGCTTGATATTTAAACATTGGAGTACCCAGGTTCTCAGGACATTCTTTAATCAAAAATGACAGATGCACAAAACAAACTGCATATAGAAAATTTACAACTTACTCCACTATTGTATCTCGGTCTGCAATATCACCAAGAACCATGCGTTGTATTATACTGTTGTGTTCCTCCTCAGACAGATTTTTATATGACACAAGAGGAATATTGTACTTTGTTGCAGGCGATGGGTCGACTCCTTGGAGCCATGCATGGTTTTCAATCTCTTCCAAAGATGCCCTTCGCTTCGGGTCTCTCTGCAACATCCGCGTAATTAGACTGTGAATAAAAAATAAATCTAAACAAAATGCACTCACATGTTTAAAAAGCAGCCATTGTAAGAGCAACGTTAGGAAAAAATTTTCTGCTGTTGGTCCACATAGATCTTTAGAAGTCTCTATAGTAAACAATGTGATGGGAAATAATTTATTCTCAAATACATTCCAAATATTGCTGAACGGAAACAAACAATTTACCTATTAAAAACTATAAATATCATAAACACTCCAGTTTTCATTCACTATGCTTAGATTCCTAACCTGATTTTGCTAGTTTGTTTTTAATAGGTCTTAAAGGGCAACTGTCACAGATGGCCTAGGCTGGTCTGTAAAGTAATAGAAGTATAACTTTCTATTATTGCTGCTGTCAACAAGAATGCGGAATGGCAAGATAAGTAGAAATACTTTATTCTAAAATAGCTATTAGACATTTGATTCTTCAGTGTCCCTGAAAGAACACTGATCTGTTCTATCCATAGAGGGAAAAAAAACCAAAACAAAACACTATCTGGGATGATGAAGTGACAAACCGACTAATGGGTTGATACTGAGTGTTTACAAGTGCCTGAAAGGAAGTGCATAAATTCCCCAAATAAACAGAGAAACACGACTTGATTAGCATAGCACATCTCTGTTCACTTACTAGACAAGAAAAATTCTTGGAGAAGGTATTTTTGGCTTTGCACAACAAACAGAACATGTATATACAGTTTTGGTGCCAAGGTTTCAATGAAAATTTATTGCTCCAACATGTGGAACAAAAGTTCTGTGGTTTTCACATAATGCTTTTTATTGCACTAACTATACTACACCATGCAACTTCAAACTGCAAGGCCACACAAATCACAAAGGTAGTCACAATTTATTTGTATTTTTTAGTGTAAGATGATGTATGGAATTAAAAATGGAGGTTAATTCAGACTTCTTAAAACTCTACTGTAAAAAAAGAATGTCACATACATACTTAGTAGCTGTGGTCTCTGCCTTTACCAAAAGGAAAAGCGGGGTGAGACATGGGAGCCCTGATTTTCTTTACTTTTGTTAACTTTATGACAGAAAGGGAACAAACTATATACTTCGTCTGATTTGTTTTAAACTACACCTGTAGTAAAACCACACAAATGTACCACATGTGCCTCCTGCTTTAAGCTTGCTTATGCAAACCACCAAGAATGCTTTTACTCCAGGCAGGAAGTTTAAACATTCCCAGAGTCTTTTCCCTAAGAAAACCTAACCTATAGAGGACTTGGGTAACTGATCATACCTTGTTGATACATCATGTAGAAAAAGTAGATCTGCTTGGGCCTATAAGCAAATTAGCATTAGCCAATATATTAAGCAAAAGGCTGCAAAAAATAAGTTTCCTGACTTCAGCACAGCATGCAGCGTCTCAAGAGATTTATTTGATACAATTCACTGATAAGAGCTCTCTTTTAAACCTCTTCCTGTATGTCAAGCTCTTCAAGCTGTTGAGAGCACCGATAGCAGCTTTTCCATGTTACTGGAAATGCTAGACACTAATGACAAGACATGAAAACCAGCTATGGCATCATGTTATGCATTAGATTCCCGGACCATACAGACGACAGGTGAATAGAGGAGCAGTCATTATGACCATAGCTGTAAAAATTTCATTCTGTGTCAAATAACAGAATCCTAGATGCTGCCATAGTTTTTTGACTGGACCAAATGCATTTTTCAAGCATTTATAAAGGCATCTGGACTTTCATATTGAAAATTTAAAGATAGTCTATTGCAGATTCAAGAACCCCGCCAAACATTGTAAAATACTCTAAGTGATACAACTGGGGTATATATTAAAAGGAATGAAGAGGTCATTAACTGACAGGGAAATATGGAAAATATTGGAACATATAAAAAAAATAAAAAAGCTGCAGTGAACACTGCAGAAAAACAACACATCAAAATGACTCATGATTCCCAAGTGGCATATGGTATTTGCAGACAGAATATTTTTCTCCCTTGATTGCCTGGAATGTTGATTTGGAGTTGCAATTTCAGTAGGAGATGAGCAAAACTTGCTGTGATATCCTCGGGTTTTAGCAACTTTGTTTTGAACAGAAACATAACAGAAATCTTTACCTTTTTAACCCCTGCCACAAAATACTCTCAGCAACACTTTGTAATTTGTGCAGCAAGAGTGGTGGCCAACGTCAGGCAGTGGTGAGCAGCTTCTTCAATCATTTATAAAATGCATGACAACTGAGACACATGAAAGATACATTGTGTAAAATCAAAATGAAGTTTCACACAAGTGTGGGAAAAACCTATTAGCAAAAAAACATCATGGGATTAATCTTTAGTAAGAAGAGACACAAAGAATAAAAAAATGCAATACTGAAACTACTCAATCGATGTGAAGAAATACTAACAACTAAGCAAAAGCAGTCAGCATAATATCTTATTAACAGGCAAGGAATATTCCACATGCTGATATGGTGTGGGGAACTCCTAAAGGTAATGAGAATCTACTTCTACGAATGCTTCCAAGTTCTTTAGTACTCTACTTACTCTTTACATTCTTTGGACACATGAGGTGGCACTGTGTATTTGCAGTCCATTATCATAGTCAGTGTTTCACTGTCATTTGCTTCTTGAAATGGTGGTTGTCCACAAACCAACATGAAGAGGATGACCCCTAAACTCCATATATCTGTAAATATATAGTACATATTTTAAAATAACTGTTGAAGAAACAGACATAATTATCATCAAAACCAAGAAATATTCTTGAGATGCATACTGGAGTTATTACTGCACTCTTGATTATGAGCATTACTTATGGAATTTGCAATTCCACTGAAGTACAAAATACAGCCGTTTCATTGTTTGAGAGCTTTTATAGTTTTAGAGGAAAAAAGAATTAGAATTAATGACTTCAAGGATGCATAACAGTTTGAGATGCATAACACCTTTGACAGCAAAGTGTTAGATAAAGCTGAAGATAATCTGGTCACTCAGAAGACAAGAATTCATTACCCTTTTCTTCATAGGTAGGCACAGATTATTAAAGAGATTTGTATTCAAAGCACGTTCCTTTTTGAAGGACTACCATAAACTGTTCTTAATAGTGTTTACATGTTACTCTATGAAGTAGAGAAATTACAAAGAAAGTAACTTATTTCAAGGAGACTGAACTAGTTATGTTTTTCCTTTAGTAGTGTTGCTTTAAAAAATTCTTTGCTACCTCTAATAGTAAATAATAAATTACATCATTTAAGTAAAACTACCTTCTTACACCAATCATACTACACAGTGTGGGATGTTTTGTTTTTTTTTAAATATCCAA
Organism: Haliaeetus albicilla; assembly: GCF_947461875.1. Taxonomy (NCBI): domain Eukaryota; kingdom Metazoa; phylum Chordata; class Aves; order Accipitriformes; family Accipitridae; genus Haliaeetus; species Haliaeetus albicilla. The sequence goes on along the minus strand of NC_091484.1, from coordinate 34,035,109 downwards.
ACATAACAATTAACAGTGATCTCTACTATGCCATGGGAGACTTCTTGTTTCCTTCTAATTTCTGCTTGTGTAAAATAAAAAACATTTAACAACTTTCTTGTTCCCTAATAAAATGACATACCAAGAGATGAAAAAGAAGCACTGCTGGGCATGAAGCCCTTTAGTTGGTTTCTACTTACTGTAAAAGCTAATATTTAGTTCAAATCTTTATTAAAGAGTTTACCTAGAACAAAATACTTCACAAGTCTCACTGCATTCAATACAGAAAGCTTAAATATTGAAAAATATTATATTTCATATTGCATAAAAATAAATAACTCCAATATATGCTTAGAGAAAAGGCCATGCTCTTAATCTTCAGCTACAACTGCATGCTCTGGAAATTTCAGTGGCAATTTAGGGTCTTACACCCTAGCATTTCACAGATCTGTACCCAGTAAAACCAAACAAACAGCTGAACTGAAAGAAATGATGAAAAGAGGGGAGAGCAGCTGGCAGTGGTCCTAAGAAGCAGAGCAACCAGCTCTGTCCTAGCAGAGTTTGCAAGAGGGAACCACACTAAGTTACCTACCCAACTGCATCTTGCTTTCTGTAGCCTACTCAAAATACTTGACATGCATTTAAAGCTGAAGGACGGCTACAATTTTATTTAATAATGTAAATCACACACATTCATCCCTAGAACAATCACTCATTTTGCTAGTTACAACCCATTCTTCATATGGCTTAGCTGACAGAGGAATAGAAACACTACATGGTAATTTTCTTTAGAGCTTTAATTTGTAGTAAGTGTATGCTATTAACTCAGACAATTATTTGATTTGTTATGCTTACTAGGGCTTCAATCCTGTAGGTATTGAACATTTTGAGGCCAGTACACCCTATCATGTATACCTGCAAATTCAGCATGACTGTTCACATATTTAAGATTCAGTATGTGTGTTAATACTTTGATAGACTGATGCCAGAAAGCTCAATGTTCTGGAATATAGGATTTTAAAAAGCCTCACAAGACAGAGAGGTACCTAGGAAGTACACCTTTAATTTTGTGAAGCTACTTACATCTTTGTCCTACTATTTAGTTTGAAAGCAGCCAAAAAGTTTTGGTGCATTATCTCTCTCTCACCATGCAACAGATTATAAAAACTCATTTTTTGCAAGCACATAAAACACGTGAATTCATGCATTTCTGTTAACAGCCATCTTTTAGAAATCAATATCCTTCCTAGATTTTTAACTTTGCCTAAACTCTATTGTGTGATATGATCTATCCTAGTATTCTGGTCGATACTCCCCCCGCAATAAAATCCTTCATGTATCCTTTCAACATGAAGTATTTTAGAAGAGTCCATGTAGCAGCTTATTGTAGGTGTTTATTTGAGAAAATGAAAGCATGACACAGCACAGCAAAAACTAAAATAATGTTGATAGTGTGAACGCACAGAACTTGAATGCTCCATTTAAACCAGCACAGGGTTGCCTTAGCTCAGCTACAAAACAAAATTATTTTTCACTCCTCACACCAAACACAGTGTAAAGGACAGTAAGTGTAAAGGAAGTGGTAAAAAAAGCTGACAGAAAACAGGAAACATTAAACAAACTTTCAAAGTAACTTCATTTGAAAGATACAAACCCTGAAAGAACAATGGAAAAAGGGAACTGGTTTATAAGAGCTGGATTATTCACTTGTATTTCAAACTACAAATTATTCACCCAACAGCTGTGTGCAATCCTAAACAAAATAAGACCAGTAACAACAGTATCTTGCCCTGCCCAAATTACCACAAAATTTCACTTTGGCGCTTTAAGACGCATACAATACTGTATGAAATAAAAGTTAGGGTTTTACTGGCAGATCTCTGCAAAAAAAAAGTTTCCAGAACAGACAACAGGAATCCCTGTGGGTTTTGCATTATAAAGTTATTTTGCATGTGTATTGGGTTTGATTGGCAGGGGTTTGATGGCAGGGGAGGGGGCTGCAGGGGTGGCTCCTTCAAGAAGTTGCTAGAAGCTTTCCCGGCTCCAAGGCTAAGCCCATCAGCGATGGTGGTAGCATCTCTGGGATAAAATATTTAAGAAGGGAAACCTGCAGCAGAGAGGGGAGCGGGATGTGAGAGAAACCCCTCTGCAGATACCGAGGTCAGTGAAGAAGGGGAGGAGGTGCGCCTGAAGAGTAGATGCCCCTGCAGCCTGTGGTGAGACGGCAGGCTGTCCCCCCGCAGCTCATGGAGGGCAGCAGGGGAGCAGATGCCCACCTGCAGCCTGCGGAGGACCCCACGCCAGAGCAGTTGGATGCCCCCAATGTGACTCCATGGGAAAGCCCATGTTGGAGCAGGCTCCTTGCAGGACCTGTAGCCCTGTGGAGAGAGGAGCCCATGCTGGAGCAGGTTTTCTGACAGGACTTGTGACCCCATGGGGGACCCATGCTGGAGCAGTGTGCTCCTGAAGACTGCACGCCATGGAAGGGACCCATGCTGATGCAGTTCGTGAAGGACTGCAGCCTGTGGGAGGGACCCACGCTGGAGCAGTTTGTGGAGGACTATCTCCTATGGGAGAGACCCCACGCTGGAGCAGGGGACGAGTGAGGAGTCCTCCCCCTGAGGAGGAAGGAGCAGCAGAGACAACATATGATGGATGAACTGACCCCAACCCCCATTCCCCATCTCCCTGCGCTGCTGGAGGGAAGGAGGTAGAGAAAATCAGGAGTGAAGCTGTACCCAGGAAGGAAAGAGGGGTAGGGGGAATGTGTTCTAAGGTTTGAGTTTTACTTCTCATTATCCTTGTTTTGATTTGATTTGTAGTAAATTAAATTGGTTTGTTTTTTCCCCAAGTTGAGCCTGTCTTTTGCCCGTGACCATAAGTGGTGAGTGATCCCTTCCTGTCCTTGTCTTGACCCACAAGCTTTTCTTTATATTTTCTCCTCCCCATCCCACCAGGTGGGAGGATTGAGCGAGCAAGCCTCATGGCACTTGGTTGCCAGCTGGGCTTAAACCACAACAGCATGTTTTGAAGCCACTTACAGCTTGACATAGGTAATAGTACCAAAAAGGGGAAATCATCTCCTCTTTGTAAAAAGGACACACAAACTTAGGGTTAAAGGTCTTACTTATTTGTACACATCTGTTCTAAAGTTAAATAAGTGACCTGCACTCCCAACATGCAAGTAAGTTTAAACAAGTTGGTTTGCTAGCCTTCAGCATAACTCAAAATCCAAGGTTTAGAACCTGAAGTCTTCAAAGCAGATATTCCAAAATAATGAGTTAATACCCACATATCATTTTGAAATATTTAAAAGATCAACAGTCAAATGACTATAGGGTACATATAGAAGAAATGCTAACATTTGTACCTGATTTATTACGTTTAAGTAATTTTATACATGCAAAAATCAATCCTGTATCTGCACTCTCCACTTTACTGGAGATCCATAGCTGCATATTTTTCAGTCAAATTCAGAAAATATACTGCAAAATATTGAAAGAAATGAAAACGCTTTCTTCCCTTTAGAGACACAATTTTTGTTCACCCACTTAATGTAATAACCACAGTACATTTTGGAAAATTCTTGGTTTCCAGAATAGTGCCATCCGGCCGACAGAGGCAAAACTCAAGATCTTTAAGCACGGCTGTCTTTGAGAAATTAGTAAAGGAGAATCAATCAGAGATTATTTTATTATAGTGCTTATTTTCCAGATTTTATTATTTCCCCAAACAATACACAAAGCCACACACAGGAATGTTCTTTACCATACTGGTTTGTGCTGCCAGAATCAGTGCTGCTCTATTATTCTTTCCTATTAATAAAGAGAAAACTCATCTGTCCTCTGGATCCCAAGGAACCTAAGGAAGATGGAGACAGTTTGCACTCAACTGATCAAGCTTTGATCAACACCTGGTCCGTACACACTGCTCCTTCTTGTGCTGTACGCTGCTGTTGCCAATTTCTGCTCACATACTAGGTGCAGCAAAAGAGGAATAACTGCTTCTGCTGGGGAGATCACTTCAACCAGCAGAGCAGACAATGGCACCTTAATCTTTCATTTCTAAATCCCAAAGAGCATTCTTACCCTATTACAAAAGGGGGTGAAAGTCTCAGTCAAAATCTAGTGACCTGATTTGGTCAAAAGCATCATCAACTTTAAGACAGTTGTGTGAGCAGATTAGAAAGATGTTGGAGCAGCAATGAAGTAAGAGCCTGACATCTCATCAAAGCAAGGCTTCTAGATAGAATAGCATCTCTTATTAGACCAGCTAATAACTGGGGAAAGGGGGAAGAACAACAACTCAAAGTTTAAAGGAACATAAGTTTTTCTTCAGATCTCCACACACTTGGGAAAACATACCTTTTTTTTTTTTTAGTGAAGGCAGCCCTTTTAGTATGTTCTTAGTTTGAGATACCTTATGTCAACATGGGAACAATCCTAGCTGAGACAGTTTCCTGCTTTCACACATTATTAGAAGCTGTAGATACACATTTAAAAGCAACGATGACGACATCTATTTACCTTTTTACCCATTCACTGAATGGCACTGGTTCGCTAAAGGGTTGCACAAGCACCAGAGTAAAAAAAAAACCCACCAACATTCTCATGCAGAACTATATGGGTAGGACCTGAATACAGAGCAAGACTGCTTTTTGAGACCTGTTAAATGGGAAGCGCCATTTAAAAAAAAATCTCACCTTCAGTTCAATTCAAGTATGGCTTGACATACAATATACACAGTGAAGAACTCTGCAGAGATCTACCTCTCCTCCACCTTCACACCCCTGGCATACAATTTTAAGATAATATGTTAGCTATGGTGCTATGTTAATGCCCTCCCCAAAATAATCAGGTTTTAGACAAAACTTTTAGATATTGTAATAATTGTACTGCTGGATAGTTTAACCAGATAAAGGAGCAGGTTTTGTATGCAAAACTACTTCGCTTGGGCCAACAACTCAGCATACATTTTCAGCTATATTTCCTTATCACAGCTCAGAACTCAGGTGCCAGTGCCAATTCTAGATTTGAGACTCTTAACTGAAGGAACATAGGGAAGCAAAGGGTTACAAAAACCTACCTTTAGAAGAGCAGATTTAAACAAGAATTTATTTTTCACAATTTTTTACTACTCTTAGTAATTAGCAGTTGAAGGCTTTATGGACACTTACTTCTCCTCTCCTCCCTGCCAAGGGTCATCTAATTTGCTCTCTTCAGAAAATTGGTGGAGAAGTAGAATTTAGGCCTGACATGCTGCCTGCATTTAGCACACTTATAACTTGTAAAATTCAAATCATTATGGTAAAGGAAGGCACACTCATATACTGGAGTGGCCAGAATCAAGGTCTCTATCAAAAGCACAGTGAAGATCTCAAGATACAATTAGCCTTTAAATTGGGCACTAGTAACTTGAAATTGCCATTGCTATAACAAGACTAAAATGAGAGAGATGAGGACTTTTAAAAGCACTAGTAGCTAGCTGCAGTAGAAAATATTTTATTGTTTTTTAAAGCCATCAAATAATGTTGATCAGGAAAGGACTGTTCAAGCAGGATTCCCAGAACCATGACAACCAGGGCTGTGTATACGGAACTTCCTTACATAACATGAAGTCACTGCCATAGAAACCAAACTACATCATTAGCTGTCTGTGCTACGCCTGTCTTAAACACAGGGCAAACATCTGTTATGTTCAAGTTTGTACACTGCACAACGGACATCCATATTCATCTGCTTAACCACCGAGCTGGGCTTCACAATTTCATTAGCCGTTTATTGCTTTCTGAAGTTCCCGATTTACTCTTAAAATAAGCACTACAGATTTCAGACAGTTACAATTTATGTGACATAGGGTATCCTTATAGCTTGATATTTGCTCAATTTTCTACCATTCCTCAGAAGTCAGACACTTGTTACGCTTTATATATGCTACGTGAATTTGTGATTTTAAGCAGCTAAAAATCCATACTCATTTTGGAATAGACACATTCGCATTTAACTATGTAATGTAAATTGAGTCTTCTTATTAAAGTCATTATTTCAGACCTTGGTGGGAAAAAGACTTTTTTTCCTCCCAACTTAAATGTAGAACTGCTTAACAGTTTACACAGTGTAAACTCAGTTTACACAGTGTTTACTCAGTTGATAAGACAGATCTTTCTACAGAAAGTCTGCTTCTTCAGAAGTTATTTGTAATATTGAGTAAATTTAGTCAGGTTTTACACATTTCTGATTGCAATGTTTACTATAACAGCTCAACATTACAGTTATCTTCTACTAGAAGCCACTTAAGCAAAAAGAAAACAAATCAACTTTTATGGAGATGACAAATGTTTACATGTTTATTTTGCCACTGCAGAGGTATCAACGGACTGTGGATAAATGAAGGATGGAAATGGACCACAATTTCCAGCATCGTGGGCACTTACTCTAACCACTATTTTAAGACATTCTCTTTAATGTCATCAACACTGCTGCTACAACCTCTTCAGAGCAGATTTGTGGAAGAAAGCCCAATCCATAGAAACCTGTTGAAGACAAGCCTTGAAAGAGACTCAACACATCAGCACTTCAATAGCAAGTTCTTCTATGCAAAGCTAATTAGCAAAATCTAATGTAAAGATCATCAGCATCTCTGCACTCTGGGCATGTTCAGGGCTAGGAAGCAACTGGGCAATTTGTGAAGACTGCTGTTTTGAACTCTGACATGAAACCCCATCATAAACCACTTTATTTGGATTGGAATTTATGGGTGGACCTTCACTGGGCTCAGGAGTAGGTACAGGCTGATAACTCGTGAGGGTAATAGTGGTAAGCATGGTTGTTACAAGTTGAAATTTAAGATCCTGTCTGCAGCTTAGGCTATGGAAAATAGAATGAACACTCAAATTTATAGCATAGCTTCACATAATTGTCTGAAGAGCCAAAACACAGTTTAAGAGTAAAAATTCATATGACAAGTCAAACACTGCAGAAAATGAGAACCCTATTAGAAACAATGATGAAAAATTACATACTATGGTATAAAAGGATAAAAGTTGGTATCATACTACAGAATTGTTTGAATGGTGCCTGTTATATTGCTGATATACTTGTGCTTCAAACAAAGAATAAGTATTTCCACCCTTGAATAAGGTAAAAAGCTTACAAAAGTTGCATCCCTTGCATAAAAAGTTAGTAGCAAAATAGCATAGAATAATTGTGTTAATAATTTCACCATTTCTGTGCATCAAGTATTTTTACACTACCACGTGCACAGACTGCTGGCAAATCTGGAAGATGCTCAGACTGGGCCAGTTGTAAAATTTGAAGAGTAGGGGTAAAGAACAAAGATTACTTTTTCATAGACACTCAATTTTTAGCTGATTGAACTAGTCTTCCATTCTTTAACTTTTAACAAAAAAGGCTTTAAGTAAACTTGTGTACTGACCTCTCTAGTTTTCAGAGATGCCATTGTCTGTTAATTCAGCTTTTTTTTTTTTTTGGTCTTTGTCAAATGAGAGTTATATTTCCCTTGCAGAAGGCTGAGGAAGAGATCATCCACAATCAATGCTAACACTTTCAAAATTAACAGGCAGAACTGGGTTTTCTCCTTGGTTTAAAGCACTACAAATCCAATTAAAATTACTATTAGAACACATAGCAGACAAGAGAATTAGGAAAAACCTTTTCCTTCCCTCATCCCTCCAAAAAAGAGCATAAATAGCAAATGGCATTTAGCAAATTATTTTCATAATTAGCTTATCTGTCTGATGAAACAGTCTGTTCTATATATTTTTATTTGACTAAGACATGATCATCAGTAACTAGTAGTATCTTTGGAAGCAATTCTTATTTTCATTCAATCTGGCAACTAGTACTTATTTTTCCCTGAAGACAATAGCATGGGGTTTGCTGGTTGCATAAAACTATTAAAATACAGACAAACAGTTGTTCTTTATTTTTTAGAAAATACTGCATCTCAAATTTCAGTAAGGATATTTTAACAAAAAAATACCACCATTGAAAGGTCTTACTGAACACATGCCACTGCCTTTATTCCAAAATAGCCTGTTTTACTCTGATTCATCAATTCTGCATTTAGAAATGCATTCTTTCTCCTTTGGTTTCTGTTGCTTAGCCACATTTCAGAAGTTACTGAATCTACATTAAAAACACAAACAAAACCAACATTTTCAGCATGAATTCCAATACTACTACTTGAGAAAATAATAAGCCAGGATAAAAAACAGTATTAATTAGTTACATGTAGAAGTAAGTTTTCCTCTTTATAAAACATGTTCTCAAAATCATTGGACATATCAAAGTCTATACAACACATACAGCTTATGTACATGTTTCACTGCAATGGTATTGGTTTTATTTTGTATGTAAGTACTAAAGAATTCTCTCCTGGTATCTAAGAAATCCTTCATATGTTCTGACTGACTATCTTTTCCTAAAGGTTTTAGCTGTACAATGTACAATTTGTACTTTATTTATAAAAATTAACATCTTAGTACAGCTTTACACATGAATGCAAAACTTATGCATCTGGTTTATAAATAAGTAATACACCATTGATTTAGGTCCCACCAGATCTGTGTTGCCAAATTAGTCAGCCATGGGCTGAACATAAGTAATCTGAATATTTGTTTGCAAGATACATGAAATGAAGCATCCCGGCTGTGGAGATGTATTTATCATAATGAAATCTTGCTCCACAACAGCCATCTGAAGTATTATGAAAACAGTTCTCCCATGTGATGACTAAGAAACATCCCTATACTTAAGTTACAGTTTAGCTGATATGGTAGTAACTGAAGACTATCTTGACAGCTTCTCCTCTGTGGTTTCACTTGGATAAATTCTTCTTTGATTCACCCAGCAGTTTACTGGTGAATGCATTAAAACTTGTGCATAAAGCAATCCAGAATGGAACATTAATTATACCTCATAAATATTAGCCAGCACAGATTTACTGAGAAGTCATCACAGACTCTCACCCTTCATTACAGCCCCATCACATCATAACTTCACTTCTGGCTCTGAATACAAGGCTCTGATACCTGTAACACAACACCCTCTATTTGAAGCATTAAAAGTATTTTCTTGTCAATAAGTAATTAGTTGGAGGGGAAAAAAGCAGAACCAAAGGATAGCATACTACATAAAAATTGGACTCCCTTTTCCTTAAAAATAAATTTTATGACCTGCATACAAACTGCCACAGAACATAAAAATAAATTCTTTGTTAACATGACATGAACATCCTCAAGACTGAAACTTTCTAAAAGTATTCTACAACCAATTCCTTACATTTGCCCCTTCTAAAAAGTATAAAAAGCTCACTTCTGATAATTTTTCAAATTTGACTTGGTTCTTCCAGCAGTGTGAGATACACAGCATAGCAGGGAGAAGGCAGAAAAGCGTGGCCACTAACACAGGTACACAGGAGAGCACAGCATGGAAACACACAAGGTACTCCCATCAATTCCTTCTGTTTTGCAAAAGGCATTCGAAGCTGAAAACTAGAGTGCACAATTCTCCTAGAAATGTACTGGCAATGATACTTGATGAATTTCAGTCAAATTAGTTTCTCTTACAAGTAAGGTGAAGATAAATGAGCTAGGCTGAGTTGATCTAACCTAAACTTGTAACACAACACAGGGGCAAGCCCTATCACCCTTCCCCAGGGCTCTACTCCACCCTGCATGCTCCCTTCACCTCCTTTGCACCAGCTCTTCCACTCAATGCTAAGGGAGCAAACACCTCTGCTAACCTGGCAGAAGTTAAGCCTGCAGAAGAGTTAACAGTTTTCTGTCAAGTTACTGATAAAATCAGTTCATCAAATGGTCAGCTATGCAATAGAATGCAGCACAAGAGAAGGGGTAGCTCTGCACTGACGCAAGCAAAACGGAAATGCTGGAAGCAGCCAAGTATTATACTTCTAGTTTTCTGCACCCTTACATCTTCAAGCTCATTCTATAGTATGTCTCACTATAGATCTTCTAAAGTGCTGCAATACAACATTAAAAGGGGAGATTTTCAAAACAAAACAATCAGTGAATCAGTCCTTTTGTAGGACTTCTTGCTTTTCATTTCTGACAAATTTGGCTATAATCTGATTTTGAGCATAGTGAATCTCCAAAATGCTGTCAGGTATGCTAAATGATTCAATACCATATATGGTTTGCAAGTATCTTACCATTTTATTTTTTTAACTCAAGTCTGTCAAATCTTATATTCAGCATATTTAGAGTGTAAAAGGTTACTGTACATACCCATTGGCCATTATGCTTACATTAGTCATTCAGTTTGTGAATAAACTGCTATACACATGCAGAAACATCAAAACTAGCTCCACACAGGCCAGATAGGGTCATCAGGGCTACTGAGCTATGCTCAAGCACCAGGTAAACATGGCTGAAGCTTTGAAAGACAAAACACACTCCAGCAACACTATACGCAAGTAAGCCGCCCTTGCAAATGCTTGATGCAAAAAGAAAACAAAAGAATTTGGGATCATTCCAACAGAGACAAAGTGGGTCTAAAGCAGTATCCATCTCGGGAAAGCCAAAGGTATGTATGACAAATCCTCCATTTCCCTTAATAATCAAAAAATGTATGACTAGATAATGAAGCCATGTATTCATTGTTATCTTACCGTATTGGCAGAAGATATCCAGGTCTGAGTTGTGCCAGAAAGCCATCATCTAATTACTAAAGCAATGGATGTTATCCAAGGGTTAGCCTCTGGAACTTCCACGAAGGCAGCAAGTTGGATTTGGACTACAAACTGCCAGTTGACTACTATTTGGTGCACTGAGCTACAGTAACCATAATATTCTTGTTAGTCACATCTTTTATGAGGAACACCTTGCCACCATTCTCTTGGTGTTTGCTGTGACGACAGACTGCAATGCTAAATAATTGTGACAGTACCTACAATGTTGTTTGTGTATTACAGTACAATTCTAGAGGCCTGTGCTCAACTGTGCTAAATAGACAATCCCAATCTTACAATCTGAATTTGCCCATTTCTCATCCCAAAAGGATGAATTTACCCTGCAAATGTTTCCATGCATCTACGAAATCACATACGGAATACCCAACTACAATAATAAAAACCAATTGAGAAGTGTCAATGTCTTCCAGAATTACTGTACCCTACAGCACACTTAATACTTTGTAGAGATGCCAAGCAGTTAAAATAGAATTTGCTCTCCTCCGAAAGAATCAACTAATCTGAAAAACTGTAATTAAACTTTATCACCTAGGAAAGAGGTGATTTCTATTTATTTAATGATCCAATCTCTATTGATGCTGGCAGAGCAAAAGGAAAAGCATTATCAGAAGCATACTTTATTCTCTCTCATCTGTAGTTATCCACTTTTCAATACTGCTGGAGTTCACTGGATTACACCACTGCTCTAGACACAACTGTCTGATCTAAAATAGTATGTCCATTTGCTTTACAAAGTGAACTTTATGTGCAACAACAGCCCTCTCGCTTTCCCCTGACTAAAACAAGTTTTAATTAACAGTCAAAAAACACATGGGAAACTACAAGCAACAGAACTTCTCATTATCTAACTCACTCAGCTTTTTGAAAAGCCCTGGGAACATATGATCATTGCCTAATATTCCTCTTGCATCATTTTAACTACATACAGGCTTAAACACAAAAGGAAATGAGACACCTAAATTAACTAGTCTCTTTTCAAGTGTGAAAGCTTTTAAGCAGCATCATAAAGGGGAGTTTAATCCCCAAACTAGCTGAAACAGTTACATTTTCATAGAACAAGCTTTTCCATTATATTTATTAAGCATATAACTTAATAAAAGATTTGCCCTGAGTATTTCAGATTTTTGTAGCACAAAAATGTAAAGTCTTTTCCTTCATATACTCATTCTAATATTATTCATAAGACATGAGAAAAGCCATGTTTGTGGCAAAGGTCTTTGGCAAAAAAAAAACAAACCCACAATACACCTTGATTTATTTTTCTTGCAATAATTTTTGCAAATATAACAACTATTTTGGATAAATGAAAACAGGTGTGGGGTTTTTAAAATATTATAATGAATGCAAGTGTACCTTAACATGCACTGAGTATAAGCAGGGCAATCCTTCTTAATTTGGCATTTTAGTAAATTGAATTGGTTTCAAGCGGTCAGATGCTCACAAAGGGGCAGAACCATGTAGTTGCACATGACCACCTTTCTCAAACAACTAGCTTTTAGATTGGTTCAGCTCTAATATAATTTCATCCTAACTGGCAAAAAAAATCTTTGCCATTGTCAGTCATTATTATTGCAATATTAATAGCCCTATTCAGCCAACAGCTGAATGAGTTCACAGCATTTCACCACTACTGCAGGCTAGATATACACCTTGCACATTACTAGCATCAAAATGTAATTGATTTAATTGCTCTTCTTTTGAAAATGTCTACTTCTGAATTTATACATACTTCCAGTCCACAAGTGTGACCTCATCTTAGTGTGAAACTTTAAAGGTTAAAAAAGGTTTACGCAAGCTGATTTGTCAGTTGCATAATTACATGGTTAGTGATAAATTTCCTAAACATATATTCTTTTAAGATTCTACATTTAAGACTCCACTTGGTGGAAGGAGGGCTTTAAAGAAGTCCCTAATATTTTTTTTTCCACAATCTTTGCATTTAAAATACACGAATAAGTTGTATTTAGAAAACTTACATAGTATATCTTACCTTTTTACCCACAGTTAGAAAAGGAAAATGCAGACTCTCCAAGGTCATCATCTTATTGGCAACTTGTAGTAAATTTTGGTATTTTTATTCTGTAACTATTGTACTGATAGTACTTTAGAGATTTTGTAGTCCATTACAAAGTCATGAAAACTGTGCCACTAAAAAAGTGAGAATATAAGCACTGCAATCTGTCAACTAGGATAGGAGTTCTAGCATGCAGTAATTGCGACAGCATACTGGGGAATAAGTAAGCAAAAACTAACCACTGACGTGTATTTAAATATTCTCAGAAATAAAACTTAACTAGCATCCTTAAACATCAGCTAGAAGAAATTCATTTTTTCTAGTTTTTCTACCGTTCACAGCAATCCACTCTATATTAGCCAGACCTCCTCCTCTATGAATCCATTCAACCATTTTCTTCTAGTACTGTTCAGAAGTTTACCTGCCTAATTGCTTACAAAGTCCTCTAAGAAACATTTTATGTGATGTCACCATTCTTACATTTATCATTAAGACATCCAAAGTGTGCTTTGTTAACTCTACAATTCAATTTTGACCATCTGGTCATAGTGCTCCTAAGAACTCCAGGAGAACTCAGGAGTTAGGATCTCTAGGTTGCCACTAATAAAACCAGGACCAACTCATCTAAAACATTTGACTCTAAATAGAAATAATTTCATCAAGCATCACTGTAGCATCAACATGGATTTGCAAAACCACAAATAGCAAAGACATCTAAAATTCCCAATTATAGCACACTTGAGAAAGTACTTTCAAGTCCAGAAATACCACAGTAAAATACCTATTCAAAGTTAGAAGCCACGAAGTGACATTCAAATGTTTAAGCAAAGACCATATGGTCTGCTAGCTAAAAATATTTATATTAAAAATAATGCAAGAATTTTAGTTCAACAGTGTGCAGGGATACCTTGTCAGCATACAAAATTAGCTGACTGTTTACCTCAGGTAAATTAGCAAAAAATTGGACAAGTCAGTCTTAATTTAAACCATCACTACAGCCACTACTATAACCATAGCAAAACACATACACAGCCATGTACAGAGTTCTAATGGGTATTAATAAGACTGTAAAAGAATCAGATACTGGGCACATAAGAACAAGAGGTATGTTGACTACAATAAGCTGTTTTTGAAGCATCATTTGGAATTATATGTACCTAAACTTGTTGGACAAGTGAATTCTATCTCAGTTAACAGATGCGAGCAAACTGTGTGACTACAGGACATTATTCAGTGACTCTATGAACTTTTACAGCTATTTAAAAAAAAAAACTCTAAAGTTACTTCTAAAAGCATATGCAGTAGACCTAACAGAGAAAATAAGAAGATTATCTGTAGTAGTCTGTCTAGCACACTCCACTTTCCAGCTAGAAACATGAAGACTAATTCACACATTACTACTTCTCTTAACCTTTTAAACAATTAGGAGCAACTGGGAACTCACCCCTACTTTCAGTTCTCAGACAGGAAAAGGGCGGAGAAGAGGAAGAGGCAGTTAAAGCTTTCCTTAATTTCCAGTCTCCTCCTTCGATAGCCAAGTTAGTACTTATTAAAAATGGAATCCTACCACCTAGCAGCAGAACATGTAAGCAGCCTGGTCTCACAATGTCATTCTTATATGGCTAAACTGTGCAAAGAAAATCACTGTGTGGTTGGAGTTTTTTGCAGGGGTGGGTGGGCAGGGGGATGATGTTAAAAATAAATTGAGAACAGGCACTTTTCTGAAAAAGGGATAGGTCCGCTAACAAAGCAAGTACAAACATACACATAGCATTCATATTATTGTTAATAGGAAAGTTAATTACAATGTGCACAATTGCATCATTTAATACAAAAAGATCTTTTAAGCACTTTTTGAGAATGTTTGAGTATCTCCTCCAAACAGAGCTGCTCCAGCATTAACTCATCCATAACTCATCCAGGTTATAATATTAATTTCTTGCCAATTAGCTAGCTTCCATATATGGCATTATCTTGAAACAGAAAACAGTGGTACAACATCATGGTACTTAAGTTTAGATTACTGGTTGAATTCAAAGAGGACATACCAACTGCTGGTGCATCATATTCATCCCCAAGTAAAATTTCAGGAGCAGAATATGCAAGAGATCCACAGCTTGTGGTGAGCTTCTTTCCAGGCTGGAATTTGTTGCTGAAGCCAAAATCAGTCAATTTCACAAGTCCTTGTTTTTCAAAGAATACAACATTCTCTGGTTTTAAGTCTCTATGAACTACATGCAGTTTATGGCAGTAGGATATAGCATGAACTATTTGAGCAAAATATTTTTTTGCCAGATCCTCATTCAGACCTTCTTCATGTTTCATGATGTAATCAAACATATCTCCTCCATCACCTAGCTCCAAGATAAGATAAAGCTTAGTCTGGGTGTCAATCACTTCATACAGCCGTACTATATTGGGATGCTGCACTAGTTTCATGCATCTAACTTCTTGAAAAAGATGTCCAGTAGCCAGAGTGTCCAGTTTGGTCTTGTCAATTACTTTTACTGCTACTTTTTCACCTGTGAAGACATGCCGAGCAAGTTTGACCACAGCAAAATGGCCTCTGCCCAAAGTTTTATCCAAGTCATACAATCCTGCAATTTTTCCATCATAACCTCGCTTGAAGCCTGCCATTCTGTTTCAGAAGATGAAATAATATTTAAGCTCTTTGGAAACGTGATCTTTTCATATAAGAGTATCTGATGCAAATAAATAGTCCATTGTCACTGCCAAGCATACCTAAAAATAAAGATACAAGTTTATATATTTGTATAAAAATAAGCAAAATTACTATCCTATAATTCTCCCAAAGTTACATTGGCACATTATTACAGATTATTTATTAAATTCTTTAGGGGTTTTTACAAAGGGTTTGATAAGCCATGCTTTAGTAACCAACAGATTTCTGAAATCACATTATCAGTATGCTTGAAGAAAGTGAATTTCAACAGTGCAATAATGAAAATTTCTCTGAAAATCAGTGGCATTCATGTTCTTGAGTCAGAAACCTTGCAAGCAACACTTGAAGCAGTTAGTGTTACAAGGACTGTTAAAATTGGCAAAGCTGAAATCTGTGACTTTTCCAGCTACATTAGAAATGCACTGGGCAGCACAGAATATTGACAAGAGGAACGTGCTTGATTTATCTTATTTTTGGCATATTCCTTCATGTTGCAGGATGAAACAGCTCTAATACAAAGTTCTGATGGCATGACTTTGGACTTTTACCTTCTCCCTTTTAACAGCTTCCTGTTCAGCAAAGCTCAGACTGACATACAAGACTTAATTTTGTAACACTAATTAGTTTGAGCATTATCAATCACTACTGTAATTACAACAAATGAACAGCTCTACAGGCTGAAATGAAACATTTGGGTTGGAGGTACTCTTAGTGCTAAATAAAATGTCTTGTTAAATATTTTGACTGGAGTTATAAAAACTGGTGATAAAAAGTTTGCATGTAGGCTGCATATGTTCAGCAGTCCTGGGAATGAGTCAGGAGAAGGGGAAGAAGAGTGGGAAGGAAGGGGAGAGAACTCAAGAGTTCAGCTTATTTATGCTGAACTCATGCTTACCAGTTAATTTGACATTTAAGCAAACAAGATTCAATTTATAAAACATTTATATTCAAACCTGGTTTTGAAGGTCTTATGTCCCATTGCCATTTTTTTCACACACAAAACATCCCAAAAACTTTTCCTGCATCTTTAACTTCGACTGATGTTTAAATAAAAATCTGTAGCTATCAAAAAGCTAACCATTTCTCCCACTTTGAGTGCTAAGTAGCTAGAAATAGGGAAATTAGATGGCTTGTTGCCAACTCAATAAAATACAGAAAACCTAGCTCTTTAGAATATATTTTCACAGTTCCAAAACTGAACTTCAAAAAGAAAATCTTTGAAAAGGAAGCTGGCAAACAAACAGCTTCTTACATTAGCTATTCTCAAGTCAACATGTAAGCATTAGATTAAAAACACTCCCTGCTAAACAAGTTATTTCACAGACAGTGAAACTAATGAACCTGGTTTCATATGGATTCAATTACAAGGTTGGGGGTCCTGTGAGGATTCTCTGATGTTTAACAAGCTCACCTTACTGCTTCTCTCAGCTGGAGCCATGGTATAACCTCTTCTCTATCCAGCTGTCTACTTCCACAAAGTCCGTGGGAATTCAGTTTGAGACCTCCACCCCTGTAAAATTTGAATGAAATCAATCAGCTTCTGAAATCTCATAACATAGACAAGGAACAGGGTAAGTGTAACAATCATATAAATATTGGGGTTTGGGTTTTTGTTTTTCTTTCAAGATAATAATCAAGCTTTAAAAAATTTCATTGGGTTTTGTGTTACTATACCCTTTCATTCTGCTACTAAGCACTATGCTTCAGATGCTCTTCCAAAAACCATTCCACTTCACTACAAGATGCCACAGTATCAAAACTGGGGTTGGCATATCTGCTTCCCAACACATCCTGTACTGCTCATCTTACAAAGTTTCCCCTGCCACTCCCAATAAACCATGTAATACCATCCCATCCTTATTCCAGAAAGTACAAAACTAGGTTAGAGCATGCTACATTAAACCAAATGCCCACGTCAAACACTTTCCTACCTCATAAGTAACCATTAGAGAATGCATAGGGAAGAACATAGTACAACGGCAAATGTAAGAATAAATAACAAAACTCTCCTTATCTTAAAGGGTTTCAAAAACTACTTTAAATCAGAGGGCAGTGGCTTTGTGTTTAATAATGCTTGATGGATTCCACCCCTCCCTGTGAAACTGGGCAGGTGCTTTATTAAAGCGTGTGAATTTTTAGTATCAAGAACATCATGCAACAAGGAGTTTAATAGCTTAACTATGTGCTGTGAGAAGAACCACTTCCTCTTGTTTGTTTTTAATCTCCTGATAATTTGTGCATCTTCTCATTCACCGTCTGTTCCAAAACAAGAACTATCATACTTTATTTACCTTGCCTCAAGCAACTCACAGTTGTAGCTTCCTCCCTTCCTAGCTTCAGTTCAATCTCGTTCAAGTCCTACTCTGTCACTCCTTTTTCAGATGTTATTCCAACAGGCTCTAGCATTCTTCTCACCTTTGTCTACACATTTTCTGGTTTGTTCTATACTACTTTCTTAGGCCAATTTAGGGGGGGTTACTAATACTGAGCACTGACATAATGTTTTCATGTAATGCTTTATTATAGTTGTATAATGTTCCATCATACTGACCTAACCCCAAAAATGCAGGCTAATGAAAATGTACACACATAAAACACCTAACCTTAACCTGTATGAAACAATAAGGAAGATACTAATCAGCTGTGCCCCATATGGTTGTGCGACTCCAGAGTCTCAATCCTAAAAGGACTGCAAACATTTGAAACAAAAAAACCCACCCCACGCAAACATGTTTTATAGAACTGCTGTCTCCACAGCACCCTAATCAGACTCTTCACCGCTTCTAGATTAAAGAAATAAAATAAGAAAAAAGCACACGAACTTACAAAGACAACTTTAACTGCCACTAGGACATCACCCCTCCTTACAAATCTTTTTCACCCATAATGCATCCTATAGTCAATACCTTATGCTAAACTACAGTTTTAGAACCCTTAAACTTTAAAAACATAAAAGTTGTGTCAAAAAACAGACATTCCCTATGCAATTGAAGTTACCAACAACACAAACTCCAGTGCTCAAGTTTTTACAGACCATTTCTTTCTTGAATGTTAAGTCAAAACTCAAGATTTACATCTCTATTCACACAAATTCATCACATCCTACAAATCTGGCCCAGATCATGAAACAACTTTACTCTCTAAGGGGAGACGTGGCTTTAAGAGATATCTTCTGTTAAGTCTTGGATTCAAAAAGAACACCTGGAGACAAGACGGAGCTTTCTTAGTGCATGGCAAAACCAAAGTTTCATTACTGGAAGAGGTAAGGAAGTTGGAGGTAAAAAAGCCTCACTCCATTTTGACTTAGCTTTTCTTTCTTAAATTCAAGAAGGTTCCATCCCTGGCAGGGCAAAAGGGAGAAAGCGAACCCAGCCAGATGTAACAGAATGTAACTTGTCTGAATTTAAGTAACTACAATACTCAGCAGTAAGGAAAGATTTATACTAATTATTTTGTTCACTTGGCACATTCTCAACCATCTTCGTACAAACTCAACAAGTGATTTATCTCTAAATGACAGAATACACATAAACATCAACCGGTCAACAAAATTCCAGCAAAAATCAGTTATGCCTAAGCCGTGGAGAAATACATCAGACAGTAATCAATAGGATAAAAGCTTACAGAAATGGAAGATGAACTACGCTTACTAATGTTGCAGCCCCATTAGCTGAAATAAAATTAATGCAGGTTCATTAACAGTTTAACGTTAAGTCTCCACAATAACAGACCAACTAACTTTTAATTCTGTGGGTTTAAAATAAATCTTCAGAGATGAAGCTCCCACAGCTAAACACAAGGATCTTAGACACACACACGGTTTGAAGGGAACATACCAAAATAAAGAATTGCTCAGTAGTAGGAAATGGATGCAAAACTGTCATAGTGCATATAGATACAAACCTTCATTACAATTCAAACATGCTGAAGGATCACAGTTGCTATACCAATGCTTTTCAGAGAAATAGTTTCTTTTTCTCAGTTTCTTTCTAGAGTAAGAAAGCAGAATTTTGAAAGCACTTAGGGATCAACTAAGAACGCAGTTTCACAAGGTACCAGCTCTCAAGCTGAAGCCTCTTTGTGACCCTTTCTTTGCAGTTGTCTCCTTAGTTACATCAGTAACACTTTTGGGGCTAACTATAAATGGAATCACCCAAAACTTCCAGATTTAACACATCTACTACCATCGTGATCCAAAACAGGGTTAGTTTTAATGACAGATCATTTCATTGACCCAGTTTACAATGGGACCTCTTGAACATTTTTACCAAATGAAGGAGCTGCAAACTGCAGCACCCAACAATCAAAATTTCAGCCAGCCGTATTTTGCCAGCAAGCTGAACAACAGCCTGAGAAAAAACATTTAAGAGACAGTTATATCACAGAAAACATTTACCTGTCTTTCTTTTAATTCACATTATCTCAAGTCCCTTATTATAAGTTCATTTTTCAGCATTAGAGAGTTCGGGTTTTCTAGCTGGCGAGCTTACTAACCATTAGCAGCATTTAATCCATGTGGCTAATTATGGTTTTAAAAATGCAGTTTTCCCTAACTATACCAGAATTCAGCTACGCCCCCGATACTCATTTTATGTAATGCAGACATTTACCAGTAAATAGATTCAGAACAGATCCTTCCTTCCATAGAAGCTCATGTATCCTATCCCACAAAATACTGCAAACAGCCTCTGTAATGGAGATCTGTAGAAGCCGTTTTGTAATATCACATGCATCCTATTAAGGAGCTTAACAACAGTACTGTGATTCAACTACCTCTAAAAGATGGATGAATAGATCTCTAATAGATGTGTTTAGAAAAACAGCATGCTTCAGAGACACCAGTTTTTCTTTAAGCAATTCATCCTGTCCAAAAAGTTTCATTATATTATACATTACATGCAAGACCAGCCCAGTTCATCTTACCCTAATGTGTTTATTAGCTTCTTACTTTAGAAGATGAAGAGTCAAGGTCCCATTTCAACAAAATGTTACAATGCTATCAATGCAAAAACTTCCCTGCATTATCAGGCTAACACAGACATAAAAGTTGAAGTAACCTTCACTAGGACTCCCTCGTCCACAGACAGCTAACCATTCCTGTCTCCCTTCACAATAAATGGGAGGTTCAGTCAACACAGATAAGAGCCTATGATGAAACAAACTGCACCCTAAAGCAGATAGCTAAACACATCACATGAATCATTTCTTAAAAGCACACATTTTTCTTTTCTGTAGCAGGAGTTTAGGACGACTAGTTCAGTGGATGTACATACTATACACACCCACAAGATAGATTAAATAAGTTTCACCCTGTTTCCCCTTTTGATCTCTTTTGTCTCAGATGAGTAACAGCATCTATACCAATTATTTATTTACTACATAATTTTTTACTGTGAAAGTGATTTGTACCAATCATTAGAATCTGAGAGCAAACTGAAGGAAACATCAACTCAGTTACAAAACTGTGCAAGTATAATTTTTCACATTTTTTTGCAATATTTCCTATCATTTTTTTATCTGCTATCCTACTGTAAAACAGCTTCACAGCCTAATCCATAAGCCTTTAAATACAGTTTATCTTTGTTACTATACGAGCCACTACTTCTATGTGATGATGTTACACCTGTATTCTCCTTTTGTTTCCACACAGAGGTGTCAGAGTCCAGCAAAGCCCTTCCTCCCCCACCTTCCTGTGACCTAAGCCTTCACAACTACCAAAGGTACTCGAAGAAAGGACAGAAAGGACAGCAATCTATACCTGCCCTACAGCCAAACACCTTGCAGATGCGGCATTCCTGGGGGGTGGGGGCAGCGGTGTTACAACTCAGTCCTTATATACACAACGCTATCTAATGCTTTATTTTCCACTTTGTGTGACTGCACCACAGCATACATGCATATCTTCCCCTTCGCTGATGACTAATCCCATAAACTCTCCTGCTCCTGACAAGTTCCATAGTAAAACACTACAGTAGATTTTTCAAGGTGTACATGTGCTTTTATTTTCATATTAGACCTCATTGTCATCTCCCACAGCATCAGCATTCACCTCGCAGGGCATTGCTAAAATGTCAAGATGTATCAGCAAATCTACCATTCCGCATGGCCACACCTAAAACAATGAAGATAAGAGTTATCAAGTAGTTCTATGCTCCAAACATAAAAAGAAGAATTAACCTGCACAATTTAGTATTATTCCCTGAATTTTGCTCTGAAAAAGATATGAGCTGCCAATTGCTGATGAAGTTTCGCCATTAAACGTTTGCGAAGTCTGTAGTGAAATGCTAGTGTTTTCATTATTTTAGAATGTATTGCAGGCATCAGGGCTACTGGTGCCTAGCCTTAACTCTTCTTAGAATCCAGAAATAAAAACAAAATGCCAGCAAGAATGCTTCAACTCTAAGGTCCATTATTCAGTGAACAGCCAGCAGCAGAAATATTTAGCAGGCCAATAAACTTAATAAAACATTGCTCCTGAACCTATAAGAAAAGGTTGGGGGAGGAAGAGGTTGCATTATGGATTTAAGAAAAAAGTTACTAACATTATTTTGTAACAGAAAATTACAAGAGCCTGCATGACCTGAGATCTAAGAGCAAGACTTTGAGGCAGCTCCGATGTATGAGAAAAATCAAACTTAAAAAATATGATGCACGATTCAAGATATCGTCAATTAAAGAATACAAGTATTTCTTAGGCAAGAAATTCCCAAACTTTTAGACCTACAGATTTCTGTCTCTCATCCTATTTTCTTGAAGTCACAGTACAGTCACATCAAGCATGGAATGTTCAAGCTTTCCTCTTTCACA
The DNA here is from genome assembly GCF_947461875.1 of Haliaeetus albicilla. Taxonomy (NCBI): domain Eukaryota; kingdom Metazoa; phylum Chordata; class Aves; order Accipitriformes; family Accipitridae; genus Haliaeetus; species Haliaeetus albicilla. The sequence continues at coordinate 34,012,895 of NC_091484.1, read as the reverse complement.
CCCATTTGTAAAGCTGTGGTGAGTGGCTTGCAAGAACACTAGTAAAGGGCAAAATAAAATTCAAGAACTGTGTTGTAGAAACCCCACTATAGTTGACATCTTTGTAAGAATCACCTTCAACATAGACAAGTGAAAAAAGCCACTGGATCTGAATTGGTCCTTCAAGGGGGGGTGCCTTTAAAAGTCAAGAATGTGTATTTCCTTTTTCTTTCACAACAAGTAGGTGAAAGAGGAAAAAAAAATACAGACAACACCTAAGTAGGTATATATTGCAAAGCAATAGCAAGATAGTAGTAGTAATAGCAAGATTATGATTACAGACTAGATGCCAAAGCTATTAAGAGGACAGATGTGCTACGAGTGATCAAACTACAACCCATTGTCAAACTCATCATTAGTAGTCACTAGCATTGGTTCCAACTGCCTCTAGTTGTGAAATGTGTTAAAAGCCCAAGATACTTTCATAACCACGCTGATAATCACTGTAGCTCACAAGGCACTTTCCATTTCTAAGAGGAGATATTACACAAGACAAACGCAATCTGCCCTATGGATTTTGCTTTGCACCTTTTAAAGTCCTCACACGAGCCACAGCTCCAAAAGCAATTAATTTCATGTGGTCCCTGTTTTCCTCTTGTGCCTACTCTCAAAGTCCAGTATGTAGCTAAACAAATAAAAAACAGTAATACAAACAGACACCACCACCCCGTTCACTTAAGATGTAAAGCTGCTCTTAAAGTATTATTGCAGAGGAAGAGAATACCAGATCTTCCCAAATGGCTGTCCCCCCTAAATTGTCTTCTGCAAACTAGAATGTGATAACATCTTTTTAAAAGGACTTACTCCAAATTTTGCAATATCTGCTAGTACTTTCTTTTTGTCTGTAAATCAGTTCTAAAATTTTAGGGCCCTGTGAAGTCATGATATACAAAAAAATTAGTTTCAACCGAAATGATCGTGTTTTGCAGTTCCCACTGAAAGTAAAATTTCTCCTCAGCTACAGGAAATTAACATGCATATCTTCATTACAGACATTCATAAACCTAACCAACCTGAAGACCACAGAAACCAACAAGCTTTTCAGTTGACCATCTTATAAGCAACAGACATAACTCATGGTAGTTGAACTCCCTAGCCCAAAATTATACTTTTCCAAGCTTGATAAGCAGTATCCTAGTAGCTTCTCAAAGGCTTTAATATTCCAAATCTCATCACAATTTCCCTTTTTTTTTTTTTCTTCCCCAGGCCCCCAAAATAACTGGGAACATGAAACTGATGAAGAAATACTTTGCATATCAGACAGAAGTCATATTATTGTGATTCATGATGCTATCACTATCTTTTAGACAAGACACTACATCTTTATTTCCAGAAAACCTACTACAGGAACGTTGCAGAAAACAGACAACTCATTTCTATTCCGCCAATCTGGACTCTTTTAGAGGAATTGCCTCATCTACTCCATGTTCATGAATTCTCAGAATTGTTTCACCTTTTTCAAATGTCTATTTTTTAACATTACCACATAATTTTCTCACAGCAGACAGTGTCACCAAGACCACTAACAGGAGCTCTAAACATTCCACCGTTAATCAATGAATACTTCAGTGTGGCTTAACGTTGTAATAAGTTGCCACTGTTGTAAGATCTAAAATCATCTTTGTTGTACAAATTCAAAATCACAAACATGATTTTTATTCTGTACCAAGGGAGGTGAAAGCATCAACCACTAGCTCAAATGGGAGTATTCAGATGCAAATATGTGTACATATTGTTAGTACCTATGACAAGCAATAATGATTGCTATTAGATTTCTTAAGAACAATCTCTGAGCTCAAATGTCAGATAGCTTCACTTGTTTAGCAATACATCTGGTAATATAAAACTTAAGTACTGAATTGACTTAAGTTGCCTCTGAGATACTAGATGGAAAATGTCAGGATACAAACTACTTAAACCTTAAGAAATAGATCGACTGCAACCTCCAGTTACTCAGTTTCAATATTTTATCCTCATTTATAGCATCCTAAATTAGTTAGGAACTGGCAGACACCTGAAATTCACCATGCCTCAACATGAAATAAAATTATAAAAGTCTAGGCTATCATCTTATCTCTCAAGTTGGTTTAAGTTCAGTCAGTAACTAGATAGGAGACTACTGAAAAAACCACAGAATGATATGTGAAGAACAGAAGTAAAAACCAGTCTGTCAAATTCAGTGCAACATTCACATCCCAACACTGCTGTAGAAGATCACTGTACAACCAGGAGATTCAGCTTTTCAGAAAGCAAACTTGCTCTTATGTATTTCACAAGTGTAAAAACTACATAGCACTTTTTGCTTATTAAGTTCTTAACATTGATGACTTAACTGACATGTACTAGAACTCTGCCAGGGTAAGTTATCCTAGAATTGTAAGTGAATACACAGTTTTTCAAATCCTCTTAAGCTCTTACATAATACTGTTATGTGTATTAAAACAACAGCTACTTTACATTATTACAGAAGCTGTAGCATTCCAATTAAGTGCTTGAGAGTAGTGTGACAACGAAGATGCACAGAACCTCGTAGGTTAGTAAAGTTAAGAGTTTATGCATTTTAATATCGGTATATTCGTCATAAACTGCAGTTCAGCCCTACATGCATAAAGCAGTGTCCCTGATCTGAACCATGTTTCATTGGTTTCTTATTTTAAGACATAATCAGAAAACACTATTAAGTAGGAATGGACAGAAGTTCATTGAGAAGTTTTACACCTACAGCATTTCAGTGGAACTTTGAAAGCAGACAAAAATCTAAAGTAGTGCATTTTTTCATGACACACACACATTCTGAGGAAAATAAAGCTAGCTGCACCAGGATATTGTGCCCTTAAAAGCAAGGCAGGCAACAAAGGAGGACAAAGGCACAACTTTGGCATTACAGTTGCTAGTGGGATAAAAAGGGCAATGATATACTGAAGGTGTAGACTGCAAAAGAATTACTCAAATACGATACTGAAGGCAGGGAGTTGGAGCCTTAGAAGAGACCAAGTTGGTCAGAACAGCGCACAAGGAAGATGACTACCACAAGTACAGGAGTATCTGCAGTAGCATCTTAACATGTATACTCTTAACATGCTATTTGTTTAAAATAATCAGAAATCAGACTATGTATCTACAGTGCAACCACCCACACCACATGGGAATATTAGTTCTCATAGTAAGATGATTCAAGGAACATCAGTAACCTGTACAGAAATTTCAGGATCCAAAACTCAATCTGTACTTTCTTTCTTCTCTATTGTGTAAAAGAAAGAAACCCCCAGTTTACCACTAAGTCCACTTAAGATGTCATCTTCCCTTTTCCTTGTTTTTGTTGGATGCCTCAGGTGTGGATCACAAAGATTCCCTTAAAAGAGCCAGATAAACAAGCTGTCTTGGATGATACCTTGCCTACCAGGCACTACTCCAACATTCAGGTTAGCTTCTCTTCCCAATCACTTAAAAAATCATGCCATCATTCTACCACTTTTCTGGTCATTTAGAACATTCAGGAAAAACATGAGACAAGACTAGACTTTCTCCTCAGATTTTATTGTTAAGACCTCAAATCTGGATTTTTTTTTTCCATCCACTAGAAGTAAAAGGGGCAATTATTAGTCTAATTTAAATTAACATTTCAACATGTTCCACAAAGTAAAATTTTATTGCCTTATGTAGCAATGACTGTTAGCTCTTGTAAGTTTGTTTCAGATTCCTTCTTTCTAAGGGTCAGCAATAGTACAAAAATAACTGCTAGCCGAATTCCCACTTTCTGTGATACACTTACAGCTATCAAAAAAACCTACCATTCATTAACCCAGTTCCTAATGGTGCATGCCTTGCAAGAACTGCTTAGTTCTAACATAATAAACGTGTGCTTGTAAACACTTTCGTATAGATTTCATTTTGCTGAGTTTTATTAAACTGGTCCTTCCCCAGAGCCTAAAGATCTAAATATATCTGTAATAAACAACTGCAAAAAGCAGCCTATATGACTAAGTAGTGACTGCACTACAGAGGGCAGGCGTAAGCAGATTTGCATGCAATTCATTCATGCTAGATGGCTGTAAATCATACAATACACTTCAGCTGCTCCAGGAACTGCAATGGTACCGTTGAGGAAAACACTTCTTTGCATATCTACTCTTAACAAGCTCCTGAAAGCAAGATGATCAGTAAGGAACTATCTATGCATAAGCAAAAACCCAAAGCGTTTTATATTTCCGTATCCCATGTAAAGCTTTCTCTTTCACAGGTGTTCCCGCATCACTTACCAATAAAAATATCCAATTTGAAAATAGGTCACATTTGTCGCCAACCATCCTCAGGCCAATATAGCCTTTTTCCCTAGCGGATGTGCTCTGACACTTTATTTGGTCTACTTATTAAAAAAAAAAAAGCGCACCACCAAAACCAACCACACATATCTGTCCTTCAGCTATTACCAAGACAGTACGTCAACCACAAACATCTTTAAAAGTCATCTTCCATAAATTTAACTAGCGGAGTACCATCTGGGTGCCAAAACCCACCTAGCAAAAAGCACAAAGACCTCTACCCAGGACTTATCCGGCCCATTTCTATGGTAATCTAAAGGCAGCAAATTCAACGCGGTAAGTGTACTGACAGAAGCAACACGCGTATCGACAAAGAACAAGGGATACTTGTGCTCCCAGCCTCTGCCAGGGGCACGCTCCAGCCCTGCCGGCAGAAAAGACGCCAGCTCGCATTCTGAGCAAACCTGTTGGCCGTGCACCTGGTTCCGAGGGGTAAGATGCACCGTCATTCCCCCAAAACGCACCCGTGACCGGACCGACTCTCTAACCGCAGGGCTTTCGCCTCCCTTGTTTATCTGCTTTCCGAGCGGCGGAGAATACGCGCAGGAGCCGGCGAGGGCAGCAGGGTGGCGGAGGGGCAAACTCGCGGCCGCTTCCTCCCCCCCCCCCCGCCCCGCGGTGCGCGGACGCTGCTCCGGGGCGGCCGGCGAGGGCACGCACCCGGGCGGACACAAACACGCGCGGGGTCAGATGTCAGTCGCGCGGCGGGGAGCCGGTCACACGCGCTGCTGGCGCGGGGACGCATCGCACGGACCCCGCCTCGGAGGGGGCGAGGGGCGGGCGAGGGGCTGGCGTGGGGCACGCCGGGCTCCGCCGCGCCGGTGGCGGGGGGGGCACAGGAGTCTCCCGCCGGGAGCCCGCCGTAACACCCGCTCCTCCCCTCCCCCCAAACCCCTCTCCTCCAGCCCCGGGCGGCACCGACGCACCGACCTTCGGCGGCCGGGAAGCGTCCCCCCGCCACCGCCTGCCTCCTCCTGGGCCGAGGCCGCCATTGGGCCGGCCGGGAGGAGCTCGGCGGGCGAGGCCGGCTCCGGGAGAAACGGGAAGGCGAAGGGAGGGGAGGAAGGGAACCCACCACACCCCACCGGGCCGGCCCCGTCCTCACCGGCCCAGCCCAAGCTGGCAACTTACTGCCTGCAGCGGCGGCGTCTCCTCGGGCCGCCGCGCCCCGCGCCGCCCCCTGCATGGGCAGCGCCCGCCGCGACTGCCCTCGGGAGCGGCGGCGGGAAGGGAGGGAAAGGGTCGAAGACCCCAGCGGGAGCAGCGGGGAACCCCGGCTGAGCGGCGGCGAGTCCCGCCCCGCGCCTGCCTGCCCGCCTGGCGCTCCGCCGGGCCCTGCCGCTGCGGCGACTCCGAGGCGCAACTGACAACAACGGCCGCGGCGGCTCGCGGAGAGCCGTTGGGGGGGGCGGGGGGGGAGAGGAGGAGGAGGACGGGGGGAGGCGGGGCAACGGGCATCCGCGCGAGCCCGCGAGCCGGGCGCCGCTGCGCCTGCGCGGCGGGGAGGCCGCGCCATTGCCGTCACGGCGGGCCAATGGGGGAAGGGAAAGCGCGTTGGGGGGGGGCGGGGCAGCGAGCGGCGGGTGGGGAAGGGAAGGGGAGGGGAGGGGGAGAGGCCGCCTGAGGGGAGGGGAGGGGAGGGGAGGGGAGGGCAGGAGGGGGCAGTTCAGGGGACGGGGGTGGGTCGGCCGGCCGGCGGCACTCGGGAGCAGCGCTTGCTCCCGTTCGTGGCCTCCCTGGGCTCCGGCTTCCTAAAGGTGCCCGGCAATTCGCCCTGGAAATGGCAAAAATAAGAGGGGAGGGGAGGGGAGGGGAGGGGAGGGGAGGGGAGGGCGAGCCGTTGAAGGTCTGAGGAGAGGGCGAAGCCCGCGCGCCTGCCTCCTGGGTGGCGGCCACGCTGCCGCTCGTTCGCCGCCCCTCTCCCTCCGGAGGGGACGCCGGACTGGAGGGCTAACTGAAATGGTGGTGAAATGGCCACGACTGTGATCCCTGGCTGATCGGATCGCAAGTGAGGGGTGAGGGGGGTAGAAGTAATAGCGTATTGTTAATGAGAGTATAGAGGTGGTGCCCCTTGTGTCCTGGGCAGCTCGCCGAGGTAGCGATGGTGTGCAGGCAGCGAGCCTTGGATTCCCCTGTGGTGAGGAGGGCAGGATCAAGATGGATGGTGGAGGTCGGCTGGAAGTAGGGGCAGTGAAGGGAAAGGGTGACATTGAGGCTAGGAGGAGAAAATAGGCCAGGGAATGAGCCTGGCGGCCGTTTTGGAGGGAAACGGCTGTCCATGTAATGAAGGGGAGGGAAAAGCCTTGAACAGTTGTGCCACAGAAGCTTTCAGGCTCCTATATGCTAAGGGGTATGAGCAAAGCGGTTGCTCGGAGCATCAGAAATAATGCGAGACTTTCCTCCGAAGATCAAGGAAAGAAAATCTTTGAATAGCCAGGGAAAGGAAAGACTTAAAAGTGTCACTTTGCAAAGCGCCCTTTTTTTTTCCAAAAACAAATGGCCAATCAAGATATATGGAAAGAGAGTACAAAACCTCATTATAGTGAAGCCCAATGTTAAGAAAATGTTTGATAAATGCTTTTTGGTTTTCCCCATGCTTTGACAAAATTTAGATTTCATTCCTTCGTGAATGGCTTATATTACGCTGTACAGCAGGGGCTATTGTATTAACCTGGAATTTCTTAGGTTGAAACCAATCACCTGTGAATAATCTAAACTAGAAAATACAGTTCAGGAAAAGACTAAACTGAAATAGTGTGGTCATATGTAATAAAATGGACCTCATGATTTCACATTTTAAGGTTTCAAAAGAGAAATAGAAAAAAAATACATCAAGATTTCAGGTTATGTTGATTCTGAGCACTGCTTCCTAATGAGAATGTCTTCATTTTGTCGTCATTTAGACCATTCAGTAAGCCTGATTCTCTACTCTTACACCAATTTGACACCAATAAAACACAACTGATTGCTGAATTTACTAGATGGATCTGATGTAAGAGATTGCAATAGCCAGCCCATCACCTCAGGCTCCCTGATCATCACTGATTTCTCAAGTCTGAGTTTGCACTGCTGTGCAGCCCGCACTACTTGGATTTCTGAGACTACTATGATCAGATGACACCTAATGTTTATTGTTCTGTAAAAGTCTAGATTCTGTCTCTCACTTTCTAGTTAATAATAGCTATGATTTCCACTTGGTTTTCTGTTCAAGTTTCATTTGCATGTTGGAGAAGGCACATCTTGCAAAGACCATATACGTATGAAAGTTGTAATGATACTTCAGTTCAGTGCTACTAAGTCTCCCTTTGCAAAATATTTTGGCCTAAAGGGCTTTTTTCTATTTGCTAGAAAACACACTATCTGTTGTGCTGCCACACAGGGTATCATGCTCAGATGTACTCAACCATTCAGTGCGTTTGCATGTGTGTTTGCTTATGCGGGAGAACAAGTGGCTGGAAAAGGATACATTTGCAGAACAAAAAAAGAATATTCTTACCTGTGATACTGCTGTTGTGAGATACTATACTTTGGGTCACTTGTATAATACAGCAGTTCTTTTACTCAATGTGATGAGCCTGTAGATGGATCTGTATGAGACTAAAAACAAGTAGAGGGTCAAGGATATGTACAGCACTTAAGGGGAGACAACAGGGTCTGGAAGGAGTCTGCAAGTCACAGTGGGCTGGAATTCAGTACAGGCTGGTTTGCCTTTTTTCAGGCAGTTTTATTACTGCTTACACTAGATCGCATGCTGCTGGGGTGAGACTGATACCATTCCCCCAACAGGCTAACGTGAATCTCCTGTCACATATACAGCCACTTACACTGGACTTTTTCTAAAGTGGAACAGGGCCTTGTTTTGGTTTTGTGAGGCTTTTTGCAGTGAAAACTTAATTAATGTGGTAGCTACGTGCCTGTAAAATCAGACAAGCTGCAGCTAGGTTGCTAGGGGAGGTCAGCACTACGCTGCTGCTTTTGGTTGGCCTCACCTGGTTTACCTCACGATAAAAGTGCTGTGCCTTGTCTCCACGTTGGTTTTAAAACAAGATAGCTAATACACATTAGCTATGCCACAGCAAAACATACCTCATCCGTCAGTCATTAGCCTGAGTGTATTTGTCTAGGAAAGGTGACAGCAACAGCCTCATGCATCTATTTGAGAGGTTGCTCATGGCATATATGCATCCAAATCAGACCAGACGACATTCCTCTGCTAAATCCAAGCTTAGTCTACTGTAGAAAGAAAATGGTAGATAATATTTGTTTTTACAGAAGTCTTACAACCTTATTTTATATAAGATACTAAATGCGTAAGCCATCTGTGAAAAGTATGGAGTATATAAACACATATGAAATTGTTAGTCTACAGTATTTGAGAAGGGGTATGTTTTTCAAAGGATGAATCATTACGGTTCACCTGTTTCAAAAATTAGGCTAATACTTAATGTAAATTATTTTGCACCTTTCCAATTAGATGTGTTTGAAATGCAAAGTAGTGAAAATGTTCGGATGTTTCAAAGTGCATGAGGCTTAAATAATGACTTTGGACCAGCCTTTGCCAGTCTGTCCATTTTCCCTAGTAATTCCCAAACCCACTGGTCAAATCTGAATTAAAGGGGTAGCTATCTCCAGAACTACATGTTTTCATAAGTGTCGTGAAACTAGGGCTAGGTACTGGAGAGTAACCTTACCTGTACTCCCTGTACAGCAAAAGCTGCAGTGTGAGCTCACCCTTTATTAGTCACAGGACAATCCGCATGGATGAGAGTGGCTTTTTCCCCTCAGGGTGGAAAAAGCTTCAGTCAAAATTCACACTTCATTAGACACTGGATAATCTGAGCATGAGGCTCAAATCCATGGGCCTCATTAGTTCCCTTTCATTATTAAATTATTAACATTTTCCCTGACAAAGCAGAACAAAGCAGCTGCCTTTGGACAGATATAGAAGAGTACAATTTATACTGCAGCTTATGCAGGACATTCAGATATTACATTTCTTAATAGCCTCAGTACTTGCATTTGAACGTTCCGTACATTTCCACCATCAGAGTAGCTAACTCAGGTTTCTGGGCTGATGCAGAAACTGCTGCAGATGTCCAAAGGAATAACATACAGTCTCTTTTCTGAGGTCAGAGCTCAACTAGAGTTACGATTTGCAAGGGATCCCAAGGACAACAAGAAGAGCTTCTACTACAACTCCAAGAGTAAAAGACTGAAAACAGAAAATGTGGGCTTGTTCCCGAATGGGGCAAATGACAAAGTAACAATGGAAACGGATAAGGCTGTGGTACTCAGAGCCAGCCATCTTTGCCTCAGACCTACCATCAGGGTCTCCCAGCTCTCTGTGCTTAGGATTCAAGGAGGAGGACTACCAGCAGTGGGTGAGGATCAAGTCAGGGATTGCGTGGGAGAACTCAACCGATAAACATGCATGGGATCAACTGAGCTGCATCCAAGGGTGCTGAGGGAGCTGGCTGGTGTCACTGCAAGGCTGCGCTTTTATCTTTGAAAGGTCACGGAGACTGGGAGAGGTCCCCAAAGACTGGAGAAACACAACTGTAGTGCCCATCTTGAAAAAAAAGCCCGAAGGGAAACTGTTGGCTGATCAGCCTCACTCCAGTCCATGTGGAAATGCATGTCCTCTTGGAACACATTTCCGGGCACAGGAAGGAGGAGGTGATCAGGAACAGCCAGCATGCATTTACCAAGGGTGAATCATGCCTCACCAACGTGATTGCCTTCTGTAATAAAATGGCTGGATTTGTATGAAGGAAGAGCAGTAGATATCATTTACCCTGACTTTTGCAAGGCTTTGGACACCATCTTCCACAATCTTGTATCCAAATTAGGACATTATGGTCTGGACAGATGGACAACCACATGGGTAAAAAACTGTTTGGGTGATAGGGCTCAGAGGACAGGGGTTAATGGGCTGTACTCTATCTGGAGGCCAGTAAGAAGTGGAGTACTGTAGGGGTCTGTCCTGGGACCTGGCCTGTTTAACGTCTTTATCAATGCCTAGAGGAGATGACAGGGTGCCCTCTCATCAGGTTTGCGGATGACAGCAAATTGGTGGGACTAGTCAATATGGTTAAGGGTAAAGCTGCCATTTGGAGGCACTCAGGCTGGAGGAATGGGATGACAAGAACTTCATGAAATTCAACCAGGACAAATGGTATCTGGGACATACTAACACCCTGCAGGGTACTGGGGTGGGGAACAGCTCTGCAGAGAAGGGCCTGGTGTCCTGGGGGACAGCTGGGTAAACCCAAGCCAGCTATGAAGGCTAACAGCACCCTAGGCTGTGTCAGCAGGAGCACAGCCAGGAGATGGGGGAAGCGATTACCCTCCTCTACTTGGCATTCAGACCGCATCTGGAATACTGTGCTTTTCCACCACCGCATAGTTGCTCCACTGTGCTGCAGGTCTTTCCAAAAGGTCTGTCCTCCCTCCAGGAAGGAAGAGGGGCACAAACACCCACCCACAGCCTGTACCAAGGGAGGAGAGACACAAAGCAAGGCCAGGGGTGCTTTAGTACTATGGAGGAAGAAGGTGTGTGCTTCCTGGGATGGGCGGAGAGCAGCGTTTTCCGCCGGTGCCAAGGACAATTAGAGAGTTGCTGTGGAGGAAGCACGTATCGCGTCCCCTAACTCCTCGCTTGCTTTTTAATCAAAGCAACCAATCCAGCTGGTGACACAAATAGCAGAGGCAGTGATGCAGGGGACCCTTGTACTGACAGGAAACCTGGGATGTGGCCCAACCTGACTTACCCCAGGCAAGGGGGACAAAAATAACAGACAGACCCAGCGTGCAGCCTCTCTGAGTCCTGGTTAGCACAGAAATAGTGCAGAAACTTCACCTTTCATATGATACCTTTGTCCCGAATATAGTTCTGGTGCGGTGACGACACAGTTCACAAGCTCCCACTTTACTCAGAAAGGAACAGGACATTAAAAGAACATCAGGCATAGAAATGATGAATGAAGTCAAGTATGATGTGGCCTCCTAATGCCTCAGTTCAAAAGGATAAAATGTGTGAATCTGGAAGGGAAGGTAGAGGCACAAGGTCTGTGGACATGCCATTAGTGTTTTAGGTGATAAACTAATTAAACATAGTAAAGTTAGGAGTGGTTCTAAGGCTGGTGATTTGCATTCCTTTTCACTTATGGTTTTGGGCTTGGCCCAAGTTATTTAGGGATTCCTAGTAACTCTTCTAGAAGAGCCAGGGTTGGAAAAAGTGAGTCAGTTCCAGAAAAAAAAATTCCTTAGTGCTAACACGTTACTTTAAGGCAGTCAGGAGTTTAACTCAGAACTACTCTCTGTCTTTCTCTGTTCTGGGAAAGGTTGGGAGGCCTTTGTGTGGGACAAAGTGTTAGGTTTCCTCATGCAGGTGTCACACTGGCTGGGGAAGACTTTGCCTGAACCAGATTCTCAAAATCCCCCGTCACCTTGCCAGGGTAGAAGAATAAAGAATGCATCATTGACCTGGGAGGAAGAAGGGAAGGTAGGGTTTAGAAAAATTGTCCTTCTGAAGGACAAACCCGTGGTGAGAAACTGTCTGAAAATAAATGGCAGAAAGGATCCTTTCAATGTCTCTATAAAATATGGGGGTTGAATGGTAGGAAGTGTAGAAAATCAGTCATATGTTTGCTGCTACAGGAAAAAAGTACACAATTAATTAGTGTTAAAATCAAAATTAGAATTCTGATCATGTGACAGATTACTCAACCCCAATGTTTGCTACTGAAGCGTAAGTGCTAATGGCTAGGATATGACCTATATTCCACCGTGCCACTTTAATGGATGAAATAAGACTGTCATGTCCTAAAAACCAAATATTTAAAAGCTTTTTACAGTATTATCATTGTTACTTATTTTTAGGTATGTTCAAACATATATTACCTAATGAAGAGTCCTTAGGAATACATACCCCTCATTTAACAGCAATAGTTCCTTCCATGCACTTACAAGAGAACTTAACTGCATCTAGTGCACTGCAGAAAATAACAAGATGCAATGTGGAGACCTGTAGCTGAAGACCTGTAAAACCACATCTCAACGATGTAATGCCATGGATTTAAAAATAAGCAATTTTTTGGAAGGAAAGCTTGAGAATTGCACCTCTGAGGGCAATTGTAGTCACAGAACAGCAGTAATCATGTTTTACACGGCAAAATGTGTTTCCCTGGAATAACTGATGTTCACCTAAAAGGCTCGTGTTGCCATTTTTACAAGTGCAACATTTAGTTTTGAAATGAAACATTTCAAAAAATTCATGTCAACAATGGATTTGAGGGCAAGGGGGTTTTGTTTGATTTTTTAATTTTTTTTTTAAATTCTGATGAATGCCATGCTAAATACTTGCACATCTGCTTGTAGCGCTGCAGCAAATGCAGTCAAAATGACCTCTGCCAGTGCAGTAAAAGCCAATGGTTAAACCTGTGTACTTAAATTCACCCCCCTGGAATGAAGAGCGAAGGGCAGAGCAGCTTTCTGGGGTTAACAGATTTTAAGCTGCACATTCCCAATAACTCACAGCTCCAGCCCTGGCCCGCACTTCCCTACCAGTGCTGTAGAAACTGTACACCTCATCTTCAATCTGGCCTGTGCCTTAAAGCCCAGAAGATAGTCCTTCTATTTTGTTGGGGTTTTTTTGTTTCACTCGGTTTTCCTCTCAGTACTCAGTCTTCCTTTTCTTTTTGTGGCCTGAGAAGAATGCTGTGTGTTTAATTTATCAGAGTTCGGATTTACAAAGTTACTAGCAGATGTATAGACTCTCTCAGTTCAGGCCGGAAAGGAATAAAAATGCAGTTTTCCTATAATGACTTTGCTTCTGACACCGAGTAGGTGCACCAGAAGTTGAGGTCTCTGGGAGACATAAAGAAAGGAAAGAACCATTTTCACAGAAAATGTATCTTAGAAAAAGGAAAGAGAAGAAATAGAAATGAGACTTCAGAAACTTCTGGTTTATAAAATCTGCCACATAATGTAGTGGTTGGAAAGTCAAACAATGCAAAATAGCTATGTTCATACAATACATGATTATTTGAACAACTAAGAGGTTTACTATGTTTTAGACAATCTTCGTGCTGTTACAGGCAGCTTGTATGTGTTCTTTAACATTCTTCCCATTCTACAAAGAGAAACAATATTGGAGCCACATTTTTTTTTAAATCTCCAGGTTTAACTCCAAATGAAAGGCAACCCCAAACATAATTGAATGCAGAACTTTAAATTCCATTTCCATGCTTAAACAATGACATTCTCTTGCTCAACCACTGGTAAATAACATTTGTTGTCCATTTACAATTAGGGTATTAAAAAAAAGAAATAAGATGTTGTGGTTCCTAATTAGTACATTCATGTGGAAGGGTTGCGAATCTTGAAGATAAATGCATAGATTTCTCTGTGTTCCTGCAGTAACTGCTTTATAGCTGAGATGGATTTGTCACTGACATCTCTGAAACTATGTCAACGTTTTCTTGAAGTCCTACCGAGCCCTTTCCTGCAAACAGTCCGACTGAGAATCAAAGGGACCAGATTCTTTGAGGACTGAAACTGGGCAAGTTATGTCATGAAGCCGCTGTTGTGCTTGTTCTCTGTTCCAGAGAAAGACCAGGATTAGTCTTTCTTTAGACCCACAACAGGAAAATGTATGCTATTTCAACTCCCTTCGCTCCACCAGTCTGAGGACTGGAAACTCAAGGGAAAAAAGGGGGTTCCATTTTTTTCTCTCTGTTTGATCACTTCCTGCAAAGCACTATTTGTCCCATGGCACTATAACCACATTCATTGTGGGACTATTTTAGAAAGTGATCGAGACTTTTTATTTAATACTACTATAATGTATAAATGAGTCTGTATTACTCACAGTGAAGATATGCTTTGCTGTATTTTACTCTCATGTCAATGCAACCCCATTATTATAAATCAAACCGAGGGTTTGACAGACCACTTCAGTCACATCTTGCTCAGTGCTCCCACTGTTCACTGTAACATACACAATGTGCCGTTTGTAAAATGAACAAACTCCAACAGATGATTTTACTTCATTTAACAGTTGAGCGGATCTCGGTGTAACTTCAAAGGTGTTTTACCTTTTTTGTTTTGACTAACAAACTTGCTAGCTAGCTCATGTAATGTTTGTGAAATTATAGCGGATTGTTAGAATGTATTTAAAGCAGTTATAATTCACTAACATTCAAGCTCTTCAAAAGGCACTGTATAATCTTATCAGCAAGAACTAAATACTCTACTTGAGAAATAAGAGGCACATTCCTTATCTGTTGTTTGAACAAAGAAAGGGTGGGGACATTTCTCAACCAATCGCCCATTTAAAATGTTTCCAGATGGAATCACACCTGTTGGTTTTACACTGAAGAGTATAAATTACTGCAGTGAAGTATATTTCATAATGGAGTAAAACAAAAGCTACCTAAATGTAAGCTTTTGTGATTGGTAATATATTTAGTCATAATATCTTTTCTTTCATGTTGATAAAATACAATTGGGGTGCAGTTTGGAGAAGATTTCTTAAAGACACAATTTTCTTAAGGTTTGTTTTAAATTACTCATTGCATTTTTTAGTTTTTTTACTGCTCGTATTAAAATTACTGATCTGTTTGTTTTATCACGTCTCAAGGAAACACAAGCATGTACATGTAATAAAACTGTTATGATACTTGTTTGTGCACTTTGCATGCTAGCTGACTAGGCAAGCAATTATGCTAATGTAGCTGCTAAATTGTATTTATTACTTGTGCTGGAGTTACAGCCACACCTGTCTGCTCTATCTCATAGCAAGGCATGGGAGTTCAGGAACAACAGTCCTTCTTCAATCCATGGAAAATTCTGTAAGAAAGTTCATATGTGGCAGACCCTTTCCACTCCAAACGTCCCAATCCTCAAATATTGGATCTTAAGGGTACTTGATCCACAGGACATTGAGAAGGACTCACTGCTGAGTCATAGACAGCATTTTGAAATCTCTATGACTGCTTTTCCGTCTTTGGTGGATCCAGGGGCTTGTGCTAAAGGAGTCAGAGAAGCACGACTGGAAAGAAGTTCAATTGTGTCATGCCTCCCCTAGCTGCGTGGGAAATTCCACTGTTCTGCCCTTACAAAAAGGGTCGTCACTTTTTGTGGTAAGAGACAAAGGATCTGCAAAGGGTTGGCAATCACGTTGCAAAGGATGGCAAAAGTAATTGTTTTCTTCTCTTCACATTCCCCTGCTGGGTCACATGTACAGTCTTAACTCTCTCCTGAGCAAACTCAATGAGGGGTTGGAGGTGCTGGGATACAGAAGGAAAAGGAGGTTTAGGAGAGGTGACAAACTGTATTTCCCAAGAGATGCTAAATTGGTCATTTTGTCTATAAGTCAGAGGCGGCAAGGTCAAGCACTGGGTCTGTGGGCTTCCTTCCTTCATAAGCACCTTGGAGGTACAGTCTATTCCTAAGACCCAGTTTTGGCAGGACTAGATTCTACATAGATCTGACTACTTAGTGTTGACCACTGGTGGCTCTGTGCTCTGAGCCTTACTCACATCTCTGGAATAATTACTGAGAAGCCTTTGGGGTGCCAGCCAATGGAAAACAGTAGGAACAGGGATTTAAGTGGAATTTAGGCCAGGAGAATCTGGCACTAAGATCAATATTAGATTAATGGAAGGTGTTATTCACCCCCCTCTCCCTCACATTTTGGATAACTAGCAGTCTCTTCTTTCTTTTAGAGGTCTGAACATTTATGCAACCAGGAACAAATCTATCCCAACCTCCTTTAGGCTTTCTGCAATTAGTCCTACCAACTACACACTGGAGTTGAATCACATACCTTCTAGCAGTGATGTTCAGAGCACAACTGAGTGGCTGTCAGTTGGCCAAGCTTGCACATGCTTTGGAGTGCATCTCTAGTTTCCTAGGGAACTTCGCCCCAGTCCTCCCATGATGTTCCAAGGCACCCAGGAGACATTTCATTACCACCACTGTTCATGGTTTTGTACATCCCTGAGTAATCAACACATCAAAGGTGCATTTGCATTTTTTATCCTTAAGTTTCTAAAGCAGTAAAATAAATTGCTGACCATACAAAGCTGATTGTACTTCTAGCTGTGAAACTCAAGAGCCTTGCTCAGAAGTTTGAAGTTGAAACTTTACCTTATTCATCACACCTACACTGCCAGTATGGGCTACTGACTGGTACTACTGTTTTTCTTATTAGGTTGACCAGCAGGCCACTGTTCATCCAAGCAGCTACCTGTGGCTTTGCTCTGATTTATTTATCTGCTATTGTTCAGGACTAGTCATTCTTCAAGGGTCCAGATCTCTCTCACAGTCCATATTTCTGATGTCATCCTGCAACCATTAACAGCTTACCCCTTACCTTCCATGGTAGGCTAGCAGGCTGAACTTTCTCCAGGGAGTCTTTAATGTATACACAGTGTCTTTGCTCAAGAATAGGCTATTTATTTCTTACAAGAAAAAGAAGGGGGGGGGGGGGGGAAGCACTGCATATTGAGGATATTGGCTAAAATCTTTTTGGTGAGCTTTTCCTTCAAAACAGAAAATACTCTGTAGAGAGCAAATACTTCTGGGGAAAGCAAAGGTTTAATGAGAAAATTTTCAGTCAGTCTTCATATGCATTCATTCATCTGTCTCTAGACTCTGAAACCCATGCCACAGATGTAGGCTTGATATGCACCTTATCTTCTCTTCTCTGCACATACTGGTCACAGATATCTGAATACTACATTTTCCAGGGCAGGCTGAAGCTTTAATGCTTTCCCCTGGAGGAGAGATAAGAGCCAGAACACATGTAGACTGCATTACATTTTCATTTGTAATCAGCAATGTGTAAAGTTTCTAAAAGTTGTTGACACTCATATGATATATTCTATCTCCATTAGGGGGATAGTGGATGGGGTTACATGGTCAGATACCACTTTATTTGCAAAGAACTTCTCTCCTTTTACCAACCCAGAACCGTTCTCCATCACTTCTGTCTCATGTAATGAAATACACAGCCTTATCATTTTCCAGTCTTATTCCTCTTTCTTATCATTCATATTTAATGTATTTCTACCTTCTATTTTGTAGCCGTTTACATTTTATTGATTCTTGGGTGCAGTTTAGGAGTCAGTGATTTATTATCTTTCACTTCTCTTTGTGCTGACAGGGAACATTGCCATTTTTCTACTTCAGATGTAGTGTGAGGTAAAAATATTTGTGGCTGAAACCTGTGAAAATGTAAGGTACACATTTAAGCTGTGCTAATTGTTATTACACAGATTTTTAGAAAAAGAGAGAAGGAAATTCATGGTTAAGGGTAACACCCCATTTTCTGCTCACGGAACTTGGTAATGCAGCATATGCAATGTATTAGCTGTCACCATTTAGAGGGCTGTGCAATGTCTGACACGAGAGAGGACATCAAGGATTCAGGCCAGATTTTTTAAACTTAGGTGCCAGAAGGTGGGTATCCAAGATTTTTCAGCCAAGGATGAATTTAGGAGCCTCTAAGTTTAAAAATAGGATACAATGGCATGTGTGTATAAACCCAAAATGTTTAATTTAACAAAAACTGCTGGAAAATGAGCCGGAATATCTCTTGCACAGGGTGGGGTCTGGAGCAGCACTGTGGCCTGTATCACCTTCCAAGTGCAGATGCCATGGAGGGGCAGGCGAGGGGCAGCAGCATGAATAAAACTGCGGGGGGACAAGACATGGGACAGGCACCAGCCGCAGCCACAGGGCGCTGCTCAGTTCCCTACTGATGGCAGCAGTGGGGAGGACTGGCGTTAGAAGTTTGCCACTCCTTCCACACCAGGCATTTCCAGAGCAAGGGGCAGATCCTCCTGGGTGCAGTGCCATTTGTCCTGCCCTTTGCTCCTCTCTGCTTTGTAAAGGAGGTTTTTTGGGGACAGAATAGGAAAAATAGGCCGTGGTACTGCAGCTGTGTTGACAATAACCAGTCCCCTTTCTCTGGCTCACCTGACAAGGCTGGTGCTGTTGAAAACCACACAGATTGTTGGTGAAGGACTGAGCTCGTGATGAAATGGCTTGGCAGAAATTACACCTGGCAAAATTGACTTATTTGCTTTGGAAAAATAGTCTTTTCCACTCCTTGTGAAAGATGCGTGCCTGCCATTTGTTGGTTTGCACATGGAGGCTCTAGGGGTATTCCCGTTGCACAATCCCAAATAAGCAGTTTCTAGAAAGTTTCTCATTTTTGTCCGGACGGGAGGTTGCGACAGCATATTTTTTCCCCATAGCGGGCCTTGCTATTGCAAGTCAGTTGCTTGTTGCTTCACAGCCAAATTGCTGCAACATGCTCGTCTTTGGGCTACATCTACAGTCAATCCAGGAGCTGTAGGCAGCTACTCTCTTACTAAACAAGGTATTTTATCATGAGCAGCAATCTTACAAGATCAGCTGTTGGTTTTGATGTGAACGGCTTGCACGGTATTTACTTACCACATCTCTTTTCTGCTGTTGAAGAAAAGGATAGAGCCCAGATTGGAGCTCAAGATAATGGAAGGACACTTTCTGTGAGGAGCTCTCAGCTTTGGCATTTGCTTGAGGCTGTTCGGGGGCTGTGGGGAGGGGGGTGTTAATGATCAGGACAGGCTGTGAGTCTCTTCTGTTTTCCCAGGATTTCAGAAAGGATGGGGCTAGACCTGACAGCATTCCCCAAATCTGTTGTGTTTGGAAAGATTTTTAATAATATGACTGAAATACAGCCCTTTGATCTCCAGCTGCTTCTCATAAACACTAGCGTGGCTCTCACCAAGATTTTATGCCTCGTCCCCACTACACTGAGTCTACAGGAGGCTTTTCATGTGCTCTACACCTAAGCATATCGCAGTACTTGCCCTTTTCTCAGCCTCTCTCACACCTTGTTTGGCCACAGGATCTCTCTGTCTTTCCCCTAGAAGAAATGGGACTTTGTGTAGAAATCTTATGTCCCAGGCCCACAGCTGTCCTCCTTGGGCTGCCCAGCACCTTAAGCAAATTCCTGCCTTGACCTCCAGTGCTGCGAGTGCTTGAGGGTTCCCAGCTCACCTCTCTGGCCAGCGGGAACAGGGGAAAAAGGCAGATTTTGTGACTAGTCCTAAATTAAACAAGCATGCTTGCCTGGATCATGTTTCTTACTGCCGTGATCAGGGACAGAATATGAGTCTGGGCAAGGCATTTCTTGTGTTCTTAGGTCCTACATCTGGCAAAAAAAATATACTGCTCCAGAAGAAAACCCCACAAAGCCCCACATAGTGCCAATAAGCAGCTCTACATATTTCCCTGTTTAAATTTCCTCACCACTTGATAGTGTTCTTTGGGTTTAAGGCTTCCTGACTACACAGGATCCTCCTCTCCTCTCTCACTCGTCCCCACAGAGTTCTTCTGCATCCCTTTCTCAGCTGGTTCAGCAGCTAAACCAAATCACTCTGCTCTTCCTCTTCTCTGTCAAGTTCCCCTGCGTCTCTGTAAATCTAAGACTCTCAAGCTTTGCAGTATTTAAGATCCCAGGTTAATACCTAATCTCTTTGTCCTGCTTTTAGTGGAAGTCTCCTCTTCCAAACATCCTCCCTGCAAACAAACTTTGCAGGACTAGTTTTCCCAAGTCTCACTGTGCCATCATCCAGCTTGATGACTAGATCAAAGGAAAAGAAAGCTACAGATGGATGAATTGTCACTGCACCTGACCTAGAAATCTTAAAATGTATTGCCAGTGCTGTATTTCTAACCAGTGGATAAAGGGGGAAAAAAAGGGGCGTTGATGAATTGTCCAGAACACTCAATGAAAAGGAACAAACAGAACCCACTAGAAACTGGACTTTGTACAGATCATATGCAATTACTTAAAATAAAAAGAAATGTACCTCCTGGTGCAGTAACCTAAAGACCTTGCCCAAATCCTGCTATTGATTTCACACTCTGAACTGACAGCTGTTGAAAGTCAGTATAGGTCTAGTTCTAGAAAGGGAAGGAATCTTTTGGTCATTCAACAACACCCAGTTAAATCCGATATATTTAGCTACAAACACTTTAAGTAGGGCCCATGTGTCTGTTTGTTGAGATCCTCTTGGACAGCACAAAAATGTGGATTTTTGAGTGAGATGGGAAAAAAATAGAAGATTCCTTAGGGCATCTCAAGATGGAAAAAAAGAAGAAGAAAAATTCAAGGCCCTGCTGCTCTGTTGCTGAATGAGGTCATGCTTCATGCTGTATGTGGATAAAAGAAAAGACAATTTCCCACTTCCCATTTCTGTTCTGTATTGCCAGGTTAATTGTTGTCATTGTATTCCCCACAAGAGAAGCTTCAGCAATGGTGCCAAATAAACCAGATTAGTGTTCAGGGGCATTTGCTGGAAGTGATGCCAAATCCATTCTTGATCCTAATTATATGAAATATGCTCCAATAATTTTCCACAAGGTGAATAAAAATAATGCCAGAACTGCCGCTTTCACTAAAGCTCAATTAGGACGCATTCACTAATCCCAAGACATATCATAGCTTCTTCTGTGCAATTATATTCTCCTTTTTATAAATTGATGTTTACCTAGAGAAGATGAATATCCTAATTCCTGGCACCAATATGAGAGTGATATCGGGAGGGAGAGAAAAACATAGACAAGACCTGGCCCATATCCCAACATTAGGCAAGCCGACCTTTGGTTTCGATCTCCGCAGACAAGCTGTTGCGTCTGTACAATTTCATGCAGTACACATAGGAGATAGATACACGCTTGAATACAATGTTCATTCCTGAATCTAAAAGAAGAAATGAAGAGACACTTAACTTAGAAAATAAAATCAGATTAAACAAATTATCCTTTGTTAGTCACGGAACATTTCATGTGGTGTACAATACCTTGTTCTGCAATGAATTTCCGATTTCATGATGACTGATTTGCAGCAGCTGACTAAGGAAGAGGTATGTGTCAAAAACAAGCACTCACTACCAGCAGTTGCAAATCCAGACTTTTGTTCAAACAATTGAAAATTTGTTGTAAAATCGAGAGGCATTCTGCTAGCATATAAGCACAATGAAATATGTTTTGACTGCATTTGAAAAAAAAAATAGTTCCTTTACAGCTAGAGTTGAAAGAGGATGGACAAACACGTTTACTGAAACAGTATGATAACAAATGATGTTCATAGTCTGTGGTTAGCTTATATAATAGTATCATCTTTCTGGATTCTCAAAGCACAAAACATCTTTATTTTCTGTTTATTAAAAAAACCCAGCTTTCTCGGTTAGAGGCTTTTACTAATATGTAACCTTCCCGTTTTTCCTTCATGCCTTTGCTTTCATGGAAAGTCTCATGAACACCAAAGCTAATATTACAGAAATAGATGTTAAGTTTCATGACTTCATTTACCCTCTTTCAATTTTTGAAGTTTCTTCCACCTCTAAAACTGCTGGAGAGACCATATTTATTGATTGTCTGATATAGAATCATAGAATCATAGACTATCTCAAGTTGGAAGGGACCCATAAGAACCATCAAGTCCAACTCCGTGTTCCTTGCAGGACTGCCTAAAACTAAACCATATGACTAAGAACATCGTCCAGATGCTCCTTGAACTCTGACAGGCTTGGTGCCATGACCACTTCCCTGGGGAGACTGTTCCCGTGGCTGACCACCCTCTCAGTGAAGTGTAGGGTTCGGCGTTCGGAAGATCTCGCGATGTCACGGCAAGTTAGAGGGTTAGTCGCAGCCTTATGATGTCTCTGTAATCCCGCCTACCCTTGTTAGTATAAAAGGAATTGACTGCGCAATAAAAGGCGGAAGTTGGCGCTCACACTGTGTGTGTTATCTGTCTCTTTCCCTGGTCTGGGGTTGATCAGTGATCTAATCGTGGCACCTTGATATGCAGCGAACGCTACAGTGAAGAACCTTTTCCTAATGTCCAATCTGAACTTCCCCTGATGCAGCTTCATACCATATATTTGCTAGCCCAAGCTCTGACTAATTTGTGGGATCATATAATGGTTAGCGTATGACAGAGTGAAACCTGACATTTAAAGAGGAAAACAAATTGTTCAGGTGAATTAGTGACTTCATGGCCAATGCATTCATATGCTCATGGCATACTCTCTGCTGCTGTCAGAATTGATCTCTCAACTTCGGCTGATAGTTGCAATGGTATCTCCATGGCTCCATCCTTCCCAGTGGGATAATAGAGTACATTGGGATTAAGGAAAAAGCAGATATGCATCTCTCTTCTGTCCATGTATGCTGAATACTGATCATACTCCCCCACCCCAGCTCTCTCGCAGGATTTGGCTAAGCAGATGCACAATAGCTTGCACCCATTCAATCTGAAGTGCTCGAGCAGGCTATTGTTTTGCCCTTGGCAAAAATCCAAAAAAGATTTCATTAGCGGTTGCTTGTCAGGAATAGGGACAGGAAATAGTTGTGTCTCTGCTTGGAGACTGGTCCCTAAAATCCAACATGACAGGCAAGCCCTTATACATACACTGCAGAGGTTTACAGCTGCCGTGTCTCCTGATACTCAAAGTGTAAAGGCTTTCTGGATTGCTGCTGCTGGGTGACTTAATGGGTTTTGTTCCATTGACTGCATTATCTCCTAATACAAACTAGTCCCCTTTGTTTCCAGGAGCGCTGGAAACTTGCCAGCAACTCAGCAAAGCTAAAGAGGTGATAAAAGAGGGTTTTAAAGGTCTCCTGGGTGAAGGCTGAAGGAGATGCACAAGAAAGCTAGAGCATGAGGGGAAGGGGCTGAACTGGGCTCTAGATCAAGGGATGCAGATCTCACAGCAGGTACCCCTTGAACTGCCCATTTGCCTTCCTTGCCACAGGTGGATGCCCAGGGACTTGTGAAGCAGGACAGAGTTAGATGGAGGGAAGCTGCACTTCAGAAAAGGCTTGGGGTTTGGGGAGCCCTCTTGTTTGTTTGCTTTTAATGAGCTCTTTTAGGATGTCATGTAAAATCTAGCTGTGTTGCTGTATTTCCTCATTTTTTCTCACAAAATGTTAACTGGAATGTGGGAGATGATAGGGGATATTTATAATCTCTGGGCTGAGTCTGAGGATTCAATACTAGATCTTCAGGGAAATGCAGGTTTCAGGGAGGAAGCTGATAGAGAGGGTTTGGGGGGAGGCTGTATGATCAACAGGCTGTACCTAATTTCTATTCAGGGGCTTGTAACACCTGGAAATTCACTGCTAGGACTCCTGATTTACAGTAGTCCAGTGCATGTCCAAGGCAGGTATGTTCCTAGCCCCTGTTTTAATGTATGGATAGAAGACATCAGCATACAAAAAAAGGCCAATGGAAATGTAATCTTGGAAACAGGTCCATGGCTATCCAGCAGCAAGCCTCCACCAGGGTTGCGTGTGTTGAGAAATAGTCACCATGGGTTAAATCTTGCATCCTATCAATATTCTGTTTAGTTGGTTAATGATGGTAAAGCTGTTCCTGGAATCTGAAAAACATACATGAATAAAAAGCAGTATCAGTATGCTGTATGATGATATTAATTGAGCTGGCCAAGCAGCATTGTTGTGTACCTCTGTGAACTGCATGATGTAACTTGCCTGCACTGACAGAGTTTCCTGGAGGCTATGCTAGAACCAGGGTATGAAAATGTATGCAGTCATGAGACAAAGAAGTTGCAGTAAGCAAGTTCTGCTTTGGAGTAAAGGCAGGTGATTAATAGAGCTGGTAAAAAAGACCTGGGATGAGGAGACTGTTGTCTCCTTCCAGTGCCAGGAACGAACATTTTCTAGTTGCTGAGATGGAGTGTATATGTCAATTAATTACCATTTTTCAATTAATACTGCGACATACCTTTCCCTAAAGAAATTATTGAGCAATACAACCAGAACTCAAACTAGATCTGTCACAGCTGAGAGGGTAACTGACTGCATTTGCAATTCCTGCTTCCCAGATGTCCCACATTTCTTCAGGTAATGGACAGAAGCACAGAAAGGTTAATTTGAGGTAGACATCTCTGTTCCCAGGTCTCATTGACGGGCACTCAGCTTTCTTCTTATTTTGTCAAATTTGCTCGGTATCATGCTGATGGTTTTGTTAGCCAGTGGTGTCCGCAGAGCTTGAAAAAACCTGAATATTTGCATGGGCTGTGTATTTGCAGTGTGATGGGAACAAATGGAGGCTGTCTTTACAGAGCCTTCAGTGGTCACTGGTTGTGATTAAAACACTCCTAATGAGCAGCTCTTGCAGGCCCATTAGAGAAATGGCCTGCCAAGAGTAAGCCACTTTTTCATGTTGCAATCACTGTATTCATTTTCCTATCCTGAAAACAGTGCTTTATTCCTCCCTTCAACAGATGAAGCCTCAGCTTGGATGTTCTATCATATAAATGCAATATTAATAATTTCTGTAAAGATACTTTCTCCGTAGAACTTTTTGAGCTACAAATGCACTCAGTGAGCCAAAATCATGCTCTTTTATTGCATCGTGTCCTATATACTCACAGCCCTACTCACAGCACCAGACTTTAGCTTTCTGTACCTTACTCTATTTACCTAGGCACCCATCTAAAGAGTGGGAGCAAGTAACTAATAGACTGAAGTTCCTTGCAGGATACCTGGTAGAAATAACATTTACCTTCTTCTAATAAGCAGCAAAAGTTGTCAGAAGAAAATTAAAGCCTGAAGCACTTTTGGCTTGGTTGTTGCTGTTTCGAACTATTTTTGAATCTCCACTAACCTTGGAAGACTTCTCAGAGGAACGATTGCCTAAATTAGAATATCTATTTCACATGAAATATTGGGAAAGGAGAGGAAGGGTTATATTAGCTATTTCATTAGAACTAACTCTCAGGGTCTGTATCGCAGCCTGCAGCAGAAATGTCAAGAGGAGCAGCTGCCACAGCACACCAGCCAGCAGAATATTTCCATCTCTGAACAAGGCAAAGGAGGGGGCGGGTGGGGGGAAGCTGAGTGAATTGCGTAAGATGTGAACATTGTAAGTAGCGATGAAGGACTGTATGTCAGCAGAGATTGAGCGGAACCCTTTATCTGTCCATTGCCGGAGATTAAGTTCCATTTTCTTTGTGAAACATGCAGACCTTTGATAGTGCAAATGTGCCATTGCTTTGGGGCTTTAGTGTGGTTCTAGAGGAGTACACTGCCCACCTCAACCCTTTTTAATATAAATCATTATTGGCACATCTTTTTCTTACCTCTCTATCTTCACTAGATGCCAAATAAGCAAACCTCTTACCCTATTATGTTACTTCATGTTACCAAACAACTCTCGCCAGCATAAAAGTAGAGCAAACAAACTGAAAACAGAGGATGGTCTTTCATGGGTCATTTCTTAAACTTCAGTCTCACAACTGCTCCTTGGCTAGGTGCGCCATCAGCAATGTCATTAAGATTTTTTTAATTGGTCATGTATTTCTTTGCCTGCATAAAGACAGAATCCAGGTCTTCCTGGGAACTATTTTGCCTAGTATTTCTTCAAATATTGCTTAACACTAACACATTGTACTCGTAAAGTATGTGAAAGGGCTGGGTTGTTGCTATGCCTTTTTCGTTGATGTCAGCATGTTGGACTGGTGTCTCACTGTAAAACTGTCATGGTAATATGCCAGGCTTTGAAAAAAAAAATTAAGAAGAAAAACATTGGCACTTAAAAACGCATGCAAAGCATATAGCAAACCATGGTGCATACTCACTGCCAATACATACTTTGTTTCATCCCAGTGTCATTCCCCCAGACTTGTAGAAGGATTCATTAATAAACACCATCCAAAGGGGAGAAAGTAGAGCAATATGTGGTTTTGGGTATTTTCACACACTTCCATGTGACTGAGCTACTGCTTTTTGACAAGCTAGGTTGTGGGTACATGTCTTCTGTTGGCCGGCTTAAGAGGTCACCACCTGTAGCTCCCTCCCCACATCTCCTCTACCCAGCCTAGTTTGCTTGCTGAGTTTGTTGTCTGAGGATTTTGTAACCTCTTTGGGACCATTTAAACTGATTAGTCTAGCCCCTTTGGTGGGAGAGCCTGGCAACTGTTTTCCTGAGCACCATACTGAGAGGTGTGAGGGAACAGTGGATGCCAGCAAGGAGGTTGTGGTAGAGCTGGGGCTGGTAATTTTTTCCTTCAGCTCAGCTGTGGTAGTAAGAGGTAGCATGGATGCAGTCTTGCTTCTGAGCTGAGCCACGGTCAGCTCCTAGACCATTGCAGTTGAGAAGCAGAACATTACTAGAGGGTCATAATTGCCATTGGCTAAAACTGTACCCGTAGCCATTTACCATAGCTCAGGCTAGTTTGTGGTGACTCAGTCATGATCAGATGATATTACTTACTGGCTTGCATTTCCTTTTAGGTGTTGGGACACTTTCTAGGTATATTGACCCCTGCCTATTCCGTTTGTATTAAATATCCTTACTGACCTGCCAGGAATCCAGTCTTACCCCTTCAAACATGCAAGAACAACATCGTGTAGGAACTTTTCATTTTACAGAGTGAATTTGCTTAGACTAAGAATTCATATCGCAATTCAGACTTGCTGTACCGTATCTAACATTACAACGAACCTTCCCTGCAGCATGTTGTATAAAGTCCTGGTGATTCATGGTTGGGTGACTGTGGAAAGGCTTTTATTTTTTATCTGAATTGGAGATACCTGTAATATATCTTCTCTGACCAATAAATGATTTACTTTATATTCAGTACAAATATAGAACTGGGAGGGCCACCTGGGTTCTTTTACTCGGGTTCCACACAGTGTTGGGCAACCAGGTGATAGATATTTACGGTCCAGAAAGGCCCACAGAGCACTTTTCCTATGCGTTATCTGCCTTTTGTATAGATCTAATTGTTACTGTAAAATGACTACCTAAATAGATAGTAAGGCTTAGAGATAACATTTTTTTAGCCTGACTTCCTCATAATGCTCATCCTAATGCTCATTCCTGCAGTGGAGGAAATTAATCTTTGCTATTAATATTGTCTATTAAAGCTAGAATTCAGATCGGTCCACTTGCAGTCCTTATTAAATAAGGACCCCTGCTGGTCCTTATTAGATAGATGAAGGACCAGAGTGAAGTTCCTTGTTACTTAAATGAAACCCATGTTTAGCAAAGCTGTTAAATCACAGCTGAAGGCAGACATCTTGATGAATAAATCAGCATTCATGAATAAATAATTGACATGAGTGCTAAAATGGGATTCTCGTTTTCATGCTGTTTCTGTCCTTGGCCAAAAATTGAGACAGTCTGTGTGAGTGGCAGTGGTGGCCCTTGTGGTGGAGTCAAGTAAGGTCAGGTTTCTGAAGGTGTATATACGATTCTGGTAGGACCAACAGAAGCATCTCAGTCTGCTGGAGGCTCCAGCTCCTTTGGTTTCAATGGTTCTGATGAGTTAGGGAGCTGGAATGAGCCTTACTAGCACATTTCCCATAGGACATGAAATAACGTGAGTCAGTGCTGCTCTGGGACACATTCGCACTTTGATCTAACAGTTAGAAGCTCAGTGTCCCATTACCACTTCATTGAAGATGGCTGCCTTTCCCTGTAATTGTGCTGGTTATTCACACCAGTGGAACTTTCATCAGCTAGCTGCTTCCTGGGGACAACTATTTCCCACTTTGCATTACCAACCTTAAGTAGGTTACGAGTCTTGCAGCATTTTGTGTACAAGGACAGGAAAAGTTTCAAGAAGAACAATGCTTGTGGAAGAGTCTTTGTGGTTTTGTGAGAGCAGTGGCTGCATCCTGCCTGAGAGAGGGGAGGAATGGCACCCAGTACTAGTGTCGCACAGAGCCGACTCTGGTATTTTTTGTCTCCTGCCTCAGTGCTACACAGCACCCATGTCCTGGTTTCAGCTGGGATAGAGTTAACTGTCTTCCTAGTAGCTGGTACAGTGCTATGTTTTGAGTTCAGTATGTGAAGAATGTTGATAACACTGATGTTTTCAGTTGTTGCTCAGTAGTGTTTAGACTAGAGTCAAGGATTTTTCAGCTTCTCATCCCCAGCCAGTGAGGAAGCTGGAGGGGCACAAGAAGTTGGCACAGGACACAGCCAGGGCACCTGACCCAAACTGGCCAACGGTGTATTCCATACCATGTGGCGTCCCATCTAGTTTAGGAACTGGGACTGGGGGCGGGGAATCGCCGCTCGGGGACTGGCTGGGTGTCGGTCGGCGGGTGGTGAGCAATTGCCCTGCGCATCATTTGTACATTCCAATCCTTTTATTACTACTGTTGGCATTTTATTAGTGTTATCATTGTCATTATTAGTTTCTTCTTTTCTGTTCTATTAAACCGTTCTTATCTCAACCCAGGAGTTTTACTTCTTTTCCTGATTTTCTCCCCCATCCCACTGGATGGGGGGGAGTGAGTGAGCGGCTGCGTGGTGCTTGGTTGCTGGCTGGGGTTAAACCACGACAACCCATAAGAACCATTCCAGCGTGCCATCTTGTTTTGCTAAATATTTAAAATACCTGTGGTTATGGGGAAATGCCAGTTCTGAAATCTGCCACTTTAATAATACAAGTGGTTTTCAGATGCTGGGGATAAGGATGCAGCTGCTCCAAGAGCCCAGAGTGCTGGTATTCTTAAGAACTGCAGCCAGGCACTTACAATACACTTGTGTCTTAAAGCCACAGCAAAGGGCAGGAGCTGGTGCCACCCGGGAATCAAAGGCTGCCATTCGTGCCTATGCAGAGCAGGCAGGCAGAGCCTCTGGAATAACCCCGGTATCAAAACAGGGCTCAGATGGGACTAAAGCAATGCCAAGTTCTTGTTGTCATTGCTGTGGTTTTCTCCCTCTCACCTCACGCAATACTTTCAATAAGCATCAGTGCCAGTTCCTGTGTGTGGAGGGCCAGCACGTGGCATAACATGCAATCATCTGCAAAGATGCAATGCAAGTACATTCACAGAGAGAAAAAGCAGGATGGTGTCTTATTATAGGCCATTGTGAGATTATGTCTCCAGTCACATGAGCTCCTCACCTAGCATAAATCGACCCAACTCCATCCGAGTCAGTGGAGCTACACTGATTTACACACGCTGGAGGTGTGCTTTGGATTTGTGCAGTATAAAACTGTTCACTCTCAATTTCCCTGGCTTATAACTTCAAGAAGTTACCAAAACAGTGAACAAATATTTGCATATTATAAACCCAACAGGTACATCTTGGAAACAGAGACATTCCTGGAGTCCTGGGGCACACATCTGCCCAAGCATGTAGCAAGCCAACTGTGTGAGGCATACAAAAACCACTCACTAGCATCAGACTGTGAAGTACATTAAACAGATCTCATTGTATCATGGCACATAAAAGAAGCAGGTACACAGCATCAGCCTCACGAAGAGGAAGAGAAGTTACATAAAATTTATAAGGAAATTTCTAAAAATCCAGCATTCAGATGAGATGGGGAGCTAAGAATTCGGACCCTGACCCAGACTGCCAAAGTTAGCAGTGACCTTGCACCATGGCCTCTGTCATCTTACAGCCTCTTCCTCTTGACAACCGTTGCAGCAGCAGAACTTCCCTTGACAGCTTCTGATTCCCTCACCAAATCTTGTCTCTTGCCAAGTGTCCCTGTTTTATTTTGGGTGTGAAGCACCTCCCCAGGATAGAACCTGTTATTTGGTAGTTACAGCGTGTATCTAGGACGCACATATTCCTACTCTTAGAAGAGGAAATTATGCCTGGGATTCCCACGTTGTGGATGAAGCTTCTTGCTGTAAAAGGGGTGGAGAAGCAGAGTAAGCGTAAATTGTTCTACTTATTTCACATTTTTGGGGGGGGAAGGAATTGGCTACATGTGTGGTGAGGACACTTCCTAGATGAGGTTTAACAGATGACCTGGGCAGAGGAGCCCCTAATTTTGGACCTTGTCAGCCCTCCTGTCCTTAGCTATGCAGCACCATGAAAACTGTGCTGCTCAGAGGTGGGCACCTGGGTTCCTAGCAGAGCTGGCTGGGCGACCCTTGGGGGCTCGTGGGCTCTTACTGCCTTTTGCACACAGCAGCTCCCCAGGCAGGGTTTTAAGAATCCAAACAAGTCTATGCTGAGACCTGGCTCACCTGGTACCCAAACTGGTGGCACACAGGCCTGTTCTAAAATCTGAGCAGAAGCAAAGGACATAAGGACATGCTGTGCCATAAATGTTTTTTACAGCTGAGCTCAGTCTTCCCTAAGGATGCTGCCCTATGGGTCTTTACATCCAAGCTATGCTCTGGCAGTAGACAAGCTAAATCCAACAATGCAGGCAGCATGCAGGCAGGAGTGAGCCCTGGATCACCTCTGACCTTGCTCTTTCAGCACAGAAGTGCCTAAATACTGAAACTGGGGCATCTGCACAGGAAATTTGGCAGTACAGATGCTGCATGGGAAACCCATGGGCCAATGTATCACTGTCTTCTTTTATATATCCTCAGCCACGGCTTTGCTGTAGATGACACTAAAATACATGTGAATGTGGGACCATTGGAAGACATTTGGCTTCATTACGCTTTGTTCCTAAGTGATGCTAAAGCTGGCTCCCGGCTTGCCAGATCCTGTTAACTTGGAGGCCTATGCCAGCTCTGCAAGGCTCAGTAAGGTTGGTTTAGACCTTCTTCAACCTTGAGAAGTCACGTATA
Organism: Haliaeetus albicilla; assembly: GCF_947461875.1. NCBI lineage: Eukaryota > Metazoa > Chordata > Aves > Accipitriformes > Accipitridae > Haliaeetus > Haliaeetus albicilla. The sequence goes on along the minus strand of NC_091484.1, from coordinate 33,981,939 downwards.
CTAGAGAAGATTTGTGGAGTCTGTACTACCTACAAATGCACCTGGTTAGCATTTTAATTTTTTTTTTTCCCCTTGGTTATCTTAGCTGGAAATGCTGTTGTTTTGATGTTGCCTATAGGACTTCCTATAACTTACTTCAGTTGCTCCAGGATTTTAAAGTTATAATGTATATTCTTCCCTCATCCATTTATTGCCCAGAAGTTTTTTTGGTTTCCCCTCCCTTCATGGTACGTGCATCTCTGACCTATGGATCAGACATTCTGGACTCTTGTAGGCCAGATTTCAAGGGGGTTATAAAACCTGGCAAAAGCTGAAGGCGTCCAGGACAAAAGATACATTGACATTTTTGCAGTCATCCAAAAAAAGCCAATATTTTGCAGTGGAGTCCCAGAGGAAGATTGTGCTCATCCAAAAATTCTTGCAGGAAATGCTGTTGTTCCCTGCAAACTTAAAAAAGGAGAAAAATTTCCCTGCTTTTATTAATATGCACACCCCCTGGTTCCTCAGTGATTGGTAACAGCAGACAATGAGGTTGTAGAATGGCATTTGTTTAACAGAAAGGTAGGCTAAAGTGGAATTGGAGTTCACCTGAAGCAGCTACGCAAAACTCCCTCTGACCCAGCTCAGAGGCTGAAGTGCTGGAGGGGCGCAGGGTACTGTGCACAGCAGATAATATGTTTTGCTCAGGTAATCTCACTGCCCTGAGCATTTTCAGCAGCACACATCCACAGCTGATTTCAGAATCTGCTATATAAAGCCTATGGCTGGATAGGTTGTTCTTTGAAATGTTTAAAAAATGTTTTTGAATTTTTTTACATATCCTAACATTTTAACATATTCTAGTCAAAACTGTGCTTTTATAAAACATTTCTGAGGCTTTTTTCCAAGATTTCCATTGACTGCAGCAGGCTTTGGCACAGACTCTAACTGTACAAAGCCTAGGACTATAAATACAGATTCCCAAGGACTTGACTGGAGGGAGTGACAGATGTATAGCTTGACTCCGAGATCTGCCAGGGCAACATTTTCCAGAAGCAAAAAAATGAGAATCATCTGTGTTAAATTTATCCACACTTGGACTTCTTTGGTACGCGCAGGAGGAAATCGCTAGGGAGCGAATGACTTTTTAATCTGCCAGTAGCGTAAAGTTTGTGCGCCGTCTTAGTGGCAATACTGTTTATTACATTCCTTGAGTAAATTTTACCTCTGATGCAAAGCATATAAAACATCTTCACAAGGTAGAAAGGAAGATCAATAGCATATGGTGAATAATTCTCTCTTCAGCACCTGCTTGAAGTGTTGCTGTATGCTCTTATGACACGGTTTAGATCTTGGATCCATACGGCCGGTCTTGCTGTCGACGATATGTGCTCCCTGAGGACCTGATCTGGACCCCACTGAAAAGCTCCTCTCGACCTCAGTGGCTTTGGAACCAGGCTGAAATGCATTGATCTCCCATTGACGCCCCACTGCCTACCAGAAACTTTCTTGCTCTTGGGACTGGAGAGGAATATTTAATTCAGTCTGGCTAACAGTTTGAGAGCAGGGTTATATTTTTTCCTCTGTTTCTGGTGACCTTTGGGGCTGGAAGCGCATTTTGGATGCGAGCTCTCGGGTAGCAGAGTGCTGTGTTTGCTCCTGCCATGGTGGGGACGGAAACGTGTGTTTAGAGGGAAGTTCTGATTAAGATCATCAAAGTGTTTCCTTTCTTCCACTCAAACAGACCTGCACAATGCAAGCACTGCAAGCCAAAAAGCATGATTTAATGCTTTAATCATTATGAGAGGTGATGGGGACAGAAAGGAATCACTCATTTTTCAAGGCATACTGGAAGGGAGATGCTCCGTACCAGCCTTGTTGGCATAGCCTTCCTGCCAACGCCCACCCATGCACTTCACCAGAGACGGGGTACAGGGGGAGATGGGACCTTCGCTTAACCCAGTGCTGATGCACTTATGCTTTTGTCAGTGGTTTGCAGCGATGAGCACCCGAGGCAGTTCAAGCCAACTGGCTGAAGCGCAGGGCTGAGTAATTCATGCATTCGCAGTGCAGGTTAGCAGGAAGGCCCTGGGCAAATCTCGCCATCATACCTCCTCTCAGTTTTCCCATCTGTCAGAGGGAATAATAACACTGACCTTGCCTGCCTTGCAAGGGTACCCTTGCGGGGCCTGAGTCATTTGGGAAGGGGTCAGGCTCTGCTCGCTGCCACTGGTTCCAGCACGGTTGCCTGGTGGTTACCAAGAGGAGACCATGGCCAGCTGACCGTAAAGAGCTTCGAAGATGAAAAGGGCCAGTGCTGACTCATTAAATGACAGGGGTTGGTTGACGCACCTTCACAAAACCTGTACTTTAGTGTTTCCTGGCAAGCGAGGGAAAGCAAATGCCTCTCTGGAGGGTCCAAGCTCAATTTCCTCCTCTGCCATCCTTGAACTGGCTCCTTTCTTCTGTGCTGGTGGGAAGGAGAGGCTGGAGGCTGGCGGTGGCCGGCTGGCTGGGAGTTGTTCCAGCAGCGGGGAGCACTCAGCTGGCAGCACACTGACAGTTCGGAGCTGGAGGACCGTCCCCGGGGACCACCACCAGATGGCTGAGATGAGAGTATCCCTCAGGCGGTTCTAGCCCCTGCCAGAGTGGTGGAGGGAGCTGGGGCTGGAACTGAGCAGGGCAAAGATGTTTTGCACTGGTTTAGCTGGGAGGGCTTCAGGACAGAAGGGAATGTCACCCACTGTGTTCCTGCGGCTATTAGATAGGCTGAGATAAGGGAATAGCTGCATAGGCAGAGAAAGGACCGTTGGTGCTGGGTACTGTGTGAATACTAGGTTTGAACTACTGCATGTGCAAATGTTATTCTTGGATCCGTGATGATGGGCCCTGGAATGCATCACAGCGAAGCCATTTTTAAAAGCACTGGAGATTCATTTACCAAATGTAAGGGTGGTCTAATGAAAAGGTACATGCTGAAATATCTCCTCCACTAGCCTCCACTGTGCTGCCTATTCATGGTTTTACATGGAGGGGGAAGTTGCTGTGCTGCTCTCTGCTCCTTCTGTCCTGAGAGTCAGCTCAGAGTTTGCCGGACCTTTGTATGAGGAAGGCAATGGAGCTGCCTGTATGGCCAGCCAGGGCCTCACCCTGCCTTTCCCCTACCTTGGCCCTGCTGGCTCTGGGCTCCAGCGTTGGCTGATTGCTCCCATACTCAAAAGCCACATCCCACAAAAGATGTCCTCTCTTACACCACAGCCTGCAGACATACTCTCCGTAGAGGTGAAGGCAGCTCCCCAGTTGCTGTCGTGGAGCTCAGTGCTCAACCTGGTGCAAGGATCTGCCTCACAGGCAGCTACAATCTGAATAGGTAAGCGAAACACATGTTTTGAACACATTTTGAATGTGATAGGTGTCCAGAAGGAAAGGGTTGGTTTCCGGACTGGGGCCCTGGGTTGGCATCCAGAAATTGTTCTGCTGCAGCCTTGCTCTGTAATGTCAAGCATGCTGTTTACTCGCCAAGCTTCCTCTGCCCATCTGCTTTGGCACAGGGTGTGGAGAATGAGAAATCTGCTGTTGAAACTCTGGGCTCCTGCACAGGGTCACAGTTTTCAGATATATACAGTGTGATGTGATGATGAGTATGGATCTGCTAGTGGAGGGAGGAAGGGGGACTAACAGGGCTGAAGCCTTACCTCTCCCGATGCTGTGCGTGTGTTTCTGAATCCCGTGATGCCACCATGACCGGCCATCTTGTTTGTGACAGCTCAGTCACAACGACAACCACTGTGTTGGGGACTATTAAGTTTCTGGACAGAGAGGGACGAGAAGATGGGCTTAAGGAAAATGTCACAGTTCTTGGCAAAGTCCCCTGACCTTGTATAGCCAACACTGATGTGGTGAGTGAAGAAATTGCTTCACTGGAGAAATATGAGGTTTGGGGAGGGGTTTAGGAGGGCTGTCAGAAGCAGCCTTACACAGAGAAGAAAAAGGGCTTCCAGATCTGAAAGGCAGAAAGGAGAGAGTGGGAGAACGAAGAGACGTGGTGGCTGGGTGAGAGGTTTTGCAGGGCAAGGAGAGCTTGAGGTGCTGGGAGGGTGGAAGGGTTGAAGAGTACAATTTATTCCCTGCTGCATGTGTTCAGACCCCGTTGTAGCGCCTCATACAGTCTGGGCATTGGTGTACCAAGGGCTTGTAGCTACTCAGGGAAAATAAGTGTTGCATAAACGTAGGATCATTATTCACTCAGCATGTCGACTTGTTTAAATTTTTGTGAGGAGAGCAAGTATATTATGGTATTGTTATCCTATGTGGAGAGTTGTTCATTTTTAATTATAGTTTGTGAGAAATACAGACTCTTACAATGCATCGTCTGTTCAAACAGATATATACATCTTAGGGAAAAAAATAATACTGCTATTAAATATTGTTCTTATAAAGTGTCAGAACAAAGCACGTGTGCACGTCTCCTCGTATCCAGCAATAAAATAAATGTAGAGGACTAAACATAGAAATGTATCCTACAAATATGTATAGCAGCTAACCGTGAGTCAATGGGACTGATCTGTGCAAATCCCTCACGTATCTGTACGTAAATAGATACCCCCACACCCCAAGGGTGACATTCATGAAAAAGGGAATGTCTCGTATTTCCTGATTTGCTTCCTTGTTCTTCAGAAATCACTATTCTTGCATTTGGCAATAGACAATTTAGGGATAAACTAGGAGCCAAAAACCCAACGTGATTCAGGGGGGCTCTTCCTGCCCACTGTGGATGTTATTCACATCACCTCGCTGCTGACTGCTGAGAACTGCAGAAAATGAAGTGTTGCCATCATCCTTTGTCCTGCAGGCAGCAATTTTCTGCTTGCCTGTGGGAAATAATTCTCTTTTAATTTAATTATTCATTTTTCAATTATTTAATGCAGTACTCCGGGATAGCAGCAAGGCTTTTGCTTAGTTTTCAAGCCGCTGCCACCTCAGACAGTAGAGCACTGGGATCCAGCTCCCTGGGAGAAGGGGTTCATTGTCTTTGAGCCGCAGCTTTCATTAGGAGGGATATGCCACCTCCTTTCTCTGGCACATCCCTCGGGAAGTTTCCGTGTATTCTGCCAACCTGCTTAGGTCCCACGGAGGCTTGATCCTGCCTGGCTAAAGTCAATGGCTTTGGACAAGGACAGCTGAATGGGGCATCATCAGGAGTCCGTCAGTGTTTCTCCTCTTGCCAGCAAGGAGGCTCCTTGGAGAGCCCCATGAGCACCTTCCCCGCTGCCAGCGCCTGTACTGTGCTTTAACGTTTTCTAGCATAGGAAAAGCAAATGCTGGCCCACCGTGGAGGCACTTTACATTGCTCTGTGCTGGCCCCTCGAGCTGGCATGGGGATCACTTCTGGTATGGCTAGGGTTTTCACCAAGACTGATTTTCCACTCTGAGCTGTATCCGTGTTAGTTCCTGAATGGCATCGGCTCTGATTTAAAGGGCAGGAGTCAGCCCTAAAAGATTACTGCATCAAATATAAAAGACGTTCATACAGTATCAAGTAGGAAGAAGTTTAAAAGAAAAGAGGTCAGTTCTGCTGTCACTTGTGCAGTTTTTGATAGATGTAACTCCGTTCATTTCTGTGTAGCTAATTTTGTTTTATGCCAGCATAAGTGAGAGCAGAGTCAGGCCTTCCTCCTGCAGCAGTCAAAGTGGAAAACATTTCTATTTTTAAAGCTGAAAACATTTCTTACTTTTATTTATCATGTGTCACTTTGGTGGCAGTGATGGTGTAAATGGCACAGAAAAGTTAAATGAGCTGTTTATGGCACTGCTTATGACCCTAATGCTAGCCATCACAACAGTCACCAGGCATTGTTTGGGCAGCAGAACCAAGGAAACCTGGGTTCCTGGGCAAAGATAAGGCTGATGGTGTTCATGCCTTCCACCCTAAAGGCACTGAAAGGGTCTCTTTCTTCTTTGTGGATGTCTGGTTTTGCACTGCTTCTGGACACTTAACATTTCTAAGCTCTCTAGACCTCTGTAAAAAACTGGGCAATGGATTCAAAAGCTGTTACAGGAGTAAGAGGGGAAGAACAGGGAGGAGAAATTGAGAGATTGCCAGAGCCTCTATTTCCCCAGTAAATGCAACTTAAAAAAGGGGCAGGTGTTTGGTGGGACACTGCAGGACAAGTCCTGGCTCCAATAAACACCTCCCCATGTGTGGAAACCTGCAGAGACATCACCCAGGCTGGTAGACAGTTGTCTGAATAAGAAGGGGAAGAGCAGAGCAGCTCATAGCAGCTTCTCACAGCACCTCCAAGGCCAGGGTTGCTCTCCTTGAACAGCACTCCCTCCCCGCCACGCCAGCATGGGATGAAAAGCTTCCTTTATTTTCTCTTCATTCACCTTTTTAATGCCTTGCTTGCGACACAGGAAGGCAGGATTGAGGCCAGGAGCAAGGGCTGCTGATTCTGGCATCCCTTTCACAGGTGGGGACACCACAAGGATGGCAGGGGATAAGCAAGGCGGAACAGGCTTGCAGCTGACCCTCCATCCTCAGGGGTGACAGTGGACTCTTCCCTGGTGAATTTGCAGGCTTATTGAACTACAAGATTATACTTCTTCCCTCTGTGTTGTAGTAAAGCCATTGGTAAGGTGTCTCACAGAGACATTTTGTCCTCTCTCACAGGAAGAAATTTCCCTCCAGCTAGGAAATTTATTCCCTGTAAAACTGAGCAGGAGAATAAGATTTCCAGAGAGACCCTGCAGCTGTAATAAAGGATTATTGCCAATTTTTTAGGCTGTACGCACAGAGCTTGGCACCCAGGTAGCAAATTTTGTACATCCAAACCTCCACGACTGGAGGTAAGCAAATGTCGGGGTGCGAAGCCCTCACTGAGCAATGACTAGTGGTTTCAAGGATGCTCCTCTTCAGATGAAGATTTTGTTAGAGGTTCTGTGAGGCTTCGCTACACCAGCTAATGAAGCAAGTCAGTGGTGCAATGTTAACCTCAGACCACTGTGTTGCTCCTTGAATTTCCTAGGAGGCCAGTGGCCAAACAGCTCACCTCCCCATCTGCAAGTGGGTCTTTTTTTGTCTCTTTCACTGGGGGGTCGTTACACCAATTGCATTAAAGATTGCAACATGCTTCAAATGCTAGGGGAGCCATACGAGTACCACGAGCTGAGATAAATATAAAATGCTTTAATTTAAAGGCTCTTGTCTTTTAGTTGCTAATGGCTTAATTAAACAATAACATTTAACAGATGTGCTTTTTCTCCTCCAATAATTCACTCCATCTGTGTCAACATAACGAGGCCCAAATTAGTGCATCAAAATGTAGATGTTAATGTCTTATTTCAGTTTTTATGTATCAATGTACATTTACATATATATTGTTTCACCTTGTGACGAGATGATTGCCTCCTTAGAAGGAGGTATTGCACACTATGGAGTTTAAAGAGCCTCTCTTAGTTTGTAGAGTAAGAACAAAAAAGCAAAAATCCAGAGACAAATGCAAATACAGATGCCTTGAAATGAAGGTAAAATTGGGCACATGTATATTAAAGGTGTTACATATTGAACTACAGGATCTGCGGCTCTGTGCTCTTTAGGATAGTGAATATTTTATGACCCTTTGTTTCTGAAGCAATTTTTCTCCTAACTTTGCATGCTGAGAAAAAAAGCTTGCCTTGCTGCATGTGAAAGCAGATGACCATCTGAATCCCTAGGTTGGAGGAGTGGATAACCTAGACATATCTGTGGAGAGCTTTGTTGTTTTATGAAATAGCTTTAATAGCGTTAGAGATTAATATAGCTCTCCTGATTGTTATTATTATTACTTTAAAACACCCTTACTTGTGCTAAGTGCTTTCTCAAAGATGCTTGGGAGTCCTTGAAGACCTTTCGGGCTGTGACCCAGATCTTGCAAACCCTCCTGTGCAACGGATGCTACACGTGGAAGTGGTCACACTGCTGGGGCAGCGCAGATGAAGGCAACGAGTACAGTAACGCCCGCTGGCTCCGTGTTGCCTGCTTCCTGACACGTACCACGTCCTGCATGCTGCCCGGTAGTCGGGATGGGATGCTGTGGGGCGCTGGGTAGAGCCTGTGGCCTCCTGCATGGCTGTGTGACAGGTCCCACCACCAGGCACTCCCAGCCACGCTGTCCCCCGGGAAGTCTGCAGGCTGTCCCAGCGCCAGCTAGGCGTACGGCGGGGCTGATGAGCAAGCACGACATGTTCCTGGCTCCTCCTGAGACTGGTCTTACAAGCCGTGCAAACTCCGCAGCTGAATCCAGCTGGGTGATGCCTGGGCAAGAACACTCCCAGGTCTAGGTTCTTTGTTTCCTTACAGTCTGAACAGCTTCTTTTTAGTGCTTTTGCTATGAATTCTTATGAACCAACTGGGTTACTTGACTTTCCCCTAATTTAATTTGGATTAATTTAATTTTAATCAGTCTGTCTTCTCAGCATCCTATTAACCTTCCAATGAACTCTTCCTATAAGGGGATTGGGGAAGGAGGCAGTCTACATCTGTTAAAATATTAGCCTGCTCTTTGGGTTGCAAAGCATTAGACAGCAGACAAAGACCTGATGGGCACAGCACATGGTCAGAGGGGATGGTGGGTGATGACCCCAGCAAAACTGATGGAGTGTCTCCCTGGGTCCCTTTGGCCCAGCTCACCCTGGCAGTGGTGTGGAAAGCAGCTAGAGCTGTCTGTGGCATGAGACTACCAGGCCCTGGCTTGAGAGCATCAGACTTTGGTGATTCTGCCCTTGCCACTCTGAACCTAAGGAGACATTGCAGACCCAGAGACACAGGCGGTCCCTAGTAGGTACAACCTACATGTAACAGGATTAGAGTTGTATCTATATCTGCCTAATTTTCCCTCCTGTTTACTGCCCAGTTTGCCATCTGCCTAAAAATTGATTCAGACACTTAACCAAATTCAATTATATACATATATGTAATAGATTGTCCTCAGTGTTAGCACCTGCCCAGGTAAATTTTGCTGACAATCAACCATGAAATCTTCACAGCATTTCCTCAAAGAAGGAGAGATGAACTGTGCCGAGATTGGCAAGGTGGCAGCAAGACTCTCCTCTGAGCCACCCCCAAGTTTAATTTTTTTTTTTCAAATTAAACAGGGTAGGTAAAGAGGCATTTTAGCTAAGAAAGGTCTGGGGAAAATGTGATTATTTTGTATTTTTGTGATCTGTGGGTAATTACTCACTCATCACCAGGAATAGAGCAAGGTGGCTAACTGGGGTCCTCAGCATTATACAAGTCAAACATTGCGGCCTTTGCCTCATTCTGACATGGGAAAATTCCCAGTGACTGCATTTACGTTTTGTCTGCTAAGGACTGACATGTTGGTCACTTCAGTTATTTGGAGTCTATTTATTTCATCTCTTTAAAAATAGGTATCCAATGAACGTGTCCATTGCCTTTTAAAAGAATAGATATTTCTGAAAATCAGTGGGGCTCTGCCAGTGGTCCCTGGAAAACTCATATGCCATTTGGCTTAGTTAAATTTGCATTCAGCCTTGCCAAGATTTCTCTCCCGCATAAGCAGCTGATCCATTTGCCACTAGGGCTGTTACACAGCCGCGAACAGGAGGAGAAGGGCTTTGCATTACTGCAAATAGGGTGGAGAGTCCTTTATGAAACAGCCTTTTTACTAGGGTGCAATCTGCAACCTGAAGTGGGACGTGGAGACATGGGTGACGGATGCATGCCAGTGCCATAGCCCGATGCAGTGGGCTGTGGAGACATCTGCACGGGGTCCAGGATCAGATGGGTTGTCCCCATGGGGACCAGGGGGGTGAGGGCCCTGGGCAGAGCCCCGCGGGGACAACTCATCAGCTCAGCAGGACCATGGCCTCAGGACACGCTGTGTGATGGAGACAGCCCCTGCGTGAGATGCGCAAGGTTTGTTCCACGTCCACGTTACAGCCAGGGCTTAAACACCGAACTGCAGGCACCTGTCTGCGCCGCAAGGGCAACCTTAATCTCAAAAATAAAGTCTTTGCCTGCTTACTAAGGATAGGCGGTTCTGATCCTGCTAACACCCAGGGCTCTGACAGATGGGCTCTGGTGGCCCCAGCGGTGGGGCTGAGAGTGTCGCAACCCCCCTGTTTCCCCATGCCAGGGTGCTCCCAGGCTGCTGCGGCAGCTTCTCCGGGTGACATGCAAGGGCAGTGCCTTAACTTACTGCCAGCAGCACTAGCAGAGCCTGTCACCCCTCACTGGAGTCACTCCAGGCTCAAGCGGTGTTTTACCCACAAGTGGACATCTTCAGGAGTGGGGCCCAGAGAACGCGGTGAAGGCATTGCACGAGAACGGCCGCCCCCTTCGCTAATGACTCCTCTAATACCTGCTCCAGCTCTGCCTCGCTTTGTGACTTCGGTACTGGTTTGTGTGCAGAGATCTCCGACACGAATCAACTGGCACCGAACCACTCTTGGAGGATTAGAGTTCAGTCAAGAAAACGGTGCTGGCAGAGCACCATCACAAAGTCAGCCCCTCGGAAATTAAGAGCTGTTAAAAAGGACATTGGTTGTGCAACTTTAATTGAACAGCCCCTACAATACACAGACTTTAATTACTAATGTAATCGAATGCTCGTTAATCCAAATCTAATTTTTCTGTGGGACTCTTGCCATCGTTGGTGCATAGGATAGAAGTCCCATTTGATAGCCACTGCCAAATACAGTACTTTCCCATTTCTCCATCTTGGCTCTTCCTTACCTTTCAGTCCAATTTCATTCTTTTTTGCCCAAGCAATCCGAATCCTCATTCAATTCATCATCGGCTTTCCCTCCATCACTGTCTGCCTGCCACCTACAACCTCCTCAGTCACTCCTAGCGTTCGCAACTGTGACAAGCTTTCCTGGGTCCCTCAGGGATCAGGTGTGCCCACATTAATCTGCTCCAGGCCAAGTAATCCCCCTGGTTAAACCCGGTCACTGGGTGTCTCTTCTTCCACCCACCAGTCTGCATCATCCGCTCCCAGGGTGGCCCGGGCAGGTCAGCGGGACACACAGTACTAGGGGAGAAGCAGGCTGGAGCCTGGAGGGATGGAGGACCTCAAAGCTCATCCTCTGCCTCAAAATCACCCACCCTTAAACCAAGCCTGTGTAAAACAGGAGTAAACAAAAGGCACTTGTTTGCTGTCTGCAGAAGCATCCTTCACTCAGGCAGGAGTCATCAAACTGCCTTCTGCCATTGCTCGCCCCTCCGGTTCAGTGAGGTAGATATCCTGTGGGCACTGCTCAAAGCCACTCTTACCTGTCCAGCCAGAAAACAGGGTCAGCCAACAATTTCTCAGAGGCTTAATTAAACTGTAAGCAAATGACTAATCTATTGTCAAGCAAAACACTCTCTTCCTCGTTGTGGCTGCACAGGCAGATCTCAGACCGAGACCTTCCCTCCTCACGACCATGTGCCTGACAAAACCACGTAACTGGGATTATTTTGCTTGCATACTTGCATGCTGGAGATTAACGCATGCAGCTCATACACAGCTTCTGTCTGAGAGCAAACACAGTGGCAGGACCTCCCTCTCCGAGTGGGAATGGGTTTGGGAGACTGTCCACTGGCACTGCCTTTTGCGGGATGTGGTGACTCACGGCCACCATCTGCTCCGTGTCCTTGTCCCTTCACACGGTCGCTCTGAGCTTCCTCTTGCTCTGTGGTTGTTAGCAGGGTGAGAACAGGGAGCTCTGAAGAAACTGTGCCCCTGCTTTCAATCCCAGTATCCATACTGGGACCTGGGGGTGTCTGGATGGAGACCCCAGAGCCAGGCAGTGGCACGGAGTGGGAAAGTACCACAAGACTCAGAGAGGATGGAATTATTGGGGAATTCCACCAAATTACTGAAGTTCTTACATATATCTTAACATATGGTCTTGTTTTCCAAAGGCTTATACCTAGCCCAAATTTGGGAAGATTTTCACAGGAACAGCAGAAGGCACACCCCAAAGGCCTCTTGCACCTGCCAAATTTCACAACTCTGCTCCAAACCATGGAAAAATAGAGCTCGGAAAGGTCACTGATATTTTTAGCCTTACTTTGTAAGGAAATACAGCTATGCAATCATGCTGCCGCTCGCTCCCTTTGCATTCCCCACTATTATGTTGGAATCATTGGCTGGCCTCAGCCAAATTTGACAGAGGAATGGAAGGCACAAGGATATTAAGTTCCTGCAAGCTTCATGAAAATAGGAGCTGGGCAAAGCAAAGATCCCAATAACACCAGCAACAAGAGGGAAGCAGCAGACGCTCAGCCTTTACTGGACAACAGATTAAATATCCTTCCTCTGCTTTGGCAATAGGTTCCCTCTAGGATATAGGGGATATATATTTGTTGCATCATATGTTAGCACCTTGTAGCCTCTGGGGCCAGAGCTGATGGGCTGATGGGGAAGGGTCTGTGGCTCTTTATTCCGCTTATGAGATGCAGCAGCTGGAAGAGTCTCTGTGGCGATGCCCTCAGTGCAGCTTTGCAGATGGTGTTGGGGTGATCTCCTCTTGCCTGGTGATGGTGTAGTCAAATATTTGGGTGAGTTTGTGTTAAATAAAATGTCTTCTGTCATCTCTAGAAGCTGAGGATTTTGCTAGAATATTAGCCAATATTTAAAAAGGGATGCCTGATATTTGAGTAACATAATTTATTTGCATCCCCCAGTGTAAATATGGGCTAATTGCTTTCTCACTTTAACTTTAATGACCTCCCGCATTTTATGTGGCATGTAACATCCTGAGAGGACATAAAAGATGGCACACAAATACAAGGCTATTAAGGCAAAGATTTATTTGTAACATCTGAAGGAAGGATGTTTTGTGCCTGACAGCAAGTCCCCTAGAGATCCCGAATCGGCAGCAGCCCAAAGATGGCAGGACTCTGCCCTTGGTCCCCAGGGAGGAGCCAGGCGAGCACCTATGTCCCGTGTCCCTGAGAGGCAGTCTGAGTGTGGGAAGCCACATGTTCAGGTGGAAAAGAACTGCAGTCCTACCTCCATAGGGTGTGCAGTGCCTCCAAACTGGGAGTAGAGAGAGCTCTGCAACTACTAGGAGCCTTTAACAGAGCAACAGGCAGGTCAACAAACAGGAGGAGAAAGAACTCGGGAGGCATTGAGTGTAGAACTGGTCCAGGCTGGCTGATACAAATGCCCGTGGGGCTCTGCCAGGATCTTCTAGGGTATTAAATTGCAAATAAGGCTCTTACTGGACTAGTTAACCTCACAGGCCAAATGCGGGCACGGGTCGCCTGCCTTGTCAACATCTTCTGGTCCTCAGATGTATGGGTTTACGCTTGGCTCTGCCAAATATTTTTTGCTCTGGTGCAGGTTGCCAGGTGATGCTGATCTGCAATATCCTTTCTTTGTTACTGGTATATCAACCAGCGTCTGTGTTACCCACAAACATTATCAGTGGTGATATTAGGTTTTCTTCTAAGAAGCTATGAAAAATATTAGCTGTAATGGAGACAAAATAAATGATCCCTGAAGTGGCCTGCATGCAATGCACACAAGAGGAGGTGATTCCTATTCACAATTTATTTTAAGATGTAGACATTAAGCAGCTTGTAGTTGCTTAATTTAATTTAATATTGACACATTGATTTCATGCCATTCTAGTTTCTAAGCCAATGTCATGCAGTACCAAGTCCAAGGCTTTTCACCTCTTTCAGCAAAATGTATCATCTCATCAAAGGTGTCTAGTTAGTTTGAGAAAGTATATTTTATATTTGAGGGTGGATTGGTATCATTTTTAGTGACCTCCTTTAGTTCTTAGAGCACTGTGTCAGCTGTTGCATTATTTGGCCTGTATCTTATCTCACTTTATTAGTTTGAGTCTTAACCCTGTCCTGCAATAGAGCCCCAATGCACTTAATGTGAGAGTCGTGTCAGCTTATATAGAAATTACCTGGATAATTTCCATTCTTGTGGTTTCCGTTTTATTCCAATCCTAATCCAAAAGTAAATGACAAATTTTGAAATATTGCCCTGGAATTAAAATTCACTTTACAAGTGTATTTTGATTTAATTGAAATGCTTTCAATAAAACAACAGATCTGTGATGTTTTAATAAGATCAGAACACTTTGTTTAAACAAAGAAAAGCATAATTTTTTCAAAATCAGTCCACAGGGAATTTTCATTTGTGTAAAAAGGCAATCTCTAATAGAAGAATGTTTGGTCAGAACATTTTTGATCAGCTCTGCATAGGATGAGTGAGGAGAAGATACACAGTGATGCTTCCCAAATTATTACTTACCCAAGCCTGATGCTGTATGAAGCCCTGGCCCTTGCGTGGTGCCTGCTAGCTCTTTTCCTGCTTTGGTTGCAGTAAGTCCCACCAAAAGAGAAGACAGACCTGCTGTGTGTGCTGATAGAGATGTATAGCACTGGCACCCCATGGCAGGTCTGCCCGCATGCCTGGCAGTCAGAGGAAGGGTGAGGGTCTTTTCCAGTCAATTAATTACAAATAGGAAAGGAGACGAGCCTGCATGCTTGGTGTTCGTAACAACTGGGGAAACATCAGTCTTTCTGTCCAAAAGGGACAGGGGGAAAGATGGTGACTCGGTCTTCCTGAGCTGACCTCAGTTTATACCACTGTTTTTTACAGCGCCAGAAGAAAGAAATCAACTTTTTAATTTGAGCTGCAGCAGTTTATACATTTACATCTGGCAGTCGGGGCTCACCGCCCCACGTTGCCTACGACGGCAGCAGCAATACGGGCTCAGCAGAGGCACTGATGCCTCAGAGCAGTGAAGAGGTCTCAACAGAGCAACATCTGTGTTTGGATATCAGCTATTCCACATGGAAAAAAAGAATGTCTTAGGAATCCTTGTTTTACCCTCCTCAGCCAAAGGGTAACAGTTTTTCTTGCCATAGCTCATGCTGCCTCTGTGGAAGCGGGGAGGTTAGCAGGGGGCTGGTGGGGTGTGGAATGGGGAGCTGGAAGATTTTTGAGGCGCATACCTGGACCAGATGTGGTAGCCCTGGCCCCAAGTCCTGATGACCTTTTGCTCAGCTGGTGGTTTGTGCCCACAACTGCCACGACCTCAGTGTGAGCAGGGATTACCTTTTGTAATCAGATGTTATGAATGGAGAGTACTTAGGCTTTTTTGTAGCTGTTGCTCTTATGATAGAGGAAAACATTCTCCTGTCATATATTTATTAACATTTTGTATGGAGGTAGTATGTCTCAATCTGTGTCTCTGTCACAGCCAAATGAAAAACCTACTGTTTTCCATTCTTCCTGTATAAACCAGACCTCTAAGTAAGGGAAGCAAAACCCCTCTGTGTGCTACAGAAGATTTCTGGTGATTTTTTCTTAAAAGCTGCATGTATTTCATTGAATGTCTATCATATTATCGCTTGGCCTGATAGTCTAGATACTTCGTCTCCTTGACAACAGACAACATCCAGTGTGGAGTATCCCACTGTCGCCAGATGCTGTGGGAATCTCGCCGCCCCGGCGGGCAGGAGGGCTCAGCCCAGAGCAGGAGGTGAGGAGCCTGTTAGCAGGGTGCCTGCAAGGGGATGGAGGCAGTGGGTAGCCAGCCTGCCTTCATCCCTGCTGTGCTCAGCCCCAGGTAAGTCTGAAAAGCCATGAACCACAACAAAATTAACTTTTCTGCTTTTCAGAAATGTAAAAACTCAGTGCAATGGAATAATTAATGCAGCTGATTAAAGGCAAAGATTACACATTAACAAAGGAAGATAAGCATTTCATTTCCAGCCTTATTGCATTTCAGACTTGAATATTGGTTCCAAAGATGGCTGCAGACTTATTTGCCTTTCTATATAGGTATGTACATAATATACATTTGTACGATTACAATCTCCTGCCCTGCTTTTATAATATACTTAATTGCTTTTTGGCCCCGCCTCAAGCTGCCTAAATTCATTTCACAGGGAAAAGATTATTTGCTGTTGGCCTTTAGCAAATAAATTGCCTGCCATCCTTAATCTGGGTAATAAAAGGTACTGCATCAGCCTGCTCACAGTTCTGCACGTTGCATCTGCTTCCACACAAAGTATTACTGACAGCTATTTTCCTTGTGCCATTCCCAGCAAATGGAGTGAGTATGTAATGTAAAATGTAAACCAAACAGATTTGCTGAGTGTCAGATTCCTTGTCTTCCATTACTCTTGCTGTGACACTAAGTAAATTATTTGCATGTGACATTTGCATTACATATTACATCTACCATGCTATCTTTTTAAATGCCATGCATTATAATAAATGATAAGTATACAGGTGCAATACTTTGATCAACTGGCATGTTTGCATATATGCGTACTTACACATGAAAGCACACATGCGCACACAACATACACCCATACATCCATGCCTCTGCAATCACAGAAACCATGGCTATGGTTCACACTCTTCATGTCAATAGGCTTCTCCCTCAAAGTGTTTTGCAATGGGACACGAATTGAAAAGGGGAGGAGACACATAAGACAGAAAGAGGGACCAGCGTCCGTTTGGATTTTTCCACCCAAGAAGGAGTCGCTGATGTGGTATTTTTCATAACAGGAGGGCAGCAGGAGGCAGGATTGACAAAGGACAGGGAGAACATGCAGCCCTTCACTCTTCTCACTTTCATGTGGGGGGCTGTGGGGATGCAGAATGTCCACGGTGGTACAAACGTCATGGCCAGGCAATTCCCAGAACATCAGGTGTGAGGCTGCAAAGATAAGAAGCACGTCGCATGCTTTAAAAGTAATCCAGCGGGAGGAAGGAGCTCCTGAAGATACCGTAATCTCCTCCTCGGGGTGCACGCTGCACATCTGTGCTTAAGCATTTAGGCAGCTGTGAGTGTCTTTGGTGGAAGAATACAGGGCATTGAAGCTTCCAGACCGCTTTTCTTTTTTTCTTTTAATATATCAGCAGGAAGGGGTAGGAGGTGACATTTTTTATCGGATAAATATCAGACACAGTCCACATTTGACTTACCAGAAAATAAGGACAATGCTAGCAAATGTCAGCGCAAATTTTGCCGTAGCCTCCTTTTGTACTGGTTTTGTTCAGCTCCCCATCAAGCGAACAGCCAGAAAGGGCACGAAATCGCGAGAGGCGGGATGTGGTAGGGCCTGGGACACAAGCTGCAGCAGAGAAAATTGATGAAGGTTGGTCCCCAACATTGGCAGACGCAGAGGAGTATGGGATAAACTGTGTATGGGTTTGGTCCTCAACGTACTTCACAGCTGGTCCCCATTTAAAGCCAGGCAGATATGAAAACATATGGGATATTGCTAGCCTGCCTGGATTAATGATGGTAAAATGTCATTCCTCACTCAAGCAGTGAGGGGTGGGCAGCTTCTCAAAGGCAGGAGGTAAAGGCAGTAATTAAAGTAAATCGAAATACGCTGATGAGCTCAGGAACAGCAGGGGAGCGCTCCCTCCGCTCCCCATAAGAGGGAAGAGCTGCACCCGCCCTCCTCCAGCCTGTTTTATCTCCCGGGGAGAAGCATCCTTTGCCCAGGATGTGAAGTAAGAGCTTTCCTCCGTCGCTGCTCCTGAGCCTGCCAACGTACTCACGGGCATGGCCAGCAGCATCATCCCCGTGGCTGTGCGTGCATCAAAAGGAAAACAGGGAGACTTTCCGTGTGCAGGGCAACGCTGCGCACGGCATGAGGGCCTCAGACAGAGCATCGCGCTGACGTGGCTCTTCCTACCTGTATTTCCCTTGCCTCACTGTGAGGTGCCTCAGGTGGATCAACATGGCTGGCGCTGCACTGCCGGGCAAAGAAACCCGGCAGGCAAACGTAGGGAACGTCTTCTGCGGGAGGATGGGCTGGATAGGCTGGGGTGTATTGGCCTGGAAGAGAGATGGCTGCAGGCAAGGGTGACTATGCGAGAGGTCTGTGAAAGAAAGGGGGACGGGACGGAACTTTAATTCCTTCTCACCAGGCTTAAAGTCGTAATGTAAATTTATTAGGCAGCAGGTTTAAAAGAAGCAGGGGAACAAAAGGTATTTCAGCACTTAGTTGCCCTTTGAGATTGTTGGCAGAGGATGGTGTGGGTGCCGGCAGCTTTGTGGGGGGTCAGAAAGCAGCTAGACAGATTCCAGAAAGCAAAATCCTTCAAGGGCAGCTAAACACCTGGACGTCACCTCAAGTGGCTGAAGTCCCTGAGCCACCGGCTGGGATTGCCCTGGGCAGACTGGTCGCCTGCCCGCGCTTCCCTTGCGCCCTCCCTAGACATCTGCTCAGCCCGCTGGGTAGGGGCTGGCGGGGCCTGGCTGCCCAGGACGGCCGTTTTCTGTTCTTGCAGCCTGCTGAGCTGTTTTGACATTCCTCCCGAGTGAATCACCTCGGCCAGCTTCGCCTTGTGGAGTTAGAGATTGCGAAGGCAGAAGCTGAAGGGACCCGGCGCACGCTCAGCCCATCGGCTGAGCGGGGCTGTCCCCCCCTGAGCTACACGAGTCCCATGCTTCGGGGAGGCCCGAGTGTATTTACATCGGTGCCACGCATGAAGGCTGCAGGGAGTAATTGCATACTAACGAACGGGCTGCTTTACAGATTGCAAGATACTCTAGAATATGTTGCATGCATTTGTCCCAGGGCTTCTAACTTGCTCTGGCCCTTTTTTCCCCACTTCAGGAGGAGTAAGGTGGCGTCTGTTCTGCAATGGAATATTTTGCTCCTTGTGAATATCATGAGCAGCAATGGTTAATGGCAGATTTAAAAAAAAAAAACAACAAATTAAATATGAATTTCAGAGTTTCTCATCTGGCATCTTTCACTGCCATTTCATTGTGCAGCTCGATGACACTTAAAAAAAAAAAGTTTCATGAAAACTTTCTAGCATTGCTGCAGCTCCCCATTCCTGTAGCTCTGGGCTGAGAAACATCAAGGCTACAAGGAGCCCTGAGCTTGACTAAGCTCACAAGGACAGAAAAATAGAAAACTTCATAGCTTGGTGCTCAGACCTGCTGCCTGCTAACAGCAAGGAAGCTGGTTTTAATTTTAGAGGTGCAAATTAAGCTGTGCGGGAACAAATTGCGAACAAAAACTGAACCACACAGGTGAAACTCCTAAAAATTAAAGGCTAAGAAAGGAAAAGGAAGGCAGGCTGTGCTGTCTGGGAAGAGGCTCCCCGGAGCCTTCCCTGCCAGAGCCCCTGGGGGCTGTCCCTGGGGATGTCCCCAAGGATGCTTGCGGGCCAGCCAGGGGCCAGCTGGCTCATCAGGTTCCTGGCGGCTTTAATTGTGCCACGTCTTGGATTTTCCTCTTTCCTCCCCTTCTTTCTCACAAAGCAAGTCCCTCAGGACACATAAAGGGTCACGAGGAGAGGCACGCTGCCTTGGCAAGCCCTCGGGGAGCCCTGTGGAGCAGAGGCAGACAAGTGAATCTCTGGACTTTACCCTTTATCTTTCCAGGTACAGCAGCCACATCTCGCCAAGGACTGGCTGAGGCCATCATTTCAAATTCACGCAGGAAAGGTAAAGGTGCTACACAGCATAGCCCATGCCTGGGGCTCGGCTGTCTCCTCTGGCTGTTGGCTCTGTGACCGGGCTGGTGGAGCAGGAGGCAACGGGAGCTGGTGGAGGGGCTGTACGTGCTCCCAGCAGGCAGAGGGGACCCAAGGGGTCACCGCTTGCTTTGGGAGGAGGAGAGGAAGAAGAGGTGGTGGGCAGAAAGCCTGGGCAGCCTCGCCAAGGCAACCCACACAAGAAGCGGCAGGGGAGGTGGGCTGGGGTAAACCCGTGTGTGGTCACACCATCCCTGCTGTCATGCATCTCCTTGACTCGGACCCCTCGGGACCGCCCACGGGACAGGGGCTGGGGATGCTGGACGCATCGCTGGCCTACCCACGCTGGGTAATTGGGCCGTTCTTCTGCCCAGAGGCCACTGCCAAAGGGCAGCTGAAAGGGCCCCGATTTGTCCTTACCAACTTCATCAAGTGCTTGGGGTGCTTGGGGGCTGCTGGCAAGGCAGCCGTACTTGGGGCATACCAAGAGCTGCTGGGCTCCAGCTTTCAAGGGAGGATCATCTGTACCACTTAGCACCGGGGCTCAGCTTCAACTTTAAAATCTTAAAACCTAAGAAAAGCATTTTTCCTTTTGGTTTCTGTTGGAGGTCGGCTCAGACTGAAGCCCTGGGTGCGCATTCCAGCTCAAATTTGATATGTAAATGCAAATCTGGGGTTCCCAGGCTCCAGCATTACCCAGGGCCGCAGCAGCATCCCAGGCGCAGGCATCAGCAATGCCAGGAGCACCTGGAGCTGGAGAGCCACTTGCATCTTGGGTCTCTTTACTTAATTTATTCTTAATGAGAGCTGGAGTTGCCTCTGTCTGTAAATCACTCTGATTATTGTAGTTTTACTACAGCACCATCTGCTTTCATGGGACTTTGCAGCCATAAGGATAGTTGTTGCCACAAGAGTGCATGTATATATTTACACAGGGTGTACGGGTCAGGTATCCTCAGCTCTCCACAGGCAGCAACCCCGCTGGACACTAGATAATAATCCAAGAAACTGTGATTCTGGAGGCAGTGCACTTCTGCACACAGAGCAGGTGAGAGACCTGAATTGTTTCAAGACAGTGACTGGAGTATTTAAAAGAAGCATCTGTTTCCCAACACCCCTTGCTCATAATGAAACCACATTCCGTGGCATCGGTAGCCTGATGCTGGGAATTTTTCTGCCCAGAAGGCCTTGTATTTTAATGCTTTTAAAATTTACTAGCATAAAAGAAGGGATGGGTATTCTTTCCCCAGGTTTAGGACAGCTTTTTCTAACGAAAAACTTGCTCCAGCCCAGGCAAGCAGGTTTCTGTTCCGGAAACTGGCGTTTGCACCAGGGCTGGATCAGCAGTGGGTGACTGGCAGAAACACTGGGTGCACCCAGGGCTTAGAGCATCCCGAGCACAGCTGAGCAACATCAGCCCTGGTGAGACGAGCGAGCCCTGGACCCTGGAGATGAAGCACAAAGACCTGCCATTGGAGAGAAGTGTGAGAGGAGTGAAGGAATAAATCTGTTAAAAGAACAATGTTTTGTATATCCAACAGAAATAACATTTCAGACCTGCAATAACACATAAGATTAAATTGAGCAGAGTGTTTGAGTTGCTCATATATCTCATTGTCATGTTTGTTCTAGATTTGCTTTGTGCTGAAGGGATGCTCTCAGAGAGCCGAAACCAAAAACTTCATGTTTATAAAACAAAAGGGTCTTTTTAAGTTTTTTATAATTATTATTTCAATAATATAAAATGTCCATTGCTTGTTTAAATGTCCCTGGCTGGTCTTGGGAAGAGAAATAAAGCAGTGCTCTCTGACACAGGAGGAGCAGAGGGCATCAATGGCAGCTGCGTGTCCTTGTCCCAGCTGAGCAGGACATGAAGCATGAGCCCACTGCCTGAGTCATGGAAAAAACATTGCATCCTGAAACGCACTCAGATAAAAACACAGCCCAGGTCCGAAGGGCAGCTTGGGTGAGGACAGAGAAAAGGAGTTAGGGGGCTTTCATCCCCTCCCCAGCTTCAGCAGGAGGCCTCAGTGTTTGATAAAATTCTATGTCTCTCAAAATACAGCTGCCTTGCTGAAGACGTTTAGGGTTATTTTTAGGCATTTGCGATTGTTTTTTGTACCCAAAAGCTCTCTTCAGGACTACAAACAGGAGGCCAGCTGGAAAGCTCGGGTTTTAGGTTTGCATTGGACAGCCAGCGCTTCCTGGAGGGGTGGGGAGGGTTTGCCCCAGCCCCTGGTCCCCCAGCAGGGCAGTGGCACCAGCAGCAGGGATGCTGGCCCGGCAGGCACCCTGCGTCGCAAGGAGGGGGCATGGCACCGCTGCAGTCCCCAGGGTTTGGAGAGGGAGCCCCGGAGCACCATACCACATGTACCTGTGTGACAGCCCCGCCGGCTGGGCTGTGCTCTGGGATGGTGAGCTGCTGCTTTCCCCCCTCCCCGAAAGAAGCAGTATGGAAACATCCGGATCTGATCTTCTGGGGCTTTTTGCTGATTTGTTTTCTTTATGCTCCACACTAATGCTGTGCTGGAAGGCGCAGTGTCTGTCGTGGGGACTGGCATGTATCCGCCGGGGCTGTGCGTGCAGCCTGCGCAGCAGCTCAGAGTGATGGTTGCAGTGCCACGGCTGCGGCCCATGTGAGAGCCGGGGGACAGAAAGCCTCATTTCCCATCTGCGTGTCTCACAGTGATTACTTACAGGCTTTTGAAGAGATTCCAAAGATTTTTTTGTAAAAAGTGTTCAAAGCCTTTGAATAGGGGCCGGACCTCTGAAAAGCCAGGTGCTACCTACCTCTGGTAGGGCTCGTGAGCTCAGCGCAGGAATTGCTGGGTGAAGCTTTACAGCTGAGTTGCGAGGAGATAAAGCCCAATTATGGTGATGGTCTCTTCTGACCTGAATATGGATGGGTCAGCAAGTAGGAGAGCACCAGGCTTTGCAGGGAGTGGGATGGAGCCTGGCTTGATAAAATCAGGGCATGGGGGAGGCTGTGCCCCCCTGCAAGGTGGAAACAAGGCTGTCCCTAAAGCGGTACCTCCTCCCAAGGACCCTCCACCAGTTTTGGCATCCGGATGGGGATCCACAGAGGACGTCGGAGACGGGAGCTGTGGGATGCTGTGCAGCGTGGGCCTCCTTCACACTCTTCCTCGGCTGAGCTCTGAGCCGTGCTTTGCCCGTCCCGCTCAGCCGACCTGGGGCGTGCAAGGAGACGGGCGGGAGGGAGGAGCTCCAAAATTCCGTTGCGGTGGCCCTGCTTTTACAGCCAATTAATAATGAATCACATTTGAGCAGGCTACAAACTGAAGGTTATAGCATTGCCAGAGGAGGAAAACCCAGCAGGAGCAGGTGGCAGGAGAGCTGACTCCAGGTACTGTCAGCCACGCCGGGTCACAAGCAGATGGCACGGAGAAGCGGAGGCTCTGAATTAGCGAGTTTCAGGTTTATTTTAAGTGGGGGACAAAAAGCACTGCAGAAAAGTGACCCAAGGTGCATGGCCCTAGTCGTGATTTTTCCCCGTGTGTTTCTGCGGGGCTGCACTAGGTTGTCACTTTAGGCGTGGTGCAGGTTCCAGCTTTGGATTTATCACACAGGGAGATAAGCCCTGTGCTGCTTGCATGTTACGCCTTCTGCTTTGCAGTTACTACCTTCCAGCGACAAGAGGGATGCTTGTTATAAAATAGAGCCACGCTTAGAGCACGAGGCGAATTGCTGGCTACCTCCCGATTATCTCCAGAGAGGCAGGCAGCCACACACTGAACCCTCCCCTCACCTCCAGGGCAGATGATGGGAAGGCGAAGAGGACTTTTCACCTTTAAACTTTTCCATGAAGCATGCCCAGGTGACTCGCAGCAGTAAAAGCTATTCCCAGCACAGGATGGGTGAGGATGGTGCCGGCATGGCTCCCTGACAGCCCATAGCTGGCATAGCTTGGCCCTGCGGGGAGCGTGCTGCTCCAGCCCCAGCTCCAGCACCAGGCATGCTGCCCCACGCTCCTCCTCACAGCGTCTGTTTTGTCTATAGGCTAATATTTTCCATTCGTTGCATCCAAAAAAAATACAGTCCAGCTGGGCTGGAGAGTCCTCCTCACCCTGATGCCCCGGGGCTGCAAGTATCCCCTCCTCCAGCAAAGACCTGCAGCCAGGGGTCTGCACTCCCCACCGCCCCAGGAGGCAGCTCCCGCAGCCGGTGATGCTTTTTTGCCTCCTGGCCCCCCTACTGCTGGCTCCTCAGGGCAGCTGGATGCTGGGAGGAGGGATTGTGCTTTGCCCATCTCCAGGCGCACGGCTGAGATCTGGGATGAAGCAATGCCCCAGCTGGCCGTGGGCCTCCGCGCTGGCAACCAGGAAAGGTAGAGGAGGATGCAGACACCATCCCTCCCGTGCGTTAAAGTACAAACCTTCTGACTGGAATTGCATGCCTCTTTAAAACAGCTGGTGGAAAGGAAAGCCATAATCTGAGGCTGGCTTTAGGCTTTTCTGCCTCCTCTGGGCTGTATCCCATGGTGCATTTTTGGAAAGCGTGGTTTTGCACGAGGGAAGTTTTCCCGACAGGTTCTCCCCCACCATTGGGTAGGAGGAATGGCTTGAGGTGCCAGCCAAAACCGGCATGATGGTGAAGGCCTTGCCAGGTGGGAAGGCTGCAGGCGCGTGGCTGCATAGCACGGTGAGCAGTTTAATAAGCTACCTGTTCCTCGCAGCGAGCTCAGGACTGGCCACTGAAAAGTGGCGGTGGGGGCAGAAACCCAGGGTGCATAATGCAGACCTGCCATTGCACGTCTATCTCGGCTATCCCCATTGCTATCCCGCCAGGCTGCTGTATGAGGGCATCGTGCTTGTGCCAAGCCAGCCAGCAGCCTGGCCCAGCACAAGGGCATTTGGCCTGGCAAGGCTGATGGCCAGCCACAGCAAAAGGCAGTGGACGTGAAAATCATGGCCCCCGCAATGTGCTGAGAAGAAGAGTGGAGGAAGAAAAATGAATATGCACCAGGGAAGCAAAAACTATAGTGGGTGAGGGATGTTTGTATAAATAAAACTAATTGCCTGGCGTGGCGGTGGCTCTAGTTCTGTTGTTTATATCTTTTCTTTCCAGGTTTTGCCTATCCCACATTGCAGGTGCAGCACAGCTTCCTGCAAAAAGCCACAAAACAGACCAGCAGCAATGGGAAAACTGCCTCGGATACCTCTTCCATGCCTCTAGAAGAGTTGCACGGCATGACCTTGACATGCACAGCAAAGAGAGCAACCTCGCAGCACGGCCGGGAAGCTGGCAAGCGCAGCAGCAGCACCCGCTCCTCCCCAAAGGCTCGTGAAGAAATTCAAGCTCTCATTCTGCGAAGGACGTGAGGGATCCTGATTACTAACACACCTTGCATAATCATGACTGGGAAATTGCTCCATCA
Source organism: Haliaeetus albicilla (assembly GCF_947461875.1). Lineage (NCBI taxonomy): Eukaryota > Metazoa > Chordata > Aves > Accipitriformes > Accipitridae > Haliaeetus > Haliaeetus albicilla. The sequence goes on along the minus strand of NC_091484.1, from coordinate 33,957,087 downwards.
CATGAGGGAAAGCATGGCGAAACAGAAAAGGAGGCAGAAAATAAGGAGCTGGGATCATTTTTGTCAGGATAGCTGTAGGAGGGATTCGCGAATTCGTTAAGAAGGCCGGTGGTGTTTAATGCATGCCTTAATGATCTGGAAAAAGAGGTGAGCAGTGAGGTGGCAAATCTGCAGATGGCCCCAAATTGTTGCAGTTGCTCGGGATGAGGCTGTGAAGAGCATTTTTATGGCAAGGCCCCCGATTCAGAGCGGCACGGGGGTCCTGCTCATTCAGGGCTCACCGGTGGCACCCTTTGTGTTCTGGCTATAGTGCACAAGGCAGAGGGGCTTCAACTGCCCTGTCTTTCAGATAGGTCCCAAAATAAAACATGTGGAAGCAAATTCTGGTGTCCCGCACCAGTCAGAGAGCACGCACCCTGGGGTGCAGTGCAAGTGGAGTAACAGGCATGGAGGGCAGCTGTGCAGGCAGATGGAGAGCTGGGGAGGAGGAGATGGGGAAGGTTTTCCTGAGGCACAGCCTCTCAACTGAGGTCCAAATGAGGGGTCTCCCATGCCCTTATCTCCTTAACTCTGCCCCTGTAAATCCACCCCTCACTATTCAAAACCAAAGGGGGCTGCTGCTCTTCTGTAAAAATCAGTGAGACTCTTACCTGAGGCTGAACTTCGATGCACCACCAGGAATCAAAACGGGTGGTTTTGCCGGGCCAGAAATGCCTGCTTTCCCATATGTTCCCTATAGAGTCGAGTGGTGGCTGAGGAGGAGTAGGATGGCACTCGGAGTGGGCTGCATCCCACCACCCATGCACCCGCAGTGGCCCTCACCGGGGCTCTGGGCTCTGTCCGGGCTGCATGTGTGCTCCCCTCACTGACAGTGAGTTGCTGTGTGTTACACATTGCCAAGTGCAAGGAATGCAAAAAGTCATGTGGAAAAATAATGCATAATCAGAGCTCAGTCATATATATATCTCCTTCTCTGTAACTAATATATTTATATGGATTGGGTATAAGAAACAGTTTTGAAACATTGGAGAAAGGAATCAAACACTATGTCACAACATTTTCTCTGATTTTTCAAAGCCTGTGTATAAAATGGAGATAGTGCTTTACACAGTGGTGGTCTGCTCATCGGTGCTTGTAAGATGCTCGAACATTGCCAGGGTTGCAACCACACAAGCAGGCAATAGAGTAGCACTGTGATCCTTTTAATAAGAGTCTCGTTAATCTAAAAATTAAATATAAGGTGTTTCAGACTTACTGAGAATGGAATGGAATGGAATGGAATGGAGTGGAATGGAAAAGGAAGAAGAAGAAGAAGAAGAAGAAGAAGAAGAAGAAGAAGAAGAAGAAAAGGGGAGGATTGGAGAGGAGAGAAGAGGAGGCGAGAGGAGGCGAGAGGAGGCGAGAGGAGGCGAGAGGAGGCGAGAGGAGAGGAGAGGAGAGGAGAGGAGAGGAGAGGAGAGGAGAGGAGAGGAGAGGAGGAAATTTGATTTCTGCCAACAACAGATGCCAGAGCCTCCCTCTGGAATAGCCACAAATCCTGAGGAAAATGGCATCATAAACCACTTCCTCTTGGACCAGAAAACAATAGCTGTGTGCTAAGCCTCTACTGCAACCAGGCATAGGCTTAAATGAGCTACACTGAATAGCAAGACACCAGCATCCCCACATTTCCTAAAGATCTTGGTCGACCTGCCTCAAATTCAGGGCCTGACTCAGCAACACAGGGAATTTACACCCACTGAAATCCCAATTTCAATGGGCTTAAATGTGCTCAGCAGCACGTGAGCCTGATGGACCAGACTGTTTAATGCAGCAGTCTATAAGCTGTGGAAAACACTAAGGCTAGGTCTCATTGCACTTTGAACTTGCTTAAAGAAGTTATGGTGTGCGTGCTAAGGTGCTGTGCTGAATCAAACCTGAGAAAAGCACCTTGTAATGCCATGGTCAGCATGTTAGATGGTATTATCTTGTGCATGGGGGGAGCTGTCAAAAGTCAGGAAGATGAATTGTGCATAGCTTCAAAAAGCATGCCTTACCTTCACATTTTCACATATATAATAGTGTCGTGGCAGCAGTAGTGAAGGGATAAAGCCGAGTCTCAAGGTAGCTCAGCAGGAATGAATAGATCTTCATAATTGACAGGCCGTAATAATAATAAATATGTGAAGAGTTTATTTCTCCCTCTATCCAGTTAGAAAATGACTACATGGGAATCCTCGCCAGCAATTGGGACTCTTCTAAATGATTACCAAGGCAATCCACTCTGCAACCTCTGCCAGCTTCAGCATCTCAATAATTAAAAAGGTACCACTTGTAGCTAATGGTAAAGAGAACAGATGTTTCCTTTTGGAAGCTTTTTCCTTCTTCTTTCCCATCGTTTCCGCTGCCTTAAGCTGTACTGTGTCTGAGTATCTCCCAGTTATGCCGGCAGGCCTGTTCCAGCAGGTTGCAGAGGCAAACTCGGTGCGGTCCCACATCCTTGAGCACATATCTGCAGAAGCAAAGCTGGGTTTATTGTACTGAAGGTGATCAGTGTCATTAGCTGGAGGGTGAAGCAGCAGCATGTTCTCGGTAAGTTGGCTTAATACCCTTATCCATTTTCCTGCTGGCACCCAGTCACCTGAATGCCAGGCAGGCTGAAACACACAGCCACATGCCCAGGCTGGCCAGGGGAGGAAACTTCAAAGCTTTCCCACCTCTGTGTGGAGGTGGCTTATACACAAAACTGGGAGTTGTTGTCTGCTAAAGTCTTGTACACTGCCCTTAGCCCCAGCACTGGTCTGGGCTGTGCTCAGCCTCTGCATTCTCTGAGTGTGAATTTTGAAAGTCGTTGTTCCAGGAGTGGAATCATCTGCTCGATAGTGCTGTTCTGCTTTCCTCTGACATTATAGCTCTTCTGTGGCCAAGTTTGCTTCAGTTGCTACTACAACTACACAGTATGTTATCAGCACTCAATAAATGCCACAGCCATTTCGAGGTGAGATAAAAGATATGAAATATGAATGTATCACTGGTCTTTTGGTTTGGGGCTTACAAGATGCTTAATCTATCACAGCATCTCAAAAGGCAGCATCGTTGCTTTTGTTTAAAATTTTTGGTTTATGCTGTGAAATGGGATTGTTGCTGTTTGCTAGCATTTGACGTAGTAAAAATGACTACTGGAATGCTACGGGTCACTAAAGGATGTCGGCAACAAAACTGCAAATATTTGCCACTTTTGAAAGGATTTTTTCCATTTGAAGCTTAAGATTTATGATACCATAGTATTCTGGATTTGCAAACAAGATAAACAGAGTTGCTGGTTTTGGTCTCAGCAAAGCTCAGTCCTCATGCACCTGATGATAGACAACAGCACAGTAGTGCCATTGACACGGTTTTATGCTTGGTTGAGCTATTGGTGACTCTGATCTCTCCATTCCTGCATGGTGCCTAAAGTGGCTTATCTGCTCCCCTTCTGGGGGCAAATGTGAGCAGGTTAAATTTAAGCTATCCTAAGTCAGCCAAAGCATAGCTGGCTCATTGAGCTGGAGTAGTTAAGGCACATAAGAAGCTGGTGTGGCTAACATTATCTTCGACTGCTTTTGACTCCATGGGTCAGATAAGCATTTATAGAGGGGCAGGCAGGGGAGGTGAAGACACAAATGAAGCATAGCAGTTAAAAGCTCATCTCCAGACCCATAAAACCTGTCATGCACCTTTCTGTACAAATACTGCAGTCCACAGGTGAAAGCAGCGGACCTGCAAGGATTTCACCCAGCCAAAGATCCCTTACAAAGCAGGCAAACTGTTGGCAGCTACAGCCAAAATGTCAAGTTGCTCTGAGCACACAATTGCTCAAGGTCCCTTTGGGGTGGGCACTGATCAAAGGAACAGCAATGGCAGCCCAGTGACTCACCTTGGGCCATCAGGGGTGACCAGACATGGAGTGGGGTCTGGCAGAAATGACAGTGGAAAGGCAGTAACTGGCAACGTGCAGCGGAGGGAAGGGAGTCGATGGGCACAAGGAGCCAGAAAGGGGGCACAGCAACCTCTCCCCCTGTGGGGAGTGGCCATCAGCACCACAGACAGTTGGCAGTGCCCACGTCAGGCTGTCTGTCACCCTTGCGTGGCACAAGGCGGGTACCAGGGCTGGGGAGCAACCCCACTGCCTGGACCCAGCCTATGGCAGAGGAGCAATGAGTAGCCCCAGGACCCTCATCCTCAGCGTATGAGACCTGACAGCTTAGCTGAACTTCTCTCCGTGGACCCTGGCCCAATTAGGTCCAATTTGACCTCCAGGTAAAGCTGTACAGACGCTTGCATCCTTCCTAAGGCAATGAGGGGCTGGGTGAGGCAGGAATATCCTCATTTCCCTTTCATTGTTCAAATATCCTTCGCCCTGGAGGAGTTGCACATCATCTGCCTGCCAGGACAGCTGGACAATATCCAGCAGCCTGCCTTGGCTGTGCTGCAGGGAGTATTTCCAAAAGCAGCTGAGTGACATAGGTGCTCATATCGTCTTGCAAGTCAACAGGATTTGTGCTCCTTTGAAAACTTTTGGTCCGCATGAGCGAAGGCCTTTAAATATTTTTAAAGCCACTCAAGAGGCACATAAATATTTGGGTACGGTCAGCCCTATTTTAGACAAATAAAACTACCTACAGGGAATGACAAAGATGCTCACATCATGCCAAGGATCACTGTGGGGCTGATGTCTCCTCTGAAGGTTGCTTGTTTTATCCGTTCACTGTTCTGATCCCTCTTTCCTCCTCCTCTTCAGCCCCTGCAGAGAAAAGTGGTGACATGATTAATAGATGTATTCCAAGGTATTTGAATATTTTCAGCCAGCTACCTTGTTCCTGCTACCTGCTCCGATGGCTGCTGTGCCAAGGGCTCCCTGAACAAAGGCTCAGGACAAATGAATCCTTGTCTTCACTCCCAAGAAAGGTTTAAAAAGAATCACCTCCTTCTTCTATTATTTCCTTGTCTTGTTATTTTAATTTTTTCCCTTGTGCAGACAGCAGCATCAAGCCTACTAGAGAATGAATGAATATCAATGAGACAGGGCAAAGATGGAATATGCATCAGTTTTTTCCCAAAGTTATGATGAAAATGCCTACAGGGAGGTGGCATTGCAGCAGATAACACACACATCCACAATCACACCCTGGTTTTGGGAAACATCCACATTTACTGAAAAATATGTACTATGTGGGCAAGTTTCTAAATGTCCATTCAAGTTCATGGTGCAGACGCTCTTCTAGCAATTTCATATAGCGATTGCCTCCTTTCTGTTAAAAACAGAGGTGCAGCCGGAGCCCAGGGATGCAACAGGCTGGGAACACTAGGAAGACACAGGCTTTGCTGTGAACTCCCAAATCAAGGTTTGTTTCTAATTATAAAATGCATTACTCTGGTATTAAAGGAATTGATTCCTTGCTGGCAGGGAAAAGAAAGAGAGACGTGTTTCTAACAGAGGACAGAGACAGAGAGGGAGAGACAGTGTCTGTCCCATCATAAACACTGCACCTCCCTTCAAAACTTTCTGCTTGCACTCTGTCTGAGCCTAGCCATTTACCTGGGATGCCTTTCAGCAGCATCCCCTCCTGCTGCAGCTGCAGGGATGCCCTCGCAGTTCTCCAGTTTTATTAAAAAACAGAAGGGTACTGAGACTTTTAGTGGGGCACAAGACTCGTGTGTGCAGCAGGAGCCGGTGGCTCCCCAGATACTTTCTCTGCAACCCCCAGACCCTCCTTTCTGTAGTCCCCCAAAACAGGGGACCAACAGCTGGGAGTTACAGGACACATTTCCCTTACAAGGCTGCCCAGGTAGTACCCAGCTCCAGAGGCTTTCATGGCCTTGGTAAAGGAGGAGCAGCACGGCCCTGGCAAGGGGCAGACCAGAAAGCAGAATTTTCCATGAAGCTGTGAGAAAAGAAACCCAACCCTGTCCTCCCCCTGCCAAAATATTCACAAAAAATAGCCAGCCGTAAAAGTAAATTTTAGCGAAAAGCTGGTTGATAACACAGTTTTTGAAAAATGTGACTGCTAGGCTTTTCACTGCAAAGAAACGGCTCGCAGCAGAGTAAACATTTTGCGAGCATCATGAGCACTTCTTGCGATGGAAAAAACATTTCCCATGGAACTTTCTGATGGTGAAAACAGGCCTTTCTGATGGGGAAGCATAAACAGAATTGGCTTCTGGTTTCTGTTCTTCACAACCTGCTCCCTGTTTGCCAGGCACAGGGGCCGGGTAGCTTTGCAAGGGCTCATCAGCCCAAAGCTCTGCACAACTGCCTCCTGAAAGCCACTGTGGGACAGAAGGGACAGAAGTGGTGATACAGCACATCCCATTCTGGCAACGCTACTTATGCAGCAGGCAGAGACACAAGTACCATACACATGTAGGGTTTGAGGATGCGATGGGAAGGGAGGGCTGGACAGCCATGGACGGCCGGTTAGCAGGCAGCAGTGAGCTGGACTACCAGGAGGGGGAAAAATATTAGGAGCCATGAAGCATGACAAAAAGGCTTGCCAGCGGCTGGTGCAAGAGGTTGGGATGCTGTTAAAAGGGGGTAAAAGAGCTGCTGGGGGAGGGAGGGCCAGCAAGGGAGGCCAGTGAAGGGTGGAGGAGGGTCTGCCAGGGCGGCAGTGCCCACAGATGCTCCTGCCAGCCAGCCGTGCCGCTTCTCTCATCCAAACGCTTGCTGCCATTACATCTGCTCTAAGTGTGAGGTCGGCTGCGAGTGTAAACGCAGCTTACTCTCGTGGCTCCAAGCAGAGGCGGAGGAGGCTGCAGGAGCGTGTCAACGGGCTGGGGGAGCACAGGAGAGTGGGCAGGAGATGCTTGCTCTCTTGCAAACCAGTCCTCAGATTAACTGTGCAAGGCTGATGGTCAAACAGCAAGAGGTTGCCAAGTTTTTGCAGAAAGCAGAGCTAAGCAATGTCGGTTAACTCGTGCTTTATGTATGTAAATACTTCCCCGTCTCTCACTATGGTGGTAGCCCGGCTCCGGGGTCATCTACACCTACAACGCTCTGAGCACCACTAGTAGCAAACAACGATATAATTGTTGCTTCTGTTATGACCGAAAACCATTTTCCCTTCATCTTCTTTCTGAACTGCGTAAGCACGGGAGATACAAGAAGTGGGGTTTGGGGGGTTTTTTTTTCGTAGGATAAAAACTCAATGCTGCCCTCTGTCAGAAATGCAGCAGTACTGGTCATAAATTGCTTGTCCTTAATTAACGAGTACTGCGTGTTCTCTCTGTGGTGCAGCTTTTAACCATAAATCCCCCTCATCACATCCGAGCCGGCTCATAAAGGCAAGGAGGCGATCCAATTGCTTTCTGCTGCGCTATTTCATGTGCTAAACATCTGATGGTGATTAATAACTCACCTCAGCTGCTCAGCTATTTACAGTGATGGCTAACCTAACGATGACTTCATGAAAAGAAGACGTATTACTGCCTAGGTAAAAAAAAAGACATAGTGCTGTTACTGCTTGTGTTTAGTGCAGTTTAAGTGGAAGGATACGTGGGCGCTCTGTTAAATGCTGATTAACCTAGCGTGCAGGATAACTTCCCATTTCATGAAGGCCAAGTTGAGAGCGAGCCCCCCAGGTATACTGGGAGAAAGGCACCCCCACCCCACCCCCCCCAGTCTGGCAGGGCCCCCCCAGCTGGTGTAGGTCCATCCCATGCAGTGTGGCTGTAAAATGTGCGGGTGGTGGTGGTGCTGGTGTCTGTCCCACCTGCCTGGCGTGCAGGGCTCGGGCCGTCTGGACCTCTGCCCAGGTGCGGGTTTAACACACCAGGAGAAGTGATTGACTTTAAAGGGATAAATTACAGCTCTTAGCAATGTATCTATCAAATAAATGGCTAAATCCAGAGTTGTTTGGTCCCAGCACACCGTGCTGTAGTAGAGCAATCAAAAAAAGAGTGCCATTACAGGGGACGGCGCCTGGCTGAGTCACCTCTCCGCGGGGGCTGGCGGGATTTACACGCTGCACACTTACAGATTGCTGCCTGCAACCCCCAGCGAGTGGGATGCATGTGCCGGGCGTCCCACAGCTGTCCCTGGAGCACATCCGAGACAACTTTTCTCTGGCACCATGTCCCGCAAGCGTCTGAGTTTATCTCTGCAAGTGTGTGACAGCCATGGAGGGGATCAAATGGCCAAGATGGCGATGAGAGCCTCCCTTCTCCTGCACCCCAACACGCGCTGCCTTTGCGCTCCTGCCGGGGGTCACCAACATGCAGTCCTTTCACCTCCCTACAGTGAGATGCTATGGGGGAGCCCACCTTGCAGGCAACCTGCCTGCAGCCAAGGCAAGTCTGCCCTCAGAGACCACTTCAGACAGCATGGCCACGCTCTCCAGCGCAGCCTGGCAAGGCCAGCAGCCAAGGGAAGGAAATCTGCGCTTGTAAAACATCACATTTGGTCTGGAGCCACAAGCACAAAGCACCGGGATGCGTTGCTTTTCAGGAGGGTATTGCCCTTGAAAAGGTGCAGAGGTCTGGGATGAATTTTCCTGAACGCTGACTGAAGACACTACAGATATCACTTGGTTTCACAATGAGTCACTGAAACTTGAGAAAGGCAATTCACCGGGGAAATCAAAAGGAGTAATTAAGAGAACATAGTAATTAAAAATGTACCCTAAGAGATCCTGTACGTGACATCCGCACCAGACGGAGAAGCATGCCTTTACCCACCCCAGGTTACAGAAGCCTGGGGAAAGCTGCAGCCACAAAGTCGCCATGGTTACAGATGCACAAAACTGAGAGCGATGAGACGTCCTGCTCTGCCACGACCACAGCATGCATCTTCGAGCTGCAAGTACTTAATTGACCCTGGATTATGCAATTTAAAAAGAAAGAACCCCAGAAAGTCCTAATGTATTCAAGGATATAAGAGTAGACAGATTAGAGAAGAGATTTTAATATATGCACACTGTACAGGGTGTGGGGAGGAACAGATATTATGTTATTGGACTGTAAATTGAAGCACTCATTATGCAGTCTTCATTCCATGTCCAAAACTTCTGCTTCGATTTGTTTATACTACATTCTGTCCTAGAGATGCCTGCATTTAACACACTGATGTATTATGTGTGTATTTGTGTGCATGTATACTAAGATGTAGTTGTAATACATCATAAACCCTATGTACTAATTATCACATGCTAATGTAGCAAATTAACCATACGTTAGTTTCCATCAAAAGCAGATTTCCTTTGCATACAAGGTGGCAGATACAACCTCATGTGGCCTGATCAGAGTAGAAATGACTGGTGCATAATAACCACTTGAATACACTTGCCATGCTATTTTGCTGACATAAATCCTAGTGATAAAAGCATAAGAAACTACCGAGGGTTTTAACATCACAGTGTTTACTGCACATGATAAGGAACCGGATTTCACTGTCTCAATGCATTTCCAAGGGCACACTGATACACAGGCATGTTTTTAGGGTAGTGGTAGTAAAATCCAACCTCACTTTCACTTTTCTTAAGATGTCTTGCTATTTTTCCAAACTCTATCTTCATCTGATGCTGAAGAGCTGCCACAGCAAACTAAGCAGGCAGTATCTTGACTGTATAAGCAAGTCGAGAGGCAGGAAGAAGCTGTCTGGAAACACAGGCTGTGTCTATGATAGGAAATAACTCACCTAAGGGTAGGACCAGAGCAAGGTCCTGTCTCTTGTCCTGAAGCTCCCAGTCCACAGGACTGTATTGACCCACCTTCCTTGTCCCAGTCACTGGAAAGTAAGCAGCTTTTCTGTGGCAGTGAGGACACTGGTCCTCCCTCCTCGAGTGTGGGTACATGTGAGACAAGCAAATTACATACTCATACTCGTATTTTTTGCACAGATGTGGCTCCTAGCTATGATTTAAGGCTTGCTGGATGTGTGCAGTTGGAGGCATGGCAACTTCCACTAAGCCACAGAGTTGATTGCATCTCACCAGCAGTTTACAGGAGTGGTCTTTTGAGTTGAGGCTGGCTCTCAGCAGATGCAACAGGACAGCTGGCATTGTTTCTGGGAAGAGGAAACTAAATGGCAGCCTTTTTGCTCAAAAATCTGAGCTTTCTTTTCATTTTCAAAATACAGGTTTGTAATTCCTAAGCTATGGATACGCAGTATAAAAGGTAAAATGGTTTTTCTTGGAAGCACTGGAAACACCGGCTCTGTAGATAATAATGCATCGTTGCACGGAGCAGCCCGAGTTTCAGACACAGAATTTCAGTAAGCCTGTTACAAGTAGTGGTTTGTAGGCAATGAAATTACTGGCAGCATTTGGCTGTAAAGGATTATAACTGCTGGGCTGGTAGCAGGACACAGGCATTACATAAACCCTAATTAGAAATGGAGTCATTTGCCTACCTGTTCGTGATTACACCTTAGTCGTGTCACACTGCCGTCTCGGCTCAATTTCCCTGGAAGTAAGGTGACCAGGGTCTGTAATATCTACAGTGTGTCTGCGAGCGTTTTGGTGTGACCTGTGCTGTGTGGTGCCCCTGCAGCTCCCACACAGCCCATGCACACAATTCCTTTGGCCTGGATGGGACAATCCATGGGCTTCTGTGGCAGCTGAAATGGGTGCTGAAAGTTTAACTTTCAGCTACTGAGGCTCCTTCACCCTAAAACACAAGATCTTGGAACCAGCATTTTCTCAAAATCTGAATTTTCCTGAGAAGTTACTCTCCTCCATGCTACCCAAAGGTTCTTGCTGCTTGTACAGGTCTCATTGCCTTTGCTGGCTATTTGAGACATCGCTTTCCCTTTGGATTGTTCAAATATCAGTAGGGGGCATTATTGTCTGTGGCTGCCTAGTCTCGGAGTTCTGCCTGTAATTCCTTATTCTATTCTGAGGAAGACTGTCCGTGAACAGATTGTGTGGTGACTGGAGAACTAAGCTCACTTTGGTGGGTAATCCTACCAGGAGTTAATGATCCTAGTACCAAAGCCACAGCTGAGAGGCTGGGACCATAACTATCATACTCACACATTAAATCTACTACCTATTTGAAGAAATGATCTGTAGCATAAATTTGTCTATAATGCTCCCATCAGTATATTAAGATATTTATAGCTCAGATGAGTTTTGCAGGTACCTTCTTTGCTATGTAAATATCACTATGTCTCATAAGAAGGAACAGAAGAGAAACAGTCTACTGCAAGTGAGATTCAAAGATGGGAACGTGTCTTGAGGTTTTCATGTAGAAGAGTGGTATTTTGCAATTTTACTTTTATAACAGTTCGACTTTTAAAGGAGCCCAGATCCCATTCACCTCCAAATTTTCACAATGTGTCAGCACTCAGTGTCTCTCCTCTGGTCAGATTTTCTTTTGCTAATCTTTGACTTTGGAACTAATTGACCTACAGCAGTGCTCTGACATGAGCTTGTGTTTGTGCCTTGGATCCAATTCATTCATGTACAGAGGAACTAGCAGACAGATCTATGTGCCACTAACATCGTGAAAATAGGACTTAGGTAGTCTCTGCATACTTTGGCCTTGAGACCGCTAAGGGGGATGAATTTCAACTCAAAATTGGACTTCATCTTCAAGCTAAAATGTGATTGTCATGCCTGGGCTTTACTTACTAAAGATTTCTATTACAGCCCTGAGAAAAAAATGCTGATCCAATAGCTTCCATCTTTGTAGACCCTCTGTCCCAGCCATATTCTGGGGTCTGCTCTGGGTAGGAGGATATGCTGCAAGGAAGGCTGAACAGATGGCCCAGTGTTTCTTTAACAGATGTGTAGCCATTAGCCACTATGAAAGAGTTGGCATTATTTTTATTGTATAGCCTTCTCTATGGAATAACTTGGTCATTCACTCCAAGAATGAGCAAAGACTCCTCCTTTCCTCCATCCCTGCTCCAGTACTCAGGTGAGACCCATTGGATCTGCACCACACACAGTGAAGAAGTACAGAGGCTTATTCTGTCCCTTAAGCTGGAACTTACTTGGGGATGCCAGCCTCATCTAGGGCAGCACAGGAATTGCCATCAGGAGTAACCCCTCAGGCCATCTCATCCAGTGCTCTCCCCAAGACCATCTGACTTGGAAAAAGAGGAAAGAAAACCTGATAGTGCTGCTACAAAGGTTAGCTTTGGTCTGGGACCATGAGGACTGGCAGCTGCTAAACACTTTGAATGGTATGTTGCTGGTGAACATAACTCTTGGCTATTCTAGCTCTCCATATGGCAGTAGTGTCTTTCAGACTGATAATAAAGCAAGCCAGTGGTAAAGACTGGGGAATACTAGAAAGCTGCAAACAATTCACACATTTAAATCAAGCTCAAGTGACAGAAGCAATTTCCAAAGTACTGGTTTGCATATTTACTGTATTGTATGTATCCCACACCAAGAATTACTCATTCCTGGCAGCATCCTTGCCTGTGAAGCACAATAATTGCAATTACACTTCCTAAAGAAGTCCAGCACTTTACCTTAAAGAACTCAAATGCCTTTTGCCAAACTCACCTGCAAGGAACTATTTTGGATGAAATGTTTGAGAAGTCACAACAGCCGTCAGGTCTGATTTCATTGTAAGCATCCCTTCATGCAACTCATAATTTTTGCATGTGGAAAAGAAGATTAAAGCTCTTTCACCACTGGGTGCTACTCTGTAAGCTAATCACTGCACTAATATGAAGATGTTCTTTTGATACAACCTTTTTTATACTCCACACAGCGGGCTGTTTAGGTTTTCTGTGAAGAAAATGGAAAGCAACCCAGTGGGTGCCTGAAGTACTGCATGTTTGTTATTATCCACCTCACTCATCGTAACATCACATGAGTCAATGTGCCTGTGATTTCTTTTTTTTTTAATATCTAATGCAGTCACTAGGAGTTGCCACTGCAGTGGTGTTATCTGTGGAAAATAAACGTATCGAGGAGAGAGGACAGGTTTAAAATCTACAATTTAAATCCAAATGGCACAAAAGGGAAAGCTTAATTTTCGATATAATTTCAGGTGTGAAGCAGAAGGTGACCCCACGGAAATCATTTTAATAAAATAAATGAGATGGGATGTGTCATCTGTAAGTGAGGGAGCAGGGGGAAGGCAGCCACGGTTCACAGGGGGATGTAGCTGCAGGGACATAGAGTGGCTTCAGCTGGAGATGATATTTCTGTCAGCAAAAAGCGCAGGAGGGGAGAGCCAGGGCACGCTTACAGACCAGTGCTTTGAGAGAGGAGGGAAATGATGCTGTCTGAGAGACATTCTGTTCTTCTGTGAGATGAATGCAAGGAGCCAAATTCCCTGCCTAAAATACATGGACAAATGTTACACATTTTTGGCTCCAAGAAAAAAAAAGAAAAGAAAATGAAAGAAAAACAAAGAAAAAAAGGAAAAAAAGAAAGAGAGAAAGAAAAAAAGAGTGTACAAGCTGCTGTTGCCCTGGAGACTCCCCATCCATCCTGTGTATAAATTCTCCAGTAAACAGACAGGTGCTCAATTAGTGTTACAATCTTGAGGTCCTGTGTTCCCAGCAGAACAGAGCCTTATTCCTGTCTTGTTTTCATTTATTTTGCTGTGTTAGTTAAAAATTGAGCTCCTAGAAACATACTTTCTGGGGTGGGCAGACTCCAACAAGGGGAGCCAGCTTTAATAACCAAAATGGGTGTTAGCTGGCTGTAGCCCTCCCAATTCACTATTCTCTTCAACTTCTGCAATACTGAGGGCTGCTACCAAGGAGGGCACCGTTGTAGTAAGCTGTGTGCAAGTTCACAAGGGCCAAATATTCCCACTTCAAAGCAATGCTACACAAGGATTGGCAGTGGGCATGCTTGCCTTCTGGCTGGCCTGGATCAGGATCATCTAGAAAAGTGGGACAGCCAGTTTCCCTTCTCAGTCACGGTCCAGCCCTCAGAAGAGGAGACAAAGAGAGCATTTCCTTCATGGTCACTTTGGGCACCTGAGAAGAAAGATCTGAACCCTTTCAGGTTGGAGCCAGCCATTCCAGCCTCCTCTGCAGACCAGACCTGCTGGAGGAGTGGTGGGAGAAGGATGGATCTACCTCAGAAAGGGGGCAGCGGGCCTCACTGAGCAGAGGAATCGTCCATAACTCACCCCCACTCAGTTTTGGGAACCACAATATTTGTGCTTGCATGAGAACAACTAGCAGATCGCTGAAAATGGAAGTAATCTGTCTGAAGGAAGACTGGGGCGAAAAGCAAGGGGGGGTTTAGCATTAGGTTTGATGTTTCCTATTGTTTTTCAGGACGGAGTCAACTCTCAGCTGCAGTCAGTGGGAAGCTGCAGTCTTGAAAGGGGTTATAATGCCTCCTCATTTCATAGCCATGTGTCATTAAATGAAGGCGACGGAAGTCAGGCTGTGCTACACTGGGACGAAGATCACATCATACAAAAAGCAGGTACAAAGAGCAACTGGCTGTCACAGCTCAACTGTCAAGTGAAGCAGGAATGGTTATCTTCTATGTCCAGACCTCATACCTTTGCTATGGAGGTATAAGACAAAACTGTTTTCCTTACCTCTAAACTGACTTCCTAAAAATAGGATGTGCACCACCAAAACTGTACATGAATGAAGGGCATCGTAGGTAATTAGATCTGCAGCAGAAATACTCTTAAAAGGAAAAACCAAAATTTTTTCCTGTGTGATGGCTCAGTACCGATGTCAATAATCACTCGGGATTTCAGATCTGAAAGAGATGGCTGAAGAGACACTCTCCAAAGGATTGCTCCTCTCAGTGAATTTCAGATGTCAGCAGGTTAAACTTCACAGAATCATAGAATGGTTTGGGTTGGAAGGGACCTTGAAGATCACCTAGTTCCAACCCCCCTGCCATGGGCAGGGACACCTTCCACCAGACCAGGTTGCACAAAGCCCCATCCAATTTGGCCTTGAACACTTCCAGGGATGGGGCATCCACAACTTCTCTGGGTAACCTGTTCCAGTGCCTCTCCACCCTCACAGTGAAGAACTTCTTCCTCACATTTAATCTAAATCTAGACTCTTCCAGTTTAAAGCCATTATCCCTTGTCCTATCACTACCAGCCCTTGTAAAAAGTCCCTCACCAGCTTTCTTGTAGGCTTCCTTTAAGTACTGTAAGGCTGCTATAAGGTCTTCCCAGAGCCTTCTCTTCTCCAGGCTGAATAACCCCAACTCTCTCAGCCTGTTTTCACAGGACAGGTTCTCCAGCCACCTGATCATCTTTGTGGCCCTCCTCTGGAGTTGCTCCAACAGGTCTATGTCCTTCAGCATCTGAGCTAACCAGTGACACGGTCACCTGCTCAAATTAGGCATCCTAAAATACATTCTAGCCACACGCTACCAGATATTTTCCTGAGAGGTACAGATGGATACTTGGGAACCACAACACAGGCTTAAAAAAAATTGGAAAGCTAATATTCCAGTAACCACAAGCTGGCAGAAAGAACTGTTAAAAATCCTGTCCCCAAAGAGCTCGTGAATAAAGGAAAGAAGCTCTTTGGAAAGAGAGACAGAGCATGTGAAAGCTGAGGTGAACCACATTTTTATTTGTTATCACCAGCCTGAAGAGTTAACCAGTCTTTTGTTTTGTTACAAACAGTTACATGTAGAAAAAGGGAAACTACTCTTCTCTGAAGACTTTGTTTTGTTATTTTATTAAAGAACAAATGCCATTTCAAGTTACCACTTGCTGATGCTAGTTTTGTTTCTTGAACAGTAGCAGGAAGCCCTGTAGTACTGAGACCCAGCTGACACATCACCCTGGTACTTTTAGCAGTAACATGTAAGTGGTATTTTATTTAGTTTACAAAATCAGGTGCTTAAGGTTTGGCGAAGGCAGATCTGCAGCCTTAATCCGCCCCCTCGTCACTACAGACTGGAATCAGCCTTTACACATGCATAGTTTACAGGAAGAGGCAGAAGGAATAGATGGGGCATATTATTAAAACAAAAATGTGAACTGATAAATTATACTTCATGATGTATAAATAAGAAGGTAAGACCACCTGTATCAGGCCAAATCAAAGGTCCAAATTTATGTAGTCACAGTTCGGGTTGCAGCAGTCCAATGAATACACAGATAGGTTGCACATTTTTAGTAATGTCTCTTACCAACAGTAATTCTCACGGAAGCAGGTCACAGTCCCATGTTAGAGAAATTCCTGCCAGCAAGGATGGAAGGATGGAAAGAAGTCGTGGTAATAGGAGCCCCTCTTTATGGAGAGCAGCAGATGTGACAGGGTAGGTCAAGGCACACAGGGCTGGGGAAACCGAGTCAGACAGCTGAGAGGCAGGAACGTCATAGAATATGGGGGTCATTCTCAATGACAGGGACACCAGGCACTGAAGTTGGAGGGCTTGTCATGACAAGGTGTGGTTAGCAGGTCCCATATCGATCCTGTATGGAAGAAGAGTGATGAAATGCATTGCATTGTCCCTGCGTTCTAGTGATAGCCCTCTTGCGTGCTGCCAGCAGCAATGGCCAGCATCACTCCTGCCACTTCCAAAACTACCTCGGGGTTGGACATTGCTCAGTGCAGAAGGGAACTGGTCTCAGGACCTGTGTAACTCTTCTCATGGGATCTGGGCCCACGTTCTCCCATTTTCTGCCAGACAGCTCTCCACCTCAGCAGTTAAATGCGTGACGGCATTGTCATCTTAAATGGGCAGATTACAGAACTCCAGAAATAGCAAAGCATCATCAATTCAGTCGCTGAATGACACAAGGTACTAAGAGTGATGAATCTTTCCTACCCAGACAAGAAATGATTGATTTGAATAATTGCCCGAGAATATTCACATGACACTCGAACACAGTTGCTGTCATGATTACCAATGTCTCTCTTCCTCACAGCAAGTCTATAATTGGCAGGAATGTCTCAGATAATTTATACAGCAACAAGATTTTCACACTTTCCCAGTTCTGGATAGTTGCTAATATTTCATGAGACAGTCACTTTAACATACAAGGGAGCTTTCACGAGCTTTTGGCACATGGATTGATGCCAACTGTCACTGAATTTCTCCATTTTCCTGTCTTTTTTATTCATTGTCACTAGTAACTACCTATTCCCTCTTTGTATTGTGGAGGTTTGTATTTAGTCATGGTATTACATTAGTGCAAGTCTTTTTCTGTATTTAAGAGGCACATCTACTTAAAGTCCATATATAAATCTCTCTACAATCCTGTTATGAGGGAAAATTCCTTATTTCTCAAGTCCCTCAATAGCTTGCCTGCACCATGTTGTTAAATAAATAAATGGCTAAATAAATAAGGTGTTTGCTTATCTAACTGTCCTGCATTCCAAACTAAGCAGACCACTCCAATACCAAGCAATACCCTTTACAAGACTTGAATCACTGGTGCTCATCCAGTTTTACATACTGGCTTGTCAGCCCACAAGCAGAAGTTGTCACTCCACGAGGAACTAGAAAAGAGCTACCCTCTCTGTTGCTTTGCTGTTGCGCTAGTGCAGATTGCCACATGCTGCTCACTTCTGCGGTCAGTGGGATCCCATTGCTAGCGGCAGAAAGCAGAGGTCAGTGCCCTAGTTGTGGGACTGGTAACTCTTTTTGCTCTCTTAATACCACCATAAAACTACTGGATAGCTTTAATTGACATTCTTAACAGTTTTTTCAATATCTCTTTCTATAGAATAGTCATGTTTGCTTACCTGTTTAACAGCACAACAGCACATGTGCTCATTTCACCCCGTTTTACCTGCAACAAGAGAAACAAAGCCTTAACCTTCCTTGGCAACACCAGCAATTACCCAGCCCCTGAGGCTCGAGGAGCAAAACACTGGAATCAGAGCTGCACTTTCAGAAAACCAAGTGCCCTTACTGCCTCATAGACACGAGTCACTTCAGTGGATATGTTGCTCAGCAGCAGATTTTTTTGTATTTCTTTTTTTACTCTTGCATGTGTTTGACATCAGCATGTGAAAAATTGATACCAGGGGGTAGGTACTGATCATGATACAGCTATTACTGGCTGTCAAGTACTCCAGAGAGTGGGGTCACTGCTTGCATCTTCCAAATGAGAGACAGTTTAATGAAATCTTGCTCTTCAGAGGGAACAAAGTGTCTATCCCCTCCACACAAATTCATGCACCTGAGGTAGAATGCTATGAATATGTATAATTTCTTTAGTGAACGACATGAATTTGTAAGAGAGGTTTGAGGCATGTAGCACTTCTAAAATCACTCGTTCAGCTCTCTCTGCTGCCCGCATTTAGTATATGCTGAGCGAATGTGCAGAGAGCTACCTGCTGCCTTTAGTCCCAAATGGCTTCATTGACGTTTTTGGCTGAAACGGTGCTCTTTGGCAGGATGATCATACAGCAGCACACTCCATGGACGTTGCTTATTACCCTTTACAAGACTTGAATCACTGGTGCTCATCCAGTTTTACATACTGGCTTGTCAGCCCACAAGCTCTGCTGAGCTGTGACTACACCACAGGCAGACTGCCACATCCCTTGGGCTTGTGTGTACCCCTATCCCTACCTAATAAAATTTACAAAGCTGCCATTTAAAAAAATCTGTGTGGCTCAATCCCAGCAAGATCCTGCCAACAACTTGTGTAGATACTTCTGTCTGTCCTGGTGTAGAAAGGTTAACAGCACCAGCGCCCACTAAATATTCATTTGTGCAGCACACACAGCCGTAGTGAAAACCGAGAGAGAGCGGAGGCATCAGGTAAACAGACAAAAGAGCTGAGGCAACATCACACAGAAAAACACAGCAAAGAAGCTGGTGGATCTAGTTGACTTCAGCTGAGCAAGGCTTGGAGTCCTGCAGTCCAGCACATTGTTGCTCATGAGCAGGCACACCAGCGGCTCTGCTGGACAGGCGCAGCTTCCAGGATCAAGCCCTCTGATATTTTCCCATTCAAAGAGGTTACACATACAAACCCAAGTGCAGAAGGTGAGGTGAGGACATATGAGGTAGAAACATTTCAATGTTTGCTTGCGGTTGGACATACAGCTCTGTCTACTGTAAAAGGTGGCTCAACTGTTCTAGCTCCTAACTGTGAGGCCATCGTCTGCCCTTGTCTCTAAAATCTCTCTGTGATTTATTCCCTGAACAGTCCCTCTGGAAGTGATTTGGGAAACTTAAGTGTGTGGTACCACGTTGAAACTCAAGTTCAGGCCAGGCCTCTAGCTGCCATTACACAGGTTGAGAGTGTCTTCTAGGTCCCATGTTGTATCTACCAGCCTTGTGCAGACATCTTGGGCAACCTAAACTGTCTAAAATGGCACTAGGCACCTAGGTCTGGGCACCTGAAGTGACTGTCTCTGCCATTAGCATATTCACACTGCTTTCACTAGGTATCCCCTGTAAAACCTTGTATTAAGGAAAACACTTCCCTACCCTTTACAGGCAGTAGACTTAAACAGATATGGGTCTACAAACTTGTTACTCCAGGAGTAACAAATGAACTATTTTGCATGAAAAGTTTATCAGATTATGCTCTTTTCCCACTGCAGGTCATTCTGAAGCAGACATGACAATAAATCACCACAATGCTATGAATATTTCATAGAAAGACATTTCAGCTTATGGGTGTTCTTTTTTTGTTGAACGATTATGTCTGTGTCTTTGGCCATTCATTGTCTGTGATACGTGACTGGCCACTTAATTCAAATTACTATAATCTCTGGCTTTTTGACTGGTTCATTAAATATTTCATTACAAGGAGGAAAAGTAGCACAGCAGATGACATTTATGTGAATACGCAAACAGGTATTCATGAAATCTTAGTCAAGATTGCTACTCACAAATGCTTTAGGAAAATTAATAGAGATCTCTAAGCATTGTTGAAATAAATAGTGACTTTTTATTCCAACAAATGTTAATGAAAATGGTGACTATGATGATTATTTTGCATCGTTGCTCTAGTTATAAGGATGTGGGTCCAGCATTCTGAAGTCTCTCTAAGACTGGAGCATAAGTCACAAACCTAATGAGAAATAGAGTAGATGGGATCTATTGCAATGGATTTTATTAGTGTAATAGTTCTTGAACAAACTCTGGAAAACGAATCTCAGAAGCCTGACATTTGCCTTATCAGTCCATGGGAGCTCAGCACTAAAATTCATAGAGACAGTAATGAAATTAAGCTTAGAGTAGCAACGAGCATTTCTGAAAACCCTCAGTTCTCTTGTGTATCTCTTATAACACAAGTTAGTTCTTCAGATCATTAGCTACAAAATCTGCAAGACAGAAAAAGAGGCTGGAGGAAGGAGTACTAAGCCATTAAATTTGATTTCCCCCAAATGTCTATCAGCTTTTCAGGGGCAAACATTTCAACGGTTAAAGTTTTACATTCATTTCCTGCACGCATGTTTAGCAATCCTGTCACTCTGGGAGCATTTAATTATGCATACAAACACCAGCTAATGTGCTACAAAATGGTAGCTAATGCTACCAAACCACTAATTGTCCTTCTCATTGACTGAGAGCACTGCGTGGGTGTGGAAATGGAAAGCTCCCATGAGAAATCAAAAGCCTCAGTGAAGTGAATGACAAAAGCCCTGTTGACTTTGGGAGAGGCTGGGTCAAGCAGAGGTGCCGTACACACACGTGTCCATGTGCTTATTCGATTCGACCTCTTGTATCAGACTCAGCATGTTCTTGGTGATTTATTCAAGCTGTAATAATCTCAGGATTGCTCTGGTTAAGTGGTACTCATACGTCTGAGTTACAGCCTAGCTGTGGTGATACTGCTCAATTTAGGGTTAAACATGATCCATTGTCCTTTAAGGAGGACCATTACTCAATAGTTTCACTATGTAGGCCTGGTTACTTTCTATAAACGATGCAGGCTTTGCCAGGGACTATACCCTTGAAGAAGGAACTAAAGACTGATAAAAAGGAAACATCCTGCTCCAGAAGGCACTGAAGGCAAAAGGTGAAGGCGGCAGGGGGAAATCACGACCACCCACTCAATTCAACACCTAAAAGACTTACCCCCCCCACACACTGTTTGAGCATGCGCTGTGGAATAAAATAACACTGTACTTTTAATTCAAAGCAGAGAAAACCTTAGCCCAATAGAAATGGTGGCAGATAAGTGACTCCCAATAATGATTTTGGGGAAGGACTTTGGAAACAAGTGGGTGCATCTAGAACTGCATAAATTGCTTGTGTGTTTAACTGCAGGGTGTGCTAGCTTTGTGGTATTACCACCTGGCACTCATCTTTGCGCAAATATGAAATAAATAGTGTCTCTCCTGAGCGTATGATTATTGGCTCATTGCACACCGGGTGGCGAATGCACTTTTCGGACAACAAAGTCTGACCTTACCAAACCCCGCCACGTGAACGTGACCTGCCGCTGCTGTCATGCTTTCCCTGGTGGGAAGGAACCTTCCTCTGGAAAAGGTGCAGGTGCACGCTGTCTGCCTGTTTTTTCTGGTAGATTAGAAGCCACGTACTCATAATCAGGATGGTTGCCCTCCGCTTTAGCACGTGTATTCTGAGTGGAAGAAATCAAGAGGCCAGGGAGCGTGGGCAGCAAGCAAGGAGGCTCTTGGGCAGAGGAAAGCCAAGGGTCAGGGAGGGGCCCTGAGGGACAGGGGAAGGTCGGTGTGGGAGGACAGCAGAAGAGCGAAGTGCAGGCTAAAGGAGACTGGGGGAAGAGATGAGGAGCGGGGGTGAGCAATGCAGACGACTGGGAGAAGTAGAGGGGTTAAGAAAATGGACTGGACTGGGAGGCAAGGGCTGGGCAGCCTGGGGAGAAAGCCGTGAGGGGAAACCACCGGGCAGAGGTGGGAGCAGGGCTGGCTGGGACCGCCTGGAGGGTCTGTACGGCAAACCCCGACAGGAAGCCCGCCCTCGGGAGATGCGGCACCCAGGCGCCCGCACACTACACCCCCCAGAATGCCTTTCGCGGCGCCCGGCACTGAGCACGCGCAGCGGCCGCCGCTCTCCCGAGCACGGCGGGCGAGGGGCCGCCCGCCCCCCTCCCCGTCACCACCACTCGCCGCCGCCGCCGCCGGGAGCGCGGGGGAGGCGGTGCCGCCCCGCCCCGCCCCGCCGCCGCCGCCGCCACGGCCCCTCGGCGGACAGCGCCCGCCTGCGAGGAGGTGGCGGCGCCGCCCGCCGCGGGCGGGGAGGCCGTGAGGAGGCGGTAGGGGCGGCGGGGCCGGGCCGGGCCGAAGGGGCGGTTACTGCCGTTGGCGCCGCGGGCGGCAGGTGAGGCGGCGCGGGGCGGCCGCGGGGCGGCCGTGGGGCGGGGGCGGTTCGCGGGGGCCGGCGGCTGCCGCCTCTTTTCTGAGGGGAAAGCGGGTGAAGGGGAGGCGGGGGCACCGGGGCGATGTCGGTCGTGGTCGGCGGCGACTCCACAGCGGGGAGGCGCGGGGCGGGGGGGGTGGGATAACCCACGGAAACCCGCCAGGATTGCACCGAGCGGAGCTGACACCTGGGATGTGGAAACCGTTCTTCTCCGAAGCCGGGGAGCGAAGGCGGTCCGGCCCGGTAGCAGGGGCAGGCGACGCTGTGAGGGTTAGCTCTTGGAGGCAGCTGCCTGCACCACAGAAAAGCGGTTCAATTAAAACTCTAATAACCTCCCTAGAGGTCAAAGACGCTGCAGGTTTAAAGCCTGCCAGGGCAAGCAAAGATGTAATTATGTTCTCCTGACGATTTTTCTTGACGGCAGAGTGCCTTGGGAACCCCCCATGACACCTGTCTTCAGCGTTGAAAGCTTAGCAGTCCTTGTGAGTTTGGCCCCGGTGGATACAGATGCTGAGTTTATCCCATCCTGCCCCCTTTTAATTATTGTGTGCTGACTAAGCATGGTGGAAAAGTTTCTCTTGTGTATGTCAGCTCTGGGTGGGTGGGTTGCACATGCCTACTCAGAGGTCAGGCTTACTGGTCTGCTTGTGTCCCCTTGCTTTCTTCCACCCCCTCTCGATTAACCCAATGTTTAAATGGGTTATTAAAATAATGGCCACTGCTTTGGGGAAAGAAAAAAAGAAGAGGCACACTCTTCTCTGGTGATGAGAATTATGACTGTATCTGAACAACTGGTAAAGGCGAGGGAACATATTGGTGTTCTCACACCAATACCATAGTTGGATAACTATTGACAAATGCTGACTTTTAAACGGTGACTGCTGATTCAGGAGAATCTGTAGACTTTGGTAATAAAACAGTAATGGCTTCTTTTAGTAGCGATCTCAAAACAGTTTAACCGATAGATTGGCTTGTTAGCTCAAGCCTTGACTTAGCTGAGAACCGGAAGAGCTCTTATTCTCTGGGAGGACCTTCTCCCCCAAACAAATCTGACGTATGCTAAACACATCAGTGGTAAGACAGGGCGTTTTGGTTTTTTGGTTTTTTTTGCAATGTCATTTTCAAAAACGTGGTAGATACCAAATGTGTGAACTAGATACAGGAAACCTGCTTTGCAGTCTGCTTTTCTGCAAGAGTGCATTTTGAACGGCTTATGCTTGCAAGGTGGCAGTTTTACTTGGAGTCTCACTTTTGTGTTTTAATTAGCTGTCATCAAAACTGGAGTTCAGCTTCCAACACTTGTGAATTGTGCCTTGAACATGCACTCTAGGTACCTGGTTAATGTTTTGGGACTAATTACCTAGAGCCCGTTCTCTGTTAAGCAATGTACAAAATGGATCGACTATATGGAAATCTTTTTCCAGTTAAATTTCCAGTCTCCTGAGTCCCATCTCCCTGTGGACTTGCTGAGGTTTGCTTCAACCATCTGTAAATTGGGTATTCTCATTCCCCTTATTCTCATCCCCTTCTCTTAAAAATTGTTGCTTTAAAGTCTTCAGTAAGTGCTGTTGGTTTAAACAGTTCCCTGTGACAGCAGCCCACATTCAGTTACCGTTCCCCAGAGTTTTTAACAGGTTTATATCTGGCCTGTGCTCTGACACAGCAAGGTCTTTAGGAGGTGTTTTAAAACATAGAGGCTTAGGGATCCTCCACTAGTAAAACTATTGTTTTATTCAAATAGATAAAGCCATAGATGATTTCTCTCCGCAGAAGAACCTGCTTTCCATTTAAAATGGCTTTTCCAACTGGAGCATATTTAGGATGTGAAGGAGCAGATTTTTCTCGGAAGTAGTGGGAGGCAGGAAGAATCATGAAAAAGAAGGTGGCGCAAAGGAGAGCGTTAAACCAAAGAGCTAGAACCAGATCAGAGGTTCTTAGCTGTACAGACAAAATTTTGCCTCCTCAGACTGTGGGACAGTAATTTCTTTGGTTGTTATCCAAGATGGTGGCAGACTTCAGTTTTGTGGTTCAGATCGAGGAGTCAAATGGGTCTATGGGCCCATAAAGCTCAGGGAGGAGTGGTCTGGGAAGGGTAAGTGGAGTTTCAGGGAAAATGGGTCACACTTCCCCTGTTTTGCTGGCAACCTTCCTGGGGAAGCAAGTGGCTGTTCCTAAGGGACTTTGCACAGTCGGCACAGGAGTGGTGACTGGGGGTTAGCATTCGTTGGTGGTTCTGCTGTGCTGGATAAATGCATGACATGGGACCCTTTTCCTTCTCCTTTTAGGTCTTGACCCCTTTCTTTCACCTTCTGTGGTAGGATGTGTTCCCTCCTCCTCCATCAGCACACCACCTGCTCTGACACTGTTCTGCCTTCTTCCCCCTGCAACTGTCTCTCCCTGTCCTGGAAGTGAACTGGTAGGTGTGAGGTGCTGGAAGAAAGTAGGTTTCTTTCTTTGCCCTCCAAGTACGCAGACTGGGCCTGGTGACACAGACAGTGGAAAGGCGGCCACTCACATTTGGTCACGCTAGACAGCCCTCGGCTCTGCCTGCATTTGGAGCAAGCTGCGAGCGGGGCATTGAACTCAGCGTGGTGGAATTTAAACTGTGAGTTTTCAAACCCAATTACTGGACGCAGTCTGTGTCTTGACAAGCTTCAGTTTCATTAGCTGCCTCCCAGGAGTATCGAGCTGTGCAGCTCACCTTTGCAGAGATCAGATTCTCCTCTGTGACGTTATTAGGTGTTTTTAAAAATGGCTTCATCAGTCCACTTTAAAAGAGCTGGTCTGCTCTGATAACAGTGCCAGCTGGTGCTTCTCCAGATAAGGAACTTGTCACTTTTCCTGCTGTCATACAAGCAGCTTCTGCCCTATTTAGAATACAGCTTAAAAAAAAGACTACGAAATAACCACTAGTCTTGTGTAAAGATTTATGTGTTTCATTTAGGAACAACTGAACACTCCTTATTTAATTGCTTTGGACAGTATTGGTTTATGAAGAAGATAGGATCAAACTAAATGCAGAATTGAAGGTAATAACTTTATATACCTGTATCGTGAGGAAATCTTGATTATAAGATCTCTTATATAACAAAGTGACAATAGGCAAAAGATCTCTGCTTTTTTTCTTTCAGTCCCCATTAGAAGTTCATTAGCTTTTAAAAGGATCTGAAGTACTACATTGTGCATGTATGTGTATAATCTGTATGGTGGTGGGAAGCAACCAGATGAAATAGTATAAAAACAATCTCTTTCTGAGGGTCTGAAAAGTAGTTGTGTGCTTGTGCACACCAGGAGGATCGTGGGGAAACTGCAATTGCATGACAGACCTAGTAATTCATTCTATAATGGTGTATGCAGGAGCAATGTTCTAATTTACTCATTTCTTTGATGTTTTGTGAGCAGATGGCATTTTTAAAAAAGGTCTATTAATTCTATGGGAATTTGATAATGGCTAATTGCTGGGGGATCAGAAGAGAGTAGCAGTCAAAGTGAGGTTCCTGACTTCTCTGCTCTCAAAAGAGAGGCAGCCCTCTGCTGCCTCATTTGTAAGCTACTGTCCTCTTAGAAATCCTTGCTGAAGAATATTCACCGGTGTCCTTGGCATAAATTGGGAACTTGTTGATTGCTTTTGATTAATTGAACTGTGCTCCATGAACCAGTCACTATTACAGGAAAAAAGCACCAGGGAGATCACGGCTTATAGTAGGACCCAGTGCACCGTGAATTTTCATAGGAAAGCCCTTTACTCTTTCCCTCATTCTCACTTGCTTCTTGGTTCCTTTCCTTTCTTTTTTCCTTTCTCTGTTTCTGTCTCTTTCACCATGCCTCTGACTTAGGTCTATTCATGTACTTTAAGCACCTGCCGAAGTATTTGCAGCATAGGATGTAAGTACCTACTTGCACTGTAACATCAAAGGATCACATTTCAAAATTACAACTTTTCCTTTGAACAAGAAGAAAAAAAGGTTCCTGGTTGCTATGGTGAGAGGCGCTATATAAATGCCTATAAATAAATAAACAGCTGATTCTTGGACTTTGATTTGCTGTATTTTTGCTTTTCTAATGAGCTATAATTAAATATCAAAATGGGAGGAGGTGACATTTTACCAATTTTATTAAATACATTATTCTTATGCCTTCTGTTTTACAGTATATCTGCTGAGAACAATTAAATAATAAGTTGTTTATTTTTCTCTCTGTAGAGAGTTGATGTTTTGAAAAATCATAGTCTAGTATTTATAGAAAAACTTCTAGATGCCAAAAGGCACTCTACTAAAAAGGTTGTGTCCATTTTAAGTTTAATCAGAACATACATTTTGAGATAAATGTTTTTTTTCCTATCTGTAAAGGAGTATTATGTGCCACTGCAACATGGAAGTTCCAATCAAGTGTCTGTAAATGTAATTATGTTCCTCTGCAGTATTTGAAACCCCACTGGTGCACAACAGCAAAACTAGAAAATGTCACTGACTTTTTCTTTTATCTTAAAATGACAAGGGCAGAGTAAAAAATCGGATATTCCTTGTTGAAGTTTGAGGAGGAAGGGAGAATTTACTTTTTTGTAAGCCTTTTGTTCTCAGGTCCATGATGTAAAAGTAGCTTCCTCTCTGCACTGAAGGTGATAATTGTAAAATGGATTGGATGGAGACAATAAACTGCTTCTTCAGAAGTCAGCGAGTAGCCATCAGCCATTGCTAAAAAAGCCCTTTTCATTAGTAATCTCTGGAACCCAGTCCACTCGCAGTTTGTGAAGCACAACTGCAGCCCAGTTCCCCACCAGTGAACTGGAGTATTCCCCCTCACAGGTGTTTCTCACTCAGGAAATACGTGGACTTTGTTTAACAGCAAAGGAGAGTTCATAGTGGAAGGAACTTTCCTTAGGGGAAGGAAAATAGGTATTTATAATATACAGAAATACTGCTTTGTTAAAGGCTCAGTCTAGTTTCTTGGTGGAAACTGATTTTGCCACAGTGGCCTGAAGAGAGATTTCTTCAGTCCTAAGCTGTCGAGTGCAGCTTGTGCACTGGCAGGGAGTAGATCTGCTTTCTACCACGGTCACAGCTTTGTATTCAAAGAAGCTCTCAGATTTCTAAAGAACTTTGAAGCACTATCCTGTCCTGTTAAAGGTTTGGTAAAATAACACCACATTATTTACTGTCTTCATTCCCTTTGAGCATGCAGATTCATATCTACTTGCTTTATCAATTTAAAATACATTTGACTAAATGCCTTTTACTTCAGAGCATGTGTAATTGGGAGGACAAGGATACACAGTATTTTTTTCCAGTTACACAGTTACTTTTCACGGAGTAAAACATGTACTTCTGCACACAGCTATTGATGGTAGGGGCAGAACAGGAGCAAGGAATGGTGTCCCTGAAGGTCTCGCTTGAGCAGTGACAGCCTGCACAGGTTTGATTTATATTTCATAGGCCTGTCACTTTTGTCCCAGCAGAGCTGCTACTGTGGCCAGGCTGGTGACGCTCACCTGAAGAACAGTGACAGCTTCAGTGTTTTTCTGGCAGTGAATTAACCTCAGAGCTGCCTCTGAACCTGGTGCTTTGTGCCATGGGTCTGCGCTGACTTCCCAGAGCGTACCACAGAGTCCTGACCCTCACCCTGCCTCAGCACTGTGTTTTGTGCAGGCTTGAGGCCAGAATCAGGAGTGGGTTGTGCTCTCTGCCTGCTGGAAGGTGGTTTGAGCTTCACGTGTATCAAAGACAGTTTTACCTGCATTGAGGTTAGGCCTGGAGAGTCAGTGTTTGACCTGCAGGTCTCAGCTGCCTTCACAGGATTGTGTGGCTGACAGCATACAAGGCAATCCAAGGTTTCTCACAAAAGGGCCATTGCAAAGGCTGATGAGGTGTGTAGGCAGGCTGAACCCAAACAGAATCTGTGCTGCCTACAAGAGCAACTGGGAGATAGGAAGGGTGGCAAACAGGGAGTCTTGAAAGTGCTCCAAGTTTGCAGCTACTCCCAGGGCTAACTGCTTGGGATTGGTGTACCTGGAGACCATGTTGATGCTGGAGCAGGACCAGGCTTCAGAGTCATTGAGAGAGTTTTCTCAATTAGAAAGCACCATTATTACTAGCACATACTGCCTTTTAATGGAGTGGCATCTTTATTAGAAGGCTTTTCTTAGAGTAGGAGGATGAAATACATATATTGATATTAATGACAGGACAAGCTGGTGAGGACAAGAGGTGCTGGAGCTATTGTGTGTCTCCTTTTCCAGCATGGACAGGACAAAGGGTGAAACAGTGCATGTAGCAGATTTTTTTTTTTTTCCCTTCTTCAGAAGTTCTGCTTTTCTGCATTGCTGTTTTGGGGTTTTTTTTTCTTTCAGAAGTTTGGGGGTTTTTTTAATGGATGGATATGATCCAGGACCATCTGGTGGAATTTGCTGTTGTCACATCTAGGTTTTCTGATGTATTGCCTGTCAAGTTATATTGCATGTTCAGATGAGTTTCTCATATGATGTGCTGACAACTACTGACAGCCCTGAGATGGGAAGTTGGAAGCTTGAGGGAAAGAAGAGAGGGACAGAGTTAGCTTTAAAAATGTAACCTTGACTGCTCTTGATTGGTGGGATTTAATTTCTGGTACCTATGGTTGACTTTTTTAGTAGAGAAAGGTAAATGAGTGAACTTTAAACCAAGTGGATCTAAGGTACTGTAATTAAACTTGGAAAGTTTGTAGTCCACTGCTAGTCTTGTCAATTTTATTTTTTTTTCTCTTTGACACCGAGTTCTTCACTTAATCTTTCTCTGTCCTTAGCTCTCTGTCTGTAGACACTTTCACACTTAAATAAGTTGCGGCCTTTCCTTCCTCCTTTACTCCTCAATCCTTCCCCAGTCCCTCCTTAGAAAGGAGATCTCAAAACTTTTCTGTTTTTATTAGGGTACCACCAGGTATCCTATTAATTGTAGTATCCCAGTATCCTAATCCTGAATCCTAATACCCTAATAATTCTGTAATGAACTAAGATTTTTGGCAAATTAGTATTAAGCTTTGCAGACATATCACTTATATGAAAGCAATAAGCAACTCTGAAATAACTGTAGTAATTCTTTTCTTGCTGGTTTAATACTCAAATAATTAACTAAAGCAGGGTTTTCTGATTTAAAGGTCCACAGTGCAATTGCATTTCTTTACACACTGACAAAGATAATGCTGTACTTCATAAACCAGAATCCAAACAAGCTATGAACAGTTCAGTTTTGTTTGTTGTTTTTTCTGCCATAATTTGAAACCCCAAGTAGCAATTAGGCTGGTGACAAGATAAATTTCATAACTTATCATTCTTCATTTTTTAATTGGCCAGATCAGTAAAGAAGTGATTTGTGTTTGAACTTTAAAGGTTCTTAGTTTATATAGTACTGGTAGAAAGCGTAGTACAGGTACTTATGAATGGGTTGGAAGGAAGCCTGTTTGTAAACAGAGATGGGATCGCACTGCAAAGGTACATCCAGGTGTGGTTCTGAATGCAGACTTTCCCCTCTTCTCCCTCTCAAAGCCATGGTGGTTATACTGGGCCGCCTGCAAATTAGATCCTGCCTAAATGTTGATGAAGTTGAAAGTCACCCTTGGAAAGGCAAAAAACTTTCTTCCATGGAGGTTTGAAGCTGAAGATGACAGTCCCCAAGCTTATGGGACTCTTGCAGTTTGCTAAGGAAGAAGCTGGAAAGCATTTACTTGCCTCCACTTATTCCTGTGTCTCCTCAGTGCTACTTCCTGGCCTGGGGAATGCGAGTGCCCTTCTGTAGCTGTAGAGAGAAAAAGTGTTAAGCTGACCAGGCCAGTGGAGCCTGAATACAGGAAAAAGTAACCACTGTTTCATACTCTGATCTTCTGCAGTTCCATACTTTGTGACTATCAAATAAGGAGACTTGGAAATGATCCAGCTCCTGTGCTGTTGTAGGGAAGGGACTGGGATATGCAAAGATCAGTGTGAGGGTACAGCAGCTCTCCGTGGTGATGGTGGGTTGTGTTGGATGGAGCACTGTTCTCGTACGGATCAAGCATCAGCTCAGCTATTGTCAGAAGAAGTAGACTTTGGAGGAACCCCCATAGATGGAATATGGCCAAATTCTCTGCCTGTAACGTGTTTGATAGCACTGCAGGGAGGTGAGGCTGGTCTTCAGTCCTTAAATGCATTAAATTAACTCTGGGCAAGCTTGCTGGGAAAAGGGTAATGAAGCGGGTCAGAAATGGGATGTGTGTGCTCAAGCACAAGCAGTGGGCTTAATACTACAAGCAGCATTCCCCCAGGCACATGGCTGGGGAGCAGCCAGGTCATGGAGCACACTGTGCTGTTTGTTAAACGGATCACAGTCCATAGATGCAGCTGAAATCACTTGTCCAGGCATAAAAGATAAAGTCAGTTAGGAAGGAGAGCAATTGCATTGGGAGAAACTTGTGAGAGGAGCTGGATGCAGTCTAGTGTAATGCTGGCTGTGTAGGGCATGTACTAGCCAGCACCCTCTCGGGGTTGCCTGAGTCCGTTGCAGCAAAAATTTCAGCTTCTGATAGTGGAGACTGATGAAGATCTTGACACATCCATTCTGTTATTTCAGGTAGAGGAGGCTACTGAATGGATCTGCAATGTGACTGACATTGTGCGGTGCTTCATCTTTATTTCATGTGACGAGGAGGTGGGAGGGAGGAGATTATTTGAAGTGCCTGGCTAGAGACAGAACATAATTTATCAGTGTTCATTTGTCTGGAAGGATACACAGCCCGTATATAATTTAGAAACGTGTTAAAAAATAGGAAGCTATTGTCTTAAAATCAGTGAGCACTCAAGTCTTTTGGTTTAAAATCTAGTTCCTGTGATACATAAATGCACTGCTGTGCATTTTGTGTTTATAGTGTGTGTACAGTATAAGCGTTACATCTAAAATGAACCAAGAAAGTGTGTATAAATAGTACTGATAAAACTAAGCCCTTCATAAACTCAGAGTAATGTGTCTTTTCCCTATTTAGGCTGAAACACCTGGAACCGCACATGGATTTATCCTAGTCAGTTCTTCTGAGATCACATTTAATATAGAAGTTCTTTTCATATGTGATCTGCAAATGGATTTTTTTGTTTTTCTATTCCAGTAAGTATCCCTTCCCCCACTTTTTTTTCCATCTCCCTTTGAGTCTTTTTCACCTTTTTCTGATTCAAGCCTGGTGATGATATGCTATAGCTAAATTATCAGAGGGGGAAGAGATATTGGTGTCCTCTACCTTGCTGTTGAGAAGTCTATATTTTTGTTTTCCGCAGTGTACTGAGACCAAGAGAAACGAACAGGGTGTTGCCATCCTTTATCACAGGCAAAATGATAAATTACATGTCCTGGAAAGTTTAAAGACATGCAAGAATGCAAATCCTTGGCCTATAAGGATGTGTGGTTGGAAGTGCTGATCCAGCCAAGACTTAAGCACATGCTTGAATCTAAGCACAAGCATTGCTTCCATGGGGTGTATCTACCTGGCACCATGCTATGTGGGGTAAGCGAAGCTCTTGCTGTGAAAGGAGGATTGATTTGTTTTAGTGGCTGGAAGTAGGAAAAGGAAATGAGCCTTTTCCAGTCACCTGGAAGAGCAACCTGTGAGTGGTGGAGGTGTTGCTCTTCTGCATTACTGTCCTTGACTCTACGGTGTGAACTGATGTAGATGGAAACCCTAATGGTTTGGCATTTGCTACCTTACAGTGCATCTATCCATTTCCCCTCCTCACTTTTCACACTCTGTCCATGTCTGCTAACCACGAGCAGAACACCTTGTCTGTAGTAGGTGGTACGGTAGTGTGGTGCTTCTGCCTAGAAGGGCTGAAGCATTCAAAGAGACTGAGGATGTTACAAGGGAGTGCATAACTTTTCCTCTCTTGCTAACAGGGAAATATGTAGAAATTTTCAATAATTCACAATTCAACCCCTTTCCCTCCTGCCCAGTGTAAAAGCCTTTGAACCAAAGCTCTGTACACTGGCTTGTTCTCCACCAGCCTGAGAAAGAAACCTGTTGGAAAAGTGTCTAAAGGAGGACTGGTTTTTTTTTCTGGCTGCTGATGGCAGTGTGCAGTAGGCAGAGTGGTCTAGATCTGTTCTTCATCTGGTTCTTATTCTGGTTGTCCTTTAGTTGAAGCACTCTTTTTGGCTCTGTTTTCTTTCCTCCACTTTAGCTCATTTTCATGCCATGTTTCTTGCTCCTTTGAATTTAATGGCATGTGTGCTTTCTGAGGAAGCAGTGTATGCTCTGGGTGCTGTGTGCTTCTGGTGGTGTGAAGTTGTCTACCCGCTTCCTGCTGGATTTGAGCTTGCATTCTAACTGGAAGGGGAGACATAATTTTTGTGTACAGATGGAAATGTTTTTCTTGGGGTTTTTGGTGCTGAATTAGATGTCATCCCTCTTGCATCCTTGAGGCCCTAAAAGGGAGATAGGGGCTGAGTTTTCCTGATGTGCTAATTTTATAGCATTGTTCGTTTTCACTGAATTACCTCCAACTGGTCCCAGAGCATTGCAGCTGGCACTGCAGTTCTCACATCCATCTCCTGTGTTTTAAGTGATTTTCTTTACTTCATACAGTGCAATGATGTCTCAGGCTCATGATTGAAAATTCCTTGGTGCTTTACTGAGAAACACAGATCAAAAAGATAATCTCCAAGTCTGGTCTTTTTTCTCTGGAGCAGTCTTTGAAGGTTACACATTCTTCTGCTGTACATCCTTTGTCCAAGCGTATCTTCTTTTTGTTCTCTATTCCCTTCCTACTTGTTTCTTTTCTTCCTTCTCTTTATTTCAGTTCTATGTCTTCTATATTCTTTTAGTTTGCTTTGTTTATGTTTGAGAAGAGACACACCTGAGTTTAAGTATAGTTGGCTATTTGGACTTAGAAGTTTTCCTTAGAAATGCTTTGTAAGTGAAGGCCTCAATAATTTTCCCCTTAAAGCTTTTTTCACTGACGGCTGAAAAGTTTCACTAACTTTTCCCATCTTGCATGCAGCTTCCATTGCCATTTGACTGTCTTGTGCACCAAAGCTTGCTTTGCCATACCTATGAGAGGCTGTGCTGCACAGTTCTTACAACTGAACCAACTGACATTTCCCTTTTCCATTGTAAAATATTTCGCCTTTTTCTTTCAAAACACACATTCAAGTGTCTTCCTCTCTCCTGGCCTTTGACTCTGCCTTATAAAACTGAAACAGAGATCTAGATAATTATTGACAGCTGGACTCTGCACAGTTGTATCCAGATGCCCCTTCTTCAGCTGCTAGATGTTCTGAAGACCACACATGTGTAAAAAGGGGCCAAGGGACATTTTGATGTTAAACAAGGATTGCCTGGTTCTTGTGTGGAGATGGCATATATGGAGATGGGGATTAAAAATGAGAGGAATAAGAGTTTATTTGATAACAGAAAGGTTTTCTGTATTTGTGAAAAATTGTTTTTTGTACCATCCAGCTTACTTGCCGAAGTTCAATGGAGAAAATGTAATTCTCAATAAAAACGGTTTCATTTTTTGATTGCAAAGATTTCTTTGTATATAGTGTTAATTTTCTTTCCATCTTTTTACTGGTTTACCTTAACAATTTGATTACATGTATATTTTTTCTCTTGAGAGACAGTGGGTGTGATTAAACGCTGTTTTAAACTGTTATCATGTAATTAGCAGGAAAAGATGTCTCAAGTCTGATCTGCCTGCTGCTTTATTACTCAAGGAGCAAAGAGGAGCTGAATTCTGGGATTTGGGTCCTTGCTTGGAAGTCCTTGTTGTGTAAATTTGGCATAGGCTACTTCTGTTTCAGAGAACCATCTCTTTCTTCAGCTTAGAGCTGTGTAGATACTAGGACCATGCTTGCATGAAGCCAAGGAAATGAGTTTCCTAGTCGTGTTCTATGTACCTCTTGTACGAAGTGGGCTTGCAAACAGATCTTTATTAGATCTCACCTATTTATGCTCTCTGATACAGTAATCGGTAGACCATATAGTTTTTAAAAGATTCCTTTATGAAGTCTTTTGGCTAGCACTGAAAAATAAGCTTTGCTCCCCCTTCTCAGAGCTTCCAGTCTTCAAAACCGGCCTGTTTGGGTTGTTTCTGCTACATTCTTCTCAAAGCCATGCTGTGGGTTTTCCATTGCTTTTGGAAAATTTCACCCATTATATTTTAGGGCCCACTTTTGCATACTATTCTCTGAGTAACACTTATTCTTGACAGTTTGGTTCCCTTCAGTTGTGTACTAGTGTGAAAGTGTTTTGTTCGAAGAGTGGTACACAACTGAGAGTTTAGACCCTGATTTCTTTAAGATCAGAAACCCATATATAGTTTTAAGCTGTATGTGAATTTTGGATCACTGGTGACCAATGAAACATCTAAGCACGGTCTGTGTAAAATACTTTGGCAATTGCAAATGCCTTGAAGGAATTTGGAAGCATGTGGGTCTGTCTCTTCTTTTGTACCAGAAAAAAAGCCCTATTTAGTTTGGGTGTAGGGGCTGCGCTCCCTCTTCTGAAGAGTAATGCTTTGTATCATCAATGATTCCCTGGATGTGATGGGGTTTTGCGTTTGCTTCTGGCAAGCATACAGTCAAATGTAGTTACCAGATGACCACAGTCCATTGCATGGGGCAGTCACTGATGAGCCTCTGATGCACTGGAAATGAGTTAGCTGTGAATTGCTTTGTGTCTTAGTTTGCTGTTGGTTTCCCCTCTCCCAGCTGGCCACTTGTAATGTAAATTGGGTGGGATGTTTTTGGTTTGTGAATTGAAATCCCTTTGCACTGGGAAGACTAGTTTACAGTGTTTGGTCCCTGGGCAGATGAGCCTTTCACCCATACATGTGTGGACAAAAAGCCCACTTCAGAAAGGTGTGTGACACCAGTTTCGTGACCTCTTTTTTTGTACTGACTTACCTTATCACAAGCTCATTTGCATGACCCAAACCAGACTCGGGCTGTTCCTGCTGTTGTGAATTTATTTCAATTTTTATTTCAATATTTTCCCATTTATCTTTCACAATAGATGGGAGGAGTGGAGGGAGGGAGGGAGGGAAGAGGTGGAAAATAAAAAGGTGCACAAGGATTAATTTGCTGTGTAATTTCCTCTTTCAGAAGGAGGGAGATACACACCTGGGAAAATAGGTTATCAGACCTCTAAGCACATAGGTGAAATATTGTCCTTTCTAATAGACGCTCTGGTGTCGTGCTGAGGTAGTCACTTACTCAGCACTAAAACTATACGACCAGATTCATTTTGAGGAGACATGAGATGGTTTCCTGTGCGTGTGCATTTTTACTGTCTTTAGCTAAGTTAGGGCTCTTGGGGCTTATCACTTTTTAATGATTTGTTCTTACCCCTGCTCCTTGCTTCTGGCTGTTTGTTCTTTACTACTTAGGTTATTACTCACGTTCATGCAGAGACCTGAGAGTTAATAGAAAATGAAGATTGGAGTTGCTCTTCCCTTCCCTTGTCCTGTAAGGTTATCTGGGACAGCTTCACGCATGTTTATATATGGCTTTGCAGCTTCTTGGCTTCTGACTGTGTTACAGTTGTGTCAAAGGTATAAAACTAAAGCTGGGAAGCTAGCAGCTTACTGAAATTAATTTAAATTTATAAAGCCACTGATTAATCATCTTTTAATGCAGGTGTAAACTTAAGAGCAATAGACAGTCTATATACTAATTGTAATCTTTCATATGAATTTTGTAGTAGTCATACATATGTATTATATACCTACATATATATATTTAGCACAGAGGTCACAAAGTCAAGTCATTATACAAAAAGTTCTCTAGTCCTTGCTGAATTTATGTGCATGTCTTTGTCCATTGGAACACAGGGCTCTTAGGTACATGCTTGTCTTTAAGCGTTGAATATATTCAAGCAAATTAAAGAAGAAGGGGTTTATTTTAGTATATTTTACTTTTTATTTTAGTATACTTCATCACCTTGATGGTAAAGAAATGGTGGTTATTTTGTGTAACCTTAAGTCACTTAGCAAGATGGCTGTTTTCTAGTCAGTCCTCAGCCTCCAACTTGGGTGCTTTCTCCTTTCAGATACTTGCTGCATTAATACAGGTGCAGATCTGAGTCTTCATAGTTGCAAGAGGAGCTTTTTGTGGCTCCCTTTGCCTTGGAAGAAGTGTTGGCTACCTCAGCAGACTGTTTCTATTGGCCTCCAGGACAGATAAGCACATCATTCCGCCATGGAGCGGGTGGAGTTGGACGAGCCAAGGCAGGAAGGTTCTGCCTGGGATGATGTATGTCCTCCATCTCTGACCCCTCCAGACCTGGAATGGGTCTCGCTGCCTATGGCCGATATAGATGTATATTTTAGTCTTTTCTCCAAGGTCACAAGAACCTTTCTCTTTGATGATGATGGGTGTGTCAGCACATATGTTTTTACTACATCTCATCTTGGGAATTCTTTGCAAGTGAGAGGGTTCAGACCTGCTCCAACCCTCCCTGTACTGGGTAATGTTGCAGGGTTTTCATAATGGCTAGATGGCCTCAGTGGGGAATGGCTGCATCAGCAGCAATGCTAGCAGAAGTCTAGAGGTAGAGAAGCACATCTTTACGTAGGGTGCTGCCTGCAGTGCCGTTGATGTCTTGAAATACTGCATAAAGTAGCTGAAAGACCACTCTTTTCTTGTCCTTGCAATTATCTGCAGATGGATCCAGAGCTGTATATAATGAATGGGGGCAGATGTTTTTAAGTGGAGTTGTTTTATACAGCAGTTGGTTTATCAGTCTGATGTTGCTCTTCTCTCAGTGACAGTCAGGTTACACTTCAGTTATTTGAAGAGATTCTCATTGCCAAATACTTGACTCAGCATTTGACTCCACAGAGGCAGCAGATCTTGCCAGTGGGAAGGAAGGAAACAGAAATGAGCTGCTGTGCCAGGGTTGGGTAAGGAATCTTCCATCATCTAAGGGCCACCAGTGAATAGCAACTATGTCGGTAGGTTTGCAGATGTTTCTCTCCCAACAGATGCTTTCTGCTTTTTGTCTGAAACTTTCACCTTCTGGTGTGTATTAAATGTCCTATCAGCTATTTATGGGAGCGTTGTAACCTCCACAGAGGTGGGATGAGAGGGCTGTAGAGAAATGATGCATTGATTTATTGGTGGGATTTATGGGGCAAAAATTAACTACCTTATTTTTTATTACTGTTCAAATAAATATAACAGCAAGTCTTATACAAAAAAAACCACCCTCAAATCAGGCTTGAACCTCTTCTTCTTGCTGCTGTGCCCTTGATAAATATGCCTAGATTCAGTAGTCCTTCCATGAATTTTCAAGCTGCCAAGGGCATGAAGAAGTTCTTCCTAGCTATTGAACTGTAAATTGTTGTATATGACACCTGGAGGAGTTGGAATGGTTCTGTACAAGTAACTCAGTGTATTCATCACACTTTCCCTATTGCGTGCAGTGGTTCACGTTGAAGCCGAGAAAGATGATTCATATTGCTTTCTTCTCTTCCCACTGTCAGTAGCAGCGGTAGCCCTCAGAGCAACATTCGAAACAGTAAATGCCTGGCCCACAGCCATGTGTTACTACTGCTCTGCTGGGCCCTCTGATGATACTGTAATCAGATGAGAGACAAGGTAAGAATTGTTCTTTTCCGCAGGGAAAATCAGACTAGGGTATTTAAGTACTAATCGAAAAACAATTTTAAAGAAGTGTTTAAATTGGCCAGCAGACATTTTTCAGTCCTATGGCCTATGCTCTCAGGAAACACCCTTTTTTTTTTTTTTTTTTCTCCAATATAAGTTATTTTAGATGATTTGTGAGACTTTACGCTCTGTTCTGAATTTTCATGTGAATATTAGCACCCCTGGGATATGCTGCCAACCCAGAACATGGATGTTTTGTGTTCCCTTAGCATCAGTCTAAGTGGTTGCACTAGAGGGGGAGTATCCAGTAACTGTGCTTCTATCAGTTGTTAATATTACACTACTATCATATGAATAGGGTTGGGTTATGTGCTGGCTGTACCCTTTAAAATGCAAGGCTGTGGTGTACAGGTGTGGCTGAAGGGGGCATTGGAGGTAAAACAATGTTTGCAATTTTGGGACTCAAAATGGCAGTAAACCTTTTTATTTCCCCTGATTTGATTTAGATTCTCCTTCACCTTGGCTCTGAACTACATTCCTGTCATGCTGCTGTGCTAGGTACCTCCAGGCATTTGTCAGAGACTGGCTAATTGAAGCACACACTCCAGCTTGGATCGAAACTGCCTTTTTGATCAAGATTGTAGATGCTGCTGTTGCTTCCTTGTGGAGTTCTTTTCATGAAGTACTAGGACTTTGGTTTGTAGGTTTTGGTTCTTGTCATGGTTTAACCCCAGCCAGCAACTAAGCACCACGCAGCCACTCACTCACTCCTCCCCCCCTGCCCTCAGTGGGATGGGGAGGAAAATTGGAAACAAGTAAAAATCGTGGACTGAGATAAGAACAGCTTAATAATTGAAATAAAAAATAAAGTATAATAATAGTAATAATTGTAATGAAAAGGAAGTTAATAAAAAGAGAGTGAAATATAACCCAAGAAAGACAAGTGATGCACAAGGCAATTGTTCACCACCTGCTGACTGATGCTCAGTCAGTCCCCGAGCAGTGATCTGCCCCTCCTAGCCAACTCCCCCCAGTTTATATACTGAACATGATGTCATATGATATGGAATACTCCTTTGGCCACTTTGGGTCAGCTGTTCTGGCTGCATCCCCTCCCAACTTCTTGTGCCACTCCAGCCTTCTTGCTGGCTGGGCACGAGAAGCTGAAAAATTCTTGACATAGTACAAACGCTACTTGGCAACAACTAAAAACATCAGTGTGCTATCACATTATTCTCATACTGAATCCAAAACACAACACTATACCAACTACTAGGAAGAAAAGTAACTCTATCCCAGCTGAAACCAGGACAGTGCTTCAGGGTTTTTAGGAAAGCACAAAGTCTCTGAACATACCAGAAAGTGGAAGCTTAGGGCAAAGGCAGCTGCAGGGAACAGTCCTGCTGTAATTCTGCTTGTGAACTGAGATGTTCTCATCAGTTCTGGAACTGCAGCCCACTTGCAAATGGGTGCATAATCCAATAAAGGAGTGAAATGCTTGGACATCTTAAGCCCTGTCCTTTGGATACTTCCACACACTTGTTAGCTGTTCACCCCTACAGATCTGTCGAAGTGCCTGACAGTTCTGTTGTTTAGCCTAAAATGCAAGTTTGTATTTCTGTTATTTCTCTTCTTTTACATACCTTGGTGCCTCTGTGATTTTCACATTCAAGGATGTTTTTCCTTTCAACAGCTATGTCTTGCTGTGGTATTAGCATCTTAATCTCCTAAGATGTCTGTGAGACTTACTGGTTGTGACTACCCTGTTTGTCTCAACAGACAGGAAAAAGAGGCTCTCTTCTTTTTCCTCCACCCTTCTCGGGACAAGTCCATGCTGACAGGGCCTCCAACTTCAGGCTAAGTTGTGGCTGCTGGGGGTCTTTCAGGCATGCAGGAGGCCACATGGCCCTCTGCATGGCAAGTGTGGATGGGGGTAGAAGATGGGAGGAAGGTGTGCTGGGAGCAGAGCATGTCAGGCTTATGGCTGCTCCACCAGCAGTTCTTTCAGAGCAACAGTGACAGAGCTGATAACTTAATCCTTCCTGTCCTTTATCATGTTTAAGCTGTCTTCTGTGATCTTGGAGGCTCTGACTCCTGCCTTCAGCCCTGGAGCCCATGGGGTTCTGAATACAACCTTGGGGTACACAAGAGGGTTTGATTGTTGGTGGGTTATTCACAGAAAGCTGCTGCCATTGTTGTGGCTGCTGGTGTGGTGTGTCCTACCCAGATCCCTTTGACAGCTTCAATCTTTTCATCTGTAAAATGGGAGATGTGTTTCTTCAGGTGATAAAGGCCTAATATTAAAGTGTCGTCTGAGAGAAGGCAGACAATCTTACTGCCACCTAGGCAAAAATAGTTAACAAGTAGTGGGCTGTGGGAAGCACCATGGTGAGGCCATGAGCAATACCCAGGGGTCTTGCAGGCAATGTTTTACCCTTGGTTTCTCATGTCAGTCTAGGTGAACATCATTTACTTACCAAGCTGCTCTTATGAGCATGAATTATCTCTGCTTCCTTTACAGGCACATTGGAACTAATTACATTTGCAGGTACGCAGTTGGCATAGCTGTAGGAGAGGGAATTGGTTTATCTGTGTCACCCTGCTGACCTGTCATTGCTTATGACAAAATGGGAACCTGAAAAAGCACAAGTGACACCTGACTTGAGTCAGAACAGCTACCAAAGCCATCTCCTGCCTTGGGAACTAGCAAGTGACTCTCCAGTGCCATTCATCTGAACACACATTGCATACAGCTGCAGGAGCAGGCCATTATGTCCCTGCAGTGATCCTAGGGTAGGATCCATCCTAATGGGGATGAGGGGATTGTTAGAGTGAATATTTTAGCATTTGAGAAATAGTGTGCTTTTCCATAACATGTATATATTTTATATGTATAAAATATGCATATATCTGTGGAGGAGAATAAATAGCTATGAATTTGTCAGGTTGATGTAGAGTCATGTAACCTAAGTGTGTGTGTGTAAAATGTGTTTTATCATACTTACACCTTTGTAAACCTAATATTTGTGTAAAACTTGCATCCTGCATCTCTTAAGCCTGGGAGTATGTCATGCTTGAAGCAGTTGAGCAAAGTGGGATTTGGCCATTGAGATACTCTTCAAAAAATACCTTTTCCCCTGTCAAAGTATATTCTTGCTTAGAAATTTTCAATATTTGACTGAAGTCCTGGTCCTTTTGACATCAGTTTTAGTGTTAGCTTCTGCAGAATCAAAATGCCATCATCTTTGTGTGGAGTCCCAATCTTGATGTCCAGAAACCTAATGCTTGCTTTGTCTCCTTGTGTATTTATCAATACAAGGACTCTTTTTTGTCAGTTCAGGCATGAAATTTTTTTGTGCTCTCAAGCTGAGATGCACTTTTGGTTCAAAAGCACTGCAGGAAGAACAATTTGTTGTAGACCGTACTTCTGGGACTATAAATAATAAATGCTGTAACTCGGAATGACGCAGGCACCCCTGCAACATATACATGCAAGGCAAAGATTCAGTAAATAATGATTTACCTGCTCTTTGTCAGTCTTAAACCAAGAGGGATCTATTCAGACTTCTTTGCTAGCTTGATGAGTTTTGTTTGTGCTGTACCGCTTTTTAGGAGTTCTAAAAATGTTGTTTTTCTTTGGTGGTGCTGTTTTTGGAGGCTGCAACTTTATGAGAGAGATTAAATATTTATCAAACTCTTAGTTCTGAGTGAAGACAACCTGTTCAAACCTTACCAACTTGCAGTAGGCTGGTGGTGCTGACTGTTTGAGAAGAGCTTGGGACTGCCACTCTCAGTTCTTTATGGTTCAGTAGTAATAGACAGTGATTATTTCAGAGTTGCTGGATTTATTTTATTATGGTTTTTTCTCCCCTTAATGATGTAGTTTTGTTCAGTTACTTTGTGGTGTGGCAGATTGACAATAGGACCCTCTTCAGGAGTGGGATTAAACTACCCAACTTCATGTGATGTGATAAATTTTACCTGTGAAATCTATGCATATACCTCATTCCAGGAGTAGATAAGAAGCTTACTCATAAATACAAGACCAGTCTGTAAACATCATACTTTCTTCTTGATTAAAGTCAAAGCTTCACTAAGATAAGGAACCCAGCGTGGTGTCTCTGGGTTATCAGAGGTCCCACTGACAAAGTCCCTAACCAGAACTGAAGCTCTGTGGAGTCAGTGGAAAGGCTGTCCGTTAGCATCAGTGGAAGCTAGGTCGTGCAGTGGAGGTTTCCAAAGCGCAGAAAACACAAAGTCAAGATGTGTTTTCTTAAGTGAAGTCAGCTACAAATCTAACTCCACGCCTTATCTTTCAAAATTCAGAGGAAAAACATCTGACTTGTTCCACACGAGACAGCACCTTTGCGTTCAGAGGGGCCAGAGGGCAGTGAGATGAGCTAAAAAGAGAAGCGTGACTCTGGATGTCCTTAGTTCCGACAGGACAGGCTGGGGACACTGGGTGGGCCTGCCAAGGAGGGGATCTCTTTTATTTGCTCTTTTTTTTTTTTCTCATTTCCCCCAAGCATCTGTGATCAACCAGTGTCCCTTTGCGATCCTCTCAGGATGGGCATAGGCTCATGCTGTTGTTCAAAGTCCACCTTGAATTGGTGGGAAGAGGTGGCACAGGCCTGGAAAGGAGGGTACTGAGGTAGATGTCACCTTGTCCTGTCAATCCTAGTGCTTTTTAATGTTTCCAAGTGGGCCAGAACCATTTTGCTTGTTCTGTACCAAGAAGGCAGAGGTGTAAAAGCAGCACTCCAGAGCAGGAGAGAGAAAATGTCTGTTTTATTTCTGTGATGCCCTAGTTTAGTAGATACAACAGTTGTATTTATTCATCATGTTGGCAGGCTTATTTTTGAAGGTCTAGTGTTGTCAAGAACCTTTTGTCGATTTTGCAGAATGTTATTTGGGTTTATTCTTTGTTTCTTTCAGCTTATTTTTCTTCTGTATTTGGCTTTTAACTGGCAGTCAGAAACCCAAGGCTATAAATTCCATGGTATTACTGTGTTTCTAAGCATGTGTGATGCTGAATGACACCCATGTTTCTCAGCTCTGATGGTGGCTGTATTCAGGTTGGGGGTCTTGTGTCCTGCACAGAACAAGTTGTGATATTCCTGCGGCTGCTTTGTGCCTCCCAGTTTCACCAGATCTCTGCCTCAGGACTACCCTGTTTTCGTCTTATATTGGAGAAAGCGCTGCCTCTGCTGCATCAGGCAGGAGAAGCTGGATGAGGGACATGCTTGTTCTGAGGCAGTCAATCTATGGGCTGGGAGGGAGGAGGAGAAGATACCCAAGTCCTTGATTGCAGGTTGTCCGCATGAAGTGGCCTCCCCTAGGGTGGAGTCCTGACTTCAGTAAGGTCAGGGTACTTGGTGAATGAGGGACCTGTCACCTGTAATAACTTGAAACACTGGTGGACCCTTGCCCCAAAACTTGTAGGGTATTGCAGTACTTGGTATTGTGCTCTATTGCTACTGTGATTCAAAACGTATCACCCCTCACTGCCTTGCAAATGTTTCAGCCTGTCACTTGCCACAGATTAATTTGGCAGGGCTGCTTTGCCTTCTTGCATGGAAACAGAAGGTTTCTCAGGGCTGGGGTCACACAGTAAGCAGGGGTTGTTCATGGACAGAGTGACTGCAGACTTGGTCAACAGTAACCAGCCCAGGCAGCATGACTCCATAGTGCAGTGAACCACCACAGATGCTGTTAATCCATTTAGCCCCTCCCTCATATGACTTCCAGTATGATTTGGGGAAGGTAAGAAGCTGGAGACACCAGTTTGTGATGCATATTTAGAGAGAGAGTTTAGGTAACATGCTAACCCTTGTAGCTGCCAGACTCTCCTAGAAGAGAGTTTTGAATACCCTGTATCTTACCGAATTGCATTTTTTAATGCAGAGCCGTTTGAACTTTTTCATTTTGGCAGTAAGGATAATTCCTGCCATGAGCAAAAACCTAGGGATTCTTTTCTCTGTTTTCTTATATAAAATGGTTGCTCTTCATCTGAGAGTATCTGTGTGACAGTTGGAC
This sequence comes from Haliaeetus albicilla, assembly GCF_947461875.1. NCBI lineage: Eukaryota > Metazoa > Chordata > Aves > Accipitriformes > Accipitridae > Haliaeetus > Haliaeetus albicilla. The sequence goes on along the minus strand of NC_091484.1, from coordinate 33,913,265 downwards.
TAGATGGTCATTGTAGGTCCCTTCCAACTGAAATAGTCTATTCTAAATGTATAGCCATGTGTGTACGTGTGGGTGTTAGAGAACATTTCCTCTTTTTCATCATTCTTATTTCACCTGTTAAGTCTGACTTAAAGGGAAAAAGCCTCCCAGATAATCAACAATATGAATCCTGCAAATATACAGACAACACATTTGCAGTAAGCATTATATGTTTGCTTGTGATCTATCTACAAATAAGTTATTATAGGGCTGGGATCTCACTCCTAATAACTGTTTTCAGTGGTGTGACTTCCTGCCCTGCCATAAGCCTTTTGGTGAGTGCCGTCGGCAGAACTGGGCTGCTCTTCTGATCCCACATGTAGATCCAGTTGCAGGATTAGGACTTGCAAAGTTCCCAGCCAGTACCGCCTGGTTTGTCATCTTCAAGAAGCTGCTCAGTCCCCACAGGTTCAAGCTCTGCTGAGAAGGTTGGTATAAAACAGCTTTCAGCTTGTATGCAGGAAGAGACTCTCTTATAAGCTCCTGGCTCCTTTTTGTGCCTTTGTATTTAGGAATTACTTATTTTCACAGTAAAAGATAACTTCATTTTGAAAATACTGTTCCCCAGATCACTGAAGGAGGGCACTCACAGCCTTGTTCAATACTAAGCCATTTGCTGACCATCACAGCTGGGAAATTGCTTCCCTGGTGCCAAGGGAATTGCTAGAAAGCATGCCGAATGGCTTTCATGTCCTCCAGCAAGGGGCATTTTTTTCCTTTCTCTCCTATTGTTTTGTTCTTTTGTGTGAAATGTTCAGAGTAGTAGTGGCAGTAGCAATGATACTCAAAAGCAGGATTTCTAAAATGTGTCGCCCCCCCCAAACCAGTTTACCGCCTGTCTCCCAAGACATGCTCAGCTTTGTGAAACAGCACGATGGTGTTTATTTCAGTGTGGCCGCCCGTTGGGGATTTGCAGGAATACTGCAGCAAATCATCCTGCATGCAAGGCTGACCTCTGGGAGGCTAACAAATTGAGGTGAGCCAGCTGGAGCGATAGGACACTGCCGACAGACAGAGCATGCTCAGACCTGGGGGAGAAAGGTAGTTTAGTCTGCAGATGGTGCATGGGTTACTGTGCTGAGAGCTGTTAGATACGATTTTTTCTTTTTCTTTATGGTGGTGGGGAAAGAAGAGGACTGGAGAGTGTTCGTTCCCCTGCAAACTGTAGCTTTAAGGTGTCTTTTTTTTCCTTTCTTCTGTGAAAGAGAGGCACCGGATAGCATTTCCTGTTATTTAACAACACCAGGTATGCATGCATGTGCTGAAACACTAATCTACCAGTGATAGTACTTCCAAGACTAAAGAGGTTGCAGATGCTCTGAATTACTATGTTTCTTTGCTGGGTGTTATTGTAACTGTGCTCTGTTTGCTGTGCTGATCACATAGACGTAGGGCTCTGAATTCAGTTTTGTTGGCACTCCTGGCTGCAGTGTACTTTCAGGGGAGGGGGGATTAGCATGTTTTTTGATGTTATCTTCTTGCTCACCCCACCCCACCCCGCAACTTCACAATGAATCGCTCCTCTATGGCTGTACATGTGTGGGAAGGAGGTCAGTAGTTCATTTGTAATCCCAGGTCTTTGTAGTCCCTCTTTCTTTGACTGGTGGTTTGCTTTATCCTTTTTAAACAAAAGTCTCATGGGGAAAACATCTTTGATCTGGACTAAATTCTGTAGGTTTTCAGAAATGTATTTCTTACTGAACAGGTGCTGATTTGGGATTACTTTTTTTTTTTTCACCCTCCCCTAAAAACATGCTAATGTAGAGCTAGTGGTAACCAAGGATTTTCACTGTTCTTATTGGCTGCACTGTGCTCCGAACAATTTCAGCTTCTGCTTAGAATTTGCAGCACACAGGAGCAGTCTTAGGCACCATGCTGATGGGAAGCAGGGAGAGCTTGGGCTGTAAATGCTGCTAAGCACCAGTCCCAGTATCCAAATAACACAGGTACTCTTCCCGTTGGAGAACAGAGAAATAAAGGATAGATAAAATACAGAGAATAACAAATGGTAGCTAAAGCCCAAAGGCACAGTTGGAGTGGCTGAAGCTCATCTTGTTCAGTACTTTGGGATTTCGCATTATATTCTTTTAAATTCACTTTTGCAGCATTAGTAAATTTTCCCTTCAGCCACCCCCACTCGGTCTTTGCTTTAGGTAGATCACTGAAGTAAGATAAACCTGCTGCTCTCTGACACATTTTTGTTTCTGACAAAGGTATCTTGCTTACACACTAAAAGGAAGAGACCAGGCGAAAGGAGGTTTTTTACTCGTATGACAGTGCTGTTAATGCCAATATAACCTGATAAGTTTCGATGGGATACTCAGGTGAACAAAGAATGGCTGGAATGAACTCTGTCTGTTAAGCTTCCCCCTCTGTCTAGCCATGAATATTTTGAGTACCTTGGGTTTTCATGTTTAGGCTTGTGACTGTCAGAAGGTGAAGACTTGAGGGTTGAGTGAAATACTCTTTTTTTTTTTTTTTTTTTTCCTTTTTCAACTCATTTTTCTTACATCTCCCACCTCAAGCTTGTTTATCAGAAGTGCATCTTATTTAGGGGAATTTTCTGGAGATCAGGATTAGTTTTTGTTTGAGTAAAGGATTTCATACTCCATATCATTCTGGATAGAGAAGAGATCTTGGAAATGTGGACCTTAAAAGCCCAAGAAGTATTGTTTTTAGTTTCATACTTTTAGCTCAGTTTTGTGGCTTGCTTATACGCATTGACTGCTTAGTGTTGGAATTTTTTTTTTTTAACCTGTTCTTTTGTAGATCAAGTCAGCAGTATCAACAAATACTAAATCAATGGCTGCTAGTCAACGTGAAAGTCAGGTTGGATCTCTTCCTGTCCCACCTCTCACAGACTCTGAAATTAAATGGAAGAAAACTTAGACTTTCTATTCATAAGCACAACTGGAAGGTGTCCAGTAGCCACCAATATTCTCCTGTTCATACTGATGGTATGTTTGCAGTAGGGACCGTTGCACAGAGCCTCAGTCTCCTTGGTTGCAGTCTTGTATAGAAAGATTTACAGTTTTGCTTTCTATTCCTCACTTATGCTAAACCATAAAAACTGAAGATAAACCTAATTTTGATCACAACTCTGTATAGATACCTAAGGTTTCTGTGAGACTTTTTTTTTAAAATATAGTTATATTTTTATTTTATTTTTTCTGAATAAAGTTCTATTTTTAAAATTTTACTTGAAACTACAGAGTTAGGGTGTTCTTATTTTTTGTATCCCCTCTTTGTATCAGGCTTCACTAATGATATTTATATCTTTAACTGCTGGGTTTGCTCCCTTCAAGAATCTGCTCTTTCCCTGTTTAAAAAGTCAGCACTTCTACACTTGGCTGCTTTTTACAGAGAAAATGTTCCAGTATATCAATCATTCAGTGTACCATCCTTTCTTTAATGTCATATGTACTGTGAAAGATCTATGTATCTCATTAAATAAATACAGTGAATAAGATAACAGCCTTTTGGGTTGTTGGGATTGACTTGCTTGTAGTTCTGTGGGAATCTGTGACAGAGATGGGAATAAAAGCGAATTCTTGGCTGCCGAATCCTAACTCCCCATCCTTCCAATCAGGAAAGTTGCCTTCTAGCAACTTCTGCTTTGAGCATGAATGAAGTAGGTATTTAAAACTGCATGTATTACATATACTGCATCCTTAGCTAAGCCTCTTGCATCAGAGATGGGAGAAAGAACAGAAGACATTTTGCAGGGGGAGTGTGAAATGCCATGTTTGTACGCTTTTCTTTTCCTGTACTGGTCCTGGAAAGCCTGTCTAGCAAGAGATGGAGCCAGGGGTAGGGAGTGATAATGGGGAAAATGTCCCTGAGGGGGGAATATCTGCTCCCACGCCTCCCACTGTGTTGCTGTAACAAGAAGGGTCAGGGTCCCCTGACCGTTTCCTGCCCATGGGGCTCTACCCCAACTCTTTCCCTTTCCTGTGGCAGGAGCAGCCCCAGACCACTTCCAGTTGCACCACATTTCTGGGAACTGTGGAGACGGTTCTGCTTGGACACTGCTGCCACGACTGGCAGGCCCTGCACGGGAGCTGGTCAACTGGGCCAAACCCAAGTTGGCCTCCATGTAGAGGCATTTCTCTCTGTGCACAGAGTGGTGATGCTGTCTGGAAATGTGTGTCCTTCATGCTTTTTTTCCATTTTGTGAGGTTTTTTAGCCTGTTGTAGCTCTAGAAAACTGAGCATTGGCTTGGGAAGTGCTTGGGCAGTTGGTAACAAAAGCTTGGCAAGGCCTAAGTAGACAAAACCAGAACTTGTCATTTTGTTAATAGCTGCAGGACTAGGTGGTCCCCCTTTAGACATGCTGTTCATCCTGGTGACCCTTGTTCTCCCTAATGAAGCTCTTGGTTTTTTCCTTTGGGGGTTTTAATAGTGTATGTTTGTGTCTTTTTCTTTTTGTTTGCTTTTTATTGTGTGGGCTTTGTAGCTTTTCTCCCAATTTCCTACCTAGATTGTAACTTTTAAAATGGATAAGAGATTTAAAACACTGTCCATCATATTAATAGCTTTAAAGTAGTGATTCATCCTACCCTAGCTTCACAATTAAAAAAAGAACAACAGAACTCGTCTCTTAAATGAATCCAAACAGTCCTTTATGCTAACTGCCTATTAGTAGAAATTCATCTCTCCCATCCCACCCACTCTGATCTCCTTGACATGTTAAAAAGTGAAGAACAGTGTCTCCATCTATGCTTCCTGTTGCTTTCCCACTTCCTGAGGATGTTTAAAACATCAGATGAGTGGCAGCTAACAGGCAGAAGGTGCCACTGTGTCCAAACTTCCATGGGAGTACTACGGACCTGCAAGGTGCTCGAGGTCTCTGCCAGAGGTGCCAGATGCATGCTCCTGAAGGCTTTACCTGCTCAGCGCTAGTTAGAGAACCAGTAGTAGCTGGGCTGAGAGGATGAAGCTGTGACCCTTTTGCTAAGTGAGGGGGGACTGGAGGAAGAGAATGGGGTAAGCTCTTCATGCCTGTGATCTCTTGGAAAAAGAGCAAAGATGAGCTGACCAAAAATAGAGTCCCTCCCACAGGCTCTTAGCCTCTGGAGCGGCATCCATTGAGGGTGAGCTGCAAACCTCAGGATATGCTTTTATTTCCATTGCAAAGTCTTGAGCTGCCCCTATGCCAGGGTGTTTGTTGAGCTTCCTATCTTTGACTCTGTGGCACTGTAAGTCAGCTGCCCCGCTGCCCTGTCAGCATCCCTGCTAGGGAAATCTGCTGCTTCTGTCTCCCTCTCTCACTCCAGCTCCTCCCCTGCAGCCCACTCCTGTCAGGAATCTTCAAGGGCGTATCCCATCCCCTCTTATGGGGTATCGTTGACCTCGGCCAGCTTAGCAGTGAGAAGCTCAGTGCTGCTTTTACTTGCATGTCTCTTCTGGCCAGGCTCTAGTCTATCAGCTGTCGCATCTTCTGTTGCTGAAGGATGGTGCTTTAGCATTTCAAAGCAGAGAGTAAAAAAAGTCAGTCCATGCAATTTCCTTGGCAACTGGGACGCATTGCTCATGTGGAGCAAAGCAGTCATTATCCTAGTGTCACTGGGAAGTGAGAGGGTGGGTGAGTGTGGTATGGATGGCGAGGACATAAGTCTGTGAGCAACTGGGGGTGTGAACAGCCAGATGCTGACCTATATGTAGAAAGAAAGAGCACAGAGGACTCTGCTCTTAAGGAAGGTAGCAGTGTGTCTGGCCTGCTACTTCTGCAAGTGCTTTTCAGTTCTTAAGATGTTCTCCTATGACGCTGTGGGAGGGGAGTGGCAGCTCTAGACCCATTTAGTGAGGGACATTTAGTAATGAAAGTTTCATTTACTGTGAAGCAGCTTTTTTCAGGTGGAAGATTAAATGCTTTCACCTGTTTCAGAGTTACCTGTTGCCTCCTGGGAAAGTTTCCCATCCCAGGACTACTGCTGCTGCCAAGACTTAATGACTGATCTCAGCTTGGGGGACTGAGGAACCAGGAGACATGGAGAGTGATTGCTTGCCTTTACCCCCTTGGTGCAGCCCCTCCTGGGTATGTAAAAGCAAACAGCAGGATGGTTTGTTACTATTTATGTTCTGTCACTCTCTGAAGGACCGAAGATTTTTGTTCTCTAAGGTCTGTGTTCACTGAAAGTGTCAGATTAAAAAAAAGGTGGATGATAAAATGTGGGAAAACAGGCAAAGAAGATAGTTCTCTGAGTACCTGTGAAATTCTCCTTTCAGTTCTGCCTGCGACACCTCTTCCTGTCCACATCCTCTTGTTCACTTCCATCAAAAGCAGCTTTCAGCCAAGCAGCATGAACCAGGATTTATGAACTGGCAGTGAGGAACAGGAATGGATTCCTTCAGCATTGCTAGCTTTTAACATTCGTTCCTGACACCTGGTTGGCTAAAGCACATGCACTCACTTCAGCTAAGTGCAGGGAAGTGAAAGAGCTGCAGTGAGGGAAGAGATGGAGGAGGGCCTTGCAGGTGATTTTTATTAGAAAGCTGAGTTGTTCATTTGTAGCCATTTAGTGGGTATTGCTGTAGCAGAGTCTGAAATGAAAATTGCTAACCTCTGAACATTGGCTGCATCCATCAGGCTGCATCTCTGAAGTGCCTCTTATGCCCTTCCCTCGGGGCTGGAGGGGAGAGAACAAATCAGTCAGGGGTGAAACATTAGAACAGGCTGTTTCTAAGGAGGCCTGTTCGGCTCAAGGGGTTTGTAATGGTCGGCGGAGCTCTCCACCACTGAGATGCTTGTGAAAGGCAGGTGGTATTGGTGGTGTTTTTAGGGACTGCTGGCTTCTAATGCCTTTGAAACACCCACACGTAGACACTCTCCCCGCCATACTGGAATAATAAAGAGGCCATGTGGTTTTTCCCCTCTGCCAAGTTCTTGCAATGTTCATTGACTCTGCTGAACTTGTAGGTGCTTTGTTCTTCTGACCAGCAGTAAACTTTCACAATGCCCACAGACTGGCCTTCATTTGAAGTGTGTGCTTGTAGCAGAGGACTTGATTGTTAAAGGTCTCCTTCACATACTGACTAGCAGGCTTTGCACATAGCTGCTTGGGCTCGGTCCTCTCCTTGGTGATGCTGCTGAAGTCATTTAAAGCTGTGCTCGCAAGCTGAGAGGTCTGTAGTGGAGAAGTTACATGGAAAGTTGGATGATATCCTTAGACATCTTTCAAAGATAGTGAAGAAGTAGAATGGAGCTTTGGAAGTCTGGTACCAACAAAATAACTTAAGATCCATCCCCATCAAAAATTTATTTTCCTGAAAACTGGTTTGGTTGCATTAGCAGAGCCTGAGTGTTATACCACTGTACCCAGTAGGTTTCCATTCAAGGCTGTCCATCGAACAGCCATGGTTGAGAGTTGCAAAGCCATCAGGAGCAGCAGTCATCAAGTAAAGATTGAGAGGTGATGCGACAGCCATCATTTGTCTGTGTAGGATATTTGTGGCACCTGCAACAAGACCAGGTTTAAATTGCTGTGGTGGAAACAAAGGCTGAGTGTTAGGAAAGAGTTTTATCACAGTCCTTCATGCCTTTATTGCAAGAGACTGGCTGAAGAGATGAATGAGTATTAAGAATGAGATAGATAAGCATCTTTTGGGAGTAGTTTAGGGAGAGCTGATCCCTAGTAATTAGATGACCATTCTGGGTCCCTTCCCATTTCCTTTTCCATGGTTGAAATCAAAGCCAACACCTTTTTAATTTGCTGCTTGCTTTTAGGGAGTTGCTAAATGAGGCAGTTTTTCAGACCACTTGCCAAAGGAGGTGGACTTCATTTCTGTTTCATTTGAGTAGCTAGAGCTGCTCCAAAATTTATATGAATTTGTTGCTCAGATCCCCAGAGACCACCTCTTGAATCTGTGTGGCTTACAGCTAGCAGTCATTTCTTTGGCATTATTCAGTTTCTCACGTACCTTCAGTTCTTCCTAAGACAGGGATCCCACAGGCTGTTGGGACCTCACAAGCTGTAGGGATCCCTTCTAATTTAATTGAATTCCATGAATGATTCTCCATTCAATTCTAAGCTGCATGAACCAGATTGCAGGGTCAAGCTTTCAGGCTGCAATATCTCTTTTTCAAAAGAATTCCCTTGGCGGTAGAGGAGGTGCTTGCATTGGTCCTAAATATGCCTTGCTGTCTTCTTCCACTCTGCCATATAAGAACAAGCATCTCTGGGTTAAAATGCTAAGGGACTATTGCTTGGGATGTTGGAGCATGTGCTTGAGACATTGCTTTTTTTTCCCTCCCTGCAAACTTACGTCAAAGGGAGTTTAAATTGCTACCTTTAAAAACTGCACCTAGAAACAGTCTAATCAGGTATATACCAATCAGAAACTTCCCTTCCTAAAGTTCCCCATGAGTCAGGGCTGCGATTATTTACTGACTGACTAGCAGTGAACCTTGATGCATAATGAAAATTGGAGCCCATAAATACTGTAGGTGAATCAATATCTCAGTTGAAGTTCACAGTTGAAAATAGAATCGATACTCTGATATGAGCCAGTAGTGTTTCTACAAAGAAAGAAAACAGTGGCAGTATTTCTCCCATAACAGAAAAAGAAACAGGGAGGCCTTGGAGCAGCACAGAAAAGATTCTCAGGTTGGGCTGGGAAAACACCAACACTGGAAACACTTCAAATGTATTACCTTCTCATTTGTATAAGGGTTGGCTGTGCTGGTGCAAGTCAGACTCTCACTAATGAAGGTTTGATTGCTTTAATGAAACATCAGTTCCTCACATAAAGAGCGGAGCTCTCCTGTCTCCCATGCCAATGTTTCTTTTGGAAGACAATGGCAGCTTCTAGCCTTTGATCCTGGATTGCAGCCAAAGAAACAACTGAGAGACTACAGGGCAGTCCCTGGACCTGCAAGTCCTCTCCCAACCCCCTGAATAAAATTAAATTGAATGTTATGTTCACCAGTTCACATTTCATATTGGAAAGGAGTGTAGCAAAATCTATACTTGGCAATACTCCTTGTAGTATTGTTACCTGCACAGTAAAGGCGAGAGGCAGAGTTGGGTACTCGCAGCCATGCAAAAGGCCTACGGCAGATCAAAAGAAGGAGCAAGGTGTCCCAAGCGCTGTGCGAGTGGCCCCGTGATTGCAGTGCTCTCTTTCCTCTCACTGTTGGAGTGGTCTGCAAAAAGCAAAGTGAGCCAAAGTCCCAGGGAACATACCATTTTTCTGACAAAGCTTCATAGAGCTCATCCTCAATCTCTTACTTCTCCAAAAGGGCAGAAACGAAAACGAGAGAGGAAGCCTTTCTGTAGAACAGCTCCCAGTTCTGTTTGCTTTATTTTTTTTACAGTTTTGGGTAGTGCTTTGGCACTCTTTTCTTCTTTTCCCTCATTCCCTGAAAGGGGAGAAAAATTACTGAAAAAAGCCTAAACTCTCTTGAATAGTCCGTAAAATGTGATTTATGGTGGAGCTGTAAACCTGATGTTTAAATGGTTCCTTTCTTGTTTTATTTTCCACAGGTCTTTGCCCTCACCATGTCAAGGAGTGTTAATGATGTGTTCCTTCTCTATTGCATTCCCCACCTGTCATCTTGCTAGGATCTAACTACAGAATGAACATAGCAGCTGTGTTTAATGCCCTGCTCGTGTCTGTCCTCGCTGCTGTGCTGTGGAAATACATCAAACTGCGAGAGCATGTCTTCATGGTCGAAGAGGAGTTGGTCCTCACGCGTCAGTCTCAGGAACTCTCTCAGGTTCAGATTGACTACCATGCAGCTCTCCAGGCACTGGTGGAGGACGGTACCAGGATGGTGTGCACCGGCAGGATGCACACCGACCGCATCTGCCGCTTTGAGTCCCTCTGCTACTCTACTGAGGCTGAGGAGTTTGTCTACTTTCACAGCAACTCCTCGGTCATGCTGCCCAACCTGGGCTCCCGGAGGTTCCAGCCAGCTCTGCTCGACCTCTCCTCGGTGGAAGATCACAACACCCAGTACTTCAACTTTGTGGAGCTGCCAGCTGCTGCACTGAAATTTATGCCAAAGCCAGTCTTCGTGCCTGATGTGGCACTGATTGCTAACAGGTTCAACCCAGACAACCTGATGCACGTCTTTCATGACGACCTCCTCCCCATTTATTACACCATGCAGCAGTTCTCTGATTTAGATCTGGAGGCACGGCTCTTCTTCATGGAAGGGTGGAGTGAAGGTGTTCACTTTGACCTCTACAAGTTACTGAGTAACAAGCAGCCACTCCTCAGGGAGCAGCTTAAAACCCTGGGCAGGCTCCTCTGCTTCACCAAATCGTATGTGGGACTGTCCAAAATCACCACCTGGTACCAGTACGGATTTGTCCAGCCACAAGGACCAAAGGCTAACATCTTGGTTTCTGGTAATGAGATCAGACAGTTCACCAAATTTATGATGCAGAAGCTGAACGTCAGCTTGGAGGAAAGCTCCAGTGAGGAGTACATCGTAGTGTTCAGTCGAACAATCAACAGACTTATCCTAAATGAGGCAGAACTAATCCTGGCTCTCGCTCAGGAGTTTCAGATGAAAACCATTACCGTCTCTCTGGAGGAGCATTCATTTTCTGACATCGTCCGGTTGATCAGCAATGCATCCATGCTGGTCAGCATGCATGGGGCCCAATTAGTCATGTCTCTCTTCCTGCCAAGAGGTGCCACAGTGGTGGAGCTCTTTCCTTATGCTATCAACCCTGAACACTATACCCCTTACAAAACCCTGGCAACCCTTCCTGGCATGGACCTGCAGTACATTGCCTGGCAGAACACTGACAGGGAAGACACCATTACCTACCCGGACAGACCTTGGGATCAGGGTGGGATTGCTCATCTGGACAAAACTGAGCAAGAGCGCATCATTAAGAGCACAGAGGTGCCGCGGCACCTCTGCTGCCGCAACCCTGAGTGGCTGTTCCGTGCCTACCAGGACACAAAGGTGAACATCCCTTCTCTCATCCATGTGATCAGGCAGACTGTGAAGTCTAAGCCCGGACCCAAGAAGCAGAAGTGGTCTGGCAGCCTCTACCCTGGCAAAGTGAGGGATGCCAAGTGTCAAGCCTCTGTCCAGGGCACGAGCGAAGCTAAACTTGCTGTGTCCTGGCAGATCCCCTGGAACCTGAAGTATCTCAAGGTCAGAGAAGTGAAATATGAAGTGTGGATACAAGAGCAAGGAGAAAACACTTACATGCCTTATATATTGTCCCATCAGAATCACACCTTCTCAGAAAACATTAAGCCCTTCACGATATACCTGGTGTGGATACGCTGCATCTTCAACAAAAATCTCCTGGGACCTTTTGCAGATGTGCTCTTGTGTAGTACATAACCTGTTGCGCTACCTGTACAGCTCTGCTCTGCTCTCCACTCCATCTGTGGTTTAAAACTTCTTGTCTTGTAGTTTGTAGAGGGCTGAAGAGGACTAGACTGTACCAGTGCCTAAGTGTCCATTTTACTGCACTCCATGTGTATTCTTTAAATGGTATTTATTTCCAGTGAGTGTTTAAAAAAAAAACAAACCTCTGTGTTCTTCAGAGTAACTTCCAGAGGTTAGATTACATTCTGAATACATGTAATTGAAAACAGAATGGAAGTGAATTGTGTGTACCTTGATCGTGATTAAAATTTGTTTCTATTGTGTGGTGAGTATTTAAGCACAGCGTTAAACTGCAGTTAATTCCATGGCTAGGTGGGCAATTCTCATCAGCTTTTCATTGTAAGTTATTTTTTTCAATAACTCTGACTGTAACTTTGAGTTCAAGATTTGGTACGAGAGCCTTCATTAAACTGCTGTAAACCTCCTCGATCTTTTTTTGCTTATTATTATATGTCAGAATCGTTATTGTGACAGATTTATCTATTGCTGTGATAAAATGTTTATATGGCTAGCTTTTTATTTTTCATATTTTGGCTGAAGAGAATAAGCATACAGTGTCAGCTTCATGTTTAAAATCAGATTTTACTGCACCTCAATAGCAAAAGGCTGGAGTAGCAGGTAGGAGATAGAAAGGATGGAGTGGATAAAATAATGTACTGTGTTTTAAGATGTTTTCATTTTGTGAGTTACGTACAGGTCTGTGGGAAAGGAAGGGGGGTGTTTTGGAAGAGGTGCTGGGGGAGAGATTGCACTTACAGCAATCGACTCAAGAAAATCCTTTTTTTGGTGTTGCATCAGAATAATCTGTTGGTAATAGCTGCTAACAGGTATGTGCTTTGCTAAGTGATAGGCAGGTGGTTGCAAAGGGAAGCTTTCTGGGCACAGGTCTTCCTGGATGTTGGTGGGAGGAAGCAGAGTCAGGCAGGGGACAGGTAGGCGGGTGCCGTGGCATTGGGCTGGACAGAGTGCATGGCAGGGGTCGGGCTGATGGCACTCACACCTCTGTTGCTCCAGTGAGGGGAGTAGTTTATTCTAGACTTACACTCATTTTCCCCGAGATCAGAATCTGGCTTCATTGCTGGGGTAACACACTGACTACTTAGGACCTGATCCTGCACAGTTCTCCTTTAGGTGGAGACCCTAAATGGTGCCATCTTTAAAAAACAGCTCTGTGTCAAAAGTACAGCTCTTGGGGAAGAAAGGAAAAAAGGGGCAGGAGCGTGAGATGTTTCCCTGATAGATGTTAGCATCCTCCGTAGTTTATAACCAGCATTAACGCAACAGGAAAAGTGTATTCTCTCCCTCCCCGATCCCCACCATCCTCCTGAGGTCTGAATGGATGTTTGAACAGTAGGATAAATAGCTTGCTTTCTGAGTGATGGGCTGATAGATGAGCATCTCAAGGCAGGATTATAACATGAGTTCTAGAGAGAGGGGGAGAAAAGCATTGCTGTACAAATCAGGCAAGAAACAGGAGGCTTGAAAAATGAGTGAAACACCGCAGTACAACATTGGACCTTCAGGCAAGTGCTACTTCTGTATATTAATTTTCATTATGTCTCACTTTGTTTTCAAACATGTTTATGATTTAAGGGGGGGGGGGAACCCAGAACGACAATCCTAAAGTCTGTTTGCTTTGCCATTGTAACCTTGCCAAGTAATAATTTTTGCCTTGATATTTTAAAGGGGCACGTGAATACTCCCACTGTTGTTTTCTTAGGGCAAAATGGGCTTCTTGCTGAAGCGAGTGAGCTGTGCCCCAAAGTCTGCACGTGGCTGCACATCACATGCCACGTACATCAGAGCTGAGGTGAGAAAAACTTCATAAACGGGTGACAGACGTGCGAGCAGTCTGTTTAGGGAAGCCACCAGGACCTGTAGCTCCCCAGGACCTCACTGGCTGGATAACTCCAACTCACAGAAGGGTTTTGCAGCAATCTCGCACTCCCACATCCATTCAGGCTGAAGGTAGCCCTGTGGCCAGTGGCCATCGTCCTGCTGGCTGTTGCAAGGGTGGTGACGTGAGCACCCTATGAAGCTGGTATCGAGTGACCCTTCAGAAGGCTGAAATTTAATCAGCATTCGTTTTGCATCAGTTCTCAGAAACAATTTTCTTCGACTGTGTGAGCTGCCTGTGTTCTCCTAACCACTGTTCATCATGGGTGGGGTATTGGTCTGTGTGTTGCTTTCCTGCCTGCCTTTCTCAGTGCCTTTTGTAGCAATCCTTTGCCCGTAATTTGTAGACCATCCCATTTAACTTAAAATTAGTTTCATGTGATTGTAGATTTTCTAACATTTGCAGATTGGTCACACCACATTAACTATTTTCTTCTCATATCCTAATGATTCTAATCAACAAAATTCGCTACAGAGCAATGAAGTATCATATATGTGGGTTTCCCTGTTCTTAACTGTAGCATGAAGCAGTCTCTTGCATTCAGAGACTCGCTTTTTCCAGAAGGTAGTCAAATGTGCTTTCTAAAAATGTGCGTTCAGGTTCTGTCTTTCTCATCAGTGCTATGAGTACTTTACAAGGTGGAAACAGAATTAAAGGATTTTTCCTTTTCAAATTCTGAGATAGCTGAACACTGAAGTTGTGGCAGTGATGTTGCCATTTGCCTCTGGCACCTGCCCGGTACCAATATCTATACCGGCGCCTCACTGCTATGCCCGAATTCCTCCTCTGCCGGAGCACGCAGCACTGAGAGTATGTGGCCCAGCCTGTAGCTGTCATAAAGTGCACACAGTAATGTTATGCTGATTTATACTACCTCAAGAACCACTCTGGAGTGCTAGCGTCTTCCCATAGTGAATTTTCTTTCCTTTTAATGACTGGCATCAGTACTCTGCAGGCCTGTTCTGTTTTTCACCCCCGATCCTCACCTGTCCCATGGGCTGTTTGTTTCCCTTGCTTCACACGAATATCCTCTCACACAGCCTCCAGCCTTCACGTTTCAAGAAAACCCGGTGGGGCTTTTCTCTGTCAGTGCCACTTCTTAATTGATCAGAAGGAATGCTTGCCTGACATTGCTTAAAGTTTCATCCTGTAACGAATGGAGGCTCTCCATGCACAGGGGCTGAGGCTGCATCTCTCACATGCGTAGGAAGACAGGGCTGGAGCTGGGTTACTGTATTTCCAAATTAGCTTATTCCTCAGGCAAGCTTATGGGGCTCCTTTTGACAAGTTGTGTTGTGCAAGAGACTTGCGTCTTCCACCATTGCATCATTTGTTTTTGCTCCCAGAGCAAATACATTGAGCTCTGTGGTGCTGTCTGGCCCCACTGTCCTGGAAGAAGGGAAATAGCTAGGATTCAATCCAAAACCCTCTGGGGGCAGTGCAGGATGCTAATAGCAAGCTTGTCTTGAACTCACTGCTGCCGGGCTTGGCCGTGCTTACAGAGATGGATCATCTAGGAGGATTTCCTCTGGCTGCAGTTTCATATCTCCTTTTAATTAGCCAAAGCGCAAGGAGCAGCCAGCTGCTGTGGGAGGGCTGCTTGCCGACACGTACGAGGACAAAGAAGGACCGAATGAAGCATTTAGCAGCTTGCACGGGTGAGGTGGCGGAGCAGGAGCTGCAGGTTGTATGATAATACGCTTCCCTACGGGACGGGACTTCTCAAGTGTGATAGTAACTTTAATAGAGCCAGAGCAGTTCACGCTACTGTTATTTTCCATTGCTTATAGCCCAAACTCACCCTCAAAAACCATATCCAAGAATAGAAACATTTCTGAAGAGGCTCAACTGCAATCTGGCTTGGGTGGGTTTCTCGAGAAGGACATGCTGCCACCGGGGCTGTGGAGAGTTGAGACTTACTGATGGCGCTGGTCTTAAACAGACCATCCCTTGCTCAACACAGTGGAAAACCAGTTGCTCTGGAGGTGTAGGCTGGAAGAGCGGGGAGCAGGTTAGAGTAGCACAAACTGAGGGCTGAAAAGCCACCGAGTGAGACCATCTCCAGGACTATCGAGAGGTTGGAGGGTCTTGTTCCAAGCAGCCTGGCAGGTGGCATTTGTCATGATGACCTGTGGGAGCTCACATCAGAAAATTTCCAGAGTGCTTGTTTGTCAGCTTCTCAGGAACATAAACCACTGGGAAATAACAATGAAATCCTATTTTTTCTGTTGTTTTATACGTATATTTTAATAGTCCTTTTGAGATAGCCTGTGTGCTGCCAAGCGACTACCAGCATCCTCTGCATGGCTTTTAAACCCTTGTTCCAAGCAGGAATTGTCCTCTACGTGATGGAGAGTGGCTTAGAGGTGGGTGTCCTGAGCTTGCTCCCTCGGCTGGGTGCAGCATCAAGACATGGCTGAGCTATTGGCCAGGCGTGGAGCGGTGAGGATGCTGGTCCCCTGTGAGTGATGTTCTCATATGGGTGCAACCCGGCTCCTCCTGATCTCCCTCTCCACAAGCAGTGGGGTGCCTTGGTGGCCGCCAGCCGATCATTTTCTCACCAGCCAGAGATGCTCCAGCGCTTACAGAGTGCACTTAGCCCTTGACAAGCATGCAGAATCCTAAACCTCATCCAGAAAAACCTATGCCTGCCATAAATTATTACTGGCTAGCTTTTGCTTAGCAAAATTATTGCACTTTTTTTTACTGGCCCTAAGGATTTCTCTAGCTTTTGGCTTCTTTGTTCTCACACACTGCCTGTGGGTGGTAGGGGCAGGCAGTGATGGACCAGCTGCAGTCCAGACTGGTCACTTGGTGTCGATTTTACACCTTCAGAAAGTGACTGGAGATATTTAATAAAAAGATTTGGTTTTGCAGAGTTCAAATTGAGATTTTTTCTGACTCCTTCCTCTCCCCTTCCCTGATTCTTTTGGATAGATCCTTTTCTTAAGGAAATAATAATTCTTAACAGCAATAACTTGGGACTTTTAAGAGCTACTCTGGAGGGAAGGAAAATGTAAAGGAAAAACAAACCCTTTAAAAGGCAGCTTAGGAAATACGTTTGCAGGAGAAACAAGACCATTTCTTAGAAGATTTTGGTGAGAAATAATGCAAAGTGCCTTTTTTTGGCTTCATCACCTCAGTCCCTAACAACTAAATACGTTACTCAAGGTAAACGTATGACTGCAATATTTTTCAAAGCTGTCTATTGATTTTTTTTCTTTTTTTTCTTTTTTTTCATTTCAGGCCACCTTTTTGCCCCTGTCTCTAAGGCTCTGCATGTCCACCGCTCCAGGATCTGTGGATGGCTTGTCCTGAGACATGAGTACCTCACAGGACCCAGATTAAATTAAGACACGAAATGATTTATTTTAAGACCCCATAGGCTGTTGGTGTAGATGGCTGAGGCAGAGCCACATTTACTGCAGGTGGGCTGGCAAGGGCTCTGACCCGAGCCTTTAACCTCTTCAGGGCAGAAGTTGGTCCACCTGCGCAGCAAGGAGGTTGTTGCTTTCCAGGATCCGTGGGTGAAAGGGACTCTATAAGCACAATGTCATTTAATTTATATTAAACAAAAGGGTGACTTCAGCATCTTTATTGCTGTATCTCATCTGCTGAGCTATATAAATACCAAACTTATTTCTGAGTATTTTTGCTTCTGGTGTCTGTGCAATGTAAGGCAGGGTAGGTTTAGTGGATAAAAGAGCACTTAATTTTTCCCTACTGGACTTGGGGTAGGCACACTCTTGGAATGACTTTCAATGTGATGACTGACAGTCCATCTGTGCTGTGGGTGGTACGAGAAGCATCACCATCTGCATGTGTGTGAGGCACATCACCGCCCTTATGTAAGAGAAGTCACCTCCCCCCAGTATGTCCCCCCTAAGGGGGCTTGAGCCAAACCCTCCACTAGCACGGGGCTGGCTGTGACACAGCAAGCCAGTGCGAATTTACACTGACTGAGGGCCTGGCCCTCCTTCTCACCCTCTCAAATAGTCCCTTCAGAACATGCTGATTACTAAATTAATTGTTGGCACGTTCAAGCAGATAAACCGAATAGCCTCCTGTTTGCTTGAAATAACTTGGCAGATATCATCACCTTGAAATGCTGCTTAGTCCTGCCATTTGAAAATGTGTTGCCTTTAAAATTTAATTGAGTTTCCCTTTGTTTGGTGTTTATTCAAATGGCTCACTCAAATTGCCTGATTTACCTTCTGGGTTAGCTCTGTCCCTGTATGCATAATGTAGCATCCACAGACGAACCCACTCAGTTTAGCATCTCTCTTCTCTGTCCTAGAGACTCCCTGTTCCTTTGTCCTTCCTTACTTTGATGTTATTCTGGTCACCAGCAATAGCGGTCGCCTCCTCCAGCTTGGCCAGCGTGGTGATAAGGTGGATGGAGGTGGGACAGTCCACAGGCATACTGTCACCAGCAGCAATGTCATTTTTCTCACTGCGTGTGGATTTCCCACGGCATTTTCCTGTGGACATTTCTATTGGTGTGACATTTCCATGATGAGTCAGTTCCTCCTGCTTCTTCAATCCACCCGGCAAAAACCTGGGTCCCTGTTGCCATGCACGAACAGGTACTGAGATGGCAGCTGCTGTGCGGACTCCGATGGTTCTCTTGCTTTGGGGTGATTTCACCAATGCTGAAAAAACAGAGCTGAATACAGGCCTTTCCCTGCCCTTGAGCCCCAGGGGCCAGGTCTGCTTGTATTCAAGGACTGTTTATGCCAGGAGCGTCCCCATGGGCTCCTTGGAGGGTGGCAGCGCCTTCCCAGCAGATACACGTCGCAGGCTTGGGGGAGCGCAGAGCTGTGCCTGCTGCCTGGCAGCTCCCTTGCCCCCACCGCAGAGGGACCTGCCTGGAGGCAGAGAGGAGCGGGGGCCAGTGGCTGCCTGCCCCACAGCACCCTGTGTCTCCATCCCACCCAGGCGCAACTGGGTCTGGGCTGGCTGGAGGCATCTCTCCCTCTATTTTGCTTTTCCTGACATAGCTACCACCATACGGGCATGGCGTGGAGCTGTGCAGGTTGGCTTGGGCAGCCTCTTCACCTCCTTCACCCCCACCTTCTGGTGGGTGGTGGCCTATTTCTCCTTGTTTGAGAAAGCTTTAATACTTGTTTTATTTACCCAGCCACATGTCTCCCCCCAACACCAATTTATGGCTCAAGGAAAAAGACTTCTGTAACGACTCAACAAGGACCACGCAACATCCTGGTGTTCTTGCGTGTCTTGTTGGTGGCAAGTTGTGACAGGCCTGGGTTAGGAAGCAAAGGCTCAGGCTGCTGCTTGAGCTGACTAGCAGGGTAGGGCAACTGGTGGTCATCTGGCCAACACTTTCATGAAGTATACCTGTTTTTTTATGGGATTCTCACTGCAAGAAGCATGGAGGACAGGGAGGTGGTGCATGGGGCACTGCCATCTGGGGTGACTTACTGGAAAGTCTTGTATCTTCTAGGTGAGAGACCAGTGGAGGACTGTAGGTTCAAGCCATCGATTTTAGCTAGGGACTGCAAGATTTGCTGTTTGTACAAGCCCTCTTCCCCATCCTGCTCCTCTGTTTCAAGGATTTATATAATTCTCCATTACTTTGTTCTTTCTAGTCCCTCTTCTCTAGAGTCCATCTTCCATTTTGCCATCAGAAGATGGAAAATTTGAGCTGGACTTTGGGCAAGGGGGGGGCAGGGGCAGGGGTGAGAGCTCCATGGGAAAACACCAGTGTGTCTCCAGCCGTGGCCAGGGACCCCCTGATGGCATCGCTTTTGCAGCCCAATGGAGATGAGTGCAGCCCTCCATATTTCATAAACATCTTTTTTTCCCACTTCCTTCTGACAGAGAAAAGTGCTTTCCTCCATGTGTGAATACCTTTCAGTTTCAGAGCCAGACAGTCGTGAAAAATCTCTTTCCTTCCTTCTTATTCCTCCAAATTCCTTCCCCAGGATTATGATGGTGCTTCAGAGGAGTAATTTGAAATGTATTTTGCTTGAGGGGAAGAAGGATTCAGTTTGGGAATGTTGTCTGGGAGTGAGGGTTTCAGGTGCTTTGGGTTCTTGTTCTTTTCCTGCCTCCCAGTTGCTAAATTTTGGTCAGGAGGTGACTCTGCAGGACATCCTCTGGTTAATGCTGATGCATAGAAGATGCTGTCTCCTCGGAGAAGGGGGAACAAGGAGACATCACTTCTACAGCTCCAAGGAGCCAGACACCACTGTTTCACATCCCAGCTGCTTCTGTGAAAAACACTTTGTTTCTTTGACAATTTTTCCTCCCTCCCTCCGCAAAAAAAAAGCTCTATTAGGGAGACAATTGCTTTTTAATTGAAAAATCTAAATTCCAGTGCTAGGTTCCCTTTCAAAACTAGTTTTGAAACAATTTTCAACAATTCCTTAGGGGTTAGAGGGTGGTTTCTGATTAAATAGTGTTTTATGTAGACCATTTTCCCAGGTTAGATGAAGGGCTGAGAAACCAGTGGGGCTGACCTGAGACTCCCTGCAGTGCAGAATTTTTGGTGGAAATCTCAGGGCAGCCTTTTCCCCCCTAAAGTGTGCTGCAAAGCTTGGGTGCACCTGGGTAGACAGAAAGAAAACTAGCAAAGAGCAGTTGGCTTCATTCTCTATATTGCGTGTTCCCCTTCTAGGTGCCATCACCTTCCTGAGCAAGGACCTCATTTAAGCGTGTTCCCATCCAAAAAGACAGCATTTCTTATGGCCCAGGCTAGGGAGATTTCTAGCCAGTGGATTACACTTACTATAGTAGTCGTGTAGACAAGGGTGGCAGGTATATAATACCAGGCTATTGATGCCTATGTGGTTTTTCCCAAGGCAAGCATCACTAGTCTTACCCTGCTCCTGCTCAGCTTATGCTTATCTCATAAAAAGCAAGAACAGAGCATATCCATGGCCAGTTTGATGCATTCTCACCAGTAGCTCAGATGAGGGCTGCCTAGGTAAGCACACAAACAAGCCACTCAATTCTAGGCAAGGATTTTGGCTCTGTGCTCTCAGCTGCCTGTTAAAGCAGTAACATTTCAGGGGAAAAATAAACCGCAAAATTACCCATGCGGAGCAGTAGTGCCCCTTGGTTTGTGCTGCTCCAGGCCAGATAAGCCATTTACGTGGAAACACTCTCTGCTTGGTGGAACTAAAAAGAACCCTTTAAAGCCAATCCCATATAATCTGTAGGAAAATGTTACCACCATCAGGTGATCAACAGCTTCAGGAGCAAGCAAACATGCCTGAACCCAACCAGGTGCAGTCAGTGCATCCAACTGCAGCTCCAGGGAGTTTTTCCCTTTTTTTCCCTGTTCTGGTTTGATAGCTTTTTTCATATCCTTTGCCTTCATGTAAACAACCACACGGGTTGCAGAGCGATAAACAAAAATCAGGCCCTTTAATGCAATTGCTTACTGGGAAAAAGACCAAAGCAGAAAGCCATGAAATATGTGTACGGTGTTGCAGGCACAGCCAGGTTTGCCGGGGCTGTGAAATAGGGGGGCTCCTGCTGCCTGGGCTGCCTTGGGACCATCCTTACCTTTACACAGATTTACAGCAGAAGGGGAAATCTGAAAGTGGCTATAAAAGCAATCCATTTATTGCTTAACTCTGAAGCTCCCTGACTCACAGGGGGACCCATCCCTTGTTACGGAATTGAAACAGACTCAAAATGCATTTTTTTAGGCTGACCTTTTACAACTCCAAAAGGAAACACTCCAAAAATGCAATCTATAAATGCAAACTAAGTGTAAATCAACAGCTTGAAGCAAAAGCAACAAGAAGCATAAAACCAGTGCCATTTATTTTAATAGATTTTGTCCATTTCCATTTAAAGAGTTTAAATAACCAAACTGGTACCTCTAGCAGAAGTGCCCACCTGATGAGCATCTGCCACTACCCCAGCCCAGCTCCCCAGCTACCAAGAGCTCCGGGTATTTCGGACCTTGATGTACAGTGTTTCCCTACTGAAAGCCACAGCCCTGCAGCTCGCCAAGAAACAAGGCTCCAGGCTGCTTCGCTGAGCTTGCTTTAGTCGCTCGAGACCAGGCATCGCCGAGAGCAAGCTGCCCGTCATTCACTTGGAGGTGCAGCTCAGGGTAATTAATTTCCCAATTTAGCCAAGAAGGCAGCTCAAACCCTGCCAGCCTGGGAGCCCACATGTAATGGCAGGGCTTCAAAGGAAAACACTGCTGCCAGTGGGCTCCCTCTGTTTTCCCATTATCCGAGCTGTGTCCGTGGTGACACTGGGGCGATGCACCAGGGCCGAGGCCAGAAAAGGGCAGGGGGCTGGCACGTGGTGGTGGTTTTCATCTGCTGTCCCCTGCCGAGCTCCCCGGGCTGCCTCGTCCCTGAGCCGTGAGCTGTTTTCTCCTCAGTTAACTCAGGCCGACAGTTCCAGCTGGTCCCAAGCCATCATAATTAACGCCGCATCTTTCCCGTTTCTCTCCGGCTTTCAGACTCGTGCTCAGGCTCCTGCCAGCTCTCTTCAGCTGCCCCCCTGGTGCCAGCAGAGCAGCAGCAAGCAGGGGGAAGGACCAAGGGGACTGCCAGGAGACAGAGGCAAAAATGGAGAGTCACCGTGGGGGAAGAGACTCTGGCAGAGATGCCCTTGGAGGTCTCTAGGAAGCCGGTCCCCAGGCTTCATGTTTCAGACGTCCGAGCAGCCAGCGAGAGCGGCACGCACCACCCCTGGCGCTGGAAAATGTGATGCTTTGGGACTGGGCTTCTGCCAAGCAGCTTCTCCGTGGTCTGCTCCTTTGCTTCCTCCTCCTTTGACCAAACCAAGCGAGCTGGCTGTCAGCCTGAGCAAAGGAAAATCGAGAAACCATGAATTTGCAGTGATGCATGGTCAGACATCACGCACGCTCTGCTTTCCGCTGTGCAAAATGGCACGTGCACCCAGGCCAAGCACAGCACGTACCTTCCTTCCACCACCCCTCTGAGCCTGCTTTGAGACCTCCTGGGACTGTGAGTCCTGGGCTAACCCCTTTGCGCAGCCTGGCTGAATGCCAGGAGCCCATGATGATGCAAGGCCATGCTTTGCCAGGTCCGAACTGGGACTGGTGCACCACCTCCCACCTCTAAAGTGGGATTAAAGTTTGCTCTCGGTGTCACAAGCCTCTCTGCATTTGGTGGCAGCTTCCCTGTGCTCTCCCACTGTTTGCTGGCCAAGTCGAAGGGCTGTGGAGCAGCACAAGCAATAAGCAGCGTGTCCTGTGGCTGTGCTGGCCTCACTCCCCAACATTTATCAGAGTCATTTCCTCCTCGAGGTGTGAGTATCAGGCTCTCTGTCCAGAGAGAGGACCTCTGACACATGAGGATTATCTCAGAGGAGCCACATGTCCCCCTCTATTCTCCATCTTTACTTTCTTTCCTCCCATCTCAAGAGACCGTGCAATGAATAGCAAAGGGCACCCGCCAAAGGGTTTCATTTGTGGGGACTGTAAAAAAACTTGTGGAGCAGACACTGTTTTGCCTCTATATTTCTAAAATGTAGATAAAGGTTGTCCAAACCCGTGCCACACCTGGAGCTGAGAACTGCTCAATGACTTCTCTGCAGTTGATCAAAGACCTGATTTTTAACTACCAGGTTTTAGGTGAAACATTTTGATCCACCCAATGGCAAAAGGGAAAGAGTAAGCCCTCCAAACCCTGCCTCTTCCCGAGCGAATTGAGAAAACAGATGTATTTTTCTCACGTTTGGGGGCTGGCAATTCGACATCTAGTTCAATGCTTGGATTTAAGGATCATTTTGGCATTGTCTTGCTGGGGTTTTATTGGGGTTGAAAGGCAGAGCTTGTGACTGTTTTATTAGCTCTTCCTTTACCTTTGAAGAGAACATCTATTTTCATTAGTTTAAGAGAAGTACAAAGAATATATTGAGTTCTTGTTCAATAAGTCCCTGCAGTGCTCCAACACAGTGGCAGCTTAATCCCAGCGCAGGGCCCTCTCCAGAGTGGGAGAGGATCACAAAGCCATGGGAATGTGTTCGGACAAAATCCATGCAAACCTCCATCTCCCTGGGCAAAGGTGATGGGCAGGAGAAAAATCTGCTGGCAGGGGTGGTGGCAGAGGGGCTGCGGATGCAAGCTGCAGGGTGAAATACAGTCACGTAATAGCTGACTACGTAAAAAAAAAACACCACCACATATCTAGGTCTCCTCATGTAATAATTCACAAGCAGAAATAAATTGTTTGCCTGGAACAGCCTGCTTTATTCTTTTTATTACATGTATCTTGTGTATATCACCACATTAAAAGCAACACGAAAACTTAGTTGCCCACATGTGCTCAGTATAGGCATCTCTATAACACCCAAGGAAAATGCGCTCTGAAGATCCAGAGCACTTTTAAAAGAGGAATGCTTTACAGAGGGGAAAAAAATTCAGCATTAAAAAGACATCCAACAGATATTTCTTCTCTTGGGCTAGTTATGTTTTAAAATTTATTTGTTATGGGTGGGGTGAAGCTGAAGCCAAGCTATTAATCCAAACCTGAGGGAGAGTGTTCAGCTGAGAAATATTTTTCTACCTGTCAAACCTCCCCCAACACATACAAAAGCTGTTCCCCCACTCATGTGGTTGGTTGTAGCTGTACTTTGTGTCTCAAGTGACCTATGATATTTTTTATTTCTCAGCAGGTTTTAATCTTCAAATTCTCTTCCTTTGCAGAGGGACAAAGAAGGGATAAATGACGGTGCTTGTGAGAAGGGCCACGAGTGAACGATCTCATGGAGAGGTGCAGGACCAAGCCAGCCTTGGCGATGGCTCCCCAGGCTCCAGTAAGGTTGTGCTGGGATCGTCCTGGCCAGTTCCTTTGCTGTGGGATTGCTCTGTGCTTTCAAATACAGCTGGACATCAGAGCTTGGAAACAAAAATGTCCCTGTGTTTGGCTTCCCAGCACACGCTGTGAAGTCCTTCTGGCTTCAGACACCAGGCCACCAGCTTTCCCCCTCCTCTGCCCAGGACCCAGCAGCCCCTTCGCCCACGCCAGCCGAGAAGGAGAGGCCAAGTGGAGGCTGGTTGGTGCTGGTTGTCTCCCTCCAACACATCGCCTCCAGCTCAGGGGTCTTCTGCCAGCCCGTGGGGACCCTGGTCGGAGTCTGGGGGCCAGGAGAGCTCAGTGACAGCCACAGGGCTGGGCAGGGACCGCTGTCCCCATGCCAAGAGAAGCATGAGGCTGCCCTGCCAGGTACCCCATGGTGTGGTGGTGGGACCCCTGCACCTCTGAAGGAAGGCTGAGCTCCGGGACCTTGCACCGCATGGGACCTCGCAAGCAGCACCGGTTGCACAGTGCTGCTGGGTGAGCACAGCATCCCCCGGCACCTGGTTAGCTGCACCCAAGGCGAGCGGCAGCGTTAGACCGGTGCTAACACCAACGCTCCTGGGAAACTCCCAGAGGCGGCTGGCTGATGGCCCCGACGTCCTCCAGACACCACATAGTCTCACCCAGAAATAGGTGCGACACATTGGTCCCAGCACCCTTGTAACTGAGGCTGGACTGAGAGTCAGGGATAAGGAGTTTTGGGGAAGAGAAGGGGATAAGGAAGACTAATAGGGGTTCAATGGAAATGTTTATTTTGTCCCAGGATTTTAATTTCTTTGATCTGCCCAGTGAAGCTGTGGCACGCTCATTAGAAACCAGCTCAATAATTGGTCTAATCCGCGGTCTCCTTTGGTTCTCTGAAAAGGGGGTGCCCGCCTTCCCCCCCACCAGCTCCACAACCGCTGGCTGTATAACAGAAGTGGCTTTTTTTAACATTTAAGTCAAATTAATTATTTTGAAAATATTTATTCATGACACATCTGTTGGTAAAGGTGCCTTGCCAGGGCGTTGGTGGAATAAATGATCAAATCTTTGTGGAAAAAGAAAGGGATTATTTTTTTTTCCTGTCAGTTATCTGTGTGCTGATTAAAATGCATCCCAGTGCTGCAGAGGGCTTGCCCAGTCAGGGCAGTCCACAAACCAGCAGAGGCTGGGCTCTCCCCATTCCACACTATCCCTCATTAGCACATTTTTACAAACTTGCTGTGATGGCCTTAGTTTCTCATCAGACACCTTAGTTTCTCCTTAGCTGCTCATCAGACACCTGGCACCAGCCTCCTGAGCCCTGCCCAAACCTTCAGAGAGCTCCATCACAAGCACCTCCATGGAGATGTCCTGCAGACCAGCTCTTGGGGGCGGGGGGGGGTGTGGATCGAGTGTGTGTGGGAGGCATTTCTTTAAGTGATTCCCCATGAAATGGCTTCCATACAAGCCATATTGCCTTTGCACCCTCCACCCCATCTAGTTAATGTTTGGCCCAGCTGCAACCGCTGCTGTGCTGCAGAGGTGGGGGAAAAAGATTTCATGCAAAATGAATGACGGCTGCCCCCGCCCATGTGAACCAAGGATGCAGGTTTGCTTCTGCAGCATGTCAGAAGATGCGAATGTGATGCATCTTTCTTCTCCTGTACCCTTTCAAAAGCTTAAACTCTAATGGCATCAGATTAAAAAAATTAATGGATTGGATCATTGTAACCATTAGATTGTTCTCAGTCTTTTTTCCTCCTGTCTCATGCATCATTTTCTTCCTTGCTGGGGTTTGGGGTTTTTTATGAGCTGGCAGGACTTGACTCATCCCGGGATACGACTAAGCTAACCACTCTCTTGCGATTTAACGATACACAGTCTGGAAGGATGCATTTCGTTTGCATAAGGTGGCAGAGGTGAGTGAGCTGCAGGCGAGCTGTGGGGAGCCATCCTGCCCAGAAAATCCCCGTGGTGAGGATGGAGGAGAAGGAGCAGAGTTTTGTCTCAAAGCTTCCAGCAGGTAACACTGGGCTGTATCTGCTCTGCCCCTGCAAGTACCTCTGTGGAGGTCAAAACTTGGCCATGCTAACTAATAAATAACCATGTTGTTAGAAGCCTTGATAAGCTCTTTTTTGAAAAATAAGTCCACAGAGGCTGTGGATAAGAGAGATGTACCTACCCATGGGCAGGCTGTGATCAGCCTTGTCATTTGTGCTTTGGGGGTGGGAGGGTGCTGCCTTTTTAATAAATAATTTTAATAAAATGATTTAATGGTATTGTTTTCATACAGGGAAAAAGAAAACAAATTATTGATTCTTTAGTCACAAAGAGGTAGCTTTGCAGCCTCCCTGTCATACCAGCAATGATTTTTCAATATATAATGATTAAAAAAAGGGATAAGGACAGTTCACTGTACTTTAGAGCATCCTTGGCAGCCCATTTTATTATTATAGGAATACACCGTTTGCCTTAGAGAATTGTATAAGGGCTGTACGAGATCAGACCAAGTCTGACCTTGTGCCATTTCTCTCCCTGGCTCTCTCCTCCACTGCCCACTGTAACTTACTGCAGCACCCAGCAGCCCTTGAAACAAATGCATTATCAGCTGAGGAAGCCCGTAGCTGGTGTGAATCAGGCCCTGACAGTGCCGGAGGAGATGGCAACACCAACACCAGCATCTCTGCAATCTGTTGCTTTGGTTTTCATGGAGCAAAACCGGATCTTGGAGGTGTCTCTCTTTGTCCCGACTAGAAGGTGTCCTCCATCACAGGACCCCCCCTTCCCATGCTGGATGCCGACAGGCTGCAGTGTGAGGGCGTTGGGGAGGGAGATCAGCCGGGAGGTGAAAACCAGATCTGCACTTATCTGATTAACGTAGGCATGGCCTAAGCCACTTCCCACCATCAGCCAGGAAATCTGTGAGAGGGGAAGAAATTGAATTTCAGCCTCCTCAGTATGAAGCTGCAGCCCTAATCACTAACCCATCTCAGAAATGTAAATTTTGCAGAGTAACTAACTCCTGCAGACCTGGCTTGCAGCACACGGCAGGAGACAGCCCTCTCCCCGAGATGATTAAAATCTGATTTACGAGGCACGGGGGACAGATGGCATCTGGTTTTTGCAGTCAGTGGTCCCTACGGAATAAAAGAGACAAACGTTAAGGCTGTAGTGCTGCAAAGACAGATAAATGACTTTATTGCCCATGTCCGTGCAGGTGCCCGCATCAACACCTCCCCTCCCACTATGTCAGGGCTCAAATCCAGCAGCCCAGCAAGTACCTGCTTTCCCCCGCCTTCCACTGTTTCTCAGCACCCAAATGTTCCCTATTTCCCAGCCCTTCCACTGCCCCATATCCCCTAAAGCTAATGTGAGGGCAGGCAAAGAGGTGGGAGAAAGCAATTAAAATAGACACTGCCTGGCTGCTTTGCAGACCGTGCAAGAGGCAGCTCCAGCACACAGGGGCAGGGAAGTGATAACACTGCAGGCACAAAAAAAGGCAGTCTCTACCGACAGCAATCAAAACACCTCTTGAAGATGAGATTTTTTTAGCAGCACATGTGCAAAGGCATCACTAGGTGGGAGAGGCAGGGAAGGACTGAGCAGCCTCTTCCACCGCGCAGCCCCAGACCAGGCTGGAGCGGAGCCCCGGAGAGCAAAGCCAAGCTGCCCAGCTGGGTGCTGCTGGCACAGAAGCACACATGCTTTGGGGGCTTTTTTTTCCACCTCTTGAACTATGATCAAGTTGAAAAGTCCATGCCCAGCTGAAGCAGAGACGGCTCCCACACGTGTTGCTTGTTTCCCATTTCTGGAAGAGGAGGAGAAATAAAGGCAGGGAAGAAACTGCAGTCGATATGGTGGCCCTGCATAAGCACCGAGTGCTGGCCTCTTCCACCAGCACAGCGCTACCTGAATATCATCCAGCTCCTCCCAGCTGCCTCTGAACATCCCTGGCACATGCAAAACACTTGCTGTGCACCACAGCAGTGGGGTGTAAAAAAAGAGGCCTCGCACGGGGACGTGCCAGCGCCTGAGATGATAACTGGTGATGACCCAGAGCGCAGGGCTGTGGTGAAGCCCCGTGCAAGGCTGAGCGGTTGCGACT
Organism: Haliaeetus albicilla; assembly: GCF_947461875.1. NCBI lineage: Eukaryota > Metazoa > Chordata > Aves > Accipitriformes > Accipitridae > Haliaeetus > Haliaeetus albicilla. The sequence continues at coordinate 33,885,078 of NC_091484.1, read as the reverse complement.
ACCCTTCAGAGCCAGGACTGCCTGGGATGGGGATGGGTACATCGGCGTGCTGCCGTGTCAGGGAGGCTGGTTTCTGATGACCCGGCAGCAAGGCAGGTGGGTGCCATACCTCCTGGTCCCGCCGAGGTGAGGGGGTCACAGCCTAAGGTCAGGGCGATGTCATTTTGGCTGCAGGTGGGGCAGGAGCCTGGGGTTTGCCTGGCAATGGGGGGGGGCCGTGTCTCATCGCTGCAGGGACCACAGCGGATGCCTTTGACTCAGGTTTCTCATCTTGTGCTAAAAATACCAGCTTTTGTCAGGGAAGGTTGAGTGTCCGAGGACACTTCAAGATCACAAATTACAAGCTCAGACATGTTACCCTAATACTTTCTTCTTACACATCTGCTCACACAGGCTGCCCACTCTCAGCGCTCTGTTCTTCCCTCTTCTTCCTTTCCTTTCTTTCTCCAAGTCCCTTCAAAGGAAAATTAAGCAGCAGGACTTTCTGATGTCCTAATCCCGCCTTCGCAGAGTCAGAAAGCAGGACAAATATCACCCCACTGCTGCTCTCAAAAGGCTGATCTGAGTGCAGCCAAAGTACACGGCTCCCAGGTGGTGCTGGCATCTCCACGGAGCCTACGGGGGACTTTGGTGACATGGGGGCTGGTGGCACCCACACCACCCCTCTGAAACAAGGCTGGCCCCAGCATCGCCCAGGGGGGTAGCTCAGCAGGCAGGGTGGACCTCTTCTCCCCCATGAGTTGTCTCCTCTCCCTGTAAAACCCTGGGCAAGACCACACTGGCTGATTTCACCCCTCCACGGTTGTTGCCTGCCTCAGCCTAAATTTCTGGCTGACGCAAGGCCGATGAGGGAGGCTGCATTTCTTGCCCACTAGTCTCCCTCAGCCACCCTGAGCCCGAGTCTCTGAAGTTTTAAACACTGTTTGCTCAGGAACATCAGGGATGTTTGATTAGATTTGGCCATGGATAACAACAGAGCTGGGGAATGGCAGCCAAAGGGTTTCCTAAAGCTGCCTTCTAAGCCTCGGGACTGCAGCAAAGCAGCTGGGCAGGTAAACTGGTCGTGTTCCACCCAGGCATCCTGCCCCAACCTGCCCCAAAGTCCCCTCAGTGCTGGAGCTCAGGTGTGCTGTACGAGCAGTGGTTTTCTGGCTGTTTCTGGCATGGGAGAGGCGAGATGCCTACCCCTGGCCAGCTCCCCCAGCCTCATCCCTCAGCCAGGAGCACTGAGACCACTTGCCAGCACTTCTCCATAGGCAAAGGCTCCCTAGTTGACCAGCATCAGCCCTTCCACTTCACCCTCACTTCAGCCACCATCTCTGCTCTGAAACCAGCTGTTTGGTGGGAAGCGCAGGCAGGAGGCTGGTGTTGAAATCAGTCCTGAATGCTCTTCAGCCCAGGGCTTGCGGTGCCCAGCGGCTGGATGGGGACAGCAAGCACTGGCTTCCCTTCTGCTGTTTGCTCTGCAAATAAAGAACTAGCTGGATTTCATTTGGTGGGTGTGCTTTTGCTCAACCCCACCACAGAAACCACTTTTCTTAGTGTCGGGGCTAGCTAGGAGGGGCTGAAGGCACACCAGGAGTCCCCGGCGTGGGGTCACCCTCCATATAGTTCCTCCACATAGGGGAAAAAACTGAGTTTGCAAACTTAGGTCTGCAGGGAAGGTCCATTCTCAGGCCTGTAAAGGGAACTAGGCCTTAAGCCTCATTGTTTCTAAGACTATTCATATCAAACATCTAACAAATGATTGGAGATTAGTTTAGATGTGATTAATAGAATGCAGTTGCTTATAAAACAATATGCATAAGCTGCTTATTCATCCCTTGTATAGCCTTCACCATGGCTGGCTTACAACCCAGTCAAGCTGAATCAACAGAAGAAAGATCATAACAAACATCTTAGACCTAAGACATAAGAATAGATAAGAGTAAGTGATTAACTTTAGAGTAAGATGAATTAATAAAACAACTTGAGTGATTTTCAGAAATTCAAAGGTGATCTTTGATGTGTAAGAAGATAAGTGACCGGAGACTTTCTGCCTACAACCACTAGCTTCAGAAGAATCGGGACAAAAGAATTGATGAGATAAGATGATGATGATGAATGATAATGACATGGGAACCGAGACCAACTGGAAAATTACAAAGACTTTGGACTGGGATAATAGGTGGTAAAAGGTATATAAGACTGAGAAATTTTTGGAAGGTTGCCATTCACTGCAGTGGTGGCCCAACTCTGAATTGTTAATAAAGCAAACCAAGAGAAACCCATGACTAAAATTCTTTAACAGGCCTCCATGGTGGGGTGGGGATGGAGAGGGCTGCTCGCCCTTTGCAACCAGCTGCAGCACCCTGCAAAGCCTCCCAGCTGTCCGTGGCAGTGAATAGCTCGCCTGTGCCAACAGGGGCAGCATTGCCAGTAGTGGAGAGCAGGCTTCTACAGCTCATCTCTCCATGTGCTATGGGCATATGTCCACATGTTTAACTTTTCTGAGACCAGTTAGGGTTGCTAAAGGTCCTGGAGACCTTCATGTCTTTTATCTGAGGTGAGGAAGCAGTACAAGCTACCCCATCTTAACCTTCCAGCTGGACCCCAACCATTTGGAGGACCCAAGGTCAACGTCCTGCTCCCCCCTTACCCTACAGCTGAGGATGGCAAGCACACCCAGATGGGGACGGAGCTGGGGGAAGGTATGGAGAATGGAATAGCACTTGAGGTGTGCAAACCCGCTGTGAGCTGGGCGGAGGCCTGGCAGCACCAGGCAGAGGTCACCAGCCAGGTGTGACAACCAGCTTCTGAGCAGCTCCTCAGCAGATTGCTCTGGTCTTCAGTGGAAGCAGAGAGGGGAAAGAGACCTCTGATCTCTGCACCCTTAGCTTTCAACTTTGACTTGAATGGCCAGGATGAACTCTTTCTGTATACCTAATTATGGCTCCTTGCATGTGATGCCAGGTTTCTGCTCAAAGGCTAAAGCAACAAGTGTCTGACCTAACCTGACCATTCTGTGTCTATGTTTTGAGCCACCTCTCCCCCTCACTCCAAATCAAAGAAAACCATGCTGAATGACCCTGAATTGAATATGATCACCAATTCCCTGCTCCCAGACTATTTGCTGTGGGCAAGGAGCAGAACTGGAAGACCCTGGTGAACTGAACAAAACCCATTAAAGAAGATTTGTCCCAACTGTGGCAAATCTCAGCCTCCTGGTATCCTGTTGGCACCTAGATGTGCTTCCTAGAAGCCCAAATCTGCTGCTCAGCTTAATAGATCCCCCTTTTTTCAAGACTTAACTCAGAGGAGCCAAGAACTTGTTTCAGAAAAGGTCAAGGCAATAAACCCCAGATTGTTTATGTATATAAACAGCCCTGGGATGTAACATGCGTTTCTTACTCCAAGCCTTTTCTGATGCAGCCAGAATGGGCAATTAAAATCGAACACCTGCAAAAATATGGCAACACTTGCAGCGTAGCCTGCGCCAGGAGCCTCATCCTGCAATAAAAACTCCATCACTGCTCGGATATGGCCACAAATGAAATCCAATGGAGCAAAACTCACCCAAAAGTGGGACTGGAGGAGGCGGTCCCATGCCTGCTCAAGCAGAGAGCTTGACCAGCAGCTCGCTTGAGCCATGCTCACCCCCCCTGGGGAAATACCCCCTGCGTGGGCATGTCCCATCTGTTTGTATGCAGAGCAACACTCACATTTTCCTTGGGCTCTTCCCTACACCTGGTTTGAAAAATCCCATATTCATCTGGCTACACTGGGGTGACGGGACTGAACTGTCTCTGGAGAGTTTCTCTCCGCTTTCCCAAGGCTGAGTATAGTAGGAAAAATCTTCACCACTTTCTGGTGCTTTCTGAAGGTATCACCACACGCTGCCACCTCCAGACAGCTGGGGAAAGGTCAGGCAGCCCATATGCTGAGTTAACACCCCCGCGGACTGAAATATTATTTCCTGGTATTGGTCAAGAAAGCTCACAAGCTTCAAGAAAAGACCTGACATCTCTGCCCTTCCTCCTTCTCGCCTCTCGTTGTTGTGGTTTAAGCCCTGCCAGCAGCAAAGCACCATGCAGCCACTCGCTCAATCCTCCCTCCTGGTGGGATGAGGAGAAAATACAATGAAAAGCTGGTGGGTTGAGACATGGACAGGGAGGATCACTCACCAATTATGGTCATGGGCAAAAACCAGCCTTGACTTGGGGAAAAAAAACACAAAATCAATTTAATTTGTTACCAATCAAATCAAAACAGGATAATGAGAAGTAAAAGCAAACCTTAAACCATCTTGCCCCCACCCCTCCCTCCTTCCTGGCTCAACTCCACTCCTGATTTTCTCTACCTACCCCCCCCAGCGGCGCAGGGGGACGGGGAATGGGGGTTGGGGTCAGTTCATCACACGTTGTCTCTGCCGCTTCTTATTCTTCAGGGGCAGGACTCCTCACTCTTCCCCTGCTCCAGCATGGGGTCCCTCCCATGGGACACAGTCCTCCATGAACTTCTCCGGCATGGGTCCTTCCCACAGGCTGCAGTTCTTCACGAACTGCTCCAGTGTGGGTCCTTCCCGCAGGCTGCAGTCCTTCATGAACTGCTCCAGTGTGGGCTTTCCCACGGAGTCACGGCCATCTTGGGGGGCATCCCCCTGCTCCAGCGTGGGGTCCTCCCCGGGCTGCAGGTGGGCATCTGCTCCCCCGCTCACCTCTATGGGCTGCAGAGGGACAGTCTGCCATCTCGGAGACAATCCTACCAAAACAGCAGGCATCCAGAACAGCTCTAGAGGATGAGTTCTTGGAAACTTGACCACCATTTGAGGTCTTCAATCCAGAAAGAGCCATCAAGATGCCCTTTGCAGAGAGCCGAGGTGCAGGCCAGCATAACCCCACAACGTCTGATTAACCAGAGAAGAACAAATGCCTGGGTGACGCCGGAGAGAGAGGCTTGTCCACACTCAGATCCAGTCCACCTTGTCAAAGACTTACAGCAAGAGTTTTACCTCCATCACTTCATTAATGGTGCCTCCTTTGGGGGGATTGTCCTTACACTTCATTTGCAAGCTTGGAGACACTAAATCCCTCCATGCCCATGGTGCTCTGTGCTGTGTGAAGAAGAGGCACAGCACGTACCAGTAGGCACAATGGGATGGTCAAGTTTAAGAGACCTCATCCTCCAGAGCTATTTTGGGTAGTATTTGGAGGCCTACTATTCTGGTAGGATCATCAGCGCTCCTGAGAACTCCTAAACTTCAGGACTTTTGGACTGGTCCCTGCAGTTGTCCCTGCAATAGGTTTTTAAATAGTAAGAGCCATTCCTGCACCTCTGCACAGCTGCATTTTAAACACCATGCACTGCATTTTAGACACCATGCAGGGAGGAAAGGTTGCTTTCTCCCACGGCTGCCGAGTGCATAGGTCCACACTTGGGTGGGCAGAACCCTGGCTGCTGTGGCCTCTCGTCCTCCAAGCAGCTGTCCTGCTCCATCCTGCTTCCCGATGTTCCCAGCCTGGAGCAACCTGCTGCTTCTGCAAATCTGGATTTTCACTGGAAAGAGACAGTAACAGAAGGGAAAAGGAGGTGGTGGAGGGATATAAAGTACAGCTGGGCAGATTAGGCTGCAAGGGAATTAGAGAATTAATGATGCTCTAGCAGCTTGAAATTTGCCGGTCCAGAGATGAAACTTTTAAGACGCTCTTGGCAAGCGCAGGGAAAAGACAGCCTGTCGAGTCAATGCCACCTGCTGGAGACAGCACTGGGAGACCAAGATCCATGGCAGCGGTTAAATTGGTGTTTCTTAGTCGTCCTTGCACCCCAAATCCCTCTTTTGAAGCTTGAAAACCTGAGCCCATGCCTGGGGGGGGCAGAGAACTTGGACGCCCACAAGCACAGCCCCTCTGCCATTGCAAGGAATGTTTCCTTTCCCCCAGGTTCCCTGTCTCCTTTCCCTTATTTGCCTTATCTCACAGCTAATTATCATTCCAGAGGTAATTGCTGGAGGAGCCATATGGGATCCATAAACTGCTAACGCTGGGGGATTTTTTTTCCAAAGAATCAAAAGACCGGAGAAGTCCTACATATTATTGTTGTTGCTATTGGTATGATTATCACTGCTGTAATAGCAGCCAAAATCACCAAATTAGGTTGCGGAAACCATTATTGCTGCGCAGGCACTAAGACAAGGTTATTGTCCCTGAAGCTGTTCCAGTCTAAGAGGTTTTTAATTGGGAGAAAATAATATGTTCACAAGCTCTAATGAGAGTGTTACAGAATAAACCCAGACCTAAGGGGAGGGAAGGAGGAGGGAGGTGAAGCCTCAGTGGAGAGACCTCCATGAAGGGATGAATTGGGGAGCAGCCGCTGCCAGGGCAGAGGATCCAGGGGGGGCTCAGCGCTTCTGCATGCGTGTACATGTCGGTTATCTAATAAGCCATTTCTTAAGTTCCAGTGGTACTGCTACTTATATCATAAATTCAATGATCTTCCCTTTACTGGTCATTAATCTGCTTCATTTCCTGACAATTTTATACTCTTTTGATAAACTGTTTGTCTAACCGCTTGGAAGAAACAATGTCAAAAGCTATACCTTAGGCGTTCGCCCAACTAATGAAGAAAATCCATCATGAGGAGAGTTTATCTATTGCTTTGCTGGATGTAAATAAAACATCAGGCTAATTTACTTCCATTAATCTTAAAGGCCGTTGCTACAACGATAGTCCTATGTCGGAGTGGACTTTTTTTTCCTTTTCCGCATAAATATTTAAGCAAGTACTGAAAGCATAAATAAATTGCTTTCTAAAAGTCAGATTATTTTTATATCCAGCAATTTAACAATAAATTCAGATTTACTTGCTAGCTCTTGCCTTTCAGGGGGCTGCTGGCCCATGCTTCCCCCATGCGGCACAGGGATGCTTGGGTGAGTTTTGCTGAGCATCTTGTGGGGTCTCTGAGTGTCACCGCCGAGTGCCACCCCACTGGTGTCATCTCTGGCCAGTGCATGGGTTCAGCGGGTGCTTGGGCTGCTCTGTGAGGTCTGGACAGGACTGCTGCAAGGGCTATTTGGTGTCCTGTGGCTGCAATGGGCAGCTCAATAAGTGGTCCTTAAATGCAGTAAAAAAGCATTTTATGGAGGGTGAGGCCAGCAAAGCACTGGAGCAGGCTTCTGGGGGGGCGTTTGGGGGTCACCAGCTTTGGGGGGCTTAAGAACAGGCTGAACAGGAGTAGTGTGCCTGGTGGGGGGGTTGGGTGGATGTCGGTGTGCATGGGGGGGATGCACATGCATGCGTGTGCACGCGTGCATGGGGGGATGTGCATGCAAGTGTGTGCATGCATGGGGGAATGTGCATGCATGCGTGCACTCATGTGTATCTGTGTGCATATGCGGGTGCATGCATGCACAGGGGTGGGGGTGCATGTGTTTGCATGCATGCATGTGCGTGCGTTCAGTTGGTTGGAGCTGATCTGGCCCCTGCCTGCCTTCCTCCAGCCCTGTTTTCTGCCAGCTGATGGGCTGTGTTAAACACAGATCATGCCACCTGGATCACTGTGGAAAGAAGCTGTTCCCTCCTCATGAAGCCCCGAGAGGGTGCACGCCCACGCTCTCAAACGCTATTCCCTGAGTGCCGGCATCGAGCCGCACATTCCCGCAGTGCCCAGGGTGGGCACGAGGGTGCTGCAGGGATGCCCCCCTGCAAGGAGCCCTGGCTGGAACGCTGCCTGGCACCTCGAGGAAAACCTTACGGGCTTTTCTGGCAGCTCTTGAAGTGACCGGGGGAAGAACAAGGCGGAGCATGGCTGCATCTGGCTTTCACCCTGGGTCTTTTCGGGTGATGTGGGGGGTGAGCGGCAGCTTGTGCCCGTGCTTCTGGGCCCCCAGGGGCACTCGCATCCAGACGGCTTCACTTTCCCAATGGCCTTGGCTCCTTGCTGCTGCTCTCCTCCATCCTGTCACCAGTGATGCTAACAAGAGCATCCTTGGTAGGATGGGGGTTGCTTTTAATTGCCCCCACTGGGACTTACTTGCACCTCAGCACTTGTAAGCCCAGGGAAGGTGCCTTAGCTTGTTTCTCCACTGTTTTTTCCCTTCCTTAGCTGCTGCTGCCTTCTTAAAGCCAAAGGAGTCCTGCCCCAGCAGCACAGCCAGCTTGGACCGTGTCCTTTTTTTGTTACTCCATCCCAACATGATCCGTGATGATGCCGGGTGAAATTTGGTTAGAACAGGATCACTGCTGAGCTGAGATCTTGTTTGTCAAGCATGGCCCCAAGTGAATTTTTATAACTACGTTATAAAACCATAAAAATAAGTTTATCATAGGAAATATGACACATACATAGCTGGAGCAAACTGAACCCAACACTACATTGTAAAGGCTCAGACAAGAGCAGTCCACAGGATTTCTCAAAACAGCCGTGACCACAGTTCAGAGCCTGTGCACTTTGCTGGCTACATAGACAAGCCCATGGAAAAAATGACTGATTGGAGGAGACTAACGATCAGTCTCAGCAAGATCATGGATTTTGCTTCTCTCATTTATCCATACATGGCTCTTTGTTAAATCAAGAGCAATTTTTATTCACACGTGTAACTGCCTACAGATGTTCTCATATGTGTTTAGCCAGCAAACTCACATATTACAACTAAGGACATGCAAAAAACCCTAGAAAAATCCCCACTACCTTGTGCAATGTTAAGGTCAAGCAGATGCAACCAAAGGCAAGGCAAAAGCTGTTGCTGTTCCAGCACAGCAAAGTCTACAGCTTTGGCCACTGCACAGTGCCCCACCTTCCTCTTGCTTCTCACTGAGAACTTGGCTTACATGGGATGAAAACCTCTCTTTTAATTAAATTTCTCATTTTAATGAGAAAAACAAGACTATGACTGATGTTACACATCCTAACTAATGCCCTTGTTACCACATAGCTTTTCACAGCATATTTTCTGGATTTAATTATGTTACATTTAGTCTCCTTTATTCTTACAAGGTCACGCCAGGGCATGGCTTTTCACAGGACCCAGGAGGAGTTATTTTGTTCTCCTCCATGCTTATAGGCTAAGCTTACCTCCTGATAATGAATGCCCATGATCTGGGCTTTAGCGGGGCTTCCCCGACAGTCATCCTTCCCACGGCGCACCAAACTGGGTGATAACTCATGGGGTGGAGGGGGTGATGGGGGAAAGGCTTTCCCTGCCTAACTGGAGGACAGGACTCCAGTAAGATGTTGCCGGCAATCTGGATGCTGACATGCCCGCGATGCTGAGTGCCGACACTTGCTGAGAGCACTCGCAGTTGTTGATTCATGTCGCCCACGCCTTGCTTCATCTTCTCCTCAGCAAGAGGAAGAAGGGAAAAAAGGGTAATTGCTTGTGCTTATCAGCATGGGTGTTAAAGTATCCCCTTGCAGGTTCTAAAACTGACATGGTGCTGAGAGGGATGGAGCAGGGAAGGCATCAGTGCCCACCTTTTCTGCCTCTCCCACTGCGTGGATGCCCGTGTTCTCCAAAGCTAGGGCAATGGGACAGCAGCACAGCGCGGGTGCCCATGCCGGTCTCACCAAGACTTTGCAAAGGCACAAGTAACTTGGGGTGCCTCAAGCATGGAGGATGTACCGCTCGAGAAATGGAGGGCTGCTCCCTGAGGACCCTTTAAGAAGTCTTCTCCTGGTGGCAAACCATCAGCCCACAGGCCAGGAACCGGCTGCTTTTGGCAAGCAAACACTGACTGCATGCCTTATCTGGTAAACACACTGCGGAGAGCGAGAGGCTCTGACAGAGCCCGTCCCTGTATCTTTTTTCCTCATGTTCATTTTGCTTTTGAATTACCTCTCAGCCCTGACACTTGAGGACCTGCCTGGCTGGGACGCTGCTGTGCCCCATCACAGTGGGTTGCTGGGCAAGAGCCTAAGGGATGACAGGAGCGGGATGGGCTCTGCTGGAGGTGCCAGGGTGCTCAGAAAGCATTTTGCACTTGATTGCCTTCTGCTGAAATAGCCTGGCGTTTCAGGAAGCTATTTCTGCAAGCCTTGGAAAGAGTTTCACGCAGCCGTGCCTAAGAGAGCAGGGAGGAGTGCTTTTCACAAGTGGCAGAGCTTGGGGTAGGTTTGCCTTTTAATCCCCTGACAGTGAAGGGAAAGAGCGAGTAAGAGATTTAAATCTCCAAATCCCACACTCAAAAATGCACCTTGGCAGCAGCCCAAGCCTGCTGAGGCATGGCGCAAGGCACACAGACAGTATTCGCTGGGGACGGCACCACGGGCTCTGCGAGGGCAGTTGCTGCCATGTGCTGCCTGCAGTCGGGGTCCCGCCTGGCCCCGGCTTCGGGCAGTGGCTTGCACTCGCTCCCAGGCACGCATCACCTCCGCGGGGGGAAAGACAGAGCTCAGCTGGGGCAACTTGCCCCTGCTTAATCCACTGAGAAAGCTCCCCTCCACTTCCCGCATACCACTCCAGCCTCTCTGCCTCTGATGTTTTGGGAAAAGCGAAGGCATCATCAAAAAGCCCAGTGCAAGCCATGGAAAGGCTGCCAGTGACTTCCCCTAGCCCTGAGCAGTGCCTCTCACTGCTTCTTTAACCCTTCCCAGGGTCCCCGTAGGCTGTTCAACTGTCCAAGCCTCCAGTTTTCAAAGTTGCTGGGGTGGAGGGGGTGAAGGCACCCAAAAAGTCTCATGGATGTGCCCCTCCTTTGAAAATCCATGCTGAGACCTTTACTTGATAACTTGTCTTTCTCAAGCAGTTGTGGGTTGTTTCAGGAGACATCTCCTCCTCTTTCCTACTCCTTCTGATCCTGTCTCCTTCTCCAGGGTATTCTACAAGGTGGGGGGAAACGCCTTTTGGAGAGCCAAGCACACAGTCTTACATCTCCCACGCTGAGGGTGTGAGGTACATCCATTGCTGCTGGGATTTGCAAGGCAGGCGCACCACGCCGGCCAGAGGAGCTCAGCGCGGCGAGTCCTCGAACACCGTCAGGTTGCACTCCTGGATGTACCGCAGCAGGATGCGTGCCCGCCTGTCGATGGTCTGAAGCAGGGGTCTCAGGCCCTTGGCACCGCCGTGGCTCTCCCAGAACTCCCGATCCACACGCAGTGACTCCAGCAGCAGGCTCTGCAACCTGCCCGACCGCAGCGTGGCCACCGCCACAGCCGGGAAGCTGCAGCGGAGGAGCAGAAGAGAGAGGGAGGGAAGGGGTTACTCAGGGAAGGCCAGGCAGGGAGGAGGGGAGCAACAGGATACTCAAGGAAAGGCCACCCTAGTGCTTCAAGAACTGATGCAAGTCCACCCAGAGGAACACGGGATGAGGAGCCTCCAGCTTAGAACTCTGCCCATGGCGAGCGTGCAGGACAGCTCCACCAGAAACGGATCCAAGTCAAGGGGACTATAGTGTGCCAAATTGCCTGATGGGCAACGACGCAAGAAATGCTGAAATACCTGATTATTCATTATTTTTGTGCGGCTGCCAATTAGAGAGGGGGAAATAGGCTTTGGAGATTGCCATCAGCCACCCAGAGCAGGATGAAGAGCTAGTTTCAGGGCAGAGGCATGTGTGATGGGTTTGAGAGCCCACCCACCTGCCCCGTCCTGGGTGGGAAATGGCCCCACTTCACAGGGGTGCCCGACCAGGGAGGCCAGGAGCACCACAAAGGTGTGCACACAAGGCTGGCGTCCACCCCACGTGTGCAAGCTCAGCCTTCGCCTGGGAAGTGCTCCCAGGAGGGTGCGCATTGCCCTTCTTACCTGTCTATGCCTTGCAGAAGCCTGAAGTTGAGCTTCTCCTCAGGGTGCTGTGGCCTGCCCGCATTGTCAATGAACACCAGGCGGGACGGTGCGCTCCTCCGGACCTGCCAGCAGGATGAGTAGGAAAAGTTCACTTGCTGTGGGCAGTCACCAGTTCGGGGGTTTAGGCTGTTTTTTTAATGCATTGAGAAATCCTGAGAGTATTTGGGGGCTAGCAGCTGCCTAAGCCCAGGTCCCTCCGTGCCAAGGCACACCTCCCACCATGGACCCAGCATCACCATGGCACCTACATCCCCTTTGCTGACACCTCAGCCCTGCAAGTGCCTCCCAGGCATCTCCGTCTTCGCCCCAGAGCAGCCCCTGGGAGCGGGCGGACGTACCAGGATGTGGACCAGGACCAGCTCCGCCGGGTTTCGGCACTTCTCGTGGAGCATCTCCTCCATGCAGGGCTCAGAGGGATCAGGCTGAAACCCACAGCAGTAGCGATCCAGGCGGTCATGAACCTGTGGGAGATATTTGGGGACCTTAGCAGGGACAGGCGCCTGGGACAGGGGGGTCCAGTTGTGAACTTTTCTTGCTCAGAGAAAAATAAAAAGTTTCTAAGGATCCTCAGCAGACATGAAATGGAAAAGCTGTGTACATGGGTGAGAGAAAGAGGCAGGGAAGCATTCAGAAGCTGAGCTGACTTGCAAAGCCCCCTTGGCTTGGAGAAGAGACTGACAAAGGTGATGGTGACAGGCTTTCCTGATGGAGTTCAGACACCTTCTGTGCCTGGTACTTCCACACTCCATATTGCACAGAGCAAACGGGCCGTGCTTCCAGCTGAAAGCAAGGGAAGATGTACACTGTGATGAATGTAAAAAAAAAACCAAACCAAAACCAAACCAAAAGCACCCAAGGAAACCTAGGTTTTGAAATCTCAAGAAGAGATTTTTTTTTCTCAGGCTGAGTCTTGGTGCACTGGATGATGGTTTCATCTGGCTCCTGTTACATATATGCCCTTTCATCCATCCCTACGGTAACCTGAGCGGTTCTCAATGGAAAGATGAATGGAAAAGGGTCGGCAAGGGAAAAAGTGATCTGTGCGTTACACAGAACATGTCTGACATTTAAGTTGGGCCATGGTGACTTGTTTTAACTACATTTGTGTTTAATTATTTGCAGGCACTGCTAAGGCTCTGTGTTGTCGAGGCTGTCAAGCCCCCCCCTTCCCACCCCAAACCCCTGTAGGAATCCCGATGCTGCTTGGCAGCTTCCAGTGTTTCAACCACACCCTCAGAGGGATGGGGGACTATTTAAAAGACATAAATCTCTGTCAGACCCAGCTTCAGTAACCCTGCCTCGGTATTCACGAAGCTTCCTCAGCTTTGTCAGAAGCAGCCAGCGTACGCTCTGCAGTGGCCTGTGGGGCAGACAGGACCTCGCTGGCTGTTGACAGCCCTCCCCATGGCTACGTGTTGTCATGACCATGTAGGGGAGCTGGCTCACCACCTCCATCTCTGGAGGCCTGTTTGCAACATTACAGCAACCCCCCCCCCCCATATATATATATATATATATATATATATAAAATCTCCTTTAAACATATATAAATACCTACAAAATAAATATATTTTCCAGCTGCAGCACGAAGGCATCTGACTCGCTCGCTTGATGGGAGTTGCTGGAGCCAGCCCAGGAGCCAGGGCTCGGGGTGCAGAGAGGCTCCTAGAGCTGCCGGGAGGGCTGGAGCAGGTCTCAGGTGAGCCCGGGCGATCTACAGGCGATGACTAGGCAGAAGCCAAGTGACCCACTGTGGCTGCCTATTCCCCTCACACTGATAATTAGCAAAACTTATCAATTACAGGCTGTGCTTTGAGAGAGAGTTCAGTTTGAACCTAAACACTAATCAAGTACTGGAGAAGATGCTGCAGGAAACACGAAGTTTGATTTCCGTGGCCATTATATTCTTAACCCTTTGAGAAGCAAGATTAGTCCCACACTAATCTTGATTAGCCCCTTAACAAATCCTTCTGTTTCCTGAGGTTTAATGAAGCACTCAGGTCAGCATGTCTCCATCAGGAGACCCACCGGTTAAAAGCGCTAGAGCGTCTTTTGACACACAATACATCGAAATGAAAGAAAACATCACACTTCCTCCACACATCTCCTTGGTCTACCTACTGGAAAGCTCAGCACACCAGTTTCTCTCACCTGCTACATTGTTTTCCAGGCTGCACAGAAGGTGAAGACAACCTGAGATTACTTACAGAGACATTAAATGGGCTCAGACGTCCACTCACCTGCCCGCAAGTGCCTGCGAAACCAAAGTGGGTTGGTGCTGGACCCACGGAGGTGTGAGGTGGGGGCTGGACCTGGTGTCCAAGTGGAGCCCCAGAAGATAGACCACCCGGTTGTGAAGACGCCGAGAGTGCCACCGACAGGTTGACAAGCCCTGTCTCCCCCTGGCCCTCCCTTGGTCATTTATACTAATTTCTCCTTGCCAAAGCCTAAATGGCTCTAATGAACAGGACATTAGGTCTTACTGCTGGAACACATATATGTGAGCCACATCTTCTCTCATCCAAGCTCAAACCCTGTGAGAAGCTTCCCTTCAGCCCCAGTTTGGTCCCACGTGAAGCTCAGCCACCCCAGAGCACCCCCTTGGGTCCAACAGGGCTTTCCAGCCATGACAGCCTGGGACAGATTCCCCCAGGGAAAACTTCCTTGCCCCCCCCCCCCCCCCCGACGGCTAGGAAGGGAGTGCTGCAGGGCAGGGATGTGGCTGCAGGGCTTCTGAGTTGATGTATTTTTGGCCCTTTTTAAAGCACAGGACAAAGCCATCAGCAGCTGCCCTTTTTCCACCGTGCTCGGCATTTTGTCCCAGGTAAAGCTTTGCAGTAAGAGGGGCGTTCCCTTATGGCAAAGACCAAGAGAAATCAATATAGAAGAAGCTAAATTTTAAGGCTAATGGAAGAAAACAACCAAGATTTCAGTGCCAATGTACAGTAGGGCTCAAAGCTCGCCGTTTCTCCTTTCTCAGCAAGGGCTGTTAGAGGCTAAAGCCATTTCTGAAGGATGCTATTTCACTTCTATAACATCCTGATGACTTGATGCCTCTTTAAGTGACTTTTCTGCATGGGAGGATCCCGTTGGAGTTATTGAGGAAAACCTGTGGATTGCCCTTGGATTTATCATTGCGCTGCTTTGGCCCTCCAAGAGAAAATCTCCTTAAAACTGGTGCTTTCTCCTGGAGACTCAGCCTTTCCATTGCACTTGACAGCATTTTGGCCTGGGGAAGGGAATTAGTTAATCTTCTCATTTCTCTGGCTGTTTCAGCTAAAATATTTCCACGCCCAGCCAGGACTGCTCCACCTCTGCCAGCCATAGTCTGAGGTTATAAAGATCAATGGTCAGGCTTTGCCAAAAAAGAAGAGAGAATCATGAGAACACATATTTTAACAGTCTTTTCTTTCTTTCTTTCTTCTCTTCTTTCTTTTTTTACTTTAATATTTGCCCTTGCAGGTGGTTTCCCCTTGTATGTATCAAGCTCCTTGCTGCAGCTTGATAACTAAAGCTCCAGCCCCAAGGTACCTAAACAGGCTTTTTTCCATAGAAATCACTTTTGCCTCCTCACAGCTGCCCTCTAAGAAATGATAACTCTCTGGGACGCTGTCGTAATCCCTCATAGCAGCAGGGTATGATTTTCCAGACAGAAAATTAAGCGCTACTAATCCTGAGGAGAAGAAGGAGGAGGAGGAGGAGGAGGAGGAGGAGGAGGAAAGCAGTGGCATACGAAGGGGCAGAGCTCCTGATCTCCAGCACCAGCAGCACATCTCCAGGGTTGGATCTGATGGGGCTGATGCAGAACATGCTGCTTGTCCCTAGGGATGCCCCATTCCAAGCTGCTGCTGGCATCCGTGCGAAGCAGAGCCAACGGACCCGTGCCAGGAGAAAGCCTGGGCACATGAGAGTGGGTTTGCCGTGTCCAAAACCTGCCTGTGTTTCTTCTGCAAGTCCCAAGCACGGTCCGTGCTCGGGCCAAACCGCTTCTGCACAAAGCTCTGCTGCTCCCCGTTAGCTAACAAGCAAAAATACATCCCAAGAAACCGCAGCCTATGCGACCCCACAGAAGAGGAGACCACAGTCCGACAAGGCAGGCGCGGGTGCAGGGGGACCCGGGCGGCACAGCCGGCGGGACCGGTGCTCTCCATCGCCCCAGCCCTACCTGGAGCAGAAAGTCGAAGAGGGCCAGGCGGCTCCACTCGCCGCGCGCGATGCTGGAGCAGGGGCCATCCCTGCCTGCCGGTGTCGGTCTGTGGGGCCGCAGCATCTCCTGGTACTGCAGCCACCCCAGGGCGCAGGAGTTCTGGTCGTTGTTGGCGTCCTCCAGGTGCCGGAGGTCGGGCGCCCACCAGATGATGGGTCGCAGGGAGCCGTCGGTGTAGCTGTAGGGCAGGAGGTGGCTGGTGAAGCGCCGGGCCACGGCGGGCAGGCTGCGGTTCAGACCCAGCACCCTGTCCAGGTGGAAGGCCAGCACCTCGTAGAGGTCCCCGGGACGCTTGATGAGCCCGCAGCGCCCGTCCCAGCAGTCCCCCTCCGGGCTGGCTGGCGAGGCGTCCCCCTCGGCATCCCCCACGGCCCGCAGCCCCACTCGCAGGACTTGCCCGTGGGCCGGGACACGGGTTTTGGAAACCACCTGCCCGCCGGCCAGCAGCCGCATCTTCTGGAGGTCGTCGTCGGAGAGCCACGGGGGAGCATCCCCCAGCACCCCGCGCTGCCGCCTCCTGCCCCGGCCAGGGGGGTGGTCCCGCTGCAGGAGAGTGGGGGGTACGGGGAGCCTTTGGCTGCGGGCTCGTCCCCTGGACAAGGGGGCGGCCACCTCCCGCCGGGGGCCTGGTGGGGAGGATGCTGGCAGCGGGTGGGGGGGGCGGTCCGGTGGCGGGGGCAGGCGGGTGAGGGCCAGCAGGGCCAGGGCCAGCAGCACCCCGAGGGCTGCCGGGGCAGGGGGCTTCAGCCCTGTCCTTCGCCACAGTCGCTGGGCCTGCGGGGAGAGAAAGGGAGAGCGTTACCGGGGGTTCCCGCGCGGTGCTATGGCCAAGGATCCCCCAGAACCCTGTGCATCCCCCCCCCACTTAACGGGGTTTGCTTTGGAGGAGCAGACCCTCTGCTTGTGTGCTCCCTGGGAAAGCTGTTCCCTGAGCGCTCGCTGCCTCCGCGGCACTGTAGCGGGAGAGGTACGGCTGGCGGCATGTTTTGTGCCAGAAATTAGGCACAATGACCTTCAGAAGGCAGTCAGAGCAAGGCGTGACCCGCCACAGGCATTGCCATGTCTGCAGCGCTGATATACAGGATCACCTTACGGGCAATGAATTCTTCATGGTCAAATATTTTGCTTTAAAGATTCAAGAAATGAAAAAAAAAAAAAGAGGCCAAACCAGAGCAAATTCCTGGCTGGCTGCGAATGCTTTCCAGTTCCTAAGAGGTTTTGATCTTCAGACCTTACTCTGGGCACCCTCAGTGGTTCCTATCCCGGTTGCCCACTGAACCCCTAACCCGGCTCCCCACGCCCTCGTTCGCAGGACATCTCAATGCGTGCCGAGGCACGGCCTCTGGAGCTCTGCCCACCGCTGCGTCCGGCAAAAGCAAGGCAGCTCCAAGTGCCAGTCGGGAGCGGTGGCAGCCTGTATTTAAAAAGGATGCAAACTGCTGTATGTGAAACCTAAAACGTTCTGATTCCCAGCACCAAGGAACTGTCTTTAGATGGGTACTACCGAGTTTTGGTGTATATATCTTCATACACACAGCTGTTTTTTTCCCCCCTTCTAGTCACACTTTCTACTCTGAAGAGCCTTATAAAAATTATATAGGCTGGAAAGGCAGTTATGAGCAAATACTGTGCATTGCTAAGCTCGTATCTCCCCTTTGGCCTAAAGCAATCCCAGGCGTGCAGCTCTGCCCTGAGCACAGCAGCCTCCTGTTCGGGGTGAGGCGGAGGGAAGCGATGGGGCAGTGCTGGGAGATCCTCCCCAGCCCGCCCCATCCCCAGGCCACGCTGCACCCGTGCCACGTTCACCCAGGCTCGGGCGGTCTAACACGCTTCGGGGGGGGCTGGAGCAGCAAAAGGCACCTTGGCACCGTTTCTCTGCTTTACAACAGGCATTTCCACGTGGCTTGAACCCACGTTGGAAGTCAAGGCAACGTTCAAGTGGATACATTTTTTTGCAATTATTTATTTTGGAAGCACAAGTATATCCATGGCAGACACAGCGGGACAATATATTGCCAAAGAAGGGATAAGAGATTGTTTATAAGAGGAAAAGCTTGAAAAAAAAAAAGAGCTAAAAAGCTGGCGGGGTGAGAGCCAGCAGCCAGAATGACTTCCAGAAGGCAGCTGGATGAGCAGAAGTGTTTCCAGCCACGGAGCTTTTAGGACCCCAGGCTCCCACTGGCTGCAGGGACCCACCACTAGCACAGCTCCAGCCCCAAGAGGAGCTGCCCCAGGTGACCCCAGCCCATGAGCCCTTTCATAAGCTGATCCAGCACTATCCTAAAATCCATCAGGTCTCATACCCTCACCGCAGGGAGGCTGCTTCAGATGGCCCCAGGGTGAGGAGCTATACCCGTCCCAAAGACACACTACATCAGCCGAGGTGGATAAGATGAGCCACAAAGCCACCAACTCGCTGGCAGCAACCGTGGGGGTTTTCCTACGAGGTCTCCCTCTAAAGGACTAAGTAGATTTAATGCAGCTTATAAGAGCTAGTGATGATGCATTTGGAGTGATTCAGCTTTATAGCTTTCATTTAATTATTTTGCTCCCAGCAATGCAATGTAGTGCACCAAAATATATCCTCTGGACCAAATTCTTTGCTCACACATGGCTTACACTGGTCTCTGCCAGGAGCTGGGGCTGTCCGGTGTGTGGCTTTCGGACCTGCCAGGGGACCCACTGTTTTAGCTCTGCCTTAAAGCCCCAGAGTGAAAAGGAGCTAGTCCGGGGTGAGACTGTTCAGAGAGTGATGTCCTGTCCTAGATCACGGGCAGGGTTACTCAAGGCTTGGTAGTAACTGTCCCAGGCATCATACTACATGGCTAAATTATTGTCTTAGCCCCCTTTCTGGGCAGGCAATGAGCATGAATACCCCTGGGTAGCCCCAACGGGAAGCAGGACTTCTGTCAAGTGGCTGGTTGCAATGCCTCCCCAGCTCTCTCCCACTTGGATGGGATAATGATTTGCTGTGGAACCATAGCCAACGCCAACTAACACAGGTGGCACTCGAGCTTAGCTACCCAAAACCTTCAGGCCCTGGTTTTCAAGCAACACCTGCAGAGTGCAGACACACCCTTATTCCCAAGCACCAAAACCCAGGTCTGGCATCCCGAGCAAGAATTTAGGGGAGGTGCAATGTCTAAATCATAGTTTAACCATAGCAAAATAACGCTGTGGCATAAAAAGGCCAGATCCTGATATCCTGATATCCATACTCCTTTCAAGTCATCACTGTAAGTGCTTCACAATCTGTCCGTCCAGCCTTAAAGTACACTGAATTAACTGCAATGACATCTATGTAGTTAATCCTGATGGACAGGATTAACTGTAAATCTCAGTACTCCCATCTGCCCCCAGCTGAGTTCCCTTCCCAATCTGTGCTTCCTTGGGCAACTTTTCCCAGTGCCTCCCCCATCCTTCTGGAGAGACACATGGCCCACCCCACTCTTGCCAAAACCCCTCATAACCCTCTTCTGCCGATAATAACCCATTGGTCTCTTACACCATTCCTGGGCATGCAAAGAGCCTGGCTGCCAAAAATCCAAATATCCGGGGGGCGGGGAGGTGTGTATGCGGGAGCCATTTGGAGAACCTTGGAAATACTGCAGGAAAAATCCTTTTTAATCCACAGCTGGGGAGCTGTGGATGCCAAATGGATGGCAATGATTGCTGGGTTTTTAATGTCAAGTCAGTTTACAGTCCAAGTGGCTAAGGAATCATTATTGTCCAAACCCACTTTGTCTTCTCTGTCAGCGAGCTCGGGTTTGGGCACCGCAAGCTAGAGTTTCGTTTCTTTCCCACCCCGAGCTTGAAATCCTGTGCTGTGAAGCTGGGTGAGGGCCACTGCAGGCTGCCTTCCCCAGTACCATTCAGGGTTTCCCTGCCACATCAACAATGAAAAAAAAAAGTGCAAGTACAGTCTCTGTGTTATTTCTGGCAGTCGATATTGCAAATTTAATAATAATCTAGATGATAGAACACTGCAGAAATAATACTGTATTTACAAGCCCAGGGTAAATACTTTTCCAAAAAGACTTTCTCTGAGCCCATGCTGTAAAAAAATGCTGTAGTTTAAGCTATGGCTTTGATTCAGCCTGAAATGCAAACCATACGTAGACCTCTGCTTTGCCAGTCTGACATACTGACAGTACAGCACATCTTTGCTAGAAATTAGGTCCATTTCCCAGCGGGCAAGCTACAGGCAAAACCCATAAAAAGGCTTAAGAGAGGTACTGCTTGTTCCAGGATGCCAATAGGTAAATAATATATATCCTCAATCATCAGAGGGACATACAGCACAGCCTGGGCTCCCAAAGGCATGGTGGAGAGCCTGTGCAGCCTGGCCACTTGGGGATAAAACTTTCTAAGTGTGGTTGGGAGGGTTTTATCTTTGACATTGTATTCCCGGGACACTTGAACCTTGGCAGAATTTGAAGCAGAGAAGCCTGTTTTCAATTTCTTTTCAAAGCGCATCAAATTGGCTTTGTCAAGCTTGAAAGAAAAGAAAAACAAACCCCAAACTTCATTACCCAAGAATGTAAGAAACAGCCTTAAAACTAGAAAGATGCCATGGAAATACGTGGCCTTTAAAAGCGGGATTGATCCCTGCTTTCCTCTGGCATCCCCGAGAGTGCCCCTGCCCCTGCAGCGGCACTGCCAGACCCCTCCAGCAGTAAATCCCACCATCCCAAAGAGGTGCCCAAGGGACCCAGGATGGCTCGGCCATGGCCATGTCCCTCTTGGCCACCTGCCTGCTCTAGGCTCCTGAGCTCAGAGGACTTTGCCAAAGGCCAGAAGTGAGCAGGTTAAAAGCAGGTATGTGCATTTATCTGGATGCACACCATGTGGGCTATATTTTGCAGAGGGTGGGTGCGACACACAGAGCGGTACTTACCCTCCCAGCACTGTGCTTGCTGCCCGCCTGATGAACCACAAAACTGCCTGGGCAGTAGGAGATGCAGCCTGCTGTGACCACTTTTAACAAAGACTGCTTAAAAAGCAACTGGGAAACCTCCTCTGGCTGGCCCCCACCCCCAGGAACGTCTCCAGAGCCTTGACCCCGACACATGGTGCTTGGGGTAGCTCCCAGTGCATCGGGGAGAGATGCTGAGAGCAGGTACATCAACCAGATCTGGGAGGGCAACAGCCTCTTCCTTTTGGCATTGTCCAGGAGTTTTTTGGCTTGTTAAGGGCATGGCATGTGGGCTAAGCTTGCTGCTGGGGACCCATAACCATGCCGAGGATGTGGAAGGAGACGAAATCCCTCCACCCCGAGAGTGACTCTGGGCAAGCCTGAGCAAAAGGAAATCCTGGGCAGCGTCTGTCACCCATCATTCAGGTGCTTAAGTACCTTCCTATATCATCCTGTTCGGGGAAGACAGACGGCTCTCAGAGTGGGAATTTACTAAAGACAGCTATTAAGTGTGGACTGCCAGCCTTGAAGGCAGCCCTGGCTCAGAGCAGCTGCCCGGGGAGGCAGGTCCACTGTGCTCCCCCCACACACGGCTACAGCACCAGGTCCCACCACCACCCGCCTGCACCTGTGCTGCCACGGGGCACGAAGAAAGGACGTTCCTTCATGCAGCCTCATGATCCATCAAAGTGGCCGTAATTCCTAGCAGACCTGCACCGGCTTTGTGTTTGGGGTTGTTTCTGCCAGGGTTGCAGGTTTTTTCCACCAAAATGCCTTTGAAGGTGGGAGGACCACAACCCCACTGCATTTTGGCACCCTGTGGGCACCCTGAAGGCCACCCTGCTCGGTGCCAGGGCAGGGATGCGGCAGGCAGGCATTGCCTGCCTGCTCAAGGTGCCCCTGCAGACCTGCTTCCATGCACTGCTCCTCACAAGTGGCTTGGGAAGCTCAAGCCAGGCGCTGCGGAGGTGGGAAGGGGGACTGTGCTCCCACAAACCGTATGCAAGGGAGTCACAGCAAATGCTGGGTTGGCTGAAGCCCGGGAGATGGAAACGTGATACATCGCCGCATGGTGCTGGGGCCTTCCCTGCAGAGTCAACGAAGTCCTCATAGCTGGCACACAAACCTTCTCACCAGTGTGTCCAAAACCAAACCAGAAAATGACCAAGTTAAATTGCCCGGGACAAAACTTTAAACATGGTGTATTTTGCTAAATCTTGGACAGTCTGCAAAGCTTCTGCCTCAAGGGGATAATTTATAGTCCAACTGCGAGACAAGCGTGCTTTGCACTAGCATAGGACAATTCTCCAGCAGCAGCATAAAGGGATGAAAAGGTGTTAATACTGTCCACTCTGAGCACTGACTTTAAAGGGATGGTGCCAACATGCTTCCTTTAACTTCTAAAATAATGTTGCCTTCATAGTTCTTCCCAGTTATTGCTACAGCCTTGGGACAGCAAACTATAAAAAGCTTGAAACCCTCAAGCTCCACATCCTCTCTCTAGTAATAACCTGGTGTGTCTTTGACTCCAGGCCCTGCATCAGCCCCTGGAGTTTTTGCTTCTCAGGAACAAGACATCCCATTTCTTGCTCAATCCCCCCCACCCAGACCCACTGTTTCTGGTTTTGGGAGGCCTCTCATGCTGGAAGTGCTTCTCTGCCCTAGCTCTTCTCACACACCCTGTCATCCAAAAGACTGTTTGAACAAAATCTTCAGTCAGTGCTGGAAACTGCTCTGTGTAACGAGAAAAATCCCAGCACTTAACCAGTATGTAACAGTGCCATTCCCATTGCACTGGCTGGTCCCAGTTGAGTTACAGACCAAACAAGTACAGATGAAACACGGGCTCGTAAAACCCCTGGGAGCAGCCTGCAAGTGCAGTTCAGCATCTTTACGGACGTCCTGGGACAGGAGACGGAGGACACCATGCAGCAGATGGATGGCCATCACCTGGGTGGAGGACACCGCACTACAGGGTGCAGCTGATGCAGTCAAGGGCAGGGCTACCACCTGGGGGGATCCGGAGAGGACACACGTCGCGTCCTGCGCCTGGGATGGACTAAAGCCCTGCAGGGTACCGGCGGGGACTTGCTCGTCCTGTGACGACACTGTCCTTACCCCTAAATTGTGTGGTTTCCACTGAGAAAAAGGAAAGATTCATAGCTCTCCTCACTCCCGCTGTGTAAATCTTTTGGTTTGCAGGAAGTTAATATTCAGCTCTGTGAGGGATGGACAGGGCGCTTTTCATCCCGACGCTATGTACAGCACAGCTCAAGACCCCTCCAGTTTAATCCCAGAAGTCAACACAAAGCACCACAAAAATAAACAGTCTCCAGGATGCCATACTTCTTTTGCTTAAAGTAAGCAAACTAAAACCTTTCAGATGCCTCATCCTTCTCCTGCTTAAGTTCAGAGTCAGGGCTTTTACTGCAGACTCTTGCACTTAGCTGGATCTTCTATTTCTTGGAGACACATCTCCTAAGAGATTGCTGGTTGCCTTTCAGGACATGTCACCGAGACACACAGGTCTGCTGTCATTTACATGTGCAAATATCTCCACTACTTTTCACCACTGAAAGCCTTAAGTTAAGTGATACCAACCTGCACCCAAACCATTCAGGTCACTGCAGACCCGGAACAGCACCTCAAATTCACAGGAGACAGCGAGGATCTGAGCAGCCCTGAATGCACAACTGTCCTGCTAGCATCACGGGACAAGGGAGGTCCGCCTCATCTTCCCTCCTCTCTGTCTGCTCGTTCCTCTAACCCTCACACCTACATGAGAGCAGCACAACCTAGAAATCCTGGCAGGGACGTCAAGGAGGGAGAGCAGTGGTTTTGGGCAGCCGTTGCTCCCTCGCTCCCCCCGCTCCTGTGCAGGAGGATCTGGCCAGGTTTCCCTCTTCCCCCTCCCCTCGTCCCAGTTTCCCGGCCAGCCTGCTGCACTCAGCGCCAGAGGTTTTCAGAGCGGCTTTCCCATCTGCCTGCTGAAACAGCAAGAAGGGGCCCCCTTCCCTGGAGAAACAGATGTGGCTCGCCTTTGTGCAACATCTGTGCCTTGTGCCCCCGTTCATTTTGAACAGGCTTGCCTTTGTTTGTGAGGGGTTGTGCTGGGGATGCTTTGGAGGAGGGCAGCAGCCTCTGGCCCTCGGGCTGGACTCCTTCCCTTCGAGTCCCACACGCAAACTGCCTCAAAACGCCTGGGTTTCTTCTGGTGAAAAGCAATATGCTTTTTTCCCCGCGGCATTCAGGAATTGACAGTCCTTCTCCTCAGCGCTTCAGTTCCAGCTGCAGCCAGCGGCTCACACTGACGATGCCTGTGGGATTCCCAAACCCGGGGAAGTAAGAGTCGGACCTGGGAGCCACCACAGATTCCTTTCCTCACAACCCCCCTCAAGCCAGTAGCTTCTCTCGCTGTACCTCTGGGCCACTCACCAGCTTTGCCTTGGCATCCCTAGCGGGGCTGCACTGCTTTGGCTCCTCTATGCTTAACAGCAGCAAAGAGCAGAAGCGCTAGAAAGCCACATCTTTTTTGCAACATGTTCTGGGCTGCATTTAATATGGGGAGGAATACACTAAAATAAAATCAAATTTTATTTCCTTCTCACTCTTGATGTATTTACCAATCCTGCTGATGAGTGCCTGAAAAGCTACTAAAACTCTCTTACAGATTTTGGCACTCAGTCCCATTTTATTTATTTTACTGGGGTCATGTTTTTTTCTATATTTTGGGGAGGGGAGGATTTTGATCTACTTATTTTCAGTTTTCATTTCTAACCGGTGGACCAGCACCAGGGAACAGGAGTGCTTGCTCAGTGCCTGGCAGGGGCTTGCAAAACCCACTTCGGGGTGCTGGCGAGGGGCAGCGCCGGATTCCCTCGTCGGCTTTTCAGCAGACGTTGCCCAAGCCTGCCGGTTGAGTTTCCCCGAGCTGGCTGTCAGGTTTTTTCTGTTCCTGGAGAGCAGGAAAGCGCATTCGTGGGATTCCAAAGGGGAGGGAGGAGGAGGACAGCAGGGCCTTTCAGCCCTGCGGGCTTTCTTCAAAACAGAATTGTTCAAAAAAGCCCTGGCCTCAGTTACAGAAAGGTAACCCCGTTTTCCTCCGTTTAAGCCATTACTTCTTAAAGAGAAAAAAAGGGGAAAAAAGCTGCTTGCTGCTTGGCTCTGAGTGCCACCTGTGTCCCGCAGACCCCGTCCTGGGCAAAGCCTGCCGGCAGCCACCCTCCAGCCCACTTTTCCTTCTCCCAATGAACCCCACGGGGTGAGCGAGCGGAGCAAATACGGTACAACCACCACTGCGGCCCAGCTCCCAAAAAAGGGGGCTCTTCCTTCAGGGCAAGGCAAATAGCTGCAGGCAGGCTGGAGTTATTGAGCATTTGAAACAGACGGCGTAATCATGGCATTTGGCATCTTTGCCAGAGGATTAATAAAGTTTAATCAGTCCCTCTTATTTAGACTGCCTCATACTAGGCAAACAACAGAGCAGTTGGAACTTACTCACTGGCAGATTTTGAAACCAGAATAAAGAAGATGTTTCTGTAATGCAGTCATCCCCCAGCACTCACTGCTCCGGCAGGTCGGGCACACACAGCGGCCGGATCCGACAAGCAGCCAGCTGCAAGCACGCACTCCGTACTAATGGTGAAGCTCACAGCTGGGATCTCTCTGCCTTTCTGTATGTGGTCACTGAATTTATTCCTTATGACCATCACTGCCCTGCCTACAGGTGCCCAGAGCAAACCCAGATTATGGGTGAAATCAAAGCAATCAATACGGGAGCTCACCAAAGGGAAAGGACTGCAGAAGCAGACCTTCCCTTGCTAAGGCAAAATGAAAATCCTGGCAAAAACTGAATACCCCGCACTCAGAGGGGAGACCACACCAGGTACCTGGCACAAGCTATATACTCTTGAAAGGCTTCACAGTGAAGACTCGTACAGGAAAGCGTTACTGTAGATGAAAGGCTCGTGCGGGGAGAGCTGTCTTGCTTTTTTCTTTGGCAGGGAGGAGTAATCTCCAACCCCAAAATGGGTGACACAAGCCTCAGTCTTGTCTACTTTTCCTGCTGCTGAAGTTCATTAATTAAGAAACTCAAAACAGCCTATGCAAACCGTAGGATGGAAAGTATAAAGCACACCATCAGTGTCCCCCATACACACACACACACACACACACACTCTGGTGAAGGCTGGCACGGCCTCATTGCTCCCAGAGATGCTCTGAGTCATCACCATACTCTCGAGGACAGAAAAACATTTCAGTGACACAAGTGACACCAAAGCACCAGTTTTTGGCAGCAGCACCAGGCACCTCCTTGGCTCATCCACCACACACATTTGCAAACCCTGCCTAACGCGAGCTTTGCAAGGGCTGAGGTGGAGGAGCAGAGATGGAGCCCCCTGCCCCGGTGCAATCCCCACTGCGTGATGCCCCGGCTGTCCCCCGGTGGGACGGTGGTGACGGCGAGTGGTGGGGGCCCCGTCCCAGCTCAGCTGACTCGTGCCTGCTTGGATGGGTCTGGAAACCAGTTGCCAAGGGATGTCTCAGACTTGAGTGCTAAAACTAGATGACATGAAAAACCGCCCTGAGGTTTGGAACGTGCCGCAGATGCAGGGGAATCTGCTAATACCGGGGAAACATGCTGTTTCGGGGGGGGGGGGGGGGGGGGGGGGGCGCATTTTCACTTGCCAAACTGGCTGGTTTTGTGACTTGTTGATGAAAGCACTGTGCTTTCTGAGGGCCAAACAGAAAGCATGGAGGGGCTTTTCGTGCTCTGCACCTTGCTGCCTTTGCCTATTTGCTCGTCACCTGCCTGAAGCGATGTGACCCAGGCTCTTAAAAAAGGTGGATTTTGCCTCCCTGGCCAACAGCAGTGCATTTAGCTACAGCAGCCACAGGCACTGCCTATACAGGCATCCTTACAATCCGCTTTGTCCACCATTAAGGACAGACACATTTTGGAGCAGGTCCGTGCCTTGCTTGCCTCACCATGCCCTTACCCTCTGAGGGGTCCCGCTGGACTTGCACCCAGGACGGAGACAGCTGGGACACGGCCTTGTACCTCGTCCCATGGGGTTGGCGTCCCTGAGCAGACCCAGCATCACTTCCCGCCACCAGCTCAGCAAGGAAACCCCTAAATCCTACCATGTCTTGCAGCACCGGCTGATGCGCTCCTCGTCGTGTGCTTCACCGCCTGTGGCACACGGTCACCTCCTGAGCTGGGCACCGGCCACCTGCACCGCTTTCATGCAACACCAGGAACCCACACAAAATACAAAATTAAAAAAAAAAAAAAAAAAAAAAAAAAAAGCAATGATTAAAAAAAAAAAAGTCCTCCAACAACTAATCAGCCTGCCTCCTCTCCACCACAGCCGTAGGCTGTCACCCAGGGGTGCCCCTCCAGACTCTCCGCAATCCCTGCTGCCCGACTCCGCATTGCCGGGGGCTGCCGGGTCCCTGCCACAACACACCGGTGGGTGCCTCCGGTTCCCCCCGCCCCCGGCAGGAGGACACCCTTCAAACTCCAGCTGCGAGTTTTCAAACTCTGCCTCATCCCAGACCCACCTCCCTGTGGGGAGGGGAGTGGAGAGGCTGGGAAGGGGGGAACAGGCATTTGAAGAGTCTCTTTTTCACAATAAAAGCCCTTCTTGCTGCTTTTTTCTTTCTTTTTTTTTTTTTTTTTTTAATACCGAGGACCGATTTGAGCCAGGAGGCACAGGTAAAGGAGGCTGAGGACACGTGCTCCTCCCAAGCGCCCAGTGACCCCAGTGCCAGACAAGCAGAGGGACAGGCAGAGCCCCAGGGACCACGTTGGCCCCAGAGCCGGGAAGGCGAACTACAGATCTGCTCACAGGCACCCAAGAAAATGCCCTGTGCAGGTTTTTATTAACTTTGCTTTGCCCTTCAGTAACAGCCCAGCAAAGAGCTGTACCACATCAGTGCCTGGAGCAGATGCAGCCCTGGGAGAAGTTTTCTTACCCGCTTAAAAGGCATTAACGCATTAAAACCATTTTTAGGGTGTTCAGGTGCCTGCTTTTCCAGGGCACACAGTACCCACAGGCAGCCAGGAGAGGGGTGACCTGGGGAAGGAGACCCTCGCACCCACCAGCACCGTGTGGCAGGTCTGCAGCACAGCGAGCCCCGCAGCGCCCAGCCAACGCAGCTCCCCCTCAGCAGGCGGGTGTAGGGTGCATCCTAAACGCCATTTCCTCAGGCCTCTGGGAGAAGAGGAGGTGGAGGCATCGCTTTGGAAAGCAGCACATTTCGCCAGCCCTCCATGGCCAAGCAGGGCATACAGGCAGCTGTCGGTCTGCAAAGCGGGTTTTTTCCTTCATATAACTTCCCCCTTCCAGCCCCGGGCTATGGCCAAGCAAAATCCACCAGTCCCCCACTGTGCCAGGAGATGCCGTCACTTGCCCCAGCCCTGTCCCAGCTCCAGCCCCCGACAGCCCGGCTTGGGGACAGGAGGAAACGCTACATCTCAGGCGTGGGGGTTTCCAGCCCTCCAACCTGGGCAACTACCTCAGCCAGGAAACTGTAAAGCAAACAGGGCTGATCAGCATTATTCTTTAATGATATTTGCATTTTTTAAAGTCCCACAAAGGTGCAGTACAAACTATTGTGAAGGACACTGAAGACACGATAGTCTAAAAAGACAAGAGGAGGCGGCTTAGGGAAAGTTGGCCAAGCGACTTGACCAAGGTAGCACGGGAGGGCAGCGGCAGAGCCCGGGAGGAGGCTCCTGTGTCCCCGAGCCCAGCTCTAGCTCACCGACCATCTAGCTCACCGACCATGCACGGTCCTACAGTGACGTTTCATGTGATCAGCATAAGCAACGACTGCAACACGACGCTCTGCCCAGCACAGGTTTCTGCTAGTCCCAGCACCTCAGCTCCTTCACACCCCCTTGGTTCATCGAGAGCATTTTATTTTTAATATGGTACGTCTCCCAACACCTTTCATTGCTACTCGAATCTATAGCTAGGAATAGAAGTGGATTGAAGGTTACACACAAAAGCAGTGAGTGTGATTTTGGCTTCAGCACACCCCCCTCTATGACACCCTTGGGTGGGAGAAAGGGGTATGGAAACTAAGTCCTGGGCCCCCCCACTGCTGCCGCTGAGCTCACTGACCCCCCGGCTGTCCTGGCCACTGCAGCGTTGGACATGTTAGAACATTTTTCTTTAGGTCAGTCCCCTGGGGCAGCTAATAACCTAATATTTCTAATATAATTAGCATCATTAGGTAATTAGCAATAACCTAGTATCAGCCTCAGCACAAAGATGGACCGGCAGGCAGCAGCCGAGTGCCGGAGGAGGGATCTGCAGGGCTCCCGAGGCTGAACCCTGCACATCACGACTCACCGGTGGCACTTCATTTCGGAAGCATTTGCTTTCATCTCCCTTTCGTAATTTTGAAATTATTCAATTTATATGCAATTTTCTGTCAAAATGATTCTTGTCGGTGCAGTGGCATTGCGAGCCTTGACTGACAGGCCAAGTGCTCCAGCTGGTCTCTCTGGATTGCCTCTCCGTACAAATAACCATTTAAAATGCATGCCTGACGTTTGAGGAATTTGCCATCAGAAACAGACATGGATGGCTGCTGTGGGAGGCAGACTTAAGGGATCAGTGGCCAAACCAGTATGTTAAATCCACTGAGCCTCAAAACAAATGCTCCAATCTCATCATTTTTGAAATTTTGATTTGATTTCTGCTCCCCTCCTTCCCCTCCAGAAGTTTTTTAATGATGTTCACAGTGCAAAAATCAGATTAAAAATGCAGCGAGACCTGAGAACCAAGTGTGCTATGGACCCATTTGCTGAGGAGGCCCAGGATGTCCCCCCCAAATCCACAGGGCCATTCCTATGTTGTACCTCAGCTGGGTAGTCCTGAGCCCGTCAGCGCAGCCCCGGCCCCCATCGGTAGCATCCCTTCTACTTCATTCTGGAAAATCAGTAATTACCTGAATAGTGGAAACTGCTTTTCTTCTCTCTCTTTTTTTCTTTTCTAGCCCCTAACCACCCTTGCCTACGTTCCCACAGCCATGCTTACAGCTCAAAACAGAGCGCAATCGCTCATTCACACGCAGATTTCCCTGAGGTTTCCCTGATTTTAGCTGAGGCCAGTCCTTCGCTCAGACTGATGCCACCTCTGCAGGACGAGGGATGGTCCCTGCTCCAAGAAACTCCCATATGGTGTAGGCAGCAAAAGGATACAGAGCAGAGCAGGAAGGTGGGACTGCACCCAGCTTACAGGCAAAATACAGGCCTCCGAAACAGTCAGGTCTCATATTAGGGTCTCAGGTCATATGACCCACGATTTCTAATATCAAAGACCTCCTGAGCCTGCTTCCTCTTGCCTTGCACATAGGCAAGAGGAAAAGCTGTTTAGTCCCGGTTGCAAGGCACAGAGCAGCAGCAAGAGGGGCTCCCTTGAGGCTCACGCTAGACCGTACAGACATTTTCTCAATTTGCTGGTATCACCGGGCAGATCCAGCTTAGCCATGAGCAAGTACTTTGAAGTAGAAGAGCGGAGACCTTTCCCTGAGGGAAAATTAGTAGCGGGGCAGAGCCCAAGGAAACCGATGGAGAGCAAATAAGGCCATGGGCTCTGATATACCTGCAGCAGCACAGGGACCTCTGTGCTTCCCAAAATGTCACCACTATAGACATTAGCAAAAGCTTCTGCTATAATCCTGCCTCCGTTTCACAGATTGACTCACCTTTCCCCTTGCATGTCCTCACAGAGAAATACCTGTTGCAAAAGGATGGAAATAGGTTGACTCATTACTTTTTTTTCCCCAGAAATATTTTTTTCTTTCCCTTTCTGTCCCAGTGGACCTGCATTCTTTCTCCCTTGGCAGCTAAAGACAGGCAGCGGAGAGGGGACAGATTTCAAGAGCTGACAAGGAACAGAAAGCTATTCCACCTCTGAGAAAGTAAAGTTGAAGGGTTTTTTTCTCCCTTTTAGAAAAGTGTGAGGCTTTAATGGGTTTGAGGGACTACAGATATGACTTTCCACATATGCCAAGATAATTATAAGCTTGAATGGATTTCTGAGACCAAACCCTACCCAGAGAAATCACTGCCTATCCACCACTGATTACAAACAAACTGCTCAGAAAGCCTTCACATTTCTCTTCTTTTCCCCACTATCTCTTATATCTGTTGGTAATGGGCCTCAATGCTTTACTAAGGAATAGGCTATAGAGGAGACCCTGATACTTCAGCCTTCCTTTGCAGCAGCTGTGAAAAAGATGGGAAATTAAGGCTATAAGGATCAAGCCGAATGGGGAGAGAGCTGGGCTCCCACTCAGCACTGTGGCTCTGAGTCTGGTGCTGGGACCCAGAAGATATTGAGAAGCAGATGAGCTGCAAAATTGAGTTTTGCATCTGGTTTCAGAGCATGATGAATTCCCATGCCCTGCTTCCCCAGCCACTGTCCCTAAAGAGGGACAAGCCCCAAGTCCCTAAGGTAGACAAAATGCTGGATGTGGGTGATTTCGTTCAATGCGTTGTGTGTGGGAACAGACTTTTCTCTCCCAGGTTTTCTTCATTGTTCACATGGAAATAAGCCCACCCAGGTCACTTACGGAACACACTGAATTTTCATAAATATGCTGAAGAAGTTGCACACCCCCAATCCAATAATTAGAGTAAATTAATGCTGCCAGGATGCTTTTGTCTCCATTTGTCTGACTCAAGACAAAAAGCTGGGGGGTCACAGCCCAAAGGGAGAGAAATTCTTTATAAGCAGTGTTTAAGATGCCAGAGAAAACAGTAACATCTGCAGAGGAACCATACGTTCCCTGAGAGCGCGGGCTTTATGCCTCCCACAAATACCTATTGTATCCTCCTTGCTATGATGACTCAAATGTGAATATATGGAGGAAGGGACAAAGAGTTATTAAGTCCTTCAGAGGGGATTACTCATTCCTCCAGTTTACATTTTAGATAAGCGCTGGAAACTCTGGATCGCTTGTCAGACTGGAACATTGTTTTTGCAGGACATGAACTGTGATGATTCAAATGAGTTAGGGTTTTCTTTTAATTTTTTAATTTCTCAGGGCTATTTTTAAGGCTCTCCCATCTTCAGCCAGAAATAGTTCTTACCACCCATGTCCTGTGTCCAAGAGATTTACTGGGTTATTAGACAAGCAACCATTTCCTAGCCTGCTCCCCCAAGAAAAGGCAGCTTTTATGATCGCTCCACACCACAGAGGGTCTGTCGGCCTCCCTCCTCCACCAGCTTTTGGAAATAACTGAACTTCAGTCTTGTGTGAGAGCAGACAGTCGCTGAGAGCCCACCCATGTCGTGACAACCCAAGCCCACAGGAGAGGGCGAACCCCCCTGAGGCGGCACAGCCTGGGTGCCCCATAGGACACCCGTCCCCCTGGGTTCCCTCACTCCCAGCAGCTGCTATAGCGGCTTGAACTTCAACACTGAGTTTCTACCTGTATCTCATCCTAGACACCTCTGTCCTTTTCAGAGTCCGTCCTTCCTGAGGCAGAGACCCCCAATGTCTCAATAAAAGTCCAATTTTTTCTTCCACTCTTTCTCCCTTCTAGATACAAACCCCAGCACTGGGATGGATCAGAAACACCCTTTTCTTGGACCATGACCATGTAAATCAAGGGATTCAGATCTCTCTTTATTACTTACTATTCCCCTAATCCTGCACCATCTGCAAACTTTGCAAGCAAATAAATGCGTGTGTGTGTCTGTGTATCCTTAACTTGATCATTGGTTAAAAATACTGGATGTTGGATGAAGAACAATCCCACCCCCCAGCATAAAAAAGCTTTAGCACCGATGTCTCATTTTGAGATCTGTTGTTGAGACAGTTTCTCATCTAATGTGTAAAGCAGTCCCTCTAAATGATACACTTCTCAAAATCAAAATGGCATATGGTGCTGCCCCCGTTGCCTTGGAGACACCCAAATGTGCCCTGCCAGCACAGATGCCGTGGTCTCCTCAGGAGGGTAACGGGTTTGTCCAACCATGAAGCCATGTTAGCTGGTGATCGTTACACTCTTTGCTCCTTCTTGACAAAGACTTTGTTTAACCATCCAGCCATGCTACCACATTCATAGAATGTGGCTAGGAAAAGCCACAGGCAAGCCTGGGAAAACTCCACTGGGAACTGTGCATAGCATCACAGAAAAAAAATCCTCAACATATGCAAAATTACTGCTCAGATTATTTGGGCTTAGAGGGGCTAAGAACTAGTGTTGGTGGTTCAGGGAGCTAGCTGGGTCCCTCCCTTGGCCTCTTGAGCGGGAGCTGTCTGAGCTCGTCTTACTCGGGAGGTGCTTTGGGAGAGGCGAAGGGCCGCAGTGGGGCTCTGCAGCCAGCTTAGACAGCCCAGCTCCTCCCTGCCTGCTCTCGCACCTCGCAGGCAGGGCCAGGGTGAACACGGGTTTTCCTGCACCATCCACAGCTCTGTGTGTGGCTTAAAACAACTGCGGTCAGGCAACTTTTCGGGAGGCTGAAAGGGAGCGCGGATGGTGCCAGGCGGGAGCGCAGAGCGTTACTGCCCGTGACTCACATAGCGCGCGGCTGGTGTGGTTTGCATGGGTGCTGTGTGCCCTGGATCCCCGCAGAGCGTTACTGCGGCTCTCTCCAAGACCTTTCCAGAGACAGAAAACTCGCTTCCTACCTCTGCATGGGAACAGGCCAGTCGCTGCAGACAGAGCCTGCTCTCCCAGATTCACTGTGGATGCACTGGTGTCCCGAGCCTCGGGGGCATCGAGCTTGAATATGACTTCATTTCCCTCAGAGCATCTCAGCAAACCTTCAGCTTTAATCTGTGGGACTAGACAGAAACAAGGAAAAAATGAACACAAGCTGATGCACAGAACATTTTCCCCCCAAAAAAAGAGAGAAAACAAGACAGAAGCAATCTGTTTCGTTTCCTGAAAGGAGTTATTGGCATATGCTTGAGTTGGGTCCACAAAGACACTGTATTGCCTGTTTATATACCTTTGCATTAGGGAAAGTCCTCTGTCACCATGACAGTAGGATGGGAGAAAACATATGTATTAACATATATATTAATCAGGCAGTATTTAATCTGAAAGCTTTGAATTGTGGCTGCTGAAAATAGGGCCTGACCAACATGGGGGCTCATGAATCTTTCCTGACAGCCCTGCAGTGACAGAAGCAAGAAGTGGAGCCTCCTGGTTATAAATTGGTAATGAATAAATTTAGATTGACAATTAGAAAGTTTCTAATAATCAGAGGAATTAAGTTCTGGGAACCTCTATCACACCCCTGTGGAACAGTGGAGGAGAGGAGGGAGAATCTTGAAGGCTTGGAGCATTTGTCCTGTCCATGCCCCTAGGGATTGCTTTGTATCATCTCCTCATGATACAAAGCAATAGCCCTGGAGCCAAGCTCCTCACAGGCTTTGAGTAGAATGCTCAGAAAGAAAGGTCAGATTGTCAGGGGCTACCTTGCTCCAAGCTGCAGGTACCCTTCCAAGGACCATAAGAACACCAGATTTCCTGCCTGAGCAGCGACCCAGGGCTGTTGGCAGTGCCTGTGACCCTGGGCACTCTCATCCTGTGGCATGGCATCGGGACTTTCTTCTGCCCACAATCTCAAATTTGCTATAGGATGCTAGAAAGCATTTTGCACCATGCAGCATGTAGATGCTTTTAAGTCTCCTACTGGAATAATTGTCCTATGACACAATTGCCTACGCTGACATTTAATTGCGACTCTGGTGGTCCTTCAAATACCGAGTCATGGCATTCTGAATGAGGACTCATCGTAACTCACCTCCTTTCCATGGACTCCTCTGTGAAATAAGTTTCTCCCCTTCACCTCCAAGCTTGCAGCTGATAAGGATGTCACACAGTGTCATGGGGCTGAATAGTAGCTCCTGTCTTAAGCACTGGGTAGTCCTCATAGTAGGAGACTGGTTTAAAACACTAAACAGAGCAGTTTTCTACACAGCAGCAGTGAAGGGAGGTAGTGTAAGCAGACTCAAAAGATTAAACAAGTTCACGGACAGTAGATCTAAAAGAGATACCAAGAGGAATAGGCAGGGGTGTATCCTCTAGCACCCCTAATCCTGCTGTTATAGATGCTGGGGAATGGCAAGAGGAGGGACTAAACTCGCATCCTGTCCCTACACAGCATCTCCCATCAGCAGTGTCAGAGACCCAGGCTGGGGTTAGACGGACCATTGGTCTGACCCAGCAGAGCACGGCTTATGCTCCCAATGGGGCTGCCGGCAAAGCCTAGTGCGGTTCAGTGCCAGTGAGAAAGGTTAGTGCAGCCACAACCAAGCGGTCATTCCTACCTATCAACCAATTCATGCATGCCTTTGCCTTCTGAAGAGCAACCCGAAACCGCCCGGTGAGCAGGGAGGACCAGGAGAGCGAAGGGAGCGCCAGGACCACACCGCTGTGCCATGGCAGGGACCGTGCCCCACTTCTTGTGAAGCTACAGGTTGGAGAAGCACATCAACCCTCACATCTCCTGGTTTCTATCCCTTGTGCCCTGACAGCTGCCTCCCACTCAAGCAGAACTGTGGCACTGCTAGCAAAGGCCAGGCATATATCCACTGCATGAACACCTTTCCTCCCAAGGTCACGTTCAGGTGGCTGGGAGTTGAGGAAGCCTGCTCACATCTGGGATGAGGACCTGCATGTGTCGCCAACAGGAGCAGCTTGCCAGCCTCCCCCTGGACCTTGCAAAATGCTTCAAGCAACCAGAGCAAAAACAATGCCACTTACAGCTAGTCAGACTCAATTTACTTCATTATGCTATAAACGCTCTGATTTTTTTCCATTATCCACAGAGACTTCCAGGATGAGCTAAGACTCACACGTGCAATATGAATGAGACAAGCAGTAAAAATAAACGATAAACAACCAGAAAAAAAAAACAACCAAACCCTTTAAAGTTATTCAGGGGCTCCGGGGAAGAAGAGAAGGAAGAAGGCAAAAGCCCATGAGCCTATTTCCCATCCTTTCTTTAGATCACCTCTATATGGCACCTGACTGCAATAACACAGCTAGCAATGGGCCATTCTTTTGTTTGATGGCTTTTGTAAATGTGAGGTTCAAACAGTGGCTCTAAAAAGTCTTGGCTGCTGAGTTATCGTGAAAAATATTCAGATGTTGTGCCCTCCCACTGTGTCTCCTTAGGTAAAGCTCCAGCTGATCTCAAAGATAATATTCTTTCATGCTATTTAAATATGAACACTATTACTTTTTCAAAGCATCTATCATTTTCATCAAAGCAGAGCTTCCTGATGAGATCCTGCCATATAAACCTTCAGCAGCAGCACAGTGCCCCAAAACACTGCCCACGCTCCACAAGCAGCCCAAAGCGGATGCGAGGGAAGAGCTCAGCTCTGCTGCGGGCCGTGATGAGCAGGTCAGGACCTCTCCTCACAATATGCAAGGAGCGATGCTCCCAAACAGTTACAGAACAAAATATCCCCAAAAATACCCTCATACCAGGAGACCACTGGGGAAACGTTAAAAAGTACTTCCTCTGTAATAAGAACTAGGTCAATGCATCTTATGAAGGAGGAAGTGGCTCTGTGCTGATGGCAATGGCATAATTTTTAGGTGGGTGATCAGCACAAAGAGCTGACGGCAGGTGGAAGGCTTCTCCAATTTAGATGCACGTAGTGGTCTGAAAGCTTTTGGGGGAGGAGGGAGAGTTTGCTACAAAGACTGACCTGGAGACCGCTCAGACTGGCTTAGGATCGCTGAAAGTGAGGTGAGGAAAAAATGACCAACTCTTCATTTATTTAAAACAAGAGTATGACACAGGGGTCAGCTGCACAAAGCGAAGGCTGGCCAAATTCCCACCTAAGGACACCATGAACTGGAGGTTGCACTGCATCCAAGAATGAAGCCTGTTATGAGTTCAGGGAAAAAGAGAGGGTGTAGGTACATCACCAGCAACCACAGGGCTACTGCCTCTGTCAAGACAGGGACAAGGACTGCAGTACTTCAGCACAACTAGGGATACAGTGCCTAAACAGGTAGAAGCAGATCTTTCTGCTTCAGAGAAGCAAATCCCAGTATAAACTCAAAAGTACCTGAGTGTGACAATAGTATATGCAACTTCAAGCTCAAAACAACATTGAAAACTATTTCCAAATTAAAAAAAAAAACAAACAACAAACCAAAAAAACCCAGAAATTACACAAAGGAAGAATCAAAACCTGAAGACCTGAAATTAGTAGAGCCCAAACCACACAGTCATCCCTGTAATTTGCTCCAC
Organism: Haliaeetus albicilla; assembly: GCF_947461875.1. Classification (NCBI taxonomy): domain Eukaryota; kingdom Metazoa; phylum Chordata; class Aves; order Accipitriformes; family Accipitridae; genus Haliaeetus; species Haliaeetus albicilla. The sequence goes on along the minus strand of NC_091484.1, from coordinate 33,847,945 downwards.
TTACCACTTCTTGCTTGTAAGCTGTACTTACTCATATACCAATAATGCTGTGAATAGAAATCAGCACCTTTTCATCTCGATGAAAGGCAGGCACGTGGAGTTTTCAGAGACACCTTATCAACATGGGCAGGGAGAAAAGAGAAACATACGGGTTGGAAACTTTTAAGGAGCACTACAAGTGAAGTAAGACAAAATAAATAGAGGGAATCCAGCTGTAAACCAGACCAGATTTGCTACAAGTCCATGGTCAGCATCAGTGGCACAGAAGTAGTTCAGAACAGACAGTATTATCTACTATTAACATGTAGGTAACTACAAGACCAAATGAGTTGAAAATGTCAAGGTCACCAAGCAAAGCTCGACTGAAGGACAGTCTGAATACTAGTATTTGAAAACCAGGAAGATCAGTAAATCTAGAGATTCCTCTTTCAGGTCTATTACATCTCAAAAAAAAAAAAAATTGAAACACATTCAGATGCCAAACACAGCAACAGACATGTTTAGTCAAGAACCAAAAGCACTTAAATACAGATTCTTCTGAAGAAGAAATATGCATCGCCAGCAAATCACTCAGCCCAGAACTGCAGCTGGTTCACACTAACAGCAGATTTTACACCTTTTAACTACAGATTATGCTAAAGGGTCCGATCTTACTCCTAGAATTGCTCATGTCTCCCAGACTTCGCAGCACAGAGATTAGGACTGGGTTTGCCAACTATTGGTATCAATTTAGGAAGTATGGCAATTATCTGCTGAGCTCGGGAGTAAACTGGGAGAGGGTACATTCCCCCCTCTGCCCCCAGCAAGCCCCCGCATGCTCTGCGTGAAATAAGATGAGAAAATAAACACTGGGACTTCACTTTAAGCTTTTTTTAAACAACAGATCCTATTTTTTTTACACTCAGCTCCACAAAGTATATTAAAGAAGTATATCTTTAGTCCAGGAAAGTACATCTTAGTCAACTATAAAGGCAAAATAAAGAATTGGATAAGCATGTCCATTGCTCTCAAATGTTTGTGCCAACCCCTTTGGCACTGTTCCTTGCATGGAAAGGCAGCACAGTTGCCGGGTTTGGGTAAGCCATAGGAACAACCTTGCAAAGAGCTAACGTTGCCATCGTGTGGTAACCTTCAGAAACAAAACTGTACTTCTGTAGTTTTCTGTGTCCCCATAGCTTTAAAAAAAGGACACACCAGCACAGATGGCACAACACTCATGGATTGAAAAGTGGACTACCAACGAGGTGCAGAAGGTTTCCGAGAAGTTTTGTGATTTGTAACAAGAGCACCAGATGCTGCTCACATGGAACATGCTGTCAGAAAGACACAGTGCAGCTACCAAAGACGGGTACTTTCTTCTCCCCTTTCCTCCAAACTGTAAAAAAATGGTACTTTCACAGAAGCACTCGATGGCAGCCATGGCATTACAGAACCAAGTTTTCTTCTCAAGGCACATAATGCTCTCTCTCCCGAATAGCACCTTAATCTTTGATGCCCTCCTTCCCCTGCACATCCCTTTCCAAGGTGCAGTGCTAGGGCAGACACAAGCAGCCCACAGAAGCAGCCCTCCCTCTAGGCATGTTTTGCACCGTTATACGGTTCCTGTTCAGGAAGATGACAGCTGCTAGGCAGCTTGGCAGGTTACAGCACACTCAGTAGCTGTTGAGTGCTACTGGCAGCAACAAAACCACTGGATAAATTGCTGGAGTCATAGCCAAAGTTATTCTCTGGAAGCAAGTACCTTTGAAAACAAGCAAATAATGTAGAAAAAGCATTTGTGAGCTCATTATGATTGAAGGCACATCTGTCTTCCCTACAGGCACTTTTACCATTTTTTCCCGTGTCTTATATAACTGAGCTTAATAGTAGTACATAAAAAACCCCAAACAACCCTAAAGAACAACTCTTTCACCTTAAAGGACCTCCAGGTTGATATACCTTTCGAGTTACATTCAAGTTAGTCTCAGAGTAGGTGGATTTAATCACTTCAAAATCCAATTTAAAATCAAGATCTCTAGATGCTTGAACAGGGGTTTTAATCCCCATTTGCATAATTTCTGGGTTTTTAACTTAGCTGTTACATCCATTTCTATCAACCATGTGCTTGAACTCAATTTCCAAGGGCATATAAATAGCTCAACACAACATCGTGTAGTTTTAAGTGTTTGAACATACAGATGCCTGATTCTGGCTGAAATAAGCAACACTACCCACCTAACTACTTAAAAACACACATTTGTAAAAGCACATGCTTATCAGTATATTTGACAATATATTTAAAGGTCTTACAACCTTCATTTTTTAAAATATATATTCTCCCTCATTGTATATTTGACTGTAAAAATAATTTTCTTTTCAATTACCAGAGATGTCAGACTTCCACAATTTCTTCATTCAATATGAAGAAAATGTATCCCCTGCCAACAAACTACACAGGAGAAAACACAGGAAAAGATGGACATTGAGATATGTAAACATTATTGTATAGTGCAAAGACTAAATTAAGCACTTCAGCGTTTCAGATGGATTGCCTAATTTTTAGGTCATGCCCCCTTTTACTTAATAGTTTCGATTAAACAGCAGGAATTATACACTGCACCATTTAAGAAACTGTAATTAGGCTCAGGTCTATGACATGAACTCTTAACTTTAAACATTCTGAAAAGCAAGCAACTTAAACACAAGTCACCAATTTCCATCTTGTTAACACGTCACTAATCATTGTAACTGCGCTTTACAGGACAACGGTGGTGTTAGACTTCTGAAATATGTAAGTATTCCAGGTCACTACTTAAAGAATGGTGGAAGTTTTTTTTAGATTGGTATTGGGTATAGAGTACTGAGCATAGTCTGTATGGTCAACTTCACAGAATGTGATAAAAACGTTTCTGTATGTTCCTGGGAAACACTAAAACCCAATACTTGGACATTAATAAATGAGACAGACAACAATTCTTGGTCAGAAGCAAAAATGAACTTAAGATTACAATTTAAATCAAATATTTAACCATTTGTTAATTTTAAAGAATCAGAACAAGGACACAAAGTCATACATAACTAGAAGTTCATTTTATTTCTGCGCCTTCTGTGCCTTCGGCGCCTTCTCGGACTTTGGTGCCTTTTCTGACTTCAGCGCCTTCTCTGACTTCTCTGGCTTCTTGCCTTTTTTAGAAGACATCTTCTGGAGCTTCTTCATTTCGTGCTTGATAATCCTGTTTCTCTGTAAAAGAGGAAAATATTTACTATTCCTCAGAATGAAAATAGCAACAGCTCAAATACTATGCCTTAATTTAAATTCTAAGCTTTCAGATTCTGCCCTTTTTGATAACCACCCTTTGCTAACCAATTATGTTTATATTATATAATCAAAAGATTTACCACGTATTACATTTAAAATGCCAAATTCCACCTAAAACTGTTCTGATCTACCAAGTGGACAACATCATTCTGGCTGGTAACTTGGGCACCCCAATACTTCATGCGTAATGACTTTCATTATAGAATGAAATACTGACAGCAGCCCATCAAGAATATCTGATTTCATCAGCAGGTAATTCCTTCCTCAGCTATAACTTTGAGGACTGACACACAGATCATGTGGGTTCAAGTTTGATCAAATACTGAAGCCGTGGCCAAAGCAGCACGAAAAATTCAAGGCATTCACATACTTTGTGTTGGTCCATAACCCAAGCCATCTATAAAAAGCTACTAACATCTGTATGTGACTCTAAAGTGAAAGCTACAAGCATCAATCCTGTAAAGAAGTGACAATCATACACTCACCATTTTCTTTGCTTTCATAACCTTGTAGCGATCAAAGTCAGTCATTTTGGCTTTCTGTTTGAAAAGAAGCAGTCATGAGGCTCTGATACATATCCAAGCAGTAAAACTCAGTGTTACAAAGCATTCCACTAGTAACTGATCATCTCCAAATTAGGTTTAGCTGCACATCTAGAACCAGTTCCCTATTTAAGGCCTTTGCTGGGAAGTGACGGTGCAGGAAAAAAGGTGGTTATAGAAATGACTGAACAAAACCACATTTACTGTTAAAATACAAGAAGTTGAAGCTGATAGGTAGCAACTTTTAAAAATCTATGCCTTGTCTATCTTTAATCTTAGCCTGCAATTGAAAACACATGGTTAGCCTGCACCTAATTTTAATAAGCAGAAGCAGTACAATGTTTATTACTCATCTAGTGAAAAACTGTACCTTTTCTCGGGCTTCAATCTTCTTTGCCCATCTTGTCGCTGCCCATTTTTCATTTATATTTTCCTTTTCCCAGGCAAGTCGCACACACTTCTGACGAGCACTGCATTAGAATAGTCACAAAACTATATTCACAGTCTTTATAATAAAAGGTTCTCTCTGATGCTGGCCCACAAGGGAAGATCACCTTTCTACATTACTTCAGACACTTACTTTAAGTCAATGCCACATACATCTCTGTGGCCTAATTAACACTTTGTTGTGTAAATGCTTTGCTAGGACTGACAGATGAGCGACTCCAAGAGGCATACTCATGCACTATTGCTAGCACTGCTTCAGAATCAGAAAGACAGCAAATTTTATTCCTAAATTACAGAATATCATATAGTAACTAAGCTAAAGAGAACAGAGTGAGTTCAGCCTCCTGCAATTTCAGTGTAATTCTGTAGGCAGGGAACATATTTAATGTCTGAAGGTGATCTAAGCAGCCGCAAAAGCAAAGCTGCACAGTATTTACTCCAACTGCTTCCCCCCCACATCATTCACCCCACAACTATCTGCAAGTTGCCTAGCCCAGTGTGCTATTTCTCTTGCTCCTAAACAGCAGTTATCAGCCAATATCGGTAACGAAAACTTACGTGTATTCAACTACGATAACACCATCTGCCAAATTTTTTACCGTGCACACATGTTAATCCATTGACTTAATGTCGTATGAACTTTCCAGATTTAGGAAGCATCAGATCACATAATTCAGTCATCAAGTGACAGCACGTTTTTTACACAGGTCAAAAAAAATGCCAACAACTCACCTGTGTGGGAACTTGAGTACAAAATCAGTCAGCTGCATGCACTTGAAGGGCATAGCCTGCCTTCTGACACCACTGCAGGGGCCATCAACTAGTGCCTGAAAAAGGAAAACAAATGGGGGGGGGTTTAGCAGTTTTCCCATCATACTTGATTTAGACAGCAGCTTCTTATTAATGTATGAACAGTATCTTGACAACAATGCTCCAAGATTGAAATGAATGTTATGCAGACAAAACCCGAGATTGTTAAGTCTTGTGTACACAACCCAAGCTTGACAGAAAGAGTTTTGAAGGCCTGTCTTTGGAAAAAAACAAACTTAACTTTAAAAAAAGCACGGAGAACTAAGATGACATACTTCATTTTTTTCTTGCAGAAGGTGTTCCTGTCCATGGCAGGGGGGTTGGAACTAGATGATCTTTAAGGTCCCTTCCAACCGAAACCATTCTGTGATTCTATGACCTTTTTTTTTTTTTTTTTGAGCTTTTCCAGGAACATTAAGTGAAAAGAGTCCCCTAGCCCAAACATTTTCTTTAAACATACATTAGTGCCATTCCATTCCGAAGTTTTAGACCCCAACTGACATCACTTGTCCACTTCTACTCCAAGGAAACACAGCAGAGAGGAGAATATATCACTTGCCAGCAAAGAAAGCTTGCTACTGAAAGCTTCAAATACAACAACAGCTGCTAAAAATCCCAACTTTTTACCAATTGCTTATTTCCTCGAAAAATCTATTCACAGAAAATTTCCTTTAAAACCGATACACTCAGTCTTACTGCACAAGCTTCTGCTAAGATGGAAAGAAAACAAAGGTACAGCGCCCTTAGCTTACCCTATTTTGGTCAATAACATCCACAATGGCCACCAGCTTGCCAGCATGCGGCCCGAAGGAAATGAAGGCAACTCTGCCGATCTCGACGAAGCGTTTGAACACCTGGGAGCAGTAAGAATTGACAGAAATTAGGCGAAACCACACCTAAGGCCACTGCTAGATTCAAGGCTCTCACAGCCTTTGAAGCAAGCCCCCATGCTTTCGAACTGCACAAAATCCTTTCGCCTGAGGGAAGGACCCACGCTAACGCCCTCAACTGCTTTTTGCCGGCCCCGGCTCCGCGCGGAGGCCGCGGGCAGGCGGAGGAAGCAGCGCCGGGCAGAAGCAGCGAGCCCCGCAGGCCGCAAAGAGCCAGGCGCTGCCCTCCGAACAGGGCCCTGCCCGGCCCCCGGCCGCGCCCGCCCGACGGCCGCACGAGGAGCCGGGGCCGGGACCCGGACCCGGGCCCGACCCAGCACGGGTGAGGCGGCCGCGGCTTTCCCCGCCCCGGCGCCCGGCTAGGCGCAGGGAGACACAGGCGGTGCGACACAGGCAGGGAGGCAGGACGCGGGGAGACCCCCGTGGCGCCGAGCCGCGGAGGCGCCGGCCGCCCGCCCGCACGTACCATGATGGCCGCCGCCGAGCAGAAAGGGAGGGCCCGTCCCGGGGGCGGCCGGAAACCGCCCCTGAGCCGGCGACTGCGCATGCGCGGAGGCGGGGCCGGCGGGGCGCCTCGGCGGAGTGCGCGTGCGCCGGGCGCCTCGGGGCCGGCGGCCTGCCAATACGCATGCGCGCCAGAGGGAGCCGCGTGGAGCCGGCGGGCGTGCCTCTCTGCGCGCGCGCGTGCGTGCCGGGAGGGCGGCGCGGGCGGAGGGGAGCGGGGCGTGGGAGCCCGCCCGTGGGTGCAGGCGCTGCCCGAAGCCGGTCCCGCTGTCTCGCGTCGGCGAGCTGCCGTTCCTCCCGAGCTCGGGGGGGGTGAGGACGGCCTCGGTGCTCCGGGCCGGCCGCTGGCCCCGTGCTGCGGAGCGCGGCTTTGGTTCCAGCCCCGGTGGGAGAGCGGCCCGGTGGGAGAAGGCTGCTGGAGAGGACAGCATGTCCAGGGGCCGGGTCCGCGCTGTGGCGAAGCTGGCGGGCTTGCCTTGGAGCTCGGGAGAAAGCGGGCAGGGCACAGCCAGCACGCTCCGAGACAACTTCTCAATCGCCCTCCTCTTCGAAAGGCAGAACGTTGTAATGAGGGGAGGAGTACAAAACACACCGAGATTGCGCACGGGTTGTCGTATCGCAGTGCAGAGCTGGCCCCTCACTTGAAAGAGCAGCTTGGCAATACGCAGGGCAGTGCTCTGGATACGACACAACAAAGGCAAAAAGGGCTTGGGAAGGGGGCGGGAGGAGTACGCTTTCAGAACAAACTCCCAGAGAGGGTAAAACCAGCGTTATAATTCAGCTTAGTAGGTGCTGCCACCTGATGGTGAAAAGTTTGTAGTTCGAAAGCAAACAAAAGGAACATTGAATTGACTTTGCATTATATGCACCGCAGTACGGAGGGAGAGGTAGCACTCTGTATGCAGACGTCGAGCGTCTGGCCTGTGCTCTTAATGGTGGGCGAGTCGCCTCCTACAGTGCTGGCAGAAGGCATCACGCTACCGCCGGTGTCACGGACGCACACGTGCGCCGCCAGAAGAACGTGTTTGTTCCGTTCTTGGACCGTGTTATCTCCGAGCTCCAGAGACAAGCACGGGGACTGCTCTTGTTTTTAATTCCCTGGTACCTATTGCCACGTGAGTGACATTTCCTAGAGAGCAAAGACACAGTGCGAGCTCTTCGCAGTGCATACGGGACGGACCTTTCCAACCTCAAGCAGAGCTGCAGAGACGGTGTGCCGGGCGGAGAGACGTTCCACCGCACGCCCAGCCAAAGAGCACCCTCGCAACACTGCAGGAGCCCAGCCTGGCGTTTTAGCCTGAGCTCCCCGCAGCCCTCACGCAAGAACATGCCGCTCTGCCAAGCTGCACTGCTGCCGAGGGAAAGCAGGGTGTTGGGGGCCCTGCAGACCATCAGGGCATGGCAGAAAAGTTCCGTGGGGAGCGTCAGTTCACTGGGCTGGCTTGATGGACACACATCAAGATAATGACATGCATGTGGATCACGTTTTGCAGGATTTTCACTCGCCTAAACGTCAGCCAAAACATTTGCTATGAGAAGAAAAGCTTTAAAAGTAGCAAAACGTACTGCAGAGCACTGCTGGAAAATAGATCTGACCTTCATTCTTCCGGCTCTTCTGTCAAAAGTGGAATGAAACATCCCAATTTAGCTGTCTAAAGCATAGTTGGTACAGTTTTACAATAAAAGAGAGCAAGTAAAAAAATGCACTTAAGCAGTTTTAAATGGTGTAGATACTTTATGCAAGTGCCCAGGGAATAGATCATTAAAATGTTAATGAGCACTTAACTCCATCAGGTATTTTTGAAAGTCCCATCCAGAATACCATTATAGCAATATTATTTTACTGTGCTTTACAACAGTAATATATTAATACATGTATTAAACCAGTCATATTTAAACATGTTCTAGGCTGAGTCAGTAAAAGGTGATGGCTTTTGGATTCTTTCATTTTGCAGGGATTTGGAAAAGCAGTATTTTTCATTTTCTTCATTTGATCTAACATTACTCTCCAGTACTACTTAAGAGGAAGGAAGGGAGGTTACCTAAAATCTTGGTCTTTTTAATGACCTTTGCATGTTTTATGGCAGAGATACTCAAATGTCACTAGTGACTGCACTGATGACTTACTGAGTATGTGAGGGTTGCATCTGTTCTACATAACTTGCATGCATGCATTTCTGCATGTTAAGATCATAAACGACTGGATGAGGCATCATAAAAAACATGAAACTTGCGCTGTGCCTTAGCATCAAACACTGAAAACAATTCAGGACTTAAAAACATTTTTTCCCATGAATACACTTTTAAATTAAAACATACACTAGGCCTGCACAAATGTTGCTGTCCTGGATTCAGCTGGGATAGAGTTAACTGTCTTCCTAGTAGCTGGTACAGAGCTATGTTTTGAGTTCAGTATGTGAAGAATGTTGATAACACTGATGTTTTCAGTTGTTGCTCAGTAGAGTTTAGACTATAGTCAAGGATTTTTCAGCTTCTCATCCCCAGCCAGCGAGAAGGCTGGAGGGGCACAAGAAGTTGGCACAGGACACAGCCAGGGCAGCTGACCCCAACTGGCCAACAGGGTATTCCATACCATGGGACGTCCCATCTAGTTTAGGAACTGGGGAGGGGGAGTGGGGAATCGCCCCTCGGGGACTGGCTGGGTGTCGGTCAGTGGGTGGTGAGCAACTGCACTGCGCATCATTTTTATGTTCCAATCCTATTACTATTACTATTGCTGTTGTCATTTTATTAGTGTTATCATTATCATTATTAGTTTCTTCTTTTCTGTTCTATTAAACTGTTCATATCTCAACCCATGGGTTTTACTTCTTTTCCCAATTTTCTCCCCAATCCCACTGGGTTGGGAGTGAGCGGCTGCGTGGTGCTTAGTTGCTGGCTGGGGTTAAACCACGATAGTTGCTGAGCAAGTAACTAGATACTGTCTTCCTCTTACTACACAGAAAAACACTCAAATTATGTACAGGTGAGCACTTTTTGTGATACACAGACTTCACTGCCATCCAAGTGAACACACACTGTTCCTGAAATAATAATTGAATTTAAAAATTGAATAAAAACTCCCCAAATTTGGGTATGGTAGACTATCATACTCAGCATTGTTAACTTTTCTGTCCTCTAAACTGATCTTATCAATGCTGAGTTATGCCATGCAGTACAAGTTACTGTTTTCTTCTGCCAAGTTTGCATATTGCTTTAGGAGAAGTTTGTCACTTCACCCCCCCCTTGAGAAATGTCCATATGCATTTCATTTCTCATCTCTTTCTTCTGGTGGATTAATTTCTTGCTGCTTCTCCATACATGAGGATTTTAATATTACATAATCCTGTCCCTATTCCTAATGCCCAACAGTTCTTTTTCTAACGAATCTGTATCTTGATCGACTGCCTGTGATAACTGGGAATTGCTGCTTCTCTTTGGCACATAAGCTTTCAGGTTGACATTATGGCGGTGAACCTGAAAGAAGCCCTATAAAGTGTCAGTGTCCCTGAGTGAAACATTAACAGTGTTTAAAAGTAGAAGTTGTTTATATGTGTTTATAAGTGTTGTGTAAATATACATTAAAAAAAAATAAATCAGAAAAGTGGCTTGGTTTTAACCACCAGGGTTTCCTTGCTGAGAATATGGATTCTGGAGATAAGGAGCACTGTCCACTCCAGAATCTCGCAGGATCAGTTTTGCAGCTTGCAAATTTCCATCCCCCAGAAAAGAATTTCAGAGATTTCCTGTCCCTCTAATAAGAATTACTTATTACTTGTCTATCAGGATGAAAATATTGGTATTGGGCAAATAAAAAATAAAAAGTACACTTGGCTTAGCTTTTCACAACTTAATTTTATTAAGCAGGCAGTAAAGAGTATAAAAAGATAAACGACCTATAGTTTGTACACATTCCCAAATGCTCTTCACTACACTGGCTCTCCCAGGGATCTGTTCAGCTCTAGATGACAGGACAATGTTACACCCGTTGATCTAGTTCTGATTCACAGCTGGGGGAGGATTTAGCCATGGTTACTGAAGCCATTACCATCCCCCTTGCTTCACTTCCCCTCCAGAAGCAACCACTACAGCCAAGGGTAGCAAAGCTGGCTGTGTGTCCGAGCCATGTTTTTTTACTGTTAACGCTGAACTGCAGCCACGGTGCTTGCTTGGAAGAAGCTATAAGCTATGGTGGTGTAACTGCCTGGCTGGAAGTTCATAGTAGTTTCAGCTTTCCCAGCTGAAACTAACAGGAGAGATAACACTGAGCAGGTGGGTATCCTGGTGATACAGGAGAGAGATTATATACATAGGGAGAAGAGGGAACTACTGGAAAAGGAGAACAGAAGGTGATTCATGGAGGGAAGGCATTCTTTGAACAGATACTGGCTCTATCCAAATACATCTGGAAGTCCAAATGATTTTTGAACAAATTTACTTGTTCTTTAGCTGCCAGCTCTAAGGAGAATAACTTCCAAGCACGTTCCGTTTGTGCAAAACCATGTCTGAATAGCCCTGCCCTTCACAAGCAAAGGTTTTGTAGGGCAAGTAAATATCCTAGAATATAGTTTTCAGCAGAAATTTAGCAGCTGAAGAAAACATTTTAATGGTGTCATCCAACTGTCTTTTTTTACCCTTAACTGCAGTTCCAGATCAATCACACAAAATAAGATAAGGCTTTTATCTCATGCCATCCTCTGTAATGTCCATGCATTCTGAAGTTAAAATTTTATGTTCTATCACATGTAACTTGGGTGCCACAGAACATTTCATCATCTTGTAATATCTTCTGCCTTATTTTAAGTACTGCTACTCCAGTAAGACTGACAGGATGGAGTAGTATACCAACAGAGAAGGGACAAAGCCCTCACTGCTGATCCTCTTGAAAAATCACTAACTTTTTTCTTCCTTTTTTTTTTCTTTTTTCCATTTGAAAAGATATTTAGTTCCTTTCAAATCATTTATCAGCCTGTGAAAAACAAAAGAAAACAAAACCCCATCCCCATAACCAAACCTGAAAGTAAGAAGATGATATAGAAAAAAAAGACAGAAATTGAAAATATTATTCATGAGTAAAAATACTGGCCATTGTTCTCCTATCTCACAAACTAATCAATACAGGCAATAGATGAAGTTGGGATAGCAATCACATTATATGCCATTGGGATTCATAATCCAATGTTAACTTGACTTTTGAGTGTATGCATCAACAGGTAGATCTCTTACATGCAACACACCTGTGTGGAAACACTACTCAGGCAGCCCCACAGGCTTTAGCTTGTTAGCAATAGATGTTGAATGTGGTAACTTCCCTTTCAGTTTTTACTTTCTCACACTGAAAAGCTCCATGCATAAAATGAATAACCGCCCCTTCAGAGAGGTAAGATGCAAGCAAGGGAAACTACACACAGAGGGAAGCAATCCCAAGAAGACGGAAAAGGAGGAATGTATTAAAGTGAGTGGCAGCAGCTATATGTGAGACATCTGGGGAAATACAGAGCTCCATGTAGGTACTGAATCTGGGTGAAAGGACATGGTAGAAGGGGAGGAGGGAAGTGAAGCAGAGATGCTCTTTCTCCTCTTGCAGGTTCTGAAGAGTACAACAATCCCTTCTTTCTGCTAACTCTAAGGCCCTTCAGATGTATTCCCCTTGCGGCTTCACAGATCATGTTAGAGCAATATTAAGAGGAATTAAAAGGGAAGAGATGGCAGATTATGGGGCAGGAGAGTTTTTCAAGGATTATTTCAGAAGCCAGCTGAAGAAGACCAAAGCTATATAAAAGACAGGCAGGTAAAAGGGGCACTGACTGTGAAGAACTCCTCGAGCAGTGGGTAAAATTGTAGTCTTATGATTTAAGGGAATGAGAGGTTTGGTGAAGAGTACCTGGGCTTTCAAGGAAGTCAGCTCTTTGGAGCATGAAGGCAGCAGTACTTCCAGGAAAGCTCTGGAGTTAATGTGTTTGACAGAAGCATCTGCTAGGTAGATCCCAGCACTGCTGAAGGAACAATGAGGCCAGGACAGTGGAAAGGCTGATCAAGGCACTACAGTCATGACTGCAGTTCTAGCAATGTGTTCCCAAACCCACTAGAAAAAGGGTGTTCTGCTGGCTTGCAGACTGGCTTCTATTCCTCTTGGCTTTGAACATGTTAATGCTTCAGAAGGTCCCGGGTCTGACACTCTATCCAGGCAGTTGAAATAATATGTACATGACAAGTCAGTACTGACTGCGACTGTCTGAGATCAACAATATGTGGGGAATACAGGTCAGTGTTTTAGTATGAAAACCTACAAAAAGTATTTCTGTGAAATTATTTCTGAGAAAATGACACTGAAAACCCTAGTGGCTTCTGGAGGTAACTACAAGACATTTAAATTTAGGTACAGTTAAATTTAGGTACAGTTACTAAAGCGTGAAAGCATTTTGTTCCACCTTCAAAGCAAATCTTATGTACCATAGCAGAGGCATTCTGAGATCTCCATGGTACTGAAAGATATAGCTCAGTTTTAAGACAGTCTTGAAAGTCCTGAGAAGCACTGGCAGTTTATTACACCTTTATGTGGTGGGGATCAATCTGTTTGGAACAGCAATAAAAACAATTCTATCCCAGCTGTTCCTTTCAGTTCCTGTCATTACCATGTGCTTGTTCCAGTTTCAGAAGTTAGATTATTTGGGGGCTTTTAGTGTCAGCACTGCACACAAGAACAGCTGCCATGTTCCCGCCTCCCACAATTCCTACCGACTTGTTTGATTTTATCTTAAACAACCACCGCCATGATCAAATCCATCATCACTTGAGTTTACCAGTTAGCGCAGAGCTAATGAACAAAAAAATACATACCTGGCAGGAAAAGGCTATTAATCCCTTATCAAGCAAGGTGACCTATCTGCCCATGTTTTCTCTGCTGCACACCGAACAATCTGGTTTTATAGAAACAATTGCCAAAATATTTCAAAAGCACTCCAATTCACCATATCACAGATTCCTTTGTGTCTCTTCTCTATTTATGCTTCTGGTCACAAGGTCTTTTTGCCTGTCTTTATTTTGCCCTCCATTTTCCAAAAATAAAGTCCAACTAATAGCACTATACAATTTTTGTCTTCCATGAAGTGCATTCATTCTGGAATAAATACATGTTCAACATGACTGATGTTCTTCCGATTATGTGATACAATGGACAAGTAAACAAGGAAGAGAAGACACAACAATGCCATAGCTGTGAGGAAGACGAGGAGCCCAGCAAACAAAGAAGGTTTCAGAGGTAATTGGATCAGCTTGCCTTCTGCTGGAATCATGTTTGTGAGGCTTAACATGTAACCGAGTGACCATGCTATACTGCTGTTACCAACCTGAAATAAAGACAGAAAAGTCCTGTATTCCCATACACATTTCAGTCAGAGAAAAGAGGTTCCAGAAGTTCAACTGCTGATGCTGGCAAGTGCCCTTTAAGTTAGCAAGGAGAAAACTTTAGTGGAGTATACAGAGAAGATACAGAACCATTTCAAAGTACCTTTTTTTTGTAGTTCCAGAGGAAGCTAATAAAATTGGTCACTGGGCTAAAGAAGTGGGGGACAGGTATTAGATGGATGGGTACAAGGATGTGTGGTATATATGCAGGCAGCCAGTTATGGGATCCTCTGTGCAAGAAACACACTTTACAAAAACAAACAAACAAACAAAAAAACCATCAGCACTACTGTGCTAATTCCTAGAATTAGCCCCTCATCTTAGCCAAATCCTAGGAAGTTATTTAGTTTAAGCAAACAAAAAACCCCACAAAGAGTCCCACCAACATGGACAAAGAGGACACCAGGGTAAAGTCCCCAAAGCAGGAACTCTACGTATCATCTTTTGTTCCACAGTTGGTTTTGTGCTTGCAAATGAGCCAGCACTAGGCCCTTCCATTTAAAAAATAAACATAAGTGGAAAATTACGTAGGAACAGGTGAAACAAAAGCAAAGGGGGTATGTTTGTATTTGCTCCATGGTCCTCCTGCTTTTCTGTGTTTCCCCACTTCCAATTTGAGCATCAGAGTTTATGAATTTTCCACTGCCTTTTTCATTACATCATCATCCTGCCACTTGAAAAGCACAGGATCAAAGGGTGAAGATAGAGTGTCCCTCGTCCTCCTCCCACATGCCCAGGCTCCAGTAATGGTTTGCCTATTTATATAAAATATAAGTACACATGACTGCCTCCTGCAAATCAAACCACAAGTTGGAAAAACAAAACAAAACAAAACAAACAAAGTATTGTTAAACAGAGTGAAAAAATAAAGGGATGGGGGGCATTTCAAGGGAAATCAGTTGAACTCATTAAACAAGGGCTTGCACAGAGGGCCAGCTACAAGATAATGTATTTGGTTTACGCTCTAGCACAGGTTACTTTCTTTTTCAATGGGCCTGCACCACCATCACTCCAGGTAGTTCTAGGGTATACTACTGATGGACAAAGCTGAAGTTGTGTTCTTCTACAACCAACCAGCTCTCCCAAACTCATTTTACTTTCCATCTTTATTACAAGTCATCCCACTTTGCACCTACAGAGATGAGTTTGCCTGAATGGCTGCCCATAAGTAGTTTACTTAAATTTGGGAAAGCAAATCTGAGAAACCAAACCTCTTTTGTTGTTCTTGTATAAAAAAGCATCATGATGAAGTTGAGGGATGAACTTTAATAAACGATTTAATGTCTTTAATGAACAGTTTTAAGCATTCAGCTACTGGTTGTAGGAGATCATAAGGGCCTATAGTATTTGGTCCTTTTTGTAGTTGTGTATATCCTAATACCTTTTGTTTAACTGATAAAAAGAAAGCTACAGCAACAAGTTCTTTTCACTGGTTGTGCTCACTAATTAAAAGGAAATATACTCCTAGCATAGGCAAAAAACCCCACCCTCCACTCTTGGAGAAACTGTGCTGCTATCTCTGGGGTAGCTTAGCTGATCAGTTAACATTAGATCTTATTATTTTAGTAGGGGCAGATCTAATTAAGAGAATGTAGTTTTTCCTTCTGGAGTTTCATGATTACCCTAGTGCAAAATCTAGGTAACAGAGGTGTTAATTTCAAGTAAGCCTTTTGGGGTTTTATTTTGCTCAGTATTTTTATAGTCTTGGCTAAATACAGAAAAATGTTGCTCTGTTTGGCTGCTCCTATCTGCTGGGGACAATACAGGATGTATTTAAATATTGAGACAAATCCACCCCCCACGAGGTCCAGATTAAGATCCCAAAGTAAGCTTTATGCTGATTCCTAGTAGAAGGCCTAAACTTAGGACACTCCTCCAGAGTTGCTAATGGTTGTCCACCAGAAGACAAAATAAGGCAAGAAAATCCTACTTGATTCCTTAATGCACCAGTAATAGATATGACTGTTCAGAAAACATTGCTTATGATGTCTCATTCACAGCCTGCCAGCATACCCTGCATTTAAGAATACTCCATGAAAATCTACAACCTGTTGGTTTTGCATGCAAGTGCTGAAGCATTTCCAAACTGTATGGAGATTAAGAGATAGTCCGGGACAAGGTTTTAGAATAAGGCTCTGTACAGTAGCAGACAGGAAAGGATGGAGTCACAGAGCACTGTGGGGACCACACTTCTTGATGTAACAGCCAAGCTTAGATAGTGGCCATGCCTTCTGATTTGGAAGCAAAGATTTCTTAGCAGTAGGTTTAGAATGGATGTATACAAGTACACTCCAAGTACTCTGGTTTTTAGGAGAAAAACTGAGGCCAGGGAAGAGAGAAATGCAGCTATTACAGAAATGTTGTAAGCTTTCTCCCTCTGCCAAGTAAAAGCCAATACTCCATCGATATACATTCTTATTCCAGAGAACCAGATTACGGCACAGATGGATGTGCCAGCTGAGGATGAAAACTGCCCTAGTTGCTTCATCACCACTCACTGACTACAAACCGGCTCTGCTGGTTCCCCCAAGGCTCTGCCAGCAGACAGAAAAGTGGGAGTTCTCCTGTCCAGCTCAGCAAGGTTAGCTCAAACTGACCTTGACCGGCAAGGTGTTTCAGGCAGATCACTGCCTAGAGCAAGCCACTACTTCAACAAACTGGGGCAAAGTTTAAAACACAATGATTTGATACTTTCTTAAAGCTCTTTAAAAGAATCTAGGCAGCATCTCCAAGTAAAGCTGCAACCCCTGGAACCAGGCTGAAACTGCTACTGAGGCTTGAAAAGTGGCTTTGGCTTATGCCAGACGTTTGACAATCATTTACAAAGGCTGTTTACAACCATTATATCTTTGTAGGCTGCTGCGTTTTCTGTCTCCTTCTAAACTTCCCTGGATTAAAGTAGCAGTAAGAGGAAATGATTATTACTCACCTCCTTTTGAAAATGTATCTGTGGCCAAGTTTCTGCATTGAAGTTGTAACCATATACAAGCAAGTAATAAATGAAATTGGCTGAAAAACAGTAGGATCTAGCATATATTTCTTCAAATTTAGGCAGCATAAACTGGAGCTGAAAGCAAAAGGTTTTTTAAAAACATGTAAATTATGAAAAACAAATGCTTTTGGTTTTTATAACTAGAGAATACTTTGGATTCTAATTAGAATTGATTAGCATTTTTCAGAAACACCAAGTAAAGTTGTGGACAACTAGAGAGGGAGATTTAGAAAAAGAAAGACTCTGACAGTAATCCAGCTTATGCAGTAAAAAATGAAAATAAACATAAAACTGCACATAAAAGATTGAGGATGTTATGTTTCCTAAATTTTCCATGTCATCTTTACAGCATGGTTAAAACTGTGAAATGAAATTTTGAAACCCAGTCCAAGTTTAACCGTGCTAAAAATACTACATGGTTTGAAGCGTAGTGGGAAAACAAACACTGAGGTTGATACAGACCTTCTGAAAAGTTCTGAGTACTTGTCCAGTCCATATTCTTTTTATATTTCCCTTTTACAGATACAAAAGAAAAAAACAAAACAAAACAAAAACGCCACAAACAAACAAACAAACAACCTACTTACCTGTGCCCAGCTCTGTGAACAGAAAAACCACATACTTGAATTGAATTCAGCTAGGGAAAAGTGCCCAGATAAATTCAAAGCATTAATTGTATAGTAGAATCCTGAGAAAGCCTATAGAAAAGGAGTAGATGACAGGTCTGTTACTTTCAGAACTACGGAAATCAAAAGCAAGCAAACTCAAAAAGAAATGCTGTGTTTGCAAACCTACCACAAAATTCCCTTTAGCTTTTGGCTGATGTATTCCATTAAATGGACAGTCTTCTCTGTCTCTGCAAGCAGTGAAGTTAAACAATAGAGAAACCATCTCCTGGCACAGACCTGGGTCTCCTGTTCCATGGAAGTTCACAAGCTGGTTTGGGTAATAATTTGCTGGTCTCAGAGACTGTGTACAAAGGCTGCCAGAGAAGTACTTGATCATTAATACAGTATTATAATTCTGAGGGTAACATGGATTATCCACATAGGAACTGGTGTTTGATTTCTGGAAAAAAAAAACAAAAACAAAAAAACCCAAACAATAAAGGCTACTTAAAAGCAAGAAAGACCTAATTTGACAATAACTATGGGAATCTTTTTAAACCACATATGCACGTATTTTTGTTTTCTTCTCTGTCATGGCCAATCAGTACAACATTGCTGATCATTTTAAGTCATAGATACTCCTTTCTCAAAAAATCATTGGCAAGATCAGCAGAACACTTACAGGACTAGTTGGGCCTTTTTGTCAAATGGTACAAAACTCTCACCAATTTTTAACAAATATGAAGGTCTTTGTATGAAACCTAAGTGCATTTGTTCACAACTAAGCACGTAAGAGCTCTTATTGGGGTCTCCAAACTCCACCAAAGGGAAGCGAACACAAGCCTAAGAACCTGCTCAGACAATTACTGAACACCTGCAAGACCAACATAGCAAAGGGTCTTAAACAGACCTGGAGCAGCAATGCTAAAAGCCTTTTCTCAGCTTCATCTCTCCCATAGCACTGGAAGCTGTGAGTGTAGACATTGTAGTTGTAACCATACAACTTCACTTGCAAGGTGCTATTGAAGTTCTCCTGAGAGTCCTCTGGGATAAATGAAATTTGAGTGGAAGCTCCTCCAAGATCCAGTGCCCCCATAGTCTCTTTTCTGTAAGGGCGGACCCATGTCCTCCAAAGGTTTCTCTACATGTAAAAATAAAACCAAGCCTAATTAGAAATATCATCTGCTTGTTCGCCCTTCAGGCTTTTCTACTCTTAACTTTTTGAGATTTCCCCCCCTCTTTGTCCTGCACCCTTTCAAAAAAATCTTAGCTATAAGGAAAAATGCAGATTTTTTTTACATAAGAGGGATGTACTTTCACAGGGTGAAATGATCTTGAAAGATGGAAAAAGGAATGCAGTGTAGCTTTCAACTCAGGGGACAGCACAATGATCAAAGCACAGGACTAGCCAGATCAATATCTGTACTAGAATGCAGGGAATTGAAGTCCAGATACCCACAAATCTGGATGGAATTAGTATGAAGATTTACATATTTCAAGGCAGGAAGAATTATAAAAGGAATAGAATATTAAGACATCACACAGAAAAAGAGAGTGAAAATAGGGTGAAAAAAACCACAGAAAAGCCAAATGAAAGCTCTAAAGTTGAAAGAACAAGGACCCATAATCTGCACATTTCCTTCACTGAAACTGTCGTAGCAATAAATCTGATCCAATCAGCTGGCATTTTTCCTATTACCCAAAACATACCCAAATTCCGTACTTGATCCTACACAGTCACAGTGCAGAATACAGATTTTTTTTTTTATGATTATCTATCTCAGTATTTACTGTAATATTATTTACTGAGCATAATGATATGAATGTATGCACAAGAAGGGAAAAGAAACTTTATGGGCTAGCAAATACACTCACAAGAAAATTCTACAGTAAAAGATTGCCATTAACAGCCCCTAGCAGAATTTGACTCTTAGCCTACTGTCACAAGAATGGTAAAAATTTCTCTCTCCTACTAGTGATATTCCACACATAGGTCTTCATGCAATTCCCTATACTAAACTGGCTTCACAGTATCTTCCAGTCCCTTCAGTAGTCCTTATGAATCTGCCATATGGAATTTGATATTTGGATTATTAAAATTCATGTGGTAGAAGACTGACACCACCCTGAAGCCTCATGATGTCATTTTTGTTGCATGAAACGCACACAATGAGAAAAAACTGTTCCAGAATGTGTGATTACAATACCATTTTTCTTAACTTTGCAAGAGTCAACAACACATTCATCATGAGCTATCACTCAGATCACCAACAACTAATTCCTGCTTATTAACTGCCATGATCTAACAGGAACCATTCAACCAGGACAGCTAACAATACTCAGGGGTTTGGTTGAAATTTCTTTCAACCTAGCAAGACGATCTGGAAGAAGTGCAGTTAATGCTAAGGGCAGCACACTGCTGCCATGAATGCAGATGAGCAGTTGTTGATCATCTTGGTACAGCTTCTACTGAGAATGAAATTATACTGAAAATCTATATATAAAAAGGGATCTTCCAACACATTTGACTCCCTCTCTGCTATGAGTCTCCTGCCTAACCCTATTCTGAGTTCAAGGATGGCATAAGTATCTTCATATTGGTATCATTTTTTTCTGCACAAGACAGTTGGTATCACAGCCCACTGCTCATAGCCTGCAGCTTGCCAGCAGCATTGGAATGAACTGTGTATGAGTGATTTCTGGCTCAGCTGAGGCACATTTGGCCACACCAACTTAACCACCTTCATTGCTTCAGTCTTTTCTGCTTAAGACAAGCGAGCCAACACTGCCAAACAATTTGGAGACCCCTAAACTGTGCAGGTCCTTTACCAGTAGAGCTGCAGGGACAGCAACCACCCAAGGAAGTCACAGAAAAGCAGAAGAAAACATCTTTAGTTGGCACCACTGTCAAGACAATCAACACCTGTCACACTTAACATACCAATGCATTTAAGAGCAATGCAGCTTCTGTTTCTAGGTAAGGCATCCGATGGCATTTAGGGAAGAGTCCTGTTTTGTGGATCAACAATTTTACCTTTGCCATATCAAATTCCTGTAACATCACTTTCTTTGATTTATGTTTGCTTTGTTCTATTGCTGCCACAAAAAGACCCTGTTATGTATTTCAGTGCAAAATGGAAGTTATGGCTATGATGCTATGATGTTTTAACAGGCATGTCCTCTCAAACTTCTCATTTGTAAGAGAGAAACAGTGAAAAGAAAAGCATGCAGTTTTTTCCACACACCTCTAAGAAATTGCCCATTAAATAGTTGGCTGTTATCCATCCATACACCCCTTCCTCTGGCCCAGTTATGATTTCTGCACCCCTAAATTCAAAAGGTTGTGCTCTGAAGTAGTTTTGAATGCTTGCAAGGACTTCATTGGCTGCCGTTTCATTTTGCAACCTAAGCAATTCACAAAACATGAGACACTGAGCATCTGGAAAGGCAATTTCATGTTTACTGTTCACTGACTAGCAACTCAAGAAAACTCCTACAATCACCTAATAAAAAACAGACATTGTTTCCCTAAAAGTGAAGCTTATGATAGGGAACAGCCAAGTATCCAGCACCATTTCAGCAAGTAACTCCCCCACTATGTACAACCTTCACCCTTTATCATACAAGTTCATGGGTGTTTTGTTTCTTATATATACTTTTCTTTTTAGTGAACCAAGCGCTTATATGACAGCTACCGGTTAAAACAGTCCTGGAGTCTTTCTTCCCACTCTGTTTAGCCACAGAACAAACATTAAAAGCCGGTTTGTGCCAGGGCTAAAGCCACAGACAGACCCCAAAAGCCACATTACTCCACATTCACACTCAGAAAACTCTGCAGTGTCTAGCTTTAATCTACCTTTGATGCTTACGGATATTCACAAACATTATTTGTTTACATAACACTGAATTTTAAGTCAGATATGGAAGAGAAAATTCAACTCTTGCCTTCTCCAGAATAAAGCAAGCATTCCTTTTCAATATGGCATAACAGAGGATTTTTATACAGCCCCGCTTTCCCTATCAAAAAAGTTAATTAAATTAAATTGGCTGGGCTCCATTTCCTTTTGAGATGGCCAATTTCCAATGGATAAAAATGCATCCAGTACATTTTTCACATTCTGTTTTCACAGACTGCTATGCTAGTACGCATACAGAGGAGTGCAAATTTCTGCCATACCTCAGTAATCTCATGCCAGCTGTAGCCCCCAGATAAACAGAAGTGTTTTTATGCAGATGAACTGGTATTCTCTCCTTGACTTTATTCAGACAGTCATCAAAGGGTTTGGCAAGAGCTCCAGGGTTACTCTCATAGCTGGATATACCAGGGCCTAAAAGAGAACAAGTAGATTGATTTCATTCTGCTTTGCCAACTACAAATTAGCCCAATTAGCAAACGTGTTAAGAGAAAGAGATTTCCCCCCTCCCTCCCGTAATTGCAAACAAGGATAGGATGGTGGAAAACTACGAGTGCTTAAGGAATAAACAATGTAGTGACTGCCTCAGCTGTGTGAGACAGAGAAGATACTAGCAAACTGCTTGCCTGTATTTCTGTGTGTATACATATACACCTATAGTACCATACCTAGAGTAAGATATACAGTACAACCATGTAACAACACAATGACAGCAGTGCTGTATTCATGAGGAAAAAAGGTTTACTCATGGCAGATGCTGTAGAAAACAGCATGTCTAATGGATGCAAAATTTCTCTGATCGGCTAAAGTATAGAAAATCCCTCCTTCCATAACCTAAGACAAAGATTTTCTAATGGGGTTTGCTGCAACTGTCGTGGACACCATGGCACCTCTACAGCTCACTGCTCTCAACTGAAAATAAAATAAAGAAGCTTCTGCAAGGAATTGCTGGTGAAATTTCAAGATGCACACAAATGGCTCTTGAAGTCATAGAGGTCCAACTCTAGGCTGGTGCATGAACTACTAAGTATATCACAGCTTTCCAAATTTCCAAAGCCTTCAAGTAGCAGGAATGAGAGTTCACCATGCTGCACAAGGCATAACTATTTGAACAATTAACATCAAAATCTTTCCTCCCTTGCTCAACACTCCAAGGACCAGCAGGACCTCAACTTGTTAAGGCTCAACTTGGGTGTGAATAAAAACATTCCTTACTAAAATTTCCTAGCTGAGGAAGTAGCAGAGGGAGAAATCCAGGCATTCCCATGAAGCCATTGCCCCACAGAGAACAACTGTGCCAGAATTCCATCTAGTTCTCCTGTAACAGGCATCTCTCTCACAACCTGATACCAAGCTAAGAAAAGCTGGCTCTTACGGAATTAAAATGAGAAACCATTTATGTTCGGCCACACTGCATTGATAAAAACAGAAGAAAAAATAGGTAAGACTTTACAGACTCCACACTCCATTACTCCCTTTCCCACAGTATGAACTTAAACATGAACATTACCATGTCATCATCAGAAGTTAACAGCCCTGGTTTGGAGTAAGACTCTCTATAAGTCTTAAGCCTAGCCCAGGCAGGCCTGAAGCTGGAAGGAAAGCTGTTATCAGAGGAAAACAGAGCAGCAACTGCTGTTTTACATCCTCGG
Source organism: Haliaeetus albicilla (assembly GCF_947461875.1). NCBI lineage: Eukaryota > Metazoa > Chordata > Aves > Accipitriformes > Accipitridae > Haliaeetus > Haliaeetus albicilla. The sequence goes on along the minus strand of NC_091484.1, from coordinate 33,824,881 downwards.
CAGTTGCTGTTGCCTCACGCTCCCTTGGTGGCAGCAACCTCCATCTCCCAGTGTTCAAACAGCAGGTCACAAGGCAGTGACCATTTTGTTCAGGACAACTGCCTGCTTTGCCGATGCTTAGAGCCTGACCAGGACAGATTAATTGCACTATATAGAAAGGGTTTTGATCTGGGGCTGGCTCCTACACACAGGGGCAGAGGTACCTAATAAAGGCAGAAATGAAATCATAAAACCACCATGGAACTTAAAGAGTAGTTGATCATTTGACTTTCAAGTTCAGCAGGTCTGTGAATGTCTGCCTCTCAGTATGCCCAGAACCATCCTCCAATGTAAGTGCTTAAGGCTATAGTTAGAGGGTCACTAAAGAAACACTGACAGATGTATTCACCAGTGCCTCCCGCCATAAGCCCTCTGTCTCCTCCCGCGCAGAGTCACCCAAGACTGGAGCAGTGAACCCTGGTGATTTTGTACACTGGAGGATGAGGAGTACTTTGGTTGACTACAGTTAAGGCCCCTTTGGACCTGAACAGTTCACAGCAATTTGGACTCCTTCATTTCACAATTTTCTGTATTCCCCAGAGGCAAAACAAAATCTAAACCAATTAAAACAAATTCACAAAGTACTCCCCTGTCATTTTTTGAGGGGAAGAATAATGCAGTTTCTCTGTGCATTTTTCTCACGCCAGAATTCCTAAAGGCAACATTCCTAATGAGTCAAGACATGAGCTAGCAGAGTGCACCCCCCACTTCAGCAGGCTGGCCACCATTCCTGCAGTCTGTAAGGACCCACCACCAGGCACATGACAGTGCATTATTTCTGCGCATGTTATACTTGCTTTCCCTTCCCTGTTCTAAAATTGCTAAGAATGTCCACACATGTATTTAACGCTGAAAATAGAAATGTTGGTGCTGTTAAGAAACCATTGCCTTCTACTCATTTCCTAGTTACTCATGGACCTCTATGGCTACACCTCCAGCATCTATTTCCAGACACAAAGAGGGATGCAGGATTTTGCATGATCATGACTAAGAGAGAAGGAAAGGGAAAAATTATCTTTGAATGCCACAGTTATTATCAAGTTATTATCAGAGATAACAAAATCTGCACTGAGACTTCCTGAGTTGCCCTACCTTCTCCTCTTACCTAACTTGCAAACCCAAACCAGTACACTAAATAAAGCAGTACTGCTGAAGTCAGTATTTTAGAGGACAAGCTAAAGTTCATTACTCAGACAAGCAGAATTTATGAAGTTTGGCTTCCTGTAGAAATCCCTTGTGGTCTAGCTACTGTTTAATAATGTGGATTTATTTCCCCTGCCTGGTCACCTGTCTCTATAAAATTTATGGACCTTTGGTATCTTTGAAAGCTTAGTCAAATATCACTGAAGTTGACTAAGAGATTCAAAAGCTATTATGAAGGAATCCACAACAAGCTATTAGAACATATACTTAATCATATCAGGGTGTGAGCAAAAGTCAGTCTAGTCCAGCATCCTCCCTCTGAGAGGAATCAATGCAAAACCTCATATAAAAGACAAGGCAGGTAGCCAGCGGTACTTGTCATGGGACACCTTCTAGCAGTGCACAACTATAGATCTTCCTGAGCCAAAGGCCAGACCTGCATATTTGATACAACTATGACATCCTGTCAGAAACAGTTCTGCAATTTAGCTATTTTACTTGATAATTTTATTAGACGCTCCCTAGTTCTGTAGTAAGGAGAAGCTCTTCCTGTTCACCTTCCGCATGCCTTTCATAATTTCCCCTCCGTTGCCTCTTTCCAAGTAATTACAGAACAATTACAGATGAACTGCATAAGCCTTGTTTCTCTAGGAAACCTTACTCAAACAGCAAAGGTTATTTTTTTTTTAAACATCACTAAGACTTCCGGAAAATAAAAACTAATTTGTCAAACACCTATAGCATAGGTGACAACCATTTTTGCCTCCATCAAAATTAATGGCTAACATCTAACAAGGGCTAGATCCCCATTCTTCTCAAAGATTTTTTATTCCAAGCTATTTTTAAATATATTTTATACTTTCCTTTTAAAAGAAATTATTTCAGGGCACAAGGACTAAACATTTACAGGGCCTGATTCCCTGTAGATAGAATTCTGTCTGCACCAATCATGCACTGCAATGGAGTAAATCCAGTTTAGCTAAAATTTCCTCTCTCCATTGCAGATTAGACCACCCTGCTGTATCAGTAGGAGAAGGACTGATGCTGACAGATATAGACAGTCTCAACAGTTCTTGCTTCCCAGCACTGAAAAGGGAACACAGCCGAAAAAAACTATATAAGCTTCCAGTTAACCTCTTCTTGGAGGCTAGAAAGAAATAAAGAACTTCCATTTGAGCTCACCTTTCACATTGCACTTGAAGGTTTGGCTTACTACTCCTGTGTCATTTTCTTTTTCTGCTGGCCATTCATAGACATAGACTGTAGTCCGAGAGGATCCAGCATCAACGACTATTCCATACTGGGGAGAAAAAAAAAAAACACCATTAGATCAAGAAACAAACAGTGACAGCTTAAAGGCCCATATGCAGCTGTACTTCCTTGCACCATCAAATACTTTAGAAAATGTATGCACAGTATATTTACAAGAGAGATTAATTCTAGTGTTAGGCGCTTAGGCATGAATCCAACAGCCAAGCACAGAATGAATCTGGCTGCAAAACAAAGAACATACTACATATCTTCAATAATGAATTCAGTGGGGATGGAGAATGCTCATTTCCTTTCAGCATCAGGTTCAGAATCCACACTGACACATAGATAACACTGTGTTATGACCTGATTTTGCAGCAAGTTCATTTCCCATTATCACAGCTACGCTGGCTGCACACTGAAGGGTTTGATACTTAAGCACAGGCTTTAGATTCAAGGATGCACAAGGGATCCATGAAGCTACGAGCAAAGAGGTAAAGTACATAATAGTCCACAGTGAGAATGATGTAACATTCTGGTTCTTTTCTAATTGCCCCACAAACCTCTCCCTTTGAGTGGTTTAGGCAGTCCACATGAGAGTTTGCCACTGACAACAGGTTGCGCCAGAGTGTGAGACAACAAAGAGGGAAAGACAATCAATATTACCCCATGTTTATTTATGAAGTAAATGAGAAATATTTAAGTGACTTGTCCCAGGTCACCTGGACTCTCTGTGGGATTGAAGGACAGGTTTCTCCATCCCATTCTACTGCTCACCAGACCAGTCTTTTCCCCTTTCCCATCTTTTATGGCAGCAGAAAACTGTAGCAACTAGGAAGGCAAACTGCACAAAGGGAAGAAAACCACAGTTTTGCTTATCCTCTTGTCCTGGTTTTGGCTGGGATAGAGTTAATTTTCTTTCTAGTAGCTGGTATAGTGTTATGTTTTGGATTTAGTACAAGAATAATATTGAGAACACACTGATGTTTTCAGTTGTTGCTAAGTAGTGTTTAGACTAAGTCAAGGATTTTTCAGGTTCTCATGCCCAGCCAGCAAGAAGGCCGGAGGGGCACAAGAAGTTGGCACAGGACACAGCCAGGGCAGCTGACCCCAACTGGCCAACAGGGTATTCCATACCATGTGATGTCATGCCCAGTATATAAACTGGGGGGAGTTAGCCTGGGTAGGGAATGCTGCTTGGGGAGTAACTGGGCATCGGTCGGCGAGTGGTGAGCAATTGCGTTGTGCATCACTTGTTTTGTATATTCCAATTCTTTTATTATTATTATTATTTTTTATTATTGTTATTATTATCATTATTAGTTTCTTCCTTTCTGTTCTATGAACCTGTTCTTATCTCAACCCATGAGTTTTACTTCTTTTCCCGATTTTCCCCCCCATTCCACTGGGTGGGTGAGCAGGAAGTGAGTGAGCAGCTGCGTGGTGCTTAGCTGCTGGCTGGGGTTAAACCACAACACCTCTTTATGACCGCTGAAAGGACGTTTAGCTGGCCCCCTCTTCCAAAGTCATCTAATTGGAATCACAAAGGAATCACAGTGTAGGGTTCATTTTTCTGTCAACTTTTTTTCTTTAAAAAAAGACAGATGCCCAGGAGCCTGACAATACTGAAAAATGAGAGCCTCCATCTAGCTGCAAAGCAGTAAAAGCCCCTGCAGCAGGCCAATAAATTTCATCCCACTGCCTCCCTGGGGAGCCTCAGGTCTGACTGAGAAAGATCACTGCTTCAGGTGGCAAACCATTCAGCTTCCACACCTCATTAGTTCCCAGCTTCCACTGTAATCCTACAAACTCCTGGCCTCCAAAGAACTACCAGCAATACCAGTCTGGTGTGTTTCCTAGAGGACTGTTAGATAATGAAAATTTATATTTATCCAGGTGATACTTCACCTGATCAACTAAAAGGTGAAAGGCTCCATGGATACTACTATCAAACCACTACAACAAAGGCTCATTATATTCAGAGCTAGCATAATTTACAATTCTGGACTTCTTCACAAACTATGTCACTAAGGATGTTTGTGCTCTCTTCATCAGTCTTCTGACTTCACATTGTGTGCCAATGAGTCATAAGTTCTTTGAGTGCCTCAGCCTCATGCACATGGGCAGGTCCTTCCTTCACAAATCACTGGCTGAATCTTCAGATACCCAACCACCAGGGAACCAAAACATTTAATTCTGCAACAACACTTTAAAACATCAGTGGCGTAGCAGATAATTTATCTCTTGTGCCACAAAGGAACGAACCTGGATGCTCTAAATGCACATCCTGGGAAAGAGCTATTATGAAGCAGATAACACAAACTCCAGTTATCCTTCAGTTGCTGCTTTGGTTTCATGGAGAAGAGCCAGAAGAAGAACAAGGCCATTTATAAAGAGTAAGTCTGTTTTAATCATGTTACTGCCTTATTTAATTTTAATCAATCACTAACTTCAGGACACTGCCGTTTCCAGGCTCCATCATATCAACTAAGTACTGGAGGATTTCACACTGGCATATCAAAGTCCTCCCTCTGCTCCTGAAGAATTACTTCAATCACTCACTGAGGACTACCCAGAGTCTCAGGAATCAAACACAGGGTCCTCCATATCAGCTGGGATTTTCTGCATTGGCAGGCTTACAGCCCAAAAAGAAATTTAAAGCCAAGGCACCTAGCAGAGGAACCACCAGTCTTCCTACAGGACCAGCCATGAAGCTGTTGTGATTCAGGAAGCAGACCTCCTGACCTCAACCAGCTCCAGATGGTTTGCTCAAAGAGTAAGGTAGACAATTTTATCATTCTGAATGTGTAACTGAACTAATGACAAACGCAAGTGATGTGCAGGCTGTCTTTTAGATAGTGGCTTCAGCCTACGTGTCAGTCCAGCCTTGCCTTGCATGAAAATTGGCAGGATGTAAGGCTGCTGCAAGCAGTTTGGGGCATAACAGGGAGTAAGCTTGAGGCACTGTGTCCCCATGCAAGATTCCAGCACACATACCCTGCCACACCACACAAACACATAAAGCTGGTATCAGAATACAGTTTTATCCCATTGTCTGACTCATACACCACCAAATGATTCAGACAAAGCCAAAGGTGTTTGTAATCCCATGAAGTGTAATGAGACATTAGCCTATCGCCATCAGTATGTGAACTATCCAGTTAAATATATACGCAGAGGGAAAGGTAGAAAGGACTTCAAAGAAGGATCTGACAAGGTTTATATGCTTGTAGCTATCGTGAGAAAAACCAAAGAACTCAAAATGCCAGACTGCACAGCCTCTCTAGAAGGCTAATTTCTACAGCTTTGTCCTCAATTGTGTACATCTCACTGAAGAATAACTGCACACATACTCCAGCAGCACAAGGCAAAGCCCGAATTCCAGAGTATTTCAGTTTGTCTTTTCCAGTTTGTTCTGCCCCTCCTCATGAAGCTACGTTGCTTCTGTTAATATCCAGCAAGTCCCAACATGTGGTAAATCATAAAGTGCACACTTACAGCCCAGCTTTTGATCCACAGGAGCAGTTTGCAAAGATTTCAGCATGAAATTCCTAGCTGTGCTTGGGGACAGAATTTAAACTCCAGGTATAACCCACTTCAAAATTATTTTAAAATTACTTCCAATCTCTGGCAAAAATAAAAAAACAGTGGCATTTTCTCCTCGCTTGGCCTTTCAGTCCTGGAGAAAACATTGTGTGGTGGGCATTACAGACAGGGAATCAAGGAATGCTTTTCGTCTGACTCTGTGCTCTTGACCAATTCTCTTTTTCTCTCAGCTTCAGTTTTCCCATGATGAAGACGTGATTAAACAACAGTTTATTTGAATCACCCCACAACAATTAGTTTAGAAAGGAACATCACTAAATATCAGTTCAAAACATTGTTCTCCTTCCTTAGGTATTCTAAGACTTACCTTAAGCCCTGGGGAGAGGATCTGTTGCTGATTTAACTGAAACACTGCAATAGCAATGACAAGAACTATGCTTAGAAGAAGGAAGACTTGGGCAACAACGCTTGGGGTTCTGGTGAGCATCCTGAAACAACAAAATGGGAAATGCTTAAGGAATGTGAAAGGATTCAGTGATTCTGTCTTAAGGCCTGAAGCCCTGAATCAGTTGAGACTCCTCGAAAAATCTCATTTCGTCAACTAGATTACGCTACATGAAAATTCTGTTTTCCTCAAGAACGGCCTGGTGTTTTGCCACCACCAACTTTTTATTAGAAGGGGTGTGTCTACATTGTCATGCTAATGATGCCAGATTCCACCCTCAGGTGCCAGTCTGCTCATTTCCCACAGTGCCTACATGTAGATGCATGCTCACCATCTCTCATTGCCTCAGGAAATGAGAGCAATGGGCAGGCTGGGGCTAGTGCACACTCAAGGATCTCATGCATAGACACAACCACAGCCATATAGACACAATGCTGGCGGCTGCTGAGTACAGGTGGATTTTTCTGCCAGAGATGCAAGGTGGGTGTCTATAATAGACATAGGCTGCTTCAGCAAGAAATAAAGGAGGTTTTAAGAACATTAAAGTAGGCATCTTTCTTCTAACTGCTGATGTATTCAGGAAGTATGTTTGTGTGCGTGTGTGTGCATATTAATGCGGAGCCTATTATTATCACTCTACACATAAAATATAAAATATACAGTTAACTCACAGATCTTGCGATGAATAGTTACTAAATCTAAGCAAATCTAACATGTAGTTATGTTAGGCAAACCCAAAGGTGACATGAAACATGCATACTGACGATAAGGCTGTTTATACGTTCACATTCTCTAGAAAGGTTTCCTAGAATTCAAATATGTTTTACATTTCCTGTAATTTCTGTTCATCCTTTATTTTTGCACGCCTCTGGCCAGGCAGCTCTTCACCCCAAAGGGCCTTTCAGTACCTCTGAGTACTGACAATCCCCATATCAAAAATTCTTATGCTCCACACAGGTCGAGGAGAAAAAAGGTGGCTGGTGGGAGACGGCAAGCTTAGAAGTGTCAGAGGAACACAAAAATGAGAACTTTCCTGCCTTTCTCATTTTCAGAAACCAGTTGTTTTTGCACAGAAATATCAAGTTAGCCTGGCGTGATCTATCCTGACTCCCATCTCCTAATTCTTCCATACTGACCGTGGAATATACCAGTGGCTGTTCGGGGCTGCCCAGCTGTTTCAGCAATTGCCAATGCCAATCTGTGCTGAGGGCAGGAGCTAAAAGTTGTTCTACGGTCCACAGCCACAGCACACTGGGTCAGCCCTGTTGTACCTGCAACACACGGTCTGCTCCTTAGCTCCAACCAGAGCCGGAGGGGTGAGGGAGAAGGCAGAACAAATGCTTCTTCACAAAGTTTCCATATTCTAAACCCCGTGGGTTCTTCAGCCTGTGTACCCATGGTCCAATATCGATGTTCACATTCCAAAGAGAAGCAAGTTACTTGTTTTGTTCTGGGACTAGCTACACTCTTAAGCTTTGCCCACTGCTGCAGCTTTCCTTGTCTTCTGATTTCGGTTGTGAAATCTAACTCAGATTGGCTTTTGGAAACTCTTCATTTCAGCCTGACACATCTCGCTTCCAGAATGTCATTTTTTACACCCATTAAACCCCTTTTCTAAATCTATATGGGCTCCTTGTTTACTGCCAATGTACTCTTCCAATACTTTCTTGTCTTGGCTTGGTAATAGCTTTATTATCTTAATCATCAGCCAGTTTTAAGAGAAAATTACCAGTCACATTGATGCTCCACAGTTTAAAGAGAGTTTTAACATAAGTAACTCTTGCTAACATTGCCCACTTGTTGGCAAGAAGCAAAATAAAATATTTTAATGACGTATCAAAAAGTAGTTGCATTCCATTATTAAAACAACATCATCCTGAAGCAAGAAACAGCATAAATATGTATTTTCCACACCCAATTAAGTACACTGGGCCACACAGGAGCATATTAGAAGGATCACTTTCTAAACCTTACGTCAAGCAAAAGGAGTTCCTGCCTGCAAAGGAAAATGGACTGAACTTCTGCATGCCACCAACATTTTGAGTTTAACTAGGTTAAATACATATATGTATGAATGACAGTGCATCTTGCATGTTGAAATTCATTTTCCCAAGTTACTTGAAGCATCAAACCCACTTACTTTAGGTACTGACCTGTCTGTTCATAGGGTGGGTAGACAAGCACCATAAATATCTTTCTTCACACTATAACTGGAGAGATAGAAACACATTAGCATTTATTTTAGAAGTGGTCTGCGTGCCAGTGTTGATTTCAAGCGCTGGGAAAAAAAACCAAACAAAAAAACCCACCCCAAACCCAACACCCGCAGCATTTTAAAACCCGCAATGAAAACCTGCGGGGAGGTTTCCACGGGCCTTCCTTCGGAGGAGAAAAGAAGTAAAAACAAGCGCACGGCCCCAAAAATCAGCGGCTGAACCGCGGAGCTTTCCCTCAGCGCACCGTCGTCCCGCGGGAGAAAGCTTCACACAACGACCGCGATTTGCGAGAAAGCACCAAGTTTCCACCACCCCCACCGCCCCCCCCAAAAGAACCACCCAAAAACCCAAACAAACGAGCGCCAGGGAGACGCCGCCGCCGCCCGCCCCACCGACGGCGAGGGCACGCGCCCTGCCCCCTCGCCTCAGCGGGGCGGCGGCCGTTGGGCCGCCCCCGCCGCGGGGGTCCCCCGGCCCTCCGCCGCCCTTCCTCCCGCAGCCGGCCAGCCCCGCGCCGCCTCCCAACCTACCTCCGTAAGCCGCGGCTTCCCCGCTCCGTCCCGGGCTGAGGAGAAAAGCGGGGCGGGGGGGGGACGGCGACGGGACGACACCCTGAGAGCGGGGAGGTGGCGGCTGCCAGCGCCTCTCGCCCCGCAGGGGGGGTTGTGGCGAGTCACTCGGGGCTTGCTCGCCCTCCGCTCCCGTATTTCCACATAGATTTAAAAAAAAAAAAAAAGCCCAACAAAAATACAAACCCAACAAAAACCCGCAAACGGCCCCAACCAAACAAGCTGCAGGTAGAAAATCCGGATGAATTGATTCAAGTGGCAGAAGAAGGCCGACGCAGCCGGCGCGTTGCCGCCCCCAGAGATGAGGAGGGGAGCCGGGGGGCGCGGGGCGAGGCTGCGCCTGGCGCGGGGCGCTGTGCGCCGCCGGGGAGGGGGGCCCGGGGGGGCTCCGGGGTGCAGTCCCTGCCCGTCGGCCCGGCTCACGCACGGCCGCAGTGGGACAGGCTCCGGCGGCGGAGGCGGGGGATGGGGGGGGTCGGTCGTGCTGGGACCGACCATCCGCCGGCAGAAAGTGCCGCCCCACGGGCGCGTCTGCCTCCTTTCCCCCCCGCCAGCGGCTCTCCGCTCTCCGGAAGCGCAGATCGGGCTTTGCCTGCAGCTGATACAGCAGGACGGTGTTGGCTGTCCCTACATCGTACTCCTCAGTTCCCTTCCAGAGCAAAGACAGAAAGAGGGTTTTGCCTAGAGGTGACACTCTGGGTGAAAGAACGGCATATCCCCGCCTCTTGGAAAAGGAACAAGTGCTTTCTCAGGAGGCCTTTTCTCAGCCCTCCGAAATTAGTAGCCCCCCGGTCTCAGGGCTACCTTTCCATTCAAGTTCAAGCGTACTGGCACCACCTGTTTTGCAGTCTTGCTGGCGTTCTCGCCAAACCTAGGCTGCTCAGTGGAGCTAGCACACACCCGGAAACATACGTAAAAGCAACGTCACTGAGATCCTCCTGCTCCCATCACCTGTCCGACCTGTGTGATCAGCTACAGCCAAGGATCGTCCTGCAGCATGCAGGATGGGTTTGCCAGAGGCATGAGCTCTGGAATCACACTGAGACACTTCAACCACTTTGCCACCATTTGCTTATTGTTCTAGGGTTCGGACTCACATAATCTAAAAAACTAAATGCACCTCTTTGATTTCTTTTCTCATAATGATCTTGATGGATTACAGTATCTTTGGCCTTTGAATAAAGAAAGGAGAACAAGGAACCAGCTGCAGCCTTGTGACACATCTATAAGCAGCCTTCCATAGTCTACTCATTTTGGGAGTGGAGGTAATTTCCTCTTTTTGATGACAACACATTATTAAAGCTGGTTTAATCATGATCTTGGTGGATCAGTTCAGATATTTCTAGCACGTGAACACAAAGCCTCCCATCCCTCCTGATTCCATGGCTGTTGCATGTAACTCCTTTCTTTTTTCCTGTCATTTCTGTTCCTGTGGCATCTTTTTCTTCTCCCATCGAAATGTATTTGTTTTAATGCATGTAGTCCGACTGACTGTATTGGTCTGCTCTGCTGCAGCAGAATCTGTCTCAGGTGTCCATTTAAAATGACAAGCTAGCTCGATTGCTTACCCCACAGAAAAGCGTATTCTTTTTGCTACCATCCAACATGAACAGTTTGAAATAAAAAAAAAACCCAAACATCAACACCCACTTCAGCCAGGCCTACAACTAACCCCACCAGTGACTAAAATTTAATGCTTGCGAAGAAAACAAACCCTACCTTCTATATTATCTACTTCTATAAAACCAGACAGAAGAGATTCTTTCTGCACCATTTCCAAGCACTGGGCTGTTGCACAAGCTGCTTTTCTTGTGACTGTTATTGCCACACTAAAGCCATGATAGCAGCATAAGTGATATGGGCTATAAAATCCCCCAGCTGCTTCAAAGTCCAGAACACTGGTCCTGAATTAAATGAACTAGAAACAAGATTACTCTCCAGGCCTGCCCAGTGTCTGTGGCACGGTAACTGGTTTCATCGGTTCCTCTGCTTCAGCCCTGGGGGTCCATCTTAAATCCACTACTTTATCTTCTTTTTTTCCTAAGCTTACCTCTTTGGCCTTTCTTCAGTTTCCTCCTCAGTCCTATCCTCCCTTTTATAGTTTCCTTCACCTGATCCTCAATCCCTTCCTCACTGCAAAGGCATAGATTAAACTTGCTGCCATTTTCCCTAGCCTTTGCCAAGCCTGTAGCATGTGTACCTCTCCATCATTTCCTTTGCTGCAGCAACTTTTTCTTCTCCCCCTTCAAGTATTCTTGTTTGAATGCATTTAGTGTAACTAACTGTATTGATTTGTTTTGCTTGGACAGAATCAGCCCCAGGGGTCCATTTAAAAATGACAAATGAGCTGGACTGCCAACAGCCCAAAGGAAACATTCATTGCGTTTGCTACCATTGAGCATGAATAAGTGGAGTTAAAAGACAGTGACTGATATTGGCAGATTCATAGATTAATACCAGTTGCTATGATCAATAGCAAATCTCTAGAAACTAGAAAATATTATGGACATGAATAAAGTGTTTGTTGCAGACACATTTCTGCAATGCATTTATGGTATCACATTTACATAGGATACACAGCAGATACTGCTCCATTTCCCTATAGAGTGACAGCAGCAACATCAGGAGAGGGGATGGATGATTATACATCTCAAGAGACCACAGAACTGCACCTGCTCCTTGTGTAATGCTCATACAGCATTTGATGCTGGAATATTAAGAGGCCTCAAAATATTCTCTGAAGAGACAGCAGTAGGGTGAAATGGAGAGAAGTGCTAATGTAAAAATGGAGGTAAGAAGATACTGGCAGCTGCAGTAAGATGAGTCTGGTTTCTTGCGTGGTATTTTGCAAGCTCACAGGAGCGAGGTCTGTCTCCTGTTTCTGTGCATTCTTTGCAAAGTCCAGTAAACAAACAGCTTCTCCCTTTCCTCCTAAGCTTTCACTACCTTTTTTACCATTCGTGTTGATGTCAACAGAAGGGCGTGAAGTCCTTTAGCTCAGTTCATCATTTCCATCAATATTCCTGGACACTTTCTTCCCAGGACTTTTCATCAGTGTTGACAAAGACCCTTCATTCACTAAGTTTCTGCTCCCAAAGACCTCCTTTTCCAACCTAGATGACTGTATGATTCTATGATTATAGCAGCATACCTTGTTAATTGTCAAATTTAGGAAGATAGCTCCCTAGGTTTTCAAGGAAGGAAGTCACAAATCACAGCTGAAATCTACCTTTTGAAGAATGTCACATGTAATTCTCCTCAGAGATCAAGAATGCAGTTTTTTGTTTCTTTTACACAGTTGCAAAACTAATTTTTAATAATCTTTGGAAGCATCTACTGCCCTATAGTTTTCTGTCATCACAGACAAAAAAAAAAAAACTGTAAAGCAAATTCACACCTATGGCATGAGAAATTCAGTTTGTCCCTCTTTTTTGAGTTTTGAATAACGGCTGGATACAGACATTGCCTCTTCTCTTTCGGAGTTTCACTGATAGCTTCTTCGAACTACCTTAGACAGCTACTTGCTGGTTTATGTTTTTATTCCTTTATGGCAGCAGTAAAGCTAATGATGTGTCTTAGATTCAGCTTTTGAATCTTCTGTCTCATATATATGACCCTGTGCTACTAATAGTTTTGTGGTCCACATCTTCTCATGCAGTCTTGAAACAGATAAGAATTTAATTCTGAAGCTGAACCAAAATACTTTCTAATCTATTTATTTCCCTTCCTGCATCTCTTGTCCAAATAATCAAGAGATGCTTTAATCAATTAAAATCCCCCAGGGACAGCCTTGATCACATGGTTATGAGCCAGCACAAGTTGTAGGCACGGGCTAAATAAGCACATAATTAGGGCAGCAGGTTGCTGGGACAGCAGAAAAAGACAGCCCTTTGTCTATTTTGCTATGCCTGAGTTTTAGAAAGCCAAACTAGCTGCTGTAGCTGGAGAGGGTGTGGGACAGCCATGCTATGCTGCTGGAAGGGGAGGGGCTCTCCAGGAGTAACAGTGACTGTTCCCATCCCTCTTGCTCCCTGCCCTCAAGCTGCAAGCCAAGCTCACAGAGCTTTACAGCAAGCTTGTTCAATTTTTTTTTTTAGCCATGCCTACAAACATATGTTATGTCCTGACAGATATATATTCCATTGTCATAAAACTGACCACAGGAATCTGATAAATACATACCATGCTTTTAGAAGAAATTCACTGTTGTACTCAAAGAAATGCACGATCTCCAATGAATGGGGATAAATTCCAGAAACTACTCCTTTGGACTTAATCCTTTAAAAATTGCTTTGTGAAAAACTGCTCAACATGGAATATTTCTGTGAGGCTGACAACTCTAAATGAATAATGTTTCACTTTTCATGGTTCAGAAGTAATTGCTGACAAATTGCTAGTTCAGGAGAAGAGATTCATTCCCTATGTTTTCAAAAAAAGTATGAAGTAGTCCTTGTAGCAACATTTCTATCACCTTTTTGTGCTCTTCTAGTAATGGACCAAATTGACTGAGAACTCTACAATTCCTAAATAAAATCCTTTCCATTGCCATTCCATGCAGGTCAGGTTATCTCCTCCAGTGCAAGATCTGTGGATGAAAAAAGTTCTATTACAACTCTTTCCAAGGTCACCTGCCAGCATTGTTATCACTGTTGCTTTACTTCACTAACTCTGAGTCAATGTAACAAGTTCTCTTCATGGCACTCTATGCACTAACATTAAACTGCAATTGTTTAGGATTGTTCATAGGCTCAGAAATGCAATTATAGCCATTAAACTCAGTTGTACAGAACAAGAAACCCATGTGAGGAAACAACCAGCACACAAAGGAGTAGAATGATCCCTACAATAGTGATTATAACAACCATTTCTAATTTTCAGACTCACCCTTATGTAGTTCCTGCTTGAAAACAGCCTACAGTAAATAGCTTGTTTGTTCACCAACTGAATAAATATAGAGAGACTTACTAAAATCACGGGTTTGATTCTAAGAGATTGAAAAGCTTTTTCTTATCCAGTATGGGGGAAGAGAACTCCTTGCTAACTGGAGTGCAAAGCTGGGTCTGCTGGAGGGCGAGGTGCACGTTGATTGCGATGTTCCTGCAATCTTCACTGTGTTTCATTATCTTCATTCACCTTTGCAGTCACAAGTACAGTACCATCTCTCCAGTTCATGACAGTAATGGTAAATAATACACTGGATGTGAAAAACGCATCCAGTTTTGGTATATCTGTGATTTTTCCTTTTGTTCATTCCTTTTGTCTCCATTTTGGTGCCCTGAATATTTATGACCTCCATAAGGGCACATCAGACACACCGTTTTAGCATTGGCTGATGGGTTTATGAACCCTCTCAAGGCAGCACCTCTGGCTTATGTCAGGCAGCTTTGTGCCTTGAGTCAGCCCTGGGTGTAAGTATGAGTGCCAGAGACAATATAAAATCTAAGTGACAGAGATCCTGCCTGTAACTTGAGTCTGTTATGTCAGTCCTAAGCAATAGGTCCTGTCAACCATAGGATTCATTGTACATGCACAGCAAAGGCAGACATGTTAAAGGCAGCTGATGTATAGACCAGCCACACCCAAGAGTGCTGTCTCTCTCAAACACTGCAGTTACTTGCTTGACCGTATCAGCAGTATAAGCACAAAATAAGAAGGGTGGTAATTTCATATGAACACTTCGAAAGCTGGAGTCAGTCTACCTAGGTATTCGTTTCTTCCTCTGTCTCCCAGGTCAGGTATCCTAACGGTATCCTGTCCCACTGTTCCTCCTCCAAAGCCAAATGCACATTTTGGCCCCTCAGCATGACAGGCATCCTGCACCTTCTTACCTGTCTTGCTTCACTCCTTGCTCAGTCTTCTTCAGCGCTTCCCAATGGTCATACTGTTCTGGTGAAATGGTTTTCCTCCTCAAATGACTCACACATATAAGGAAGGCCTCCCTCCAAAATGTTTCCATCTACCAGTGGTGGCAGATTCCTTTAAATAAGTTCAGGACAAAACAATCCTCCCCTTAAAAAAACATATGTGTGCCAATCTACTATGGACATACGAAAAGAAACAAACGGGACATGTTGTACATCAGCATGGTGAGGATAAATATTTTTTGTTGTATCCTGGGTAAGCGTGAAGAGACAAGTGCCCTTGCGGCTGTGATGGTCTAAGTACATGGAGAGGACAAGTCTGTAGATGGAGGCAGTATCTGGTACTAGACCTTGTATAAAGATGGGATAGTTGGGAAAAGTAGACAAGCTCTGAGCCCTCCAGACCTTCTTCTGGCCTGAAATAACAGCAGCAGACTTCAAAGCCAGAGACAAGTTTAGAACAATTGCTTGGATTTTAAGCAGATAGTGCCTGGCAGACTGTTTCTGAAGGAAAAAAAAAAGGGGGGGGGGGGGGGGGAGATAATTCTTTGGAGTAAGGCAGACATCAAGAGGGGGAAGACAGATGGCAGAATACTTACTTCCTGGGGAAATAAGAGATGTGGGAATATGGAGTGTCAAGGAGAGGGAGAAGGAAACAGTAATGTACCATGAACCTAACATTTCTACTGAATGCCTGATTTTAAAAGTTTTTTGGATGACTGCTCAGTACCAGATGACCAAAAGCTAAAGGCCCTAAGTGTCATTGGTTCATTATAGTCATGGGAGCCATAGTTAGTGGTCTACAAACACTGGATAATGGACAGGGATTCAATGCACTGGGCCTAAACCCTAGTCAGCTACCCTGTGACAACAGACAGGGCACCGTTCTCTGATCTCCCCCCGTCATGGTCTGTCCCGTGAGCTCTCTGAGGAAAGGGTTATCACTGAACAGGCATGGTGCCAAGAACAGTGGAGCCCTCATTTGGCAGGGTACAGCGCAGAACTGTGACAAAAAACATTAATCATCACAAATCCGAAATGGGGCTCCACGAAGCCACACGTGCTCATGGTCCAGCTGACTTTGATTAAGATCCATGAGGACAAAAGCTGACCTCTCTGAGGTCGCTTCACATCAGTGCAAACGATTATCACCCACACACAAACAAATCACTTATCTATGGTTTCAAAGCTGTTTTATATGCCAAGAACAAATTAGCTTTGTATTGTACTGTATATATATAGCTTTTTATTTAAACCTGTATATGCGAAGTTTTAAATGTGAGAGGCTGCCAGACAGGCATTTTCACTTTGACTTCTATCTGCTGAGCAAGGTTAACTGTATTTCGGGAATATGCCTATGCATACTTTAATGCTGTATTTTTCACTTCTCTTCCTTCACCTCAATAATACAACCCTGCTTTCCCAAGACAAAAGAAATCAAAAGAACTAACAGACATATGGGATCAGATGGAAGGTGGATGTGTCTTGTCTCTAAACATCGCTAGGAGCAGATGTCTGTGAGAAAGCTGTCGGGACTGGGCTACCATGCATGGGTAATTCCTCTGAAAAACCCTCTCAGCTGCTGCCGTCTCAGGCCTTAGAGACTTCTTGAGCCAGATGTCATATCCACTCTAATAGCCCCTGATGGACCTCTCTGCCCCTGAATGTATTTGATGGCTTTTTGAGCCCGTGCATGTGCAGCCAGCAAATCCACAAGGTGCCTGTCTGTTTCTTTAAAGTTCAACAGCAGCTCCAATGCCAGAAGCAGTCTAGTTTAATCGGTTTGGCTCTCTCAGTAAGTTCCAGACTTGCACAGAGAAACCTTGTCAAAAAATGTCTTTTTTTTAATTCTCTGGGACATGCTTGATTCTTTTATAAACGGAGGTATATTTATGCAGTGTTATAACTGTTGGGGTTTTTTTAGGGTATGTTTATGCTACCCTACTGCTTACTATTAGGTTATTAGTTTTAGTATAATGATGAAAAATGAAAACATGAAATGCTCTAATGTTGCTGTTTCAAATTCCTAAGTCTGCATGTGTAAGCCCAAATAGGACTAGAAAAGCCTGGGCAGTAATTATGGTAATAATAGCAATTATTAAATTTGCAGGCACCCAGCCTTTCATCCTGTGTTGCACCAGGAGGTGCAGGTCCATTATGATAACAGTAAAAAAGGCACATGGACTCTGTAAGGTATCACTTAAAATGCTATTTATTATAGCTAAGTCTATAAGGAGAGAATGGTATAGACGATCTTATGTCCCGTTAGCCGGTGGGAACCACAGGTGGTGTAGCATCAAATGGGCCTCCGACCCCCACTTGTCCTTCTGAAGAGGATTTATTCCCCCATGTCGGTCATTGGAGCTACTGCAGGATTTTCTTACAAGAAACAGCTCGATTCATCATTTCCACTGCCAAGCTGAAAGGATGTTCACATGAGAACTTGCTGCCACACACCTAGATAACGGCATGGACACGCAGGAGGCCTAATCACCCAGGCCAAGAGGGAGCTGCCGGCAGGCTCCTCCACGACAATCAACTGCAAAGTTTATCTTGTGGCCAAGGGATTTGTGCAGCACAACACGGGCCTGAAGGCCAGGCTGTACGTGCAGCAAAGCGCAGCGCCAAACAGGCTGGGTGGCAGGGGACACCCAGCATGGTGACAGTGGAGCATGCAGAGACCGGCAATCACGTTTGTGTTGGGATTCCGCTCTATATTACTATTGTGATACCATGCTTGTGTTATGCCTTCGGTACTTTGCTACTATCGCTCTTCTAAATCAAAATCATATGTAAAAATATATCGAATAAGTCCATTTGATATTAAACATTAAACCCTCCTTGTCGAATATCTGAAGGAGTCTGGTCAAAGAATATCGGACTCCGACAGCATCACAGAAAAAAAACTTGGTGTGTATATATGGTCTTTGCTGTAGGTGAAATGTCTTTTCACGGGGTGCATACAGGAGTCAAAAGAAGAGCTTAATGGGAGCGTGATGGGGTACAGAGGCTTTTTGCTGGTTCCCTGCACATGTTGAATTTCATCACTACTAAACTGTCTCTTAATCAGCTTATTTACATGTATCACTTTTACAGTCAGGCCTTGGCAGAGCTTTCTGACCCAGACGTAAATTTGAACCTCCAAGTCTTTTTAGGAGTCTGACAGACAACACTTGCCTTGGACCCGATCTGTGACCCACGGACCACCTCCTGCACATCTCTCTGGCCACTGCTTCATGCTTCTAGCAGATCTTTAATACGCACTAGGTATAACTTTGCAAGGCTTTGGGACGATCAAACACCTGAGAAAATGATAGGAATTAAGCTTTCAGGGTCAGAATTTAACAACCAACAAGAGTTAAAGACCAGGCTATACACTCTGAGAAACATAAGATTCACTTTTGCATTAATTTATATACATCTGCATGACTCTGCACAGACTTTTAGAACAACCTGGCCTTATGAGGAAATTGCATCCATTCCTGCATACAGTCATAAGAAAAATCCAGCGGGAGAAGTAACTGTTAGTGCCACCTCATCCTAATTACAAACCAAAAAGATAGAGAAAGTTCATTCAAGCAAAACCACAGTGATTCCATTCTGGTCTCTTTCAGGAAAGGGGCTTGCTGCTGTCACCTAGGAAGGGTCAAAAATTAACAAACATTACACCTACTGCTGTCATGTCTGCCTGCAGGGGTTGTCCACATTCCTGCCACTGATCACCAAAGGTGATAGACTGGAAATTAAGGGACCACTCAAATGAAAAGTGCTCTCCTGAATTGTCAGGCTCCTCAGGGAGATATATTGAGACAGACACAGAGGCAGCTTTCAGAAATGAGGCCACTGGCAGTTCTCTATACCTGACACAATATGTATGTTTATTGAAGAAACAAGTGGGAATAGAAGTACAGCATGCCCAGGGCAAAGAAAAGTGTGCTTGTGCTCAGCACATCAGAGAGGTCACTGAAGAATTGTTCTCTGTGAACATATGACCTCTGTAGTGCTGCCAAGGGTGTGGAAATGTGGTATTATGAGACGCAGCTTTCATTGAGCACCTCGTATATCTGAGATAAAAATGACAGAAAATACACAGCAAATTTGCTGCACTCGGTTATTTCATCCCTTTTCCCTCCTCTTCCAAGTAATACCCATCTCATCCCTTTTACCTGGAGATATGCCAATACACTTTCCAAGTCAGAAGGGCAATTTTGCCTAATTCAGAGCTGGGTACATTTGCCCCACAATGAAACAGAAAACCCAGGCATGAAAGAAAACAATATTTTTTAAAGCTTCTGCTAGAGTTGTTTACAGTTATTCCTGTTTTCCAGTGCAAATGCAGTTGACTTCTAGGAACTGACAGCCCACTAACAAACTGATCTATTGAGACCATGAGACCTCTTTTGAGGTCAAATTCTCTACTGGCTCAACTCCACTGACTTTAATTGAATTCTGCAGTCATAAATTTTACAAAGATAAACTTCACAGGCAAAATTAAAATTCACTCATTCTTTGCAGAATTTTTTCATACATTGAAGCTAACAATATGAACTGATTAGTTCATGCAACAAATCCATATAACTGTTTTCTTTAGTGACAGTTAAGGTTGCTTCAAGAAAAATGCTCTCCTTCTAAGGCTGGAAATGAGACACAAAGGTAGAATCTCATGTATTCTTCACTTCACTCATAACATAAATCACACACTGGGACTCTCCATAATTTGAAAATTCAGTTATTGACTAGGAATCTGCTTTCTGCAGAGACTTTAAAAAACCTCCCCACCTAAAAGTGTTTTTAAAAATCAGTCTGCTGCTAGAAGATGAAAATTTGGCAACGGAATGGGTATTTTTGATCACAATTTTCATTCCAAAACAAAAATATCCATTTCAGCACCAAATGACATTAAATCAGTCCACAGACACAACGGTGAAAATGCAAAAATGGGCTCAGTTCAACAGAAAAGACAGAAAATACTCCCTCAGCCCTCCACTCACAATAGTTTATTGCCTGTTGTTCCCAACATTGTTGTAGGAAATGGAAAGCGTGTATGTGAATCCCCACTGGAGGAGGCAAGAACTGGATGTGGGTCTCTTATGTCATGGAAGAGAGGTTTTAACAGACTTTGTTATTGGCAAAAAGGATAAAACACCTGCCACCTGCTCAGCTTCAAAGGGTGATTTTCCTCTGCCAGTTCCCAAAAAGGACCCTGACACCCACTTGCAGGAAAGAAGGACAAGCCACTCATCCTGAGTGGAACAAGGTGCTTCTCCATGACACGAAGTAAGGCTCTTCCCCCCCAGAGACAAACAGGAATTAAAACTTACTCCTCAGTATTTTCTCCTCTATTATCTGTGGCTGGCATTTCTGAGGAGGATATCATGAATTGTATTTGGTGGCACTTCTCTGCCTCTATGAACAATCTAGACAGCCATAGGGACTAACTGATGGCTGCACACTTCACCAGGAGAGAAATGTATGGCAGATATCTATATTCTCTGCTGGGTCTGGACTTATACCCTTAACCACCAACTAAGCAAAGACAGTAAAGGTTGGCACCACAGTATGTTCTCTCTGGATACAGGTGGTAAGGAAATAGCTATGGCAAAGCTTCATTTCCTTCCCAGGTCTTGTGGTCTATGCTCTTGGGTTAGACTGGTCTTGCGGTCTATGCTCTTGGGTTAGACTGGTCTTGCCAGCTAGTCCCACCCTGAAAAGCAAGATAATATGGTCTGAGCGAAGAGGAAAAAACACCTATTTTTAAATGAGTGAACAAGATTTTGTCTCCTAACAAGTACTTGCCTTACAAGCATTAATTCCCAGAGGCTTTTTGTGAATGCATTAGTTTTATACCTAGATCTTCAATAGAAAACTACGTGCATCCGGGACAGAGCTGTGCCTCTGTGAACACCTGGGAGACTAGTTATTTCATAGTCTTCGGAAAGTGGAAGAGTTTTAAAATGGTAGACCCAGCTTTTCCTGTGCTTAAAATACAGCCAAGCCATCCACACCGCTGCGTATATTGTGACTTGTGTCATGGTTTAACCCCAGCCAGCAACTAAGCACCGTGCAGCCGCTCACTCACTTTCCCCCCACCCAGTGGGATGGGGGAGAGAATCGGGGGAAAAAAAAAAAGTAAAACTCACGGGTTGAGATAAGAACAATTTAACAGGACAGAAAGGAAGAAAATAATAATGATAATAATAACAAAATGACAATAATAAAATAATTGGAATATACAAAACAAGTGATGCACAGTGCAATTGCTCACCACTCGCCAACTGATGCCAAGTTAGTTCCCGAGCAGTGATGTGCCCCACCACACCCCCCCAGCCAACTCCCCTCAGTGTATATATTGGGCATGACATCACATGGTATGGAATACCCCTTTGGCCAGTTTGGGTCAGCTGTCCTGGCTGTGTCCCCTCCCAAGTTCTTGTGCCCCTCCAGCCTTTTTGCTGGCTGGGCATGAGAAGCTGAAAAATCCTTGACAGTCTTAACACTACTTGGCAACAACTGAAAACATCAGTGTGTTATCAACATTCTTCTCATTCATACTGAATCCAAGACATAGCACTATACCAGCTACTAGAAAGAAAATTAACTCTATCCCAGCCAAAACCAGCACAGTATCCACCCCTTATTCTATACCATTTACGTCATGCTCAGGTCCCATACTTTCCAATACATCTTAATCAATCACCGTCACCTTTCCTGTCCTTTGATACATATATATACACACAGATATCATTCCCTGAGTCTATGGGCCATCCCATAGACTGTTGAGTGGGATTGCTTTTGCAATGTTGAGTTGATTTAATGTCTGTTGAGTTAATTTAGCCCATGACTTTGGGCTCCATCCGTCATAACAGTCTTTCTGGGCAGGAGGGATGGTGCGAGGTCCACTCAGTCAGGAGAGCAGGACTGGGCTTCGGTGTGGTGTGGCGAGCAGGTGACATTGGGTGCAGCAGGAAGATGGTGTGCACTGTTGGATTGTTGCATGCTGAAGGTAGTTCTGGTCTCATCAGTACTGTGCTTCACTTAGTTTTATCAAAGTTCATTCTTGCTTAATCTAACTGATTCTTACTGTAATACCATTGATGTAGCATATAATAATTATAGTAATGATAACATACAGTGGCAGGGTTATATAGCAATTAACATCATACAACTTAATTCATTGGCTATTCTCACCTAAAATCAAATCCCCTTGAGGCACACATCGGACTTCCCCATCCTTTCGCATCACCCACCAAGTGCACCCAGGTCCTTGAGCAAAAGCAATCCCACAAAGGGGTTTGCCTTTGCCTGAGGCAGGAATAACCCAGACTGTCTTCCCTAACATATTTTTTATGTGCACTGCAGGGACTTCATCCCCTTCTACAGTACGGAAAAGTTCTGACTGGGCAGGGCCACCCCAACTGGCAGATCCTCTGGTGTTGACTAACCAGGTGGCTTTTGCTAAATGCGTATCCCAGCGTTTGAAGGTTCCACCCCCCATTGCTCGCAATGTAGTCTTTAACAGTTCATTGTATTGTTCAATTTTCCTGGAGGCTGGTGCATGATAGGGGATGTGATATACCCACTCAATGCCATGTTCTTTGGCCCAGGTGTCTATGAGGTTGTTTCGGAAATGAGTCTCGTTGTCCGACTCAATTCTTTCTGGGGTGCCATGTCGCCATAAGACCTGCTTCTCAAGGCCCAGGATAGTGTTCCGGGCAGTGGCATGGGGCACGGGATATGTCTCCAGCCACCCAGTGGTTGCTTCCACTATTGTAAGCACATGGCACTTGCCTTGGCGGGTTTGTGGGAGTGTGATATAGTCAATCTGCCAGGCCTCCCCATATATATATTTCAGCCATTGCCCTCCATACCACAGGGGCTTTAACTGCTTGGCTTGCTTAATTGCAGCACATGTTTCACATTCATGGATATCCTGCGCAATAGCATCCATGGTCAAGTCCACCTCTCGATCACGAGCCCATCTATATGTTGCATCTCTTCCCTGATGGCCTGAGGTGCCATGGACCCACCGAGCCATAAATAGCTCACCCTTACGTTGCGAGTCCAGATCCACCTGAGCCACTTCAATCTTGGCAGCCTGATCCATCTCTTGGTTGTTTTGATGTTCTTCAGTGGCCTGACTCTTGGGTACGTGAGCGTCTACGTGATGTACTTTTACAGCCAGACCCTCTGGTTCAGCTGCAGTGCCTGTTGCTTGGGTTGGAGTGGCAGCAGAGCCTGTTGCAGGAGTTGGAGTGGCCGCAGTGCCTGTTGCAGGAGTTGGAGTGGCCGCAGAGCCTGTCATGGGAGTTGGAGTGGCCATAGGGCCTGTCACAGGAGTTGGAGTGGCCGCAGTGCCTGTCACAGGAGTTGGAGTGGCCATAGGGCCTGTTGCAGGAGTTGGAGTGGCCACAGTGCCTGTTGCTTGCATTGAAGTGGCCACAGTGCCTGTCGCAGGAGTTGGAGTGGCCACAGGGCCTGTTGCAGGACTTGGAGTGGCAGCAGAGCCTGTTGCTTGCGTTGGAGTGGCCACAGTGCCTGTCGCAGGAGTTGGAGTGGCCACAGGGCCTGTTGCAGGAGTTGGAGTGGCCACAGGGCCTATTGCAGGAGTTGGAGTGGCAGCAGAGCCTGTTGCTTGCGTTGGAGTGGCCGCAGTGCCTGTTGCAGGAGTTGGAGTGGCAGCAGTGCCTGTTGCAGGAGTTGGAGTGGCAGCAGAGCCTGTTGCAGGAGTTGGAGTGGCCGCAGTGCCTGTTGCAGGAGTTGGAGTGGCCATAGGGCCTGTCACAGGAGTTGGAGTGGCCACAGTGCCTGTTGCTTGCATTGGAGTGGCCACAGTGCCTGTTGCAGGAGTTGGAGTGGCAGCAGAGCCTGTTGCTTGCATTGGAGTGGCCACAGTGCCTGTTGCTTGCATTGGAGTGGCCACAGTGCCTGTTGCAGGACTTGGAGTGGCAGCAGAGCCTGTTGCTTGCGTTGGAGTGGCCACGGTGCCTGTCGCAGGAGTTGGAGTGGCCACAGTGGCTGTCACAGGAGTTGGAGTGGCCGCAGTGCCTGTTGCAGGAGTTGGAGTGGCCGCAGTGCCTGTCGCAGGAGTTGGAGTGGCAGCAGAGCCTGTTGCTTGCGTTGGAGTGGCCATAGTGCCTGTCGCAGGAGTTGGAGTGGCCGCAGAGCCTGTCGCTTGGGTTGGAGTGGCCATAGGGCCTGTTGCAGGAGTTGGAGTGCCCACAGTGCCTGTCGCAGGAGTTGGAGTGGCCACAGTGCTTGTCGCAGGAGTTGGAGTGGCCACAGGGCCTGTTGCAGGAGTTGGAGTGGCCACAGGGCCTGTTGCAGGAGTTGGAGTGGCAGCAGAGCCTGTCGCAGGAGTTGGAGTGGCCGCAGTGCCTGTTGCTTGCGTTGGAGTGGCCGCAGTGCTTGTCGCAGGAGTTGGAGTGGCCGCAGAGCCTGTTGCTTGGGTTGGAGTGGCCACAGTGCCTGTCGCAGGAGTTGGAGTGGCCGCAGTGCCTGTTGTTTTGTTGTTAGATCCAGAGACCTTCTCCTCCCCTTGAGGGTACTGAGTGGTGTCGAACAGGGCTCGATAGGCGTGGGCCAGGCCCCAGCACGTTGCAGTGATTTGTGTCTCTCTGGAATTGCCAGGGTGACAGCATACTTTTTCCAAATATTTTACTAGTTTTTCTGGGTCCTGCACTTGTTCAGGGGAAAAGTTCCAAAACACTGGAGGTGCCCACTGTCCTAGGTACTTGCCCATACTGTCCCACACACCCTGCCACTCATAATTATCCAGCCTCGGGGCAGATCTGTGGCTGATATTCCTAAACAGTTGTTTAACTGTAAGCAAGACCTGAACCACATTCAGGAACATGCTAGCTCCTAGCAAGAGGACCATGCTGGTTTCAACATCCCAAAGGTACTCAAAATTTTCAAAATTCTCAAACACTATTGTAATTAGCCTGAAATAGAAGGGGAAGGTGAAGAAAGGTGTCTCGCCCATAGATTGGCTCTCCGAGGAGAAAAGGTAAAGGGTGCAATTATTAATAGTTTCCCACAGATAGCTCCCAAAGTATAGAGGTGATGACAATGCTGAGTACAAATACCAGATTAGTTCCATGACCAATAATTTTATCATACCATAAGCCAGTGTTACACAGTACATCAAAGTGAAAACCTTAAACCACCTCCCACGGATGATAAGCAGCAGCACAGGGACTATATACAGCAAGTGAGGTGATACATAACAAAACTCTAAAAACGAGCACCACAACTCTAAGAGCCAATAAATCCACATTTTGACCAGTGATTATTAAACTAATATAATGAATGCTTGTAACAAAGTAGTTTTAACACTTTCCGGTCAGATCCGTTGTTATCTCAACCCTTTGAGCCCCACGTTGGGTGCCAAAAAGGGCTGTTGTGGTTTAACCCCAGCCAGCAACTAAGCACCACGCAGCCACTTGCTCACTCCCCTCCACCCCACAGTGGGATGGGGGAGAGAATTGGGAAAGAAAAAAAAGTAAAACTCGTGGGTTGAGATAAGAACAATTTAACAGGACAGAAAGGAAGAAAATAATAATGATAATAATAACAATAACAAAATGACAATAATAATAATAAAAGGATTGTAATATACAAAACAAGTGACGCACAATGCAATTGCTCACCACCCGCCGACCGATGCCCAGTTACTCCCCGAGCAGTGATCCACCCCCACTCTGGCCAACTCCCCCAGTTTACAGACTGGGCATGACATCACATGGTATGGAATACCCCTTTGGCCAGTTTGGGTCAGCTGCCCTGGCTGTGTCCCCTCCCAACTCCTTGTGCCCTCCAGCCTTCTCACTGGCTGGCCATGAGAAGCTGAAAAATCCTTGACTTAGTCTAAACACTACTTAGCAACAACTGAAAACATCAGTGTTCTCAACATTATTCTCATACTGAATCCAAAACATAACATTATACCAGCTCTTAGGAAGAAAATTATCCCAGCTGAAACCAGGACAACTTGCCAGGCCAGGGACTGAAATGAAGGGAGAAAAAAGGTTAATGCATTCAAGGCAAGATGTAGGAAGAGCAAACACAGCTAGGATGGTAAGCCAAGCTAAGATTTACACAAAGATTTTGCTTATTTCCAAGTAGTTTCCTTGCTGGTTTTAGAATGTTATTTAGACTTCGGTGTTGGGGTAAATCTGAAAAAAAAATATTTCCTTGATATGCTCCCAACATGAAAGATCTGCCACGTGTCTTGCACTGAACCACTGGTCGACTCTAATTCCCCTGGTGAAATGTGCTCTCAGGTGCGCTAATGCCAAGAAACACAGGGAAACCATCGCTGACCTTTAAGCAGAATTTTAAGGGAGGATATGACCAGTCCTGCTTCATGTGCATCTCTCTAGATTTCCCACTTACTTGCAGAACATGGGAAAAGACAAGCACCCATGCTTTTTTCCCCACTCTAGTTCTCACTCCCTGTGTTTTTTAGATCCCAGTCACCATATCTCTGTCTCCACATCCACCTACCTGGTGCTCAGCAGGGGGGTCCTCCAGTGTGCCAATTCACTTATGGGGATTTAACTTGCATTCTCACTGCAGTCAGGAAAACAAACTGAGGGAGCACTGCCCATGACATATGCCAGCAGGTAGTAAGAAGACTGGGAATAATATATGCAAAAGCTCAAAAAAGGAAGCAGATCCTGCTTTGCAGTAGTCAACTAGTGCAACAGAGGAACTGATCCTATTACAGATCCTTTTTAAAAAAAAATTAAAATCTAAATTAAATTAAATTAAGATCTGCTGGAAAAGCGGGCCAAAGGAAGCTACAGAGGGCAAAGTTAGAAGACACAACTAGAAGACAGAATGAAGAAAAAAAAAGAAATAACTCCCCTTGCAATGATAGGGCTTAATAGAGAATTACAGCCTTTAGCTATCATGGAGCTCCTAGCAATGCCTCCTGGAAATAAATTCTGCATCGGACTTGTAGGCAAAATTCTCAGCTGATATTAAGAAACAGAGCTCTCAGCTACTTCAGACCAGCACAGGATCTGCTCCCAAATGGATTATAGATTGATTTTGAGAATTCCTGCACCCCTCCAGGAAAGAGGCAATTTTCCCTTGCACCAGTTGTTGTTCCACCTGGAACCTTGTGTGCTCCTTGGACCTCGGGAGAGCTCCCTTGCTGCCCGCTGAACTGTCAGAGCCCAGCAGCAATGTTCAGGTCTAGGAAGGAATGGTGGAGCAGTGGATCAGCCCTCTTTACCCATGTTTATTTTTGCAATGTCTCATCTGTACATTTTTGCAATGTGTCAACTGTATTTGTGCACTGATATCAGCGCTGCGACCTTCTCTTAGCATGAGACTGTATTCAGATACAAAAAGCGTCCCAGAACTTTTTCCCACAAGCTCTTGGGAGACTCAGCTAACCTCATGCCAGTGGCACTTTAAAATATAAAATAAACCCACCCCTTTCAGGAAGAAAAAATAGATTTTAATCAGAACAGGGGCTGTGACGGGAGACAATGTTGCATTAGCACAGAGACAACTACTTAAGGTTTGGCAGCTTCTGGTTAATACCAAGCTTAGTCCACCTCCCAAGAAAAATATTTTCCAATTGATTTCTACAGGGTTTGGCCAAGGCCCACACTGTGCATGCTGTGGATTATTCCTCTCATCCTAGGCTCTTGGAAGTACTAAACAAATAGGAATGAAGTTAAAAGGGGGAAGAAAGGCCCCAGTTTTGCCCTCTTTTTGCATGGACAGGTTCAATGGGACTTTCAGGGTGTAGATCAACTGCTTGCTGTCTTTTAATTTGATGTCTTGTTTTACAATTTTGAGAGTAGTATCATTTGAAACATCCATTCTCTCATGCCTGACTGGCTCAGTAATCATAAGTAATAACATTGTTCCATTGAGAAGCAGTAAAAATACACAAAAGCTGCAATTGCTTTGATGACACACCCCTACTGTTAAAATGCTGAAAAGACCAAAATCTTCTGTAGAAAAAAAAAAAAAAATCTAAGTTTTGTGTGTTGCTGCTGCTCACTGAAATTTCCATCTGACACCAGTTCGATGGTAACAGAATTGAACAATATGCTCCACAGGAAAAGATAACAAAGAATCGATGTCTAAGCAATTTCAGGATCATCTCTGAATTTGATGTCCAGCTGATTAGTTTATATCATAATGGTTCCTCAATCCTATTTTAAGCATCTTAGAGAAGAACACTTTGTAACCCAGTTAAAATGCTTCCTCATTGGACAGAAATCAATATCTAACAAGGCAGCAATGACCTCCCTCAAATTTTGTTATGCTCATTACAGGAGCACTTAAAATATTAATCCCAGAGAACCTACTGCAAAATGGAACAGGTTTTAAATAATCCAGCATAGTAAAAGGAGCTTCTAACAATTCATCCAGAGAAGAGAAGATTGCCTATTCCTCCTTCCTTCACCCAGATTGACCAGGTCTGGGTGGCTGTTTCTATTTATTTGACTTGGTCTTGAGACAAGGCAACTCTCAACACCTGTGTGTCATGGAGGGAGGCAAAGCAAACCACTCTTGAGAGCATAAGCCCTGTGTGTCAATGCTACATAGTTTGGCGTGGAAGGAATGAGGGAGTTCATTGCTCCATTACCTTTAATTCTCCATAGTCCCTTTGACCTTCATGCAATCTCTGTTCTTGGAAATATGAGAGAATAGCTCATATATATCTCATAAGTATATATGCATACATACATATGTATACACACACATGTTTTTATACATATATATATTCTTCATATAGATATATATATATTCTTTTGTGCATTAGGTGTCCTCACCTGTGTTTCTGGAGTAGGGCTCATAAGGCAGTGTGTTGCTAGATGCCTTGCATGGCACATAGGCTTGAATCTTCGCTATACTGGCTAGACATATTATTGATACAGTTACAATAATACTAACACATACAGTCCAAGCTATCCAATTATTGCTCACTCCTATTAATTCTCTAGTTAAAATTGTTATGCACAGACTTTCTGGTATTCAGTCCTTACTCTGTTGTTAATGCTCACCCTTTCCAGGCCCTCCTGTGTCCTAAGGTCGACGGTGCCAGTCTTAAGAGGGAAGGTTTAAAGTGAGTCACCAGTGTCCCAAGTTTTTTTGTTGGGAAGTATCCGCTCAATATGTGTGTGTGGACAGGGGCATCTGTTCCTCCTTGCTTTGGTGTCCACTTAGCGTTACTTTTACATGCTCTCTGTTTTTCGCTTTCCTTACTGGCCCACAAGTTAGTTATAATAACTACTTAGTTTTGTTAGACTTTTATCACAAATGGCCAAACCATACCATTGCAGAATCAGCATTAAGCTATAGCAGAAGGTAGTGCAACGGCAGCCCGATGCTTTCCTGAATCTTGAGCGATGTTTTGCATTTGCAGCTGCACAGGTTCATAACCACCCACGAAACTCCTGATAGGCTCAGAGGACCAAGCTCTAATGTTAGTAGAAAGCCTGTGGCCTGCTGCTAGCAGTGGCTACCCCATAGTTACTGTGATTCAGAGGAAAGTTTCTTTTGATCTCCCTGCCAGGTAGCCCTCCCAAGGCAAGGTAAGCTCTTGACCTTATGATATAAGCTGTAAGTATGAATGACATGTACAATCTGTGCAATCTGGTATTACTTGATGGCTTTCTTCCTCCTTTATGTCTACTCCCTTGAAAAGGACAAACGGTAAGAGTCAGAAGCATCATTAGGCAGAGCTTGGATATGTAGCCATTTATAATGTAATATGAATGTCTACATGACCACAATGAAGCTTTCTGCGAGAGAAAGAAATCAGCTCACTAGAAGACCCATATGGCATGGAGTGCTGTCTTGGATAAGACTATATGCAGCTCCAGAAGTGGCACACACTTACCAGTAAGTCAAGACATCTTGCATGACGGCCAATACTGAGAAGCCGATACCAACAAGCAGCACATCACACACAGCTTTCTTGGATTAAATCATCTTTGACTTGATTACATTCTTCATTATACTTGTTTTTCTTAACATTTTTCTGAAGTCCACTCTGCGTCTACATACAACTTTCTGACCTTTACATTAATGACCCTCATCAGCTGGTGTTTTTTTAAAATTCAGAGCAGCTCTAGCTACCTCTGTTACACTCTGCAGATCTGCATTCTAACTTACCTATATTTGTATGTCCCTGGACTTCATTCAGTGCACTCCTCTTGCCTAGCTATACGTAAGAGTAGCTGGACCTAGAAAACCTTAGTGCAGTTGTGCTCCTACCTTCCACGGCCTTGTGTCTAACACTGCAAAACACACTGTGTTCAGCCATTCAGAAAATTCCTTACTCTCCTTTCCTAATGCACCTGAGTGGGGCACCTGCTGGCTATCAGATAATTTCCCAGTCCTAGCAAAAGCCAATATAGGAAAGAAAAAGGAAGGCAAACTGGAAGAGAGGGATCTGGTCTGAGTCAGGCATAAAGAAGCTCACAACAACTTGAAGAACAATGGAAGAAATTATCTGCTTTGTTGATTTAACGGACCAAAAATTATTGATCTGGAATGGTGTTTGCACAGCAAAGTGTTCTTTACAAGGGGAACATTTCTCATCCCTCTACCTCTCTAAACCAGAATGGATCGGGGCACTCTCCTGCAAACACTGCAGCAGCAAAAATGGGATTCTCCTGTCCTGATCAGTCAAGAACACTTTATCTGTGGCAGCAGAAAAAAATGAGTGCTGGAGAAAGTATTGCACAAACTAGGACTCAGGGGGCTTCACGATCACTCTTGTTTAGTACTAGTTGCTTTAAATGATCCACTGGATCACTACAATCATTGATGGAACGGGGAATTAAAAGGATGGTTGGGTCACTTGTTTGAGAGATAAAAGGTGCATAGATTTACCTATTTGGTGTTCCAGGACAGGCACTGGGAAATTTTGTACTGCTTGAATTAGAAACAGACAGACTGCAGTCTTTTTCCTCACTTGCAAGGGTGATTAAATTCTGAGCTAATTAAACTGGAGTAATTACTTTGCTTGTTTTAATGTGCCCTCTAAAAACTGTACCATTGTACTTGTCAGGCTGGTGAGTGCTTACAAAATACTTTTCTTTTTTGCTCTCAGTGGTCAGAGGGAGCTCCTTGGGGCTCTGATGTTTGTATCCAGCGCTGCTCAGGCCCACTTCTGTTGGGAGCCAGATGTCCCTGGGCAGCAGAGAAGCAGCAAGGATCAGACATTCAGGAACAGAGAAACGCCCAGGAAACCTGAAGAGAAGGAAGCTCAGTGACCAGATATAATTCTCCCGTTCAGCTGGTGAATCAGGAAACAGCAAGACAAGAATATGGCTCCACGAGGAGGCAAGTACACAAGTCCTGGTGTAAAGTCAGCTGGTGGCTTCAACTGCCTGGCCCATGCAACTGCAGGCTCACGTGGGATTATTTGGGTGGCACCACTGGCGTTCACACCCTGTGCCTGGAACAGGCATCCAAGCAGGGGAGGACCATGGCTTGCCTCTGTTCTCTTCCTTGCCATCCTTGACCCAGCTGATGACCGCAGGGCTGGGAGGGCAGAGGGGGAGGATGCCAGCCACTTCCAGTGCGTCACCTTCTTGCTCCTCTCACAGGGAAGTGAGTAATACCGCTTTCACACTCTCCCCTGCTTATACCCCGGCTTGTGCTTCCTCCGCAAGCCATCCCACACAAAACCAGCCTTTCCTCAGGTAACACCACTCTGCCTTCAGTGGGAGTTTGAGTGGAAATGGAGTGACAATCCAGACTTGGGTTACAGCTGGGGGAAAAGAACTTCATTCTGATAAGAGTTAGGTTATAACCTCATTTACATATTAGCAAGCTATTTAAAGCATAAGAGAAAATATCTCTTTCCTGCTCAGCTGTGGTATCTTAGTCTGTGTACTAGCCAAGGAGTGCCTGATAAAGACTCAGTATTTTTCCATTAATTAAGATGCTTTAATTAGTTGGGACAGCTAATTTAATTTAGCTCTAGGAATAGGTATAGCCCTCAAGAGAGCAAAGGACAATGACTGCGGTTAATTCAGAATAGTTTGAGGGAAAGCTCTGCTTTAGGAAAGGCATTCAACTAGGTAGACCAAGGCATCATTGGATGCACAGCTGGTCATTTAAATGCATCAGGTTTTATTTTATTTTTTTGCAGACAGTGCTTGTTGGTCCTTTCTGGAATTACAGTCACAGGTTTTTTCCCCGTGATGTGATCCCCGCTGGATTTTTGCCTGGACAAAAAAGATACTTTTGACAACCATGTATTACCTTCATACAACATAAGAACTAGAAAGAACACCCCAGCTGTGTCTTTCCAGTGATGGCATACTGCATTTCCCCCAGCCCTGAGACAGCCAGGCCATTAGCAGTTCTCTCCATTACTGCCTTTCTTTCACCACACCGTGTGAAAAACCAACATGCTGATGGCACATACCAGGGTTGGCTCACCCAACTTGTTAGCACATGGAGCAGGGTTGGAAGATGAGATCAGAAGCCTATAAAGGAGCAGGAGATCCAAGGCTGATGCTGTAGAAGATCACCTGGTTCCTGATTCAGAAATGGGCAAAGAGCCTTTCCAAGGAGGCAACCTGGACTAGAAGCGCAAAAAACCAAAAAGACATCTTTTCTTTCTCGTTTGCACAAGCACACTTCTATCAACAAAGGAGGGCAATGGGGAAAACCAGGTGTAAATTTTGATCTGCTGTTGTGATTATTCTAGCAATAGCTTTGCATTTTAAACTCCCTGATGTGTTTATCACTGCAGGAAGAACTTGTTCTGCAGAACAGGTAGGGCTGTCTGCAGGTGCAGACAAATCTATAGATTACTGTTCTCCATACTGAAACATGCCACTAGGCTGGCCTGTGGAAGGATTTTGACACTAGATGGGAAAAAAGAAAATGTTTACTGAAGAGCAAAATGTTCTAGCTAACCAAAACCTGCCGGAGCCAGGATAAAGTCCTTATCACTGGCACAGATGTACAGGTAACAGCTGCCTCCAAACCCAACAAAATACAGCTATTTTAGAAATAGCAGGAACTTCTCATCCTTGTACAAACAGCTGCAGTTCGACATTGTTTGCAAGGGCACAACATATTTGCTTCTCCCCCAAACTGACATGAATCCTTCACATCAGGTGTGAAGCAGAATCCCAAGCCAGTGACTTGGACTTCTTGAGACTATGCTTCTTTTTGCCCAGGAAATACCACTTTGAACTTAACAAACACATCACCCTGTCCTAACAGAAGCATAGGTTCTGTGGGACACACATGTAAAACATAAGACAGCTGATTAAATTTGGTTCTGCAGATCAGCTGATCCACTTTCCTCCAGGGAGCACATCAGAACAGGAGCATGAAAATAACCTTGCCAAAGTCTCCATGGGGTTAACCACCTTACATTCAAATAAGGGTGTTGCATTCCCCACTCTCTACCCTGTCAAACATCGTAAATCCCTATCAGTCCTATATGAGGTACCTCACTCACTACTTGAAGAATCCCAAAGAGCTGGCCAGCATCAATGCAAGGCTGACATTTTTCAACACATTTTTCAGTTCAGCATTTTTCCAGGAAATCTGGATTTGTTTGGGGGTTTCTTTGTTGTTGGGGGGGGGTTAGCTCTTGTGTTTTAAAATGGTAATCTGTTGAAAAAAACTGATTGCTACTAAATACACCAGGAAGGCCTCTTCAAGCAAACAATTAAACAATAACAACAGAAGATATTAAAATAAGGCTTCTGTGATATGATGGGATTGATTTAAGAGGGTTACAGGAAGCTAGAGCCTGCTGTTCTGTGACAAATTATTTTCCTGAGAAAACCCAGTAAGTGAAAGATAATCACATAATGGAATTGGTCTTGAAATATCACTAGCTCCAGGGTTTGGAAATCAGCAGCCCCCAGTGACCTTGTATTTAACATCTTTATTCATGATCTAGGAAAAGAAAAGGTAAACAGCATAAAGGATAAACCAGTAGACAAGAAGGGCCTTCAACTGAAGCAGAGGCTGGCAATGTCAGGTTTGTTTAGCCCATGGGGAACTCACATGGAAAGAGATCTGATTAGAGAACTTAAGTGAGATGTTATAGGCTACAACAAAAGCCAAGTCTGATGAGTCATTTAAGGGCAGGACAGAATGGAGGGTTGTGGAATGGGAAAGCAAGGCAAGCACCAGCAGAGGAAAAATTGAGCTTATTGATGTGCTTTAGGGTCATGTGAGAACTACACATGGTACCCACCTGAACCTCAGAGGTCTAGAAGCCCTTTGCTTCTCAAACACTGCTGCACTCAAACATCAGCCCAGATCACCAAGACCAGAAAAACAAGAGCCAAAGTGCAAATTGTGCCTTCCCACCCCCTTCGTCTTGAAATATGAGAGCCGTTATGGCATCCCATCACAAGCTGTCCCATGGGGCCACTGGTAACGGCAGTCAGCCTTCAGGGCAACTCTCGTGGTGGCAAGCAGGTAGGAAAGCCTGCTTCTCTCCATGAAAACCGAAGTGTACTTGGGGTCCCAGAGAGTCTGGCAGTGGCTGTGGCTCCCAAAGGGATTGATTTAATTCACAAGTGAACATGAGGACCAGGAAATGACAGGACCCTGCTCCCTACGACACAGAAAACCGTGCCCTGAAGGTGAGCAAAACCAGGGAGGCTACGTTGTGGAAACCTTAGTCTTGAATTCCATGGCCAAAACTGAAGGGGTAATTATTGCGCTTAAAGCAACTACAAAATCCCTGTTAAGGGCTAAATAACACCATAAGGTGTTCATCCCTCCTGGAGGAGACGTGGGCTGGAGGAAGAACCTACTTTTCCCCTATACAGTAGAACAAAGAGATGGTGAAAGAGGCCACAGACTTCTCAACCAGCAGCATTCCATCTGTATTCCTCCCTCCACAAAAACACCTCTGGCAAGCTGAAACTTAGAGAGGGTGAGTGGTACTCATGGTTTTCCAGCGTCGGGGGTTTTCCAACGTCCCCCCTACTGGAGACTGGGGAGAGGCTGCTGTCCCAGCTATAGCATGTAGGAAAATCCAGAGATGGACAAAATGAGTTATGTATGTTTTGGCTTTTGCTGCAAACTATGCCCAGCCTTTCAGCTGCCCTGTATTCCCTGTGGAGCGAGAGTGGCATCTGCTGGACACATCCCCCTCGAACTGATTTTTTATTACTTTTTTTTTTTGGAATGCTCAGTACAGTGGAAATGAAGGGGGAGCACTTTGTATAAAGCAGTCCTGATTAACTAGATCAGTGACAACTGCTGGCTGCAATTATTCCTGTAACTCACTATTTTTCAATGCCCCTTGTCATGCAAGTAGCACCAATTCACAATCTGTCATTGCAGCACACCCGCTGCACGAGCCTCCCTACCCAGTCATTACTCTCCTGTGAGTGGGAAGGAAGGAATGAGCACCTGTCCTAGCTTGCTGAAAACATGTATTATTTTTTCCTGACTGCTTAAAAAAAAAACCAAAATAAATCAGGGCTTCCTATGCAGGCAGAGATAAAATAAGCCTGTTTCCAATCAGCTACCAAATGTGCATCCCTAGAGATGCTTAGGGCCACGTGTGCCTTTGAAGAAAATGTTGTTATTCTCCTTCTGTCTCTGAGACATTCTGTGCCTTGGCAGGACATGACTTCTGTAACTCCTTGTACTCTGCAAACCCTGTGAATAATAGATGTGGTCTGAGGCAGAACTTCTGCCAGGGGTGCTCCTCACATCACTGACTTGTCTGGAGAGCTGAATTTTTGGTGCGTGCAGAAGGGCTCTTTCTGAGAGATGAACAGAAAAACAAGCCCCCACAAAGCACTGAACCTGAGGCAGCCTTTTCATTGAATTCAGATCTTGCCACTGAGTGACTTTTGCACGGCTGGAGCGTGAGTGCTTCATTAGAGATCAGAGACTGAGGGGTTGTCTGTCCCCTTCTAACGAACATGAATTCCTACTGGAAGTTTTTCTGCAGGTGGGCCACTGACTCTCTCCTGGGCAGGGTCTTTGCTGCCTACGAGCAGCTGTACTCAAATTTCTGCCCTTTCCTATCTGAGACTTATTTTTTACCCAGCTGCCCCCTTTCCTAAAATCCACAGGAACATACAGTCTCATAGACTCATACCTCTCTGCAGGCTTGGTAGGAGTTGCCCAGCGTGTTCAGCAGTCACTAGGATGGGCAGTGAAGGAAGCGCACACAGTGGCATAGGCACGCCATGTGATAGCATGAGCTGTGCTTCCTTAGGAAAACAGACTACAAAGTCTGGGACTGCATGAAACAAAATGCAGCTCTCCATAGCTGTTGTTCTGCAAAGAAATTATGATATCGAAGATGAAGCAATTATATACCAACTGCCAGAAAGCAAAAGCCACCAGGGCTGGCTTTCCTATGTGCCAGGCTTACCTTCCCAAGCACTGTAACTGCACTCAGAGAGGGATATCCACCTGTTTGGCACTGCACCAGCCCAGGCAGCAACCAAAGAAAGGGTGACATTATGTGAGCAGTGCAATCAATTTCAATGAGGAGTGGGATCTGCAGGTATAGCCTGAGGACAGCTTCTCCGGCTTTTTTACTTGAGACACCCTTAAGGTAACAAAAAT
Organism: Haliaeetus albicilla; assembly: GCF_947461875.1. NCBI lineage: Eukaryota > Metazoa > Chordata > Aves > Accipitriformes > Accipitridae > Haliaeetus > Haliaeetus albicilla. The sequence goes on along the minus strand of NC_091484.1, from coordinate 33,788,247 downwards.
GTGATAGTACATGATGCATCTCGGATGTATCCTGGAAGGTTTATCTGCTGAAGAAAGCAAAGAAGTGCCAGCACCCTTCCCACCGGCAAGTTTTTTCTCCTGTCCTGCTCCAAGGGTTGTATCCCTGATGCAGTGGCAGAGGCTGTGGAAGAAAGAGGTAAATGAGGGGAGAGGGATGGCAGGCAGAGCCCTCCATCACTGGGAACAAGTGCTAAGAATATGGTCATTTAAAGACAACAACACAGGAGTGCAAGATGGAAAGAAAAACAGCTTTGAGGGACAAAGGATTTACTCTTTCTTGTTTCTCCTTGAGATGTGCCCATAGGTGGCAGAGGAGCATTAAAATTCTTGCCCCATCTTCTCCGGAGATACAGAGCTTGCCCTCAGCCTGCTCTCTTCCCCTCCTGGTTTTGCATCATGTGGCTGGAGTGAGGAAAACACTGCCAATCCACTAACCACAGCCAAGTACCGTGCAGCTGAGCTGCACCATGTCTTGCCACCGGTTCAAAGGTCTGCTTACACAGAAGAGCAGAGCAATGGTAAACACAGCGTGAGCTCAAACTGCTGTTACACCAATGCAATGCTGAGGGTTGACCTCTTTTTCTGACACACAGGGATTCTTCTGGTTTAGCTTATGTCATGCCAAAATGAGTTTAAAACAAGTGAAAAAAAAGTGCCACTTTTATTCCACAACAAAAACATCCACACAGGCCACCAGCCTCATGGAGAGATTGAATTAAATTTACCGGTAATCACTACAGCATTTCTGCTCAGAATCACTCAGTGTGGATTTGTACCGTGTTTTGCAAGGTCTGTTCAGAACTAGGAGGAGCGGTACAACCAGGGCCTGTTTTGGCATCCATGTCACATGCTTCTGCAACAGTTCTAGCACTGCTCATGCGAACAGGGAAATGCTACTGCCTTTCTCCATCCCAACACCTCCCAGGCCATGGCTGCCTTCAGAGCTCAAGAAGGGCAATGATGCTGCTTCTGGGAAAGAACGAGGCATGTTCCTGCATGGTGGCTGGAGCTACATGATGTCTTCTGCAGGCTGAAAGTTAGTAGCACAGAAATGGTTACAGACAGGGCAGTGCTAAAGAAGTACCAACCTACTTCGTGTGAAATACACTGCAGGGTTCAAATGTGAAGCCAGAGGGTTAATACAGGACTGGAAAATACCATCCAGAACTGAATTTATTTGATAGTTTACCCACGCTGAAAGAGAATAAAAGGAGGGAAAAAAAAAGAGTGCTCCCAGCCTGCAGAAGGTAAAAGGATGGGAAGAAAGAAAATTAACATTAAACTGTAAATAATAATAAATATTAAATATAATAAAAAATCAGAAATAAATTGTAAAATTGACACTAAATAGCAGAGCTGCCTAAGGACAGCAGGATACAGCCCTTTCATCTGCCAGTCTACATTCAATAGTCATAACTTTCATGGGGGAAAAAAATTCTCAAGTACTCAACAGCCTTGAGAGACAACCTGCTTAGTGTCTGGTGAGACACAAGTCCCTGCCAGAGGCGGCCAGTAAGACAAACTGATCCTCTGAAAGGAGCAATCACTTCTGTGGTGGTAGATGCTAATGCACCCTGAGACAACAGGCCACAGAAACATCACACTGACAAAATCCTCTTGACACAGCAAACTAAGAGATTTCAGTAATGAGGGAAACTACTGTGACAAAATCTCCTGTAACCATTCGCTTTGTATCACTAGAGAATTGCTATCATTCAGAAGAGCTTTACAATGAGGGAAGTAAAACTCTAGGTCATAGGAAAGAAGCCAGATTTTGAATGTACTTACACAAAGATGAGCAGAAATTCCACATTAAGTTGGTCCCACTGTACATTCATATACAAGATAAAAAATTGGGGCCGAGCTACAGCCTGTGCAGTACAACCCAGCATTCTTCCTTTGAAAACTGACGTAATATTTGGCAAGAGTTTCAAACCAGTTGCTGAAGTCACACCTGCAAGTACCTGTAGGTCTGTGAGCAGAGCAGACGCCCTCACAAGCCAAAGCGACTAGAGCCAGCTGCATGCCAGGACTGTGTGCACCAGAATCTGTTTGCAAAAGCTCTCTCCCACTTTTCTTGGGTCCAGATTTCATGCACATCAAATTTTTAGCATTTGTTTTTAAATAGATCCCATACATTTTGTCCCTCCAAGAGTTAGAAGGAGCTCAGACAGTAAGAAGCTCGTCACAGTCTGTCTCTACAGACCTGGGCTCCAGGAGGTACAAGCAAAAGCAAAGCACTGATACACACCCTAAAAGCAAGACATAGATACATACCCTCCTCCTTCCCATATCTGATCTGGAGGGGGGATTCATATGGCTGTCCTTTCCCTTTGCCCCTTCCTCCACCCCAAATGGCACTGACCATGCAGTGACATCTCAGGACCACACTGAGTGTGCAGCAGCCAGGGAGAGCCCCGGGATGCCTCAGGAAGGGCCCAAAACTCACTTTGGCATTGGCCAGAACAAAAAAAAAAGGCAGGTGGATACACGCACAGACACAGCCACTTTAATAGTTCACGTCTCCTAAATGATGGCACATACTATTTGTGGAAACACGTAAAAACAGAATTGCAAAATGAACGATGGATATTCCTCCTGGTCAGTGGGGTTACAAGCCCTGTGGGTCAGTGGCTATTCTGTCAGGCAGGGCAGGGAAGGAGGCTGGGTTTCTGCAGGACATCGTGGTCCCTGTTTTATAGGGAAGGAACAAGCACAGCAACATCATGACACCTTGTAAAATCATTTGCATTCATTTGCATGAACATGAAATCTCTGCAGACCCCCAGACCTTGCACACTGTATTAAGAAGCTACCACCAGCTGTAACCATCTTGCAGCAAAAAAGGTATCATTTCATTGAAATACTAATTGCAGAGCACAGCCTACTAAGGCTCCTCAAGGAGGAGAGAAAAGCTGTGGGGAGGACTGCACACATGGTTCATTTGCATCAGTTGCCCTTGTTATTCCTCCAGGCTCTTTTTTTTTTCTTCAATATCAATTAAAGCTCATGCTGCGACAACTATGGGGCAGAGAGGGAGCGATGGGGAGGCACACTGAGTGACTGGCAGACATTCCAGCAGGTTTAACTTATCCCACCATATCTTATTTTTTCCTAGTTTCCTCCCTGTCCCCCCCCCCCAAAAACCTAAGTAGGATATGCTCAGGAATATATTGCATCTAGGGATAAAAATCTGATGGAAATAAATTCCAGCTTTCTTTGCATAAATAACCCTGTTGATCTCCTCCATAGACAATGCACAAATAGCTGTGGATATCCAGAGCTTTCCCCCATGTTTGGGAAGCTCCCAAACAGGAGGCATACTCCTGACTGCTTACTCTGCGCAGGTTTTGTAGTTATATCCAAGGGGAAACAATGCCTCCAAATTGTTTGGGGCTTCAAACAGGTTAACACAGGTCTCATGTCAGCTGCTCTGGAGATAGCTTTAGACTCCCAAACTAATTTAACTTCAAAAAAACCCAGGGTTTCATTTAACACCCTCCTCTCCAGGAGAGTTAATTTCCACCTGAAAAGGTCATGAACCAGCAGAAGCCTGAAAGGTAGTAGCACCACCAAAGCCCAGCAGGTTTCTACTCAAATTGCTACAGGAAAGGTCCTCCCATCCTCCTCCCTCTTTTTTCAGTTGGAAACTTGGTTTCAAAGCAAGATCTGCCCATAGTGCCCAAGTATTTTCCTATGCACATACAGCCATTTGGCCATGATTTGGACATATGTCAGCAGAAAGACATGCAAAGCTTTCCCTCCAAACCAAACTCACTTCCCTCCTGTGCTGCCTCACCATCAGACTGGCCACGCTGCGCTGATGGCACCAGGGAGACTCAGACTGGGGCCCCTCCAAGGGTCATACTTGCAGCAAGCCTCAGCAGACCTACCCAGGGCTTTCTGTCCCTTTTCTGGCTCATGGCAGAAGTATTCTTCTTCCATCTCAGGCCTGAGAGTATGAAAATAAAGAGCAATCTAAACTGTGCCACCTCACAGTGCTATGGTAAGAAGCTACAGACAATTCAGAGGCTGATTCCTAATGAGCATGAACACTGGCCTTTGCATTTTTTTAGCAATGAAAGCCTTTTTTTTTTTCTGACAGTAGGCTTCAGAGTTAACACTCCCTCTTTAAAGTGTGCTTTGCGTGCTCTGTAGACTCAGGTGGCCTCATTTCTATGAGCTGTTCGGTGCTCTGCAGTAGATATTGGCCATCTCACTGCCCGCTGGCTCAGAGCACACAGTGCACATTTGGGTGCTCTATCAGTTATAGTTTTAATAAAGGCTTTAATAAAAAAGGGCTTAATAAAAGCTGTTGTGAATAGAAGTTTATATTTTCTAGATAGTTTGAAGCCAAAGCTTACTGTGACTCTGACCCACACTGGCAGTGTCAGCCCTTCCAATTCAGCTCTCACGTCTATCACCCTCATGAATAGTTGAGAGGCTCCATGTGCTGTTTCTAAATTGCCGTGGGCCGTTCTGCGGAAGAAATGGGCTTCAGAAGTGCAAATTGATGGACTCAGTTCAATTAAAAATTAATCTAAACACCATAAATCTAGGTTTTACCTCAACAGAATTTGAATTAGCATCATGCTATATCTAGAATAAGCAAGATCAACTTATACCATGCACACCGAAACCACGCTCCTGGAAATACTGGCTACTGCTCCCTGGTCACAGAATAGGCTTGGTATTCAGTATAGACTATAAAAAAATGGAAACCTCAACAGACTTTAATTTGAAAATGCCTTTTTGAGGGATTAAATACTTAAAATTGCAAGTGGCAGTGTTTTAACCTGAGTGTCCTTCCATGAATTTGACTGTAATTTTGCTAACTGCCCTTGCTAACGAAGGCTTTCACATGCACAAACCCAGCCATGAGATTAGGGACTTGGTCTCCTCATTTATCAATCATCTGACTTTGTAACATTTAAGTTGTGATTTGAATAGCATGACAAAAGACAAGTTTCAGGAGAAAACTGTTTCTCCTTGTTCAAGATATACATGCTTTTAGAATGAAAAATCAGCACAATTGTTGCTGAAACTCTGAGTGTTGAGAAAAAAATGGCAATTTTTGTGCAGAATGTCAGAAGTTTCAACAATTTAAAAAGTGTTATGAAAGGCTGGTTGGGGTTTTTTTAGAAGGTTGTTTTGATATTAAAAAGTAACAACTACTACATGCTTCACTACAATTCCTACATAACATTTTTCTGTTTAGAAAGAAATGTCCACCTTGGCTCACAAGAGGCAGCTCACAGCAAACCTGAACGGGTAGCGCAACACACACCACTGCCTGGAAAACCTGCCCTCTCACAGGCTTGTTCCCTGGGACTTTAGGGGCCCTTCCAGAAGCCTCTCCCGTGGGATCCCCGCCACCTCACAGCCATCTCTGCCACTTTTCTTGAGACCAGCAGAAACTTAGTTATCTTTGAAACCTCTTGCTTTCTGGTTGAAATTAGCCAACGGTCCAGAAGCTGCTGAAAGAGGAAGAAGAGACACTTCTCGTGGAGTTTACATTCCTTTAGGGAAAGGGGACTAAAGGCATATACCAGAAGCAGATTTTCAAAAGATATGTTCGGCTACTAGTTGTTGTAAGGAGTGAGGAAGTCTCACGATATAATCCTATGACCTATGTAACAGGTGAACATGGTCGTTCCCTCTCACCCTAAAATATTTATTCCTACATAAGAAAAAAATCCCTAAAAATGGAAAACTGCTAGTCAGGAAGGATCAGAACCACGTTTACCACTTCATGTGTTTTATGATGAATCTGACTTTGCCCACACCTGACTTGGGAAAACTAAAGCAGGGATCCAAATGGCACACCGCACACGTCACTTAGGGACGGAGCTGCTTCACCCTCTTGCTGCTTTCCCCTCTGTATTTCGTGGGCGAGGGTATGCCCAGAGAGGCCGGGCACTGTGCTGCCAGGGTCCCCGCGCCGAATCCTGCACGAGCTGCCCCTGCTCAGGAAGCCGACGCGGGCCGAGGGCTGCCATAACAGCACTAATGAACGGTGCCTCACCATTAATTGTTACGCTATTGCCAGTTACAGCCTTCCGTGGCTGTTTTGCTGCATTATACGTATATATAATGTATATGCATATATATATCTTCAGCAGCTTTTGCTTAGGGGTAGCTAGCGACTAGGCCTCCTCCCGTCTCATTCGAGCACTGCGTGGGGAAGGAGAGGAGCCGCCCCTGTGCGTGGGTCTGCAGCTCCCCCGCCTGCACGCCAGCACCTTCTCGCCTTTTACTCTCGTACGTTCCCAGCTTACTCTGCTCCGACCGCTCCCCGCGGGGAAAAGCCGCACAGGTTCGGAATACGTTTACAATTCGCCACCGTTTACGTTTCCCTCGGAGGCGGCCGGGTGGCTCGCGAGCAAAACGCACGGGCCTGAACGACTAGCAGGGGGGTGCACCGCCCCCGCCGGTTCGGTACGAGGGGCTGCGGGCTCTGCTCGCTGACGGCGCGCTCCTCCCCACGGCGGACGCCCCACAGGAGGCGGCGGACGCGCGGCAACGGGCGTCGCCCCCGCTCCCCGCCACGGCTAACGCACCCTTGAACACGCCCGCTGCGCCTCACGCGGCGCCTAGGCCGCGCGGCAGCCCGCTTCCCGCCGCCCGGACCGGAGGCACGCTCCCCGTCACGAGCCCGCGTGACATGCGCGCCATGCGCGCCATGCGCCGCCCGCGACCACCGCCACAGCGCCGCCGCCTGGCGGCGGAAGTAGCGAAGTGGGGGCGCGGGCGCGCAGGCGGCCGGCCAATGGCGGGCGGCTCCGCTCGGAGGCCCCGCCCAGGCGGCCGCCGGCGGGACGGGGGGGCGTTAAAGCGGCGGCGGGGCCGGGCCGGGCCGGGTGCGGGCCGATGGAGCCGGCCGGCGGCGGCTGCTTCCTGTACTACGCGTACGGCAGCAACCTGCTGCGGGAGCGGCTGCTGCTGAGCAACCCCTCGGCGGTGCTCTGCGCCCTGGCACGCCTGCAGGTGTGGGGGGGCGGCGTGGGGGTGCCGCGGGTGGGGAGCGGCGGGTGGGGAGCGGGGGCCGGTGGAAGTCCGGGGGCCCGTGGAAGTCCGGTCGCCCTGGTGGAGCCGCGCGTGGGCCTGGCTCTGCTGCACGGAGCCCGGTGCTGCTGCAGGCCGCCCGAGCCCTCCGACCGGTGACGGGGGCGGCCGTAGCGCGGTTCGGGGGGGGGCGGGTCCCGTCGCCCTTAACGTGGCAGCGCGCGCGCGCCGTGACGCGTGGGGCTGCCGCCCTCCGCCGAAGGAGTGTTTGCGTTATCCCGCCTCTGCGGGGCTTGTCGCACTGGGTCTAACCCAGTCCGCAAGTCTGCCAGCCAAGACCCCACGCGTGGAGAGTAGTGAAAGCTGTGAACCTGAGAATGCCAGTAGCAGGTGCTCGGTTGGGTTTATGGGACAAGTTTCTGGCAGTTTTAAAAGGGTGATGCTTTGTTAAAAAATCAGAATTCCTCCTTCCCCTCTGCCACGCTGGTTACGAGCGAGAAGCCCGCCCCGTGCTGTGTGCCGGGCGGGATGCAAGCTTTCACCCAGTACCGCACGCCTGCAGCTGACGCCTTCCTACGCCCTGGCAGTTCTCCCCCCACCGGGGTTATTACACGTTAGTGTATCAGCTCGGCTTTAATGCAGACTTGGAGTTAGGAGCTCATGGTCATTAAGCTGTTGAAGTACAGATCCGTACAACTGGAAGGATCCTTGGAGGAGCAGAGCATCAATTGGTACCACTTAAGGACGACTTGAAGGTTCTCTTGGGGTAACTGGCAGGAAATTATCTACGTTAGAGTGTATGAAGAAGTCCCCAAACCTTGTCATTAATAAACTCCCTACAGTCAGGTACTTGGTGTCTCTTGGGACTATCAGCCTGGCAACTGAGGCCTGCTCCTGTAAAGTGCAAGGCGCTTACAGGTGCTACTGAGGAGTTGCACATGCCGAGAGCCCAGCACCTTGCAGGATCAGACCTTAGAGGCGAGAAGGAAAGCAGTAGTCTTGTGTGCTTGTCTTTGAATAAAAGCAAGCCCTATGCTTCAGCTTTTCCTCGGGGTTTCAGGTAGATTTTCAGGTTACACACTAAGCGCCTCTTGCCACGCTGCAGGTTAGCTGTTCAAGAGCTGGCGGTCAGGCGCTAGCTTTTCTAGCCGGCCTTTGCCCGATTGCTGCGCTCCCTGCTAACACCGGGTGGCTTTGCTCCCTTCCTTTGAGCTGGAAAGTCACTGATGCTTGGGAGTGAGGAAGGGCACAAAGGTCGGAGCTGATTTCTGTTAATTGCTCTATGGTAGTACCACTAAGTCACCTTAAAAAAAGGAAAAACAGCCTGTAAACAGAGTACTTTGGATGCTAAAGTGAAGTATTAAATTCGCTTCCCTCTGTTTTTACTTTTAAAGCTTTGTTAATCTTTAGCCAACAGCTGTAAGAAATAGGATGTATGACAAGCACAGAAGGGGGTATTACACTAGTACTTAGAAGGGCCAAAGACCAAGTTCTTGGCCCAAGAAAGTATCTAGTGTGTTTGTTCCCTCTTCCCTGCAGTGCCCACTGCAGTTGCCTGTATGGCGTAACGTAGGGTTTCCTGCTTCTAGAACTGCAGCTAACTGCGCTATTTCTGTGCAGTCTCCGTTTACCTTCTTGGGTGGTATCTGACTGTTTTATACACCTCCTTGCAGGTATTCAGTGCAGGTCAGGTTGAAGAAAATATAACTGGAGGAATAAAATAAAAATTGGTCCATTTGGGTTTTGTGGGGTTGTTTGTTTGTTTGGGGTTTTTTTAAGTAGACTGCTGTGAGCATACTTGGCTCGACAGGAGTTTTTCCTTGGACTATTTACTTCTGTGCATATTACTCAGACTTGACTGTCTGGCAGGGTCTAGTCCTGAGTCCTCCTCACACAGTAATCCAGTCACCTGAATATTGCAAAGCCGTTTTGCAGCAGCTTGTTGAATGGTTGATGACTAGTGTGTCTAAGTAGACTGTTTTCTAGTAAAATTAGTTTAATGGGGAACATTTTATGGGGAAAGAAGATGACTCTATTGACAGAGTAAACAGTATGGCTTTGCCAGGCTGCTGATTGTTACTTACACACACACAAAATTAGCGTTCTGATCAGTGCTGTGTGTAAGCCTCCAACTGCTCAACTTTTGCAACCTTTTCCCCGTATCTGTTAGGACACGTTACAAGAAGGTAATGAGTCTCAAAAAGTGAATATTAATATGCACACACTTATATTTCAAATTAAAATTATCTTATAGCTTAAACAGGGTGATCATGAGAAATAAGCAAAGTTGTGGGGTTGTACAGGTTTGGGTTTTATTTTTGTTGTTGTTTTTAATCCTTTTTGCTTTTGCCGGACTTCGTTGTTGTGGTTAAGCAGGTAGTCTTCCTTAAAGTTTGGTAGTGGTATTTTTTTTCTTTCCCTTCTCTACTGCTAGGAAGGATCCACAAATTGGCTAACAAGTAGGAGAGGAAACTGAGTGTATGGAGTCAGATGGGAAATAATACTGGAAAGATGCAAGGACCTGTTATTCTCTTTTGCCTATGTAGTAATATTTGATATTACTTGTAAGAAAAAGAGATACTTGATTTCTAAAACAATATTTCAACTTGCAAAAACTTGAATAAGCTCACTTGAATAAGCGTACACCTTGGCTTAAAATTACCCAAGAATGTTTCAGCTGAGTGATGAGATGGCACAAAACACTGGAAAATACACAGGATGGTATTGGGCAGTTGCATTGGTGCATGAGGACAAGACCCAAAGCTCACCATCTTGTAGGCTTTACCCTTACTATCTTCCTGGACCCTGCATGGTAGTATTTAAGTCTTATAACAGCACCAAAGGCTGCAAAGGAATGCGTGTTTGGTAGGCATGTCTTTTGAGGAACGAGAAGGTGGTAGGAGTCAGTTCCCTCCTTCAAGGTACACGTCAGCCAAGGGCCCTTCAGATTGTCTAACAGGAAGCACATCAGCAATCCTGTTACTGCCAACCTGGACAAAAGTCATGCTGACATTTCTTTAGCACTACTGTGTTTACTGTAGAATTGGGTATGTGTGCTACTTTTGAAAAAGGGCTACCTCCACTTTCTTCTCAACAGCTAGAAATTGTTAGCTAATGTTTAGGCCAAACTACTAAGAGGTTTGGATGTTGATCCAGGTCTCCACAGACCAAGACTTTTATCAGTAGTGCTCTCTGCCAGAACTCTCTTCCCTTTGTCCCAAGGTTGCCATTTCTCATGGGGAGGTGGAAAAGGCTGACTTCAGCCCCTCATGAGATGGGAGCTGGATCAGATCCTGCCTGTCCATTCTTCCTTCTGTGGCTCCAGCTGATTACTTGTAGACTTTCCTTTAGGTGCCCCTCTCATGCCAAGAATAGCCAACAGCCCTTATCTGAAGTGGAAATTGATTCTCTGCATTGGTTTCATTTGCAGGATTTTAAGCTCGAGTTTGGCCATCATCAAGGCAGGACAAGTTCTGTCTGGCATGGAGGTACAGCTACCATTGTTGAGAGCCCTGGAGACGAAGTGTGGGGAATAGTGTGGAAAATGAACACTAGCAATTTAAGTTCACTGGATAAGTAGGTGACTTAACTTTTGCTGTCTTCTACTATTTTAGAGGCCAATTGAAAAGTTGTAGTTAATTTTTGGTAAAGAGCTGTGTGGAAGCTTTGGTGTTGGAATCAAGAAGATGCCTTGGATTTTAATATGTGAATTTTACTTCACAGTACATGTATTGACTTCTAACACATTTGTGATTAAAATGGCTTTGTGTTCAAGCTAAAGTTACTTAGGGGTATTTAGTAAGGTGTGGACCTTGATTTGGAGCTGATATATTGGTCAGGCTCCTTTTTTTTAATCCCTGTCCTCACAGTGTCCAGTCCCTTAAATTACTCTAAACTCTGTATTTGTCCTGTGACACATTTCCCATTGCTTTAGGGAGAGTTTCCTCTGAGACTGACATCAGTTTCTGTCTCTATACATCTGTAGACTCCGACTGTAGTGGAAAAGGAAGGGATGAGGACAAGAATTGCAGAAGAGAAGGAAATCTTTAATACAGGCAAAGGGACCTTTTGAGGAAGTTATTTTGCATGTCTTCTGAGGATTCAAACTTTTGTGAACTTCAGGTAGATCCAAGCAGGGAGCTGGGGTGGCTTTATTTTTCCCTTTGAATGGGAGAGGCTGCCTGCACCATTCCAATGCACGGTGGAGAATATTCTGCCTGTGCCTGATAATTAAGACAAGTTTAAGGCAACCTGAGCAAGTCATTCCCAGGCTGAAGTCTGGAGGACCACCTGGCTAAACAAATCAAGGAGTAGCATAGCTTCTTGCAGGGTCTAAGGCAGGACTTAAACTTAATCTCCAAAACTTTGGCTGGTGTCATGTGTTTATTGCAGCTTTCAGGATGTGCCTGCACAGCATGGTGCTTCTGGTACAGGAGGATCGTTTGTTTAAAGCAATTCATCACTACCAATTAATTCCAGTAGAAATCTGGGCTAGTGAAGCTAAGGAAGAACGGCATATTAAACCCACTGAAGACATTACATTAACACAGTTCTCCTGCCTCTAGTACTGTTCCAATTTTGGTTATGGCTGCACTGTGCTGCACAGACATGTCCTTATAACCTTGGCCATGAAACTTGGAAGTTCCAACTTGCTTTTCATTGCCTACAGTGAACCTGAAACACAACAGAAACTGCTGCCCAAGTTCTGTTACCACATCATGGGAAAGGGTACTCTCAGCACTCTCAAGTCCTGGTTGGGAGTGTTAGTCGCAAGCAGGAGGGCATCTAGCTGGTATGCTTCTGGTTGGGAAGAGCTTCACATGTCCCTGCTTTATTATCTCCTCAGTTTCCCCTCTGTTGCTTACACTAGCACTTACCTCCTGGTCCCCTTTCTGCTGACCTTTACTGAAATCTCCTGATTTACCATGCTTCCTTAAAGCGTAAACTTCAGAAGTATAAAGATGCTGGCTGGCAGCATCTGCTTTGATAGTAACACGGTGTTCCCCCTATGGGTACAGCATTTTGTATTTTAACTTCTAGAAGTGTTGTTTACATACCATAGAATTGCACATCCCTGGCATTTCTTTGACAAACTTTAATGCTGACTAAGATGCTAGAGAGTTGAGTGCTACACCATCACCAAAACCTGCAGGATGTACACTAGCATTAAAGATTGATTTTTCCCAGCTGCCTCACTGATGCCATGAAGGTGGACTGGAAATGGAAGGAAACAGGATGTGTTCTTGGCTTTTATAACAATTGTCAATAGTATGCTTCTAAGGATTGCTACTAACCAACTTGAAAGAGCTTGTGTGTGTTCCTGCAGAAGATCTTGGGATTCTTTGGCTGTGTACAAGCAGATATATTTGTAAGCTCTCAACCAAGTTATTTCCTGGAATTTCCATGTATCAAGGAAAAAAATTTTTTCACTATTTGCCCTGCTCCCCTCCTGCTCCCCCCCCACCCCAATCTGTATAAAGAAGTCTGTGCTTTGTTATCCAGAAGCAGAGGAGGGAATGTGTAACTGATGCTGTGTGTTGTTGGTTGAAATACTAGTGAAACAACATAATACATAGAAAACAAATATAGGAGGGGAATCTTTTGCCTAGATGGCTGAACTTTTTGGCTTCAAATGCATTTTGGTGCTGTCTCGTGGTCAGATTTTTTTTTTTTGTCCTCTGTACTTCACAAATCTGTAAGTTACAGACTAAATAATGACTTTTCCTCATATATCCTAGCTATGGACATTACTTAACTGTAACATTTTTCTTGCTCTCACACACCCATGTGACTTATTCTGCAGTCTGTTGGTCCTGAATCTGCAGTTAGCTTCCAGTCTCTACTTGCACTTAACCTAGTTACTCACATAACATGGCCCGTGTTGTGTATGTTAAATAACTTGAAATGGTAGTACATCTTTGAAAGAAAGATAAGTTGTCAAAATGATATTTTGATGAGCAGCATTAAAACTCATGTTATCACTCATATCTAAAGCACATCTAAAGTTAATTGTGCTATAAAGTCTGTCTCGTATTGCTTAAGCTTCTCGTTTACTTCTTACTATTTCTTCAGACTTATTGGTGGCTAAATGCTAATGGTTAAAGACAAGAAGTAGCCTTGGTTTTGAGTTTGGTTTTGTTTTCCTAAGACAGCATAGCATGATTTTGCTAATAAAAAAAACCAAAATGTTTTTTGCCCTGATCTAACACATTGTTGCTGTACACATCTTGCGCAAATTAAAGGGTCTCTTGGATTATTCATTGGAATGTGCATTGCAAGAGTTGTGTGAGTTTCCCCTTATTCAAGTGTAACACAATGGACAAGATAAAACTTTAATTGTTTCATTATCTGAGTGGAAGGTAATGAATGATGTGTGCCTGGTTTGTTAATTCTGATAATCTTGGTTGTGTTTCTCTTGTAGATTACCAGACGTGCACAGTAATCAATTCACAAGGAATATTCTCTCTCTAACTTTGCAAGTTAACCACTAGTCATCTTTCTTACAGAGCTGAAATGATAAAAGTGAATGCTGCTGCTTCTTTAGAAACTTATTTTTGGATATGAAACAAGTTTGTACAAAGTATTGGAATATGTTTTGCTTTCTTTGTTTTTCTTTGAGTCTGTTAACAGCACAGACCACTGTCCTGCCTTGAATTCTGTTATAATAAATGCATATGTTTAATTGCACAGTTTGTTTGAAAGATGCATCAGTTATTTGGCATGAAAGGAATACATGTCCTTTACAGGCAAGAGGGAGTTGAAGATGGCATTTATGTCCCAATAGAAGTTAATGTCCACACTCAAGCAGGAAAGGTACTGACCTGTCGAAGCTACCAGATGAAGGACTATGTCTGTGGTCCCCCTTCTCCTCAGTATAAAAGGGTAGGTGTTGCATCACTGTAATTTTGGAGAGAATGAACAGAAATATATAATCAGTACTTCTGTCCTGTTTAGTAAGTACTGTATTTACAGGGATGGAAGGCATGACTAACTAACGTAAAGGTATAGCTTAATCCTTGTGCAATGTACTACTGTAATGATGCTCGCAGAAGATTGTTAGCTTTTAAAGGCCTACTAAACCAATTTTATTTTTTGGCTCAGTTATGCTTTACGTGAAGCCTCTATTTAACTCGTGAATTAGTTATGACTGACACAAGGATTTCTGAAGGATGTTGTTTACATATATGCAGCAATTCTCTGTTTGAAAAATTAATGTACTCCACTAAAAGGATAGAGGGAAGCTTCTGTGGGGAGAATACAGTGCCTGGTTTGTAGTCTCAAGGACATGGATTATCCTTATTGTCTTATGAAGTATCTTGCTATCATTTAATATAGGAGTCCACCTGCCTTCTTTTACCAGATACATCATCAGTACATCACAGGACTTCCAGCAACATTGCAGAGCACTGCAGGGTTCCCACTTGATGGCTGGTGAGGCAGAAGTGTTTCAACACTGTTCTGCAACACACTGACTGTAGAGACACATGATCCTGTCACGCAGCAGGCCTGACCTGCTTAGCTTGTGAGATCTGATGCAGACCTAGCCTGGGGTGGCATGACTGCATGTCTGGAATTGTGCAGCTCGTAGCAATTGCAGATAGACATCACTGTAACATGTTGGCTTTTTCTACTGAAAGCAAAGAAACGGGGCCTGAGCTTGTTAAATCCCCAGTGTGCTGCCTTCTCTTAACTGAGGAACTCGCTGCTGTGAATCAGCTTCCAGGAGCATAGCTAAGGCTGGCTGCTGCAGGACTTCTGAAGAGAAAGCTTGCTTAGAAAGCAGGCTCTGCTACTTCACAAACCTCCTCTCTGTCAACCCTCTTCCTGTCAAGACAGATCTTTAGGGCTTTTTAGGGAGTTAATACGTAGTCTGCTACTGTGTGTCAGCTCTCGCTAGTATGCTGTAAGAGCAGACCTCCAATTTTGGCAACTTCATCTAGCTAAACATTCCCTCTTGCTGTTATCAGGGTCAGTTGTTAGTTCTCTTCTTCCCCCCTGCCCCCAACTTTTATTTAAGTTAACCAGGCAGGAGGGCTAAAAATTTAGTACAGGTGGCACACAGTGATCTACATCCATCTACTGTTGTGTACTTTCTGTGGCAAAGTTCATCCTTTCTAGATGCCTCATCCTTGAATTTCCTGGATGTTGAATGCATGAAAGAGTATTTACAATAGTGTCAGCTTTTAAAATCTGTGTATTTATCTATTCATTTCTATATGGGAATTTGCTGGTGTCTCTTTCAAGTCTTGGCTCCTACAGCCTCCTCTTTTCCTCTCACAATCACTTCTTTTCTCTTTCACCAATACTTAAGTTTATTTTGTATGTAGAAGGAAAGCTGCAGTAACAAACTCTAAGGAATCTGTGCTTTTTCCACTAAGCTAAGTATCTGTTTCTGTTACTCCTATAACCTGTCTAGGTACTCACTGTTATGCTTTGGATTTGAACAGCTTAGTTTTAAAAATAACTTCAATAATATACGCTGCTTCTCACTCAGATGTGATACTAAGGCTGGCTAAAGAGATAAAAAGTAGTTCTTGTCCTTGCTGGAAGAAAGAATGAAATAACTGAATAGCAGCTTAACTGTAGTCTTGTGCACGTTAGTAACATCTCAGAATCTTGGGGGTATGCCTTGGTAGTTACAAGCCTTTTCAGAGTAATTTTGTTGACGCTATTAATGTCTTCAGTGGTCTTCCAGAAGCCTTTTGCTAACTTTAGGTACAACTAGCATTATTAGGGATTAATTCTCTTGTTACCTTAAGCAGTTCTTCCCGTACAAGTGAATGTTTGGAGGGGTCTGTCCTTCCTAACAGTATTATTGAAGGCTTTTTTTTTTTTTCTTTCCCTTTTGATTATAGGTTATCTGCATGGGTGCAAAACAGAATGGCTTGCCAGCTGACTATCAGAAGAAATTAGAAGCTATTGAAACTAATAACTATGCAGGGCCGGTGCCAATCATGGAAGAGATTGAAGCTGCTATTAAAGCAAAGAAGATAAATTCTGCATAGAATACCTCTGCACTTGCTTGGCCATTCACCTTGATTTAGATACCTCTCCTCACTGTGCTGATCAGCAGTTTCTTTATTTATCAAGAAGAGATGAGTTTGCTGTGCATCTACAGTAAGCCATTAGACATAATTTGCAGTCTGAAGACACACTGACATTGGTAACTTCTTTGCTTTGTATGTATAACTTGAGTACATGCTGAAGTTTTTGCAGACTTAGAAATTATCTTTCTGTAATTGTCATACAGTGCTGCATGCAAATTTGTGCTTGGTATCCTGTTTACTGACCTTTTTAAAAGAAAAAGGCCATCTTGAGTATTGGCATCTGCTGCCTTCTGAGGAGTAAGGGCTGCAGGATTAGGCCCTTTGTTCTTAAATGTTGTATACACAATTATCAAGCATTTCAAATATTTGTTAGATGCAAAGTAGACTCAAAACTCTAAACCAAGACTAAACTTGTTCCTCCACGGCTTCTCTTAATGGTTTAAAGCCCAACCTCTGAAGCTATGGAGTTCCTGTTTCTGTTTACATAGTTAACAAAGAAAGAAAAGTAATATTTTTTTAACTGTCTCCGTGTTTTTAAGTGTTAGTCCAAAAGGCAACCCAGGCCTGAAGACAACATCCAGCAAAGGGTCTCATTCAAAGCATAATGGCCTCATCCTTTCTATGTCTAGTAGGCGAACTGGTTGGGTATAACCAACAGATTTTAAGGAATGCATTTTAGTTAGATAATTCCAAAGTTTTTTAAACTACCTTTCTGACTGGCTTGTTGCTTATCTAGGCCTTGGTCTCATGTCCAGTGAAATCAGGCAGTTCTCCTGTGAGTCCTGGTGCATTTGTTTATTGATTTTGTTTGTCTGTCAAACTCCAGATGAACAGATGTGGCCTCTTTTTTTCTACAGCTTTGACACAATCTCCTGCAAAACTGGAAGCTCTTGTAAGGTTTAGAGTATGTATCTTCATGGTACTTGGCAACCCTTGTAGTTAGTTTGTGGGGGACAAGGAAAAATTGACAACCTGGAAGGTGTCAAACAACTGAACTTTGGCTTATCTTCTGTACAGTGTATTTTTTTTCTCTTGACACGCAGAGGGGTGTGTGTCACTCTGTGACTGCTTAGATAAACAAATGACAAAGTAACAAACTTACCATGTCTGCCGTGCATAAAATTTTTCTGTAAACTTCTGCCAGGGATGTATAGGTGCTGTCCTAATGTCATATGCCCGTTTCCAGAGTTGGGCATGGTGACTACAGTAGAACATGGTACTTTCTGTATTAGCACTGTCTGGTCTGAAACGGAGTAAACAGAACTGTGATTACCAAACCTTGCCCCTGTCTGTTCAATGCATGCTTCAAGAGCATCAGTGTTGCTTGTGTGAGCAAAAGCTGGCGATGTGGAAATGTCACTGGAACTTCCATTGGCTATTTGTTTTTTATAATGGACATAATTTCATGATGGGGGGCAAAACTATGCATGAACGCACTGAACATCAGCACCACTTATTTTGCTTTACCCTTACCGCCACGCTCCTTTGGGCTTTTGAACTTTTACAGGGGTCGTTTTACTCTGGCAAGAAGAAAACAGAAAATAATACCCTGACGACCTCCCGTTGAGGAAAATGGTGGGAGCTCCTGCGGCCGGGGGAAGGCCTCCGCCGCGCCTCTCTCGGGGGAGCGGGCCTCCCGCCACGCCGGTGTGGGGAGGGAAAAGCGGTGCCCGTGCGGGAGAAGAGGCCTTCGGCAATGCCCCCGTGGGGAGGCGCCGCTTCCCGCCGCGCAGGAGAGACCGTGCGTGGGGCGGCAGCTCCTTCCCGGCGGGCCGGGCGTGGGGGGAAGCACCCGTGGGCCGGCCGCGGCCCCGCTCCTCCCCTCGTCTCCGTCCCTTCGCCGCCGCGGTGAGTGCCGGGGAAGGGCCAGCAGCGGAGGAGGGTCGCCGGGCCGCTGCCCGCCTCGCTCGCCCCTGGCGGCCGCCATGTCGTGAGGGGCGGGGGGCTCGGGGCAGGCGGGGAGAGAGGCGTTAGGCAGCAGCGGGTCAGCGGCTGGCGCTGGGAGAGGGTTGGAGGGCGTCCATCGAGGTTTCTGCTTCTTGTAAACCAAAGTTTCTGTGTTGCCGCCTGAAAGGCTGCGAGGTGGAAGGGGAAGGGCTGCTCCCCGGCGGCTCCCGCTGGCGTCTGCCTCTTGGTGAACTTCTCGCGCTCCTGAATTGGAAGTTTTGGGACTTTTTCCGTGTTTCTTCCGCAGGGGCCCCTCCCGCCTCCGGGAAGGAGGCTTCCGCGTGGCAGGCGGCGTCAGGCAGAGAGCGAGGAGCGGGGCCAGCAGTGCCCCAGCAGCTCCCCGGCGAGGGAGACGGCGCCTTCGTGCCAAATACAGCAGCGCTACCAGGAATAAATACTGTTACAGATGCTGGCCGGTGAAGTAATTTTCCTGAAGGCCGTTGGGGAAGGGTGCCGAGGGGCGGAGGAGGCGGGAGGCAGCGCCCGGCAGCCAGGGGGGAGGCGCCGGGTGGAAATGGGCATCGCTTACCTGCTGCGCAGCCCGCGCCCGCCTTGCCTTTCCCGTGAGCCGGACGGATAAAAGAGGAGAAGAAAGCCATTCACTTGCCCTAAACCTGACTGAAGATCCGTAGCCCTGCGCTGACTCAGGCGGGAGTCGTTTGGGCCTCGGTGCTTCGCTCCCTTAACGCGAAAGAAGCTGAGGGGGAGGCGGGAGCGGGTTTGCCTGGGCAGAGTTGGTGCCCTGCGGCTGTGGGGAGGGCATGGCATGGCGGCGGTCTCCCATGGCATGGCACGGCATGGCATGGCGGCGGTCTCGCATGGCACGGCACGGCACGGCATGGCATGGCATGGTGGCGGTCTCCCTCCACGCCCGCGTGCTGCTGGCAACAGCAGTTAACTTCGCCTCACCTTAATAGTTAGGCAGTCCCCGCTCAGGACCCTTTTTTGATGGATCGATGGATGCACAGGCACGACCGGGAGGTGATCTTTGGCAGGTGGAGTGGCTGTTGCTAATTAGGTTGGCTGTTAATGGCCAGAACAAAGCTGGGGAGGTAGGAGAGCTGTGAATATGTGACTCCATCAATTGCATCTTTAATTGTAGAATTCACTGCAGGTTGAATGTGAAAATAATAGATAATAGTAGAAAAGCAGTTATATTTTTTAGATATACCAGTAAATTGTTCCCTTCCTCTTCCACCTCTAAAAAAAAAAAAAAAAATCCCAAAGATTTCTCTAACAGTAGAAAATTTCTTTGCTTCTTAGTAGTGGTTCCTTCTTATCTATTACATTTTTTCCTGAAAGGAGTTAGCAGGAAGCCACATAAAATCTTTTTGACAGGGACTTGTTAATTCATCTAAACGTTGTATGTAGAGCTCCGTTTGTTTAAAAGTAAGCTGTTTAGGAAATGTAGCAGCAAAACCTGTGAGGGGTATGAATAATTCTGTAAAAGCCTGTGCCTTTTAAACAAAAGCTTGTGAGTGTACCAGGTGGAGGCAGAAATAATTTTTTCTGTGTTCTTATATATCTGTTGCTCTTCAAACAACTCGGGATGGCTACAAAAGCTTATGCTACAGTCAAAGGAGAGAGAGGGGGAGGAGAGAGGGAAAATCACTGGAAGATGCTGATCTCAGTGACCCCAGAGCAACGCAAAATCGCATGAGTTGTAATGGATTTACACTAGTGTGATGTTAATGCATGCTTCCCACGGCATTTATTGACATATGTAGCATCGATGATGATAGTTACACAGAGATTGTAAACTGGGGTATGATGAGTGTGTTTTAACTCAGTACAGGGACTCTGTGCAAGCCATACTGATGCACCATTTCTGCTATAAAAATAAAAGGCTATTTTTTAGTACCTCTGGGAAATACATTGCATCACTTCTCATCAAAACATGCAGACTTTTTGTGTAGTATATGTGCCCATTTGCTTCTAATGGCTACACATTTTTTACTGTTCTTGAACTATGTAAAATAGTTGAAGTTCTTTTAAAAGTGAGAGCTGCTGTGTGGAAATACATTCTTAATCATTTGTTATAGTCAAAAGACTGCCTGCTGCGGCACACATGCAATATGATGTGGAAAATCAGTTTTCTGTGTCTCCTGGTGATAGCAAAAAGTTGAGTTTAGACAGGCCTGACTAGGTTACCGTTATTAATGAAAAAGCATGGGAAAGACTCCAGTTCTCCTCTTGCTGTAATGACTCTGCAGTGAGGTGGCTAGCACTGCAAAATAGCTTTTCTCAGGAAACAAATCTGACTTGGAGACACAAAGGGCACAGATTTTCATGTGAAATGGGGCACTACTTTCATACAGCTACCTCTCAAAGACTAATTGCATTTTGAATACTATGGACAGAAGGCTATGCCAACAGGAACTCCACTAGCCCTGAGCTGGGACTGAGGCTTGTGTGTGTGCTTTGCTATTGTCCTGCCAGAGCTGGCTACTAGGTGCTGTGAAAATCCTGAAGATATTCCAGCTACTGGCTGCTGATAGCTAGGCATAAGGCTTTTTCTGACAGGCAATTTAGAGGAACAGTTTTTGTCAGAATAGCAAAACTACAGAAGAAGTAGTATTGACTGAGTTTTCAGCTTTTCAGAAATACTCTAGGTTGGTCTTAAATCAGCTGCTTTAAAGGACGGTTGTTAATTAATTTGCTCCTTATATTGCCTTTACTGCTTCATCCTGCGCAGTCTACTTGGAGCAGTCAGCTCAATGAGGAGTGAATTCCCTAGTTCACCCAAAAGTGGTAATGTTTTTTAGCTATTCTTTTAAGATCCTTCAGCCCCTATATCTACAGCTTTTATAGTTGGTAAGACCTTGTTGTGATAAACCAATATATTCTTCACTGCCAGAGGACTTGCAGCACTGGAAGTTGAACAGGCATAGCAGTTTTGTTAGAAGAAGAGCAAGGAGATTTTAGTGGAAAGAGGATGTGAGAAGGGCAGGGCCAGGAAACATAAAAATGTATATATGCTTGCACAATGCTGAGAATAGAGGGAAGTCAGAAGTACCACTAGATAAAAGTGCCAGTGTGTTCATGCAGGGGCCATCAGTGCCACTGCAGCTTATTGACATGGTTTATACAAAACCTTGCTGTAAGCACTGGTACTTTTATCGTAACTCTTACTATGACAAATTTCGTTTCCTTTTTTCATTTCCCTCCTTATCCCTGGCCTGATCTCCATCTTGCTTCCTCTTTGTTGTTCTCAGTTATGCAGGCTTATGATACGCATCTCTTGCCACACTTGCTGTTGCTTCTCACATCCCTTCAATCCCCATTGACACTTCATTTGGCCAAGGCCCTGTCTCTCTCTTCTTTGCCTTTACAAGTGATGGGTGAGCACTCTGCTCTCTCATTCTTTTTAATTCCTGGTGGTCTGTTTTCTGTCGTCTTCACTTGACCGAAGCTGCTGTCCTCAAAATGGCTAACTGAATTTCATCTCCAACATCACTGGCAGCCTCATCAGTAAATCATTGGTTTTTATTTTTCCTTCTCAGGAGCAAGAAGTCCATTCTGTTCCCACAAAAGAGGCTTTTCCCCATAAGCGTCTCTCCCGTTTTCTCCTCATCCTAGACTCCTGCTTTGCCTGGGTATCATCTCTCTTGTCTCTCTCCATTCCTCCTTAGGTGTTCTTTTGTTTCAGCTACTGTATCAAACTTGCAAATCTTTCCCTTTCTCCTTGTGTACATACCTTTCTGTGTACAAACCTCAATGATAATGCTCATTTTAGATGTGTTCACAAGCCATTGCTGTTAGAACAGGTGATCTGTCTTTACCATATCTCAGTAATGTTTTGCAAAGGATTGTAAGAGCCTTAAGGTGGCTTTCAGAAAGATTATTTTATTCATTACCCCTTTCAAAAATGGAACAGTTCCAAAAATGAGGCAGCAGTTCTCAACAGTGGATGTTCTTCGACCTTGGTCAGTGCACTGAGGTGTCTCACATTAATGTATGTCTTAGTCTTTTCTAACAGTGTCCCCATGACTGATGCCACATCAGTCACAAAAATTGCACTGGAATTGAATCCAGCATCTGGAGTGCCCAAGATAAGGCAAAGAACACTATGTGCACTTTAACTATATGCTTTCAATGCGTATTTTTAAGTTGCATAAGCATTTATCTTTAAACACACCAGATGTGTAACCTAGCATTGTAAAACTAACAGATCCTTCTAACAAGAGACTTAGTGCTTTGTAACCTTGTGATCCCTCGCTGAAAGGATGCATGTTAAAGCAGGATGGAAGCTGGGACTCCTTCCAAGAGGTGATGGACTTACAGATAAGTTGGAGACCTCATGACATCATCACATTGGCCTCGTGTTTAAAAAAACAAAACAAAACAAAAAAACCCCAAAAACGCCCAAGCAAAACAGAATCGTATACATCAGAATCTTACATGCATTGTGTTTCTCTAAGAGAACAAGCATGTTTCTCATGCTGATCAGGACTTTTAGGTGCTGTTGCACCTAGAACTGCTGCTGTAGAAAAATTTTGTGTTTACTTTAGTCTGAGTAGGACCTGAAGTTTCTTCATGTATCTGATACACTTTGCTACAAACATGCATATACCTGCCTTGCTCTTAGCTAACATGTGGCAGGAAATGTTTCTGTTCCAGCACTGTTTAAGGTGTTCAGCTGCTCATCTGATGTGGCATTTTCTTATTCTATGGATGGTGGAAATTTCCATTTTTTCTTATTAAGAGACTGATGAAAATTGCTGTTTTCTCCAGTACTGGGTGGTGTGGGTTGTTTGCCTTAAAGTTAATATTGCCACTGAAAAATATCACCGAGTATGTCATCATGCACAGAATTCATATTGCAAACTGTGACTTCCCTGCTCAGCATTTTTGCTCTTTCTCCTTTTCTCCCCTAATGCTTATCCTTACTTTATATTCTTTTTTGATTGCTTTCTTGTTTCTCTACTCTCTTGCAGGTCACCCTGTGTGAAAGGGAACATGCTTTTTCCTGCAGCATACGTATGCACACCCCTTCCAGTACCAACCAGGTTCTGTACTGACTTGGACTTAGTCAGATGCAGGGCAGGCATCTTCGAGACCTTCTGATCTTTCCATGTTTTCCATGTTCTTGCCCTTTTGCTGTATTTCTTCTTTCTTTTCTTATACTCTTTGTAGATGGATCTGGAAGAGTGAAGAAAACGCTTCTCTTTGTTTTGTACATATGACAGCACTTTGGTTCATTATTATGGTTTCTTGGATGTTTGTCTCAGTTCTTCTCACAAAGTAGAAAGAAAGAAAATGCATCAGGATAATGTGGTCCTAGAATAACCAAAGCAAGCAGGGAACGTTGGGTAGATGCAGTATCTTGAAAGAAAAGGGTTAGTATTTTTATTTCATGTATTTTAAGGTGTCTCTATCTCTTTAACTAAAAGCTTGCAAAAGCTTTAGAGTAAATTATGTTTTCAGCATTGTTTGGTCTTCATGATAGAGTTCATTTATGGAATGAGCTTTCTTGCACAAAGAGATGTGCCAGTGTGGCTTCTAGGAAGCTGAGTGACTCAGAAATCAGCCACTTCATCTGGTGGGTCATGTGAGTGGCATAATGAAAGGTTGATTTGTCTGAGTAGATGCAGTCACTTACTCATGTGGTAAGAAAGTCAGATCACTTGGTTACATTCCCTTTGGTTGAAAGAGTTTTGCAGTTGGCTGTGATCCAAAACAGTTGTGCTAGGGTTTTGCCTGGTCTCAGCCTTTGGAGGGCTCGATTCTTAATGCAGTTATCTGCATCTGTGCAGGTGAGCAACTGTAAGTTAGGACCTATTGGGTCTCCTGAAATCAGCTAAGCTGGTTTGCCCTGTGGTTCTAAGTGTAGACAGGTAGTATCACTAAAATGCAGTAGTATAAACCCTGTCTTTCTCCAGCATCAAGCAGGAGAAGCTACACAGATGCAGACTGCAGCTTCTCGTACGGAAAACCCATACAAGTTAGTTTGTTTTTGTTCCAGTAGCAGGTCACCTAGAAGAATCTGTGAGCTGGCAGGGCTCAGTTACAGCTTGCCAGGGCAGTGCTGGGGAGCAATTGGAAAGTTTGCTGGCAATGTAAACGTCTTGGGAAATTGTGAGAGAATTTTGCAGCAGCAGAGCTGGCACCTTTACAGAACTGTTGAAGAAGGGCTTTGTGTTTTGTTTTTATTAATATGACTGTTATCAGAATCTAAGAACATTCTTCCAAATATCACTTGACCTGCTGAAGCAACAGTACATTTTACCTGTTACTGGAGGGTGCCAGTAATTTGTGTAGATCATGCAAATTCTTATTGTCTACGTGGAGGTGATTGAGTTGTGATCTTGCAAAAAAACCTGCTTTTTGCATGGGAAATTATATGTGCAAGGTTCGTACCTAAATAGTACCTAAATGAACTTATTGTTGAATTGTAATTACGATATAACTTCATGCCTGCTGTATGGTATATTAACTGCAATTAAAAAAAACACCTTAGTAATACAGTAGAGAGCAGTCTGATCCTGATTCCTACTGCTTTATGCCCTGTAAAGAAAAATGGGAATAAATGGCCATCTAAAAAGAGCTCTCGAGCTGGTATAGAGAATGAGGGCATACACAGCATATACATTTGTAGACAAGGAGAGAGCATTCATGCTAAAGAGTATGGTTTCTAAACAACATCTCTACAGCAATGAGAGGGTTTCCTGAGCCTGTAGCTGTCTGAGTTAATGATCATGTTGTGTCTCTAGGTGTTCATACAGGGGCTGAGGTCAGGCATTCAAGCCTAAGTGTTTGCACAGGCTTTATATTGGTATCTTCATTACAAGCTGTATTGTATGCAATCTTTTCCCTTTATGAAGTTGGAGGTGGGTTGGATGCCCAATCCAGTATTGAATATGAATTGTGGTGCTATCTTCCAGGCCTAGTTCATCATATGGGGAAGAGTCTGTGAATTTAGTTATTCTGTGCAATTCCTGCTGAAGGAGAGGTACATATTTTTTTGTGTGAATCACTAGAGATGGGATCTTGTATATTTACAAGTGCTTATTTCAGTCCTTTCTGTAACATTGTTATTTTTCAGATTCTGAAAAACTGTACTTTTAACTTCTAAGATTACTCACCTGAATTTTGTAAGATTAACCAAATTAAACCAATGCAATGATATTTTCCCTGTTTTACGTGCTGTATGAACCAATAGCTTGAGGACATATGAAGTGCTCTGTGTCCCTAAGTGGTGTAGTAGCTCTGAAATCTGCAGCAGCATTTTCACTGTTAGCATAATTTTACTCTTGGCTTTCTTAACAGAAACATCTGATCAGTGGCTTTCCCACAGTCTCACTACTGCGTCTCAGACCTGGTGCCCTGAAGCTAAATGCTTTTTCCTAGTTTAGCTAAAACTGTCTCAAGAGTTCACAAGGCCTTGCTTACAGGGACAGTTATCATATTGGCAACACTTTATACAGGGTCTGTTTTTGTAACACAGAAAAAGCAAAGTGAATTGCTACTATAAATTAATTCCTTATACAAAATTAATTGCTATGAAATATAATTTTATTCCATTTATTTACTTGTCCAGATATGTTTGGACAGATGTCTGCTTTGTCTACTGAAACATGAAAAGCTAATAAAAAATATTAAATTATGCACTAGGAACAGGCAGTTAAAGCAAATAACAGTGGTGGTGTTTGAGGCAAGCTAGAGGCTAGAGTAAAGTACTGGTACAGAAGGAAGACTGCCTGCTGTAGGTATTTTTTTTTCCAAAACCTGAACAAATAAATGGAAGTACCTGAGGAAGAATCGTGTTAATAAGTCGGCCATGATATTATGCAGAGGTTGGAAGTATTCTTTGATGGCTAATTGAAGGATATATCTTCATAGAATAAGGTTTAAACTGAGGTTCTATACAATTAACTTCTTATAGGCTCAGTCATGTGAAGGACATATTGCCTGTTTCCCCGAAGTTAACTCCAAGCTGACTTCTCACTGCAAATGGACAGTTTGTCAAAGATGAGTCTAGGTGGAGCAGCTTCTTGCTATCTCAGCTATGGAAGGTCAACTTTGTGCTAACTTGGAGATTTCTGTGGAAAAACCTCCAGGAGCAAGTCCTCCGTCCTTCATTGCTTTGCTGAGGGTATACCGAGAACTTCTGGTCAGTAGAATCCGAAACACACAGTGTTTGATTGACAACTTGATTAAGAATGACTACTTCTCCACTGAAGATGCAGAGATTGTTATCCAATTTCCAACTCAAGCAGATAAGGTATTCTTTTTATTTCACTAGCCAGCATAAGCTTTTTGTTACTTTCAATTTACCACCGGGTTTTAGGGGTTTATCTGGCAATTTTATGCCTAGTGTCTTTTCTAATCTTTGTTATTTTGGGGGTTCCCCACCCTGTTCCTTCTGGACAAGTGTCTCCAGCACATCTCTTTCCAGGATGGCTGGCACTGCTTGTAATGCCTGTTGGCAGCTGTAAGAATGAGCAGGGTGATAATTGCTGTTCTGTCCCCACAGCTGCAGCTTTGTCCTCTGATAAGGAGGTGACCACAGTGGCTGTTAGAGTGCAGCTTGCTACATGCAAGCCTTCGTTATTATGCAGAGTATTGCAAGGAAAATCTACTTTAGGATGCTGTGGGACAGATCATCCTGCTTTAGAGAAGGAGAGACAGAAATGAAATATTATTTTAGAAGTTAATGATTGTGTGTTGTCTATGTGCACACCTTCCCTTATCTTTAAAGACCTATGTATGTTGTAAATGTTTGTATGGAAAATTGATATATCCTGACACATTTGGGGTTTTGATTCATCTTTGGACATACATAGCAAAAATTATTTCCTGGTCTTTTGATAGGGGAAAATTATCACATGTACACAGTTGCTCTTTGCATCATGACTTAAAACAAACTCCTTATTTGTTTCCCTGACCAACCAGTCATGCAGCTTCAGAATAGTACCACAGCTAGAGGCAGGCAAACCATAAAAAATTCAGGGACCTTGGACTTCACTAACAGTGCGCATTTCATAAAATAATCATTCTTGCTGGCAAGTTGAAACAGTAACACAGTGCTCACTCTGTGTATAGGGTCAAAGCTGAATAAATGTGCACTGTATGTTCATCTCCATTTCTTATTGTTCAGCATAATATATATGATTGTTTTAGCAAAGCTGAGGGGGAAGCCATGCATCAGGAGTCTAAGCAGAGACAGAGAGCAGACCACAGTAGTGTAAGTGAAGTGGACTCTGTGGGAGCTTTCTGGAAGGCACAAAATTGCTTTTTAGAGCATACAAATTGTCAAAAAATACCATGTTTTTGCTGTGCTGTGTGTATCTCACCCTGCTTTAAGCTCACAAGAGACCACAGTCTCTAGAAACCCTTTGCCTGGTTTAGAACTGAATTCTTCATTTGTTTCTAGCAAGAGGATCCAGACATTCAAAATGGGCCCCCAGATGTACTAGCGTTGCTGTGTACTGGTTGCTCGGAGATCAGGCTCTTCCTTGCCTTTCGAGATAATGCTTAGGCTTGAACTGCTCCAGCCACTGCCTGGTAGCCATTAATTTTAGTCACAGTTGCAGGCAGCGAGTCCATTGTACAAAGAGAGCCTACAAAATTGTGTTGCTGTGTTAAAAGGAAGAGTTATAGGTTTTTGGATCTGTGTTAAGATCCAGAGAGAGATTCTGCCTACCCTGCTCTGGATCTGGCTAGATCCTGAGGTAAATCTAAATGTGACTGGAGTATTTACAAACCAGAGGGTGAGTTTAGGGCGCTGAGAAACCACCCCCTTTTTTTTTAACCAGCATGGGATTTAAAATATACTATCTAGCCAGGCTGAGGAAATCCTTTAGGTTCCCTCTTGAGGAGCAGTACGTATGCATTTTGTTTCTGATTAGCATGTGATTTAGCTACAAGTTCAGACCTTAACTTGCAGAGCCAACTCTCTTCCAACATCCAAATACAAACAGCAGGTGAGTGTTGTGATGGTTCAAATTCAGAGCTAGATTTTGAATTCAAGTTTTTGAAGCACCAGTTTTGATTTTGATCCCCTGTTCCAGTCCAAAAAGGATCCTAAAGCAGTCCACAAGTGTAACTGTGATAAAATGCTATGTATCAATGATCTTTCATGTGGTGTTTCTTCAGGTTCGCAAAATTCTAGACTTGGTTCAAAGCAAGGGAGAAGAGGTTTCAGAATATTTCATCCATGTCCTGCAGAAAGTCACTGATGCTTACTATGAACTTCAGCCTTGGCTGGATGAAATAGGTTACAAGCCTTCAGAGAATATTTGTAGTAAACCTGTGGTAAATACAGATCCAGGTAAGGAAGGCCATGCATCTATATCATTTCCTTAGAACTACCCTGCTACATAGGGAGCTCTAACCAGGTGGCGTGAGAGTAAGAGAGTCTAGGCAGGCACAGCCAGGGAAGATAATTGTGTGCATGCTGTGCTTGCTAGCAGTGGTAGCCAAATAATTAAAAGGCACGCTGTATAACACAACAGTCATGTTGATATATTACATTCTGTTTTGCTAAAGTCAAGCTCTTTCTGCATTTATTTTGGATATGTAGCATAACGGCATAACCACTTTGTGCCAGCTGTAGTATTTTCTAGGCCTCTACTACAATTTATTAGCAACACTGTGATGTTTTGGCAATGGAATAGCCGGTATTTCATGATGAGGACAGTCAAGCAATGAGACAGGTTGCTCAGAGAGGCTGTGCAGTCTCCATACTTGGAGGTTTTCAAGATCCAACTAGATTAAGCCCTGAGTAACCTCATCTGATTTCATAAATGACCTTGTTCTGAGCAGGAGGTAGCACTAGAGACCTTCTGAAGTCTCTTCCAACCTGAATTATTCTGTGATCCTAAATGATGAGTTATACCAAAAGTCAGAGTTAAACTATAGCAGAAATAAATGTTTTCTTCTTGAGAGGTTTTTTCATACTATATAAATACAATAATTACTTTGGTCCCATCTGAAGTGAAGTTTCTGTTGCAATAAAAACACAAGCCAACATTGCACAATAACTGAGACTCTCTTTTTTTTGTCATCTTAAAAAAATCTTTTGAGGTGCCTGCCACCCAGTTTCTAAAACACATGCTTTCTATTTACAATAATAAAAATTAACAAGTTAAGAAAGAATAACCACTTACCTCATATAAATCACAGGTAGGATATAAATACAATGAAAAGGCAGATGCCAAAACTAATCAGTGACCAACAACCCCAACAAGCCTTTGCAGAGAGTAAAACAGTCTTTAACAAAGGGTCAGGAGCTTGGCTTTGAGTCTCAGCTGAAGGATAGCAGCCCTTTAAAGCAATGCAGTGTCAGTACTGGCTTTCAGGAAATGGTGGCTCACACATAACCTTTGATTAGTACCTGAATTTCCCAAGAGAGTGATGATGGCACAAATAGAAGTAATCTGCCAAAGAACCAATTTTACGTTAGAATTACTTTCGTTTATTACCCCCTCTCGGTTCCCAAAGAGGTGGGTCATTGTATACATAGTACTTTTTAATAATAGTCTTTTTAATAATAGCTCACTGTCTTTTTAGTTAGCAGGTATTGCCAGAAGCTCAGATATGAACTGGGACGGGACTCCAAGTTTGTTATGTCATATGCTCAGAGGGAAGAGATGCTGCTTGAAGAAATCTACTCTGACAATATTATGGAGCTCATCAGTTTTACCAATGAGAGTCTAGGCAAAGTGTGTCAGTTAGAAGCCCTTTTTGATGATGCAGTTGGGCTAATTAATGAAGATGGAGAGACTATTTATGTCTTTGGTGATGCAGGAATTGGAAAATCCATCTTGCTGCAAAAGATACAAAGCCTTTGGGCCAGAAAAGAATTGGAGATAGGGGCCAAATTTTTCTTCCGTTTCCGATGTAGGATGTTTAGTTGCTTTAAGGAAGATGAAGCCATATGTTTGAAAGACCTACTCTTCAAATATAATTGCTACCCAGACCAGGACCCTGCAGAGGTGTTCCATCACATCTTGCAATTCCCTCATACAGTTCTTTTCACATTTGATGGCTTCGATGAGATCTATTCCAACTTTGATCTCAGTAGTGTGCCTGAGATGTGTTCACCCAATGAACCCATCCACCCCTTGGTGCTGCTGGTAAGCCTTCTCAGAGGAAAGCTTCTTAAGGGATCCAAGAAAATTCTTACAGCGAGGACAGGGACTGAGATCCAAAGAAACATCATTAGAAAGAAAGTACTGCTCCGTGGTTTCTCCAGCAATAACCTGAAGGAATACACTGCTACATTTTTCAAAGATGAGGGGCAGCGAACACTGGTATTGAACCAGTTGGAAGCTAACCCCAGTCTCTGCAGTTTGTGTTCAGTGCCTTTATTTTGCTGGATTATCTTTAAATGCTACGAACACTTCCATTCCATGTTTGACAGCCACGAGCTTCCAGACTGTTCTGTTACATTGACAGATGTATTTTTGCTCATGATTGAAGTCCATCTGAACCGATCTGTGAAAACAAGTTTGCTGAAGAACAACACCAGAAGCCAAGCAGAGATGTTCAAATCAAGAAAGGAAACGCTTCTAGCTTTGGGTAAAATGGCATACAAAGGGATGGAGAACTCTTTCTTTATCTTCGAGCAGGAGGAGGTCTCATCAGTAAACATCTCTGAAGGAGATTTGCAATTGGGCTTTCTCAGGACAGTTAAAGGTTACAGTGGCTGTGACAATCAGTGCACTTACGAGTTCTTGCACTTAACCCTTCAGTCTTTTTTCACAGCTTTGTTCCTGGTTATGGAAAAGAAAGTGGGTACAAAGGAGTTACTTCAGTTTTTCAATGAATGTTCTTCCACTGAGACTGCCCAGCCTACTTGCCTTCGTATTCCTTGGTTGAAGAAACAACTAGCAGGGAAGGATCCTTTCCGAAATAAGGAACACTTTCATTTTACCAACCTGTTTCTTTGTGGTCTGCTTTCTAGATCCAAGCAGAAACTCTTCAGACATTTAGTTTTGCCTGCAGTTATTAAGAGGAAGAGAAAGACACTCATCACATACCTTGGGGAGAGCATGAAATGCCACCTGAAAGGTGTCACTCGGTCCAGGCTTCCAAACTACAATCAGGTCCAGGTCCAGCCCAACTTTGTTTGGATGCTGAGGTGCCTTTACGAGACTCAGAGTGAGAAAGTGGGGAAGTTGGCTGCCAAACGCATGCATGCCAATTACATCAAGCTCACATACTGCAATGCCTACTCTGCTGACTGCAGTGCTATTTCCTTTGTTGTGCATCACTTTCAAAAGCGCCTGGCTCTGGATTTGGACAACAACAACATCAATGACTATGGAGTAAAACAGCTGCTACCTTGCTTCAGCAAGCTTGCGGTGATCAGGTAGGAGTCTCTGCAAGCAGGTCCTTGCTTATCCTTGGTTTATTCCACAAACTGCTGAGCTGGAGGAATTGACCTTGAAAGTGGAGAAAGATGAGGATTCTTATGGCTGCTGGATATTAAAATTTCAGATCTTCTGAAATCTTTGTTCAGCCAGTTTCAGGAGCAGGGACAAGCTGTGAGTTTGGAAACCCAAATGGAAAATGTGATAAGAAGTCCTTAGAAGCCAGGACTGTTTAACCCTGTAGGTTTAGTTAGCTCTGTCTCAAATAATTTTGTCTCAAAAGAGGATTTTTACGGGAGAAAGTGCTTAAGGGAAAAGAAAGGAAACAGAAGTGCTTCCTCCATTATCTGAAGATTGCCTGAGCCTGTCTCTGCCCTTGGTCATGTGCGGTGAGAGAGGATCTACTATTCACAATAACCCTTGAGCAAAAGCTCTGAATTTCTTGCTTTTACATCCTGCCAAGATGTCTGGCTTTCACAGAACAAAAGCTAACATGTAGTACTCTGTGAAAGGATGTAGTTGAAGTCTTTAGATGTGGTGTTTCCCTGAGGTGATGTGGAGGGAGGACATGGCTTGGTGTGGTTAGGGAGAACTAAGTCCACGTCTAACATCACAGGCCAGATTGTTCCACCTCCAGTCCTCTGAGGTTATGCCATGTAGCTCTACCTTATTTGTCCAAACATTTAGATGCAGAAAACCAGGAACTTCAAATATATCTTTTTTTTTTTAAAGCTCCTTCAGCCTCATGAGAATTTTTTTTTTTATAAATGGATTTATTCCTCCTGGTTGGCCGTGCTCTGCCTTGTTTTCCTCTAGGACTAAATCAAAGCAAGTGACACTTGTTTTTTCTAATTAGTTGCAAATCAGCTGACCTCCCAAGAGAAAGCAATAAGGAAACTTGGGAGGAAAATGCATAAGTATGTAAGACAAAACAAAGAAGATAAAGGACAGGCTTTCGTTCTTTGTCCCTTCATATGATCATGCCATACACAGTGTGATCTTAACACCATCCCCAGCACCAAACCAGTGTGTTAGGTTGCCTTTTTGTCTTTATGGCTCTTCTGATGTTAGGACTTTCATTTCTAATGACCAATTCTGCAGGTCAGGAAGCGTTGTTTCGAACAGCTTAACCATCCCTTTGAAAGAAGCAGACTGTTCTGATCTGTAGAAATTGGCTCTGATTGCTGCTATGTGCTAGTGCGTTCCCAAGTGACTAAGTTACTAACTAGGAAGAGCCAGGGAGGCTGTTGGGTGATAAGGGATGCTCAGCAGTGAATGTTCAGCTTCTGAGTTTGTGTAGAAACTAAAGCTGGTCAAAATGTTTCCAAGGTGACAGCTTTACCCAGAAAATGTGATTCATCAGAATTGGAATGCTTCACAGGAACCTGTCCATGTAGGCAAGGTGAAAAAGCTTGAGTTGTTTAAAATAAACCACCACCATCACCCCACCCCCCGCCACCACCACCCCAAACAACTGTGAAAAGAAGTATTTTTATTCTGTGAATGACTGACGTTGATTTGTTTCGTGTCTAGTTGGGACAATAAAATTAGAAACATCAAGCACACGCATGCTAGATCTATTTCCTGGCCAGGGCTTTTCACAACCTTTATTCAGTGAAGCCTGAATGTGTTGTGACTTTCAAGATGCCTGGCTTTCACTAGGTACTCAGAAGGTTGCAAGAAGAGTAGCTTAGAAAGCTGGCTTTTGCTAGGGTGTCAAGCAGAATTTCTTCCTGCAGTCACAGTAAGCATGGGAGGAGGATGAGGTGTTTGTCTCTGGTTTCTGACTTACTACATTTTATTGTTTTCAGTTCTGTGGACAGCTTCCAGAGCATTGCCTTGGAGATTTGGGGCTTTTTATTTTCTGTTGTTTTTGAAATAAGCCATATGAAACTGAACTCACATTTCCCTTAATGGCTTTTAATATGTGGCATAAGGACCTGTTAAAATATCAGAGGAAAATGCATAGACTTCCAGTCATTCGTTAACTCATGGGTGATGAACACTTGTAATCTATATTGATTCAAACTTTCTTTTCGTTGCCTTCATTCCAGGCTCAGTGTAAATCAGGTCACAGATCATGGAGTAAAGATCTTGTATGAAGAACTCTCCAAGTACCAAATTGTGACTTTCTTAGGGTATGTACCAATTAGGAGCAAAACAGTAGATGTTGATACTAGAAAATAAAACTGCAATGCTGACAGTACTGATACGGCAAAGGTGGGATGGAAACCACAGTTACCTCCTCATTTACTGAACATAAGCAAAGCAGCACTTTGTGTCAGAAATTATTCAACTGCCATCCTGTAACAGTTCACTGGGAAAAGGACCATAGCTTCCACTGCCATTGCACTGCATCACAGGGTGATGTCCACTGACATCAAGCCCTTCTATAACACAGTGCAGACCACTGTCAGGTTACTGAACTGTGTGGGCATGCTAGCTTTATACCTAAAACCTTCTATAGCTGTGGAGGCGGGAGAGAGCGTGAACAAGAGAATGTGTGCTTTATAGCTAGAGCCTCCTGGTTTCTCTGCCATAAATTGATTTATTCCAACTATGCAAAGCAGATACAGTTTGGTAGAGACTAATATCGGAAACATAGTTTCAAGTGTTATGTTCATAGTACCAATTTCTTTAAGGCCTTAATTAGTTCTTAATCAAGTTGAAGCTGGAAGGCCTGTTAGCTCTGACTTCCTGCTCTTGGTTAAGTAGCTACATAAAAATAACTTTTTGAGAAGTCAACCTAACACCAAGAATTGCCTCCTTCCTCCAGTGCCCTAATGCAAGTACATCTGCTCAGGTATCTGATCTTCAGTAATATTTGCAAGGGGATTTTATGACTTTTAAAAGACAAAAATACATTCTTCTGGTGTTTTCTAACTTCTCTTCTGGCAATATTGTTTCTGTACTAACACAGGAATAAAGGGAAGTTTTGTTTGCTTGGGGAGACCTTATATTAAAAAAATTATATAAATATTTTCCCATTATTTATAGTATTTTATATCTAGCCCTTCACAATATGAATTGTATATCAAAATAGAAATACAAGCAACTGTGAATGTGTACAAAGCCATACAAAAAAGATAGAGGTTATGTGTGCATTATAAAACATTCAGGTTGTAAGTATTAAAGTAACAGCAGGAATAACCTATTTTTACCAATGTGATTTTTCTTTAAGCTTGTACAACAATCAAATCACTGATGTTGGAGCCAAATATGTTGCAAAACTAATTGAAGAGTGTTCAAGCCTTGAATACGTTAAGTATGTTGAATTTTTTTTTTCCTTTCTACAGTATCCTAATTAAGGTAAACCAACTTGAAACAGGAGGGAGAGTGGAAAAAAGATAAAAATTACATTTCAAATAAAATATAACTTAAGTTGCAGTTGTATGTTCTTTTACAGTAGTCTCGCAGTGAATGGTAGCAGGTGAAACACTTGATTCCATAGTCTTTACTGGAATATAGTAGTAAGCAAAAGGAGAGCATGAGACCTGTTCTTTACCTAAATTCAGTCTGAGCACCTGAGTGAGGTTTAAGTGGTGCATGAACCTTTCTGCCCCTTGCAATAGGCAAATTCACTTGGATTTAGTACGAAGCTTCTTTGTGTCTTGTCTTTTATGGGCCATTGGAGTCAGGCTGTGCTGGTGTCATACCTCAACTCTGGAATTCCCCAAATTCACTTGGTGAGTTGTTCCCTTTAATTCCTGGAACTTCCCCAGATAAGTGTCCGGCCATGCACAACACTAGTTTAACGTAAAGGTAGATCATTAACCAATGCTTTAATTCTGACCATAGCAGAAAATAGAGGTAACTACAGCAATGTCAGCTGTTGGTATGAATGTAGCAACCAGCAGCCAGGGACTTGTGGGTTCTAGTCCTTGTTCTACCACTAACTTGTTCAGAAACCCCATACTAGCCACATCCTTCCCACTTGAAATATTTGCAGAGTTTTGAAACCCAAGAGCACTTTGGTTCTTTTGCTGCTTTCACACAGTGCTTTGCTTATTTAATCTAACTTTCACAAAAAAGCCCGTTGGAAGATGGTTACTTTCAGGCTGCATAGTAACCCCAGAGTTTATTTTAAGATAAAGTACATATGTAAATGGAGTGGGATGAGGGGTTTTTGGTTTGTTCTTTTCATCAATGTATATGTAATTTGGCCACATAGGCCAAAAAAAGAAAAGGTCTTCTGTAGAGTGCCAGCCAGAGACACTGGTCAGACTACACTGATCTATGCCACTACCTACAGCCTATGCTCAGAACACAAAGACTTGAAATTATTACAGTCTGTGCTTATCAGCTGCAGTCTTCTCTGGAGCCACACAATCAAGAAATATTCTGTTCCCTGTGGCATCATGAAACATGCTGCATGTAATTATGTACTCTGTAGCAACTGCTGATACTATGAACTATATTAAAAAGTAGGCAGGGGTCATTGTCTTGAGGATCAGTTCCTAAAGCTCATTTCTGACATATGGAGCACCAAACACAAGACTTTGCAGTAATACTTCTGATTTGGAGGGCTGACATGCAAAATATGTAAAAGACAACATAAAATGATGTCTGTTAATCAAAGATCAAATGCCTGCAGTATTTTTTTACTCTAGGTTAATCTTTGATAACTGTAGCTAGCCTCCAGAGTTAATTAGCCTTAAATACTTGTATTGCTTTCTGAGCTGGTATTCTAATAGCTGTACAGTTGTAAGTGATATACCTGATCAATTCATGTATTTTGTGCAGAATAGGAGCAAACAAAATAACTAGTGAAGGAGGGAAGTGCCTTGCCCAAGCCATCCAGAAGAGCAAGACAATGTTTGAAATTGGGTAAGTTCAGTATTAAGAAGCAGAGCTCAGGTCTTGATCTTGGCAAGGCATCTGTAAATCCCTTAGGATTCCTTCCTTCATTCTTACTGTCTCTCCTGCTATTCCTTCCACCCCCCACAATGGTGGCATTAGAACAAACCAGTGCAGAAGCATAGCCGTCTTTTCCACTTGGAGGGAAAAGGAGAGCTGCTTTATTTTTCTCCAGTTAATACAATACTTGGTTTGGGTTTGGTTTTTTTTTTCCCTGTGCTGACAGAACCTTAAAGGAGAGGCAAACTAGTAAGAGGACAGTATGTAAAGATAGCCGCTTTTCTTACAGCAACACAGCTGTTCTAGAGATATTTGGTTGTTTTTAAGTCTGGGTAGTTTTATGACTATTGGCAGTGTACCTAGTTATTGAGTGTCATTGTTATAGTTGTCAAACCTTCTGCATCAAGTCTGATAAATTTGCAAGCTGGGAGAATAAAAAGGAATTCCTATCATCCTTTTCTCTAGTCTGTCGCTAACTGGAGAGTCTGCTATTATTGGAGAGAGCTCTGAATGTACTCTAAACCTTTAG
Organism: Haliaeetus albicilla; assembly: GCF_947461875.1. Lineage (NCBI taxonomy): Eukaryota > Metazoa > Chordata > Aves > Accipitriformes > Accipitridae > Haliaeetus > Haliaeetus albicilla. The sequence goes on along the minus strand of NC_091484.1, from coordinate 33,751,522 downwards.
TCCCTCTCCTCTTTCTCAGGAGAGGTGCTAGACTTGAGAGTTTGATTTATTATTTTTTTTTCCCCAGCTCTGGCAAATCCCAGTTTCTCTTTCCACTCTACAGGAGAACATTTTTCTCAGAATGTAATACTCAAATACATGGAATTAAAACCTCTGTTTGGCCATTCTGAATATCACAATAACCCTTAAATATGAAAATCAGATTTGAACAATCAGATTTTTGGCCTTTAATTTTGTTGTTCTACAACATTTCACAAGTACAGTGAACAGCATGCACACTTCCATTGTCATAGCTGGATCTGCTGTGCTGTACTTGCTGCAAATTCAGTGAAGGACTCCTGTTTTCTCCTGTGGAGGAAAAAACCGCTCCAACTGGATTTAGGATAGCTTGGACAAAAATGTTTGAACAGATATATTCAGCATTTACATAACAAACTGCACTGGGTCTGAAGGACAAGGAAGTTCTGGGGAACTTCTTACTGGAACTGGATGTGTTTAGATACCACAAAGCTCAATTGATTTTAAAAGAGCTGCCAGCTAATTACCCATCAAGCTGAGTGTGGCTCTGAGTCATCAAGCCATGATCCCTGTAAAAAAAAACCAACCTTATACTTCATCAGAGGTGCTGTCAAACCTCATAATATAGGATGAATTTTCAAAGTGGTTGGTCTGCATAGAAAGGATTTGACCAGATACTGCTATTAAATGTTGATCAAATCTCTGCAGCTTTTACCACATCACCTTCTCTTAACCCTTTGTGTTGCCAAGGGTTGTTTTGCCACTGGAAATACTATTCCTTACAAATGTGTGGAAAAGCCCAAGGTCATACTGTCTCTGTGAGATTTTGATCTTTCTCTTGGTGAGAGAGGAGATACCACTTGGGTATAACACTGAAGGAACTGTAACTGTTTTGCTAGACTATTCTGAAGGAGAGGGGGAGCTTGTAGAGCAGTTCACTTCAGAAAGTCACCCATTTCGCTGTGGGTCCCCATGCAGTTGTGCATCTGGGGAGTCTTTCCCAAGACCTGTACTTTCCACTGTGTTAAGGCCAGTCTGTGCCTAACAGGTAACAGGAAAACCACAGCAGGGGTATGGGGAGGAAATGCTGAGCAGGGAAATGATAGGATTTAGGACTTGGTGTATTTCTCATGGCAGCTCACTGTACAGGATGACAAGACTCCTTTACCCCATAAGGGTACAGGGCTGCAGAGGGTTTTCCCAGTGCAGCAAGGTGATTCCAAAAGCACTCCCGCTGCAGCAGGCTGGATCCTAGAGCTGCTTCTGTGCTGTGGCGTTAGGGTACTGGTGAGTCAGCAGAGGCTGGTGGTGTGGTGTACAGGGAGTGGAACATGTCTGGCTCAGCATTTAGTTGAGCCAGGTTTCTCACAAGCCTGAAAGACTGTGAAGTAATTGGGGGGGGGGGGGAGCGGTGAAGCGGGAGGGGAGGGTAGAGAAAAAGGGAGAAGGCAACACCGGGGGGCCATAGAGCAGCCCACCTGATATGTTCTGGTTTCCTCTCTTCATCAGGATGTGGGGTAATCAAGTTGGAGACGAAGGAGCAAAGGCATTTGCAGAGGCCTTGAGGAACCACCCCACATTAACAAACGTGAGGTAAAACACCAGCAGAGCCAGGCAGCTCAGTGTAGTGCTGGCTTTCCCACTGTGCTTTGAAGCAATGGGTCTTCCCACCAAGCGATAGCTTGGAATGCCATCTGGTATTATTGTGTAACCAACAGGCTCCTGGTGCAAGCAAGAGGCCAGATTTAATCAAAAAGCCCTGTGCAGCCATTAAGCAAGTTAAAAATACTGCAGGGCTGGCATCCTTTCCTCTGCACCTCCTCCCCTCATGCTGCACAGAGTTACTGGCATTTGTGAAAGCACATGGTCAGTGGGTGCCATTTTGATCTGGGAGCATTAGCAGAACAATGCACCAGCTGTCACAGAATAAGGCTCCCAGTAAGCTCAGTGTTAACAGTTTCTGTTGCGAAGATACAGCTGCTTTCACCAAAGTAATTTTTAGACGATGAACTGTTTGGGTAGGGAATGGGGGCATTCTTAAATTCAAGCTCATTCTGTACTCCACTGGAGCTATGACACCATACATTCAGTGCTAATGAGATGTAGTTCTCACTGGAGGTCAGTGATTCATCTCAAACTAGCCTTCTGGCACAAACTAGCACAGGTGAAGTTGGTAGCACAGCACAGGGAGAAGCCAGCAGTGTAAAACAGCCCATCCCCTGCCAGACTTTCAAATGCTGGCTGGGGATTTAAAGATGCATATTGTGGCAACTGCTGCTTTTTTGGAGTCCCTCCACAGAGCTGGAGCACTGTGTTCATGGCGATCCTTTCGATTTGTCTCCCAGTTCCACTGGCCTCCTCTGTGAGGGAGCAGACAAGGCTCCTTGGTTTCCCCACAAGGTGGCACATGGCACTAGTTTCTTTAGAAATACGGTACTGGAGAGCTTATTGCTGCCACTTCAGATCCAGAGTTTTCAGAGCTGGTGCCTTGTCCTCCTTTCTGCAAGTGGATAGCTGGGCTTAAAAATTAAAAGCTGAACAGGTGCAGTGACCTAGATATATTTAAACTTAAAAGCTATCTGAAATAGCCATCTTCCCATAATTGCAGAATCCATCCATACACATCAGACTTGAAAGAAAACATTTTGAACCTGACTCAGAGTTGAGGGACTCTCGGGCAGGAGCAAATATGCTGATGAATGTGTTTGCAAAAATGAGGAGGAGTAACTGTGCTGGCTAGAGTTAGGTTTTGCTGGCACCTGTGCAGGGTGAGTCTTCTGCGGTGTACTTGCACTTGGGTTCATTTCTTATCTTCCACTGGTTAATCTTGCTTCATGATTTGACTCCATAGTTAGCAGCAGTGGTAGCTTTATGCGAAGATTAAGGGAAGATAGTCCCTACTACATCAGTTTACTTCAGCATATTTGCCATTTTTAGGCCCAGTCATGATGGACTGAGACTATCTAGTTTCAGCTGAAGCTAGGAGAGACTCATGCTAACATGTTTGTGCCATTGCCCTGCTTGATCCCCCTTTCTACCTTTTTTTGAGACCTTGCATTATTTTCAGGCTTTTGAGGGCGAAAATGCTTTTTGAACTCTCAAAGCCTGGAGCATAACTTTAACTGGATGATTTTGCTAATGTCTATTCAAACAACGAAGGGCAGACTAAGAAATGTTTGTGGTTTGTAATGGAAAGCATGCATTTACAAGCTTATCTCTCCATACACAACAGAAGGTGTTGTGTTTGGAAGAAGAATCAGATATTCAGGCATCTGAAGGACTTAAAGGACAAAGTGCCAGGTTTGTACAGGAACTTGGGATGACAAATGCATGTAAAAACTTGTGTACTGCTAAGTACAACTCTTTGTCCTTATTAAAAGCCTTGACTCTCAAAATCACTGGGTGTAACTCTGCTGGCAGTCCCAAGAGTACAACTAACTGACAGCAAACCTTATGGCCTGTATGATAGACCTGCACTCAGGCTGTGCCTGTGAACTGTTCTCACTAGTAAAAGTCATAAGGACTTACTGGTTTGCAAAGTATGTGAGCCTTTGGAACACCCAAATGCTGAACTGTACAACTGGGAAACAGGTCATCCAGGATATTCACTAGTATTTGGCAGTGGAAGGGCCAGGTGATGGTGGCTGTTTCTTACACATTTGTATCTTCACTTCGCAGTCTCGCATTCAATGGCATCACAACAGAGGGAGGCAAAAGTATTGCTGAAGCTATGCAACACAACAACTCTGTGAAAATATTCTGGTAATTGACAGTGTGGTCTACTTCTCCTTTCTCCAGAGAAAGCTGCAGCCTAACTTATTTCTTCCAATCCCATCGCCTCCTCCTACTCTCCCATCGTCCTTCTCTCCCTCCCTTCATGCCCCTATGCTTTCACTACCAGCAAGCTATAAGATGTATCCCTTTGGAAGAATGTGGACATGAGTAATGGATCAGCAGCATGTGTCCTTAATGTCCCAATGTCATGCTTCGCTCTGCTCCCTCCATCTTGCTTTCCCCATCTTCTCTCACTTCCATCATCTGAAGTCAACTTCTTTTGTCCTCAGTTTTTGCACCTCTTCAGTGTTGTCTCTATTCTCTACCTTTTTCCATTACACCTCGTCCACCTTTTAGACACTAAAACATCATGAGAAAGTATCATTAGATCATTGCTCTGAGAAATAAAGATCTGATACTCTTGCCTCTTTTACCTCCAGGGCTTCTCTTCAGTATCTCTTTGTGTCCAGCCTTTAGAAATTGCTCAGGGCAGGAACAGCACATCCCCCTTTGGGTGTTTAAAGCTAAGTCACAGACAAGCTGGAAAAACAGGGGGCTGAAAAATAATGATAGCATCGTGAGTGAACATTTTCTCTCCCACTTAGGTTGACTAAAAATGAGCTGGATGATGAGGCAGCAATGAGTTTTGCAGAGATGCTGAAGGTCAACAAGAAACTGGTGCATTTATGGTGAGTTACATTCCACAGAGGCACAGGCTCTTTGGCAGTCACTGCATTAAAGCTTCACCTTCCAAGTCTATGTAGGTCACAGTGAGCTTTCTGTGCATGGTCTGGATGCAGTTGACTGGTTGTAGACAGTTCTAATGGAAAGTTAATAAAGCTGCTGTCTAGCATTTTGAACTAGCTTTCATACAGGGAAAAGTTTAAGCTGTTTGTGTGTCCTGGTAACTTGCAAACTACTAATTGATTTCATCTCTCCTTAGGGGAACAGTACTGGCCTCAAACGCAAAAGTTGCAAAAAAAAAAAAAAATACAAGCAGACAGCTAGAATAGAATAACCTTATTATGATTCTTACTATTTATCATCCTACTATGAAAGTAGCAAGCTGTCGTGGTTTAACCCCAGCCAGCAACTAAGCACCACGCAGCCACTCACTCACTCCCCCCCCATCCAGTGGGATGGGGGAGAAAATCGGAAGAAGAAGTAAAACTCCTGGGTTGAGATAAGAACGGTTTAATAGAACAGAAAAGAAGAAACTAATAATGATAATGATAACACTAATAAAATGCCAACAGTAGTAATAAAAGGATTGGAATGTACAAATGATGCGCAGGGCAATTGCTCACCACCCGCCGACCGACACCCAGCCAGTCCCCGAGCGGCGAATCCCTGCCCCCCCCTTCCCAGTTCCTAAACTAGATGGGACGTCCCATGGTATGGAATACACTGTTGGCCAGTTTGGGTCAGGTGCCCTGGTTGTGTCCTGTGCCAACTTCTTGTGCCCTGGCTGGGCATGAGAAGCTGAAAAATCCTTGACTATAGTCTAAACACTACTGAGCAACAACTGAAAACATCAGTGTTACCAACATTCTTCGCATACTGAACTCAAAACATAGCACTGTACCAGCTACTAGGAAGACAGTTAACTCTATCCAGCTGAAACCAGGACACAAGCTCAACTCTTACTCTTCAACCAAGAATCTACATGACAGACACTTAAATACGTGTCCCATTTGCCTGATGCTTTCTTCTAGGGCTAGCACTTTCACTCATGCAAGACACTCATCTATAAGACATAAATCCCCAGGAAACCAGGGATTACTTCTAGCAATCACAAAGAGACTTGTTAAACTTCTAAGAAAACACAGCATTGGCTATTCTAATCCAGAAGTTCACAAGAATTTGTCCATGGATGGGTTGGGCAGGTGTGGTCTGTGAAACGAATAGCCATCCATTCATTCCAAGTGATCAAGAGAACATAATACATGGAGTCCCATTACAAGCTTTACAAAGACTTTGCTAACCACACTCTAGCATTCCCTGTATTAATCTGAGTTCCCGCCCCTTAGGAAGTGTGCCGGTTGTCAGAGGTGCCAAGTACTTGTAGCCTCTTTTGAAAGCAGTAGAAGCTCTGGTGCCCATCACCCTGAAAATAAAAAGGAGGGGGGAGGTTGGCTTGATTTCTTTGCGCACAGCTGCAGATATGCTTCACTGAGCAGTTTGGGTTGAATTCATAATAAAACTTTCCCCATCAAAAGCAGGCATAGTCATCTAGATACATGTCTTTACCATGGCTCAGTATTGTCCAGGGGTTTCTGCCAGTAGACAAATTTATATCCTACTTTGTTGGTTATACCTGTGGATGCCTCCAAAAGGTAGGGACCTATATAGATAGTTGAACTTGAGGCAGAATTAAAGTGTTTTTCCAGTAGTTGAAAGAATCTACTGGATCCCTTTTCATTTTGATTCATTTACCAAGTGCAGAAAGTCCTGTAATGGGAATGCCTCCCTGCCTCCCTAAGAGATTGTTCAATTCATTCCAATTTTCAGCCTCATCCTGAATCCTGTGGGATTCATGCAGCCAGTCACATGAAATCATACAGCTATGGGGCACCCCATGGTAGACTGAAAGGTAAGTATTGAATTAGGCTAGGCTGATGAGTGTTTTTATACTCACGCAGATTAGGGGGATTTGTTCATTTTTAGCTAGGGGAATGGTCTACAGTGGTTAATAAGAGTTACCTACTGCTTCATCAGTTGTGCTACTTGAGTATCTTTTGTATCATTTTTTTCCCCTCAGCTCAGATGAGACATACTTTACAGCTGCAAAGGTGGCTTCACTGGGACTTGCACCTGCTCATACCAGTCAAATTCAATGCCTTATTTTTCAAAGATCTTGCTGGTCTGATAAACAAGACAGGAGGATTTGGCAACCTCTAGACTACAACTGCTAAGACACTAGGCCTACATAGGTTCTGTGCTCAGAATTTTCTGTACATCACTTAAAAATGTCTCACAGTGTTCTTAATAAGAAAACAGAGCTAAGAGGTTAGTCTGTCACAAAGAGTCCAAATATCACAATCCCATGCCTGTAGTAAACCGTTCTTAGGAGAAATTTGTCAACTGTGTAATTAAGCTCAGTATCTCCAGAATGCAACCAGATGCAAGATTAAAAGGAAAAGACTAATACTCTGGGCTCTTTTTCTGAAAGTGCATGTGGGGCATTTGACCAATACTGTGTACCATCCTCACAGATAGAAATCACAAGTGTCGTCTTGTGGCAAACAGACACCTTTGCTCCTTGACATCAAGCTGAGTGTAGGTTATGCATGCACCATAAATTAGTTTGTATGTTAGTCTGACATGAAGTTCTTTCTTTTTAGGCTTATCCAGAATCAAATTACAGCCAAAGGGGTGAAGTACCTCAGCGAAGCTCTCAAGGAGAACACAGCTATTAAAGAAGTGTGGTAAAGATCCCTTCCTCAAAGGCTCACTTTGTAAACTTTCTTTCCCTTTAAAACACTCCTGCCATTACTACTTTCCTACAGCCTAAAAAATTCAGAGCAAGTTTCTGTGAGGCAGGGGTTGTAGTTCCAGCTGTGGGTTTCAGATAGGTAAAAAGCCTCTGTCATTGGAACACTTCCCTGTGTGTTACAAATGTCAAGGAGTTTTGTCAGTTCACATCTGTCTGTACCACTGATTCGCAGAACATACGTGTCTGCAGAATTGGGGCCAAAATTTATAGACCAAGTTTTGATTGTCCTGATTTATTTTTAAACTTCTGAATGTGTTTGTGCTTTTCAGGACCTAAATCCCAACAAGCAGGAGATGGTTACATTTAATTAGCATTACTAATTTGAGTCATAGAATTTGTGCTTGGATTTTCTTTGGGTGGTGCTCCAGATACACTGAAAGTGCTAAGCTACAAGAAGATTAACTTTTGTAAGATTTGCTTGGTTTAGATTAGGTAGGCATCACAGAGTCACACATGTGCATTGTAAGGCACAAAGCCAAGTACCACATTCCTTCCGTCACCTCAAGGAGCTCAGGAGTCAATAGAATTGTGCTGGTTTTAGCACCACTGCTTTATTATTGAACATGAAATTTATTTTTAAATATATATATTTGTTTTAGTGAAAGGACACTGAATTCTTGCTTAGAAGGATGATGACTCACTATCTATCTGATTAGTGGGTTCCCTAGAGATGTGGAAGAGATGTTTTTTTCAAAGGCCACTGTCAGCTTTCGTCTACAGAAGAGGCATCAATTCCCACTCTAATCATTCTCAATCTTCAGACCAAAATCTGTCTTTTGATTCTTCCCTGAATTTTCATAGGTGTTTATTAACCCCAATAATTTCATAAGTCTAAATGGTTTAATAGATTTGAACATTTCCGAAAGCTACACTTACCCAGCTGCTCATTTTCAGGGGTGTAAATATCAATGTAGATTAACTTTTTGTAGACAGACTTGAAAATTTTGCTGCATATCATTTCACATTAATAATGCTTGAGTACTTAACAGTTTTCTTCCCATGTTGTCATGGAAAACACAAAATGCTCTGAAGACTATTTAACTTTCTTTAAACTAGCCCACTGCATGGTAAGAACCTTTGTCAGCGAAATGCTGCTTGCTGAAATGCAAGCAGCTGGGTATCCCAACACCGATTTTAGTTCAATGAAGTTTAGGTGGTAGTTCAGTTTTTACTTCTGAAGAAGTAGCTTTGTTCCTCATACTTGCAGGGGGAACAGCAGTGCTGTAGCCGGTCTGAGGCTGGTTTCCAACTGTGTGCCCTTGAGAAACTTGCAGCTCACACAACATTACAAAGCTGTGATCTCTGCTCCAAAACCTTGGAAAAAGAGAAGACGGGCAACAGTCACTACCTTATTTTCATATCCCTCTTATTTTTCCCCTCCAGTTTGAACGGGAACCTGATAAGCCAAGAGGAGGCCAAAGCTTTTGAAAATGAAGAACGGATCATTTGCTTTTGAATGAGGAATTTCCTATTGTGACAAGCTTTGTATTACAAAGGTTACTGCTACACTTGGACTACAGAGTTTATAAAGGTGTAAATCTGAAGTGCTCATGGCAGGAGAGAGATACATGATTAGCTGCCTTTTTATGAACATGCTGCGCTCCCTCAGCTCCATCCATTACCCTGCCTGTTACTCTTAATCCTTTTGGTGAGTGGGAAGTTGCCTGGGTAAATAATTAATGCTTGTATGGTGCTTTGAAGATGAAATGCAAAGTGTTAACAGACTAAATCCACTGGCAGGTGTATGTATTTTGATACCTGAGTTTAGGTTTATTCTGTACACTGATGTAAAAAATCTCTAACTTATTTATATACATAAATATACACACGCATATATATGCAAGAAAGGGTGCAAGATGCACAAGCTCACAGTATTATCTGCCTCTTAACTGAAAATGAACATACATAGCTTTACTGGAAATATAATCCATCTGTAACAGTTGCATGGTATCAATGTTTTCAACATGGAATACCTTTCTTCTGCCTAGAAATCAGGCCCTTATTTCTCCACTGACTACAGCCAGCTTTGTAGATGCTGCTTTTTTTTTTTTGCCCCTTTTTTTTTTTTTGAGAAGTGGATATGTCAGGCTCAGATTACTTTCAATAATCTTTTTTTCCATATTGAAGCCAATACATTTTCTTTTATACAACCAGAAATCCTTACTGCCGTCACTGTGAAAGCATAAAACTAGCAGTAAAACACTTTTGCTTAAAATTTCCTGAGGGCTGCACAGAAACTGCCACCTCCTGTTTTCACAGTGTTTGTTCTGGGGAGGGGGTCTGGAGATAAATGTGAAAAATTAATTAGCAGGCTGTTCATTGCCTTGGCTCTTGGCCTAGACACTGTGCTGGTGGCAATACACCAATATTAAGTTGCCTAGCTTCGGTGGGGAGAAAGGATGATTGAAAATCAATTGCGTCAAGTAGAAATCCCTTCTCCCAGCAACATGTAAGCACAGAGAAGGATTGAGATTTGCTTAGAAAGCTTTTATTCTGTGCTTGAATTAGTGGAAAGTGCAAGGCAAGGGGCAGGTAGCAATGATAAGGACCAGCAAGAAAACATTATCCCTCCCCAAAATAATTAGTGTTTAGGACCAGTTTGGAGTGGGGTATTTGACTTTTTGTGTGTGTGTGCAAATTAGGCATGCTTTATAAAGATAAACTCAAATTCTACCCCACAGTGTGCACAAGGAACCCAAAATGGAAAAGCATGATCCATTTTCCTTCCTCCTCCCGTGTTACCACCCCCCCCCCCCCCCCCAAAACTTGGGAAACAATTCCGCAGTTGCTGACTAACCCACAAAACCTTGGTAGGCTGGAAGAAGAATCTCCAGTTGAAATGCCAGACCAATGAACCTTCACTTTCCCATCTCCTAAATCTGCCCCATAAAGCAAAACATGAAAAAAGGCATGCTTTGTAGGTCAGAGTTTCTCTGTTTCCTACATGGTAGCAGACCTTTCCCAGTCCCCAATTCTGTCTACTCCCTTCAGGTCCCTAACACATTTTAAAATACTCATAAACCTTTTCACAAAACCAGCAGTTTAAAAAAAAAAAGAAGAAAAACAACTTAGTGTTCATTATTTTTCAGTGGCTTTTCCTCCCTGTCTGTTGTATCAGCACTGATTTTTCACAGGGAGACAGATGAGGCTTTTGGACTGTGCTGGAAGAAAGCTAACATGAATGATTTCTGCACCTGAGCCATTTGTTTACTGAAGCAAAAGGGCCCACAGTTACAGATGAGCTGGATTTCAATTGCAAAAACAGCTGCCAGAGCAAGGCCTTTAAAGACTTCTCAGCAACTTTAACAAATTGGACACCCATGCACCTTGTTAAAATGTTGTTCCTGTTTTGCCAGCCTGCCCTTATGGTGTGGAGGGGACACAGCTGCAGGAAGGGCCTTCACCAGAGGTGTCATTTGCCTGTGTTAGAGGGAAGAAGTTTGCTCTAATCACTGAATTATTTGCTCATTTACCGGGTAGAAGATAATACAGTGAAAAACTCCAGCTCCTGTCCTCATTTCACTGATAGACTAAAGCAGTACAAAATGTCCCTGAGAGCTCCCTCCAAGCTTTTCACTTCTGCCCCTTTTTTTGGTTTAGAGCAGCCTTTGGAGCTATTTGTAGCATGACAATAACCTCAACCCTGTTGCAAATCCTGCTATGGGCCCGGCTGTTACAAGCCAGGCATCCAGGGCAGTGTTTTCAGGGACGGGAGCATCTTCAGGGCTGCAGCAGCTAAACACAGCCTCAGAGCGGCTGATTACACCAATTACAGTGCCAGTGACCGTGCCAGTCATAGCCACTCATTTCAGAGGTGATTTCGGGCTGCAAGCACTCATTTGGGCTGGGCTGAAGATCTGAGCACAGCTCAGTCTGGCTTTGACAAAACTGAGGGGTTTCACAGCATCCTGCCCCCAATGCACCCAGGGTAGAGGGTCTGCGTCAGGCAACACGTCAAAGCTTCGGGAATCGTGCTGGGGAAACTGGTTGCTGCTTTGGGAGCAGCTGGAGTTTCCTTGTTGATTGGCACAGCGTTTCAGACTGCAGTTCTTTCTTCGTAGTCTTATGGGACTATTTGTAGAGCTCATCAGAGCAAGGCATTTGCAGCTTGCAGCGAGAGCCTTGTTTACTCAAATTCAGAGACAACTGTAACTTTTTTAAGACTTGTTTGTAATTTGCTAAGACATTCTCTGTACGCGGCATTTTTTCCCACTTCTCCACTGTGATAATAAACAGCTTTTTAAAGAACTTGAACAGGCTGCCTGCAAGTGCTTTGGCTTTGCTGAAGCCCTGTCAAGCAGACACTTGGCTAGATCAAGACAGGACTGTGACAGCCTAACTAATTCTGTCTGCAGACAAGAGCGAGGAGCTGCCACAGCTGGAGAAGGGCGCTCAGAGCTGCCGCTGTCCATGAGGGACCTTTCCAGCAGCAGGTGCCAACCCAGTTAGGGGCAGTGGGGGGAAACCACAACGGTGGCTCAGGGACACACACGCTGCTGCCACGTCCCTGTAGTCCTCCTGCCACACTGACTGCCGGAGCTCTCGGCATTTCCACACACTGCTGGGGGTGAACGAAGTCTTGCTGGCTTGAGGTGCAGCACTTGCATTTGGCTGGTCCAAGCTGTGTTGGCTTACTGGTGCCAGATAATACAGTGGCCCTCAAGAGAGAGCCCTGCTGCAATGCAGTGCTGTCCCATGCTGGTCACACACACCACCAAGTCTTTGGGAAAGGATGCTTTTCTGAGCCTGGTTTAGTGCTCCTAACTGGGTGTCAGACCTGCATCTCCAGCTGTCAGACCCCAGTTTGAGACTTGCTGGGTGGTGCAAGGCCACTCAGCCTTTGCTTTTCAACCACAGCCAGCACAAGATCCTCATGCCTCCATCCCATGCCGTGGGAGCAGTGCTGATGCCAAAAGGCAGCAAGAGGCTCATGCTTGCTTCTCTGTAGCTTCACTCCATTCCCTTACCTTGGTTTGGCAGAGGAAAACAGGAGCCTATTGCAAAAGGGTATAAATGGCCACAGTTGGGAGCAAAGGTGTCAGAGGCAGGCCAAAGGCAGCGAGGGATGGGTGTGCCATGAGGAAGGAGAGGTCACTGTAGAGGCCGCCCAGTTTTCAACTGATGGGACAAACAATCTTAGCAGCAAAAACCTGCAGCTGCGCACAAAGGACTTGACTATTGCATTAGCAGGTAGAAACAAAATAGCAGGATCATGCTAAATTAAAACGAGGCCAGGTTGGGAGGTGCTTGCTGCACTTGTGGACTCCAAATTTACTCACAGGAGATGGTTTCTTTTCACTTGCTGGGGGCTCTCGGCTGCCTTGTGGGATGGGTGAAGTTTCTAAGAAACACAACATAGCAACAGTGGTGAGTCCTTCCTCACTTCCCCAGGTAGGGACAAACAGCCAGAGGCTGCAGGGAGTGCCACAGGGGCTGGGGAGTCCCCTCTTTTATCCTGGGGAATTAATGTTTGAATCCCCTGTGAATCTCAACAGGGCCAGTGCTCATTCTCCACTCCCAGAGGTAAACAAGGTGAGAGCACAAGCTGCAAAGTTTTGACATAACTTGCCTCAGGTACGCAGCGGGACTTGAAGGGGGGGGGGGGGGGCTGATGTTTCAGAGAAAGCAGCTTCAGCTTCATGAGCATCAAGGCCTGGGAGGTCACAGCAGGCAGGCTAGGCAATAAAAACTGGTCTTGTAGTCAGCCAGGGGCAAAAACTACAGCTATTGCTTTATACTGGGGCAGCGCGGGATGTCCTGCGCCCTCGTACGTCCCCGCTCATGGGGAGTCCCCAGGTGACTGCACCGGAAAGCAGCAGATTTCTGGCAGGGCTGATGCCGCCTCACCCACCTGCGCTCGGCACCTTTAGGGGTCAAACAACCCATTAAGTGGCGATACATAAATCCTTGTCACGCACGGGGCCTGCAGCTGCTGCTGCCCCCAGGGCTGCTGAACAGGGAGGCTTCCCAACAGCCCCAGGAGGCCGGGACCTTCTGGAGAAATGCAGAAATGGAAGATGGAGAGGTGGGCGCCGGGTACAGGAGAGGAGGAACCAGATATTTCCTTTGCTCTGGCCGTCCTGCTGGTAACTGCCACCGCGTCTTCTCTGCCCAGGAGAGCTGCTACGGCAGGGCCGGGGTCCAAGTCCCAGCCCTCCCCCTGGCCTGGCGCCCGGTCCCACACATGGAACAGTTCAGGATCGTTCACAGGGGAGCGGCTCTGTCATTTCACCAGACCCAATTTTCCTGCTTGGTGGCTTCTCTCATTCCTTTGCCCCAGAGCTGCCGGCTTTCACAGCCCCGGCCACCACAGCCCCGCTCGGAGGACAGCCGCCCCTCTGGGGCAGCGCGGCTTTGGGGGCATCAGCCAGGCGGGGTGGCACATGCTTAACAGGGGCACAACTAAATCGCCGCACCCTGCTTACACGCAGTCCTTTTTGGCAGCCCAGTGGGACCAAAGAGGGATGGACGGACACTTTCCCCGAGCTTAGCACCCTCGGCCAGTGACCACGTTGTGCAGTGCAGGCAAGCCCAGATTTGAGCGCTTTCACCAAAATGGGTGCCCCGCTTGCCCCGCCCTGGCCCCCAGCGTGGGCAGCTGGCCCAGGAGGTAGGTGGCCGCTGCTGGCACGGCCGATGGGCCACTTCCACCGCTGCAGCGAGCGGCTGCGCCCGAGAGCAAACCGGCCCTGGTGCAGAAGCATCCCCTTCGCTCCTGCAGGGGAGAGAGACGGAGCTCCAGCTCTAGCAAACCCTTTGCAAACAATTAAATTATGCCCAACCGCTCGCGTCCAGGGAGTCATCCCATACACCAAAGTCAGCAACTTAATTAGCTGCTAAAGCCTCGCAAGCCGGGAGACTTAGACCTCACAGATTGGAGCAAATGAAGCTGTCAAGTTTTCGTGCTCCCGTTGCCTGCCAGACTCTTTAATCTGGAGTTTAACAGATGTTAATCCTGGCCCGGGTGACTTGTGAAGAGGAAAGCTGTGCCTGTTAGAAGTCACCCAGGTCCACTGAGGCAGGGAGCAGGTGAGGACACCCCACTGCCACACAGGGGAAATGGCCCCACGGTAGTCATTCTCCTCAGTGACAAAGCCTGACCAGGCTCAGACAGAGGCTTGGTATTTTCCCTTTCCTTCTGTTTGAAGCCAGCATAAAGAAGCAACTATGAGGGGAAGGGGGGGCGGGGGAGAAAAGGCTTTCTTAAAATTTAAATGTGTGTTCAAACAAAGAAATCTGTAACCAGGATGGAACAAAAAGCAGGGCAGGAGCTCGACACAAAGCATGACTCAAAAGATAATGGGCCAAATCCAGAGAGGCATCAAGCACCTGCAGTTTCCACCGAACTCAGCTGAGGACCCATCCCTGTGCTTTTAATATCTGCCTCCTCTACGCGTTTGCCTTTACGAGGAGTGACTCATCTTGCGTCAACTGAGGATGGGCTTTATGCAATTATTTATTTATGTCAAACCCTCCTCCCTGGCCCCACGCATCCCTGATCTCATCCCCCTCAGAAAACAGATGCTTTATTAAATGAGGGCTGGAAAACTCTTTCTCACTTGGCTTTTGCTGAGGCTCTTTGCCGTCCAGTGGCCGGCTGGCGAGGAGAGGGTGGGCACAAGCTGTGCAGCACCTCGCAAGCAGTGTCCTCTGTGGCCTTGTTTGGCTTTTTGGACATGGGCACCCGTCTCCCTGCAGGGTGGGATGGAGCTGGGAACCTCCTCAGCTAAACAAACACGCCGGGGGTCGTTCACAGAGACAGCAGGCTCCAGCCTGCACCCCCCAAGCACTGACGTTGCTTGGGTCTCGTAGCCTTGGAAGGAGAACAAGACCTTCCAGCACAGGGCACTCAAAAGCCAGGGGAGAAAACACCCCCATGTAGCTCCAGCTGCTGCAGGGGACTCTCCCCTCCCTCCCTGCTCTCTTTGCCACAGGCTGGGTGCTTTTCTCCCCTTCCTGCTAAAAGCAACGCAGCATCTAGCATACAGACCACTGGCTGTACCAAGCAACAGCGTGTGGTGGCAGGGCCAGATGCGCACACACACATGCAGCATCACCATCTCGCACTGAAAGACCGTGGGAACAGCCTGGGGCTGGCAATGCTGCCCAGTTCACCCCCCAGGGCAAGCAACTTGGGGCACAGGAGGCATGTCCCATGTCCCGGCCGTAGGCAGGAGGGCAGGACATGATACCAACAGATGCCACTAATTTAAATTCCACATATGAAATCGTCTACCTACTGAACTGGAATGATTTCCGGCAGATTTTCCTGATGTGAAGCCAAACACAGCTCTAACTAGTTATCAATTGCTTCCATAATACAGCTCGAGACCAAGGAGGAAAACACAGGAATTACTGGCAGTGAAGGAATTCAGGCTTCCCAGAAGGCAGTCGGGGGGGAAAGAAAGTTACACTAGCAAGAAACGCGAACACGTTCCTCAGTAATTACATCCAACTGTCTCTTGGTGCAGACTTGAATAATTCATGCATTAAAACTATCACCTCCCACAGAGAGAATTGCAAAGGTTGTAACTGTCGCCGTGCTTTAGCGATGGGTTCAGCAACCCCCGGCCATAGTAGAAAGCTTCTCTCAAAAGTGGAGCAAGCAAGGACGGACACCCAGCCTCGGAGGAGCCTATGCTATAAATCCTTGCATCACATTCCACCAGCAGCTATTACCAGCCTGCCGACAGGCCCCCCTGGCTAGGAGCAGCACCTTGTTGGGCTGAGATGCAACACACCAACATGAAGAGGAGTTTCCTGCCTGGAGAGTGAATTCCTTTCATTTTCCCCTACTTGCACTCCACATAACCTTGGTGAAACGCACTTTGGTTTTGCTCACAGCACCCGCAGCTCCACTCCCAGCTAGTGTAGGGGAAGGGGTGTAAAATCACCCTCTCCCCCCAGCAGACTTACACCGTACACCATCCAAAACCTGCGTGTCCTCAGTAGCACATGGCTCATCTGTGCCCCTGTCCTCATCTCACTCACTTCTAGCACAAGGGCTGCAGCTCCCTAGCTGCTGCTGGGGCAGGCAGGAAGATGTGGAGTAGTAACGCAGCCGGCTGGGTCTCCTGCACCCACAGCTACCTGCTGCAGGCAGCACTGGAGGCGACCCAATGGGTTCGTTAGCTGCAGCCACTGCCTTGGGAGGAGGTTTCCAGGCAGTCAGCAGTGCAGTGCTCTGCTCTTGCCAGGGAGCTCAACTGGAGAATGATTTAACGCGCTCAGTGGCTCTGGACAAATTCCCTCCTCGAGCAACACGTCTCTGTGGGAGCCTGGTGTGGTAACCCCCTCCCAACTGTTTAGGGACAGACAGGAGAGTGTCGGTGACCACCGGAGACAAGGAAATGCATGCATTGCCCAGCCACTGGTATGCTGGCAGGGAGTCAGTTTTAAAGAGGAAACTATGAAGTGGTTTGGGAGGAAGCTAGAGTGGTATTTGGCTAGAGGAAACTGAAGGAACGAGCAGTTGAGGGAACGAGCAGTGTATTGAGCTAGCTTGATGCTTTGATGGAGCTTCCCAGTACCTAGGTGATGAGTAAGGGCTGTTTGCCACCCCTTTCCTCCCCTCTTTTTCCCTTTTAAACCACTCACGAGTTTCCCACCTCCAGACCTGGCAGCTCTAATTTATGCTAACCTTGAAGGCCATCATGTCTGCTGAGGATCACCAGAGGACACATCAACCAGAGACACCTCACCTCCAGCCACCGGCCACCTTGGCAAAACAGCAGCTCTGCTCTGCCAAGGCCATCCTTGGCCAGCTGGATAAAAGCCTGTCACGTCGCTGCTTTGCAGGAGCGAAAGGGGCTCCGAGAGGCTGGCCCAGAGGGTCTGCTCTCCTACCTGCAGAGCTGCAGACAGCCGAGATACCACGCTGCTTTTCTAGCTGTGACTATACACCATGCATTGCTTTTTCTTCCTCTTCTTCAGCTTGGTCTGCAGCACAGACATACAGAATCTCTGCTCCACAGCGATGCCTCTTTCACTAATACTTTAAAAAAAACAAAAAAACAGCCCACCCACCTGGAAGTGTGAAGAAAACTGTGCTTCAAAAGATTTATTACATATATTTGTACATATTTTACATGAATGGAATGTTAAACATACAACCTAAAAATCAATAAAAAAATATTTTCATTCATGATTATGTACTGGCAAACCACTGAAAAGAGTACCTTAGAACAACTTAAGTCAACTTGCAACCATACTGCTCAATTAACAAAAAAATACAAACATGTTTTACATTAGACATTGCAAATTACATTCCCATTTCTGCTCTGGGTAATGAAGGAAGACATCTTGTCCATTACCACTGCACATACGGGTAGCATTTCAGAAGCTAACACAGTGTTCCCTCTAACTCATTGTGGGCAGGGTTAGTTCTGTGGGAAGAGGCATATAAAAAAGGGGAATATACACTCTTCTCCCTACCAGCAGGTACCTGCCAAAGGGTAGGAAAAGCCAGAATGAGATTTGCAATCAAGTGATAAGGTTAATGCTGGATCACCACCCGTTCAGTGTGATGCTGCAGATGTTAAAATTAAGTAGTTCATTAAAACATCCCCTCTACAGCTAAGCCACCTCCCTTCCTCCTTGAAAGTTACAGTGCTTTGGCAATATCAGCTAAGAGAGAGACTGCACGGTAACAAATACTTCAGCTTCATCTTAATATAGAATCATAGACTGGTTTGGGTTGGAAGGGACCTTAAAGACACCTAGTTCCAACCCCCCTGCCATGGGCAGGGACATCTTCCACTAGACCAGGTTGCTCAAAGCCCCATCCAACCTGGCCTGGAACACTTCCAGGGATGGGGCATCCGCAACCTCTCTGGGCAACCTGTTCCAGTGCCTCACCACCCTCACAGTGAAGAACTTCTTCCTTAACATCTAATCTAAATCTACCCTCTTTTAGTTTAAAGCCATTACCCCTTGTCCTATCACTACACTCCCTGATAAAGAGTCCCTCCCCATCTTTCCTGTAGGCTCCCTTTAAGTCCTGGAAGGCTGCTACAGGATCTCCCTGGAGCCTTCTCTTCTCCAGGCTGAACCACCTCAACTCTCTCAGCCTGTCTTCATAGGGGAGGTGCTCCAGACCCCTGATCATCTTCATGGCCCTCCTCTGGACCCCCTCAAGCAGGTCCATGTCTTTCTTATGCTGGGGGCCCCAGAGCTGGACACAGTACTCTAGGTGGGGTCTCATGAGAGCGGAGTAGAGGGGCAGAATCACCTCCTCAACCTGCTGGCCACGCTTCTTTTGATGGAGCCCAGGATACGATTGGCTTTCTGAGCTGCGAGTGCACATTACTGGGTCATATTCAGTTTTTCATCCACTAATACCCCCAAGTCCACTGCAGGGAAAGTGGAATCCTATATGCAGGAAGAGCACAGAATCATGCTTTGATGTCTCTTCCTGTTAGCATTTCACACCTTGAGAGCTTGTGACCAGTCATGTTGAGGTGTTTGCTATTAAATGTAACATATTAGCAATAAAAGGGACAGATTTGAGGGAAAACAAGAGGAACAGGATTCAGCAACAGATTATGTTCTTGCAACGTCAGGTTACTTACACTTGAAACTCTGCCAGAATTAAGCAGATCCTACTTATTGTTGCAAAATCTTTGCCAAAGCACACCCAAGGGCAAAAGTCCCTCAAACAAACATACATAG
Organism: Haliaeetus albicilla; assembly: GCF_947461875.1. Classification (NCBI taxonomy): domain Eukaryota; kingdom Metazoa; phylum Chordata; class Aves; order Accipitriformes; family Accipitridae; genus Haliaeetus; species Haliaeetus albicilla. The sequence continues at coordinate 33,732,564 of NC_091484.1, read as the reverse complement.
ATTAAAAGCTGCCAGAAAGATCAGCTAGCAGGCTTGCTGCCTTCTACTTCTTGTACACTGGCAACTTACTAGATCAAAGACAGAACTAAGTCCAGCCTTTTTCAGGTGCAGGATATTCCTACAGTGGTTTACCTGAGCAAGTCTTCAGCAACTAATAATGCCCCATGGTGAGGTCATTTACAGTTTATCCCATCATCAGCTCTGACGTACTTAACTGATAAATGACTTTACAGAACACAGTGCAGCAGCTTGGGAAGCCAGCTGAACTGTGTAGTAAGGTAACTAAATGCAACTGGAGACAGCTTGAGAGTAAGGACTGGGTATTTCCCACCCCCACCTCCCAAACAGGCTAAAACATCTTCAACTTGATTTTAGAAGCAGGTTAGTTTACATGGAGAAACATCATAAGTTTTACATTCAGGAAACAAATCCTGGACATAGTTCTGTCATGAATTTCTCATGCAGAGTATTTTGAACAACAAGAAGTTAAGTGGTATGAGCTGATGACACTGCTGCAGGAAAAAACACGTTTGGCTGGGTCATAGCAAACCCATAACAAGCCCTCCTCTTCCAGCTACAACCTCTTACATTACTTTTGCTGATGCCAATGGAAAGCCTGTCCAAAGATTGAGGGAATATGGCCTAAAATGTGTCATGTCTTCAGCTAGGAAGAGGAGAAGAAATTGATACTAAATGAATTTTAAGCTTGGAAGAGTGGAAAGTGAATCATAAAATATAGCACTCATCAAAAAATGAGATAATTCTCTACTGGCAAAGGTGAGCTGGAAGATCCATACTAGCACTTCGGCACTCCGAGGTATACAGTAGTCTCTCGGCAGGAAACTCCCAACTGTACAGCAAAATTAGTAGGTACAAAACAGCAATACCAGATTTGCACACCAATATTCTCTTTCAATAAGGGAAAGCAGCTAAAATTCACAGAAACTCAGAGAGATCATGGCCTATATCAAAACCAACATATGCTTTGTTGCTGTTAACGTAGAGATAGTAGTAATGTTCAAGTGCCAAGTTCTCTGCTTTTGGTGGAACACAGAAGAAATGGAGCAAGTTTCTGAAGCCCTCACATGGAAAAGGTGGCATACTAAAAGCATCTATAAGCACATCTTATGTATCAGACATTATCCATCCAGACACACCAAAGATCCACATTTCTGAATAAAAATTATCTTTCCCATTTTGCTGAGATTTTAGTCTTTTGGGAGTCAGTTTTACCAGCTCTCCAGCCTTTCAGCAAAGGCTTAATTAAAAAGCCAATGCTCCTAACAGTAACAGCTAGGATAAAGGTACAAATCTCGAGATTCAGTCATAAAACTCCCTTTACATCGTAAAGGGGGGAGCATGGAAAAAAAAAGGTCACAAGTATCCACCCACATCTTTGTACATCACCTACATGTTTTCCATTTCAAAATACTGCAGTACACTTACCCTTGAATACAAAAGTTAAATTGATTACAAATAAGACCATCTGTTTTAGGCTTTATTCTTCCAAAAAATAAAATACCACAAATTTGCAGTGTGCTTCATTGTTTTGCTTTTATGTCCCACTGAACTCATCATTGAATGTACACGTTGAAAGAAAATTAACTACCTCCTTCAAAAGGGAAGTGTTATTATAGATATACTGACTTATAAGAGACAGGACAATGGGTGCCCTGTGCTGACAGTAGCATGGCTCTCTTGGTATTGTATGGTATACAATATATATACAGTCCAACTCATAGCCACCTCCACTATGAACTTCAAAACACAAGTTGCTACTCAAGATACATGGGTATGTTACAAGTTCAGAAAAATCTCACATTTCAAGACAGTGTTGAGTCTACTCTTCCCCTTGTGGCAAGCAGCATGTTTATGGCAGACCTGAGTATGGGAATTATTTCACACCCTTACATACTTAGGGAAGATATAGGCCAGATGACAGAAAACACTCTGAAACAGCACAGAATTGGCAATCTCAATATATTTACAGGCGAAGAAGCATATCGCACCGTAATTTAAGTTATTGCTTCTTGTGGACAAGTGTGGTATTCCTTGATTGAGAGACAGGACTTGGTTGATGTTTATTTTCCCCTTCTAAAGCACAATGATTCAGGACCACTGTGAGTATGTTTTTAAAATGAAGGTGTTGCCTCTGACTAGAACTACATCTACAGCATGGTCATCACCAGCTGACCAACACAGCTGGTGATAGAAAGCTTACATAGAATTTCCACAGGCATTTTCAAACCCAAGCACCACTCTCATGCTTCCAGGGTCATTCAAGGCTTGGTCTATATTACAGGTTTTGATACAAGAAAACCTCCCACAGCCTTTCAGAAGAGATTTATGGATACCAAGAATGCCAAACTAGGATCTAAGGCTGACCTCATACTAGTTCCTCAAACAATCCAAGGTATTTCTGCTCTACCGTGCTGACGGAAGCAGCAATGGACTCTTGCCTGCAAAACCATGCATCAGTGCAATTGCTAGTGGCATGCTTTTCAAACACTGGTCCTAAATGTAGGACAGCAGTGATAACTGCTGGATCTTTAAACCAGCTATTTGCATCTGAATACAGAAAATTAAGGTTTTTGAAAAAAACAGTAAATGAACTAGAAATATGAACTAGTTGTAAACAGATTTATGCTTATAATATTTACCTACTTAATCCCCAAGCCAAAGGCTATCTATGACCTCGGAGCACAGGACACCAAAACACTTACCTACCCCCCTTTACATTATTACAGGTGAGTTTCTGTAGGCATGAAGCCAACAGTAAACATTAAATCAATGCAAATGCAACAGCTTTACTTTCAGAAGATAGCAGGAATTTAAAACATTGGAAAAGTGGGCCTGCAGGCAGCACCACTGTTTGAGTATTACAGGTGCTGTAATTCCTCATCCCCTCCCTCCCCACCATGATAATACAAGGCAACACAAATATTCTCAGCTAAAAAGGAATCTGTACAGGGAATGACTGTACATTTCATGTGACTACAGAATTGAAAAAGTGTGACAAAACGATTCTGCTCCCACTGAAAAAGAGAATACAACAGGGCCCCATAGTTACAGGTTCAGCTGAAACCAATGATGCAAGCCCAAAAATGTAGAAACTGCACTGGCAATTATGACAATTATGTAGTTTGGACTCCTTTAGATTTGCAGCATAACAAACGCATTTTACAGAGCAACATTCAGGAGAAAATATTATCCAGGCAAGAATTGCTCTGCAAGCAAGATAGGAGAGTTTAGTAACATGCACTGCACTTGTTCTCCAGATAGCAGCAATTGCTCCTGTTCTTTGCCCTTTTTGATATGAATCACAGTAGCAACAGAGAGAAATATGTACTTAAACAAAAAAAAAAAAGCAGAATTATGTATGTACAGATGTTCCAAGTGTTGTGCAATATATTTTAACTATCGAAACCCACTAAAAATGCTGTCACTAATATTCATAAACTCTTCCCTGCGCTGTGAAATTCAACAACTACTATGATTGATTCTTGATATAAAAAGTATGTTTCTAAGCCCTGATATCTGTTCCAGTTTATTGTCTTTTTTTTTCCCCTGTCCTTCTTTTTGTGAACCGTGATACTTTATGGGAACTAATACTTATCCACAGTTTTACTTGGTGTAACCCACCAGAGACATCCTGCGTTTTGTGAAGCCCTGGTTATACCAATATAATACAGTAAAATAATAATAAATTAAACAAATGCAGGTGCATTTAAAAAACAAACAAACAAACACACTGTCAAATGCTGGTCTGCATATGAAGAGACCAAGGATTTAGATGCAAAGTACTACAGATCCTGCCATCAAAAAAACATTCAAACAAGGAAACAAAAACTTGCGCATTTTAAAAATTAAACACAAATCCCACCTCAATGTTATCTCACCCACGCCTATAAAAACCTCTTGCTGTGCCCACATTTGCAGTTATTCATTTATACCTCAGGAGGCAGCCTGGAGATGAGAGTAGTAGAATAAAATAATTACCTGAAACATTTTTAAAAAAATACCCGTTAAACAAATTACCTTAACTGGCAGCACTTAAAATTGGTAATTCTTCTTTTTTTTCCTATTTAAAAAAAAGTTGCATAGCTGTAAGATTTTGCTTTGCTGCATTTTTTTTTGTTGTTTTTACTCACAAGCAGTAAAAGAGAAGTTTTAGTTACTTAAATAGCAACACAATGTGCAGATTTCAACAATCCCTATAGCTTGATCAATATAAATTAGTTACCTGTCTTGGTTTTACTCTTTGGACTGCATTGTGACAAAGGTTTAGTTACAAAATTTTGAAATATAATATTCCTATGCAGAGAAGTTTATGTTTTCTGTTCTTGAAAAAAGTGAAGAACGTAGAACAGGGTGTGAATTCAGTAAATTAAGGTCACACTGTTAGATTATGTTTAGTTTGCCATTTTACTCTTCTTCAGCCAACAAGAAGGTGAAAACGTTCCCACTCAAAACCGGGGCCATCCTCCTGCACGGGTCTCAGATAGCACGTATCGAACATCTCCACTTCTACTCGAGGCAGTAGGAAACATGTCCAATAACCTGCTTCTTCACAGAACCAGAAGTTAAGCTGAAATTAGAACTTTGGCCTTCAATACAAAATAGTGTCAGTAATGTTTGTGGGGAGTCGATTGTTACAGATTGTGCAGCATTTTCAAAATCCCTGTGTGTTCTTTGCATGAGTGTTTGGTATACCGAGCACTACTGGCAAGTAACCGGTGTCTGCAATGCTTTTTCCATGTCACTGTCCATCTTTGTCTTTCTCAGCCACAAAGAACTATAAGTCTCAAGCCAGGCACGCTGTGTTCAGCAAGGGAACCTTACATCTCCTGTTTTCTGATCAGTGGAAGCAGCTGTTGACAAAGCAGAAGACAAAGTAACATCATTTCAGCTATTTCAGTATATAACACACTCAAACAGCATGAGCACAACCACCATGTTTTCCTTCCCCTTTTCCCTAAGCCCCCAGTTATTACCATCTCTGCTGTGAAAAAAAGGAAGCAGAATTTAACATGAGGTTAGACATCCATGAGCATGTACAGAGACAAATGTGTTCATAAACAGCATGCTGGCTTCTTCCACAGTTCAGTTGTTGGGGGCAATATAGGAAATGTGTTTGTTTATTAATTTTGGCTAACACTGCCCTGAGGTTAAAACAATTATCCCTGTAGCAGGATACCTTCCTTCAGGTTTTCTCTGCTACCCCTGCAACAACCATAGCACTGCAATGTGACCTGCAATGGAGACTCATGAAGCAAGATGAAACAAATGAGCAAATAAATGCAATCATGAAGTCTTCAGGTGTTTTGTTTGTTTGTTTTGTTTTTGTTTTTTTTTAATTTCCATCAGAACAACAAAACCAAATCCTCAGCTACCAGCCAGAATTTCAGGTATCTCCATTTCTCTAAGAATTATGATGACTGTTGGTATGTTTTGCAATGCTTAAGGGTAGCAGTTTAATGCAAGATAAAGTTTTCGAACTAGTCAACTAAAAGAATAAACCTATCCTTTAAACCGTTGACACTGACTGCAGATCTACAATCATTAACACAAAACACAAGCTGGAAAAATGTGAACCTCTGTGAGACGGGATGGATAGAAACGTGCTTATTTATTTATTTATATATTTTAAGCATTCTGGAATGCATTAACATGCAAGTGAGTTTGAAAATACCTAGTTTCAACTTTTTCTTATGATTCCAAAAGCTTTCCGTCAGAAATAAATGCCAGTACTCATGGAATAATCCAAAATTACACAACTGTATTATTTTAATTTTGTTTCATTTCCATGGAAAAAAATACCCTTTAAAAGTTAATGCTAAAGCTTTATTGGCACTGACTTGCCACTTTCCAGTACCAAAACTGGAATACATCATTTTGGACCATGCCATTTAAGGATGCAGAAACCTTTTACATATTGCAATATACGTCAATATTTATTAATTAATACTGCAGTTCTGAGACACAGTAGCAAATTCACAAATTCAAAAATAGCATAAAGAATTATTTCAGATAATCAAGATATTTATTATTGAAATGTGCATGTCTAAAAATAAATATTACCTAAAACCATGAATCTCGTCTTAATCTGATGGATGCTCAGGGCAAGATCTATTTACTTCAAACCATTCATCTATGCAGCTGTTGGATGCAAGACAAAAATTAAAACAATTGAGTATCTCAGTAACATTTAGCAGTAAGATATGAATATAAATTGGTTTCTCATAATTTCAATGACTAGTAGGATTTTATATTATACAAAGAAATATATGTATACACACACATCATTGGAAAATTTAATAACCCCAAACCACAGTAATGTTTGGATATCAAACACTTGAAAAACTATATTTCTGAAGTGTTAAAATTTTCTAAGCAAGCATTTTACAAGTTACTATCCGGCTTTTATACACAGGTTACTTCACTACTAACGCTATCATCTTGCTTATATCATTCACTGACATTTTACGTCCTGTAGTTACAGACACTTGTGAAAACAAATATGAAACAGGTTTAAAAAGTGTTCTCCCCTCTCCCCGCCAAGTCTATTAGTATTTGACAAAACTTACAGTACGCACAACCTAAGCTCCCTAGCCATGATGTGCACTCCTTCCCCATACAGGTGATTTTGCCTTATTTTTCCTGTGGGCTTTTCATGCAAGCATGAGAAGACTATAGTAGGGAAAACTGACTTCAAATACATTGGTGGAGATGCAGAAAGATACCATTTTAAAAACATCTTTAGGGTTGCTGCCGTTGTTTCTTTGTTGTTTGTTTGTTTTTTAAATGTAAAAAGCAACTAAGTTTTAGTGCTCCTTTAAGCAGCCCTTAGAGGAGTTACCCAATAAATGCAACCGTCTGGAATTTTATGCATCCTAAGGAATACTTGCCCTTTATGATATATGCAGAGGCAAGGCAGCCGTGCTATAGTATCTCCTTGCTGCAGCTCTTCCAGGCATATTGCACACTCCCCAGCATCTTTACTCAGCACATCCTCTGAAGAAAGAGCACAAGGTTAAATGGTTAAAAAGCAGGCTACTACAAGAAAAATGTTCTTTATTCAGAACATCAAGGACAGCTACAGAAGATACTGCTTGTCCTGCAGAAAGCCCTGTCAAGGTGAGGATCAGTCACGCACCAGCTGACTGAAGATTCCTGATGAGAGACCTCTTGGCAGCTCAAATTAAAATATGGTTATGATTCAGTTTCTTGCCTGAACAACACTGCTGTAGCTCAAAATGAAGTCCTGTAGGAAGACACCCATGTGGAGAAGAGGGGTAGCCATAATCAACAGCTAGTATCCCTTTGGAGTTTATACTCTCCCAGCTGAACCATACTCCACCACACAGGCTGCTCTGATCTGACCTCAGAAACCTGCACTCTGAACCACGCAGCCACAGCAGACACACACTGTGCTGATGACCCCAAGAGCTAAGATTGGAGAAGTTGGGTTCTTCATACAGATGGTACGTAATGCCTCCGGGGCTTTGAGGATTCATGCTGGGTGGGTTTTTCCTAGCTGTACCTTCTTCCCCGTGCTCGGTTTTCACTATGTAGGTTAGGTTCAAGCCTGAACATAACATTTCTCTGGACATAACACTGCAGGTAATTAACTAGGTAAAGATCTTCTTAACTTCTAAACACTTAGCCTATTATTTGCTTTTTCTACTCTCCTACTCATCTCTCTTCTATACATCTGGCTTTCTTTTACCAGCCTTGCCAGTACTCATATTTCACACCTTCAACCTCCCTCTTCTCACCATGTCAGCATGTTCTACCACATCCCATCCACCTTTTCCTAAGTGTAAAGTATGCAACTGTTATCAATAGGAGTGGGAGTTTTCCATCAGGGAAAGATCAGCACTGTATAGCTCTAACTCTCCCTAAATTCCTGGAGATACTGAATTTTCTGCAGCATTACCAAGTCCCATAACAAAGGAGGACAAAGTAATGTTACTAGGAATGCACAAGAGGTGGCTTTCACACAGAAGTTTCTGGGGAAATACATTATTTTTAATAAAAACCTTCTCTCTTGGATACTTCTCTTAGCCAGAATGTGGGATGCAGAATTCAGTCCTAGCACAAAGCAAAACAGGAGATCATGTAAGGCCCCATTTGCCACAAGTAGGTTAAAAGTCCCAGTTCGATGTGACCTCACACAGTGCACAGAGCATTCCCAACAAGGGACCATGTAGCAATGAAGGTGGCAAACTCTGGCAGATCAGAAAGGTGCACGCTTGGCTAAGTAAAGTCCGCATGTTCAAATTTCCACAGTTTCGTGAGAAAAGCTTCCCCTTTTTAACCAAAAGGAGCCTAAAGGGACTGTTTATGGAGGATACAGTTCCCAGGTTTGACTGAGAAACCACCAGCTCTATGCTCTTCTCTCCAGTGGCTCCAATACTCATCACTATGGCATTCCAAACACACAGAAAATGACAAGGAGACAACTAAAAAAGCTCTCATGGCACCAAAAAGTGAAATTAAATTAGGTCTACCTTGTTTTGCTTAGAATGACAGCAAGCTGTCTTGCAGGTGCTTGGGTTTCTAAAACAGTGCTTATTTCAGTCTCTGCTATATTCATTGGTTATGCTAAAAATACTGTAATGTCACGTGTGTAGCATCTTCATAAGGCTATGTGAAGAATATCTAACATGACGTGAACTGTTACAAAGAAAAATATTTTTTAAAGAAAAACACCAATATATATCTACCACAATGAAGAAAATAAAAAAAATGTATTTTACACACAGTAACTTTATTGGTAGGCATTGTATTAAAAAATTGTTTCTGTTGTTCTATCAGAAGCTGTAAACTTCCAAGAACATCAGAGGTACCTAAGAGACAAAGCAATTTAAACAATACAAAAGATCTTAAGAACTCTTCTTATCTGTCATTACAAAATCCTGACACTAAGAACTTGCCCAGAAGAGGGTGCTAAGGATAAATTCTTCCTTGAGGTTGTTGGTTTGCGTTTGTTTTGGCTTTTTCAATAAAAAGATACTACCCTCCCAGACCATGTCTTTGCACAAGTACTTTGCCAAAAGTCCTATGAGCAGATCTACGCTCTTCCCACAGTTAGGTTGCAGGAAGAAGCGCCATTAGAAATTCAAGCATGTATCATATACACAGAGCATGCTTAATAAAAGTCATTTTTTCCATGAAGTCACTCTATCAGATCAGCAGCTGGTATCCAAAACAAAATGGCACTAAGATACCTCCAGCGAATTAAACCCCAGCCTCCCTCCCTCAGCACTCTCAAGAGGGAAGCATTTAGTCAAGCTTTTGTGACAAAAATTAAAATGCCGTCCAATAAAAATAAAATTTATAAAAGAAAACATTCCTGTGAACTGCTTTCTCATCATTCCCTCTTGTACATCTAGCTTATTGTTCACTCCCAAGACTGAACAACGCCTGGGTCTGAACTCCCACTGAGCAATTTAACAAGGTTCTGCACCTTTTGGCTAACATTAGGGCAAGATGCCAATTTAAACATTTGTATCTCCCACCAGCCCTGGCATAAGTGTCTGAGACTCCTCTTCTTCCCTCCAGTACTCCCATACTCTCCCCAACTACCATTAGTCTCCCTCTTGCCAATACCAGCCCTACTGCACAAGTCCCAGGCAAACAGCTTGCCACCCTCCCTGGCTTCACCCCAGGCTGAGCCACCGGGAACACATCAGGCTTTGCCTAGTCATGCCAGAGGGAGCTGGTGTGAACACTGACGACAGCTGGCATGGACGGGGCCTCAGAAACACCGTGGAGTTCTGCCACCCCTGCAGAAGAGAGTTTGTTAGCAGATTTCAGTGCTCCTCTTCCTCCGAAATGACGAGGACTTGGCATTCCCTACTTCTTATGTTAACCTTCCGAATCCTACCAAGCTCTTGTGCAAGAGAAAAACATAAATACTGAAGGAATTAGTACAAAATACCCAACTGCTATAAATGCCCATGTGCAATTTGGCACTGCATGTTAACAGACTCCAAACCTATGTAATTATGCTCATAATTGATTACACATGTAGAGCAACAACAGCAAAACCAAATCCTTCTTGGACCTATGACACTTTCGGTCTGACTCCTGTTTTGGGTTTGTGTGGCAGGGTTTTGGGAGCATGGGAGGGCTGAAGGGGTGGCTCCTGTGAGAAGCTGCTAGAAGCTTCCCCGGCTCCAAGTCAGACCCCCCCTGGCCCAGGCTGAGCCCATCAGTGATGGTGGTAGCACCTCTGGGATAAAATATTTAAGAAGGGAAACCTGCAGCATAGAGGGGAGTGGGATGTGAGAAACCCCTGTGCAGACAGCAAGGGCAGTGAAAGAAGGAGGGGAGGAGGAGGGGATGCCCCTGCAGCCCGTGGTGAGACGGCAGGCTGTCCCCCCCAGCCTGTGGAGGGGAGTGGGGGAGCAGATGCCCACCTGCAGCCCGGGGAGGACCCCACACCAGCGCAGGGGGGTGCCCCCAAAGATGGCCGTGACTCCGCGGGAAAGCCCACACTGGAGCAGTCTGTGCCTGAAGGACGGCAGCCCATGGGAGGGACCCACACTGGAGCAGTTCGTGAAGGATTGCAGCCTGTGGGAAGGGCTCACACTAGAGAAGTTCATGGAGGACTGTCTCCCATGGGAGGGTCCCCACGCTGGAGCAGGGAAGAGTGAGGAGTCCTCCCCCTGAGGAGGAAGGAGCAGCAGAGACAAGGTGTGTGATGAACTGACCCCAACCCCCATTCCCCACCACCCTGCACTGCTGGGGGGGAGGAGGGAGAGAAAACCGGGAGCAGAGTTGAGCTGGGAATGAGGGAGGGGTGGGGGAAGGTGTTTTAAGATTTGGGTTTATTTCTCACTATCCTTGTTTTGATTTGAGTGGTAGTAAATTAAATTGATTTTGTTTTTTTATCCAAGTTGAGCCTGTCTTTTGCCTGTGACCATAAGTGGTGAGTGATCCCTCCCTATCCTTGTCTTGACCCACGAGCTTTTCTTTATATTTTCTCCTCCCCATCCCACCAGGGCCAGGGTGATGGGGAGGAGTGAGCAACCAGCTTCGTGCTGGGCTTAAACCACAACACTCCCTTTTGACCATTTTAGGTGATTTGCACCATCAATCCCAGATAAAGAAAAAGGAGTGAAAAAACCTGTTAGACCTGGATCCGGTCAGAATTTGTTCTCTACTCGTTTCATACAGCACTCTCCTGTACCAACACTGGCTTATACCAGATGGAAGTCAGTTTAAGGGCCATTTAACACTGACTTTGAAATGTATGTGTTACGGAAAAATGTGTAAATCATTTTGCACAGAACCACTGCAGTCCAAACAATTTTTTTGTTTTCATATTTTCCTGCAGTGGAGTGATTCAGCAGATACATATTATTATTCTTATTTTTCTCTTTTCTCTTAAAAAAAAAAGAACAGTTTGAGATTTCATCAATGTTATGATTAAAACATTTATATGAGTGTACTACCTAAATGAAAGTGGGAAGAGGAAATAAGCAGAGGCCACATTTTTCCATTTCGCCCACACGTGGGTGCATACACAAACACTCACCACACCCCCACATCCATCTGTCTTGCACCAAATAGGAGGTAAACACTCCTCCACTTTCCCAGCCATTTGAACAAGTACTCACTAGCCAAAGACTGGTGTCAAAGATGAAATCTGCCAAAAGAGCATAGTATTTCCTTCCTGTGTCTGCTCACATACTTCTTCCTCCTCTATCCCTGGTTAATCCTACTACTGTTTTAACTTGGTTGTCAGTAATTTTTCCTCCTAAAATTCTGCTTTTTTCTTAACTAATGAATTCTACTCCGCTCCTGCATTTATAGCAAAATAGGTAGTACTGAATTAAAATACAATCATCCTGGCAATTTTGCACATACTTTACCAATTTAAAACTTCTTCTAGAACTTTTGAAAAATATATCCAACAACTATCAAAGCCACCAACTCAGCCATGGTTAAAATCATAGGCAACACCTGTGATGAAACAGCCTGTCTTTAAACTGAAGATTGCAGAAGCACATGCAATACATACCTTATCAATTAAGTCATTAAAATCTGTGCTACTGCTTTTTGTTTTTCTGTTTAAAACACAGGTAGATGTAGCCCTAGGCTCAGGAAAACCCAAGTCACAAATCACAGAGACGGCAATAGTATTTTGGGAAGATATCACTTTATAGCTGGAGCATTTTATTTCTCTTTAGGCATTCACTGGAAACAGAACACCAAGTTAGAAAGACCTTTGATCTAATCCACATGACAATTTTTCAAAATATCTATATTTCGTCTAAAACTTGAAAGCTTAAGTGTCTGTGGAAGCTGCCACTGCAGCCAGCTTAACAGTGAAGGACACCACAAAAGTGCACCCTTTCAGGAATATGACTGAAACTTAATCAGAACATACCTTCTGAACAGTATCTTATCAGCACTAAAATTGGTAAAACAAGAGCCATAAGAGGTTAAAAAATACTGGTGAAACTTCATTAAATAGTACATATTACTATATATCTGTTACACATTCATTAATTTTTGTTGCTGATTACTAAAAATTCTCTCAGTTAAGTACTAGAGAGTGTTTTTGTTTTTAAATGGAGTACAACAAGCTCTAGACATCTAGAAGCCAACATATTTCTTCACACTGTGGTGGGTTGACCCTGGCTGGACGCCAGGTGCCCACCAAAGCCATTCCATCACTCCCCCTCCTCAGCTGGACAGGGGAGAAAAAAATATAACAAAGGGCTGGTGGGTCAAGATAAGGACAGGAGAGATCACTCACCAATTACCATCACAGGCAAAACAGACTCAGCTTGGGGAAAATTAACTCAATTTATTAAAAATCAACCAGAGGAGGGTAATGAGAAATAAAACCAAATCTCAGAACACCTTCCCTCCACCCCTCCCTTCTTCCCAGGCACAACTTCACTCCCAGATTCTCTACCAACCCCCCCCCCAGCGGCGCAGGGAGATGTGGAATGGGGTTTACAGTCAGTTCATCACACATTATTTTCTGCCGCTTCATCATCCTCAGGGGCAGGACTCATCACACTCTTCCCCTGCTCCATGAACTTCTCCAACGTGGGTCCTTCCCACAGGCTGCAGTTCTTCACGAACTGCTCCAGCATGGGTCCCTTCCATGGCATGCAGTCCTTCAGGAGCACACTGCTCCAGCATGGGTCCCCCATGGGGTCACGAGTCCTGCCAGAAAACCTGCTCCAGCGTGGGCTCCTCTCTCCACGGGGCCACAGGTCCTGCCAGAAGCCTGCTCCAGCACAGGCTTCCCACAGGGTCGCAGCCTCCTGCAGGCACCCACCTGCTCTGGCATGGGGTCTTCCATGGGCTGCAGGTGGATATCTGCTCCACCGTGGACCTCCATGGGCTGCAGGGGGACAGCCTGCCTCACCATGGTCTTCACCAGGGGCTGCAGGGGAATCTCTGCTCCGGCGCCTGGAGCATCTCCTCCCCCTCCTTCTTCACTGACCTGGGTGTCTGCAGGGCTGTTTCTCTTACATGTTCTCACTCCTCTCTCCGGCTGCCATTTCTGTCTGTCCCAACTTTTTTTCCCTTCCTAAAATTGTTATCACAGAGGCGTTACCACTATCACTGATTGGCTCGGCCTTGGCCAGTGGCAGGTCCGTCGTAGAGCCGGCTGGTATTGGCTCTGTCGGACATAGGGGAAGCTTCCAGCCGCTTCTTACAGAAGCCACCCCTGTAACCCCCCCCCCGCTACCAAAACCTTGCCACGCAAAGCCAATACACACATGTATCGCATGAATTCATCCACTTTGCAGAATTTATTCTATACTTTTACTGGTATCACCTTCTGGGACGATCCAAAGTTTTTCCTTACACTGTTACAAAAACAAGTAGACAAGAAGGACCTGCATGTTCCACAGGTAACTTATTCAGTAGCAGCAAGTATGTGCGTATGTGATCAACATACTCTTATCAAATGTTACTGACTTGATTTACTAAATCTTTCCAGTTTTGGCCGCATCTGTTTTTCTCCCTCTCCATTCCTTTCCAACTATTTCCTACTATGCTTTTGTCTTCTTCACACCCATTTTTCCCAAAATACCATTCTCTCTAGATCTACTTTTTCTACCACTCCTCCTAACCCCCATCATCTCATTTCATTTACTGTTGCAATGCAGGCATTGGAGAAAGGAGGAAGAGATTAACATTATTAGCCACTATCTGATACAAGTAATATGGACAGCCTTCTTATTTGGGGTTAATATCCTTGGGAGAAGTAGATATTGGAATGGAAGAAAAAGGGACCATTATGCAGGGTGTGCTTCTCTCATGTAGCTCAGTAACTGTCTCTGCAACCTGGTGCTGGCTGCAAGCAAAACCTTTCTCTCCTACTCCATCCTAAGCACTAGGAGAGCAAGCAGTTTCTTTGGCATTCCACCTGTTTTTCAGTATTCTGGCTGCCACAAAAGGAACATCCTTGATTCAGCATGCTGCAGCTAGGGATCATTCTTTGATGACCAGTTCAGCCCTCCGCGGCTGCTCAGAAATTGAGGCAGAAATACACTGAAAGAGAACTGATTCGTTAGTGCTCAGAGGCCTCAATATCAGGAGGAAGATCATTCAGTTGTCACTGCAGAAGATGCTTATTTTGCCACTCAGAGCTTTCCAACCTACAGGGTCTATCAGCAGATTGAGCAAGGCAGAGCTAAAGCCATTAGCTTGGTTCACCTATGAAGACTTCGCCTTCACAGCCAGAAGCTAAAATTGCACTGCCCTCAGTGAGGAACATACCTTCTGAAGAAGCAGTGGGTTTCTGACCAGAAACATATCTTATTGCTCTAATACAAGCAACCTCCTCTAGATCAGATGCAAAAGGGAAGATTTTTAACATCTAGTGTTTTTACCTGAACCACAGCTAAGTGGTTTTCAGGATTCACAATACAAGAAAGTTGAGCATCTGAATATTCAGAATTCAGCTCTCCTGACTAACTTCAATCCAAAGTCCCTTTTATACTGCTGAAAAAAACTAATATCTGTATGCTAATCAAACAAGCACATGTCACAACTTTTCGCACACTTCCGACAGGCACAATAACCCCAAACACCATTGCACGACTTGCGTGGTAATACCTAGAACTTAAGCAATCTAAAAACACCTTTCCCACCACAATACATAAAAACATAACCTCTCTAAAGCAAACTAACCAGCTACAACAAATGTGATGCTTCCTCAAATAATGACAAAGCATTTGATGAATTGGGGGCGGTGGTGTTTGGCATCTCACTCTTCACCCCTTGCAACACAACACAGCAGCCTGTTACAATTTCCTATTCAAAGTCCAAGCAGTATCCTTGTTTTCCCCTTCCCTCTCACCTTGCTCAGTGTTGGTCCAAGACTGAGATATCTATATACAAACAGATACCCATCATGAAAGACTTCCTGCACAAACATTACCTACAGTCTTTGGTGCTCCCTCCTCTTAAAACACAAAGGTAAAGGAGAGGGAGCTCACAAAACAAAGTGAAAGTCGCACAGGAAAAATACTGGCAGAATAAGGCCTAAGTGGCAATACTTGTATCGCAACACTGGGCTGCAGAAGTTTCATTGTTTCTCAGCTAACCCAACATTTGAAGAACTGGATTTAGATTTTTGTGGGACATTCTCAGCTTTCAGAAGCTAATTCTGAGAAATAGCTAGAAGCTTCCTGTTCAGATAGATAATGATCAGGTGTATGGTAGAGAAAAAACACTCGCTTTTTGTTGAATAAAGGTAAAAACTGAAATAGTAGTGATACAAATACATTTTAGGGAGCAGGATGAGTATAAAAGCCTGTATAGTCCTAGCTACCTGGATACCGTTCTAATTAGGTAAACTAAACAATGCAGAGGAGAGAGGGATTTGTGCACTGAGGGAAACAGTTCTTTTGTAAAGAGGTCTGCTTCAGTAGCCACAATGGACATCTATCTGCAACTTTAAGATACATGGTGTTAATACAAGCTACAGTTCTGCAAAAAAAAAAAAAAAAAAAAAAATTAAATCCCAAGTTTAAGTAACACAGCTTTCTTACAATGACCAATTAAGACACCTTGCTTATAGACAAAGTCAAGTTTGCATCCCAGGACTCCCAGGGAAGAGCTAGGCTTTGAAAAAAAGGCTAAGTAACCTCAGAAATAAAGCTCTTCACTTCTGAGCAACAATATCCATAGCCACTCGTATGCTATAGTGATCAGTGTACCAACTTTCTCAGTCTGTATTTATACTTCTGGTAGACAGCATTGGGGTGAAATATGTACTCATACAAGATAAATTTTATCAACCCAATTGGACATGAAACATCTTGTGCTGCTGTCTTGAGATTTATTGCCAGAGTGACTATGCGTTTCCACAGTGATTCAAGATTTGCTCTCGATACAGAGACAATTATCTGATTAACTCTGAAACTTCTGCTTAGGCTACAGTCTTTCCAACTTGTTTAATCAGTCTGCTTGCAGTTTGAGATGCCCTTGAACGTTAAATCACCTCAAGATAGCTAAACAACTTTCTCCTGTTGCACAGACTTCTAAAGATAAGTTCCATTCACCACATCTGTAAGTACCATGTCCTTAAACTGTCAAATTTTAGTCTAAATACAGGCCAAAGAGCTGCACCTGTTCACAAATGAACCACAAATAAACAGTCTTGTCCTCCAAACATAATGTAAAGAGACTTCGTGCCAGCCTTACCCATCCTGTACTAATCATTCCAATTGAACTGATGTATATTTGTGTTTTGAATGACCCAAGGGGTAACTTGTTCTTGAATAGTCTTCCTTAGCATGCTGTGTTTGTCCCAAGGCTTCTCCCCTTCCTTCAGAAACACAGTTCCTGGGAGATGAAAATACTTCTAAATATTGTCTCATCAGGAGGCAACTGGGTGAAGAAGCCTTGAATGCAGCAGCACCAGACTAGCACCCCACCGTAAAACCACATCATGAATGGTATACCCCAGCACATACCATCTGAAACAAAAGCTGCTTATTGCAGCGCATGAAACAAGGAAGCTGCCTTTAGGCTGTTTTCTTGGTTTTTAATCAATATTACATGACCTTGCAGGTTATCAGGTATTAATCTTGAATGTCAGGAGTTAAATCAAAAGTAGCATGCAAGGGGGCAAACCCACAAGAAACAAAACAGCAGCAAAATAAGACTCCTTAGGAAACAGTGTAAGGAACTATCACTTGGGGAATACCTCCCCTTGGTTCCATGGGTAAGAATGATTTATACTTCTCAAGGCTGAGTTTACCATCAAAGAGGATCTTACACCACAAATATGCTACAAAAGAAGGAGTGGTTGAGTAAATGGCCAGGGGCAACCAGCACCTATTGCTGATAGAGTCCACTGCAGTTAGAGAGAATTGTTTCTTACAGGGAGCTGGAGATAGCTGTGATGAAGGAAACTTACAGAAGCAGGCAAGAAAGAAGAATACCAGCATGGGATCCACACATGCAGCTCTTTTATCATTTTTATTCTCTGCTAAACAATACTTCTTATCTTTGAGGAGTAAAACAAAGCAAAATATTTAAGGGCTACTTATACGTACCTGCCAATCTGTACCAGCACTAAGAAACTGCAATGATAGATGAAAAATCAATTTAGGCCTGTTGAGAACTTGGGATTGCAATCCAGAGATCCAGTCCAAAGGTGGCTGAACCATACAGTTTCCCCCTGAGCAACGAGCAGATATTAAGTCTCGTCATCAAGAGGGGCACACTCAAGAAAAATGAGAGAGGCCTGAAGTCCAGCTTGCCTTGCATAGCAGATGACTTCTTTACCAAAGGTAAAAAAAAAAAAACCAAAGCAAAAAAACCCAAAAAAAAAAAAAAAACCCCACCACAACTAACCAGGCATAAAACCCCAAGAGTATTTATTTATCTACAGAAGCTTCTTCTGGTATTAAATTACTTGGGAATTTGAGTTAATGATTTAATGAGGAAAAGATACCACTGTATCAGGAGGAAGGTGAAGAATTCCTTTCATATACTGTGCAGAGACAGTTCTTTTCAAATTGCTTTACAGTCAGAAGGAAGACTTAACTATGATGCTGCAAGTCTGTTAAAATAAGCAACTTTTCCAAATCAACAGTGGATGTTACCACCAACAGTGTTCACAAAGACTGGGAAAGTAAAGGAGAGCATGAATGTGGAAGAGTAGGTACAACAGAAGATGGTTGTCTCCGATCAAGCTGAAGGAAAGACCTAAATTGGAAAAGATCTTGCAAGTGCAGGATTTTGATGTGACTGTACAAAAGGATCCCTACTGAGGTTAGGAAATCCCTCTTGCTTTCGCAGCTTTTTGAAGTGACTAAGCTTATTTTATCCCCAACATGAAAGGAGACAAAAAAGATTGCAGAACACAGTTTTTCCAAATGGCAAGGCTTCAACCATTCACCATCACTGAAACCATAGTCAGAAGCCAGAGATATTGCTTTGTAATAATTTTCAATTAAGAAGTTTCATTCTAGTAATGGTCTGCAATAAATTGAGAGTGTGATGGGGACATGCTGGCCTAATGAAATCTATGAGAACTCTCACCTAACACAACGTATGTGAAGCAGGTGCATTAGAAACCTTCATGGAAGGAAAGGGTAGGGCAATAGTGACCCTGAAGAGCAGAGGCAGAGAGGGAATGAAGAGAAGCAGCTCAGATGCAGTTAGCTATCCTATTACTCTGGGCAACATGGGTTACTTTAATGGTGATTTGTTTTGAAGTTGGATGTAGGATTTGCTTCAGTGTTTTGTTCACTTTGCCCTTCTTCAAGTTCCTATTCCAGGCTTCCTACAGGTGCCCTGAGCACAATGAGTTTTGCCAAGTCTTTTTTCCAGTCTTTTAACACTGGCCGAATAACTGACTCATTTCTTTGCAAGCTTGCAGAGGAGTTTTGTTTGATCTGATGCAAAATGAATGCATAGGGAGCACTAAGGAAGATGGCACGAAAGATGAATCTATAAGCCTAAGCTCGAAACAGAAGGAGGGGAGGAAAACAGGTGTGTCTGACTAAGATACTATTCTTAGGGAAGACACGATGCATTACTGAGCAACACACAATGAAAACACTGGTGCCAAAACTCAGTGTGCATAAAGTCTGGCTTATTAACCCCAGTGCCAGGTGCTAGGCCTACAGGGTGCTTTTCCCAGCAGGCTCAAGGTCAGCCTTCTCCAAGTTTAAACTGAGTGTCTGGTGTCAACATGCATACACAGGACAGAGATATAAATCACTGCATCATTTTTACTTGTCTGTCTTTTCTGCTCACAGCAGACAGACTGCTTTTTACAAGCTATTCCTATTTTAAATGCGATTATCCTTGCAATATAGATGGAATGCAAAACATATCTGAATGCAAAAAGTTCTGACAACTCTGAAAACTCCGACTCAATTTGATGGTATCTCAATTTTTCTGCTCTACGCTAACCCATAATCCAGTATTGTAATTTGTTCCAGCAAGCATAGAGATAGAGTATTTCTGGCGCTAACAGGTATCTACAGGTTTTTACTATCCCAGTAAGATACTGAGTATATGTGTCTTTAATTTCAAGAGGGAAAAAAAAACCCCAAACAATCCCCACCAATAAACCTTCCTTTAAGTTTTAAAGCAAATGGCATCAATTTCTAGATCCTAGCAATTAAGTCAAGTAAAAGACACCCACATAATTTCAATAATATTCAGCAATCATGACCATTCACAAATAATAATACAAAAAGATAACACAGGAGATGTGTTTAAAAAAAATGAAAGTCCCCAAAGACAATTCCCCAGTATTTGTTCAAAGTTTTATGCACATAATCTAGCAGTATATTTCTACAACCATATTAAAGTTTTATTTCTCTCCTCATTTTTTAAATCTACAGGCTAGCAAAACTATTGGACAACATCATGACAATAAGGCATTTCAGCTAATAAAGGCATAGATTGAAAGAGACTTCCTTGGAACTGGGGATTAAAAAAAAAAAAGACAAAAGTGTTAACCAAACAATTCCTCCCCCCAACTCTTCATCCAAACAAATAAACATTATTTACAGGCTAAAAATTATCAATGAATACCACATTATTGCTTAGCTACATGAAGGCTACCCAATACCTACTGTTATACATGAAGACTATCAAATTAAACTTCACACAAGAAAGGAGGGGATGAGAAACATGGACAAAATGAAGAAAATTTGATAAGGCGTTAAATTACAGATAGCTATTAGTGCAGGGTTAAAATGGAAGTTATCTGAGGTTTTTATGAGGAAACTTTAAACTTTAACAAGGTTTCATAAGCGTTAACATAGTTTAGCACTAGCTATAGTGAAGTTCTTCGTGTTTCAGCTGTGTGTTAAAACTTTGGGTTGTCTCTGCAGCTGAACAAGTCTGTAGCCACGTGAGACAAAGTTATGCAAACTTCAGGGAGCGAGGAGGTTCCTCCAGGGAGGATACAATACGCAAGTCTAGTATTTTTTACCTATGCCAGTATATAATCTATGTAATTCCTGTCAATAGGCAATTTACAGCCTGTTCCAGAATCACTGTTTTTTGTTAAAAATACTAAAAACTGGTAATCTTTTCTCCTGTCTAAGCAGTGATAATAATCCCCAGTTTAGAAGTGAGAGTACTCTATCATATTAACAGTGTTTTCATCCAGCTTGCTTCTGAAGAGCTAGGCTTGTTCTACCACTGAAGCCCCCTGTAAAAGCTGGACTGACTTCTTTTGTCATTGAAGGGTTGAGTCTGCAACTCAGAAGTGCAAGACTGTTTAAGTAATCAAAGAGTAGCAGATTTTAAAGCAAGATTTTAACCTGAAGAAAAAAATAAATCACAAGTGACATTTCAGGCAATACTTTCAATTGATCGGCCCTTGGGGCAGTTTCTGAGCAAAAAGGAGTGCCTCTTGTTCTTCTGTATTTCTTTAGAAAAAAATCCTGATCTGCAAATAAGCTGTTCTAGTTCCTGCAAAACAGTGAGGAATTGAGGGAAGGAAATACCGTGAAATTCCTACAGACAACACTCAATCTCAGCGAGATGGCATTTATTTTTAAAAACCTAAAGATTTCAAGTAGTTTTATTTCAAAATCCAGCCAATGAAACCTATTCTCTAAGATTAGGAAAAGCTGTGTATTTTCAAGTGTTTCATTTCCACAGAGCAGCTACAAAACATAAGCCAGTTTGCTGCTAACAAACGAGTAAAATCTCAAGGTTTTAGAGGTATCAGCTTTAAAGACTGCAGAATTACCATACAAAACTAGGAACATTATTTCCCCTGAAGCTAAATTCCCAGCAGTCACAAGACTGCAGCAGTTGCAGACACGATTTATGACATCCTCCGAATGACCTCTCAAAGCTAAAGACTGATTAAGTGTAAGACATGGAAGGTAGCTCCTGTCTGCCCGCATCACATGATGTGGAGTCACGGCACAGTGAGCATTTGCTACCGAGCGAACAAAACTGTCCCTTAGCTTTCTACTGCATGCAGCACTGCGCTGCCATTATATAAGAGAAACACAATGACATACAGCACAATATATCGGGTCCTCTTCTAACCCGATCTGAATCGCTCCTCATGTCACCTGCAGATGTTCTTTGCACTGGTTCACAGATTTATCTGTAATTTTCTAGGACAAGAATTGTCATTTGACCTTAGCAGCGCTGTCAGTACGAAAGGAAGACAACGAGGTTAGGAGTAGCTTATAAGGAAAAGAAACAACTTGACCTATTCAGCACATGAATGACCCTATTTTCTCTATCTCTTCCAGAAACAAGCAGGCTTGTTCTATAGCTGTCCAAAGCTTACTGTATTTATCCAGTGCTGCATATAAAATACTCCCATGGCACATGTATGCATTTATGTAAAGGTGATTCCAATGTACTGAGAAAAAAAATTGTTGTCCCACTCTCAAGAACTGAATTAAGTATGAGGTGACATTGCAACTATTTTGGCTAGGAGTGATTTGCAATGGCTCCATCACAGGAATTCAGTCTAGCAGACTTAAGCCTGGCTCAAGGCAAAGTATGCAGAGGAGCACCCACCAAATATTCTTCTTCTCCCCAAATGTTCATTAAAAGAGTAAGCTGCATTCACAACAAATCAGAGAAAAGTTTAAGATCTGAATGGGTGTGATCTCTGCTGTGTGTGTGCAGGAACCAAGTATGTCGGCTTCACTTCATTACAGCAAGAAAATTCAGCATAATCTATTGAGCATCCCCAACCTGAACCATGAAAGTGAGCTGTCATAGCTTCTTTAAAAACCTATGCCTCCCTTTCTTTTACATGAAAAGTAAAATAATAAGCAATATTGATACCTCAACCACTAAACCTCCAAGATTATATCTTACCAAGATAAATGGGGCAGCCTGCAGTTCTGGGAACTGCTGTTCCAGACATTCGAAGCACTTCCCTCTCAGTTACACTAAGTTCCCACTTCAGGAGCTTTCTTCACAGCTACACCATTAGAAATATACAGCTTACTTTTTTGACTCTGTAGCAAACGGTTGACAGTTTCTGGGTTTGGAGGAAAGATAAGAGACTGCAGCCTCCAGAAGCGCTGCAACTCCACAGTATCACAGACTGACCCAATTCATCCACTGATCTGAGGCTGAAATAGGGTCACCGAAACAGGTGTGTCCCCCCTTTAGGAAGTAGGTACACATTGAACTTGAGTGTGGTTTTATTTAGTGACATTTGTCAGCCTTACTCTTTAAAATTAAAAAACTCCCTTCCAACAAACCTGAACTGTAACAGGCTGCTTTTGCAGTGATGCTCTTGTGAGGTACCAAAAACTGCTGAAGAAGAGATTTGGGATGGTTGGAAGGAAATACAGCTTCACTGAACAAAAGGGAAGAAGAGCTAGAGTTTGCCACTGTTCTTCTTGGCAGTCTGGTTTGGACAAGTAGCTATCCACGGCCTACACTGGTGAACACCAGTGAAAGCTTCCTCCTTGTTCAAATGTTACCAATTCCCAAAGGGAGAAAGTACAAACTAATCAATACGTTTTAATCAAGTTCTTCAAACACAATTTCCCTCCTTAAAATTGTAACAATGATTCGCAAGACAAGCTATAAAAAGTCTGAGCTGTTATTCTACCAATTCACAGAATAACAGCTGTGCAAATGTCTGAGATTAAAATTTTGTTTACTATAGTCATGTTCTACCATCACTACATTAAGCAAAATCTCAAAGTTGAACAGATGTTTAACAGTTCTAATTCTTTTCAAGAACTACTGAAGAAAACCGTTTTAAAGCATCAGGGAAACGGAATGAACCTCCTACATACTCTGGAGGATGTTCATGAGTACAAAAGATCAAAACAAGTAAATGTCACTATTTTAACTGCAAGCAGAGACTATGTGTCTCTTTATGTGTCCTCTTAAACTACCTTATAAAGTATGCTCTTCTCCCTCCACAGCACCCCTCAAGACAGAGCACAGAACCATCTAGGGCAGAGCAAGAAGCTAGAAACTTTTAGCCAAGAATCTTGTTAAACTCCAAAAATGGAAGAACTGAGAAATTCTGTGGAGAATTTTATACCTCGGATGAAGTAGAATGAAAGAACTGATTTGCCTTAGTATTATTTTGTACTGCTTTGCTGAACGTCTAGTCCTATTAAAGGATGAGAACAAGGAGGAAGGCTTAAGCTTTTCCAGGCAGACTGGCAAGATGCCCTTTTGCAAGGTCTTTTAGGGTATGATCTCAGGAACTGTGGCAGAGAAGTGAGCTTGAAGTTAGCAATTCTTTTCATTCCAGACTGAAGTTTTGAGTGCATCAGTCAAAACAGTTGATGGCATCAACCCTGCTGAGTAAAATACTTTCCCTTTTTTTGTGCACAGAAGTGACAAAGAAAATCAAGTCACTGCAGTGGGCAGAACTGCCAAAATCATGTATTTCAGTGGTCCAAATGTTAGGTCAAGGTGTGCTATTTTTCTTCCCTTCTACTGAGCAATATAAACTGAGTAAGTTCCAGCACAAATAGCTTGCCCCAAAGATGTTGAAACAGCCACTAATCAACAAAGCCTGTAACTTGTGTTAGAAAAAATTAGGTCAGTCCCTTTCACAAAGAATGCTTCCAAAACATTTTTTAGTCCTTTAGGTGACTCACACCAATCTTCTCTACTTTTGATCAGAATAAATATGTTAGGGCTGTCATTTAGATGTTGACAACTCCTTTAGCAGGATTATTGCTTATACAGATTCCAGCTCAGGATTCTGACACTCACTCACATGCAGGCCTCAGCATGTGGCAGTACCAGCATTTCTCTTTCCTCACAAGAAAAAAAAATTAACCCAATACTTCAAACTGATTTAGAATAAACAGCGTATTTATATCCTCGTGACAAAACTCTGCTTTGCATCTTTGCTAATCTCAATCAGCTGCACTACTGTGGCCCAAGTCACTTTGAATTTGGTTAGATGACACGGGAATATTTGGCTAGCTGTGCATGGTGTTACATTTGAACACCCCAGAAGACAAAGTACATTGCCGGACGGGAAGATCACATCGAGTTTCACTCATGTTTTCCTTCCAGTACATGTACCTAGTCCACATACTAATCCTCCATTCAAAACAGAGCGGGATAAACTTTAAATATAAAATTATATATGTAATCCCTGCTATCTGTGATGTTTGAACCCCTGCTCTTTTTTGGTGTGACAGGGCTAAAAAATTCACTTACTGTAATTTAAAAAGAATAATTGTAAAGTCATTACCTTTACTAAAGAAAAAAACCTCTGCCAGCTCACACACTGGATGTCTCAACATTCTCCCTCTCTGAAATTACACTAGCAAAAACTTTTCCCCTTAAAATGAACCTCAGTAAGTATATTGGCCAATAATCAGACTCACTGCCGTATCCGAATTAAATGCAGAGCGGTCTGAGTGAAAGCAGCACTGATGTCAAAGCAGCACCACCCCTGAGCAAGCAGCTTTGAGGAGACCCGCTTAGAAAGTTTCCAGTAGAACCGCGTTCCAACACAAAGTGCTGACTTGATGAAACCCAAAATATTCCACAGGAATGTGCTAATTCAATCAAAACTTTTGAAAGAGGACAGGCCGGCTCGCCAAGCCGGCCAACCAGTCTACTGAGCTGACTGGCTCTCTCCAGCTCTCCGGGGTCACTGGCTTCCCCATCTGGCCAGGTGCCAGGCTGCTAGTCCCTGCTCTCAGAGGGGCCCTTTAAGAATAATAATAATGATAATAATAATAAAGTCTTACAAAGTGTCCTGAGAAACAAAGGAATTTTAAAATGAAAAACAGAATTACTTCAGAACCAACTGCAAGGTTTCTTCAAGAGGAATTGTTTGGATTTGTTGCAAAGTATCTAAAACTAGTGCCCCTAAAGACACAAGTCTCTCCTGTGTCTTCTCAATTTTTATAGAACACATTCCAGTGAAAAAAAGCATCAATACTGTAACAACACAAAATGAACAATAATTATATTCCAAACCTAAACTTCACCAGATAGGTCTAATCATCAGCAGGGAGTTAAAGGCAAGTTGCTTCCAAAGCACTGTTATTCAATTAAATGCCCCTGCCTGAGCAAAACACAGGGCTACCTAGTAAGCAACACCTTTTTCAGAGTAGCCCCTAAGTGGGCTCCCTGCATAACTCACCATGGCAAACTTGAACAAGATGGTGCAAGGGGCCTCATTTTATACTTTGGAGAAGCTCAAAGGAATAGGTGTGACTATATAATATTTCAGCAGTGGTTTTCAAAACAAACAAACAAACAAAAATCTGTCAACTAGCAAGCAACCCACTTTCTTCATAAAACTGGCTTTTAGCAACCTGTGGCTAACCCATGCATGGGACCTATTCTGGCTTCTCAGCAACTCAGCAAGTAACAGTATGAAGACAGTTTTTAATTGCTAAAAAAAGCAAAGCTATTTAAGACAGTAACTTGAAACACCATAATGTTTTTTGCACAATTCCATTCATTTAACCAGCTTTTGTATCAAAATGCCTAGATATTGGTTCATGTGTGAGCACCACAAGTAGTTTAAGAGATACTTGGAAAAAAGTTCCACAGAAAAAAGAAAGAGCTCTTTTCACATGCCAAATTGAGTCAGCAATGAGATCTCTGTTGCAGGCAAGTCACATGATTTTGAAAGAATAAGGCTAATAAAATGTACCGATTTATTTATATGAAAATCAGCACAACTTCCAGCATAGAACTGGGACAAATTTGTGACCACTCTCTTTCAGAAAACACATGTAAATCAGACAGCTGCCAGAGTTTGCCGTTCACTGACCCTTCCTACTGCCAAATGCAATGCACAAAGGTAGCTCAGAAAGCAATTAGAGATTGGCTGGGAGGACTCATTAATTTTTTTAAACTTCAAATCACAGCTAAACAGTCCTGTAGCATTTTTCTGGGGAAGACTGTATGTCTCAGACTCACATTTAAAAAGAAAGGTTTGTCTTCTCAGAATGACAAAATACAATTTGCTCCCTGTTGTTTCTTAGAAAGAGCAACTAATACATTTACAGTATCATGAGGAAACACATCTAGAACAGAACTAGACATAAGCACAGGTCAATCCAACTGCTCAATTTTTAAATATCTCACCACCTACAAAGTCTAAGGCTCCCTTCAATGACTTGTAACACAAAATTCAGAGAGAAAAGAAGGTAAGGGGAAAAAAAAAAAAGGAAAAAAAAAATATTTTCCCTGCTAGTGGTAATAGGACTGGGAAACCACCAGTGGCAAACACAAGCAAATGATGCCTACTTGGCTCCATTTCAGTATGTACAGCATAAGGCCAAGATAACAATGAGAAAGTAAACCATAAAGAGATGCCTTCCATTTTGGAAGAAGGTTTCAAAAGTTGGTATCAGCATGTTTTCTTCTCTCAAGGAAAACTTGAGATGCCCTTCTTATGACTTATGACAAAAAGGCAGATCCATCACTGATGTCCTCATCATGGCAAACAGCAAAATATACAAGAAAAAAAAGCATGCATATACATATTCATATGCAATTCTGGGCCTGTAATCATGGCAGCATTAAGTTACCAATCTGCTAGTTAATTCTCTTTCATTAGCCTCATTAAAGGGATCACAGTCATACCACAAAGTAACAACTGAGTGCTGCACAACTCTGCAGCCATATTCTCAATTTCTTCGTGCTGCAGTAATTTAAATAACCAGCTATAGGCTATAATTTAAGATTTAGTCCACGACTCCAGGAGCTAACCAACTGGAGCTACAAGGATCAATTCACAGTTCTATTAAGCGTTTATGAGAATGAGACCACACTTAGAAGTAAGTGTCTCTCTCAAACCAGTCTATAATTTAGTAGTTTTGTCCTTTCAAGCTTATATAACCATTTCCTAGAATGAGTTTCTGAGGCTCTCTATACAGCAGACACACTCCTAAATTGAGAAATTACATGTTGCTGGTAATAACTCATATTGCATTGTCCACAACTGCTTTTGTCGGGTTGCAGATTATCCAGAGAGTAGCTTCAGATGCCACTCACAGGTTTTACTTCTGCTCATTTATATGGACGTTTGTTGACTTAACGGACTGCGCAAAGGTAACAAGATGGCCCAAAGGAGCTCCAACCAGCAGCATGCCAGCTGAAAGAAACAGTGCGGGGGGGGGGAGTTGAATATGGCACTATTGTGATGCAAATGAACATCACAAACAATACTGAGAGGTTACATTATGTAATTGCCATTTCTTTGAAAGAAATTAGTCAGCTGAGTGCACTCATATGTACATGTAGGGAACAGCAGGGGCAAAGGATTTCAGTCAGTCAGCTGGTAACTTGTGGATATCCCATCTGTTGGATTACTGCTAGAACTTGCTCTCTGCCAGCTTGCCTTCTCCTGCTCTACCCTAACTGATCCCAAGTGCATTATCCCTCCCCGAATGGGGTGACTAGCCTGCTTCTCCCTGATGTTCAACATCCCTCAGCATGCAGATTCTAACAACTTTTCTTGGAAAATGCTTAGTCCTAATTTACAAAAGGCAAAACAAAGAGAAACAAAGCCCCCTCTGTTCCATGAAGTCAACCTTCTAAAATATATATGTGGCAACACCAGGAGAAAAAAAAAAAAATTTACTTTTCCTGAGTGCTGTGCTTTGAAATGGATTTCACAACTATAAGTATATGATTTCAATTTATTTTTGCAATTAAGGCCAAGCATTATTGCTGTCCAGACAAAGAATAAGGTGGGCCCTACCACCCTTTAAGACTTGTTCCAATTAAAAAAAAAAAAAAAAAAGCAAGCAGTGTAGGATACCATAACAGCAAGGGTACAAGGAGGGTCAAGGAGCCCATAACACTGCAGGTTATTTATATAATAACTAACTTCTGTTGGAAGGGACCTCTGGAGGTCTTCTGATCCAGCCCCTCACTCAAAGCAGGGCCAAGTTAGAGTAAGTTGCTCAGGGCTTTATTCAGTCAATTTCTGATCATCTCCAAGGATGGAGATTGCACAACCTCTTCAGGTGCCTGCTACTGTGTTTGACCACCCTCATTACACGGCATTTCTACCTTACATTGAATTAGATTTTTCCCTGATGTTACTTGTAACCACTGACTCTCAACTTTTTGCTTTGCCCCTCCAAAAAGAATCCGACTTCCTCTCCTCTACAATTTCTTTCTAATTGCAGTCTGCTCTCACATATTCCACATCTGGTGACCGGCGTGCTATAAGCTCATTCAGGAGGCACTGTAAGATTTGCTGATGGTAGGGCAGCTCTGCCAAAGTAGGCACTAGGATTTCAGTAACATCTTCTAATTCCTAGTTCTCGGAAACCTTTTGGTGTGCTTTCCATAGAACTGAGTGTCAGTCTAAGCCACGGCGATAGAAAGGTTTGATCCCAACAGTGGCAAAAGTCCTGTTTGCCATGCATCAAAGGTTGTCTAGAAGGAGAGCTTAGTGGTATGGGGAAAAAGATAGAGCTACAACAGGTGATTCACTTGACATTGGCAAAAGTCTCACCAAACCCACAAAAAATGAAGGTAAGACATAAATATCTATCAGTCCTTATGAAGTATCACATACGCAATCAGCTGAAGAAAGAGAAAGTTCTTTAGCTCCTTCAAGAAAGGGTAATTTTCTTGAATAAGGTGCAAATGCACAGTGCGTCGAGTAACAGTCCTTAATAATGTCCCCGGAATGAGACTTGATTGACCTACCTCACTACTTGATGTCATTAGATGAGAGGACGTTTAAACTACATATCTCAAGTGGGCACTAAATAGACACTGACCAATATCTGATCTTGTGGCCAAAAAAACCCAGAATACATACACTGAAATAGGAATAATTTTATATTCGTAGAACAAGTGAACAGTGTAAATTATATTAGCATAAAAAAAGACCAAGTTCTTAGGAATTATTTTCAAAAAATAAACAAGCAAAAAACAGACACTATTTCTGAGTCCACTGAATTAGTTACTAGAGTATTTAATAGAGTTATTATCACACTAATGTTTAAAATTAATAAATAATTTTCAGCTTATTTCTTTCTTACCATTGTAGGTTATCCTTGGTTTTGTCAAACACATCACAAGATGTAAATCCATCTCATCGGAAGATACAAATTTTGAACATACAGGGCACTTGAATCCTATGGAAAATAAAAATATGTAAGCATGAGTACAATCGACCATGTTGCAAATATGTCTATTCAAGCTAAAAAACTATTCTGCACGCATTAAAAGAAAGAAAAAAAAATCTGGCAGCTTTTCAGTTTTGACCTGACATTTCTTACATGAATATAATCCCCTTGATTTCAAAAGATCTCAAAATGGACCATTGTTTCTGCAAATTGATCTGTTGCCAGTTGTAAACACGTCGCCACCTCTGGAACAGAAAGGTTCCCCTCAACTCTAAGAGCAGTTTAAGACAAATGCAAGAGGATAATGTGACACTACTAAAACAGAAATTAGAAATGTATAGAGAACATAGCCATTAAAATCTGAACTTGGGCAGGAGCCCTGAATTAACATCTGTGCTTTTACCAGGAATAACATTGAAACTTTAACAAAGGATCTCAGTTTTACATCTCATCATGCAAGTTGCAGCATCTTTTACCAGTCTGGGGCACAGGGAAAACATTAACTCAGGGGTGTTGCCTCACCTACTGAGTCACTAATACTTCCTGTAGCGCTGAATTTGTTTGACTTCTGTCATCCTAGCCAAGCATGACCTTGTTTAGCTTGTGAGGTCACAGCCTGAGGCAATATGGGGTAAAGAATAATTAAGACAGTCTGGATTGTAATGCAACTGCATCATAGTCCATGACAAAACTGCTTAATACTTTAATTTATGTTATTACCAAAGACAGCAGTCTTCCAGTTAAAGGAAAAGATTGGCTGTACAAGTTTTACGGTCCACAGAAAAGTCTGACTGATTTTGACCTGCTGAATAATTAACACACAAGTGAGAGACAAAAAGCCACCATAGCGATCTTGATACGTAACAGCTGTTAAGAAGTATACCTACAGGACAACATATGGCAAAAATATCTAAATCCATGCCCACTGCATTGATGCTGTTGAAAAGTAATGATGCAGGCATGCATAAAAGGCCACTGCACCTTCCACCAACATCCACATCTGGGCCTGCTCCCACATGTTTCAGTTTGTTGCCCCTTACTTTTGTACTTCTAACCTTGGGAATCCACAATGAACCAAGTCAGTCAAGGATGACAAGTGACTTGATGCTGCACTTTCAAGTTACTGATGCCTGAGAAATTTAATCTTTACTGTTAATTATTATACAGATGTAGATCAAACAACTAACCTGAAGCATTAGCACTTGATAGAAGTAATGCACTTCATTTATCAAGGCAATGATTTTTATTTCTTTAGTGCAGCTAATAGGAAGCAAGTCAAAGCAGACAACTGGTAACACCCATGAGGAACTCTGAGCAGCAGCTGAACATGTACTGGAAACCACTTCCTCAGATAAAGTACAGTTCTGATTCTTCCCATTTTAGTCATAAGTGGTTCATATCTATTTCTTCTTGTGTCAATCTTACACTTCAGTTTAAATATTGCTCTTCTCTCCTTATTTTTAACACCGCCCCCCCCATCTTTACAAACAACAGTCACAACCACAGCTTAATAAGCATACAATAGCCAAACACATCTTTTGGAAAAAAAACAAGTTGAAAGGATTACTTTACTTCTAGAAAGCTTTGTTAGTGACCCTTCAGCTACTGTGTAGCCTCCTTCCCCCAGGCCGCGTCTCAACATGACTAAAATCGAAACTAGTTATCTCAGTCCTCCAAACACCCAAAACCACCCATAACTGTTTTGTTACAGTTTTCTTCAAAAACTGACCTGGGGTAAATTTTCTCTCAAGCTATAAGGCATAACTGAAAACATATTTTGATGTGAAAAAGCACATAACTTCCTTATACACTGCAGACTGAGTCCTGCTGTGCCAGAAGGGAGTGTTTGCATTGCAGCAAGTTAACATTTATGTTCATGGCTAGTTAAGCACCGGGACAGTCATTAACACGTTCCCTTCGCTTTCTGGACAGAACCCTCCTAGCTCATTCCCTAGGGTCATCAGCATGTCTAATTGGGAGTGACAGAGGCAGGAAAAACCACCAATAGGTCTTTAGAACTATTGCTAAAATTAACAGAGTTATTAACAAGGTACATATCCCAGGAATGCTTGGAGGGAATATTTAAATACAAATAAACCAGTAGGGAGACTTTGGGTAAATAATGATGATGATAATAATAATGCTTTTGTCTAAATTCATGCTTGAAGATAGACAGCTGTGAAAAATCTTTCTGGTCATCCACCTAGAGTATTCAGCTGAATGTGCCCATACTACCATGCACCTACCCCTAAACCTAGTAAACAGTCTGCATTCTAGCAATACAGTATTTTAACAATACAGTATCTTGTGGCTTGTCTAGTGTCAAGGGGGATCTGAAGGTAATAGTTAAACAACTACAAATATTCTCCTGACACACCAAGTCTGGGATATCTGACTACTGTAGCTCTACGCAGTGTGCAGAACAGTACTCTGAAGAACCCAAGAAGTAGCGGACATCACACTTAACCAAGCCTTATGGACCAACTTAGCTGCCAGTGGTAAAGGTATCTTTGTGGAAAAGATGTTTTTCCAGTGACCAGCATTATCTGCATGCCAGAGACAAGCATAAGAGCAGAAAAAGAGCCTTGAGCTCGCAACACTTGCTGAAACACTTTTCAAATACAAGTGAAATTGGACTTCTCATTCCTTCACAACATTCTGCTGCAATAACCAGCTCCTGGATTTAGCCACCTTCCCCAAGAGATGTACCGTGTATGTTTTGTGTGAAGAAAATCAGCATTTCCAACTCCTTTAGTAACCTCAAAGAACAAATTATTTTGACTGTGGACACAATATTTACTTTTTTTTAAACTGTATTTGAAAAATATAAATAAGTAAACAATCAACACTGTCCACAAGCCAGTTAAAGGTCCTTTAAAAAGCTGGTATTTTCCCACCTTTCCTCAAATCAGAAGGCAATAGTTTCATGACCCAGTTTACAATTAAGTACTCCATAAGAACAAAGACTCTATTGTACTGCTGCCCAGCAGGCTAACAACATTTATAGCCTATGTTTGTTTTTACCACCAGTCTCAAGGAACAATTCCAATAACTTGAAGAAAGTTTCACATGACTTTAACAATCAGCAACAGGTCAAAAATAACTTGCTCTCTACGTGACTTGTTTTACTGAGTTTTGCAGATAAACAATGCATTCACAGACATGCGGACAAAAAAGTGGAAGTAGTTATCAGATGAGGTGGCATCACATGAAGTGTCCTCTAAAAACTATGAAACTCAATTAACTACTTTCTCCCTTTCTTTACAAGGAGAGTGCAAGAGATAACGTATAGTTCTAGATAAAAATCCAGTTCTTAT
The DNA here is from genome assembly GCF_947461875.1 of Haliaeetus albicilla. Lineage (NCBI taxonomy): Eukaryota > Metazoa > Chordata > Aves > Accipitriformes > Accipitridae > Haliaeetus > Haliaeetus albicilla. The sequence goes on along the minus strand of NC_091484.1, from coordinate 33,699,689 downwards.
GAAGGTGTTGGTTTCACAGCATTCCTTATCCTCATCCAAGATGAGGAACTATCACCTTTGTATTAGAGTCATCACTGTTTGTCAGCATATCACTGCAAAGCTGTCCTTCCTCCTCCCACAGTAGAGAGGACATTGCCTGAGATACAACTGAAGTCATGGGAAGAACCACCTCTCACCCCATTCTCTTTCTGTACAGCAGGAAAGAACTGAGCACCAAAACTGAGCAAGCACACGCCTCTAGCTGACTTTTACAACTGCATGCTTAAGAGGCAGGGAGATAAATTCTTGAAAGCTCCCATCATCTAGTTTCACAACCTTGACTACAATACTGAAAGTAACACATTACCTAAACCAAAACCATAATCCTGGAAAAAAGTACAATTACAAGAAAAGAGAGACAGAACAGAAAGTTGCAGTACAGCTGCTAGAAAATCCCAAGGTGGCACAGGAAGTCTGAAATAACTAAACCTGCTTAAGTAGCAGGACTTAAATAGTTGGAGGCGAATTCTCTCTCTCATTCTCTCTTGAATGTATCACCTTCTTCAGACTCCACCATCTTTTGCAAATGAACCTCCAGTTAGCCAAGAAATCCCATCTTCTCTCACATCCATCTACCAAACTCATAACTTTCATCGCTGGCAGGCTTGGAAACTATCCACAGGGACAGGTCGATGGGTGGCCACTCACTCTACCCATACCAATTTCAACCTCTTACCGATATCTTACTGTGTTTGCCTTGCTTTGCAAACATCAGACTGTTTAACTTCCAGTTCAGTGCATAGCGAAGAAAAAAAAAACAAAACCCATCCAACAAATAACAAAACTCGTGGACCTCTATAATTTTTGTAAAATCATCGTGGCAGTCATTCTGGAATATCTACTTCATGGTGCAAAAAAAGAAGACAATACAGTGCACTGTCACAGAATTGCACATAAAGGAAACACATTGAAGCAGTACTAGACCTGCACAGAAAAACGGATGATCCTTTTGGTCAATATCAAACAGTTGTAGCAAGAAGTAACCACAAATAAAATCTGCACCAATGCAAAGGACTACATCAGCCTGATCAGAGTAACCTTCCAGCAGAAAACATCTCAACTGGAACACTGCCAAAACCAAACTGAAAGTATAATGAGACCAGCTGTTCTTTTAAAATAAGTATGCAACGTATTAGTTGGGGTTTTTTTGCATCCTTGTGTTTTCAAACAAGATGGATAAATCCGTCTCAGTTTACATTTAAAGAAGTCATAAGAAAAGAGAAATCCTTGCATACACATACTTTTCTAAAACTTATTTGACAATAAGCAGCCTGACAAATGTTACTTATGTACTTGCACTTGTTCTTCAGTACTTAGAAAAATAACTATAGACAATCTGGAAGCAGAGCATCCAGTAAATATGATGGTATGACAGTGGTATGCAAGATTAATGTCACACAAATAAAGTTTGCATAATGATGCCAAAACAAAACAACACAAATAATTCCCTCCCCCCAATAAACAGAATAGACCTCACATAATCAGAAAAACATGTTAGAAAGGACCTCAAGAGGTCACCAAGTCTACCCCATACTGGGAAACTGGGTTAAACATACTTAGAGGATTTAATCTGCCCTTAAAAATCAAGTTGTGAAAAGTTTTACAGACATTCTAGACAACCTACAATGCTGATCAGCTATTCTTAGGGAGTTAGAAAAATCATCCCTTATCTCTAAACTAGCAGCCTTCATTTACAAAAAAGGCTGATTACTTCTTATGTGTTCAGTAGACATGGAAAACAGTTGGTAACTGCCCTCAGTATAAAAAACATGTTCACACTGGAAAATGTGTGCCCTTCACCTTTTTCCTCCGGCCTGAAAAAAAAAGAGTTACTCTAATCTTTCCTCACAGGCCCTGATGCCTAAACCTTTTATTCCTATTGCTGTCTCTGGACTCTCTCCAAGCTTAGCATATTGCATTGCCAAGAGCTGGGCAGAGCTTTCCGGCTAAGACTTCACAAGTCCTAAGCAGAAATTAATAGCTACCTACCACATCATTCTGTTACACTAGGTGTTGAATCTCTTTATATAGATGTATCTATGCATAGATATATCTCCTTTATGTGTGTGTATATAGGTACATACAGGTACACTTTAAACAAGCCAACAGATTATTGGCTCATTCCTCTCATGACCCATAACAATCCCTTCAGCAGAAGTGTTACTAGCCAGGTCCCATTTTGCAGTGGTACAGAATTATTTCTCTTCACATTTAGTAATTCTCATTTGTCTTTTTTACTCAGTTTTGAACAGTTTTTTAAGATGTTAAAAACAATTATGAACTCCAATTTTGCCCTCCATAGTGCTTTCAGATCTTACAAGTTTGGCATTATAATTCCTTTTTTAAGGTGTCCACCCGCCAAAAAAAGATGATTGAAAATGGACCTGAAGTAGACCACTGTGACACTTGATTTGAATTGCTCTCCTAGAGCAGCTACAGGATTTTTTTCCCCAACTATTTCAGTATCCACCTACTTTTTCACCTAGACCATATTCTCTAAGTTTGCTAATGATAATATAAAGCAGAATAGCATAAACATTTTATTAAAGTCAAAGTATAATGCCTCTACTTCCTCCACGTCCTTTTACATTAAAGCGTGTAGAGGACTATGCAGTGAGATTGTAAGAACAGCAGAAACATAGATGGAAATAATTCAGATTCTCACTGAAGTAACAACAGTCCTGGTCAAGTCAAACTTCTGTTACTCCCTTCTTCTGTAAACAAATTTATAAAACTTAATGAAGAAAAGAAAAAGCTAGCTCCAGAAAAGACTACATGGTCTATCAGAGTTATGTGGCCACAGAATTCTCTCTTCTCCTCAGACAGCTGAAATGGAAAGACAGAATGAGTAATTCCTTAAGCTCAAAACCATGAAGCTTTGTACATGAAAGCATATTGCTTTAACACAGCTAACTTCTTACCTGGTGACTTTACTCTTATCAAAGAGAATACGAAGATTATTTCACACTAAATTCAAGAACAGAGAGGTGACATTGTAAAAATGTCTTCAAGTTAGAAGATAAAAGAAAAAAGAGCATTACCAATTCCCAGGGAACCCTCTACAGAAGAATTTCTGGATGCTGTAGCTCCCAATACAAGTGGCTACTCAGAGAAACTTTGCCATTTTCTGTACAGAAGTTTTTTATTAAGGGAGAAAGTGTCTTGGTGAAAAGATACATCTAGTTCTCTAGTTTCCACCCTTCTTTGTGCTGTCAATGGCCTAAGTCGAGAGAACACAGCACCATCTGGAAAGACTTCTGAAGATGAAAAGAAATAAAGAAATAGTCCCCTCAGTTTGGGAGAGAATAAGAAATCAAATACTAATAAGGAACACAATACAAACATTCCAAACCCTGTCTTTTCTAGAAAACTGAACCAGGATAAGCACAAATAATTTCTTCTTCTCAGCACTTACTGATCTTGTGCTCATAATCTAGAGGGGTTTTCTTCCCCACTTTTGTGTCATAAAACTGAAGTAAACACACTTGTGAATTCCTTGAGGGAAACGAGGGATTTTCTCTTGTATTTTCCGATTTAAAGCTCCCACAGCACTCAGTGGGAAAGGGGGGATATATAAAATGGGGAATAAAAACAAACCTGAAACTTATTTTAGTTAAGGAGCCTGTGGAATAATTAGAGAAGATATGTTTAGATAATACTTCATCTCCTAAGCAAACACTTATGAAAGACAGACTCTTACTACATAACTGCAGCTCCCTTCATCTTGGGAATTGGGAAAGTGAGATCTTCAGTAGCAATCACTGAAAAATAACGCAGTACAAGATGAAAAAGAGAAATTGAACAAGACACATTTTCTTATGCATAAATAAAGCCATTATCAACAGCAAAACTTCAGGTGTCTAATACTAATGTAAAAGTAACAAGTGATGATGATTATAGTTGACAGCTGCACATTTTTAGAAACTGAAGAACAATAAATACAACCATTAAAAGAGCGGGGGAAAAAGCCCCATGCTAAAATATGTTGCAAACCAGAAGATGAAATTACAGGTGGGGAAGACCTGGGGAAAGATTGATTTCACCTCTTAATACAAAAATAAGAACAGCTGTTATTAGAGGAACAGCTTCTTGAGAGTGACATTTTAGATCGATGCAAGCACCCAACAAAGGGGGGAAGAAAGACCTTCTCAGCTCCACCTGTGTTTGTGGGTGGGTGTTAGCCCCATGTTGGACCCCATCATCCATAGGGATCTGTAGTCAAGGTAGATGAGAGACTGCTCAAGTCTCCTTCATACAAACTCCTAGAGTCTTTGCACTTTCAAATTGACAAGCACACAAACAAGAACAGTTTTTAAAGTGACTTGCAAGCTATTAATTCACTCTTTAACTTCATTAACTGCATTTCAGACATGTCATTCCCCCAGCACAGATCCATACCATAAGTTTCTCAATGGAACAGAAGCAGCTGCAGACAGACAAGTGTGAATATAAACTTATGTTGGGAGTTGCATTTGGTAGATTTAGAAGTAAAAGCAAGCCTCAGTTTTCATGTAAAAAAGGCTCCACCTACACCCTCAATCCAGATGATTTTAGATTTTAGCTTACTGTGTTTGAGAAGTATATTTTCAACTAGCAACCAAAAACTCCACTTATCAACCAGACTTTATTCCAAAACCAGAATCAAGGGCAACAAAGGAAAGAAACTTTTCCTCTCTCATGTCTATTCATCATCAGATCTCTGGCAAGCAGAGATAAGAGCAAGGTCCCCTCCTAGCCGCATCGGCAAAGTAACACCAGTAGTATGGGAAGAAATTAGCCCTATCGCCATTTCAGAGGCTTCTGTACACAAGTGGGGCTCTTGCCACTTTGGAGAAATCTTGTGGAGCTGTGTGAAGGACAACAAAGTTGTCTGAATACACAGTTAAGCCAGGTTGGACACATTTTGGACTCAAATCAATGACCTTATTCAGAAAGCAAGTAGCCAGAAAGCATGGTCAGTGGTTTGGGGCACAAATGTATTTTATTTACACACAGCAGGCAAGATTAACCTGTCAAGCAAGCTTAGTTCTTGCATTACCAGATGATGACAAATAACTCACTGCATGTCAGCTTGGAGGTCCGAAAAAATTATGCAAATGAAATGCCTTAAAACTCTTACTTTAGAGATATTACATATTCCCATTGGGTTTTTTCTTCTTAACTCACCAATCACAGTTCAAAGAGGACAAATTTTTCTCTCTCATTCCTAGTCTCTCCTGAACCTAGAAATTTTTTTTTCTTCCTTAATTTTCCTACTCCCTCAATTTTCTCTCATTGCCTGGAGCAATATTTTCCTCAAACACCTGAAAAATGTCTTTCCACTCATTATTTCACAATGAAAGTTGGAGAAGACAGACAGGATAATGGTATTCTACTGCCAAAAGTAGGCTTTTCTGGAGTAATTGTGTAATTTGGCAAGACTACTACAAATTTTTAAGTACAGGGAACAGTTTGTCTACACTCCCCGCCCCTTCTTCACACTGTCAATAAAGTCACTACTTTCAAAAATACACTAGGGTTAAAAAGTTTCCATTAGAAATCACATCATTTAAAGGAAGTATAGGAAGAGCTGTTCCAAGATCAGAAGAAAGAAGGAAGACCTACTTTTTGAAAATGCACAGACATAAATATCTTGAAAACTTGTACTGTACAATGCAACAAATGTGATTAAAATTCCATGAAGCATGATAATAAGAGAGGAGAGGGTGGCTATACCATGCTGAGAGTATATTTAATGATAGCTAAAAGGGAAGAGGTATGATGTGAAAAAGGCTGAACAATGGTTGACAAGTATGACTAAGCTGAACATGTGAAACAGAGCATATTGTCGGGCGCAGAGAAGTCTTCTGAGCAAACTGGCCAAAATGCATACGAGGTCTTATGAAAAAAGAAATGGGAGAGACAAAGTAAACACTGCACTTGAAACGCAGCAGACAGGAACGAAGGAGCAAGCCCCAGGAGAAGGCAGCATCTTAGAAGACAGCACAGATAATGATGCTGCTTGAAAGCATGCAGAAGACAAAGTCTCTTGGAGAATCTGAAAACTATTACTCTACTACACAAACAAGGTGATAATGGAGACCTGAGAAAGCACAGCATTTACAGACAACTGGTCTGTTGTCTACAAAGTTTTTACCAAAGTAAGTGAGGGTAAAAAAAGAAGTCCTCACTAAGGCAAAACTTTGTAAAGTCTGATTTAGTTGAGATACTTACCAATAACCTACTTGTTCCTGCAGAAATAGAGGTAGCAGTGACAAAGAAAAAAAGGGGAAAACCAATCAATGACAAAAAAGTCAGAGTACAAATTATTAAAGACTACAACTGGGAAGAATATATGTAAATAAGAAGTTAAATTATTATGTGGGATGTTCTCAGGAGTTTAAATATTAATTCTAAACATAATAACGTTTCATTTTTCAACAGCAACGTTAAGCTATATATAAAAAGTAGTTACAATTACATTTATCAATCAGTATAACAGAAAAATTATACCTATTAAAAGTACAGTTTCAAGAAAGTCAAGAACAAATGTTTCAAAGCATACTTGTTTTCTTGTGCTTTTCATCTCATTTTTTAATCACACATACAAGAATTTTTATTACCTAAGCACAACAGCAGACTTTCCTGCATTATTATACTCTGTATTTTCCCTCTTTAGCTCTCAAAATAGCAGTCCTCGACAGAGGGCACCAATTTCTTAATTTTGCAGGGAAACACCTAACCTATGGACTAATTTACTTTCATTCACTTGAAACTGGTGAGAGTAGAACAAGTATGGTTACTTGATTATTTATTTGCTTTTGGGGTTTTTTTTCCAGAGTAAAGGTATGACTTATGAATAAGGACTGAGCTTAGTAGAAAAGTTCAGGCTGATAAAACATCATTCATGCTCAGCACAAAGGAATTTTGCTTAAGGAATAACTTTTTAAAAGTACTGACATCTCTGCTTATCATAAAGCACCCTTTTGTTTTTAAATGGAAAGTTCAACTAAGAGAAGTTCACTCTGCATTGACCCCTCTATTCTTACAACTTGGAAAATATTTACCTTAGTGTATGGACTATTGCAGAAACTAGGATATAAGTTCGTAAGAAGCCAGACTTTTAACAGAATAATGAAAGAGAATCTTACAAAATGGGGAGAAGACCAAAGGTGACAAAACACAATTTCAGAAAGGTATACACTGGAATTAGATCATTAAATCCTTCAGTATTAACAGAATTCAAGTGTTTAACATGAATTATGTACAAATTTTGATAAAATGTGAGAGCAATTTCTTAAGTTTGAATGATATGCATTTATGTATTTTAATGACTAGTTTTGCAAAAGTTCCTATTTCTAAGACAGAACCTTTTAATAAAATTTGGGAATGTACCACAGTGAAGAAAGCATGCAAAATGCCTAATAAGAGGAATAGTAAAGAAGATGCATAACTGGTTCGGAAAAAGATAGAACTGCACCCATAAAGAAATAATCCCCAACCAAGTTTTCTTAACTATTGTCAGTAAAAGCTGAAGAAAATCAAGCTATTGACTGACTTACTTTAAACATATCAATCATGACAGATGCATCTATATTTAGCCTTTTACCTCTATTAAGAGAGTACATAGCATCCATACCATATTCTGCAAAATCTTACAGAACATCCATAAATCACAAACCAACCAAACTTTCAAATGACATGCCACATCATTCCTACCACAGCAACTAAGTCAGCAATGTAATTCTTGCTTTTTCATGGTTAAGATGCCACTGTTTACTTTGCATATTGCTCACATTTTAAATGATCTTTGTAGAGAATGCTACTGAGCATTTTCTATTTTTCTCTGTTTACAACTGCTGCATTGGTCTATCAGTCAAATAGTTGAGAAATTTGATTAGTTACCTACATTAAACATCTACACTTAGAAGAGAAACATCTTGTTTACATTAACCAGATCATACTAATAAGATGCACACACACACACAGCATAGACTGTAAGTTAAGTTTTAACAGGGATGTGCAGTTGGAACAAATTAGTTTAAATGATATTTTGACTTTTCAGCCATTTGAAAAGTGACATGGTGACTCAAATGCTTTTATTTATCCAATTACAGCTTTTATGTAAAGAAGTATATGCTTTCATTGCTTTACTCATCCATAACACTACTGAAGGTAAAAGAACCTGCAACTATTTAAGAAGTATGTTTTGTTCTTCACTGTTCAAACAAAATCATGATCTGTCATTTGATATATACATAAGCATTATATATGAAAAAGGAGACAATGTCTTGAGTTTGAATACTGAGATAGCATGAAACCACAACATGTTAGTAAGTTATATTTTAATAAGAAGGGGTGATGGGTTTTTTTTAGCATGAAACTGCAACATGCTAATAAATTATATTTTAATAAGAAAGGGGTGTTGGGTTTTGTTTGGGTTTTTTTGGAGGGTTTTTGTTGTTTTTTGTTTTTTAAACAACTGACTAAAGAGCAATCATAGTACTCATATTTCAGGAACACCCTTATAAGATCAGGATCATAGTGCACCAAGTACTGCAAATATGTTTGTTCACATACATGTATGCATCTCTCCTCCGAAGAGCTTACACTCTAAAATAGACAAGAAAAAGCAATGGTTACAAGGGGAGCAATGCCTCCATTATATACTTTAGAAAGTCAGTAAGAAACCTGCCCTAGCTTACACAGAAAGTCAAACAATTCTTGTAAGTCTCTACATGTCACCTTATATAAAAATGCCTATTTGCCCACAATGACATTGAGACAAGGGTCACGGAAAAAGTAAATCATGACAGAAATTTGGTCTGCCTTTCCATGTAGCACTGCCTTCTTAACCACAGCCTTAGCAAGGCTGTACCACAGATCCCTAAAATCAGTGACTGAGCAGTTAAAATATAAATAATAAAATGCTCAAACAAAAAAAAATATCTGGTTTTGAATGAAGAAGAAAGCTCTTTAGAACAGATCTTGAGGGGCAGCATAAAGAATGCCAGAGTTTGAGCCGGCAACCCTCTCGGCTCACTCATGTGTTCATCCCTTCACCTTCCTTCTGTCTCTTGGCAGCACTACCTCCTTTGCTCTTGCTGTCCTTTCCTGCATGTGCATGTCAGCTGGTAGGGACCAGCCCAAACAAGCAGGAGCCTGAGCTTTCCCAGTGGTACATCAGAGCAGCCCACTGCACCCTGTTGTATTAGCTAGCCTGCCAGCAGCGTATAGAACAATTGAGAGACTGATAGGATCAAAACAGCAGCTAGAGGACAAAGACCAGTAAGGTGTTTTTAAGTAAATCCTTCCATGATATAAACAAAACAAATTAAAAAAACCAAAAAACTGTGAACTTCTAGAACAAGAGACAAGCTAATGAAGGATGCATGCCAAATGTGTACTATATACATACTTCAGCAGCAAATAACTTATTTAAAGGAAAATAACCCCCTTCTCATCCAATTCCCACTTTTTTAAAGTGTAAGGCACTCATTAAAAAATAATGTACAAATCTTCCATCACTTTAGACATCTAAAGTTCTAAGACTACTCAGCACTACAACTAACCCAAAATCATTAGAGACACAGATTTATAACTATTTTCCCATTGTAGCCTTTCATTCTAGGTTGCAAAAAATTCACAACTTCCCAAAATCTTCTGCAAAAGAAACAATAATTCTCAAAAGGCACTTTCAGTTAAACAAACCATTCTCCAGGCAAGAAAGATTTTATACTGCTAAGTATTTGGGTACTGAATTGTCACATTGTTGCTTTTCACAGACCAGGTTTTAAGAACTGCAAAGAATTAACATCATTTATAGGCATTTTTCTATTTCAAATTAGATCTCCTCCTTCATCTAAGAGGAGCATTAGTCCCTAAAAAAGATTTACGTTTCAGTAGACATAAGATGTATTTTCAATGTCTTACAAAATAAAAATCTCCATGATGCTCTTGAAGGAGAACTCACACTTCAACCTTGTTACCAGTTTTCTAGAAGGCTGCCTTATTCTGGATTTTAGGAGAGATCGAAGTAGCTGTTTCCCACATGGACACCAGCTTAAATCCACTTTCACTGTAGGAGAAGCCCTCAGAAGGCAAGTCCATTGCACACTGGTGAGTGCAGTAACAGCAACTGTGATAAATTTCACAGTACGGCCACCAACAAATTAGTGAGATTAAGCCAGGCATAAGTCATCAGCTCTGGTGAAAAGACAGACTTGTTCTTCCATAGTAAACTCTATCCATATTAAAGACTACTGAGAAGTAAGCCACAGGCATGTAAAGGACAGCCTCTGCCTCCAGGCTTTGTTGTTTTATCAAGTAACTTTTTTTTAAATTTGCCTTTAACTACCATTTTTAGGAACACCTAATAAACGCTCCCAAAAGAAGCCTGACATTCCTGTTGGTCATTACAAAAGGACACTCTTCCTCTCTCTAGCAGATGTCTTGCCATACCTGTCCTTTACAGCAGTTGTATCAAATCAGAAATCAGTAAACTGGGAGTTGTGCCAAAAAGAGAAATCTACTTTTATTGGTTTTTCCTTGACGAGAAGCAATACCCAATACAATTCCTGGCTTTGTGCAGCGAGAATGCCATTTAAACACCTAAACTTATGTCTTGTTTTCCAGAACCCTGTAGACATTGTACCATTCATTCTATTAATCCTATAATCTTACAACAGCAGTTTCCAGTTTGGAAGACATCTCCGCAGGGCAGTAGGCAGGCTACAGAAGACTAACAGCTGTCTAATCTTTCAGGGAGATCCTCCAGCTCTAGGTTGAAAAATGAGTGAATGCTGAACTTGTTTTGCGAACAGAAGATTTTGGCCTGACATGCTCTCTGTCTGGTATTTTCCACAGAATGTGGTAGGACAGACTGAAATTCCGCTCTTGGTGTAAAACCACTCCTTAGCTAAAACCGTATCAAAACTGTCCAGAAGCTGGCCTAAAGGGAAAAAAACAGATGCAGTTGGAAGGGTTATGGCATACTGTCCTGGTTTCAGCTGGGATGTAGTTAACTCTCTTCCTAGTAGCTGGTACAGAGCTATGTTTTGAGTTCAGTATGCGAAGAATGTTGATAACACTGATGTTTTCAGTTGTTGCTCAGTAGTATTTAGACTATAGTCAAGGAGTTTTCAGCTTCTCATGCCCAGCCAGGGCACCTGACCCAAACTGGCCAACAGTGTATTCCATACCATGTGACGTCCCATCTAGTTTAGGAACTGGGAAGCGGGGGGCAGGGATTCGCCGCTCGGGGACTGGCTGGGTGTCGGTCGGTGGGTGGTGAGCAATTGCCCTGCACATCATTTGTACATTCCAATCCTTTTATTACTACTGTTGGCATTTTATTAGTGTTATCATTATTAGTTTCTTCTTTTCTGTTCTATTAAACCGTTCTTATCTCAACCCAGGAGTTTTACTTCTTTTCCTGATTTTCTCCCCCATCCCACTGGATGCGGGGGGAGTGAGTGAGTGGCTGCGTGGTGCTTAGTTGCTGACTGGGGTTAAACCACGACACATACATATGGGAAGATAAATATTTTACACACGAGAATATGTTTTTGGGTAGAAGTCAACATAAACATGAAAACTGCCCTTCTCACTATTGTGTAGGTAGGACAATTTTTACTGACATCAGAGACATTCAAAACAACACTGAAAATTAAGCTTTTAGTTAAGGAAGGGAGTTCACAGCACTTAACATCTACACAATGACTTCCAGAAAGAAAAATAAAAACTTCAACTCATTTACCAGGTTTCTACATGCAACAAAATTCATACAAATTGCATTAAATCTTGAGACAGACTAATCTTGTTACACTGTCACCTAGTTTACTCTAGAACCATACAGTGACAGCCTCAAGGGGAAAGAAGTTCATTTAGGTTCTTAAAAAAAATAAATGCTTCAGATGCATTTATATCAATTCAGCATGTTACTCAACCTACAACATAGGTAGGGATTATAAATCCTGCAGTATGCTATTGTTGCTCTTGACCTAATGTGGTATCTCACAAAGTTGAGGGTAATTCCATCCAGCAAAATAAAATAGCAAGCCTTCTGGAATAAATTCAAAGTACTAAAAGGACAATACAGTCTTCTAATCTATTAATATTCTGGCAAGAACATGTATACACAAATCCAAGTCTTTAAAAGCAATTTAGGCAAAAATTCTGATCTCACATGTATTAATATGGACAGCTAAAGCTCTTTTTTTTTTTTTTAATAGACAAATGGCTTGTATGCAAGTAATTTATAAAAGACAGAGAAACATCTTCTAAAGTACCAGCTATGACAACTTTTATTATCAACTCCTATTCCCTTGGCGACAGTTTTACAGAAAGAAATTGAGCAAGGAAAAAAAACCCTCTTATAAAACTACCAGCTTTTGTCTTGCACTGGCTAATCTGTTAAAGTAGGCTTTAAATTTATTTAAATGTAAATGGACATGGTGGGTTCCACCCCCAACTGTGTCCCCCGCCATCCAAGCAAATATGAATAGTCTTTCATTCAGTATCCAATCTCTGTATGTTTCTGTAACTACTCATGGAACAAACCATCCTTATACCAAACCTAAGAAATCAGAATACCAGGGAAATAACTTTCTGAATGTGACTTCAATAAAATCCTTCAACTTATAAATAAAATCATGTTATATATCATCTCTCCAATGAAGCAAGTTTAAGGGGAGAAAAAAAAAATAGTAATATTGAAAAGCAGAATGCAACCCTGGCAATTACCCAAGAGCTTGCCACAGTTCCCAGATATACGGCAGAGGTCCAAGCTAAACAAAGCAAAGTTACCCATAAGTTAGGGACAACTGATTTGGAAACACAGCTTTTCCAGGACATTGAAGAAACTCTAGTACTAATTTTGCTTAATGATGGTATTTCCATTTTTCATTTAGAGGTTGAAATGCATGTACTCCAACAACTGAAATACCAAAATCAGTTTCTTTTCTTTTCCTCCTGAAATTCACTTTATTTCTTCCAGTAGGGAGGGAGTGTAAGAAATGCATGTGGATTCCTTTTTTATTTATTTAGTAGCAAACTGAATAAAGCTGCTGATGTTCTTACAGAAGTTAGCGCAATGGTATGGTAGTATACTGAAAGGTCTTTAGCATAAAAAGGAAATAATATTTACTTAGGATTCCCATCCCTAAGGAAAATCCTGCAAGACATTGTAAAAAGATAACAGTAAGTAGGAAAAAAAGTACATACTCTCAAATAAACTGCACTTAACAATAGGGAAAAATTATTCAAACCACATAGCTCTCTGCAGCAGGGCCATAAAAAGAAAGGAAAAAGGTCATTGAAGTATTTACAAACCCTGTTTTCACACGTGAATCAAAGTATTACTGTGTTTTCCATCTTGGCTTTGAAAGCCATTAAGTGAAATTAAATATTTATGCGTTTTGTTCTTTTTTCTCCAAACAAAAGATGGACCTTATCTTGTTACCTCAGCATTACTGGATGCAAAACTATCCCCTTTCAAAAGTAAATATTTCAGAATACCACCTTCTAGATTTTAACCTCTCATCAAGAAAAACTAATGTTATTTCAAAAGGTTAATCTTTCAGTGAGCCTCCTACTGCTCAAGGTGTCTTTCTAATACTAATACAAAACATATCAGAGGCTTCTCCAGGTTTTTAAACATTTAAGGTCAAATATTTTAATCATCTCATTTTAAAAAAAGTGGTGTTACACAGCATCAAAGAAAACTGAACAGACAGTGGGATAACAGAAAGAATCTGTATAACCTGCCTTTTCTTTTTCTGCTTCCACTTACTGGAAGGAATCAAGCAGGGCGGTCCAGTTGAAACTACAAGGCTAACAAAACTTTTAGCAGAAAATGAGAACTAGCTCATGAAAGTCCTTAAACCAAGTGAAAAACAAACAGCAGAGATGAAACTAAGAACAAGGAAACTAGTTTACCAATGTTTGGGAAAGCTGTGGCAGGAAATGTATTTTCTAGAATAAAAGTGAACAAATGGATGAAGATTGAACTTCTGAAACCCAAACAAGATTTAAAACAAGCAAACAAAAAACAAACCAACCACCAAAAAAACCCACAAAACCCATGACACATAGGAACTGTATGCGAGCCAGACTTAGGAAGAGTTACAAAAAGCCTTCCGGGGAAGTCTATCTGGTCTACTCTCAAGGCTGCCAAAGCTGCTTTCTGTACCACAGGGAACTGGGGGCAAACAAGAGTCTATCACAAAGCTCTTGGTCTTTTACATACAATTCAGTAGTCCAGCCAGAAAGCTTTGGGCCAGCATGAAACGTACAATTCTGGCAAGGTACCTTGTCTCACCTCCCGGCTGAAGAACGCGGCGCATCTCCCCGGGCAGCAGGAGCACCTGGAGGGGAGCGGCCGCCTGGAAGAGGCTTCGCTTGAGCTGTCCAGGGCGCGGGTGCTGAACAGGGCTCTGGCCTGGGAGGGGCTCGCCTGGGCTTTGGGGTTTTCCTCCTCTGGCTTCTACAGAGTGTGTATTAAACCCTGAACAATTTGTCCTTGGTTATTAGTCTTTTGTTAATCCTGCTATTAACTGCAGCTAGCCAAATACCACAACAATGACACAAACAGTTATATTAATACACGAGGTCTGTCTTCTGCAGCCAGGCCAGAATCAAGCCCTTTTAATGGGTTTTACTCTTGGTCTTCAGGCAAGATTCATGGCTTAAAGATGCAAAGATACTAATTTCAGTTTGTGTAAAGGATGATGAGGTATACGCAAGCATAAAAAAACCCTGAAATCCCCCTCTATTTATACAGCACTAGTGCCAATTTGTACACAGAGTCACAATTGCACTATTGTCCATGTTATGGAAAGGTTTTTCACAGCCAAATCAGATGCTTTAAGCTTTAAAGAATAATTGCACCTGGCTTTCTTTTTTATACAGGAAGAATCAGCTTCAAGTTTACTTAACTAACACAAATAGTAATACCAAATAAGTCTCTACACAAGTCTGTTTTTAATGAATTCTCTTATCAATCTGTCCTCTTGAATCTGGCTAGGCAGACAGTCACTGACAGAAACAGGAACTTAAGTTTTTTAAGACAGTTGCTTTATTGTTAAATGTTGTCTGCTTCATTACCGCCTTGGTTCTTTTTTGTCAGACACATCTAGCAAATTAAGAGCTTTCTACAAGCCTAATTCAAAGCGAACATAAAAATTGAGAGATACTAAAGCGTAACAGTGTAACAAATGCCCCTTCGGTTATATTTCAAGGCTATATACATTGTTGACATTGTATCCAATAGCTAGAAAGAGTGAAGTACAATAAAAAAGGAAAAAAAGAGCCTTCGCATTTGTAATGAAGAAAGAACTACCCGTTAATAAAAATGCATCAATTGCAAATTTCAAAATTGGGAATCAATTGTGAAAGAGTAATTTGCTTATTAGGAAGTCTTCCAATGGTAAAATTAGTTGTCAAAATTAAATACCCAGGGAAATAGACAGTTTTCCATTCAGAAATTAAGAAAGAATAGATAAACATCATCTGCTTGGAATGGACTAAACCCAGCTAATCCCACATTCCAGTGCCAGGAAGGAACTATTAATCTCAAGGTCCATTCAAGTGCTATGATCATCAACGAAGAGACCTTCACCCACACATCACTCATTAGAATTAAATCTGTTCTTGCACCCACTTTTGTGTAAAATTTTGAGGAAAAAGGCATTGTATGCCTACTAATGTAAAAATAATCATGAAAATTCATTTATAATGTCAAGAGGAAGGCCTGTTGTTTTCCAACAGACCGTGTGATAAAGGAAAATGCAATGTTTAAGTATTGCATACAACAATAACTGACTGTAATAGTATCTTTCCTCTCTATTTTTCCCTTTATGGACAAGTACTTGTGATATTCCTAATCCTCAGTTATAGGGTTCAACTGTCATACTATTCACTGACTTTCAGGGTTAGGAAAGCACCATTAAAATTAGCTTGCAGTTTAGGAGTTTCTGCAGAGGGCTATAAATCTAACAATTTGAAGATGTGAATACTGAGATGACAGAAGGAGCTCCTTTCCTTCAGCAGAGGAAGGCATCCTTGTCAGTTATATACAACAATTCCTGACAAATGGGATTATGCTCTTCAAGGCAGATTTGTGAGTATACCAAACGTTCTGCATGTGCAAGACTCACTGACTTCAGTAAAGTTGTCCTCATAGTGTTTTAGCTGTACCAGCAGCTTAAAAACATTGTACCTAGTTCATTTATCATCACTGCCTGAAGGAGCATAAAGCTAAATATGTCAGAGAGAAATTACAGTAGGGAAAATGCAAGAAAAAGAAAGTACTGACTTGAAGGTTTTCTTCCTTTCCTATTTCTATATGAAATTTGACATGTCTGAAATTGAATTACAAATGTGTAATTTTGTAAATTTACAAATCTGTAAGGCATAAACAGAAAACTGACAGGATTAGAATTTAGTGTGTTGACATCTAAGTTCCAGGCTTTAATGCCTTGTGCTATATATGCAGCACATTTACCCAGTTAGATCTCTGAGGAAGGAAGTTTAACCAGTTTTAACGTATGCGCACTTCAAAATACTGCTAAAGAAAAGAAAAATTGACATCACAATTTTTAAGTTTGGAGAAATGTAAGTTAGAAAAACTAGAGACAAAAAAATACCTAAAAAATAGATGCCCTAAAATAAAGAATTCCATCAAAATGGCCTCTCTTCTCTTTGATATAGAACTAGTTATCTATTTTCAGTGTGTTTCTCTTCAGTGTTACTCCTCCAATAACACTACAGATATAACTATTGCTAGATAAAATTAGGATAACTAAATTAAAATCCAAACTAATAGCCAAAATTATGTCTTTCTAGGAAGAAAAAAGCCTTAAACTAAGACACTGATTTTTTTTTGAATGGGAATATTTTCAAGACCCAGCTAAATCAGTGTTTCTGTAATTTATTTTTGCTTCCAATAGCACTTCAGTTAATAATACAGGTGTTGTGAATAAGATGAGTCAACTGCACAGAACACAGCAAGAGGGCAGAGAAAAGGAAGAAAAAAGGAGATGCTCTCAATAAGCTGTACACACACAGAGCTTTAGTGTGTCACAGGAACACATTTTAAGAGATTGGAAAACAACTGTATCAGCGCACACTTATCTGTGCATTCTGATTCCCTCTGAGTAGGAGTAATTCAACAAACACCACCATTCCATACAGATTTTTCTTCCTCCTCTGTCTTGCTTACGAATTTGACATCCCTTTCAGAGGACTTCCTTTGGGATTAACATTTCCTGGGGTGCTTATGTTTTTCACTCATTTTTATTCATCTTTGTGGATAGTGTCGGGCCAGCCACATGTTGAATAAAAACATTTGGTTTTAAACATATTTCAAAGAACACTTGCAAGCTACAGCTAACAAAGTTTTACAATTAAGAATAGACTGCCATGGGACACAGCTGTTAAACAGCCCAGAAATAGTCAAAATCCATGATGGGAAAAGGAAGAAAAATAAGAGTCTCTAGAGGTGCATTTTACAATTAGTACTTTGCAGCACTTTGTAAAATGCAGAACACTTTAAAAATATTACAGCTAAATAAAAGCAGACATTTGACTAATTGTAAGCTTTTAAAAGCTTTCCTCATATTGACAAATTATGATCACTTTTGCATACTTAACCTGCAAGCAAAGGTATTTGTTGAACCAAACAAGGGGAAAATGAGAATAATCCCCAAATTGATATCATCTCATCTAGACCAGCATACCTTCAGGTCTCCCATTCTCAGCTCATTATATCAGAGCTGTAGCTAGAGTTATTTCCATTATTAAAAGGTAGTATAACTACATTAGGCCAGCACCCTGTTTCTCAGCATAGTTAGCAATCCAGACACACCACCAAACCAACAACATGGACGTATAGCTTTTCAGCCTCAAAAAGCCAACATTCAATACCATGCCACACCCTCATTTAATATCATACTACACCCTACACCTGCCATTTTCATTAGTTAACTAATGAACAATTGGTGGAATGGCAGAGATGGAAGGAACAACCTGTAGATAGCAAAATACAAGAATCACTTCTCCAGCACACTTAACAGGGGTCCACTTCATTTTTGGATGCTTTTGGCTACTTGTAGCTTTGCTAAGTACATGTTTTTCATCAATAAAATACCAGGATAAAATACAACATCTGTATGCCAGTATTTTCATCAGTAAATTAAAGTTCAGCTAAAATGGAGGTCAATACCATTAATCCACTACTAAAAATCAAGCAACAGCCACACATAAGCAAGTATTTTGCAGAGAAAGACTGCCACATCTGTTACAACTATAAGGCAAGTCATACTTAGCATTGAAAAAGACTGTTCAGAGTATAATTTTTTCCAGGAGTTGAAAGAAACTACAGAAATTAATTCCTACTGAATTTTCTAGCACTCCTAAAAGCAAGGACTGCAGCAGAGGTCCTGGAAATTTTTTGGTTTGTCACTTAATAATAAATAAAATAAATTTTTAAAAAGGTCAAATATTTAACAAGTTTTTAAAAAGATTACTTAGCCAGTGGTCAAAATTACCTTGATCAAAGATTGCAGCTAGCCAATCCCTAAAAGAGAATCAATGCTGGCCAGAATTTTAAAATGAGAATGCTTCTCACAACTGCTCCATGACCTCAGGTTCCACAACAGTATAAACTTGCCTTATCTGTGTGGATAGGAACAAACAATCTCAACACTGCTGTCAGCCTAAGCGGTCTTCATAAAGCTTAATACTAACTCACTTTTCACAAATCAACAGATTTCCCCAACATATCAAACTGTTTAATGTCAAGAAATTACATCATCTGAGCTTAAAACTCTTTTGAACGTTTCTTCTGAATAAACCCTTAAAGCAAAATGTACAATCATTAAATACATTTAAAAGGTTGGTTGCCTGCACACCCATAGAGAGAAGTCATATATACCCACCCAGCCCACTAGAAGGAACTCTTGCCCTCCAGCTCCAAATGTGTTCATCATTTCCTTTTGACTTCATCAGCTGAACACAACTGTGTGCTTTACAACTGGAGAGGCACAGTGGAGACACAAAGGAGAATAACCTGGGCTGAACACGTCAGGCCCCACACTTGCACAACATAAAACACATTATTTGCATTAGCCTTCTTATTTCTTTGTTTGCAGCAGAACTAGTCCCACATTTGCAAAGAACATTTCCTTCATTCCCTAGCTGTATGCTGTCTTGGTCTTATCAAGTGTGTGAAAACCAAAATTTATTTTAGCACGCAGTTTATTATGCTAGCGATGGAATCCGTACGTCCTCCAAACTGGAAGCTATTTCAGTATTGTATTTTACTTCTAAAGCATTTTAGGCACTTTGGTTTTTCACATCCATGGTTATGAAGAAGCCCAGTATCATCTGTCTTTGAAAATGTTATCACTTACAAAACACACAAATTCACAGATATGAGACATTCAGATATAAACTAATCCAAGGCTGAGCTGTAGCAAACATACAATTAAAGCTAACTGAAAAGTAATATAATTCAGTCCTTAAGAAGCAAGGCAATGCCTGTACACTTGTCATGTAGTATCTAAACGTTAGTCACCTAGTATCCAAATGTTAGGACAGGTGAATTAGATATTCAAAGGGTGTTTCTTTGATAGCGTGCAACCCTTTTACACATATGAATTTCATGCTGTTTTCATTCACACATTGTTCTAGTCGATCATTTCTCTTCAGCCAGCAACAGCCTTATGGCTCTACTGCATGGGTGGAGCAGGTATTTTACTTCTTTACACAGCACTTTAAAAAAATGGAAGTAGTTTTACAATTATGTTTTATTATTTTGGAATTGTAATTTGTTAATAGAGTGATAGTGCTTTAACAAAAAGTGAGGTCTTTTTTGTTTTGAACTCAAACAATCAACTTGTCATATATTTAGTACTACTCCCAATATATAAATAAAACAAGCATCTATCCACACTGATCTGACTACCTCTAACAACTATACCCACCTGGTTAGGGAGGAAGAAAACCAAACCAAAACACTCACACCAACCCTAATTGACCATTAAGGCTGCAAATCTCAACAGTGAAAAATTAAAAAACTCTAGAAGAAAGCTACATAGGTAACGCTGTATTTGGGCACTTCACACCTGAACTCAGTAATACTACCTTTCAGGATACTTCATCAAAATCACCTCTGAAGATGAATCATGCTTATCCAATTTAAGAGACTATAGGAGCCCTGAGCCACCTGCTGCACAAGCATAATATGCCTTACAATATTCAGAATGCAGGGGTGTGATTTTAAACTCATTCTCCCCAAAAGACAGCAAAACACCGAAGAAAATGGACAGCAAATCCTCCAATTTGACCTCTTAGGCTACTTCAGCCATCCTTGCTTTAGGCTACTCTAGTCATTCTTGCTGATGCAGCAAAGACAATGAGAAGAAAGAGGACTGCCTCATGGTGAAAGCAGTTAAATGACCATAGAGAACTGCATTTTACTATTGTCACTGTTCTTTATATTCTGGAGATTGCCCACCATTATCTCTCTGAAATTTGCTTAACTGATGATGCTCTGCTCTATTTGGTAGAGCCACAGCATTTTCTCAAGACAGGCAAGATTCCTCCCCATACTGGAACTTCAATCCATATGCATGCTCAAGAGTCAAGAAGGAGTGATGTTCTTCGGTCCACAAGTAAGAAGTAAAACTTCTGATAGCTGCAGGTAGTCAGGATTCAAAAGCAACATGATTTTCAGCAAACTATCTAGGATTCTTGGCAGGAAGACAGTTTATTTTTTAAGTTTTCTGAAAGACTATCACCAGATTGGCCCAGATTTCATTATAAAATAAATTTTAAGATTCTCATAACACTGTCTGTGTGTTCAGGCAATCTGCAGAAAGCACTTCTAAGCAGACCTTTCTTTTGCTGCACATGGAAAACTTCACCAGTTTTAAACTTCTTTCATGAAGGCCACATCTGTTAGTGTACACTATGACAGTTTTTATCTTAGCAGTACAGAAGAACTGCATTTAGGTTATGCTCAGCACAATTCAGCAAGAACCCTCCCTTCAATTTTGTGTCAAATTCAATACTCAGACAGATGCATCTGTATTTTAATAAGACATGGGTCCTTCCCCTTTTTGCATTCAGTCCTAATAATTT
Source organism: Haliaeetus albicilla (assembly GCF_947461875.1). Lineage (NCBI taxonomy): Eukaryota > Metazoa > Chordata > Aves > Accipitriformes > Accipitridae > Haliaeetus > Haliaeetus albicilla. The sequence goes on along the minus strand of NC_091484.1, from coordinate 33,678,527 downwards.
AAAAAACGTGGTAAGTGCCTTAACTATATTTCAACTCAAGCAAATGTATATACACCTATACTTTACAAAAAAATTCCCAGGAGAATCATAACTAAAGCTTCATTTTTCCCCACAGAATAGCCTTTAAGCATTTTCAGGCAACATGCTAGTACTGACATAACAAAGAATGTAATTTACTAGTGTTGATACTATTCCAGATGCTCAACTAACCCCTCGTATCTAAAAACTCCACTTTCAATTTTTAAAACCATAATGAAATTGCAGTATAAATCAATCTGACATAGGGACTAATTATGGTAGCCTGACTAGGAAGTGTTTTGGAACACCACTAGTTTTAAAAGCCATTTACAGTTAAAATGTTGCTAAATAATTGTTTTATATAAATGACACTTCATATAGAAAGCCAAATAAATTGTAACAGCTCATTTTTTCTTGCCATTATTCTTAGGTGAATTCATTATAAGTTACTAGAAGACATGCAAAGTGCATACCAGATGAGAACTCTGTATTTATAGCACACTAAGTCAGTCAGCAAACAGAATCTACTAAAAATATCTGCAATGGTATGCAGCACACCCACCCTTTGGGGACTATTCACAGGCTGTGGTGGTCTGATTTTTAGACAGAGCAGACAAGGAAGAAGAAAACGCCCAGGTAGGTCAGTTCCTAAAAACGACTAAGAGTAACGGAGTCGAATCCCACACAACACTTCATATTCTGTTTGGCAGGCAGTCAGACATCCTGAGCCCTACGAGATTTTCCTGCATGCTTCCTGATCTCCCAGGGTCAATACTATGCAATTTCCATGCAGAAAACAGAAGCGTATCCTGAGTGAAAGTGAGAACGAGCCTCATTCTTTCTATGGTTTACCCTCCCATTTCTGCCAGCGTGAAGAATTTGAAGCCTACCAAAGAACAGACATCAAAGAGCTCTGGATGCACAGTGAGACAACCTTATGAAAGTCACAATGATCATTTACAATGGAAAGGTGGCCTTAGGAACATAGGCACTTGTTTAGGAAATACCTAGCCAGAGAGTAGACAGCAAAACCACTTTGCTGGATGCTTAAGAAGTGCTGTTCTGGTTTTACTCAGGTAATTGTTTTTATACAAATTGGTTTTTTTTAATTGATATGTTTCCTTAAAGATATTCCAAAATAGAAACTCAGAGCACTCAAAGGTTTATCACTGTTTCTTTTCATGGGTTAAACATCTGCAAGAACAACACGTTCCATTACCACAGTAAATGAACAAATTTGTAGAAACGACCATATGTCTTTGCTGAAACTAATTAAACCATTAATGAGCAGTAGACACACTCCAGAAAAATCTTGAAAATAATATAAATTTGGTTCATGCATCTGCAAATAGCAGGGAAAACCTACTCAAAAACCTTCGTAACATTATTCAAAACTTTAAAGTTTCATGCAAGGCTAAGACAGCAAATCAAGAACAATTACATGATGAAGTTTTCCATGAGCAGCTGGCAAGAACAGGAGAGGACAACTTACCCAAACAGATGAGTAGGCAATGTGTTTTAAAAATAGTCTTGAATTTCTAGCAGTGACAAAAGGCTTTCTTTATAAGACAAAAAAATGACTTGGGAGGTTTTTGGTGACTAGTCTGCAATTATGTGAGAGAACATGAGGAGACGCACACTGTCAGGATATCAGGGTTGGATAGGTATTCTGAAGACATTAAAGAGGAAGGCCTGTGTTTGAACTGGCACTGCAAAGGCTCAATCAGGTATTATCACTGTCTTGACAGCCAAAAGAAATATTTATATATGCCATTACAATTAGGCTGTTCTCTTTTCTTCAGACAATTAACTATTTACATTTCTCCCCTAAATGCAGTGCTGACATTTTTATTATTTGGCTTCTCCTAATGCCTTTTGTTTACCAGGCAGGAGAAGAAAAAGCAGCCCTTCAAAGATTGTCTATCACTCACCTCAGTCTTTACTCCAGTGCCCCAAGTCTCTCATCACCACAGAGACCTGTCTCCAACTGCAGAAAATGAAACATGGCTCCCAGGGGCTTCACTTGCAGTAGCACAGAAGATCCAAACAGTTCTTTTAGCTCATTTGTCCAAATACTCAACATCTGAGACTAAAAGCACTCTCCTGACTGAGCTGGAGCAGGTGAGTCATGGTGTAGGACTTTTTGCTACTTTTTCCTGTCCTCTCCTTAGGAGAGTTTATATCTCTGCTGCCACCCAGGAACTGTATGCTGCCCACTGTACATATGCAGGAACAACAGAAGATCCCACTAAACACAGGAACAGCAAGACCCTGAAAAGGGATCGGATTCCTCAAACCCATCTGTCAGAACTGCTCTTCTGAAACTCCTATCAATAGACTTATCCTTGGACTGCTCTCATAGCACACTGGATTTTTCAACCTACATTTTGGTTAATGGAATGCTAATACATTTCCAAAACCTCCCACGTCTTTAGAGACTGCAAAAGTGACTCTTTTCTCTCACTCTGGAGTCAACTCATTGGTATAGCTGAAAAGAAAATGAGGCACACATCTATCTCCCCCCAATCTGTGGTTGTTGCGAAGTTATGTGTATGTGTACAGACATGTTTGTACTTCTCTCAGCTTTCAGACTGGTCTCCATTTTAACCTTCTTCTACAATCAGTAGACTTCAACCAGCCCCTCACTATTATTGCTCTCATTCTTCCAAAGTGGACAACCATGGATGATTCTGTTTCACTGGTGCAGCAAAGTGAATAGAAACAAATCAAAACACTAAAGCAGAGACAGCCTCTTAGCTTTTACTGTGCTGCACCTTCTAGGACCTATGAGCTGCAAAACCATCTGAAAATGCACACGGGATTTTTTTGTGTTCACAACAGCAAATAGCAGTGTTATCATACCTCCAAAAAAGGCAGAATTTTATGAAAAAGTTACAGTTTTTATTAGACTAAATCCTTACACTCTTTCCTCTTTCTGAATGGTTAGAAAATAATTTAAAGAAATATATATTGTATCAAAGATTCACTGGCCTTCCTCAACCATCAAAAAAAAAATTTACAACTGCCAGGAAGTGAAGGTATGTCAAGTGGTACCAAGGCATACAAGCTGAAACTGCAACAGCAAGTTTCACTGCCTATAACATGATTCACACACAGAGGATATCCCAAGAGTCTCACTGCAAAGCACACTTCCCACACTTCTCCCAAGTCAGGGGCAAAGACCGCAGAGCTACAAATTTGGCTGGCAAAACAGGAGCAGCATTAAAGTCTGAAGTGTTTGAGAGCTTTGCGATTTCTCAAAGCAATAGTACTTGGCTGATACTGGGGGAGAAAGCAAGGAAGTGACCAAAACACAGCCATACTTGCCAAAAAACAATGTGAGAAAAATGAAGAGAACCTCAAGAATATATTCAAATGTACCATATAACTAAACAGGTCAGATGGAAAACAAAACAATATGCGGCTTTCTAGGCAGTTTGAGAGATATCTAAAAAAACTTTTCTGAGACTTCACATCATTCTTCTACTGATATCTGCTTCCCACAATCCAACAAATAATTCAGGTTATAACCTGCAGCTTTTGTGAACTTTATTCTATAGAATGAAGAATTCATTCATTACTTCCACCAGGTATTATTACAAACAAATGCTACTATAACATACCTATAAGGTTCTACCCATACTATGTTACATACATTCAGTAGCTGGCGATAACTCCTGGAGCGTAGAGTACTTCATAAAAAAGCCTGACTATTATTTGGCTTGAGAAGAACAGAACAAACTTCCTTCTCCTAATAAAGGTGAACAGACGCAACTTAATCTCCAAATTACTACTCCAAGTCTTGATATAGGCCTGAAAGCCATCAACAGTTGTATCTGACAACACTATGTATTTAAAAACCTGTCTATAAATACATCATATAAAATTGTATATGACAGTATATAACGCAATCTGAGATTTTGTATAATACTTGTATAGTCTCTGCTCAATCAACTTGAATGAAGAACTGATGAGGATATTTAAAAGACTCAATATGTAACACATCTGCTATCTTCAGTTGAATTTTTACATATTCTTCCCTAAGAGACTTTTAAAGATAAAAAAATATTTAAAGGCTTTATTCTTGTCTTATAACAACATTCCCAAGAAAAGATTTAAATTTGCACACCAGAAGGATACTTATACTAGGTGTTTTCACCAAGAATTCTCCCTGTTGTGACCACCCAGAAAGAGGATCACAAACATGAAATGGGTTCTGAGGAGCTGTCAACATTTTAAGTGACGGAAGTAACACATCAGCAGTTACCTAAAGCAAAGAAAATTCCGAAAGACGGTCCATTTTTAGCTGAACCAATTGCTGCAAGCATCGTTGACAAAACCAAGCTATTTTGTAACTACAGCAGTAGCTTTACTGCAGTGCTGACAATCTACACAGGAATACTTACTGCCTAAAAACACAGTGGAAAAAACTAACTGTGGATCTCAGGGCCAACTCTTCTACACGCTATTCTTAACAGAAGGTAAGAATATTTACTTTGGGGCTGGGAGAGAGGGCAAGTTCCATTCACTGAGGAACAGAGAGGGAAACTTCCGGTCAAAATTCCTGATAACGGCATTATTGCCTTAAAGAAAGCTGGAACTCGGCGCTGTGTGGCAAAAAAGTGCTTGAACGTCACGTACAGGTTTGGCTTCTGCATCTGAGAGTGCCATAAGTTCTTATGGAATTTGGGTCTCACTTTGCTTAATGCTCTAAACCTACTCCAGGCATGCTTATGATACAAAGTTAAACACCTTTTTTTTTTTTTTTTGGTGAGACCAAGGCCCCAGTTATTCAGTAAATTGAACTCTCCCTGAGATGAGATGTAAGGTTACATAGCAGTATTTACTCTGTTATATGTTGATCATAAAGGTGCACCAGCCTGAGGTCAGACAGGAACATCAGACCCTCACAGTCAGGAAAGGCTGTTGTTACTACAGTTCCTATGAAAGGAACATAGAAAATAAGTGATCATACTTTCTAATACATTAACATACAATAACATAACACTTTTTATATTCTTGTTCAAATGGCATATTAACAAGCATAGTGTGGATTTAAGTACGTTACATTAGAGAGTTAGTATTTATACATTACTTCAGCACGCAAGGCTGCTCAGTAAAAGTGACAATAGAGTATAATTCACTAATGGCAAATTAATTACAGTAATTTAACAAATGCAACACCCACGTGTCTCTGATTGATGAAGCCAAGCAGTATGCCTAAAAACATAAATAGTTGGAGATTCAGTTCAACTTATGGAAGTTATTCTTGTTCTTTTTTCTTTTAATTTTCATAGAATTGCTACGCTAATCCTCAAAATTAATTTCAGTAGTTTTCACAATAAAAAGAAACAATTTGGCTAATTTGCAAGTTACAAAACAAGGGAGGGGACTTCAAGCATGCTTATGATACACAAGATAAATGCCAGATACCACACCTAGACAAGCTTGAGCTAGTTACCATCAGGACAAAACAATGCTTCAAGTTATTTTTCACCATGCTGATGCTAATATTTGATCTCCAGTGGGGCTACTTCTTCCAAGCATCTAGTTATTACAAGGAACCAAGAAAACACAAAGCATGCAACTAAATAAGGATGCCAACATTCAGTGTGATGTGGAGTAATGTATCACTGATATCACATAATATTTAAATTGAAAAAAAGAATAATGTTTCAAGCGAGGCCTTCTTCACAGGTGTTGCAGTATTATGATTAAAGTTATTCATCCCTATAAGAAATACTGAGATTTTTAAAAGAGAAGCAGCAAGTAGATTCATTAACATCTTCTGACCACATAAGGACAGCGTATTTTCAAACTGGCTACTCAAACTCCTAACATATGGCATTCCTTATTTATTAGTCAGTAGATAAAGAGAGTGTACCCCTCCTGGCACTTCTCCTGCACCAGAAAAAGCAACAAGCTTTGTGCCATTTCAGCCTATATCCTCTTTAATATATCAGTTTCAGAGATTTGCAAAAGACAAAATATGCTGTAGTACAGCAATTAATAGATTATGTGCCATAAAAAAGTACGATCAAATTCAGAGTTATTCTGAAGTGACCTTCCTGCATCTGAATAAACACTTTCCTAGGTTATTGATCCTCACCACTGCATTTACATTTAATCCACTCCCTCCTGGCAGCAAGGCAGGTTGCAAGACATAGTTTAAGCAAGGAGAAAAAAAAAAAGTTTTACCTTGGAGCAACAACTGGCTGCATGTTTTAATTCCCTTGTGCCTAGCACAAACTGCACAATGCTCCATGATAGGGCATCCTTTCATCACCAAGAGAAATGCATGCACCTTCTTCCACCCGAAGCTACCATGACGGTACAATGAGCATCCTTGCAACAAAGCACTCCTATTGAGCAGCTTGGTACTATGAAAATAGTTATGTTTTCTTTCTTAAGGGCAAATATTCCCTTATTATAATAGGGTTTGACAGCTTTCTGTTAATGTTCAACCAGTGAGCTGGGAGGAGGTAGTTTTAGATCTAGGAAGTAACAGCTATGCTATCTTCAGGCCAACAGACATATAGGTGGCAGGCCATGTGACAGAAACCTTGCGCACCCTATGACAGTCAGGCTGAAGACAGCTCTGCTTTGGCTAAAAACAGGTTGCATTACAGAAAAGAAGAAAGCCCAACCTGCTACAAATAGTATTCACAAAGAGATTAACTAGAATACAGAAACATAGAAATCTTACATTAGCCTCCTCTTTTCCAAAAGAAAGCTTTTGGGGAAGTTGGTTAGTATTTAGACAGGTTGTAATACATACCTATATTAGAATTATCAAGAGAATTAATCAATTTAAAAAGTCACCTTGCACCTTAATGCTTGACTTATACGAACAACGATCTTTAGAACAAGCAGTACTGAGAGTAGTCAGCAACTTTGAAAGCAGCTGGCAACTTACAGGCAGATTTTTAAGGTAAAGAACACAGGAAGTAAAATGCAAGTCCTATACCAGTCCTATTCATCTCAATATCACAGGAGAGACAAAAAACTATGACAACTTGCTCCACATCTAATATGCCTCTTAAAGAGCCTCAGCTTCTTGGTTAATTCAGAGTTTCGCTGTGTGTTTCTTCTGCCTCAAGAGCACATGTGGCCATCCTCAAGACTATACGGTACGGGTGCTGCAAGCCTGTACTTCAGCGGCACGGACAGCTATCCGGCTCTACTCATCTCTCAGGGGGGAAAATAAACAAAGAAACTTACTTTAACTTCTGTTTTTCTTAATCGACTTTCAGAACCGAGAACCCGAGAACTTGGAAAGAGGAACAAGCATCAGCCACATACTAATCAGTACCTAAAGAGGGGTTTGGTCCGATTTTAGAATAAACGGCGGAGACACATGATCCAATTAGATTCTAATTATGTAAGCAGCAGGCAAGAGTATTTGCACAGGCACTGATTACAGCTATTAGAGTCTAAAGTCGCCGGCCGGAGAGGCTCTGCTTCCTCTTCGCCGTCCCGACCGCACCGCCGCGGGGTTCGTTTTTAACCTCCCCCTTTCACAGCTCTCCTGACAAACAATAGGAGACGCTGGCCTGAAAACCCCGTCTCCAAACCGTGCCCCCCTCCGGCGGACGCGAGCCTGAAAGAGCCGCCGCTCTCCCCAAAGTGATGATTCATTACCCGTCCCACCGCGGGGCCGGGAGCCGGGGAAGGAACCCCCCGCCCGCCCGGGCCCCCAGCCCCGCAGCAGCGCTACAGGCAGCTAACCCCCGCCGCGTCGCGCCCGCCCCGCGGGCTGGCCCTTACCTCCGAACAGGTGCGGCGAGAGGTGAGCGGGCAGCGAGCCGATCACTAGCCGGGGCCCGCCGGACGAGCCGCCGCCGCCGCCGCCGCCCCCCGCGGGCCGCTCCCGGCCGCCCTCCTCCGGGGTGCTGTTGACCGAGTCCTGCGAGCCGTAGGGGCCGCTGCTGTGGGGGATGTTGAAGGCGGACTGCGCGGCGCGGGCGCCGGAGGCGCTGGCCCCCCCTAAGGACCTGCTGCGGGGGGCCGACCCCGCGGCACCCCCCGCCGCCGCCGCCGCCGCTCCTCCTGCCGCCGTCGCGCCGCCGGGAGCGGCATGAGGCGCCGCCGCCAGGTGCGCGTACCGCCCGGCAGCGCCCGCCGAGCGCCCGCCGGTCCCGTTAGCGCCGCCGCCGCCGCCGCTGCTGGAGGAAGGTAAATCCCCGCCCGAGTACGCCCGGGTGCGGCCATTGGCGGCGGTGGGGCTGCTCTGCTTCGCGCCCATGGTCCCGCCGCCGCCTGGCGCTGCCCGGTGCCCTTCGCCGCCGCCTTTCCCGCGGCGCCCGGGGGTGGTGGGGAGTCCGGCCCCGGCGGGGGCGATCCGAGGCGCGGGTCGCGCCGGGGAGGGGGGAGAGGGCGCGCCGGGGGAGGGTAACGGGTCGCTCGGTGGGTCGGTGTCGAGAGAGGAGAGCCGCCCGCCGGGATCCGGCTCAGCTGGCGGCCCCGGCGCGGCCGCTGCTCGCGGGTCTGGGGCGCCACCATGAGCTGCTCGGGACGGTGCTGGCTCCCGCCGCGCGGCCGCTCGGCCCCGCCGCTGCTGCTGCTGCCGCCGCCGCCGCTGCTGCCATGCCCGCCGCCGCCGCGCCCGCCGCCGCCGCCATCCTCCTCCGCCGCTGAGCCCTCTGGGGGGCAACGGCGGCAGCAGCGCCGCCGAGGCCGCTCGCTCGCCCGCGGCGCGCCGTGCCTGTGCCGAGGGAGGCGGGAGGGGGCGGGCGCCCCGGCGCAGCCGCTCCTCTACCGTGTCGCCATACTGGGGGCGGCACCCGCGGGCGGGATGGGGAGCGGTTACGGCGGCAGGGGCCGCCGCCTCTCCTTCCCCCCCCGCCCCGCCTGGCGGGGGACCGGCCCCCGGCGGCGCGGCGCGGCGCAGCGCAGCGCAGCGCCACGGGCCGGGCCCGCCGCCGCGCCCCGCCTCCTGCCCCTCTCCTCACGCAAGGTGCGGGGCAGCACCAGGTGGGCGGGCGCTGGGCCAGGCTGCCCCCGGGGCCGCCAGCGCTCGCTCCCCTCGGAAGGGCGAGTCCCGGAGCGCGGGGCCGAGGCGAGAACCTGCCGGGGGCCGGGACGCGCGGCGGGGTGTCGCGGCTGCCTGCTCGCCTGGAGGGGAAGCCCGCGGGGTGCCGGAGCGGCCGCCCCGACGAGGAAGGAGTCAAAAGCCCAACTGCCGCCGGCAGCGGGCGAGCCGTGGGGTTTGCGGGCCGGGCGCGCGGGGCGGCCGTTGAGGGCGGCCGTTGGCGAGGGCGGCCGTTGGCGGTGCCCGCGCGCCGTCCCCGTCCCCCCTCCCCCCCGCCCCTTCCTCGGGGCCGCGGCCAGTGTCGGGTCCCGCCAGGTGAGGGAGAGGGGCGGCTGCAGCGGGAGGCGGCCCGGCGCAGCGGGCAGGACCGGGGTGACTGACTGAGCGCGGGGCGCTGCCCGCCAAGGCGGCGGGTGCCCTCCTGCCGCGCCGCTTCTCGGTTCGCCTTGCCGCTTCGGCAAAGCGCCCGTATGCCCGACCTCCGCGCCCCAGGCTCCGCCGGCCGGGCGCGGCTCCCGGCTGCTCGGCTGGGCCGCGCTCCGGCCGAGGGGCGAAGGGCCCAGCCCGCCGCTCCCCGAGCCCGGGTTTGGCGGGGCGGTTGGCGTAAGGGCCGCTGTCCCCTCCCGTCGGCAGCTTTCCCGGGTAGGGGACTTCGAACCCGGGCGGTTTGCTCTGAGTCTCGGCTCTCGCGGTATATGCAGGGGAGAGGCTGAACAGGAAGGGTGAACATCTCTTGTATCCTTGGTTCACAGGCGGTATAGGAAAATCCTGTAGCCCTCAGCCTCTCACTTGGAGAAAACCTCCCGTTATTATTGATGAGAGCTTTACGCAAGGATTGACTAACAGCCGAAAATCTTGGCCCTGTGAACGATACCGATGCGGGTAACGGGCTCGATTTGCTCCTGACAAAACGATCAGAGACGTAAAATTATTTTGTTCTTTGCATGTATGTGATATTGAACGTCAGGTACGTTGAATTTATATGAACGTGATAAACTGCTTGTTTTTATGGATTATCATCTGCTCTAAAATAAGGTTTGTCACCGTGAAACAGTGCTCCACGCCATCTTGGGACTCTCCATCATACCGTCTAGGTAGGGACTCCAACTACATTCATGCCTGTGTCACAGTAGCATAGTACCCAAGCTATTTTACAATTAATACAATAAAGCAGATCAAAACTTTAAGTAATATACAAAGTATTAGGTAACATTTGTACTATACATATTCAATGTACTTGTAATTATTACCTGTACATTATTATATCCGTATGTAATGTACAAATGTAACGTGTACATGTATGGTATCTTTGATGCTCATCCTCAGATGTGAATAGGTGCGAAGGCCTCCCTTTCCCCCCTCCTTTTACTGTCTCTGTTACAACTGCACGCGGCCATTTTCTGGCATCAGTGTAGTTCACAGTTCAATTAGCAAGAAGAGGTACCATAGCTGGGGATGGCAGAGGAGGTTACCAGCCCTAACTCTTTGTTCTGACGTTGCTTTTCTGGATACAGAATTAGCAAGAAGAGGTACCATAGCTGGGGATGGCAGAGGAGGTTACCAGCCCTAACTCTTTGTTCCGATGTTGCTTTTCTGGATAGCTGAGACACTGTGAATAGCCTGAACCCCATTTAGAGGATGCTGCTGTAAACTATTGCCAGTTTCAGTAAGAGGCAGTGATTCCCCAGCTGTCTTATGAATAGCTTGGTCTTTTGTGTGCTGGGTGCTGGGTAGACAGCTGGGGTCAATAATCTGCCGTCCCAAGCTATTCCATCGCCACTTGTGAATTATAAGCTGCGGTCTCTGCTACCAGTGGTAGATACCCTGAGGTAGATCAAACACGAGCACTTTCTAGTTCAGTTTCCTACAGAAAGAAAATCAGTGTGAATATGCTGTCTGCTCTACCACTGGTTACTTTTGAAACCTTTGGCCAGCTTCAGCGAAATCTCTCAGACACTAACAGTAGAGAAAATAAGCAGTTGTGTAGAAGAGAGAGATCCTATTAATGTTCCCACAGAAGGGAAAGCTACTGTAGGAATTCCTATCTTGCCAGATTCCAAGAATCTGCATGGGCAAAGGATGTTGCAAACATGACTCATAATTTCTGCTGCTCACAGAATGCCTCTGGCATGTTCAGCCCTATCGGAGCAGGTTTAGAGGACAGCATGCTCAGAGTTTTATGGAGTTTTTAAAATTTCCACTACCAAGTACTAGTGGAGCTGGTCAGCTGCTAGAATAAACAGCATTTTGAAAATAGTACACCATTACACAGTACCTTAGTACTTTCTGTAATTTCTTTGCAGTGGATCTAAGACTTGAGCAGTATTAAATACAGATTATATTTGACTGTGAATCAGCTTTTATTCAATTTAGGATTAAATGATAAAGTCTATGGGGGAAAAAAAGAAGCCCTCAAAACATCCAAGCAGTTACTCAGTCTTACAATCAGAAAATTACCTTTAACAGCATAGAATATTTCACAGAAAAGAAGTCACAACAACGGGACAGCCTGTGTTCCCTTCTCAGAGAGTGTGGCAACGTGCTTTTCTTTTTTCTTTTTGGGGGGGGCTTCAGTTTTTGTTTTGCGTCTAGGGCATATATTTGCAGCTCTCACTATCGCATATGAGTCTAAACACCTCAAAGAACACCTACATCTTCAAAAAAGCAATGTGACATGCTTCTGAGCCAGCTTTCTCCCCTCCATTCCTCCCAGTCCCTCTTAAAAATGGTTGATTAGAAATTTTTCTACATATGGAAGTTTGCTTTATATAGCCAACAGTACAATTAGGTTTTCAAGCTAACATTTCTTCTAACAAATGACTGTCTACTAGCCGTTAAGTCTTGTAGAGGCAAGTAGCTGGCACTGTAACCTCCACCCGTTTGTTCATTAATACACTCCAGAAGTAGTTTGCATAAAAATTTCAATTTCCTACCCAGCATAACCAGTGACAAGAGGAAACAGTGCAGAGAGAAAGTAGAACATTTTGCTGCTGACCATATTTCCACAAATCTCAGGGACTCAGTGGAAAGCAGATAGTTATATAAAAACTGACTTCTGTAGGCCTATATGGGTGAATGCTGTTATTATTCCTGTAGAAACATATCTAGGGAATCTTACTCGTACTTAAATAAGCACAAAATAGGAACTACTAGCCTTCTTGTTCCTTGTCCAGGATAGTGGAAAAAAATTTGGTTTAGACAGGCAAATATACTCACTGTTCTTTGTTACAAGCTGCATACCTCCACTTCAGTTCTGGTTACACTACCTTGTCTATCAGCAAGTGAAAATAATGAACTTGTTTCTTGACAAGTTTCCTTGAAAATATCAGGTGGCAGGCGTGCCCTAGGCATACAAAATTAGCTGCAAATTCATAATATTACATGTTTTGGAAAATGTGTGCTGATAAATGGAACAGGGGTCTGAATTTTGCTCAACAGTGAGCTATGCAGACAGATCATCCTCCCTCTCCCCTCTTGCCTCCTTCTTTGGTGGCTTTTACAAGGACACTGAAACAAGGTTTCAAGCAAGGTTTCATTTCTGACAAAAGCATCTGACCCTGAACTAATAAAGCCAGCCAGAGGTTTATGTTGTGTTCAGATCTGGTCAGGCACTCCTTTCTAAAGGAGAAGGGTTTAAAAAGTAACGCACACACTCATAACATACAGCTTAATTTTACAAAAGCGAGTGTGGGCTCCAGAGAGGGTTTGGGCAACTAGCTTTTCTGAGCGGATACCAAACTAGAGGTGCACGTTGTGGTTGGAAGAGATCAATGCAGTTTTTACATTTCAGCTGTTTAAAATAAATAGTGCTGCACACCGCTTCTTCACAGATACTGAAAATAGAGACTTATGAAGTGTTCAGTTGCTTTCTCTATGAGAAAGAAAAACATAACTGGTTTATTCCTCTAAAATCAGATCTTTAAAATGTACATGCCTTACACCTGCAGCTAGAGCAAGCCATCCAGCAGACAAGACTGCTGTATGTTCACATGTGTAAGCTAAGGGAAATAGGTCCCGTATTATCTCTGTCAGTGTCACAACAAATTATACATAAATGTGTTGTAGGCATCTTTTTAGATACATGTTGGTATCAGTGTATCTCCAGCTGGTAACTGGTATTTTGAGAGGTGTAGGAGACCCTCTTATCCAGTATCTTAGATTTTTATTTGCATTGAATAACTCTTTGTACATATTGACTTTAATCTGATGAAGATTTACGCATATGCTTACAGTGATGTATGAAAAACAGTCCTGCAACATGTTGTGATCTGTCTTCATGGAATAAAAAAAATAAGCAGCTCATAAAGCTCGAGGTTTGGGTCCTAAAATTATTCTGGAAATGTGTGGTGATGCTTACAAAGATAAGGAAGTTTATCCTTGCTTTATAAAAGTTCTGTTTAAAACCATCTATCTTTTGTTTGATGCTTATGCTTTTCTGAAGTTTCTATCACACTGTAAACAGTATGCTGTATTTTGTACACTGGAGTTACCCATAGAGAAAACTGGTGTTCACAGAAAAGGTAACACAGTCTTAAAAATAAACTGACATTTTGGCTGGACTTATTGATTGACCATTTTGTACAGGAAGAAATATTTGGAAATAAGTTACTTGAAGAAATGGCAATTTGTGCTGTGCACTCCATTACCACATGCTATAAAGTAGTACTGTTAGAAATATACTTTAGTCTAACAATTTTAATAGAAAAGAGTATTCACCGTAATGATTTCTAAGCTGTTCTACATGCACAGTTGTATTATCGTAGCCACTGAGTACCTTTGTAGGTAACCAGATGCAACACCAAATGCCATTGATATAAATTTGCCATTTTAGTGCATAACCAGGCCAGTGTCATTACTGGTTCTCCAATACACTGTGTTGGTTTTACTTGGTGTTTTTTTTGTTATCAGCTTTGCATGAATTATCCCATTGTGTAGCTTCCTGACCTTTCATGCAGCTACAGCCCCCCCAGTGCTATCTTTCTTCAGAAGCTACTGTGCAGACCATTTTTGTTATATTCTCAAGGAACAACAGAAGGCAAGCAGTTGCTTAGACTATGCCCATATCTACACTAAAGGCGTTTGCACCAATTCATAAATGAAGTGACATCAATACGTGTTTGTCTGGGCAAGGCGTGGTATACAGATCTGTGGGTATGGGAGTCCGGGGTAGATGAGTTGACATATACAGGTCCCATCCAGCTAATTTTTCTGTGTCTGTGATTTCTAAGAAGAGGGGGTGGCCAACAAACTAGCACATGGGAAGTATGTTTACTCGCTGTTGTTTTCAGATCTCATATATCAGCACCCAGCAATGCCAGCTGAATGTGGGTTCAAGAGCTGGGGGACGACTGTTGATCACCTCATCTCCCTTTACTTCTGCAGAGGGAAATAACGATAGTCTTTCAAGGTATATTCCTGAATTACAGTTTTGCCTTGCAATGTAGGGTGTGAGATCACAAAACCCTTCTGCACCTAGAGAGGCAGCTGGCTTTACAGAGAGCCTTATCTGAACAATTCATGATAGTTAATAAAGAAGGCACTTAAAGTCTTGACACAGCGAATATTACACAGGTAAATCAGTCTTCAGAAGCTGATTGCAGAGAAGCTCTTTTACAGGATACACCTTTCATTAGCAGTACTAATTCCTTGAATGCTAGACATCCATAGAAAGAGGTGAGTAAATGGAAAACAGTATTACAGAAACAACAACAAGGTGAAATATGTAGGAATGACAGCAGGTGGTAGAGCCATGTGACTTTAGATTTGCCAAGTACAGGTTCTGTATTATCTGCCAAATATTACCTTAACTTCTCAGAACCCAGGAGAAAAAATACGTTTGTCCTTATTTTTGCACAGTATTTGCTAATATTTTCAGTTGATAGTTTTAAGCACTATTCTTTTAATATTCTATAGCCTCCTACTTACAGTCTGCTACTGGTAAGCCTAATAATGAGAAACAAAACCACACTAGGTAGTTACTCATAGGGCTTTTAAGCACAGCTGCTTGGGCAATCACGCACGTGTTGCAGTGGCTTCATGCAACAGAAGTCAAAGGGACAGTAACAACCTTAAAATATAATAAAAGCAAGGCTTAATAGTGTATGTATCAGGGTAATACTTTATTAACTAATGCATAGTGAAGAATACAAAAACATGTAACTGGATTTTTCTGAAGGCCTAGATCACAGCTGCAACTATACCAAGTCGGGAGGAATGTCAGAGCGCTCCACTTCGCGTTCTCTGCCAGAAGCACTTTCTGCCTCGGCTTCTGTGCATCACGCCTGGTGTAAACCAAGCACGAGGGTGGTGTAAAAGGCTCCATCTGTCGTGTTGGCTCAGATCCACTTGACAGAAGCCGGAACCCATGTAAGTAAGAGATGAGAAATCAGAACTGTGAACCCGCTTCCTCCTCTCCCCACTCATCTCTTCCCCAGTCTGTACTTCTCCAGGAGCAAGAGGAGCAGTGTCTCGTTCTAGATTGCTGCTTGCAAAATGAGGGGAGTTGGGGTCCTTCATGCATCTTCCTCAGCCCTCCCATAACAGCACAGGGACCACTCACGATTTAGACTCGGGGACTTAAATTTCTTAAAGAAACAAAATGTTTTCCAAAGAGTGATAGAAACCAGTCATTTCACCGCTTCAGAAAGCCAGCATACACTTCCTAGCTGGTTGCTCTGCCCCAAGCCGGGTTCAGTTCAGTACTTAGAAAATGCTAGGCAAATAATAAATCAGGTTCAAATTAGAACAGTCCTTGTAACAGTCTAGTGTAGCAAACCATTTCTAGATGATGCTGTAGCAAACCATTTCTAGATGATGCAATGTCTTTCTAGACATTAGGAATGCTAAGACTCAGTCTTGTCAGTAGGTTCTTATCGAGGTGAGTACTGTTAGTTACAGGATTAACCATCCCTGTGGAGCACCTGTGCAATGCTACCTTAGCAGGGTCACAACTTACCAAGATAATCCGGAACCATTTCTTTTTCTCTATTATTTTCTAAACAAAGCTTTTCCTCTGGAGTCATGGTAGCTCATCTTTAACTCAGACATAATATGATCACAAAATGGATAGGGCCCTTTTACAGCCATATTAATCCCAGTCAAGGACAGAATGCAGCTCTACACTTTCCACATGGACTTTGAACAGTAAAGAAAAGACCTGTTTTGTAGGAAGCACATCATGAGGCTGGAGAGACTTGGTTTCATTCTGGATGGCAATTCTTCTCTTGTTAAAGGCAAAATACAGAGCAATCTGGTATTGCAAGTCCACACTGACATCTAGTGCTGAAAAAATTGCACTAGCCAGTGAGGAAACAAAGAAAAAAGTGTTGGACTGGAATGAAAATAAAAAAATATAGCAAAGCACCCCTCCTCCTTTATGAAGGCAACTGGCAGTTTGTGGATCTCTCTGGTGGGTAGGAGGTGCTCTGGCTCCATGAACTTGGGTGCTGTGGGGGCATCCCTTGGAGAACTGCACGGGGTACCGGGTCTGACAGTCAAATACTCAGCGTAGCAACCCCTGGCTGCCCCTGAAAACTGGTCTTCAGGACACGAGGAATCTTGAGTTGTGACTTATTTTAAGTTTGGTTTGTAGCCACCATTAACTGTAGGACTTGGTCCAGAGCAGCATAACTAGTAGAGCACTGCTGCCAATGGCCCAGTAATCTTGATTTTACAAGCGAAGACTTCAAAAGAATGAAATGTTCTCACCTTCCAATGTGAGAAGAGAATTCCCTGGTACATCAGAAAGATTCCCTCTCTAAGCTTTTCTTAGGGAAAGGGGTCATTTGTTTAGCAGTGGCTTTTAATTTAGCAGTAGCTTTTAGTTGTTAATGTTCTCTTACCTCCCATTTTGATAAAAAACATTCTCATTTTTCCACACACACAAAAATTTGCACTTTGTAATATTTTACTGTGCCTTTAAGGGCAGGCAAAGACTGTAAAACAAAATATTTGTGATTTTTCATTGTAATTTCTACTTTCCATGGGGAAGTAAAAAAAAATAATAATGTACAGAATAATGAGTGTTTTTCAGTGTCTTAGCTGCCAGCACACTTCCTTCCCTGTCACCAGGGAAATGGTGAGATTAAAACCATGTGCTCTGTGTGCTTCAGAAGTGAGATATGCATGTCAGTGTTGTATAAATCATCAAAGGAGATGAGCAAAAGGACAGATCCAAAGCCACCGAGATCAATGGACTTTTTTTTTCCCATTGAATCCCAGGAGTTTTGGATCAGGTCCCGGTGGATGTCAGAGCTCTGCCAGCCCCACTGAGAAACTGTAGTCCAAATGCTGGCCTGCTGTTTGGCAAGTCGCAACCGTAAGGTTAAGCAGAGTTTGGCAGATGCATACTCCATGGAGGGAATCCTGGTGTTGGCGAGAGGGATTTCACAGCAGGACCCAGCACTTCTTGTTTCTCTGCATGGAGGCAAAGCAGGTCCGAACCTACCAGCTGTTGCTACCTGTGAGGACATCCTCTTCCTCCAGAAACTCTGTGCTGTGCACTGGGGCACGTCAGCAAGCTGTATCTCCTACCATTTGGTACTACCGGGGAATAGCTCTTACCTCTTCCTCTTTCACAGCACAGCAAGCAACAAATGGCAGGATTTAGCCCTTAGTGCCTTGCGAGTGTGAAAGCCTCAGAAGAAAATGTGGCTTTCGTCCTGTCCGTAGTACCCTTCCTCCCCTTATAGTCAGAAAGCCCAAGTACTCAGGTATAATTTCTTCATTTAATTTTTGCAGTTCTTTATTTTTCTGAACAATAATGACATAGAAGTAAGCGTGTTGTCACATCTAGGCTGTAATTTTTCCCCCCCATCTCTTGTAATCAACAACCATATGCAGATTTTAAAAACGTTTCAGACTCTCATGTCTGGGCTGGACAGATTGGGACGTACAGGGAGGATTGGCAGGCCCAATTAGACAATAAGTAGCATAAGTAGCTGTCAAAAAATAAGGCTAGAGCAGGAGAAAGCATGTGGCATCTCTCACTAGATAAGCTAGAATGATTGGCATACTCAGTCAGAATCACTCATTTCCTGATTTAATGGAGGCTTAAGACAAATTGTCTCACAGCTGAGACCATGCAAATCAATCATTAAAATGTAGGGTTAGAGTCTGATGTCAGTTTAAATTCCATTAATATCAGTGGAATTGCACCAAATTTATCCACCCATATTTATAGGGTGCAAAATTTGACCCATAATTATTATTAGAAGCAAAAGCATGCAAAACTGTATCACATGTCTAGAATTTTCTTGAAATAAAAAGTAATAGAATAGTAAACCCAAAAAAATAGAATAGATTAGAGTAGAATAGAAAAACAAGGAAAAGGAAAAGGAGAAGGAAAAGAAGGGGAAAAGGAGAGGAAGGGGACAAAGGAAAGAAGAAAGGAAAAGGGAAAGAAAATGAAAGACTGAAAGAAATGGCAAGAAAAGAATGCAGGGATTTGGGAAAATTCCCCGATGAAATTTAAAAACATGGGAAAAAAAATTCCAAATGTATAGTGATAACATTGAATTAAAATCAATTCAACATTGGTGTGATCATATCATGTTCCTGTCCCTCCTTTTCTTTTCAACTTTCAAGAGGACCCAAAGGACATGCAATCTGGTGGTAGCGAATTATTCAGGAAGGTACCACTATCATTTCAAAGGTGACTAGTTTGCAGAATGTATTTGGTGCAGTGATCGAACATCCACTATGAATATATTCAGCTGACATGAGTTCCCAAGCCTTTAGGAATGTTGCAGAGAGTATTAAAATCAATGATTTTTCAGTACAGTACTAGGCAATAATGGATATAATCCCAACCAAGAGCACTGACTTGCTTTGTGCAGAACATGATCTACTTTAATGAAATTTCAAATGTATTTTGGGAGCAGGAAGTTAGGTTGAATGGTAATAATTTAGTGTTCTGCACTTAAGATTAAATTGCCCACTTGATCCTTTGTCTTGTGTTTAGGAGTGCGGTTCAGTGAAGGGAAGGCTCCTGTTCATACAAACAGCATGAGTCAGGGCTACTTTTCAGCAAGGGCTGCGGGACCACAACCCAAGTCAGAGAGCCTCTGTGGGGACTTTAAGTTACTCAATGACTCAGGACTTTTTGTCAAATTCCTGAGTTGGGGTGAAGGCGTAACTTTTGTAAAGCGGTAGACTGGGTTTACAAACAATTGCTGCCCATGAGACAGGAATGACAGAGTTTTGGCAGTGTGCGCATGCATGCAGCAGCAGATTAAGCTGGGGCGGCTGACACAACTACCAACCTTGCCTGATCATGCTGCCCTTATCTTAGAGACTGGCATCCTTCCCTGGAGCTGACAGAGGGATACAGACAGCTTGACCTGTTAGAGTAAATCAAAAAATATGTCAATCAAGAACAGTGGCAGTTCAGGAGCTGCTGCGTGGCCCTTCAACCCCCTCCCCTGCAAGGCTAGGAGGAGGGGTGGAGCAGCCCTGCTTTAATCTATTGCCACATCTGAATTAATATCCGGATACTTCGGAATTTGGCTATGAACAGCTTCTAATTCAAGCTGGCTGTCCTCAGCGACAAAGAAAATTGTAAATGCATGACAACAGTTATGGAGTGCAGTGTTTTAGACAATGACAGCGGAGGAAAATAATGCTTTAGAAAATTCACAGATACATAAAACCTGAACTGAAAAAACTGAAGAGCCTTTTTTTCTTGCAGCTCCCTCCTTATATTTTGAGTAATTCTCCTTGCCTTTATCTGAAAACGGTTCTTTCCAGAAACGTTTCAGACTTCATACTTCATTTAAAATTGTATTTGATGATTTGATGCTCTGTCTGAAAAAATTACAACGCAGTTTTCATCAGCTGTAACTCACCTGGTCTGATGTGCATCTACTAATAGCGCTCAAAACAGGTCTTTGATTCAGGTCCCTATTTGCAAGGGAGACTGAAGGAAAGAAATCTTAATGCACTTCCATTTTTACGAAGGACATTTTGCAAAGGGAAGAGAAAAAGTAAAACTGAATAAGGATGCTAAAAACTATTTTAAAAGTGTCCTTAAGTCCAAAATTATTTACCTGAAGAATTCTTTCCCAGTGGAAAAAAACGCAATGCTTGGAGAGCAGCAGCGTAGGTCAGAAGGAAACTTGTCCTTGTTTTTCAGCTATCTGGCTTGATTATTTGAGCAACTTATAAGTCACTTTGTCTCTTTTTTATTCAGTTCCTCCCTTTCTACTCTCTACCTCTTTATCATTTTGTCAGGATAAAACACATTACAAATTGCAAGAAGCTCAAACAGTAAGTAAAAGGAAGTTAAAAAGCACAGAAGGTCAATACATTTTATACTAGATCCCTACGATAAGAACAACCGTGGAAATACAGAACTTTTACAGAAGTCATGGTATCCAAGTTATGCAAATGCCAGTCACAAAAAAAATTGCCCCTGATGCTAGCCTACTAAGCAGAGCCATGAAGCACAGAACATGCAATAAATATTTCTGCAAAAATACCCTGTAAGTTTACATACAGCAGGGTATATCTTAAAAAATTAGTCATGGGAATACTTCATCATGTAGAGAGATTGCAGTGGCTAGAGAAGCCACTTTTGAATTCACCTGGGGATTTATAGATATGACCTATACTGGAATATAATAAATGAATATTTTGTCAATCAGCAACTGACATAAAATAAATGCATTTACTATTAATGCTGCTGACACAATTAATCACAAAATCCCAGGAATCAGATGCTACAGCACCTATTTTTCATTAACATCACTGTGCGGTGCATATTAGGGCTTTCTCAGGTAGGAAATTAATTCTTATTAAAATTTCTTGTAGGCATCAAAACTGAAGTAATGATACATGAACAAGCTGGGAATCCAGAGGCAAATTGGGGGGGGGTGTGGGGTGTGTATAAAACAGCTGCTTAATAATCAGTAGGGGGAAACTCATGAGAAAGGAGGAATATGCCAGATGGAAACAGCTTTGCCTGTTGCCTGAATAGAGCCTTTCACCCTATTTTAGAGAGGTAGGGTGAAACATTGTCAAGGCTGATCAGTCCCGCAGACAGACAGTAAAGAATTTGGACTGTCTCTCTCTATTACTGTTTGCTAACTGAGCTGACTGCCAACTTGGACCATTGGTAGAAGTTTAATTATCAGCCCTGTTGTTTTCATTAGAAACTGCTGTTCCTTGGGGTTTTATCATTTCAGTTCTTAAGGCCTTTCTGTGCGTGGTTTGGTCACAGAGGTAGCAGAACTAGATTGATCTAGAAAGAGATTTCGCCAGACTGGTGCTGAAATTGTGGTTAAACTAGCCTGGCATACCTCTTCACCTCTTTCTGTAACACACATGCTAAAAATCCTGCCATTATATTTACTGGAGTCCAACATAACTGGAACCATGCCAATAGTCTTTGCAGAAAAAGCTTGCTAAGACGCCTTTCTAAGAGGCATACGATTAATCTGGAATCTCTTAATGAGGCTACAGCCTGGCACATGTCCAATCAGCAGGTCAATTGGTCAACATTTGCAAGAAATCCTGAATTATATTCCAAATTTTGGTTCTCACAAAGCTCATAAGATCTTTTCCCTGTTCTTCTCTTCCAGATCTGGGATATGCCAATTTCCCAGTTCTACTGGTTAATAAAGGTCTGAAAGCATAGTTGTTACTGGGAGGCTTACATGTGTTTTACATACCAGCAAATGGGTATGTTTGAAAAGTGAGAACCTGAAAGGACAGAAAGCAGACTTCTATAGACGGTATGGCCTTATGCTGATTTTCAAAGAAACATGGAGATTTATGGGGGTTTTTTCCCCCAAACCAAAGAGGTTCTAGAAAAAGTGATTAGTTCCTCTTTTTCTCCACGGCAGGCAGTGCTTTTGAAGTCCTTCCAGAGTACTTGTCATCTAAGTATTTGTTACCTACCTATTCAGGTCTTTAGAGGGCTACAAAGGATTATTTTGGAAGATGTAATTATATGGTTACAAATCCAGCATGTTGTGTGGCTGTTTCTGTAGGTAGACATTATATAATGCTTCCAGAAAACGTTTCCATGTTGGCAAGAAAGAAGACCGAATTGATGAACCAAGTTTCCCTAGGCCAAATCGTTCAGGTTTAGCCCCTCAGGATCTGTCTCCACTGTAGGTTTAACTCAGGTGAGCAGCAGACCCAGCCAAAACACGTGCAGCTGCACTGCAGGGCTGCACTGCAGGGCTGCACTGCAGGGCTGCACTGCAGGGCTGCATCCGAGCGCCACCACCCATCTCCATCCTAGTCCCCCTTCCTGTGAGAGAGCAGGATGGGCAAACAGAGGTGGAAGAACTGTACAAGCACTTTGGTTGTCGTTTGTGTTTAGTGTCGGAGCTGCTGTGGGTATATCCCACAACTCTCAGCATTATACTAACCCAAGCTGCTCTGTCATTCGTTTCCGATGAACCACGGCCCATAACTAGAAAGGCCTCATTTGAAATGGGTTTCCTGCAAAATGTCCCTCCCCAGATTGCCAGTGTGACTGTCGACAGCACAAGGATTTGGGGTTATAACCCAGCCTAGTGCTGTGCAAAGGAAATGCTCAGATGAGCCAGTCCGTATTTGTGGACACATCAGGGATTTGGGCATAGCACCCAGCTTGGACCCCGAATGAATCATCGGGGGGGGGTGGGGGTGGCCTTTGAGCCACACATACACAGACAAATGGGGGATGATCTCGAGTTGTCTGTCCTCATCTGTCTTCTTGTCACGGCTTGCTGGCTTGCTGACACGTTACTGCGCAGATATGTCCACCACGCTCCAGGAAATGCCCCTATCTCAGGAGACATCTATAAACCATTTGCAAATCCTAAGCAAATCCGTTTTAGCCTATATGGATATGTGTTATCCAGCCTATCCAGGATGAATTTTAACTGATGCATAAGCGCTGTGTAATCATTGTTTTGTGTGGTATTTACGGATGCTTTATAAAGATACCGCCCTCTGCATAGCTAGGGTGTTCCTCCATTTGTATGGTAATGAATCAGTATTCAGGGGGCCTTTTCTGCTCTGCTTCTTACCCGGCTCTGTTCCCTCTGATATCTGAGCAAGGCCCCCAACAGCAGAGCCGCTAATGAAGGTAGGGGAAGATGAGGACAAAGAGCCCCGCCATACCTATTCAGGGAGAAATCTGCATCTGAAAGTGCCAGCTGGAAATGGGCACGGTGCCAAACAGCAGGGAGAAGGTTGACAGTCTAGAATATAAAGGAGGGCATGCTATTATCTTTTTCTGTCTTTAAGTCACTGGGTTTGCAAAAAAAGGAAACAAACAAGGGGAACCTTTTGATTTGGCAGCAGCATGGTTTATATTCATATCCCAGCAAATGAAACACCCCTTCTCTCCCACAGACATGCCTGCTGCTGCGACTCTTCTCCTCATGCTACAACTATTCGCCCGTTTCACCTCTCGGTAACAGAGCCTCTACCAACAGCTGATGAATGTGCAGGATCTGCAATTGCCCCAGGACACAGCAGTCAAGGCAGCATCTGAGCATGTAGGTGATGTAAGTGCTTATTTTCAGGGATCACTGCCTTTTGGGGAGCACAGGTTATGCAGTTGGACACATGACGCCTACACCTCGGGTCACAGCAACCATCATTGCTCAGCAGCCATCGCTATTCCAGTTGAATGGGGTTTGTTTTACTGTTTCTGAGGAGACATGCTGCCATGATGCTTTTACAACTCTTCTGCTTTCACCCATTCTTACTTTCCTCTCACGGGGAAGGCGCCTAGGTCTTTCCAACTATAGTCCCTCTGCGTGCCCTGCTGCCTCCAAGAACAGAAACTTTCCTCCAGGAGACGCTGGCAGCCTTCAGGTCCCAATGTTTAGTATTATCTCCTGCTGAACATAGGTCAAAACTCACAGCTCGCCTCAAAAGAGAAAGCAAGAAGCATCTCAGCAGCAGGCTACAACAGCAGAAAGCTCTTCAGTACTCACACTCACAGGGGGTGAACTGCAGCAGCAGTCTGGATGACATGTAGAAACGGCATGCCCAGCTAGCATCAGTGGGTACTATAATGCTGGAGAAGCAGCCTGCGGTATCCTTCTCCTACTCCTTTTTCAGTAGCTAGGCTGGTTAATAGACAACAGCCCTTCTTCTGGAAAAAAAAAAGGACATTATATGTAGGCCCAGAGTGGAAGAGTTCAACTGGGAAAGACAATCTTCCCCCCAGCAACACCTAAGTTATGCTTAGCGCTAAACCAGATTTTCAGCAAGGTGGGAGGAAAGCTTCGTGCCACTCATTGCAAGTTTGATAACAGTGTGTGAGTCACATGCCAGTGGACCTGGGCTGAGAATTTGCTGTCTAAATCTCAGCTTCCCCAGTGCCAGAAGCATCCCAGTTGAGGCTCATCCAGGTTTAATCTGCAAAGATTAAGAAAAAGAAGGAGCAATGATTGACATGGTAATACAGCATCTCCCATGCAAAAATGCCCTCACCCCCTCCAGCATTTTCATAACCAAATACACACCTTGTTTTGCACTATAAAGAGCATGGGAATGAAATGTGAAAATGAGACATAACAAGATGCACGTATAAGACAAGCTGTGGACAGGCAGTGAACATAAAAAGAGATGTGTACATGTGCATATAGGGAAGAAGTGGCAGATAGGCACTTTCTTATAATCTAGCAACAATAATGATGACAATTAAGTTCATTTTCCATCCTCCATGTGCTTTTGTGTATCTGGAGAAAAGAAGGAAATAACCAGGCTTTCTATTCAGATTCTTGTAACTAGACTCCAGTAAGCACTGCCAGAAATGTCCACTAATATCCACTTAAATCACTGCACAGGCAATCAGCTGTCTTCCTGCCCCTTGTATTCCGTGTTTTTTTTTCCTTTATTAACAAGGAGAAAGCTGCATGGAAAGCCTACAAGAATGCATTTTACAGAGAATGTTGGAAAATATCAGTTTGGAATTCACTTTCCACAATCCATGGCACACCCAGCGCTAAAAGCTGCTTTCACCTTATCAGGAATCAGAAGCAATGCCAGACCTGCCTCTGTTTCTTACAATTGCAAAATTAGTATCAGTAAGCTTCAGATGAGAAGGGACTTGGAGAGATTGTCTGGCAAATATTTTCAAATGATTAATAATAAGAGGGAAATAAAATTGTCTGGACAGTGCAGCAGCAGAAAAGGAGGCAATATTTGTTCACTAAACTCTCTTCTAATTGTTGACATATTGCAACTAATCAGCATAAGAGGCAAAAAGAAGCTATAATCTATCCATGTGCCCCTCTTTTTGGACTGTTCCCAGTACTAATTGCAGCAGAGGAGCATCCTGGACTGGAATCCTCTGGCTTTTCCACTCATTGCTTAGAGGAACTGCAAGCCTTCACAAAATGTTACAGGTTTTCTTTTTTTCAAAATTGCAGTAACAATTTTGTCCTTTTGCCTTTTTTGTGAGGCCACAGATCCACAGCAACAACCGTTCAGCTGAAAGCCTGTTGTAAGCTGAACCAACAGTAGCAGATGCAGAAACAGATTTCCCTTGGGAAAGAACGTCAAGTCAGTCTGACAGCTGTAGTGGGAAGTACTAGCAATGTTCATTGCCCTTGTAAATCTTGGGGATAAACATCCCTAAAATGTCAATGACTGGTGGTGGAGATTGAGTAGGGTGTAAGTGTTGTAGTACACAGTATACATTCCTGTGCTCTCATTGCATAAAAATGGCAATGAATGATCATTTATATTGGGCAGGGTGTCATTGCCTAAGCTGTGGCATGGAGCTCGTGGGCAGGCAGTGCTGGGGTGGGTGAAGACGCTTCTACATGAACATGTCATGATGATCAGTGTTCATTGATTCTTTTACTCCCTTATATGTTACTGTCCAGGTGGATGCTTCCTCTTACTGAAGCAGAAATTTTTTATGCATAGTGCAGTGGCAAGAGCTGTGCAGACATTAAAATGTGGATATGATTCATTCCTGCTGATGGAAGCAAACCCCCAGCATAAGAGAAGCAAATTATTCCATCTCTCTCCACCATGGCACGGAGGTCTCTATAACAGGCTTGGGGGATTTCTAGTCTGATTTTGCTCTGTATATAAAAGAAACATTTACTTTGCTTCCCATGCTGCAGCCTTGCAGGAGAAGTTGTGCTGGCTGCACACCTTCTTCTGGACTGGGAAATGTGTCTGCCTTATGACACTGAAGCCAATCTCTAGGCAAATTTTTCTCTCAGCCATCCTTCCAGATACTATCTTTTTGCCCTTTCACCCTAGGGGCAAGGAAATTACTGGTGGGACATCAACAATGAGGGGAATTTCAATGGCAAAACCAGCAGCCAGGGTACTTTTTACTTTTTACTCATGCCTGGATCATCTTACAGTGGTTTCTATGACAACAGAAAAATATTTCTTAACATAAATCAAGTTTGTCAGACTTATGCTTGTGCATAGCACTTGCTGAAGGCTAGATAAGCAATTCTGAGACCAAAAGTAGACAAACTGATCCGCTCTATAAAAATGGAGCTACCAAGAACCTGAAATAGAAAAGATCCCTTGTTTTGCTAGGGAAATTTGCTTTCAGTATTGAATTGTGTCTGTGCTTTTGTATTTTGAGAAAGAAAAACATGAGAATAGTGAATATCATGAATTAATACACTTGTCTTTTAAATGCAGAGACTTTGGGACAAATCGACTGGGTCTCTAAGAAAAGAAGTATGAATATTCAGTGCATAAACAACACAGGAAGAGGAAGAAAGGAGAAGATTCATAGAAGTTCCTCTTCAGAAAATGTGAAGGGATTTCTGAAAATCGCATTCTGTGCCAGTTGATGCATGGATAATAATAATAGTTCTTGGTAACCTGGTCCCCAGAGTGCAAAATCTTAAGTTTACCTTTTGCTTGTACATTTTTTCTCATCTTGTCCTCTGGCATCTCTTTATCAGACCCTAAAAATAGAGTTATCATTGGCAGATTGGAAGGACTATTTTGCAGACAGTTCGTCCCTATTGCATGTGTTTCTACTGCACAGTAATGAGGTTTTCAAAAAAGTATAAATTTCTTTACAGCCTGAGTGATGAATAGTAACATCCCATACCTGTTTAATCTAGAATGATCATAATTTTTAGTTACGACAAAACCCTTTCAGAAGTTCAGTGCAGTTTGTAACCTTGATATAGCTATTGGGTTTAGCCAGTGGGTTAACCACCTACTCTAAAGTAGGTGGTTAATGGGCTGTTTTAGTTAAGCTGTCTCTGACCGAGGGGGTATCCTGTTCATGTTGTGGAGGAGAACAAACTCCATGCCCGAGTATGGAGGATGGGCTACAGTATGAATACAGGTGAGCCTATTGCCTTCTGTCCACAGCGCAACTCCTGCTCAACTCAAAGGAAGCTTCATAGAATGAGCAAAGGCAAAGCATCATCTTTTGCTGCAGAAGGTAATGCACTGTTTATTATTCTTTCACTCTGTAGTGTAGTGCTTGATTCAGCAGAGCTCAGTGGGAGTGATTTCTCTTCCTTTCCTTCCCATCTTCCTTTCTCTGCTTCTGCTCTACTTCCTTCTTGGCATCTCTCCTTTTCTTCATCCTCCTCCTGCCAGCAATTCCAAACCCAGCCTCAACTGCATCTTGGCTTCATTTCCATTCCTCTCCATCTGCTAAAGTGTATTACCATATTATGTATCAAATGTTGACATTTATAATAGTGTCAATAAGGTTTTGAGTCAAAGCCTGAATGGAAACAAGCAGTTTGTGCAGTGTTTACCTCTCATCAGTATCGTTTCAGACTATTTTCAGACTCAAGAAAGGAAACGCTACACAGCTGGGTCCTACTAGGAAGATTTCCTGAACAACCATGATGGACAGGAGCATTTTTTGTTCTTTAATAGAAGTTTAAAGGCCAAAGAGTAAGGTGGTTCCATGTGGGTAATTCATGAAGCAAGTGGATCCAGTGTTTCAAGAATCCTATATCAAAGTAAACATACGCAACTGCAGTAAAGTGAATGTGTAGGTCTTTTGAAACATCCACATCCACACATATGCATGACTAGGAGTAGAGTTGTGTGCTTAAAGCTGCAATTCCACAGCAGTTTAGTGTGATCTAAGGTGGGGTTGCCCTCCACCTTTCCTTAGATGCACTCTCCATTCTTCTCTTCACTGATATTTGTCTGCTCATACAGTGAGCCAGTTAAGGGAGAGAAACTAGCAACTCATTTCGGGGCTGGGGGTGGGGGTGGGGGGAGAAGCATTTTCCTCCAATTTAGCTCTCCAAACCAACTCACTGCAGGATTAGGTATGTTTTTGCCAGTGTGAGGGAGAGCCAGAAAATCCAGCCAGCAGCATCATAGGGCAGAGGGACAGGTAGTCAAGAGGTAACAGCAACCTAGGTCAGCTTAGACTCTGACAGAACTGCAGCTTCAGTAGGGATTTTGAAAATCTCAGGCATGACTTTGCTGTATCCATAAAAGCACCAGAGGTCTGTCAAACTTGCTTCAGAAGTATTGTTGCATTAGGGATGCTTAAATTTATAGCCCTATTTTCCATTTCTTGTCTTCAATGTATTGATTGCTACTTTTTTCTCCAAGCTGTTTGCTATGCATCATACTTTCATTTTAGTAGAGGTCTCAGAGGCATTTTGTCAGCTCTGGATATCTGTATAAGACAAATTTCTCCTGCTGTATAGATTTATTAGCTTTATGTTTATGGGATGCCCATATCTGGCTATTTGGATCTGAACTGCATATACACAAGAATAATTTGATCGCCAGTTCCATAGGTCTTCCAATTACAAGACACTATATTCAGATGAAGGCAAAATATGAAATAGGATCAGGCACAGGACCAGCCAATCCTTATTTTTCCCAAAAGGAGATTTTTTTCTATTTTACCCAATACAAGGTTCAGCACTTGGAAGAAAGGGAACAAAAAATAATAGAAATCTTTAGGCTTGATTTCAAAAACAATTGAAACAAGCTGAAATTCTGCTCCTTGATTAATGTGATGAAGTAAGTAAGAACTAGACAAGGTAGACTAACGAGTACATGGCTGAGTCTAGAAGGAAACAGAGGTGAAAAGAGGTTAGAGACGAGAAGAGAAAAAACAATGGTTTTCTAAAGGCTTCAGGTAGTCAAAGGCCTGCACGAATGCCCAGCTAGGTGAACTATGTCCTCTTTACTCTTTGATCTTGGTCTGCAAATGATTCATGGCATTTAGTGATCCGCTACACCAGCTTGCCAGTCAGTTATTAAGGAGTCATAGAAATCAGTCACAGCTCCTCTTTTTGCATCCCAACGTTGGCTTTACTTCATTCAGTTAATCTCCCAGCAGCGTATTTGCAAGTGGGAAAGAAGCACAAGTGAAATGGAGAAGAGCTCGCTCTCTGCCACCCCTGCCTTTGTGTTTAAATGTTTTCTCTTGTGTTTGGTTCTTGCTGCTCCTGATCTTTTGCAATATATCTCATTTTCTCTAATCGTTTTACAAACACAGACTGAATCAAAGGACACCCTCCAGGGGAGAAACAACTTGTCTCAAGATCAAAAGTTCTGCTTTGTTTGCTGTTGGAGGTCACCTACCCTGCACATTACATTCACAATTTGGTTTTGAGTTGCTGTTTATTCACTCTGAGTGGTTCAACCCATACATAATATCCTAAAAAAAGCCCTGGTCTTGAAACACTCTGAGGACCACGCAAGAGCTGCTGAACGTTTCCCACTCCCGTGAGAACTGAAGGTTCAAAGTAACTCCCTGTGCTGTGCCTTAACTCTTCTGGTCAAAGCAGCACTGAAAAGCTTCACCCTGATGGACCTGCTTCCCACCTTTCCTGTTTGCTAACCATCCGCTGATAGGTACTAACCAGAGCAATGCATTTCTTCAGCTATATCTCAAAGAGAGAAGAGCTCAGCAGCACTTTTTGATATGTAGAACTTTTTAATATATTTTCTATCCACTCAGCGGTGTCTATAGGAAAAAGTAAATCTGTTACTGCAGTTGTAAGTGATGTGGCAGCCCTTAAGAATTGCCTATTCATTCACTGCTCTGTACCATGACACTCTGGGCCTGGAGAGGGAGCTGTGGTTGTTGCCATCCTCTTCCCAGAGGTCAAGAGTTAGCCAAAAAGCAGGCAAGATCACACAGGGAGCAGCAAACAGTACTGACTGAAATTACTAGTAAATGACCTCTTTCAGAAGAGCTGAGGTGGAAGTGGTGTAGCCACACCAAAAAATTATCTTCTTTTAGGTGAGGTAATTATCTTGTTCGCAAGTCCTTCATGATGGCAGGAAATAATGTCTGATCCAGGAACGATAAGTGGTCTTTGGCAGAAGAGATCAGTTTTCAGGGATCTGTCTTAGATCACTTTTCTCTCACTCTTGAAATCATTAGCTGACATGTTCTTCCTAAGCAAATATTTTATCTCTGATGAAAGCAAAGCTCCCTCTAACCTCAGTTCTTGAAGGCTTCAGAACCAAGTCCTGGATGCATCTTTCCTTCCAGCCTAACTGTCCTTCCAGACTTGTGTGCAGAATCCTGGGGGCCATGAGACAAAGCCATGAAGGCCAACTGGTGCAGTGCTGTTAAAAGTCCTGTTGTGGTTTCAGTGGGATGAGTACTCTACACTTAACTGGTTGAGATGGTGTTTATATGTAGTTAGAAAAGCTTTTCCTTTTTCCTTAGTCCACAGAGCTCCAATGAGAACAAGGGAGCTAGTTATGACCCTTCAAAATGGAAAAAGTTAAATCTGATGTAATTTTTCACCGGAATCTGGTGCCCTTGATCACTGCAAAGGGGCTATTAGTTCTTAGGTACTTCTGCTGACATCAGTGGGGCCACTTGTGGAGCAGGTTACCATTCACTTCAAGGGAGGAAGGCTATAATCTAGCATATTTATCAGCCTGAAAGTCCAAAGTCCAAAGCCACTGACTCTTGAGAGAGGTGGACAACCATAAGTGTCCCTGAAGTCAGAGAGAACTGAGGGTGGAAAGCAAGCCCAGGAGATTTCCTGGAGTTCCTCACCTAGATCTTCAGGAACAACTGCCTGTAGCTATTCAGTCAAAGGAAATTAAATGTTGGAATCTTTGCAGGAGAATTCCTAACCGCATCCCTCAGCAGATGAGCACAGGCCTCTGTGGGAGGCTGTGTTTTGTATCAATCACAAGAGTTTTCAGTTTCAATGTCTCATTCTGGTGCATGTGACATTCATGACTTTTCATCGGCTACAGTCTGACCCTGCGGTGCCATCACGGGATGATATGTGTCTGTCTTATAATGGACGCAAAGCTTCTTCTCTCAGGAGGTGAATTCAGAAATGTAGCCAACCTACACGTGACTCAGGAAGGAGTGTATTATTTAGTTTCCCTTTGTTATTTATAGTCACCAGGATCCATTAAAGCTATGAAGCTGCACAAATGTTTGCAAAACTGGACCTGTATTCTTTTAACCCATACTGCATCTGGAAACAACACGACATTGCATAATAGACACCTGAGAGTGTTGTCAGGGGGGAAAAGGTAACGTGAAGTGATTTCAAAAGGAATCAGAACTATTCAGTCATAAAGCTAATATTTGGCAAGGGAAAAGTGACGTGTCTATAGACAACACAAAAGATGTTTTCAGAGGATGGTGAATGGAGAAGGATATAAGAAGGCTGTGCCAGATGGCAGAACCAACAAATGAGAAAATAAACAGTACCACTCACAAGAATTTTACATGGCAATGCATAGTCTAATGGGCTGTATTCTCAGCTAGTGTAGGCTGAAATAACTCCATTGAAGTCCATGAAGCCAGCAAGTACAGCTGAGGACATGGAGAAAGATGTTTCTTTACTAAGCCTTTTTGTGTAGGCTGCACTTTGGTCCTTTTCATGCTGTTTGTTTTCCTCTTGTAACACAGTGAGGACTGAATTTGGCTTACAAGGTTGTCAGGCAGCATGTAAGACCCAACCCTATCAGCATCATTGCTGCCACTGTCAGAACCAGCACATGGAGAAGCGCTCCAATGCATAGCAAACAGCCCTCTGCAGACTGAAGCAAGATGCCCATGCTGGGCAATTGTAACAAATGGCATACAGACAGGAATAGACTACAGCCTCGAAAACAGCCGTCCGAGCTTGCCTGATCTCACCAGCATACAGCCCAGGACTGGCAGGACCAGAGGTGCTTGGGCAGTCAGCACTCCTATAGAGATGTTACGCCTCATCTCCTCTGCATACCAGCTGCTTCCACTCCTCCATTGTTTCCAGAGCAGGCAGGAACAAGCAATTGCAAATCTGCACACATACTGGCCAATCTGTTGTCATATTACATCCCTAGGTCTGCCCTGACTATGTCTAATGCAGTAGTGAAGCCAGACACAGGGCATTCTGCATTCAAAGCCTGTGAGCAATTTTAAAGGAAAAGCAAAGCCTTTGACAAGAGGGAATTCTGAGGCAACTAAAAATTGTATTCTATAGCATGTAGAATACATGCTTGTGATGAAATGACCGAGTCATATACAACAGATTACTTGCAGAACAACACCAGTGCTAAGCACAAAGCTGTTTGTAGGGAACGAGAGGGCTCCTGTGAGGTTTTGCATGTTTCACTTATACTTTCCTTTGGCATCATGAATGCAAGAGAATAATACACCACCTGATTTGGTTTTTCCTCCAACTCATTTTCCTGGACCTCTGCAAGTCAGAGTCCTCCGCAAAGTGTTGTAGCAATAGCCAGCTACATCAGACCTCCAGGTAAATGGATAGAGAGAGTCTTGTATTGGCTCAGAAGGTTCACTGTTCTCAAAGTGAGTCACTCTGATATTTCCTGCCTCAAATTGCAAATGGCATTTCTTGAGTTTTCCTCTCTATTTTTTATCCATCATCAAATGCCCTTTAGCCTTGTGGACAACACCAAATAATATGACCCTGTCATATTATAGGTTAAGAGGAAGAGCCTCGAAGAAAAGTAGGGGTTGACATAAGTACAGCACCAACGAGCTCACGTATTCATCAACTAATCTCAGGCAAGCCTCCTGAGATGTTTATCAAGTTAAATGCTGTTCTTTTCTTTTCTTTTTTTTTTTTCTTCATTTTTTTCCTGTTGTCTTTGAGTTTGTTACCTATTCAGAATAGTCATTAATTCTTGTCTCGGTAAATAGGAGTTCTTTGGAACCATGTACTGGCTCTTCTGGGTGACTTTTCCTGAACAGTTCCATTCCTGGGCACTACTGTTCAGTAGCAAAGCATTATGAATTGAAGCTTCGTAAGTCCATTATGCAACTCCTCTCTAGATACAAGATGTCCTAATTTCTGAACAATGTGGACAGTTGCTGAGTTTTTTGGCATGGTGAGGATCTCTCTCGGGTCCCCCTCACTGTGGTTATAACCATAAGAGCACAAATATTAAGGACCTGTTAGTTTTCCGTTGTTTTCCTGCAAACCCCTCAGAGCTCACCAGAGCATCTATTTTCCAATCAAAAGTCACTTGCTGCTGTCAGTAGGGCACTAATGAGTTATTTTTCTGACTTGGCAGTGAAAAGAGACACAGGGATAACCTATAAAGCCAATTTAGGTATTTTTTCCAGTGTTCTTTAGTGCAGCATAAACGAATATTCTCTCTGTCCTCTCCAGGTTGGCTATACTAGTTTGTCTTCATGCTGGAATGGCTAAAGCAGTACAGCTTATGTGTACAAGCCATTTTTTAACCGCTGAGAGAATACAGAAGAGCCTCTGCTGGCAAGTTGTAGCCTGAGCCTCCAGCCACCTGCTTGTGAATGTGGCACCAGCAGTAACCTCAGGAGCAGGATGGAAGGCAAGTGGGTTTCAAGAAACCACTTCCCTGTCAGTGTGGAAGTCCATTTTCAGAGCCTATAGAGAAGAATAGGGTTGAGAAGGCTGCTCAGCTCTCCTTCTTCATTCCAGAGATACCTGGGGACCTCATCAATACTTGAAAGTTTGAGTAGAAACTGAAGTTCTTGTGGTTCAGGTGATTTTGAAAGGCTTTGGGTGAGGAGGCCTCTTTTGCAACGTATTCTCTCTTTTCTACATGTGCACTCATCCATGTTGTACTGGCTGGAATTATAAATCCTAGTCAGAAGAGTAGTCTTGTGAATGAGGATCAGTCCTGGGACTAAGGAGGAAAGGTTGGCATCCTCCACCTAACCTTATCTGATGTAGTTAGTTATGCTCTATTTATAGTCAGTGGTCAAGGATGGGTATTTTCCAAAAGCTGTTCAGCCCACCAAACTTGCACTCTTTTTTTAGGATGTGATAATTGCCCCCAGTGGTGGCCAGTCTCCACTGACTATAGAGATAGGCTCTGTACCAAGGTTAGCTTAGATGCTTGATATCTAGAAGAGTAAATTTGGGTAAAATGAATGCCCTTCTACATGACAAGTTTTTGTTAGTACTTTAGTCATGATCACCACAGACTGCACCCAGCTTGGCCACTGTAACCCCTCATTTAGTATTGCAACCTCCGTTTCTTGGGCACTGCCATTCTCCACTGACACTGTAAGAAGCCAAAGGCTGGCCATTCTGCAGTGACAGCAGTAAAGACCTGTCTTTCCTTTCTTCCCTTCAAATACCAGGGCTGTCAAACTTCATGTCTGAGATAGCATTTAAACTGCAAAATAGCTTTCCTTTCTTATTTATCCATATATTTCTTTGCCTCTGCTCAAGCTGCCTGAATGTCAGGTTTTGGCAACCAAGGTGCAAAAGAACTGGGTGGGACTTG
The DNA here is from genome assembly GCF_947461875.1 of Haliaeetus albicilla. Lineage (NCBI taxonomy): Eukaryota > Metazoa > Chordata > Aves > Accipitriformes > Accipitridae > Haliaeetus > Haliaeetus albicilla. The sequence goes on along the minus strand of NC_091484.1, from coordinate 33,643,822 downwards.
GACTGGAAGAGGCTGCTGTCTCACAAAAGAAGTCAGGAGTGTCATGGGGACAAGTCAAACTCCTTGGAGGTAATGAGGAGATTTGATGAACCGGGGTCACTAATTCTGCTGGAACATGGTAAGGCAGCAATGGGTGCTACGAGCACTCGGAGCCAGATCTGCAGCGTATATTTAGTTGCAAGACACCCAGGCTTCATTTGCCATTGAGAGGGACCATGCGTAGTGGGGAGGACTCTCAACAGGTGATTTTTCATCCATCTTAAAGACTATATCAGCCTATATTATTTGTGGGTTTGATCTTTATGGCCTAATTTTCAGAGACAGCTCTCACTTCCAGCCCCAGTGACTCTAGCTATACTTCGGGGGATTTATTTCCTGTGAATTCTTAACTAACATGAATTGCCCTATTGATTACACAAGGGGAAAATAGTACTGCTGTATATATGAGCTGTGGGATTGGACTCTTGAGGGTTAAGATTCTCCTGGCTATGATCAGCTTCCCCGTTTGGTCAACCTCCAACAAATTGAAGAGAAGCAGAGCATCAGCATACAATATACAATTACATTTCTGACACATCGCATCTTTCTGTGTCATCTCTTCTTAAATCAGAACATGTTTTCACTCTTATAATTTAATAGAGCATGATATGAAGCCTTGAATAGAAAGCATTTCTTTTAAATTTGACTAAAAATAGCTTTCCTTCCACAGTGAGCTCATGGCTTTTTACTTTATCTTCTGGTCAGTTGGCTTCCCACATACACATATTTTATGAAGTAGATTCATACAAATGAGATCTCTAAATTATTCATTGACTTTCTGTTTTATTTTAATAGTTTACTGTTATAAGAGTTCTCAGAAAAGGAGTTGGCTGTTATGCAAATAGACATTTTGCAGACATAGCACCTATTCTTGTACATACTCAAAAATAGTCAAGTATATACTCTTATGCTTTTCATTTGAAAAGCAGTAGCTTTAATGGCTGTTCAGGAAGAATTTAATTTGCATACTTTTGTCACCTCTGGGTTTTGTTAATCTCTGTGACTGTAAATTTGCAAAATAAGTTGTATAAATTTGTTGATCAGACATAACATAAGGCCCTGTTCCAAGTAAAAACTGGGCCTGTTCCTACTGAGTCAGGTACCTGGAACAAGGCTGTGGGAAAAGCTCTATTTTTTTTTTTTTTCCAGCCCTCTAAGGCAAGACAGAGTAGCTTCAAGGTGGTGCTAGGTTATCTTCTGCTTTCCAAGGTTTTCTGTTAACTCTGGGAAATGGACTTCTGGGAACACTCTGTACAAATCCTGGTCAGCTGGCTGACCACTTCAGGCTCCACTTACGTCTTAAATCCCTTTACCCCCATTGCCGGTGTGATTGCTGGGTATGATAATGGTGTTTTCAGCCACTTATTGCATTAATGAAAAAAAGGAAAGAAAAACTGGGTTCTGCATTTTGGTGCTGCGGAGATGTAGTTAATTAGCCCTGTGCAAGTTTTAAGAAGTTGAGTGTAATTCTTTTCTTTGACCCACAATTAACAAAAAACTTCTGCACAATACAGTCCTAATTTTTCAGCCTAGTGGCATCATTCATACGGGTGGAGTTTACTATTTCTCTTCATTTCCTTTTGAGCATTTCTAGCAACAGCAACACTAGGCATAAATAATCCATCAATCACATCTCATGGTAGCTTGGTAACTTTTCTTTAGACTGTATAGGTTGGGTCAGAATGAAGCAGCCAGAAGTATTTATTATTTATTGTAACTTTCGTTTGTTTTCCAAAGGGTGCAGGAAATAAAGTTGTCCTTTATAAAATACATGTTAACAGGAAGAGCACACTAAGCAGCAGATAGTTTACGTCATGAGTTAGGATGGTCTGATGTCTTGGCAACTTCACCCATACTTAAAAGTGTGCTTGAGCGCCTTTCTGTATACAGTACAACAAGGTTTCTTGTCCCAGCATGGATTGTCCATTCTTATGCTTACACATTACAGTAGAAAACCCGGGCATTCTGGTAGGCAAATGTTCATGATAAAGAACAGGTAGTATTTTAAAAAGAGCTGTATCTCTGGGCCAGAGGTTCTTTGCCATATCTGCCAAAAACCAAATTGCTTAAGGATGGTGAGAAGGGAATTCACATTCCCAAAGTTCAATCAAATAAGAAAGCCCTGCTCATACTGCCTCATTAGCCTGGCACTGGTTTACAGGACTGTGTGCCACCACAGCCCATGTTCAGGAGAGCTACAACTGATTACCAACAATGATGTGACTTACTCTGAAGGCCTGAAGAGACTTGCAAGGGGATTAACACTGGAGAACAGAAAATGCTCTTGGAACAAATGACCTCATTAGAATAGATTCATTTATGGAAAGAAGACAAATTTGAAGGTGTCATTTATATTTCAAGGAAAACCTCTTTGTGATAGGTTGCTTCAAGAGCACAACACATTTAACATATTTAGTTTGTTAAGGATATTCAGGACCAATGCATTAAACGTGGTGGTGAAAATTAATAAGGGGATTTGGAGGAAAAAAAAGACAAGACAAGTTAGAGCCAAGGTTAGATTGCATGTATGTCAGGAGCTGTGTCTGTTGACTCAAAAAGCTATAACATTGGTTAAGGGGATTCTGAGCTTGTTTGCAGGAAGGTAAAATTTCAATAAACTTTCAGAAGTCTGAAATATTAGACTGACATTAAGACAACTTGATTACACCTCACCAGGTCAATGTGACTTTTCACAAAGCATTTGTTACGATGTCCAGAAATCTGATGAACAACCAAAGTCAAATATTTCCTCCCACTACTAGCCCACTATGACTGGAAAAAAGAGGAAGAAAATCAAAGTAAAGTGTCCCGCGCAGTTTAGCAGGGTAGCCAAAAAGACATCTGGCAAGTGGCAGAAATTCAGCCATGGATTCTTTTGTCTCTTAGTCAAAGGGAAAATAATGAGAGGAGATGTCCTGTTGTGCTACTGCACAGTAGCTTGTTTTTGTACTTTGCACTTGAAACAAGAGACCTGATTTTGAGCTTCAGGGTAAATCTGACCTCCAAAGAGACCAACACAGAGGGGTTAAGCACTGAGCACTTCAAAAATCTAAACCCTGCGAGACAATTAAGATCATGTCTAATTTCATAACATTGTGATAGAGCTAGTCTGTCAGCACCACAATTAGCAATATCTAAGTGCAAAACTGAGAGTCTGTTTCAACTCTGCTAAGCAATCCCTCACCATAGACATAGTCAGAAATATCTCAGGAGGTGAGAGCATTACAGCTGACTTAACAGCCTGAAGCTCCCCTATTGTCAGCAGGGTCTTCAGAAGGTACTGAAGCACTGGGTCCATTGAACTGCTGTTAAGATTAAGAGCATGGGTCTCCTTTTAAGGAAGAACCTATTGAAACTTAACAGAAAGAAATGTTGGGTTGGTTTTTTTTCATAGAAACATCCCACCTAACATTAAGAAAATGGTATAGAGTATCATGACGGAGCACCATAAATGTCAGGGTTGTAACCTTAACTCTGCCCCTTGGTCCATCACAGTACCAGTCTGGCAGGGCGCACTTAAAGATAAGTGGCTGGCTGAAAGGAAATCCTGGAAAGCCTATAGCTTGCATTAACGTGTATCTTAAGATATTTCTCTCTGCATCTCTCAAGTCCCTCCCAAGCCAGTGGTCCTCCCTCCACCTAAAGCAGCAGTCTTTCTCTTCTGATACGTCTTTCTTGTGGAGTCCAAGAGACCGGAAATTCTGCTACTGCTCTGTGAATCCCCTGGGTATTTTGAGAAAGACTTTCATCACATTTACTATCAGCTAAGCATTACCTGGTTCAGGTAATTCCTGGATGCTATGGGAGGTGACAGTTTAGAGAACAGCCATGCCTCTACTACCATGAGACTATATTTTTTCCTGCTCCAACAAGCAGCAGGAATGTGGCACAAATGTTCTCCTTTCAGTGTTGTTAAACTATGACCAAGAATGCTACAACTGTAAATTCATCAGCTTAATCAATATTAATAGTAATTGCAAGAATAATTTCTGCAGGTTAAATAAGAAATGCTTTTACCTCAGATGAAGGCCAGCACTTCAACCATAAGGTTGATGTGAGTTGGTTGTTCACCATTTTGTCATATTTTAATTCTCTGTTATAACTGGGTTATATTTTTTTGAAAAGAAAATACCAAACTAGAAAATTCCCCTGTTCTTAGCGGTGAGTATTTTGCTGTATGACTCATGATATTTGAATGTACGTATAGCCTACCTGAACAATAAGAGCCTTAACAGAAGAACTGTGCCCAGTACCTCATCAACTGTTAATAATGTTAAGGTTAATCAATACCTGAGCACTGTATCATAAAACATGTGCTGATTTTGACTCTTTGTAGATTGCAGATCCCCGTTAGTTAGGAAAAAAAGTTTTTATGTAGGTGACTATGTCCATTAATTAAGCTATTCAAATCCAATTAGCTTTTTCCAGAGGGTACTTTATCTCATTACAGTTCTCTCAACTTAAACAATAAAACAAACAAGCAAAAACTACAAACCCAATCTCATTGTTCCCAGTGTCACGATGAGTTAATGTCCTGCTCGCCAGAAAGTGAGCAGTGATGCTAATGCTTCTAGTCAGGCATGTTCTTTGCCTTCATCTAAGCAGGGGGGAGGAACTCTGACGTTCATTAGAGACACTCATCACTGTCACAAGAGAATGACAAGTTTCACACCTCTCTGCCGACATCACAACAGCAATGGCCCACCATGGTCCTCATATTCCAGCAGCAAGAAGCTTTTGCATGTAGCTTGCCTTTGTAGGCAATCACAAGCCCGGCTACCACATATGAAGGAGAGGCCAAAGCTGTGCTCTTGACTCAAACAGCACTGCCTGTATGCTGATAGTGTAGCACATGTGTGAGGATCTCCAGGACTCAGGCCCAGCATAGTTGTTTCTCATGCAGGATTTCACCCAGCGATGTGGAAATGAGATGCTACCACACACCAATTTGTTTTGCCATCTGGACACTGCTGGAACCGTTTTGCTTCTCATAAACAGACTGAGATCATCTTTCCTCATTAGCTAGGTCATTGAATGCTTAGCCAAGTTATCGTGTCGTGTTGTAACAGGCACACTTCAATGCTTAATCACTTCTGACCAATAGCCTTCAAATTATGAAAATAAGGACAGATCCCTAATTTTTAGGTTTCTTTGCTGAAACATGCCTCAAACTCATGTCCAGTGCTACTTGGCAGTGTGAACGAGCACCAGATCATTTACTCAACACTGATACTGATTGGCAGCTCTAAGAGAAATGCCCAGACATTCCTGTTCATTTCTTGCCACGTTGCAGGACTCTGGCAGATGCCTGTAATCCAAGAGAGGTCTCGTAAAACCAGAAAGAGGGAGAAATAAAGGCCAGATACGCTGGGGAGCCCATGAGACCAGAAAACAAGCTGTTCTGCCAGTGACTCAGAAGCAACCTCCTCCCTTAGGAGGCATTATTTGTTTTTTTTTTATTAGAGGGCAGGATTTGGATTAATGAGAGACTTGATGGATATAAATAATAATATTGCTATTTGGGAACTTGCAGAGACAAGAAAACCGATCCAAACAATCTCTGAGTGTTCATAAAAATTGATAGCCCCTGAACTTAAGCCATGTAGGACTTGGCGAGTTAGATCTCTAACCCTTTTGTCTGTAGCAGATGCGGGTGCTGGCACACAGGTAGGACTCAGTAGTTGCCTGGGGTGGAGCAAACTGGGAATTAGGTTCAAAACTGAATATCACCAACAAGCCTGAGAGAGCAAAACCAAATATGCCAAAGTGGTTTTAAATGAGAGGATTTCAAAACACTTGTTGGTGATATCAAAAAAGACAATTTGACACACAACTCCTCTCCTCCTCTGGTCTCTGAGGCAAAGCCTTTGTGTTATATTTTACCATACTGGATTCTGCAGTAGTGCAAAATTACATGCCATGACACTTCCCATTATCCTGCCCTTCTTCTACAACTGGTGAAATTACAACCTATATGGACAAACAGTGATTTAGAGATCAGATCTGTGTAATCCCAGTTTCCTTCAATGCATGGACTCAGAAGGAACAGCATCGTAGGTGTTGTTACTTTATCAGACAACCTAGGTGGAAGCTGGGAGTTCTGTGGAGGGCATAGCTGGAGGCAGATGAGGGGAAATAGGACACAGATCTGTAGGTATTCAATATCCATTTGTTCTGCTGCTCACAGAGTAATGTGCTTACCTGAGATAACACTTGCAGCGAGCTTCAGCACCAGGTTCTGCTTTGTAATGATGGCAAGACCTAACAGCAGAATTTCCCTGTGACGTTTTAATGGTTAAACAGGTTTTGTTTCAGAAACTAGGGGAAGTATAACAAGTATTATTATGATTAGTGGGTGCTGTTATACTGCCTGTTTCCTAGATGCGTTGTAACTAATTTTAGCCAATGCACCAACTCTTTGTACAGTCACATGAAAACACACCAGTCTATGAGGAATGTGCACAGCTACAAGCGGAGCACATGAATTTTAGATTCTGCAGATTTAGAGTCTGCAGAAGTGGCTAACTCATTCTCTTCAAGCACCTTCTCCTCCCTTCTGCCCTCCAGGTTGGCCTCAAAAGCTGTGATCACAGATTTGTCTCTAGATGCCTGTGTGCAAAGTTTTGCCCTTCCAGTTACTAATTTTGACTGGCTCTGCGGGATGATTTCAGGATATTCTGACAGCACTATCTTGGTCCCTAGCTGTTCTTTGCCCCAAGCTAACTAGCTGTGAAAGTACTGCTCAGGAACTCAGAGTCCCCCATCCTCACGGAATGCATGTCCTAATGCTATTGAGATCTTAATAATCAGGTTTTAATACTAAGGAAACTGTTGCAAGACAGAGTCTCAGTGTTAATGACATGTCCGTGTAGCACATACCTACAATCCAGTACAGGAAGCATTTGCAGAAGCTGGGTTAGGCAGTTCTACAGAGCCCAATATTACCATTCAGGGAGGAGAGCAGAAATAACAAGCGTCAGACATGCAGTCATTTTGGCTGAGCCCTGAATCCTTCATTCATTCCAAAGACAACTTTGTAGATGACTGAATGACAGGTTTGTTTTTGAAATGCAGCAATTACTGCTGATTGAAGGAATGGCGCCAAGATTGATAAGCTTGCCAACAGCTATTTAGCTGGCCTCTCAGGGAGATTGTAATACTGGCCTGGGGGAAAACCTGCTTTTTCAATACTATGATTAGGCTGAGCCCCATGTGTGATGCTACAAAGGTTGCCTCCTAAGCATGCGACGGTCCTACAGTCACCAACAAACAGGAGTTTCTGGACAATTTCTTCAGTGACCCTTGCAGATGGATGTCACCAGCTGTGGATGAACCAGTGGCCACCGTCACCGCTTGTCAGTCGGAGAAGGACAAGGTAAGATGACTGAAAACAGGGGGTTTGGAAAAGGAGGATGGCTGCCTGGTTCTGTCTAACACCAAAAACCTGCTGCTTTCCTGACATTCATGTTCCTACACCGTGTACTGCTGTGCCTGTTGGCGTGGTTCTCACAGCTGCTCAGACTAAAATTGACTGCTACAGCCACCCGGTCTGAACGACTGCGTAACCTGGGCCACGGGGTTTAACCCACAATGTTGCCTCTGCTAAGCTGATCCAGGCTGTCGTTCCTGTGGGGAGAGAGCATACCACGACAGTCCTGAATGAATGGTGACTTTCTTCTCCAGCTGGTGTACACGGATGTAAGAAAGCAGACACAAGATTTCTTATCAAGTCACCAATTAGGGTAACATATCATACAGGTGCTAAGTAGTCTGCATGTGTTGTTCTTTGTCTAACTTCCTATTTTGCGTCTTAGAGTAGTCTGGCCAGTCAAGGTGGGAGTCATCTCACCTGACATCAGATGTCTCCATCTGAGCTGGCCTTTATCATCAGTGAAGAGAAGTAGGTGCTGGTAAGGCATCAGTCATCTGCCCTCTTTTAGATGTCTGCATTGGGGTGAGATGACTCACACTCTTCCCAATGACTACAAAGGCAGATCAAACCTCACGCTCAGATAAAGACATTTATATTGTAACATCTAAAGTTAGATCAGTCGAGCACTATTCTTAATATCTTGAAATGTGTCAGCAGCCCAGTCTCACTCCTGATCTGTCACTTCTAAATGAAACAATACATTTGCCCTGAGAATGATGTGTCTAATTCCCACCTACTTAAGTGGGCACTCTCAAACTGGAAATAGCCCAGTTTCAAATGAAGTGTTTAAAATATCTTATGGAAATGCCTCCTGTCCCTGGCTTCTATCTAGCCAGCTTCTATCTTTTGCTGCTGTTTTACAGTCACATCTTCCTATTATTTTTTAACTTATACTTCTCCAACCTTTTTCTACTCCCAATGAGCCGCTGGGAGACCAAACAAAGCATGCAAGGAGTGGACACAGCAAAGAGAAGCTAAGACATAGCACTAATTCTGCCAGCTGTATGAAATAAAGTGATTACCCAGAGGATTTTTTTTCACTCTAGTCTCTTTTATTTTGCAAAAAAATTAGTAGTTACTTATGACAGCAATACAGACTTCTCCAACTGAGTGATCTTAGTGGGCGGTGTCCCTTTAAATTAGATTTTTCTAATCGAATAACTAACTTCATTAAGCAGCCAAAATCAATGGTTTGTATTAGACATGGACCCAAACCCATTAAGGCCTTATTATTCAAGCATGCACCTCCCTTCATCTTTTATCTCCCCTCAAGGGTTTTCACAGTAAAGCAGGCTTTTTTTTTTTTTTTTTTTTTTTTTTTAATTAGCCCTTCTGCCCTGGAGTCTTCTATTTGATTTTCCAGTATCCAGGGAAGTTGGGTTTTTTTAACTCAATCCTTGAATAGAAAATTTTGCCTCTTAGTTCTTCATTACCGGTGATAATAAAGCTTCATGGAAGACATTCTGATAATGCAGAGACAGAAGTGCACAAAGGCAAAGCAACACTTCAAAGGGGCATTAGCTCTGATATTGGAATCTTATTCATCTAATTTGCTCCTAAAGGACAAGTTAGTAATTCAGAGGGGCACAGTTCACACTTATACATGAAGTGGCATGAAGGGCCCTTCGGTTCAGCAGAGCTGCCTGATCCCAGTGCCCTTGAGTGCGTGGAGCTTTATGAGTGGTGGTGGTGTATTTTTATTTTTCCTTGACTTCATTTGGTTTCATATGGAGAAGCGACCACTTTTCTGTGTGTGTTGTGGAGGACGCAGAAATGAGTGTACAAGGAGTAGTTATTGTACGAGGAGCAACCTGCATGTTTGCTGCCTTCCCATGTATGCTGAGCAACGTGTGACTGCTCACCAGCCAGTGATGTGCAGTACCATGACTACCCAGGTGTATGCCTCCGTATCACAGATGCTGTGCCTATGCTACTTATGGTATATCTCATCAATAGTATAACCAACGTACACATAATCAATGCGTAGTTAATCCACATACATGTATTCAATGGGCATAAGTATATGTATCGTGCATTGTCTTATCCACTGGAAATTTTACACACACCTATTCAGGAACCATAATTTTATTAATGAGATGAGGGCATTGGATCATATTGTTCAAGGGACTCCTCACAGTTAAGTCCACATGCTGGACCCAACTGCTATCAGCTACTGGTGAATCTGTATTATGAGCACCACCGTGTAAGAGCACTAGTGAACTCAGAGCTGCTCAGAGGGGCTTATCACAGCGTACTGTCATCAAGGCAGAGGGACTCATCTCAGCATGCCGTGATCAAGGCAGAGGAGCTCATCCCATGCTGCAGCAGGCGGGGCTCCCAGCAGCGGAAGGGGTGTAAGATTGCTATCGTCTTTTCTATTATTTGCATCCTTTACATAATAAACCCGTGAGCCAGCTTGGAGTGCCGGTGCAGACATTGCACCTCTGTGGTGCAAAACAGTGTGGTGCTGACACACCCTTGGTAATTTTCCGTTCTGGCAGGTAACCAATGCATCTGTCTCCTTTCCTTTACCAAAGGCTTTCCTTATTTCTGCACTTGGCTGGCAACTGCCAAAGTCTCCATACCTTGCTGAAAAACTGGGATGTGGAAACCGAGACCAAGAAGCTAAAGCTTTTAGCAAGAGCGAAGCTCAGGAGCCAGTGTAAGTGATTGGGAACAGGGCATTTTGTGAAGTTTTACCTCTGTTGTTTTCAAACTAGACATCACTGTGTGAAGAAAACTCAATGCGAATTGCCAGCAAGTTGTTTTCTGGAAGTGAGGCAGTTTCACGCAGTAACTTCAAAAGGAAACTGTTCTCCTTTTACTGAAAGAAGAGCTCTGCAACCTAAAAGTAGCCATTTAAATGTCTATGCAAATTATTTCATTCAGTGATCATTTTGCTCCTGCTAATGAGTTCAGCCATACCCTCCCAAAATCCCCAAAGCCTGGGATCTTTAAGATTGCACGCTGTTTGGGGGAAAACCACAGTAATAGCAGATGAAAAATGGAATATGTTGAAATAGTGTTAAAGAACTGAAATTGCCATCAGACAGAAAATTTTGCCTTGCTTTCTTGGTCCAATAGGGTCATTTTCAAAGTTAATTGCTTCTTAGTGTAAGCTTGTCAGAAGCAAGCCCCAGAGCAGCACAGAGGGCTCTGAATTATGTATTAATTTTCATACTTACTCTGTACATTTTCATATTTAAATTGGGTTGCCACAGAATCCCTGATCCGTCCCGCCAGGGTGCTCCCAACAAAAGGGGACTTAGTGCAGAGCTTAGCACCATCCTACTTGCTGCTTGGGTTTGGAGATACGGTTTTCTTCAGTCTGCATCACCAGCATGGGAGATAATTTCCTGTCACGGTTTAACCCCAGCCGGCAACTAAGCACCAGGCAGCTGCTCACTCACCTCCCTCACAGTGGGGTGGGGGAGAGAATCAGAAGGGTAAAAGTGAGAAAACTCAAGAGCATTTGACTGCATATTCAAGAGGTCCCCAATTTCATATGCTGAGCATGATGTCATATGGTCTGGCATATCCCTGTGGTCAGTTGGGGTCAGCTGTCCCGGCTGTGTCCCCTCCCAACTTCTTGTGCACCCCCAGCCTCCTTGCTGGTGGGGTGAGGAGCAGAAAAGATCTTGGCTCTGTGTAAGCACTGCTCATAACACATCCCTGTGTTACCAATGCTGTTTCAGCAGATAGACCAGCTGTGCTGTGCTTCAGCCTGCTAGAGGGATGTTCATGACTGCTGCTCAGGAGAAGGCCTGGCCATCTCTTCCTTGGATCTCAGTAGCCCGCCTGGCTTAGGTACACTGAGCCTACAGGTCCACCCTTGAAATCCTTATACAAATACTAATCTGCAGCAAACCACCTGCTTTTTGGCTTTCTCCTATGCTTTTCTGCATAGAAGTGACTTTGATAAGCACCTTAGCCTTCAGCTGGCAGCAGGCAGAGCAGGCAGAGTAGCATACAAGGAACATGGACTGACGCACTGGTCTTTGTGGCCAGGTCCACCTTTCCTCACGGCCACCCTCCGGACCTGACTCCCCTGCAAGGGCATGGACTTAACTGTCCACAGCTGGTGGGATCCCTGGCATACCTGATATGCTGAGGCACACGGAGAGCATGGGCTGTTCACAAATGGTCAGGAGCGAGGCAGGACTGTGCTTAGAGCTGGTTTTTAGAAGAGCAGACAAAACGATGGACAAAATGGGAGTTTTACCCGTGACCAAGGCACAGCCTGCTGGCTCTGCCCCTTGGCCTGCACTGTGATCCTGGGCGGCATTGCCCCAGCTTCCTACCTTCCTCTCCACATCTTGTAGATGGTGCTGGAGTTGAAACAGTCTGGGGAAGTGATGTGAAGTGAGCATTATTAAGACCTGTGAAGGATGTGTGTTACAGGAGAGCGTGGCGGAAGAACCTATGTAGTGACAAGGTTTTCTTAGCAGGTTTTCCTCTGCAGAGACCCCAAGTCCAGCACTACGGGGGTTAATGGAAACCTGGGGTTTTTTGCAGATTGCATCAAGAATTATTTGACAGCTACTGCAAAACCACTCTGTATGGAGGCTTGCCTGTCACCCACAGGTGGGCACGCCATCTCAGCTTGTGGTATGTTCCATCCTTAGAAAGCAGGTATCTTTTTATTCTCCATTTTTCCATGGATGTCAGGTTAGCAGTGGGTTTTAGCATGTTGCCTCATCTGGACCTGTGTGTTTCTGGTGATTACAGTAGGCCAAGCCAGGCTAGCTCATGCTGTACTGGAAAGTAACTGGAAATCACCAAAGCGGAGTGTCCCTTGTGCTTGTTCCAGCCTGTGCTGGCAGTTCCTGACCCCTCTGACCTGACTCCTTACCTGCTCACGTGAGCACTCCCAACCCTGGTCAAGTCCAATCAAGGCTGTTTATTGTCATAAATGACAGATCTTTGCTAACTTAAGGAGGACACGGGGACACATATTTCATAAATGTGTGAGCCAGGGTTTTCGTGTACTCCATGTCCTGAAGCTGGCTGGCTGGCAACCTGATGAACATGCTGGTCTTAAAAATATGTGCCATGAATGGCATTTTTAATACAGATAATTTGCTTGGGACATTGCTAGCTAACTGAAAGAGAAGTTTCCCTTTGTAGCCAGACCATGGTTAAGAACATGTCAAACACGCCAGGTATGCTAGGTATTAAAAACAAATACCTAGCTCTTGGGAACTGTTTAGATCATTAGCACATCTAAAAGCACCTCAGGAAATAGGACTGCCTCAGGCCTTTAGTAACCATCTAGTCTATCCTTCTGCTCCAAGGCAGAATCAATTAGAAGTAAACAATTTTTGACAAGCATTTTCCTAGTCTGGTCTTAGAAACCTGCAGTGACAGATTCAATAAGCACCCCACGCAACCTCCTCCAGTGTCTCACAATGCCACAAGTTAGGAAATTTAACTTTCTGGTCTAAGTGTCCCTTGCTGCACTTTAAGTTCACTTCTCCTTGTCCTGCCTGTGGTGGAAAGACTATTCCCTGCACATCATCAGCAGCATATTTGAGGGCTGCAGTCCTTGTTTTTCTCAATCTTCTGTTTTTCTTTCTCATCTCACTGAGCGCTGTCCATTTGTACGGTCTTTGCTCGCCAGTAGTGTAATCTAGACACCTCTCCCCTCCTGGGTCATTGCTTTCCCCCAAACTACTGAAATATATCAACTGCTTTTTTTTGGTGTGCTGTTAGATGCCAAATACAGAACTCCAGCAACTCTGTGGCGTTCAGTGTCTAATGTATGACACCCACTTATCTGTGTGAATCAAGCGTCTCCCTTTTTTCATCGCAGCATGGTATCGTCCATGCAGGTTAAATCGGGAACCATGACCCTTAGGTCTTTTGGCAGAGCTTCTAGTGGGTGGGAAGACTAAGAGCCACAGAAGTAAAATGGCTTGTGCAGTCCCCCTCCGGATCAGAGTCAGGGTTGGGAACAGGTAAGAGGAGGTTGCTTTCAGAGAACTGTGTGAAAAGCAAGGAAAGGATGTGGGAATGCAAGTGGCAGGGGTTCAGAGGAAAGCCCGCAAGCTGTCTGTAGGAGTTCTTGTTATCAGAGTTGCAGGCAGTTCCCAAACCACCTTCCTGCATCCCAGCCCAACCTGGAGCTTTCACTGTTTGCTCCAGACAAAACCAAAGCAGCTATTCCAGCATTTGCAGCCTTAAGAAGTCCACGAGGTGATGAAGGCTGTACAACGTCACACTAAATCGGGACCTTGGCTCACTCAGATACACACCTGGAGTCCTCCATTGGTGGTTTTCTGCCATGCTGGAGTGGGGTTCAGAAGTGAAACCAGCTAGCAAAGCAAATACTGCCATGCCTTAGGGTCATGGCAGCTCTGACTTGCATGTCTCCTCTGCTCTATCACAAGATGCGTGGCTGAGCACAGCCCCCTCCATCTCTCACTGACACAGCGCTAGGTCAGGAGACGCAGCACTGAACTCAAAGAGGTCACAGCAATGTGATGACAGCGCCAGCGCAGGTTCAGCATGCACGAAGGATGCTGACACACACAAGGGTGACAGGATGGGGATGAGAAAGCAGGACCCTGAAAGCTCCGAGTCTATTGCTCCCCTGTTATCAATTTCCATTTGTGTTGAGAAGGCAGATTTTTTCCTAATTGTTGCCAACACAGGGCATATTTCCTGACTATTTCCTTCTCCCTTCACGCAGCAAGGAGTAGTCCAGTCAGGTAAGCTGCTCTCATTGAAAGCCGGATCACCTGGGAGTGAGAAAGTCTGGGCTTGAAGAAAGCCACCTTTTATTTTCCCTTAATGCCCTATTGTCTGTCAGGGTCTGACAATGCTCGATCCCATGTGCACAGCATCCACATCTGGAAGGAAGGTGCACACTGGTGAAAAGATGCACAAGGCTGTCATCTTGGCTGCAGAGAAACAAAAGCTCCAGGAGGCACTGCTGTCAGGAGCAGAGGGGACATGGAGCCTTGCAGCTGTCATGCTCTGAGTGAAGCTCCCTATTCACTCACCTCCTGCCATCCACGCTCATCAGAGCTCCAGATTATTTCCCCCTCCCTCTCTTTGTCACTGATGAGGCCCAAGGGATGCTAATGCCATACCCTCTCCTCTGCAGCATGAACAAGCAGCTCTGTTCTGAGCTTGGTTTAGTAGGAAGCTTCACACCACTAATCAGAAAATATTCAGGGTCTGGTTGGGGTTTTGTTGTCTGTTTTGTTGTGGGTCTGCAGTGATGAGCCAGCTCCTGCACCCCCAGCAGGGTTAATTATTTATGAATGTTCCACAGAGACCTGGTCCTGTTGAAAAATGATTAAGCCCAACACTTGCCGACTGCACTGCTTGGCTGTTGTGGCAGTCGTTCTCACCGATCACTGGCAGAGCAGGATACAGCCCTTATTAAAATACCTAATTGCCTCCTCTGGGAAAAAAAGGCCCTTTCCAAATCCTCATCTTCTTGGAAAATAGCAGACCCAAAATAGCTATTTATATCTATATAAAAATACATACATGGGTATTTACATCACTGTAGTTAATGCATACGCACTAGCATATGCACACAGGCATTAGAGGAAGGTGATAATGATATCTGGAGTATCTTCTGCGTGGTGTGAGACAGTGGGCAGGCCAGTGCTGTGGTGGTAGGTGGATCTCACCAGGCATCACAGAAAGGACAGCTCAGTACAGATGCGCAAGGAGAGCGAGCCAAGTAGCTGGTTCTCTTCACACCGGGCCCTGATGAATAGTCCCTGCCTTGCTGCCCCCTTTGCTACACCACAGTGCCATAGACCTTCTCCCAGTCTGTTGTCCCACAGGCCAGCACCTTTGGGCAGGGGCAGGAGAGAGGCTGATCACTCTGTGTTTGCAATATTTTGCATTATTTGTGTTCTAAAAAAGCAGGACCCAGTTTACCATGTGTCTTGGAGCACTGTTACCAGTACTCTGCCCACTGATCCATATTTCTGGGGAGGACTGAGACTGGTAAGTGGTGTGTCCAACTCAAACCTTTATCTCCTATCAAACACTCATGTAACTTAGACATCTGATGTGGTGCAATCAGTGCCCTGCTGGAGATATGGGACAGGGTGAGGATGGATGAGGTAGGGACATTGACCCAGTAACTATCTTGTGTTGTGCAGTAAGTGCTGACAGCAGAGGCTTCACTATGTGATGGACATGTATGTTGTGAGTCCATCACCATTTTGTTATATGAACTGCAAATCTCGCTTCCCTGGATGACAGGTCTCTCCAGTTCAGGACTCAATGCAGCTCCTGTTCTGATGGCTTCTCCTCTGCCACTAAAAACTCAATGGGCTAAAAAAAGAATGGGGGTCACTGCAGCCATTTCTGGTCCCCCCATAAATCTGTTCTTCTACAAATTGACCTGTTTAGTTGAGCTAAACTTTGGGCACCCACATACTCCTGTGTTAAGTAACATATTCCACTGCTTGAGTATATCTTGGGTGAAGAAACACCTTTCACTTATTTGAACCTGCCTCCTGCTAGTTTCATTTAATAGCCCTTACCTCCTATATCAGAGGAGAAAGTGAAAACCTTTTTCCCGTTCTCCACCTTCACATCACTCTTGACTCCACAGCCCTTTAGTAGTCCCCCTCTGCACTTTCTCTTTTGCAGGAAAAAGAGTCCCGGAAACATTTATCAATGTTAAGTTTTATCCACCATTTTATTGCCCATTCCCCTTGCAACTCTCTGCATTTGGCTTTCATTTTACCACACCTATTAACTTGAACTTTCAGAGATGAAGAATCAGTATATCCTGGAGCCCTAGCTCATGTACACCACAAGTGAAAGTCCTTCTGCCATGTTGGAAAGCCGCTTCAAAGGAGGCAGCCTTGGATCTGATTTACGATGTCCCCAAGGAGAGCTTAATTTATAACTCTCCTGAACAGAAATTCCTAAAGATTTCAGAAGCAGGTAGCCCCTGTCTGCTGGCTGAGCCTCGCACCTTAAAACCTAGAGGACCCACTCCTGGTAGCTGATGCCTTTGGGAGACGTGCAGGGCATTGATCGACATAAGTGGATGCATGTTCTGCTCTGCCGTAGTGCCGCGATAGAGCTATGAGGCATGCAGGGTCTTGCCTTACTCCAGTTTTCAGAGGAAAGAGGCTGCTTTGTGTGCTGCCACCAGTCAGTGATATTTAAAAGCCTTAAACTGCTGGTAGCAAAGGGCAGCTGCCCATGGGTTAGGTATGAAAATAATTTG
This sequence comes from Haliaeetus albicilla, assembly GCF_947461875.1. Taxonomy (NCBI): domain Eukaryota; kingdom Metazoa; phylum Chordata; class Aves; order Accipitriformes; family Accipitridae; genus Haliaeetus; species Haliaeetus albicilla. The sequence continues at coordinate 33,627,137 of NC_091484.1, read as the reverse complement.
GTTTGATCTGGAATGAAGTTCCTCTGTTCCTAGGTTTACAGCGTCATGCACCACCAAAGCAAAAGGAAGATGCATTTGTGAAAGCCTATAAATAAAATATTTGCCAAAAAAATGGGGCAGCTACACTTACGCGAGCCGTTGCTTCTCTCTGCCATAGACGTATCCCTTACATGCCCAAAAGATGGGTGAGGTGAATGAGGTAAATGCTGAGCTGTGAATTCCTGAGCCACCCAGCCTGCTGCTAATTACCATGATTAAATATTGACACAGTGACTGCACACGGAGCTCCCAGGCAGAGATCAGTACCTCTCTGTGGCGGCAGCAGAGAAATCCAGATAGACAAATAGTTCCCTGAGCACTTACTCTGCAAGACCCCAATTCATCCTACAATTAATGTCCCCTGGGGACTGCCAGCATGTGTGAGAGTTTGCACAGCTCTAGCAAGAGGGTGGTGGGGGTCGGGAGGTTTCTGATCCAAAATCATTGCCTTTGGGCTTCCCCTTGCTGCAGTTTCCAGCAGCTGGTAGGGTGAGCTGGATGAGGCAGCACAGTGGGATCTGCTTCCCTGCAGCAAAGAAAGGTTGTTCCTCAGAAGAGTAGGGTCCTGCTGCTCTGGCTGCCAACCCAGGGCATCCTGGGGAAGCCCCCAGACTGACCTCACAGCCCCGCTGGCAAGCCTGGTAACTCCATCCCCCCCACGCTCCCTTGAGCATCTTATACCCTGCTCTTTCACGGGTCCCAGGTAAGAGATCAGGACAAAGGCCAATAAATATACACTTGAGATTGCCCCATATTCAGGAAACCATTTAATCGTATGTCTTGAGTTAAGAGTGTGCTGCACAGGGATGCACAAACTTATCCGACATGGGAAGATTTTGCCCAAGAAAGACTCGCCGCCAGAGCAAGGAAGCCCCTGGAGGCTGTAGCTCTTTCTCCCCTCCCCTCCCCTTCTCTTCCCCAACACTGCTGGTTAACATGCTGGGCTGTGTGCCAGGGGAGCAGATGTACTACTGCATGGTTTCTCTTCCCTGTATTGTGGCCGTGCCCAGCACTGATTTTGCCCATGGTCATTTCTGAATACAGCAGCTGACTTGGCCACGAGTGAAAAAAAAATATGATCCCTTGCAATTTCAAACTGCCCAAAGCTATCTGCAGCCCTGAGCTCCTTCTCTGGGAACAAGCAGCAGTATCTGCGAAGCTCTCCTGTATCCAGTGCATCCCCCCAGCCATTGGATCTTCCCTCTTCATCTCTTCAAATCGTATTGGGCAGCTGCAGACGCCAGGATGAGTCTGCCAGACTAGTACTCTTTAAGCAGCAGAATATTCATGTTCTCAGATCGGCCCTGCTCCCATGCTAAGGTTTTTTACGAATGCTGCCTGTTACTTGTGTTAAGAACATCCACTACTCATAATCTGAAGCTCTAAAGAGCCTTTGCTTTGTGGGTGAGCTTTCTTGTCCTGACGCTGGGTGGAAACGTGCTTTCCAGGAGAAATATTTGATTTCAAAAGTGATGATAGAAGAGGTAGTGTTTGAGATTACATTTTCAGGAAAACACTGAAGAAACCAGGTTGCATATTAATACAAATTGTTGCAAGGCACTAATTTCTCTCTTTCTCTGGCTTCCCCCTGCAGCGTCCAGCAGCTTTGCCCCTGCAGGGTGAAGGGCTGCAGCTGCGGCCGCCAAGGGGGGACGGGTTGGAACCACCCTGGCTCTGGCTTCCCTCCTCACTCCCCCAGGAGCAACCAGGATGGGGGAAAGAGGGAAGAAGTTATGCTGCAGCTCCTTTCCCCATGGGAGGTCAGAAGCTGCAAAGACAGATGGGGGCAAAGGGCCAGAGAGGGGACTAAGGTACTCATTCATGGTGGCTTTTTATCCCCCTTCAGTGTAACCCGTGCTGGGAATAGCCCACAGTAGGAGCTAGTGGCAGCCCTGAACGACACTCACAGTACATCCTTGTTTGGCATGGGGAGAGGAGAAGACAGGACACAATGTTTTTATTATCCACCCCAGACATAATGAACAAGCTGTTAATTATTGGGCTGTAGCATATACAGCTGTAGCATACATGGCTTATAGGGGAAACGGTTGTTTAAACAAAATATCAAGGAAGATATTCCTTTGGCTTGTGGTTTGCCTGCACTTTAGTATGAGCCTGGTATGTTTCCAGTTAACCAGAGCCGAGCAGCCTGGGCCCCCCCAGGTTTGTGGGTGGGTTAGGTGGGGGGTCAGGGAAGGTGGGTCTTGTTCCCCTCCACCTCAGACTTGTGCCCTGGCTCCAGGGGAGCTGATGGGGCTGAGGGGGTTAGTCTGACCCAGACATAGGTCGCACACATCTGGCCTGATTTTTTATTTTTTTATTTTTAGCAGCTGAGAGCTGCTTGGTGGCCAGCAGTGGGAGAAGAGCTTATCCAGTGGGAATGGCAGGGATGGCAATGTGGGAATTTGTAGGGAAGGAAACACACTTTGTCCTGATTTCTCCAGGTCCTTTTGTGACTTTGAGACAACCGAAAGGAGCTTCAATTCAGTTCTTGCACTTTTAAGGATACTTTAATATTCCTTAATTAACACAGTTGTGAATTCAAGTACTTAGCCATTCATTGTTGTTCATGTGTAACCTCCACCTGCAGTTCAGGGTTAGCCACAACTCAGGATGAACATCCTTGTCCATAAACAAACAGCAGTGAAGCACATACAGGAGGACTGACAGACCATCGTCTTAGGCAGTTATTTGACTCACATTTCTTTCGGCAGTGGCTTCTTCCCTTGCTATTCATTGCCCCTTAGAAACATCCCCTTGTTCCATCAGCTCCTGATTTGGGGCCAAAAGGTGAACCAGCCTGGGTTAGAAATAACCTTGTCTGTATTGGAGGTTGTTTTTAACACAAATCAAGTGTCCAGTCCTGTTCGTTGTGGGTCCTGACAAATAGTCTCACTGGCACAACTGAGAGAGCAGGGCTGGAGAGAAATGAATGGCCAAATGCAGAATGAAGTCCCGCTTGAGCTGGACTGCGTCCAAAAATGTGCATGCCAGCCAGGTGCTATTGTCTGCTAATGCTGCTGCTGTGCATGCTGGGTTGCATATTGCACACACTCTTCAAAATCTGTTTTGGCAGTGCAGTGGTATATGCACTCTAAATACTGAAAAAAAGCAACTGCTATACATCTACTGAAGAGCTGAACATGTAACAGAGAAGGCAGCAGTTCAAACGATAGTCCCAAGCCTCACTGCTGTCAGATCCCCAGTGACTCTTTTCCCTAGGTCCCATTTTTCTCTAGCTGTATTTCCATTTCATTTATTAAAATCCATAACGAAGAACTTTTATGCCTATTTATGCAAATTTGTAGCCAGAACTTTAATTATTGAAAGAATAGCATGGGCTTAAGTACAACTGATCTGAATTTTCTGATGAAATGCAGCCAGATTTTACTCTCTTCTTGAGAATAGCTAAATTCTTGGTGGTAATTTATACCTCTGCAAATCAAGTACCTATCATCCACCTGATTTTTTTCAGCATTCTTTCAAATCACCTTGCTCTCCTGCTTTCCAGTGGAGAAACTTTGGATGCTTAAGTTCAGCCTGTAAAAGCTGTTCATGGATTGGCACAGGGTGTGAGCTGAGACAAACATCCCAGGCTATCTGTCACTTCAGAAGCCATCAGTCCAACAAAGCCAGAAGCTGGTGTTACATTAAGGCATCTATGGCATGTCCTCTCCTATAAATACATCACTTACAGTGGAGACCTCTATAGGTTGTCAAGGGGTGGGTTTGTATTTGTGGCACCCATTGAATAAAAAGAGGGAAAAATTAATTTCCTGTTTTGAAATAAGTCTCAATTTTATCAAAGGGAAAACTACATCACAAAGCTGACTAGCAGCCTGAAATTTAATGTACATAGCTTTCCTATTTAGCCGTTAAACAGATTATTCTCTGCTGGATGGATGTGTCATTCCTGTTAATGTTAATGATAGTCCCACATATGCCGTGACAGAATAAATGCCAAACTACGTGAACCATTTACTCCCTGAAGGGAAATACAACTCCTTCAAGCAATGTAGGAATCTGCCAGAAAAGTGATAGAAGCCCAGGAAGAGTAGAGAGAGCTTCTAGCGAGGCTGAGGTGTAGGGATGTTGCTTTGCCAGCTTTGGCAGCAAAGCCAACTGAAGACGTTCCCACCCATCTTGTCCCCATCCCTGTCCGCTTGTCCCCTGATCCCCCAGTTGAAGCAACTGTAAATGAGCTGCTAACATGACTGAGGTTTAAAACAGCCCTTCAGAACAAACCAGAAACCTGGTTGCCCTCGCTGGTTTTTAACCCAGCTCATGCCACGGTGCAGTTCTACCAGAAGCACCAGGAGCAGCAAACCTGGCCGGAGGCCAGGAATGAGCGATTAGGGCAGGGCTGGGGAGAAAACTGCCTACGCTGGCATAGGAGAGAGCGGGCGAGCCGGAGGATGCGGAGTCATGCCGGGGTGCCTGCCTTGGCACACAGCGCATGTCTGTGCCACCTCCACACTGACATCGGCTCGCAGAGCTGTGGGTGAGCTCTGCCCCCGCAGCGGCATGCCCAGGTGCTGGCTCCAGCAGGCTTTGGTCAGTACGTGGTTTCTCGCCCAAGCCTTTGCCCAGGCTCTGAGGCAGGCTGGCCAGTCCTCCTGGATCGGAGCCGGGTCATTCAAGGTGCACCCCTGCCATCTGCCCTCCGAGGCACCTCTGGCAGTCGTGTACACATGCCAGGGGACTCCGTGGCCCAGCAAACCCTGAAGACAGAAGGAAAAGGCTTCGCCAGAACATCTTCAAGAGTTCTCTATGCAGCTATAAAGCAGTTGGTTAGATGGACAAAAAGAGCAGGAGCTGGATGAAAATCAGGTCTCAGATTCACTGATTAAGCTGAGGAGGAGACTGGGATTTTGCTCTTTTATGAGGCTCTTGTAACCACTGAGCTATGTCAGTAAAATCAGCTTTAACCATGTGCTGTCTTTTCACACAGATTTTGCATCTTAGCAAGTTTATCAGTCAACAAACCCCGTGGTACTACTTAATACCCTGAGTGCTAACTCGCCAGGGGGTCAGAGCCCTGCAAAGGAATTAAGCTTGTCCTGCCCAGCATATTCCTAGGGGATGCAGACCCAGGGGGTGTCCCCCACAACAGCCCACCTGCAGACCTGGGATACTTCCACTCCCTGTACTTTCCTACCACACATGTATTTCTTTACTTTCAGAAATAAAGAAGGTACTTGCACTTCTGAGGTAACCCTCATGGTGTGAATGCAAGAATACTTCACATGGTGTTGAAGGAATGCAAACAGTCACAGCAGAGGAGGGAAATTAAACCAGGCTTTTGCTGCTTCCACATAGAACCAGTCACCGGATCAAATTGTTTCCTCCCCACGTAGGATTTTCTTCCATGGGTGAGTCAGGCCTAATTCACATGGAGACTCTCATATGGTACCAATAGGATATGAAAGAGAAAATAGCCAGGAGGGTCCACATTGCACATCTGGCAAGTCAAACTCCACAAGCCCTGTTTAGCTTCCCATGTTCTCCTGCTTCTCAGGGACTGCGGGGACTTTGCAAACTCCTGATGTGTTGCTGTGGCCAAGACAGCTCCATGTGCAACATTGCTACTTGCTGTTAGCAGGCAGTGGCTCCTGCCGATGTGTTTGTCCTGCTCTTCTGTCTGGCTGTGGCTTGGTGAGCCACATGCCTGCTCTGCCAGCCTCTGTTGGCTACATCTTGCTGTAGCAGTAGCAGCAACTGCAGCTTGAGACAAGGGAAGAGGACAGAGGACCTTTCAAAGGAGGCTTCATGGAGAAATACCCACCTTGGCTAGGAGGGGCTGTGCTGTCCATCAGGGAGGCTGTGAACTGTGACCAGTTCTTGGGGTTGACAGTGGAGGTGACAGCAGACCACGTAACTCTGAGAGCGTGGTTGTCCATTCAGAAGCATGTGGCCACAGCTGTCATGAAACCCATAGGTCTGGCTACGAATGGCCAGCGCCAGCCAACTTCATCTTTGCAGGCTGGCTGCTGGACAGGTGAGTAATGGCTGTGTACTCTGCTGCTACTACATGTTGTAAGACTCACTGGTCATCAGCAGTAGTGGTTACTGATGGTTAGGACTTCATGGGAGCACCACAGGACATCCCCATTCCTCTTAGCTGCACTCCACACTGTCCCTCAGTGGTCACCTATATAGAGACAGCAATTTCTTCATTGTGCTCTAGTGTAAGTTCAACAAGGCAAAATGAGCTTGACTGGAGACATTAGGCTGCTTGAAATTTTTCAGGAATTCTCATCTGTTTTCTTTAATGTAAAAAAACTCATTTGTCAGCATAGCTAATACAGACTTTGGTGATACCAACAGTCTTTCCTTTCTCCTTGGAAGCTCTTCTCCTCTGTTATCATGGATAACAAATCATTTTATGGGATATTGGGATTGCAGATGGACACTATTTAAGTACTGCTGCTGGATAAGAGTGGTGCGTGCGTTTTTGGGAAAAGAAGGGTAGGAGACAGGCACTGACTGGAAGCTTTACTCTGCCAAGCAGCAGCTGCAAAGGCAAAGGAGGGCAGAGATTCAGGGACCTGCAAGACTGCGTGAGCTGCCCATTGGACGTGCTGGCTTAAGTGGTAGCAGTCAGAAACAGGTTACTCATGTCTTCTGTGTAATTTACTTGTGTGCCTAAATGTCTGATACAACAGCATGTGTCAGGCCACTGCCGGTGACTGAATGGCAGCATTTGGTCACTTTGCTTTGGTTGTATTAACTCTCAGCATCATCATCCCATTAATTCTCAGGCCTCAGCCTGGGAGAGCACAGGGACCTGCAGGCCTGGGCAGGACCCTTGTCTATGGGCAAGGCTTGCCATGCATCGTACAAACAACCCTGCCAGAGGGCCAGTGGGAGGAAAGAAACTTTCTTAGGAAGGAAAACATCATTTTTATTGTTCTGAAGGAACAGTTGGTGGTGAAAGCGCTAATGGCGTGATAACACGTACAAGTTTGTGAACTGTGCAAATGGACATGGTGACAAGCTGTGCCAAGGGTACGGGGGACTTGAGCCACAGATCTGCACAAGTGCCTCACACAGCAGCAAATAGCCCTTTCTGTTCGATGTGCTGGCTGGCTGGGTGTGGAGCACCGTGGCAGCAGGCTGGTGCTTAGTCACAAGGATTTGGGGTCCTGCCAATGCTCTTTTTTGCAAAGGCAGAAGCTGAGTGACAGGGGAGGGGGCCAGGGGTGGGCTGCAGCTCCCGGAGCCCATGATGGCTGATGCAGGACCAGGCGCAGAGCATCTCGCTGGGGGATGGTGAGGAGGAAGAAGAGGTGCAGTGATTGCCACTCAGAGGCACTTGCTACAGCCATGTTTGCCTGCCTGTTTTCCATCAGATGCTGCTGTGTCCCCACGTCCATTTCTGTTGCCTGGTCTGGCCAAGCCAGGCTGCACTCAGCAGTGACAAGGCCTTCTCCAGTCCCATCGCAGATCAGACCGATCCCCTTCTCCACCAGTCCCCTTGCTATGATGCCCTCTTCCTGGTCTCAGTCTTCTTGTATCTTCTCTTTACCTTTCCTTGCCTCAGGTAGGTCGCCAGCTCCTGAACTTTGAGGTGGGGTCTATGACCTCCCAGACATCTCCTCCTTGGCTCTTTCCCTTTGCCTTGAGCTGCAATCTGCTGGCCCGAGGTTCATGCCGCTGTTCCTCCAGGGCTGACTGTGCCAGCATCCCCCCTGTGAAGCAAGAGAGGTAACAAGCTGCTGTTCATTGCTTGGTTTCCACAGAAACAAAGATGGCTTTTTTTTTTTTCTCCAAAAACACCCCACCACCACCAGGTTTGAGATGCTATCTCCATCACTTCTTACGTGTTTCTGAAGACCCCAGAGATGGTAAGCCTATCCCTAGTTTCCCTCTTGAGCTCTTTTGTGTGCTGATGCATGAAAGCAGGTTCCCAGCGCTGGTGGTAAGTGCCTTTGCTGATCTGCTGCTGATCTGCAACCCATCTTTTACAAGGGATGCTGCATGGGGCCAGTTAACTAATTAACTGCTCATGTGTGCTTAGGAGGGTTCAGGGAGCACTGATGAAGCCCAGTTAGTGATTGCATTACCGGCTCTGGAAATAGTGCCCTCCCTCCCTTTTTTGGATGATGCAACAAAGAAACTGCACATTGACAAAGCCTAAAGGAATTTAGCAAAAGCCTTGCTGTTGTAGTTCCCAGAAAGGTGCCTCTTGCTATCCCGCAGAGCTGGAAAAACACGCACCCATGTGCTGGGACTAGGGAGAAGGAAGTCCTGCTGCACAGTTTGAGAGGCCTCAGCAAGCATTCCATTATCCCACTTCACATCTTCAGCTCGTGGCTTGCTGCATCCTTAAAACTGTCTTGCCTTCAGGCTCAGGCATTTCGTGGAGGTGAGAAAGGGTCCACAGGTCTGTGCTTTGTAATTTAGGCTTTGCATAAATAATTTCATTGCAGTCTGCTACAGTGATTTCAGAAGGCTCAAGAAGTCTCAAAGCCAGAGCTGATTTCATCAGTGTTAAGGTATACACTTTCTGTAGCCAGTGGCACATGGAGGAGACACATGACCGACATCGTGGTTGACCACCCTAGGCACTGCAGCCAGGATGTCCACTGATAGCTGGGCGACCCAGCCTTTGTCATGAGATGTAATTGGGGCACAAAATCACATGCTCGGCTCCCACAGCTCTGGGCTGCCACTCCCCATTGCTGCTACATGACTCACAGGCCATTCAAAACTTTCGCTGATAAAGGTTTTGCAGAAACAAAAAGAAATACAGCAAACAAGGAGTAATAGAAAATAATAATAATAAAAATTTTCAGGAAGAGCCAATATAAAAATTTCCTAACTTTTATTAACCAAAAGGGACAGCATGATGGGATAAAAACTGGCACTGATTATCTGTATGAATCGCTGCATTTCCAGTACAACATGTCCTCCCGAACGAAGCCTGCAAATCTCAGTCCTCATCAGATCCTTTGCTGGAGCTGAGCATATGGTCCTTAAGGATGCAGAGGAAAATGGAGAGCCATGCTTGGAGGGTGGCCAGCTAAAAAACAGGGAAAAGGGCAGCCACAGTCCTGGGCACGCTGACCAGGAGAAAAACTGGGCAGAAAGAGGCATATTTTGCCAACTGCCCTCCCAGTTATTTAGCCTGCAACTGTAGCTGGGGAGAGGGCAAGCAGTATGTAAGGCAAATGCAAGCTCACATCCACTCAAGCTAACTCATTTTCTCATTACTGAGAAATGTAATGCGCACACTGACAGTGCCCTGCAGGCAAATGCAGCACTGGTTTCAGGTCTCCCTGCCCGGGGTTGCTTGCTGCAAGGCTGAGCGTTTCCAGGGGCTGGCAGCAGGAATTAGGGTCTGGGTCTGGCCCCTGGATTGCTAGCACATGCAGGGCAGGACTCACCACTCGCCATCTCCTCAGCACCCTTTAGCCTATGGCTGTGCCAGTGCCTTGTGCCAAAACTCTGTCCCTCTCCTGGTACTGTGGAAAGCTGACTGGACATGGAGTGGCTGTCTGCGACCGGCTTGTCAGCCTCAACTCATCTGGATGTGGCGCAGCTCGGCTCCCTTACACAGCCACTCCAGGCCCAGAAGCTGAGAAGGTCCAGGGAAAACCCAGCTCCACCTCCAGTCCTGGGCAGGGATGATAGGTGAGATGAGTGCCTGTGAAAGGTAGGTTGGGGTTGCAAGGACCTGGGCATGCAGAGAGGTGACATCTGGTCAGCAGCTGAAGCGTGGCTGGGGCCAGCACAGCACTGGGGACGCAGCTCAAGGCTGAGAGCAGACCAGTGTGACCAGCAGCCACACCGCTGCAACACTGGAGTGCAGATGCATGCACACAAAGTGCGGCTGCAGTGGAGCTTACTCTGAGGGGCCATTGCTCCTGATTCAGTGCAGTCCAGCCGCGGTCCCAGGAGGGATGGGTACCACTGAGCCAAGAGGTGTAGGCACCAGCTCCCACTGCCCTACGCAGCTTTGACAATGCCAGCACCCATCTTCAAGCTGCTTCTTCCCCCTCCTCTCTGTGGTCTTTCTCCATGGCAAGCTCTCAGCCCATGCGTCTCCAAAGCAGGACTTTTCATTCCATGCGTTGATTCCTTTTTTCCCAGCCTGAGTCCTTCTCCAGCAACAGCTGAAGTTGCAAGAGAGCAAAAGCAGGGTCTTGCAGGCCAGCAGCAAACTTGCTTTTATCTTGCCTGTAATGCTGCCGTCGGCTAGAGTTGCTTTAAAATTTAGGCTCTGCTGACCTCTAGGGGACTGCTACAAACCCAAAAGCATAAGGGCTTCAAAGCTCACGGCATGCTACAGCCCTTCACACACTCCTCAGGAGCCCTGTGGTGGGTATAACATAGCTGATACCCACTTCTGGGCCCTTTAGCACTATTAGAGGCTGTAAATAAAAACGTGGCTCCAACGCTGCCTCTTCCATCGCACCATTACAGTAGCAATACCTTAAGAAAAGTGTACAGGCAAGGTAAGGTTGCTGTGGAAAGATACTATCTGCTATCAGACTGCCCCATATAATCGCTGCTTTTATTTCAGCGTGGAGAAGCACTTGGGAGCTTGAGAGCTTGTGGCTTTCACCCCCCTCTGTATCATTTTGTCTAATAAAAGATATTAAAACGTTGCCTTAGTGTCACAACTACAGCACTACTCGGTGAAAAGCATGGATGCATACACCTAGGCATTGGAAATAAAGTTAAACATGCTTTTTTATGGCATTTCATTACTCACTAAACAAGTGGTGGAAGCAAGAACCTTGTCACAGAGAAGAAGGAACACAAAGACTTGTAGAAAGAAAGCATAAAATCTGATGTGCTCCTTTAAACAGCACATGAAGCTGCTGAAGGAGGGGGGCATCTGCACGTCCCAGCTGACACTGCTTGAGGACAGCTGTAGTAGGACACAAAGCATTAGGCAGGAGCCTACAGAGGCAACACAAACCGCACACCTCTAATGGATCTGTTCTCCTTGATACAAAGCCAAAACCTGTCATAGCCCAGGAATATCCTGATTTCTTGACTTGGGGAAGGCATGATGTATACCTGAAGTGTGGACAGACCCGGGCTGGGGCAAAACTACTTGCATGGCAGAGTGTCCCCAGCTGCAGCCACCACCTTGTGCATGAGCTCCCCATCACAGCAGGGAAGCTTGTTGTCCCTAGGCTGAGGTCCATATCTGCAGGGAGCTGCTGTCTAAACTGTTTAAGTTTACTCGACCTTCTGATGCAGGAAGAAGTCCATCCAGCAGACCCGAGCAGGCAGCAGCCTCCAAGTAGCTGAACACATGCTGGGACTGTCACCTCTTCCACAAGAGTGGCTGTATATGTAGCCAGAGCCTAAGTGTCACAGTGGCTTCCACCATATGCAGAGGTCCCTCTCAAGAGGTTGTGGGGCTTGTGTTGCTGGGACCATGCACCAACATGAGGGAGGCAGTCCTGGCAGGCACTCCACCAGCCACAGGAACAGCTGTATAGACAACGCTGAGGGCTCTGGACACACCACAGGGCATGTAATTGGCACACTCCTACTCAGCGCTCGTGCCCTGGGGAGTGCAAAAAACACAAGACAAGTGCTAAGTTAAAGTACTTGCTCTTCCATGGGCTGGAAGATGTTCTTCAACCCACAGACAGAAGCTCATGACAAAAGGTAACGACTGACAGCATTCCTTCAAATCAGGTGAGAAGATGTCAAAGTGGCAATTAAAAGTGCAGTGTTTAAAGAAAAGAGACAAATGAGTTGAACAGAATCACCAATTTGCATTTCAGCATTGTTACATGTCTCTTGATTAGAAGGGATGTCTCTCTAATCTGTGCAAAACAGAAGAGGACCTGGGAGGTCTGAAATACTGGCTCATCCACAAATACAACCAACAATTCCCATCTTCTGACAGCAAATCCACCACCTCAGACTGCACCAAACCACCTGGTAGTTCTGGGTCCTGTCCTACAAGGCAGGGCTTACTCTGCAGTGTCCAAAGCTCAGATGAAATCATTTTCTCCTCCCTACAGCTGCAAACACCGTGTTTAACTCACCACGCACCTACAGTCCCCAGGAAATGCAAGCCTCTCATTCTCTTTGCCACATGCTTTGTAGGTACACTTTAGCCCCTCAAAATCCCCATTTAGTTAATTTTGCTCACAGAGAAAAGACTCCATCAGTCATCAGAGTTTGGTAAGCTATTTAATGGCAAGCTCATGGTGTAATGACACTGCTAGATTTGATGCCTCCGAGGTCACAGAGGAAGGAGGATCAGAAGAAAGGCAGGGCTCCACTGAAGGCTTACACCTTTTAAAGCATTGAACAAAAGGGCAACATCTTTTGGTGACTCATTTCACAGCTTCGGAGTCCCAAAGACAGATCTTCCAGCCAGAAAAATGGTGGAAAGCACAGCCTTTGCATGGCATGGCGCAACATAATTTCTGCTTGACGTGTTGAGGTCTGACTGGTCCCTGCATTAGTAAAGGAAAACTTGACAACAAAAAAAAAATTGCATTGACTGAAATCCAGAGCTGATGTTTCCACCACCACCCCCGAAGATGAAAGCAGACATCCCTTACATGCAGTGTTACCACTGATCTTTGCCTACATGAGCAACAGCATGTCGGAACAGAAAGGGAATTTCAAAGTTCAATGTATTTTACATTAAATCAGTGAGCTTTACTGTAGTCAGCAGTAACTAGTTCAAAGAAGTTTTTTCTGCAGACAAATGAACGCCCTTTTTGTTAATCTGTATATTTGTTTCTGACCAAGCTCATACTGACAGTGCAGTGCTACACGGCTGTGTAGAAACTTGGGTTTGCAATAATGCAGATGCGCCTTTATGGATTGTCTGTCTTTAAAAAAAAAAATCAGCAATGAGAAAAAAGTCAAATGTAGAGCATGTAAAGGATACTTTGGCTCACTGAACAGGTGACTGTGGGTAAGTGGTTTCCTTTGTAAACCTGCCACAGACATCAGATACCAACAAGGCAACTAAGTAAGTCTCAGAAGAAGTCCGATAAAAACCCAAGGCGACAGCGTCTGCCCTCAAGAGTCTTTCCTATCAGAGGTAAGGAACAAATTTAAGGAATCTCTTTATTTTAGTATCTGCCTTGGAAGCGATGTCCCTGAGCCTTCCGCTCCATGGTGACTGCAGGGATCACCTCAAGCTCAGCCTGTTACAGGGTCTAGGAGCCACTGCCCTGAGTCACTTCTGCCTGGCTGTCACGTGAAGGTTTCCCAGCTGCAGCTGGCTGCAGAGACAGGCTGCCGGGGAGCAGGGGAGATCCTGCCAGAATTAAAGAGATAAAACAAAGCATTTCCCTCTGCTCAGCGATTTACAGAAAGGGGCATCCAGCTAGAGCCCCTGGAGGGATCCTTCCCAATTTCCCATGTCCTGTGGCCAGACCGAAACCTGCCAGCGCTGAGAAAGAGATCTGCAGGCTGGGCCAGGCTCCCCAGTGACTGGCAGCCAGAGAGGTCTCATTTTCTGGATGCACAGCTTGGAAAGCCTCAGTGGGTCATCATTTTCAGAGACTGGATTATTTAGCTAGGCATCACTCCCTGTGGAAAGATCTGGGGTTTGGCACCTAAAATGACTGCTCTCTTCTGCATAACCCCTGTCCAGCATAGACCACTCATGGGTCCTCAAGGGATAACACATCTCCCATGCCACCTCATCCCCCTGTGAGAAGGTGCTGCCTTGTGCAGAAAGGACCACACAGCTCGGTAACACACTGTGCTGAACTGCAGCTCTCACTGATGCACCTGGCTGCAAGCTGTGGGAGGTAAGAGGTGTTTCTCTCCCCCTTCCTCTGCTTCCCCTCTTCTGAGAGTGGGAATTTCTGAGAACAAAGTGGTAAGGATGGACACGAGGGAAGGATGGACGTGGAGTAAGGATGGACACAGGGTAAAGGTGGACACAAGGTAAGGATGGATGACGCAGTAACCTCGCCTCCTGCAACAGCTAAAGCTGACTATGAGTAAAATAGCCATGGACTTCAGCCCTGGATCCCAGTGAAAGGTCAGGAAACATGCTGAAAGAGGCTGGGAATCTGCCCTGTATGGCAGCTTTTCAAAGCAACGTCCATAATATTATTGCAATCACTTTTACTGTCACAGTCTCATGTCCCACCTTGTAGAAGGGGAAAGGGCAGTTACCTACTAAGCAATGCTGTAGCAGAAACTCCTCCCTGTTGCCCCCAGACACCGTTTCACACAGCACACCTTACATGGGACACGGTGCCAAGATGCAGCAGTTAGCGTGCAGGTCACTGATGCAGGAAAACTAACTCTGGCTACTCCTATCAAAAGGGGCATTCTTACAAGCATGCGACTTTCAAAGGCACAGCACTATGCACAGAGGGAAACTGCCTGGAAAACAGTCCAGAGCAGGGCAGGAGGTAGAGCTGAAGTCTGGCTGCTCAGGGGTGTGCTTTCCCCACATTTCTGTGAGGGAACATTCTGCCAATTCTTTTCTCTCATGAGCAAGTCCTTTTAAGAGATGTTACTGTGCACCTAATAAAGCAGCTTCCTGCTCCCTGACTGCTGCTCCTACCTACTCACATGATATCATAAATAATAAAGTTGGGGAAGAGAGGAGAAGGCAGCTTTTTAGTTTGCCTTTTCTCCATTCCTTCCTCTCTCAACCATCTCAATGCATTCATCAGGCAGGACACTAATGGAAAAACACAACCAAGCTCAAGACCCCAGTAATGTCCAGAGCAGTTTTTTTATAAACTGCATAGGTTCAATAAGCAGATACTTGGCAGGATGGTTTGGGCTGTCTCAGAAATCTCAGCATCTCCCTGAAAGGGACCCTTCTCACTCTTGCCCCTGCTACCCAAACAAGTTGTTACATTTCTGAAGTCTACTCTTCCCTCTGGCATCCCATCTATTTCTCATCCCCCAAGCAGCACTCTGCTCATTGCATTCATGCAACTCATATTCAGAAGTGCCAGTTCTGCAAGAGGCTCTGCTCTGGTGTATTTATATTTAGCTAGAGCATGAAATGCCTATGAGAGAAGGGCGAGGGAAAAAGGAGACTCTTCTGTGTCCTTTCACTAATGGTTTGCTTTGAGGATAGGCAATGATAATGCATACCTCTTTTCACCCACAGATCTAAAAGCGCTGTATACACTGGTGGGCAAATAATAATAATAAAAAAAAGCCTTTTACAAAAGGCTTAAGGTGAGACTTTCAAAGGGGGTACCCTGCTCCCACTGAATTTCATGGAGGCCTGGATGCATAACTGGAGGCCTGCCTCGAATTCCCAGCCACCGAGATGCACCCGAAGCTCAGGGCAAGGCAGTGGCAGAGCTCTGAATCCACATCTTCTCACTGAGTCCCCAGGCTTGCAAGCATTTATGCCTGTGTTCGCAAATCTTGTGTTTCAGTCTGGCAGCCTAGCCACTGGGTCATGCGACCCCTGGTTAATTATCAAATGGCTACTAACCTCAGTATGTGGTGGGAGTGAGGGAAAAATAAACTACAAATAAAATATAAAAATACTTTGTAATACAACTAAACCAGTTCCACATCCCTTGCATCGTTTGGTAAGTATGGAACAAGTAACACGGTAATACAGAAATGTATTTGGTCAAAGTAAGCAATCAATATTTTTTGATAAAATACATTCTATATTAATGCTCATTCACATTTAATACACATGTAAATTAAATTTTCTATGTATAAAATTCCAGTTTATTCTCAGTGCTGCCTGGTCATGCTTCAGTTCAGCAGCAGGGCTCAACACATTCGGCTCCCAGCAAAGTGAGAGGGGACAAGAGTGCTCAGCTTTCTGCAGGACCAAGCCCCACACATCCCCTGGAGCGCCCAGTCCTGCAGGTCCCGTTTGAACAAAATCTCGCTGGCTTCAGTGGGAATTTTGCAGGGGTGAGCACTGCAGAAGGGCTCCCCGGCTGTCCAGCACTTGCAGTCTGCTGTGGAAGTCACCCAAATGGCATATGGCATTCCAAAAAAATAGTGAGTTAGTGAATACAGAAAATAATATATCTACATAATTTACAGTGTTATGTTTACTTGCAACCGTATTAATGCTAAACCGCCCATTAACAATTCAATCAATATGCAGAGAAAGGTAGCAGAGCACAGTACATATTACAACCTCCTGTATGCAATTACAAGCGTTGGACCTCACAGTCTTTCCTCATTTCATGAATTCCTGCCTATGCCGCTGCCACCCAGAGCCCAATTCTCTACTGAGCCTTGTGGAGTCAATCCTTCACAGCACTTCAGCCAATTCAGATTGCATCCTCACCGCGGCCACAGGCCCCTAACACTGTGCCAGGCACCTTCAACTGCAGGTCCTCAGCTACCACCCACGTCCACCCCTGCGCCCTCCCCTCTGTTGTGCCGGCACTCATCTTGTGCAGCGACGCGCTGAACCAGACGGTGGGATTGATCCAGCTGGAAAACTGCCTGTCTGTAAAAAGGCAGAGGGTTATTTCCCAGTCAGACCGACCCCGCAGCCCAGCTCACGACGCAGCCGTGCCCGGGGCTCGTTTGGTGTGCGTGTGGGTGCGTGCACATGCGTGTCGCTGCCGGCCACCTGCACCTAAGCAAAATGGGTGCAAGTGGCTAGCAAACCTGAACGGCAGGACTTTGCCTTCAGCTTGCGCTACTGCAAATTATGTCTTGCATTACATAACAGCAGAGGAAAGTCAGCCCCAAAAGATCTACTCGTATGAGCCGCAGCCAAAAGACTGGATGCTATGAAGAGAAAGGTTCTCCCAAAGCAAGGCTCTATTTAAGGTTATGGCATCTGTTTTAGCTGGAGAGGAAAGAAAAACTTAGGGACTTAAAGCAGGGATGGAAACCACTGGTCTTACATTTTATTTTAGTAAGCAAAAAGCCTATTGCTGCTGTACAGTGTTATACAATGAACTGCCACGGTTCTCACGTCACTAGTCCATAGAAAATGTGCTGCGACTACCATGTTTATGCCTGCATGCCGAAAGAATGTACACAGTTGCATTAAGCTCTGTTTCTCTTCCACTTTTTTTCATATTCTTAAACTCCAACTTTTACAGTGTTGCAGACACTTCTGTGCATACTTCAGGTATGACACACCGTCCTGGTTATGGAAGGTCTTTCCCCAGATTGGAAAAATCAAGTGCTATGCATTTCTCAAGCCATCATCAGAAATGTAAACCACCAAGCAAACTTGCTCTCTTAAGTAACCTTGAAAAAAAAAAGCCTTTAAAAAATCTATTGAAAAGGAGACATCGCTAACAACAGGGTTTTCAAAATGGTGCGAGTTGTTTCTAGGAGTTGTCCAAGAGTGAGTTGTCACTCACTTTTTGTTTTTATAAAGCTAATTCTGTATAAAAGGGCTTTTGAAGCATGTGACCTTCATTTCACGATTTTTAAAAAATTGGAAAAAAGGAGTAAATTTAGAAACATTTTGCTCAGTTATGGAAAACAGCTGTATTACAACAGAATCCCCTTTGCTTCTTATATTTTCAGTACAAAAGGCAAGTAAATAAAGAGACCCTGCATCTTCACAGTCTGACACTTATCCGAGTCACTTAAATCCATGCAAAATTGGTATAAAATACAACGGGTCTTCTTCTCCTTTATACCAAGACCCCACCAAATCCCTCTGGGGAGCGAGTCCCCAGCTAAGTAAAACCTCACTAGTTTTTGTATCAGCCAAAGTAGTAGTATTTTAGCTCCCCTCCAGCGAGGTGTAACTGTCCAGACTAGCTCAAAGGCCCAGGGAGGGGAACATATCCAGCATAATTTCAAGAGCCAGGTGCTGGTTTATACCCCTATGGCTTCAAAGTTAAGTTGCACTTCAATTCACAATGCTGTGAGGTTTGAGTAATAATTTAGCAGTGTATTAAAAACAGCAAAGCTTAAAGTTGGTTTTCATGCAGAAGTGAGATAGGCAATGGCTATTTTTTAATTGATTTGTACGAAAGCAGCATTTGGCTTTGGATCAAATGGTGTTGGAGAACCAGGGTTGGTTATAATGTGTACTGCTGATACTAATTACTCTCAGTTATTAATCCAGCACTTGTAAACTTGGGTGTCAGTAAAACAACACTAATACGTCTGACACCAATACTCCCCTGGACTTCCCACTTTCCATTAATTTTGTTAAGCCTTCACGTGCACTTCTGCAGTACCAACCATATTAAACTAGTGTTTTTCAGGAGAAATCTCTCCAAGTTTGGTACTTTGTCAAAAACCATAGCTGTTGAACTAAAAAGAAAAGCGCAAGTTGCGTTTGCTCTCTGCGCTGGTTTCCTCGGAAAGGTCACCGACGAGGACTCAGCACTCTCACCACATGCTTCCTACATTCTCAGTACTCTACATTCATGTCAGTGAACGCCACTCCCGAACATAAATCGAAGAGACAAGTCAGTGACAAAACTACTTCTAGACTGATAATGGCAGAATGCTACCAAGACAACTCCATAGAAAACCCACTGAAGCAGGAGCAAAATTCAGGTCACTTCTTAGCAAAGCTTATCACAGATTTTTTTTTTTTTCTTTTTTAAACCATTTTGTAAAACTTTTATCCTGGGAGCCAGATATCCCCATGTGATGTATGAATTCAAACAGGCTAACGTGGGACCACCTGACCCCACCTGGTACCAAAGGCTTCCAAATTTTTTTAGCTTCTCAGAAGATCACTGCTGACTGACACCCATCTGTTGGTGATCGGCTTCTGGTTCCTCTTCTTCCGCGTCTGCGTTATATTCTTCAAATGCATCATCATCAACATCTGGAAGCCCAAGTAACTACAAAGAAGAGAAAATACTGTGTAACAGCGAATTACCCACTCATGCAGCTTCGCTGCAAATCTTCACACAATACCTAGGTGCCACTTCTTGAAAACCTCAAACCCTGGAATAATAGTATTGCATAACGATCTCGACACTCTTTCTCTCCCTCCTGTGATAAATATTTGAAAATCCATCCTCACACCAAATTAAGTGCTCAGAGACCAGGACATAAATAAAACCAAAGCAAAGGACCTGCAAAAAGCTTCACCTTCTTCCCTGAGGTCATATCACAAATTGTTGAGTGTTTACACTTGGCAGTGGTTTAACTTCAGAAAGAACCATGATAGTACTGTAGCAGTAGTTATCTCGGTTTAAGACTGTGTTCAGCAACCCTATAAAAGCCAAAGAAGAAAGCATTCTCATGCAGAACTGGCTAATATGGAGTAGGCAAGGAGTCCCTAAAAACCTAAAGATCCCACCATGTTCAGTGCTTCTCTTGAACCCTTCAATCCATCACACCAGAAGCCCTGCATGCTGGGTGAAGCCCTCGCAGTGAGAAATACTGTGTATTCAACTCAAAATTGTCCAAGTCCCTCTAAATTTCTGCAAATTAGATTTGGGCTTGTGAAGAACTGCCAGTCCATCTTCCTTGGACAATGTCTGGAGGCTTCCACCTGATGGCTTTTATCACTGCAATGGCACTTGTTTGCTACAGGAAAAGGAGTAAACAGCAACGTTTGAACTTTTCCCCTTTCCTCCAAAAGGTTGCCAAGCCAACAGAAGTCAGGAAGACAGATAAACCAAATAATAGTCAAAATAATGCATCTGTTGTGGAAATCTCATATTAGAAGCCTACACGAGCAGCTATTAATAGCCACAAAGCAAAATTGTATGCCAGGCATTATTGGGAATACCATGTATTTAGCTTGCCAGGGCTGGAAGAGCAGCACAGATGCATGCAACATCCTGTTTGGAGAGTGACGCAGCTGTTAGCTCTCGAAAGAGGCAAAGCCCAGAAAAATCGGGAAGAGGGTGACACTCGCTAGGTGGTAGCATGAAAATGAGAAGGCTGTGACGAGGCAGATTTTTAGGGACCTAAATTAATTTAGTCTGTGATCAACATTCAAAATTATTCAGTGGACACAAATACAATGCACAGAATTAGCCTCTGGGT
Organism: Haliaeetus albicilla; assembly: GCF_947461875.1. NCBI lineage: Eukaryota > Metazoa > Chordata > Aves > Accipitriformes > Accipitridae > Haliaeetus > Haliaeetus albicilla. The sequence continues at coordinate 33,607,202 of NC_091484.1, read as the reverse complement.
CCAATGAAGCTTGTATTCCCCACTGTTACTGGAAGAAAACCAGTTTTTTAGTTACAGGGTTTCTTCGGCAGGGAAATGGAAGGAGAATTTGCTGACTAAACCCCCTCCTTCGCATTTTAAAAATATTTACAGAGAGACCCCAAGCTGAAAATGTTTTCTGAGCAGAACAAAGAGTAAATATTCCTATGCATACATATTTTTCAAATCAAATGCTTAGCTGAACATGAAGCTACTTGGTTCATTTTCAGGATGTGGGGGTTTTGTTTCATATTGAAGCTACAACTAAAACACTCAGGTTTTAAAATGCAGAAGTGAGGCCTCTAGATTTTCTTATCCACCAGTATTATTTTTGCTAAACTGATTTGGTGTATTCAAAGTAAACATGAGTGTTGTACTGCTCTGTTTATATCACCCAGCAGAAAGAGCTTTGATCACATTTTTTTTGCTCAGCTCTGATTACAATCCCTCCTTGATTTGCAGGGAAATGAGCCACGTGAGTCTTCATTTTATGGGATACCGTAAGCCTTTCCCATGCAAAATTAGCACAGAAAACACAACATACACCAAGAGAACTGCAAAGACACACACAATCCTGAAGGATGGGGAGCACACCCTGCTTTTCACACATCCCCTCTCCCTTCGCCCTTGGGACACCCAGCTCTCCTCTCCCTGGTGCAGCATAAATCAAAGAGTGATGCTGCTGACGTTAGCGGTTTTATGGAGTGTAGGAAGGATGGGGATGGGATGGGATGGGATGTTCCTCCAAAAGAGGCACAGTTTTGTTCTCTCACGGACACTTTAGGATATTCCAAGGCACCAAGGACCTCAACCATGCAGGTCCTGCTTTTAGGCGCAGGTCCTGCTTTTAGGGGTCACATTTCATTGCTTCCCACAGGACTATGGTCCCTCACCACTGTTAACCCCTTACTGCTCTCCAGACTGCAGTGACAAATCAGCCCACACCCTGACCCCAAGGATGGAGGATCAGGGTCCAAAGTGCAGGGAGCTCTACAAACATTGGGTCAAAACAGAAGGAGGGTGTATAAAAGATGAAGACAAAATAAGATTATGAAGGTGGCCTGAGTTGACCCTAGACCAACTCCCACCTTGTCTTTTTTCAAACACACTAGTTTTTGCTTCTAGTCCATATCTACTTCTTATATTAAAGTATCAGCTTTATGGTAGACTTGAAAGGACTTTAATGGAGAGCGAAAACAAGGAGGAAAGAGGTAAAACAGGAAAAGGGTATAGAAAGAGAGAGCTGATCCATCAGCCAAACAGCCAAGGGGAACAAAACTGCCAGGTGGGGATGTGTGGCAAGAAGGAGGACAGGAGGGTGGTGAGGAGGGAGGGCGACCAGCAGCAGCACCGCCTGAACTACATCTCTTTACTCCTGCTGGCCAAACTACCCATCTGGAGGCAAAGGAGAGGTCACTGGGATGTGTATGAATTCAATGAATACGGGATAAGTGGCTTACACTGCAGACTCCCCAGTTCAGATGTAGGCTTTTTAGGCTGAAGGTGAGCTCAATCAGGGAGCCCTGGAATTTGCTGCTGAACTGTAGGACTCATGTTTTGGTTCTCTGCAAACTCTGCCAGTTGGTGCAACGTTCCTCAGGCATTTTTTATTTTTTATTTGTCTTTCTTGTCTTAACTATTTTGAAATGCCCTGATTTCATACAAATAACCTAGTACTTTTAAGTTGCAAACTCACGAAAGCAGAGTGACATTGCCTCCTACCAAAAGCTGACACACAAACACACTGAAAAATAAGCCAAGTACAAGACCAAGCTTTAGTGGTCCACATGATGCTACACTAGAGATAACATGGTTCTGTTGAATCCCAGTGTGAAGGGCTTAGTCTCCAGGCAGATGTGCTTACAGGCACCAGCATGGACACCGCTGGCACCAGAGAGACAAAGGCATCAGAGGAGATGAGATGCTCTGAGGCAAATAGTGGTATTTGAGCCCAGTGCTATTGATATTATTTCATGTACCTGCATGGTGTCTGGCACTTTTGGATGCTCCCTAAGTGGATAATAAGGCAGATGACAGAGTTTTGTGGAAACCAATGCAGGAAGGCAGTAATGGGCAGAGACAACATACCCCCCACCACCTTCAGCAAAGAAACAGCTTGACCTTGTCTAGAGCAGGATTTAGAGATGCGGTTTAGCTGTCGAGGGTTAACCGACACTTTTTGAAAGCCTTGTCTAAATAAATATCCTGCCCTGGCACTGTGTTTATGCCCATGAATCTTAAGGGAGAGATGCCTGAGAGCAGTGGAGGCTGGTGAGCAGCCTCCAGACCACCCTCCTTGCCTCCTGCACCCAGGGAAGAGCGGCAAGCAGAGGGAAATCTCTGTCTCTCACTGAGAGGGATGCCAACTGCTAGGCATCCCTGCTCTCACCACCTCCGAAACATGGGGCCCAGCAGCGTGAGCAGCCAGTCCCTTCCCATGCCGCAAGCCCCATGGTAAGCCTGCAGAGACACGGCTGGGCTGTTACCATGAATGTGCAGAGCAGGCTGAGCTGCGTTAGCAGGCAAAAATCGGTCTGGGAGCCCTTGGTTAAGGGAGGGCAGGTGCTCATGCCATGCAGGAGGGCAGATGCTTGTGCCATGCAGGAGGGCATGGAGAGCTGCAGGTGCACCGCTGGTGTCTCCTCCTAAACATTTCCCTTTGAAGGACCCTGACAAAGACTTTGAAAACTGTTTAATAATCTTGGATGTCCAGCTGAAAATACTGAAATGGAAAAGACTTTCAGAAGGTGCTTACCAAGCACATACTAAAAACCTGGCCCCTCCTCAGTGTCTCAGATTGAGTAGCCAGGACCATCAGACACTTCAGAAGAGGCCAGTCTGACCTTCAGCAGCAATTTTTCCTAAACTGCCATTTCTCAAACTGAAATTTGCCAAACTGGTCTCTGACAGCAGACTTGGTTGGGATAGTGGAGAAGAAATGCCCTGCAAATGCACTGTTACCTCCAAGCTGACAGCAAGGTGGTTTTATTAGCAAGACAGGTCCAGCAGAGAAAGGATGGGGGACAGCACAAAGTAATGCCAAGGAAATTATTTTCCAATACTGATGAAAAATGGTTTTGTTCTTGCAAAGGCCTGAGGGTGCAAAATAACTGTTTCCATACATCTATGGTAACACCCTTCACTTTTAAAAATCTATCCTACCATGCATGTGCTATTTTTAATTACAATAAGGGAAAAATGTCAACACATTCCTTATTAGACTTGTCTACACACAACCATCCTTCAAATGATAAACCCGGTTTTGTTACACTGATGCAAATCTCTCAATATTAGGTCAAAGGAGAATCTGAGAAACTTAATCTTTGTGGTACATCCAAGAGAAAATGAAGAAGCACTTGACTACAGTCTGCAAGAGGTCTCTGACAATTGAGGATGCTGGTTTTGAGCAGACAAAAGCACAATGAAATTCAACAGTTAGGAGGCAAAACTAGAAGAATGCAGATTGTAAATAAAAGTTTTTCACAGGAGCGTAACTAATGATGAGAAGAAAAAGTGCCCGGTAGTGCTGTATCCTTTAAGTCACCTGAAGACTTTACATCAAGACTGGATGTCTTTGGAAAAGATCCACTCCAGCTCAACCACAATTTATGTGCTCAGTGGTAGGAATCATGGGGTGAAATGTGATGTATTAATGAAAGGCCCAGACTAAATGAGCATAATGGCTCCCCTTGCTTTGAACCTTTTTATTCTGAAGAGTAGCTTAACTTGGTTTGACTGAAGCCAATTTCTCAGCAACTTAAGCTATGCTGAAATAAATGTGGTTTAAATGAAATAAGTGATCTGTACCAATTTAATTAAGTCTTTTTGAAGTCCTCTTTAGTTAACCAATGGAAGTTTCTCCTCAAAGACACAGCTTTTCTGAGCAGGAGAAAACAGCTATGAAGATCCAACTGCTGAATACTGTTCTGGGAAACATATTTATATTTTTGTATGTTTTCACGATTACAAGCAGCTGTACTGATGGATCAGATTTCCAGTCCTTTCTAAGAAAAGTGTGCATCTGTTCTATTTATTTCCAGTCTCTCAAAGGATTCTTTAAAATGATGCTCTTTTATGTCGACCAGCTGCGGCAGTCTGCAGCAAGGCAATGCAAGGGTGTAACGCAGGGAGGCCGGTGTTTTCATATCGGCACTCCAGGCCCTCATTTTCACTCTAAATACTTGGGATACATTTTCAGTCTTCTCGATTAGTCAGCCAGAAAAAGAGAGGAGGGAAAAAGGTCTATATTTTCAGCTGAGTTTAAAAATGTCCATTGGTCAGCTTTCCCATGGACATCACGGGACCGTGGCTCTGGCAACAAACCTCTGCTCTGCTTTGCACCAGCCCCTTACCCAGCCCAAGGCTCTCAAAAGGAGAGGCTGTGCAACAGGGAGGATTTGGCAAAAATGAAGGACAACAGCCGGCCTAAGTCACCTCACTGACGCAACCCGGGCTTTGACCAAAATCTTAGTGTTAAACAAGGACAGAGAAAGCTGAGTAGCAGCAAACCAGAAAAATACACACCACCACCACCCCCCCCCCCCCGCCAAAACCCAGCTTCTGTTCCAACCTCTTCTCAGTGACCAAACTGGCATTTGCAAATACCAAGTGGCAACCATCCCGAGAGAAAAATCTGGACGACCTGGGGGAAAAAAAACCAACCCTAAAATAAAAAAAAACTACTCTCAGGAGAAACCGTATTTCCAGCTTCCCAGAGGTTTACTCTCGCTACTCAGATCCTTGCAAAACTCCCCAATTCCAGTGCCAGGACATAACTCTGCCACAAAGTCCCGCAGCGCTGAGTCGCATCCCGTTCCTCGGAGTCAGCGCTGCATCAGCAGGATGAGAGCCCCGGCGCAGCTGGGGAGCTGGTGCCACCGGCTGCTGCACCAGTTGGGCTCCCACCCTGCCCAGGAATCTCATCCTCTCAAACACAGAAATGGAAATAAAAAGGCAGCTGGCTTCCAAGAAACAATTTCCAATTGCCTGATAGTAGCTTATGTGCTGACATCCCTGTGCCCATGCAGCTGACTGGAGATGTAAGTCCCTGCAGAAGAAAAACTGCCTTGCTCCATCCAGTGCTATCCTATTAAAAGTCACCAGTAAATGTCAATGTTTAGAAGTAAAAAGAGGCACTTACGGGTCTGAAGGATTTGAAGACTTTTTCCAGTATTTCATGGAGTGTCTTCTTCCCACAGGAGGAGATGTAATCCTGTGCAAGCTGCAGAAAAGGTAAGCAGTCCTCACTTTCGCTCCACACATGCTGAAAGCCAACAGCAATACAAGAAAAGAAAAGGCATTAACAGGAATTCACGCTGGCCTTTCCACGTGATTTTATAAGGTGACATGTTGTAAACATCTGCCAAACTACACTGGGCCGCCTGCTGTTCAGACCCACAATGGGGACGGGCACTGCAGGCTGTTTCAGAAGCCATGCTTCTGAGGAGAAACCTTGATTTTATTAATATGATGCATCAGAAAGCAGGGAAATCGATCCAGAAGAGAATGCAGCCTTATGACTGCACCAGCAACGAAGGATACACATGCCTTGCACATGCACATTTTATGAGTAAAGGTGTTTTTGTTTGACATCAGCCCTGTTCAAACCTGGAAGTCGTATTGGGTTTTTTCTTCTTCTGCATCATCCGCTGCAATGAATCCCTCAGGAAGAGCTAAAGGATCTCTCTGTCTTCCTAGCATTAGTTCAAGTGTGATGTGACCCTGGAGGTGGAACTTGATGTGTAATTCTCTCAACAATGCAGAAGAAAAGATGCAAAATATACCTGCACCTTAGACACAGAGCCAAGGAGAGAAATCTGGGCACTCACAACATCCTGACACTTCATGTCTCCCTCCCTGTTTTGAGGTTTACTTCTGCTAGACCTGAATCTTTGTTCCCAGGCAGGCACACTTAAATCCACTTGGGATATTCCTCTCATCTTGCTCTTGTTTTGCAGCTGCTGGTTCCCCAGCCTGGCTCTGTGAAGCCTCTCCCAAAATTGACACTTATTCTGCTGCAACAAGGTTGTTTGAAATAGAGCTCATGAGCAATGGTGGAAGCACTCGGGCAACAATGCTTCTTGCACACAAGGGCAGCACGCAGCACAAGCTAACACATACTTTTAAAGACCTTCTTTCTGAAGGCTTTGTGCATGGGACTGTCTTAAGATAGTCTGCTACACAGAGAAGTGTAACACTGCAAAATTGGTTTAAGACTCTTACACCTCTGTTTTTGCACAGCAGCTTTTTTCCCTGAAGTGCTGTGCAGCTTTTTACTGTGCTATAAACAGTAGGTTATGCTTAAAAAAGGAAAGAGGAGGGTCTCTCTGAAGCTTAACTAACATACAAGGAAACAGTAAGAACAACAGATGTTTCAATCCCTAACATAAGGCTTGCATGTCGCCTTCCTGTTCCATGGTGAATACCTGCCAGGGATGCAGTTTTACACTTACTGAAAGAAAACACTACTTAACATCACCTAAGCTGCATCTTCAAGATGAAAACTGTAACTGCCTTGCTATGAGCCTCACTTGACCTACATTTTCTTTGCTGCTTGTTGCATTTTACAAGCATAAACATAGTGAAATGTTTTGTTATGAAAAGAGCCCTGCCTTACCGAGTAGGTTCTGCTTTTTCCATGTAACCAGAGTCATCTCTTAACCAGTCTGGCAATAAAAATAAGTTCTTTACAGTCTTGCCAACTCTCAAAGGCACATACCACGAGTCTCATGATACTTCATGCCATCTTAGAGTCATGGGCCTTGTAGTCCTATAAATATACAACCAAATCCCAGCTTCTATTTACAAAAAAAATATAAAAAATGCCTGCACTTTGTGATTTCTATGGCCTAAAAAGGCAGAAGGTACATGAAGTGAACTCAAATGAACCCTCTTTAAAATATCAAATGAACACTTTCAAATCACATTTTAAGAACAGCCTTGAGATTTTGGAGGTCTGGCCCAGGATTTCTTAATACTTGGCATTAGCAATAACCATTTAGTTAACTTCTAATCTTTGTGTCAAACTTAAGAGCTGGATGTTGCAGCTTGGCAGTTCATGGCTCATGCTAAACCTGTTGTAATTGTTTATATGTAAAAAACGATTATGACTGCTAACATCCTGATTCTTGTTTAAGTTGTGGCTTCTTTTGACTACCAGAGCTATACACAGGAGCTTCCACATAAATGAAAATCAGGCCCTGCCTTTTTATAAATAATAGCTAGTTTGTTCCCCCGTGAAAGTTAACCCCATGTTGTCCTATCATGTTTTTACAGTCTCTTTTCAAGCTGTACCACTTTTCAGACTCCAGTGTGAATTTGTCAGCAGTAGCACAGAATAAGATGATCTAGCACGAGGGGAAAACCTAAGCGAGTAACTTGATCATTGAGCCTTTGAAGAGACTTTTCTGCATAACATCATAAGGCAGTAAGCAAGTAAGGCTTCCAACAATTTCCACATCTGCAAAAGATTTAAAACTTTGGTTGTAGCAACAAATGCACTCACACACGCCATTAGTGCACACATCTCACTCAGAAATGGCTTGATTTCATCTCCCCCCCAGCCGAAAACTCAGCCGTAATAAAGACCAGGGTTATAACACCTATAAGTTCAGCTGCATCTACAGGTCTCTGTGGATGTTCAGCGCTGCACTGAGGCAGTGCAGGAACTGAGTCTCACCACTGACTCATGCCTCTCCAGAGGAACCTGCAAAAGGAATTTTGGCTTCTCAAAATAAAAACAAACGTAATTTGAGGATTCAGCTCCTGCTTAGAAAGTTAGAGCAGTCAGTGAGGCTGTACATACAGAGATGTTTTTCCTGGAACCCCCCCCAATGCCTGAGGATCTCTTTGCAGTCAGAGAAGCAGGCTGTTGGCAAACCAGTGGACCACAGTGCTCAGCCATGGCTGCGCAATTAAAAAAATATTAACCTCATCATCTGAGTATGTGTTTTCCAAGCTTGCCCAGTTTTGCTCACAGTTGCTTTGTGTCACTACAAAAGCAGAGAGCCACTAATTTCCACCTCAGCTGACCTAGGATCATGGTTGAATTATTTAGTTCAGCACCTACACACAGTACATAGCTGAGGCAATTCATAGGGTTGCATCTGGAGGGGTTTGCTTTCCCTCACGCTTTTAGATGATTCGGTGTTGCTGGATGAGAAGGTCACTTGCTGGACCACCTTTTTCTAACCAGCCCACCTGCTGAGCATGGCAGCAAAACTTTTTCTTTGTGGAGGTAATTGGACTTGAAGAAAATATTCACACTCGCCGACTCTGTTCTAAAATATTTTAGGAATATTTTGCATCAAGGTGGCATCATATTTTTATTTGCTTTATCGGTTAATTTGAATACCAGCAATAACACAGTGACAAAACAACTGACAGACTATAAGGAATAGCATCACAACCCCCACCCTCATTGGTTATGGCTACACAAGTCAAGTTAATTTTTTGAGAACACCATGAGCCTCAAGAGCTAAATTATATGTAATTCAGCTATCTAAAATGCTGATTCAGAGAGTTTTAGTGTCCAGGTGGTACTGAAAATGCCAATAGGCATCTAGATGGGTCTTCTGCATCCCTGGCACACTAAAAACCTAGCCTAATGATACCTTTACAGGAAATCAAAATGATATGATTGTTGTGATCTGGAATCTCTGATTTTATAGAAAATTCAGAGTTAATCTCCCCCAGTTTGCATCTTGGCAACCTTTCCATGTTTTTCTCCTCCTCCCTTTTAAGTTCATCATGCTCATCATTTCCTCCTTACAAGTGGGTTATCATGGACTTCTCCGGCACCTCCTACATAGCTTCAGCTTTTTAAGTTGCATTATTATGAAATGAAGATGTAAAGAAAGAGAACAAGAATACCAGGCACCAGATGCTTATTAAATGTGAGGCTCCTTTATAAGAGTCACAGGGTGTAAAAAGGCCGTAAAGTGTGCCACTGTGAATTCTGTTTATATTTACTCACTGTCACACTCCGTGTTACTGAAGCCATGCAATAAGGCTGGAGTGCAAATGCGAATCAGTCCCCTGGCTTGTATTAAGTAAGTCTCCTTAAAATAAACTTTAGCCTGTAATTGCACGTAGAAAGGAAACTTATCTTCTGGAACATAAAAAAAAGAAAATGACTGCAAAACACAAGATAGCCAACCTGGGAGCACAAATGAAGCCCCACAGTGCACTAGGAGCTGAAAACACGATGCTGGTGAATCAGCTTATTAGTGGTTCTTAATCGCATTAAAGAGACACCATCAACAGGAAAAGAATTAAGAATGACACCTACCTGCCTGTCTTAAAAGTATTAATACTACAAAAAGTGCCTCAAGTAGTTACGCCAAAAAAAGACAGAAGAAAACACTGCCTCTAGTTTTCCACTGTTTATGTTTTGCATTTGACAGCAGTTGGCCCTTTTGCTCAGTTTTACTACTGGTGGCTTTGGGCGGGGAGTCCTTCCCACAGCAACCCTGGAATGAAAATATTTGCCAAAAAGAAAAGGGAAAATGTGGTTGCAAACCCACAAAAATTGGCCAGTGTTGGAAGCATGGGAATAGGGCCTGAAACTGCTTAAGCTTTTTTTAAAAGAAGTTGACTAGATCTTGTTTTGAAAGAGTTCGCTCGATTATTGAGCAGCATGTAAAGAAACAATACACATCTAAGAAAAATAATGAGCTTTCTTGGCAATTTCCAGTATCATTAGCATCCAATCACAGCTTTAGCCTAGTCCTGCATTGGACTCGTACATATCCCTGCTTAAGGGTCCAGTAGGCATGGCCCCTTCCGAGCACAGGCATCTCCAGAAGGGAATGAGTGCTGGGGTTTGACGGGCTCCTCGGTGCTGGGAGATGGGTGTGCAGGGCTGGTCCCACTGTGGACCAGGAGAATCCACACCCAGAGATGCTCCACTGCCACGGCCAGGACAGCGGCTGAAGGTCTCACGTATCCCTGGACAGATGCATACCTAAACTCCAGATAACTTCTTTCATAATTCAGCATGACCATCTGCCCAACACAATAAATAAATGTCCTGCTCGCCGGGATTTGTGGTCCTGAAGAAGTCATTTCACTGTTCTTTGTTTCCACGAACTCATCTGTGAAAGGGGTTCATACTGCACTTACCTGTTGGAAAGGGATTTAATTGTCAAGCAGCTCTAGGGATGAAAGTTGCTCCGGCAAGGGAAGGACCTACAACATTCCTACAATAATGGTCTGCACTAGGAGCTAGGTTTTTTTTTTAAATAAAATAAAACCCTTTCATTGCAGTTAACTGGAGTTTTGCAGGTTACAAACCCCGTGGCGAGGTGCCGCTTTTCGGTTAACTCTTCTCGCACTGCTGCTCAGCACCGGGAGGGCTGGGGGGGGGACACACCACCCCCCCAGCCCCCCAATCCCAAAGCCAGGGGTTGTTCTCCCGGTGCCACTCCTGCACAAACTTGCCGCCGAACTCCGCGAGGGACGGGGAGGGGAGCCGGCGGCGGCGCCGGGCCGGCACCTGCCCGCGTCCCCCAGCCCCGGCGCGGCGGCGGGGGTGGCGCGGCCCTCCTGTCATCCTGACTCCATTTTATTCCTGCCCATTCTCCATTTGCCGTGACAGCCCTGCCAGCCCGCTCGTCCCTGCGCCGAGTCCCGGCACCTCGGGAGGACGGAGGGGGGCTGCGGGGGGAGCAGCGGCTGCGGCCCCCGCGGGACACGGGAGGGGCGGGGGCCGCTCGCACCCCTCCTCTCCCGTCCCGTCCCCCCCCCGCAGCCTCCCCGGGCCGGGGTGATAGGGAAGGCGGGGGCGGGGGGGGGGGGGGGGATGTCCCTGCCCGCAGCCCTGCCCGCGGGGCCGCCCCCCACCGGCGGCGGACTCCATTTTGCAGATCGTGGTGCGCGCTGGGGAGGATCCCCCCGCCCTGTGCCCGCCACCCCCGGCCCACACGCCGGGCGCACCCGCCGACCCCGGCACCACCGCCCGCCATCCCGGCATCCCTCCGCCCCTCCCGGCGCGGCCCCCTCCTCCCACCCCCCCGGCGCTCCCCCTCGGGCGCTCCCCCAGGCACCGGGGACCTGCCCCGACGGAGGGGGGAGTGTCCCAAAGCGGCGCAGAGGCCGCCCGCCCGTTCAATGCACACGCGCGGGTACCCACGCGCGCCCGTGGCCGCTCCCCCCACGGTCCCGGTCCCGGTCCCCGTCCCCGTTCCCTCCCGGGGCACTCACGAAATTGTCGCCGCAGGCGGCCTCCGGGCAGAGCACGTAGAAGGATACGCCGGGCTCGGCGTAGAAGTCCATGCGCCGCTCCGTCTCCTCGGCGGCGATGAGCTGGAAGGGCGTGCGGGCGCACCACCGCTCCGCCGCCTCCGCCAGCGCCTCGAAAGCCATCCCCGCCGCCGCCGCCGCCGCCGCCGCCGCCGCCGCCGCCGCCGCGATCCGCGCCCGCCCGCGCGCCCCGCGCGCGCCGCCCCGCGCGCCGCCCCGCGCGCCGCCCCCCCCCAGCCGCGCGCGCCGCCCCGCGCCTCGCCGCCCCGCTCCCGGCTCCCGGCTCCCCGCTCCCCGCTCCCGCCTCCCCGCTCCCCGCTCCCGGCTCCCGGCTCCCCGCTCCCCGCTCCCCGCTCCCGGCTCCCCGCTCCCCGCTCCCGGCTCCCGGCTCCCGGGTCCCCGCTCCCGGCTCCCGCCTCCCGCCTCCCCGCTCCCCGCTCCCGGCTCCCGGCTCCCGGCTCCCCGCTCCCGCCTCCCCGCTCCCGGCTCCCCGCTCCCCGCTCCCCGCTCCGGCCCCGCCGGGGAGGGAAAAAGCGGCGTCAGGGCTCGGGCGGCTGCCGCCCGGCTGGGAATTTGCTGCGGACAAGAGACTTGACGCCTTCTGGCAGCTTGGGGGCGGGGGGGGGGAAGCCCACCTAGGGACCCGTTGTCAGCAAGACTCTGCTTTCCGGAACCGATCCAGAATTTCGCCTTTTACGAAAGAGAAAGTCCGCCTAGCAATACCCTCTTACGCTACACCAATCGGTACCCCCTGGCGCTAACCTTTGCGGAAGCCACCCAAATGCAAGACATCGGGCTGTCTAGACACAGACAGATTCACCCCGTGATGGTGGGAAGCTTTATGGTTTGTGTCAACGATGCTGGGGACCGATGCGTTTGCCGTTAGGTACATACTGCTCTTCCTAGCATATCCCAAGTGATTATCTGTATGTCTAGCAAGGCATCTGAGATACGAGCGCTGATCTGCATTTATAAAGGGCCTTCGATTTGCATCGGTGTCTACTGTGCCACAAAGGAAAACAAATCCCCACAGACCTGGGTGGGTTTTTAGCTGGAAGCCTGGGATCTCATAGAGGTGACCAGGTCGCACAGAGCCCATACGTGGCAGCAGGTAGAGAGTCTGCACCGACGAAAGCAACGCTGGCCTCTAAATAATGCCCAGCGGCCGTTGCTTGTCTCCAGAGCGGTGTTTAACTGCATTTCCACCACAGGTATCAAACGGCCCAACTGTCGGCATCTGTGTCGCGCATCGTACACTCCCATCGTACGTATTCGTTGGTGCATAAATCATTTGACCGCTGCCAAAGTCACTGGTGAGGTCGCAAGCTGTGGAGGGGATGAGGCCGACCGGGGCAGCACCAGCCAGGCTGTGGCAAGGAGGCAGCCACCTTGCTTCTGGCTGGCCCCTGGGCATGCTCTGAGCACCCACGCTGCTGCGCTCCACCGCACGGTCATCGTCTCCGGCCCCCTGGCTTCACCCAGCTGCGGGCATGGGTGCGGCAGAGCTCGGTACTAATGATACCATGGAGAAAAACTTCCACTGGCGTTGCAGCTGAGCGCTGAGGTATCAGGAAATATCAGCGACATGAGTGCTCGTGCAACCATAACTCAGCCCCTTTGTGCACGTGGGATGCGATTGCCTGCTGGCTTTTCCACCAAAGGACATTTCCTTTATTCCGTTGCAGATAATCTGGATATTGCCCTCGTTCCCGGGCTGCTATTAGAGTGGCAAGTGCTGAGCACCCCTCACTGCACTTCAAGCTGTGCTCTGACTGTGCAAAGCATGGTAAAAATTACAAATGTTCCGAAACTCCTGGCCCAGGTGCCTCAGATCCCAGAACCTGGCGGTGCTCTTGTAGGTACTTACCCCGGTCCCGCCGCACCTCCCTTTGCCAGGGGAAAATGAGGCAACATCAGTCTCCTACCTACCACACAGGCCTAAGGGGGGGAGGGATGCAGTAATACCTACAAAGCACTTGGTGTGTGGGGCACCTGTGGAAGATCCGTGGCTTTGCAGGCAGCCCCAGGGCTGGAGCAGTGAGTCCTGCACAGCTGGAAAGGAAATCCTAAACCACTTGCCATTTCCCGAATGAGGCAGGGGTCCTGCAGAAACCCGAACGTGACCACATGCTGTCGGGACTCTGGGGGCTGGCGAGGCCGTGAGTCCTGTTCTGAGCTTTGCAACTTCAGCGCTCTTTCAGTGTTGGGTGTTTGGTGGGGTTTTTTTTCCAAATGTATTTACATAATTAGCATGAAAATAGGACATGGAAAAATACAGCCCTTTCTTCTAAAACGGGACATTGTCGGCTTGCCTGCAACTAGTGGGCAGGGTGCCACCACCCGGGCAGACATCTCCCCCACCACAGTGCTCAGCCGCCAAGGTCGACCCCAATGCTGCCGTCTCTTTGCGCTTCCCCGAGGTCTGGCCTTGTTTTCTGCCCTCCCCGAAGACGGTGTTGGCGTTGGGTAAGGATGCGGCGGTGGGAACGAAGCCCTCGCCTTCCCTCTCGCTGGCGGGGCCATGCGCAGGGGTTGGCACCCGGGTTTGGGGCCACCCGAGGCAGGCAGCCAGGCAGCCGTGTCCTCCCGGCTGGCAGCGTCCTGGCCCGTAGCAGCAAGGGGAGGTCAAGGCTGCACTGCAAGCAGCCACCATTTCAAATAAACGAGGTCTTGGTGTTAACACCTATGATTTATGTGCGTTTTCAAAGCCCCGCGTGAACATCTTTTTAGTCCTTAAAACGTAGCTTTGAAGTATGTGCTGTTTGTTATCTCCCTTCTGTGGGGTAGGGAAGCTGACAGGTTTCGAATGAGATTTTAAGTATCTTCTTGCAGCATGCGCTGCAATATCCTTTGTCACGTCTGACAGCATAGCCATTCAAAACGGACAGCCATGCTTATTTGTTTATTTACATGTGATGAGTCTCTTTGCCCTTACACCTGTATCCAAAAGCAGATTATAAAAACAACCCAGTAAAGGATGGTGATTTTGGCAATGCTAGAAAGCAACCCGCAGAAGTGCTGCTTGCAGAACAAGCCAGGCTCGGCAGCCCTTGGCCATCACGCCATTGCCAGGGGCTGAGGGATGTCAACGTGGATGCGAGGCGGATGCAGTGCCCACGACACCCTTCTCCCTCTCTGCAAGTCAAAAGCAGAAGCACTCGCTGCTCATTTGAGTAGACAGGTAGATGGCCAGTATAAGTCAAGCGCATGGTTTTGCTTCCAACTTGCTCCAAATACCCATGAGCATCCATGCCCTGAAGGATGGCCACATAAGAGGAGCAGCTGTCTCCTTGGGAGAGGAGGAGAGGGGAGGTCAAGAAGCTGTCTGCTGTGGCAGGGACGGCTTGCAGAAGGGAAACCACACCAGAGGGAAGGTATTTCCCCCTACCCTGCGGGGATGCACTTGCATTTCCATCTTCCGCCAGGACACAGCAGCTCCGGTGCTTTCCATCGCCTCAATCCAGGCCATCACAAGGTAAGGGAGATGTTGCTGGATCATTTCAGAGGGATGCCACCAGCCAGTACCTATTGCCTACTGGAAGTGACATTTCACTTTGAAGAGTGTATGGAGAGTATTAGGAAGGGGAGAGCACGTGCACTGCCATAGCCATGCTAGTTAAATCAGAAATACAAATATCGGCATTTTACAGGTGACTTCTGGTTTTATGCAAGTCCTCCACCTTCCCAGAAATAAATTGTCGGGTCAAAGGTGAATGACAGCATGAGGGTTGAGTGGATAAACCAATTTTCTGCCGTTTGCAGGGATTGGAGGAGGTGTGGAGGGGAAGGTTTTTAAAGTATCAGATACCTGGCTCCCAGGAGTTTCCTTTACAAAAGCCCTTGCCTCTGAGATGCCTGGTGATGATTGTGGTCTAGAAAGCTGGAAACTTGACAGCCCTGTGCTCAAGTGAGGAAAGGAAGAGCACCTTGCCAAGTGTTCACTATTCCCCTACTCCCCCAGGACACAGCAACATTAAATGACATGAGGAAAAGGGACGCAGGGGAGGGGGAGCAAGAAGCTGCGGAAGGTGGAGGAGCAGAAGGGTTTCTGAAATGTGTCAGACAAAGGCAACTCACCCGCGGCTGTGGTGTCTCTCCAAAACACAGAACCACTATTCTCCTTTACAGTGGGTTAGAAATCTGACAAATCCAGCCCATGGACTGGCCACCTTCAAGATTTTTTTTTTCTTTCTTTCTTATGAAGAGCCCTCATTGGTCTGCTTTTGGTGAACTGCCAAGCAATTCGCATTAATTTGCCTGACCAGCTGTAAGAACCCGATTGCCCTCTCGCGGTCCTCATTACGCACCCTTCCTGCTGATCTAAATACAGAAAGGTCAGGAGAGTGAGCTTCAGTAAATTATTAGAGATACACCGTTAATTGCTGTCCTGTGTCAGCTTGTTCTCTTGCATCTCTACACTGTCTCTGCAGTTTGGTCTCCTAAGGAAAGACTGGTTCCCTTGCTCCAGAAGAGAAGAGGATCAAGAAATCCTAGGGGGAAAAAATGGGCGAGGGGCTGATTGCCTCATGGTCACCCTCTCAAAGACCTTCTTTACACCATGGACCTTGAAAAAGAAAATATCTGTTACTGTTATCCATATCAACTCATTCGCAACATGCATTTCGCATGTCCAGAGCCTTGACTATTGCACTTGCTTGAGAGAAGTGCTGCAACAGCTGTTCCTGCAAAAGCCTGGTCTATGCAGGGCTTTCAATGGTCCTTGCACCATCACAGCTCTACTCATGTTTTCACCGAGCCTGTAACAGCATTAAATGTCCTACTGCAGCACAGCAGCGGGGGGTTCTTCCAGGGACTCAAGCCGAGTGACTGATGCCCAGCAGATCAGTTTTTAACTGCTGAGCATCTACATGGAAGTTACTAAAAAGTGAAAAATTCCTGGCCGCTATGATATTTCCAACCCACCCATCGGGTGCTGCATCCTTCCCAAGCACACAATCCCAACCACATCATTCCCCAAGGCTGGAGTCCAGGAGCCAGCACGCTGGTTATCTTGCAAATTGTTCCCCACCTGACTTTCCCTCCAGAGCACCTAGACAGCGATTTGTGGTTTTCTTGTCTTTAATGAGGAATGCAGCTTTGGCTGTCGTCTTTGCTTTGGGTTGTTTTTTTTTAAACCCATTACCATGGTAAATGGAGTTGAGGAAAGCGCAAGAAAACTGTGAAGAATGACCCAAGCTAAGAAGATGTTGTAGAGGGAAGGTGAACTAGAAATGCATGGTTTCTCAATTAAGTTTTAAACTACCAAAAAATGTTAGTTAAAAATCTACACAGAATGAAGTTCCTGCTGCTCCCACAAATCCTGACATCCTCCTTTTGAAGTCAATGGTTGAACATCCTATCGCTTTGGCAGTAAGAAATCAAGCACATAAATAGCGATGAAGATCTGGGCTATGCAAAATCCACTTGCTAATTAGCAGCTTTCCCTGGTGGCATTACCTGCTCCAAAATACGAACTTAAATTTTAAAAAGTCATCAAACAACCCCCAAATCTGTCCTCCAAATCTCTGCCTTTTAGGAGTAGGAAGATCATGTGCTAAGTGTGAGGGAGAATATACTGATGCCCTGTCATCTTCCTGGTCCTGCAGGCAGGCAGTTTCGAAGTCTCTATTGCTCTTGACACCCAGACCAGCAGTATTACACCGCATTGCTGGGTGCTGAGCAGTAACAGCGGGGTGTCTTCAGGCTCAATAGTGTTATGCATTTATCAAAGCAATGGCACATTACATTTGTAAGCAATGTACTGAAATACAATGAAAATATTTGATGAGTCAGCAAACTGAGTGTAACACATGAGGCTGCATTCACCATGGATCACTTCACCTGAAGCTCTCTGTAGGTATCTTCATCCATCCTCCCTTTATTCAGACGCTCAAAGCCCAGCACGAAGCCTTCATCCTACTGCATGGAGATAGAAACACCACCAGCTGATTTTGAAAGAAGTTGATTTTCCTTGAAACTTTCAGAAGCACAGGCTGCATACACATTTAATATTGAGCGCCCTTTTGAAAACGGTATGACTCATCTCAAAGACAGATGCGATGATAGGAATGAAGAGTTGTGAACTTTGTTTAGGGGCAGCCAGCTGAGGGTCAGCAAGCAGCCATCCAGACATGGCCAGAGATGAGGCTTAGCAAGCCCAGGATGGATACAGGGATGGGAGAAGTCGGGAGGAGAGCATTGGACAGCTTCTGCCCTCGCATCTTTTTTGGGCATAGAGGTTGGTACACCACAGTTCCTGCCTTTTTTACCAGGAAGTACCTGCCAACACTCTTGTTTTTCATTGGATCTGTGTAGCCATGAGCAGATTGTGTGGCCAGGCAAGCCAACTGGGGGTTATATTACGAATTGGCTTATTAAGAGCTGAAAGGTGGTTTTGCAAAGACCTGAACGTCATAAGGCATGATAACCTCTTCAGGCAAACAAACAGGATTTTTTGTCAATTTGCAATCCTTTATGATATTGAAAGGGCACAGAGCTGCAGATTGTCCCTGATTTTCAGACGAATTGCTCTACTAGTATAAAAGATATTCTCATAATAGTCCCAAATTTGTTGATTGCTTCAAGTGCCAGAATCCTTAATGTTCTGCTATTTTAAACATAGGGAAATTGATTCAACACTTATCATCTCTTTAGAGATGCAAATTTATTGAAAAAGATGCCACTTCTTCCTAAGCTTCAGGCAAGCTCTGATACTTAGCTTTCTGGGCACAAGCAGGTTTTTACGAGGACTTGTGATTTTAACTACAGTGATTTATTTTCCTTCTAAAGGCTGGGAGAAGCAGAGGAAAATTGACTGTATAGTCTACAGAGAAAAAAAAGATACTGGTACAAGCACTGGTGTGAACTGACACAGATACAGCAGTATCTGGCACATCATACCCTGAGGGTCTTTTCCCAAGCACGGACACTGGTCCAGACCTTGCCCTAACTTCTGTTGCAATTGCTCTGTCAGTAGGTCCACAGTGAGTTGGAAGCATCACTTATTTCTGTTACAGTCACTTGCTTTAGGGGAAGAGTGATATAAAAGCGAGTGCAGGCAGTGACAGCAATGATATTGGCCAGGTCAACACCCCATGGCAAAAGAAGATCCCCCGCTTCCCAAATTTAGCCTACACTTCTAAAAGCAAAAAGCATTGATCATTCATCTGCAATTAAAAGCTCTTCTCTGAAAGTCAGACCGGTTCCCAACTTCAGTCTGTTGGGATACCTTCCTGCACAGGCAAGTGCTGCGTTAACGTTGCAGGCATGAGGCTGCTGTTAGGATTGGATGAGAAAATCTGCAGCCTGGTCCTAGCTCTGCTGCTGAGAGCCTTCTTTTTGATTTGGCATAGTCACTTAGCACCTTATAAGATGGAGATTTGTGTGTACTACATAGGAATGCTGTTCATGCCTTAAAGCTTGTGAAAATATGAGTTCCTCCTGCGGAAAAAGGTTTTTTTTTTAAAAAAATGGTTAAGTCTCAGCTATTTGATCATGTGTTATTATTCAGCATGATTCATATATTAATACCATACTGAGAATGTCTCTATAAAGCCTAATATTATGCTTCTGGGATTAAGCAATATTTCTTAAGCTGTTTCTTATCCCAGTATTTTTGCAGAGAAGCTGGAACAGGGCCAGTTCATGCAAGGTGCGTACACATTAGTGGTTAGCTCAGGTCAGGAGAGCACTTACAAAGTGAATGCCCCAATCATCCCCACTTACCCTGCTGTGGTTTGCATCATGGAGAGGTCACACGAAGTGGATTCCTCTCAGATTAAAGGTGGACAGCGCCCACATTGCAATCTCAGCACTCTTCTGCATTATGGATCTGCTCCTGGGCTATACTACTTGGTAGTGTAGACACAGCTACAGTATATTTACTGCACCTTAAAATCTCTTGATGGCATTTGGGAAGCAAGTTCACTGGCTGGATTAACTAACCACCAAACCTAGTATCTTCACTGGCTAATGTTTAATCAGGGGCTTTATTTTCTTGTTTACACCAGTTTGTTTATGATGCTGAGTCCATCCTCAGTAGCATGGAAGAAAAATCTGACTCTGTTCCTGAGGTAAAGCACCTTAGTCTTTTGCATGAGCCTGAAAGAATTAATATGGAGTAAGACAGGGTTACCACAGAACTGGTTTTTGGAAGTGCCCATTCACTTCTGGGGATCAGGTTCAATCAGTATCTTTTCTCCCAGGGGGAACTGGCAATCTCCCTTGTCCTAAGACCCACTAACTCCCCTTTGAAAAGAGCAGGGAACCACTTCAGAGCCTGCTGCTGCTGAGTAGTCCCCATCCCTACCCTTCCTTTCCTCCTTCAGTCTCCACTATCCAGACGCAAGCAGCCAGCTCTCTTCCCTAATTACACAGCAACTGCATACCTAAATATATTTCTTGCATCATGAGGGATGTCCTCCTGCTCCAGCGTGGGGTCCTTCCCATGGGAGACAGTCCACCATGAACTTCTCCAACATGAGTCCTTCCCATGGGCTGCAGTTCTTCATGGACTGCTCCAGCGTGGGTCCTTCCATGGGCTGCAGTCCTTCAGGCACAGACTGCTCCAGCACAGGCTTTCCCATGGAGTCACGGCCATCTTCGGGGTTATCCCCCTGCTCCAGCGTGGGGTCCTCCCCAGGCTGCAGGTGGGCACCTGCTCCCCCGCTCCCCTCCACGGGCTGGGGGGGACAGCCTGCCGTCCCACCACGGGCTGCAGGGGCATCCCCTCCTCCCCCGCTCCTCCTCCCCTCCTTCTTCACTGACCTTGCTGTCTGCACAGGGGTTTCTCTCACATCCCGCTCCCCTCTCTGCTGCAGGTTTCCCTTCTTAAATATTTTATCCCAGAGGCGCTACCACCATCACTGATGGTCTCGGCCTTGGAGCCGGGGAAGCTTCTAGCAGCTTCTCACAGGAGCCACCCCTGCAGCTCCTCCCCCCCACCAAAACCCCATCACACAAACCCAATACACTATCACAGTCCCAAGACTTTTGAAGCATGGGAGTAAAACTCATGCTGCTCACTGAACTATTTGATAGCTGTTTTCCCGAGCAGATGCTTGGTTATTTTTGTTAGTGATTACAATATCTGGCAGTAGGAAAATGTTAAGGAGGTGTCAGAGCTACAGAGGAAAAAGCCAACTCCCAAGTTATGAAGGGGTGATGGCAGAATTTATGGGCTGGCTGGGGTTGCAAAGAAGTGGACAATTACATCTTACTTGCAACATGCAGGGAACGTTTTCCTTCAGATGAGGCTCTGTACAAGTGTGCCTTGAAGATTTTCACACAGGGTCTTACAACAAAGCTAGCTGGTCTGGGAAGAAACGCCAGTCAAAATTTTCACGCAAAACCTTCAATATGATATTTAGTGCATTTTTACACTTTGCCTCCAGAAAGCCCTGTTTTTACAAAAGTTCGGGAGAATTAAAATCACTGGCAGACATACCAGACCTACGGATTCTGTGGGATTTCAAGTCAAATTCATACAATTCCTTCCAAGATATCCCATCAGTTGTCTTATTTAGCTTGTCAGTGCCATTTTTAAAACATATGGTTCAACTAAATCCAACAGCACATAGAAAAAAAAAAAAAGTCAGCCTTGCTCCAGCCCCTGCTTCCAACAGCATCTGCCCCAAAAGCCAGGGAGACGTGGGTACCCCCACTACACACAGCACACAAACTCACTGGCAGGCCTGAATGAAAGTTAGCAGCAGGGTCAAACATCTCACCAAAACTCTTGTGCAGATCCCTTTAGCAAGATAGTTTTAACCCACTTTTTCTCCAAGTTCCACCTCTCTCCTCTCAGCCACAGGGTAATGGTAGCAATGAATTTTGTGTTTTATTTACAACGAAGCTGCAAGATCAAGTCAGGCTAGCTCAGACCATGGCTCCGCGAGAGAGCGTCCTCAATGTACCCAGCAGCAGCAGCAGCTTGAGGTGTTTCACCCTCTCACATCTAGCCCTTTCTTTCCCTGTTGTCCAAAGGAATATTGCTTAGTCCCAATGAAGGCAAAGCCAAGGAGGGGCAGGAAGATGGGTCCATTCACAAGGTCTTTGTCATTTACAATAAATTTAGAGCAAGGGTGAATACAGCTAATGCATTCGTAAGGTTTCAACGCCCACCTCCTTTCCTGTAAATTCCTGCAGGACTTTGGCAGCAGAAAGCATACATGTGCTAGAAATAATGGAATTACAGAAGAAAGAAAGGAAGGGAGTGTAAGCAGTGGGAATAGGAAGAAATAGCCAAACAGATACCTTTCACTTTATATACACACCCTTCTCACGTAAACCAGAGGCTAACTATTAGTTCGTTAATCAGCTTATCTTCTGAGAACAGGGTTTGGGTGTACAATATCCATAACAATCAACTACTTTTAAGTTCACATGTCTGCGCCAACGATTTCCCAACATTGCAACTTTTGTTTTTAAGGCAAGCGTCAGCAATGCTCTTTTTCCTTTGATACTACATGTATTTGTGTGTGTATAAAAAACTGTAAATAACCAGGTAGATTCAAGATGTTGTCATTCATCGTTAGGAGCTGAACCCAAGACTCTCAGAGTTACCAGCAGAAGCCTTCATCCCATCAACATGCCCATTGCTGGGCAGCTGTGTTTTCCATAGGATCCCTCTGACTCAGCAGCTAGCAGGAAATGCATAGCACACTGAACAATGAAGCATGGGCAATTACTGAAAGTGTTCTCCATTACAAGTAATTCCAGGTTACATTTCTCTTAGTTTCCAAATTTAAAAAAAAAAAAAAAAAGACATGCATGGATTGTTGAATTTTTTTTTTTAATTCAAATAAATGGACTTTAAAGGAGGAAAAAAAACTGTAAAGCATTGCACAGCAGACTGTTTCTATACATAGCTATAAACAGGCCTATAGCTAGCTTATAATAAAGCAAACTGTGCAAATCAACTTAGGCACAGTATCTTCAAAATAGATGTACTACCCACAGTTAAGCTTTGAGCTATTCCAAGCAATGCTGAAGAAAACATTTTCCTATCAGTCTGCCTTCTCAACAAAATCAATTCAGCCAAGACTTACGACAGGAGGGGGATGCTTTGGTGGAACAAGAAAGGGTAGTGCTGCATGCTCTTACAAATGCGTGGCTCTCATCAGGGGACTGGGACACCTTTCGCCTGGAGGTGACCGTGCCTGTGGTTTAGCTGGAGTGACTCAAGCTGCGCCTGCCCACAGGGCTGGTCAGCCCTCAGGGGTGGAACAAGGGCAGAGGTGGATCGGAGTTTTTCTGCACATGGCTAAAATTTGAAAGAGGAGCTCGGGCATTGCTGCAATCGTATTTTAAGGTGTCCAACACAGACAAGCAGGTGACTGAATTTGTTCCTTTGGAAACCAAGCCTTTTTATTAAAAAAAAAAAAAAGTAACAATATTTGAAATTATGACAATCTAATTGAATCAATTTAAGTCATTATTGGTTATTATTCCTAAAGCAATTCTAGTTATGGGAAAAGTCATAAGCAGGTCATGTTTGCTGGTGAAGTTTTAATAAAAGTCAAACCACTGAAATGGATGAAGTCACTGAACAGAAACCATCAGAAACCAAAGGTGTCTTGAACTGCTAACCTCATTATAGCCAGCAGGCAGCTCTCCCATGAATGCGAAGGAATATTTACTTAGTTTCAGTTCGTTCAGATAATTGCATTCCATATGCACTGTTAAGTCACATTTAACTAACTGGCATATAAGAGATGTTCCTACTTTATGTGGAAAAATTAGCATAAGGTGGTAAGATCTGCTACTACTAAAATCCTGGAGGATTACAACCTACCAGGAATAATCAGGAATACCTTTTTCATTAACAGGTTTCATCAAAACGTATTTTAGTCAACTTCTTTCTCCAGCATAGAATCACAGAATAGTTTGGGTTGGAAGGGACCTTAAAGGTCATCTAGTTCCAACCCCCCTGCCATGGGCAGGGACACCTTCCACTAGACCAGGTTGCTCAAAGCCCCATCCAACCTGGCCTGGAACACTTCCAGGGATGGGGCATCCACAACCTCTCTAGGCAACCTGGTCCAGCATCTCATCACCCTCACAGTAAAGACTTTCTAATATCTAATCTAAATCTACCCTCTTTCAATTTAAAGCCATTATCCCTTGTCCTATCACTACCTGCCCTTGGAAAAAGTCCCTCACCAGCTTTCTTGTAGGCTCCATTTAAGTCCTGGAAGGCTGCTACAGGGTGTCCCCCGAGCCTTCTCTTCTCCAGGTTCAATAACCCCAATTCTCTCAGCCTGTCTTCATAGGAGAATCCCTCTGATCATGTTCATGGTCCTTCTCTGGGGTCGCTCCAACAGGTCCATGTCTCTCTTATATTGGGGGCCCCAGAGCTGAATACATGTTATAGATATTGCCAACTAATTAAAAGAACACTTAACTGCTTTTCTGCAAGTAATCTGAATTCCAATTTCCATCTGAATCAAACTTGGCACAAATCATGAACAAATGAACAACCATCTAATAGGATAGACAATGTTTACTATTTCTGAATATAAGAAACATTAAATTTTAAGAGCCCAAATCAAAATGTCAGGCTGGCAATGGCTTTAAAACACACTCACAGGTGTATTTAGAAAAAGGATAGAAAGTTGCAACCACCCTTTCTGATCTTAAAAGTTGCCTACTGAAGCCTCCACATGGTTCACCTTCACAAAACATGTTCCACATACCTAAGAGAGCTGTGCGAAGGGTGGAGATCCCAGGAGCTTCTCAGGCAGGAGATGCCAGGAGCCACTCGGGACACAGTGGCAGGGAGGGGACGGGCTGGTCACACACGTGTAGGGACTGGCCTGTTTACGCCCGCAAGTGGGCTGTGGGCCACCATGTTACTCACCAGCCCTGTGGGCAGCCAGACGCTGTAGTCTGGGTGTGCAATGTGCAGCTAAACAGCTCACAAACAACAGGTTGGCTGCCCTTGATACGATGCATCTCCAGGGGATGCAAAGGATGGCCAAATGTAGTTTAAAAGTGGTGTAGTTCTGTGAAAATATGCTGATTTGGTTACCAATAAAAAGGGAGGGGAAGAAATCTTTTAGGAAGGGATAGCAGGGAAACACGACCTAGAGTACAAATACAAAACAAGGCAGCAATTGATTATCTGAATGAATCCCACTTGCTGATCCACACCATAATTAAACTGGCGATTCAAATCAATGTAGCCTGGTGTTGTCTTACCCTCTTAAGTTTCATGTATTTTATTTACACATATTTAGTAAGCTTCTCATGACATGTCCTGGATCTCAGAGTACATGAGCAACCAGTGAATGATAAGCAATGAAAATGCTCCACTGCTGCTTTTCCATTTAAGTGCAAATAATGTCAACAGAACTCAGGAATAAGCTCCAGTAATGGGGAAAAGGCATCAGAGAAATGTCTCCCTGCTTATTTAGATCTTAAGCTGGGGAAAAAGACAGGAGCAGTATTAGCATTAATTAGAACGCCAGCTACCATGCAGATCTCCTGCACCAAAGTGTAAAATCCCAAATTGGTACAAGCTTGTTAAAACGAGCACTTTCACTGTCAGAGGAGGAACGGGGGGGAGAAAGAGGAAAAAAAAAAAAGGGAGAGCAATTCTGGCTTTCCATCAAGTATATTTCATAATTGTCTGTTAAAATATGCACCCACATCACAAAGACTTTTAAAAAAACAAGTATTTTAAAATGTATGTACAATGATGCAAAAATATGCCCAAATATGTATCTTATGCAAAAAAAATAAACCATTTAATAAAATCTCCCTTCAAATGTCGCCTTGCTCTTCAACACCTTAAAAAAAAAAAGAAAAAAAGGAAAGAGCTCAGTAAACAAACAGGCATTAAAACACAAACTAACAGAAAGACAAAAGCAGTGCAAAGCAGACACTTAAAAATGGAGAGGCATCCAGTTCAGCTTCCTATTCCCCTGGATTACACCACAACTACAGCACCACTTGTCCTATGTCAGTTGAATTTTGGTTTTAAAAAGTCAGCTTGGTGTTCAAGCTATAAGAAGCTGCCTGTGGCACTCATTTTCCACGCAAGCAAAAAAAGTTAATGATAATCCAACTAAGCACCCTTTAAACCCCCTTAAACAGGGGTGAATTTCACCCTAGGCAAATATTTCATGTTCTCTGTATTCCTGCCAAGCACAGAGATCCCATCCAACAAACAATATGGACTAAAGTCTACCTGGACAACTGTGGTGGGAGAGAGACTTCTGCTGTTTCACAGTTAATTGTTTAGTCATCTCTTCTTTCTACATTCTCTAGGAAACTGTGAAGAGGGCTCTGGTCTTACAATTTCAGTTAAGTCCAGTATCTTATATTTGTGACACTGCAATTTCACTGGTAACTGGGCTCCTAAACATTTCTGAAGGCTAGGTCTTAATGTCCAAGTTAAATGAGACACTTCAGTTGCAAAAGAAAATGCTGATCTGGTTCTTATTTGGATGTGTTCAGGTGACTGATGTATATCCTTCATCTTGCTAGAGTAACTGCCCTCAGGGTACAGTGGGCTGTATGTGAAATACAGCTCTTGTTTGCAAAAGCAATCTGAGGAGGTTTCACTATTGCTCCCTATAGGAAAGGTGGCAGGAATTGAAGCACTATTTAAAAAACCTGCTTATAAGGCACTGGTGCAGCAAGGTTTGTGATGAACGTGGTTTTATGATTTCTATTTTCCAACTGTTTAAAAGTAAGTCCATTAAATCAACCCTAAACAGCAATAAAAAGACATTAGAAAAGTCCCAAACAAAAAAAATCAACTTAGTATTGAAACTTAATTTATGACAGTCCCACTTCAGTGCACACACTAGCTCCTGCATGTTTTTTTAAACTCATTGTTGGCTCATGCTCACCCTATATACAAAAGTCCCCCATAAAGCCACGATGGGCTGAATATCTTCTACAAACAAGAACTTTTTAGATGACATGATACAGGTACACATTAAACTTACAGATGGTGGACAGGAACAGAGAAACATGTATTGGCTTATCCACTGTACATATCTATTTAAAGCTTTAAAAGAATAAGAATATACACAAAATATACACTGAATTCACAAAGTAAACCAGCCCTCAACATATGCTATTTTGTAGGGCTATGCACTTCTTGTATTAAAATTCCACACAGGGAACTATCTCTGTGCCAGCTCCTCTTCATAAGCAATAGGATCACTTCAAGGTAAATTAGTTCTTCATGTATATGTAACAGAAATAGCAAAAGCTCAGCCTCTAGTCATCACTGTCACTCCCAGACTCACTCAACTGCAAGTCATTTCCTATGGAAAACAAAAAACAAAACACAAGTGAGTAGGCGTTAATTCACATTTCATGGCAATCAAACCAAAGAACAGTCACATCTACACTGGAAGATTTAAATAAGAATAATGCAAGAAATGAATACAAACATCGTCTGTCATTTAATGGAACTGCTCTCCATGCCCAAGAACATTAAGAGCTTCATGGGGCTAATACACGGTCGGATCCAGGCCAAACTGAATGTCCTTGGCTCCACAGCCACCAAAGCTGCTCCCTGGTGGGAGAAAGCATTCCCCATGCTAGCAGCTGTGGAAGGCATTCCACAGCCTCCACCCAGTCAAGCTCCCGTATATGGCTCTGGGACAAGGCACTGGGGAATTCCCTGGCTTTCTCGGCCCCTTTAAAATAGATTTTTTTTGTTTTAAGGCCATTTGGGTAGCCAGTGCAAGGCCTCTACATGTCAATAAACCAAAAGGATTCTTAAAGCCATTGCAACTCAAGGCTATCAGCTGAACTAAGCTGACATGCTGTGACAGTGAAGGCCCCCCTCCAAAGTGCAAAGAGAGATCAGACAAAAGGAGGCCAGGATATGGATAAAACCTACAGTCTCAGACCCTGTTTTGCAGAGCGCTTGTGATTTGGTGAGGTAAAGGGGATAAAAGGGGGCAAGAATCATGCCTGTGTTCTGGTAACTGAACCTAGCTCTTCCAGCATTCTTCCATGGCCCTGCCCCAAGCAGCTGCAGAGCAGCTATGCAACAGCTATGCCCTGGATTTCTTCATCTCCTCTCCCCTTTTATGAAACAAGAACTTGGGTTAGGGGTGATTCTACCCATGTAGATGGTCACCAGTGACTTGAATGCTCAAGGACATATTAATCCTTGCCAAAAGGACTTTAAATCCAAAGGCAAAAATCACTGCCTGAAAAAAGGAGCTACTCTACCAGTTCCCAAACTCTCCTGGAGTCAGAGGCTTCTTGACATTCAATGACCTATGCAGTATTGTTGTTGTGGCCCAGGAGAAGCAGGGAAGAGGCAGCTCACAACCAGAAACAGGGAAATGGAAGGAGTCCTACTGACTTCATTGAACTTTGGATTTCACTTGGACATTCACTACTGACAGGAAGACTGACAGGCCTCTCCAGTTTTTCAGCAGGCCTTTTCAGTATTGTCTGTACAATATACTTTCTTCTTGAAGCTGGAAATCCTACATTTATCTGTATTTAAACCCCACCAGTTCCCTATGTGTGGGTGCCAAGAGATGTACGCAAACATGCCTCAGGAGGAATTAAGAACAATTTCTGGTAACTAAGTTCTAGTTTCTTGTAAATGCAGTATTTTAACTCCACTGAGTTAGAATACACCTGATCTAGCATAAGGAAGGAGCAACACAGATGTACACCATCTCCCCAGAGAGAGTCTCATGGGACAAAACTATGCTTTAAAAATGTTTTTTACACTTTTTAAAGGGTGGAGTGAGTCTGTATTGATTCAATGCTTGCAAATGCCACAGCTGTAATATTTTAACCAAATACATGGCACTTTAAATTTCCCTTCAAAATGTGCTATTTGTGAAAATGCAGCTGAGACTAATACAGTATAAATACTCTGACAAAGCAACACCACTAATAATGAAGACCACAGAGACTGTGCATTTATGACCACAGGACAGCCTTGTGCCATTCACAATTCTTTGCAGACCTTTAACTGACGCACGTGACAACCCCGCTATTTATGTCTAATCTATGTTTTCACATTAAAATGATTCCCATCCTCTGGTGCACTAGATCCTCCCACACCGATGCTTTTCTACCCACTCGTTTCACCTGGAGGCCTGAATCAAGGCTCAGCACAGTCAATGGGGGCCACTGCACTGATGCCCACAGGTGCTCTGGACCAAACTGAAGCGATCTCCACACCTTCAGACAGGTCTCAGCTCTCTGTTCAAAAAACCTGCCCACATATTTCAGCCAGTGCAACTCCCTGGGATTACTATTTGGCAAACAGCACTTCATGGAGTTAGCCTAACATGCTAAGGAAATGAGTGGTCTCAAGTAGCTTCCCACAGCGATAAGACACAAGCCTTTACTTACGGAGCGTATTCATGAGCTGATTGCTTCCTTGTGACCTGCTGGTGCCATTAGCAACAGCATTCCTGTTGTTATACTGCTGGTGTGGTGGCTGGGAAGGGGAAACATGTGCTGGCTCTTCCCCCTCACTGCTGGAGCTTTCATCTTCACTCCCAGATGAGCTTTCTGAATCTGATGAGCTGCTTCCACTGCTGCTGCTCATCTGCTCAATAATTTCAACCTCTGCTCTCAGCTCTGAAATAAAAGGACATTCATCAGGTTGAAACCATAAACAGGGCCCCATGGAATTTTGGAAAAGAATGTGAAAATGCAATAGTTTTGTCAAGAATAATTTATCATATCAAAATATCTCACATGAAAGAGACAGACCAGGAAGGAAAAACAAAAAATTCTGAAAACTTTTTTTACTTAGTTGTTGTAGCTAAATTTAATGAAGCAACAGCATAGTATAGGTTAGTATCATAAAGCCTTCACTTCCACTACTATTATTTATAAACTTTACACTCCTCAAAGCATGTCCTGCTTCATTATTTTCAACAGGTTATATGCTCTACATACAAAGTAAGTGCATTTCCTGATTGAGTTTTACAGACCAACAGCCAGCCCATTTTTTAAAAGCATCTTAACATGGAGGAATTGAAATTGTTAGATATGACATTTAAGCTTTTGGAAAACACAAAAAGGGGGGAGAGGAGCATAGGCACATGATCACAACAGAAACTGCCTTGATTTCAGATAATGTATGAAACTGCCCCAGTGCAAAGTCACACAACTAATTTTAAACAAACTTTAGGAGCAGATGGATGACATCAGATAACTTTGCAGTGGGGCAGCTGAGAATATTCACATGTTGGGGAGTGGTAATAATACCTTAATCTGCTACAGAGTTTATAAGTAGCCAGGAAAATAGAGAGACTACTCTGAAACTGGGAAGTTATTCAAGTCAGACACACCCCACTTCAGGGCTTCCAGTGCAAAGCAACACTGGAATACCATGACAGCACCACGACAGCCACATCAGCAACAGCTAGTGTTGGCTGAACAACTGGTTACTAAACAGCTGTTAAGTCACCCCAAATCATACCATATTGTTAAATTTGTCATAATTGTAAGTGGCCTGAACACTATTAGAGGACAATTCTTTTGTATCCATCTACAAAGTCGAGTATGTAATGACTCAGTTCACCTAGGCAGGTTTCCATGAGACAACAATATTCACAAATATGTTGAGCATACGATGTGAAACCCTCAAAATTCAGGCTTTTGTTGTGCTATCAGTTCTATACCCACAGGGTTAGAAGTCAGTGCTTGCCCTGGAGAAGTCACAAGCTAAAGGGACAAGAATGAAAGAAGGGAGAGATGAGGTATTATCATCTCTGCCTAACAAATGGAGAACTGATGCCAGGAGTGATTCACCTTAGGTCAGATGTGTGTCAGAGTGAGATGAACCCCAGCTCCTCAGCTGGGGACATCCTTCTTGTGTTACGGCATAGCCAGATCATGTAAAACAAGTCTTGCCTTTATGTAAAAATGGCACAATTTTAATGCTTCTTGTCTTCAGCCCCTGCAAGGAGCAAGTCTGAACAACTGTAACTCTTCCCTTTTTTAATAAGACCCACTTTCCTTGAGCTGCTTAACACTACAGAGTAACAGCTAAGTTTTCAGCCTCCACATTATTTGCTGGAGAGAGTTCCCCTAGCTCAGCATGTATTGGTTTGAGAAACTAAGTTTTCTTTTGCTAGTTTTAAAACTGCTATTTTTCAATTTCAAAGTTCAGAGGTCAATTTCAAATGCTATAGTTATACTGAATCAGAGGTGAGGCTATTTAAGGATAGTGGGGTTGTTCCTCCAACTTACTTCCTAAATCTAGATCCCAGATGAGACTGCCTGTGTCCTCTGTACTTTAACAGTATGCCAGGTAAAACTTACTTTTTCATCTTGAAGACATAGCGTAACAGACCATTGGAAGAGGAAGGAAGAATATATGATTAGGCCAACAGAAGATATTACTTTGTACTGTAATGTCTTTCTCCCTTACTCCTTCCCAACGCAGTCTTGCAGGCTTTAAAAATCCATTTCACACCTGGAGTGTGATACACAGACAAATGAGCACTTGTAAGATCACTGTTCTCAGCCTACCCATATTGAGGATTTCGCATTGTAAATGTTCTCTGTCTTCAAGGCCAATAAATTCATAGGCAAAAGCTAAAGGAAAGGTAAACAGGAATAAGGGTTCTTTCCCTTTAAAATTCCGAGATTTAAACTTTTTTTTTCCCTAGCTTAATGATATAAAATTTCCACATACTTCTAGTGCTGAAGTTGTTAGTTTTAAGTTATAGCGATGATAATAATACATTGTTAGAGTATCTTGGATTGTAGCAAGCACAATCACCTACAGACCACAGTCCATATTGCAAAACGATTCAATAAACAAGTCTAATAAAGGACAAGTGTCTGAGAACTGCACATGTATGCTTACAGAGCTAGAGAGTCTATGGCTGAAATGGAGGAGTGTTGGCACATGGCCTGAGAAGAACATAGCAGACCAGAAAGCAGCATATAAATTAGCGTGAAGAAGGTGAAGCAATCTAAGAGGCATTGGTGGTGAAAGGGAAAAGATGCAACAAGAAAAGCACTCCAGAAATCTAGGGGGGGGGAATCTAAACAAGAGGTTTGAACTCGATACAGTAGGCAAGGAAATAACTGAAGTGATACAGTCTGACGAATGGTAAAGGAAGATTAGCCTGGCTAATTTTAAACAGAATTAGAGATTAGCGTCAGATTGAAATGTGAGGGTTTTCTGCTGGGGAAGCAGAAAACTAAGAGCCCATAAAAGAGGTTTGGTTATGAGGAGGGAAAGGGAGAATGCCTTGGAAGAAGTGGTAAGGCCCACTATGCTGAATACAAGCAGGAAAAGCAAACCAGCACCAAATATCACAAGCTGCAAGGACTGGGAATTAAGGGTTTTATCAGTGACTGTGGTCACCAGTGGAAACAGTCTGAGACCATCTTCTAGTCAGCTTTTGAATCACAGGCTGTCAGCTTCCTCTCAGGTCTCTCTTGTCTCTTGAGCCCAGAAATCTAAACATCTCGTTTGTGCAGATGAGAAAAAAGTAATTGTTTTCAGTAATGTTATGGTGGCTGCTGTATTGCTAAAAGTCTGTCAGGCAGAACTCCAGCAGGACCACTAAGCAAGTCTATTCAAAACCCTTGTGTCACACTGTCAAAGATGGTGGCTAAGCCAATGGTGACACCAAAGCCTTGTAGGAAAAATATGTCTGCTTTAAAATTGTCCGATTTTGCATTTTTCTATTTGCCTATTATGCTTAGTGCAGTTATAGGTACTGAAGCCTTGGCTAAACCTTTCCTTGCTGTGCCTCCAATCAAAATAGTTGTGTGTGTATATATGTACATATATGCTAAGCTGAACAACAAAAGTCAGACCTTTCCTAGATCTTTTTGCACCATAGTATCAAATGCCTCATGTTGATACACCTTTAAGTTTTAAAAGGCAACAAGAGTTAGGATGTGCAGCATTTGCTTTTAAAAAAGCTTTCCATATAGTATAGTTTTGAACACTTGCCTTAATTGCGTCTACATCATCTGAAAAGGCTTACATTGCTAGGGGAACCTTAACTTTTGCACCATTCATGTTACAACTGTAGGCTTTCTTTCAAGAAAACAAAACGGCTTACTGTTTTACACGGGCAGTCAATGCAGTTTTTAGAGAAAAAAAAAATTCAGGGTAAGAAATCATTATACAAACAGAACAGCCTTTCTGAACAGGGTTGTCTTCTGTATATATTCCATATCAAATGCCCTAATGTCTTTCCATAATCACATCTAAGGGTTCTTACTTCTTCTTGCAATTCCAATAGGCTATGCAGAATTTTTAACTAAAGCCCTAACCTTGGGCTGCAAGTATACCAGGGACTTTTGGAAATAAAGTCATTCAGCTTTAAGGAGGATGAGGTTGTATGCCTATAGCAGAATGCTTACTGTTAATAATGGTATGCAAGGTGGAGAGAAATCAACTTGATACTGGCACTTTGAGCATGCAGAGATGGCAGCTAGAAGAGGCAGGATTTTACACTGAAGTGCAAAAAATTTGATTGAGGTGTTCTTGAGAGACAAACACAGTGCTATGGCATAATTCTTACAAGCTACAGCTGCATTTTAGGTAAACAAGATCTGCTCAGATTTTTAAGCACCGAATTTACCACCTCCAAACCAGAAATATGTTTCTGTGGGGTTTTTTTCAAGTATGGCATGCTGTAATTATGTCAATGTTATTGAAAACATTTCTGTTGTGGTCAAACATGTCTGATAAACACTGATTATTTCATGCACATAAATGGCTCTATTGTGGTATATGTGTACAAATGTTCACCACTTAATGAAATGTTATCAGATGTAGCCAAGTACTCAAAAGAACAAGCTCTTATCCTCTCTTTTGCTCCCTTCAGGCAGGAGGACAATATAAAAGCTTGCAGGGGAAAAGATTCCTCTGATGCAGGACCCTAGACACAGCCTCCCAAAGGCCCCTCTGCATGAAGGAAAGGACTGGTTCAACTCCCACATGCTCTGACTCTGTCCTCAGGCACTGTTGTTTGGACAGCTGTGTAATGGGACAGAGAACTGACCTACCTGAAAGTTTGCTTCCCAGCTCATTTGTAAGGGGAGCTGTGGGAATGCACAGCACAGGGTACCAGGGGAAAGCAGAAACCTGCACTGAAGTTAACTTAAAACTATTGTTAAACATCACAAGGGCTATGTGTCTTACCATACCCTTAAGTAAGGCACACTGAGAGCAAGAGAGCGTCATAGCGCCAGAGATCCTTTCAACTGCCTCCTTTGGGGATTGTAAGTTCTGTGCTGTGTCCATTAAAGAAAAAACACAGAATTTCAGCTTTATGTTTATCTTTTGTACAAAGGAGGTACTTCACCCAAAAGGAAAGCTACTGTTTGAATGGAAAAAACACAGTCTCTTCAGAACTTACAAGTCTTTGTTCATAAAAAGACACATTAAGGGAAGGTAACAGGACTGAAGACTCTCTCACAGCTTTTACAATTAAGTTTTATTAATTATTTTCATTGTGGAATGGTGCCATTTTAGTTCTACCTTTCCCAAGTAGGTTCTTATGATATAAATGGTTTAGTAATGCTGATGCTCTAGATAATCAATGCTGGACAGAAGTTATAAAGAGCATATACTGTAAGCAAAAAAACAGCTGTCCAGGTATTTGCGCTCTTTTTGGGCCTTGAACAACTCTCCCTATAAAACGCCAACTTGAAGTCCTATTTTTAGTACAAGTCAGGTGTTCTTTTGCTTGATTTTGGAAACAAAACTCTACAGGTTATTTATTTGGATGTACTTTCCAATAAAAGATGATCAGGACAGTTCTGAATAATGTGACTTATGTTTTAGACCACTAGAAAATGGTCTTTGTAGAATAGATGTCACACCAGACAAAAGTAATTATTTTACTATAACACGACCTTTACAAATTGCTTTATGTATACAAAAGAGTGCCCCAATGGTTAACTTATTACATACTACAATAACAGACATTTAAAATTCACAACTGATTCAATTTTTAAATTGATATATCACCTGTTATCTTTCTCCTTACCTATTACACAGAAAATAAAAATGGCAATGCAGTTAAGGGAACTGTAGCTAACAGACTCTCAGACGTTGATTCTGTCTGCTGACCAGCGTCCAGGTATTGAAAATACTACTGCTGCCAAAGAGTGAGACCAGTCAGCACCTATGCAAACACACAGATAGCTTAGCAGTAAAAATGTCACCTAGTGATTACCATAAACTGAAAAAATACCCTGCTAAGTAATTAACATAGTCTGGGCAATTAACATAGGCTAAGTCTACAGGCAAAAATAGCTACATGGGACAGAGAAAAAAAAAAAAGAGAAAGAAAAAAAAAAAAGAGAAAGAAAAAGAGACCCAGAAAAAAAAATACTAGACAGAAAGAACAATCTTAAAATAAAATAATTGCATCTGGTGCCATACAAGAAACACAAGAGAACCAAATAAAAATTTAAATTTAAAGTCTTCCTCATTCTGACTGTGTTATCCACAGCAAAACCAGATATCACAGTAGTATGAAAGGAAGGACATGGGCAAAGAAAGCGCACCCTGCCCACAGTGAAACACTGAGACAAAGCGTTGTTTGAGCAGGAGACTGATTTGAGCTAGTCATCCCTTCAAGGTAGTTTAATAGAAGTATAGCAACTGTACAGCAGATGTGATCAAAGCTGCAGAGGAGTGGTTGTGGTAAAGGGGAAGCTGCAGGGTTGTTCGCTCTCTTATCCCTCCCCTACGAGCATTACTGGGCACAGCACAAGCTCCAGGTCCTGTGATGGGAACACAGCCACCCAGCCCTTCCATCTCACTGGCAAATGGCTCCAACCTTACTCAGTGCAGGAATAACTTTCGTCCAAGTTACTTGATTGCACAACTAGATCTTGGACCATTAGCTTTTGTTGTTGTTGCTGTTGTTGCCTAAGACACCCATTCAACTCATCTAGTGCTCAGCTACAGGTTTCTGAATTCACGCTTATTTTGTCTTCTTTTCAGAACAGAAAAATAGTTTGGAAGAGAGAAAATTATCCAGAAAGAGGAAGTTCTCTCATACCAGAGAAGACTGCAGTATAAATATCTATGCTGGCAGAAAAGAATAAATAATTCACTAAGATGCCTTAAAACAAGATATAAAGATGACAAATCAGCTGTCAAGTACCATCTCTTACTCCCTGAACATTCTGACATTTTTATAAATTGCACAGTCATAGCTTTTATTCTAAAGAAGACGGACAAAACCAACCAAACTCAGGGAACTACAAACCCTTCTTTACCTCTCTTAATGTCATCCAGCTGAGGCTCAGGCGAAGGATTATCTTTCAAAGGAGAAGTTTTAGGTCCAACTGCTGGCTTGGTTGGGGCTCTGAACTGTGAAGGAGGCTGAGATGCTCGGGCAGACTGTTGCTCTATTCGGGCTTGGATCTTACTACTGCCCTCTGCTCTGCAAAAACAACCAGAGACATTCAGTGGTACTGTGCAACTATGTTCAGCTTTTTCAATATCCTTGCACTAATGTATCATCTGTGAATTCCTTTTGTACAGATCTCTACTTTGTTTTATAAAGTTAAACAGTGAATTACAGCTTTCTATACGCAACACTTGCTTTCAGTAACAAATAAGCATAGACAACTAGACTGCAACACCCTTACAAAATGTATTTTCAAATCCAGATGTGGTTCAGTGGTGCCAAATTCTCTACTTGAAGAACAATGAAGGCTTTAATTTAGCAATTAGTATTTGTATTTTTAAAAAAGAATAAGCAATCATAGTAATTTACAGTAACTACATGATAAAAATCCACTCATAACAAAATCCTGCTTAAAACAATCACAGCAAAAGAAACAATTTTCTCACTTGCAATTAAATCATCTCAAACTGAACTCTCTTAGAGGTCAACCTGCCTAGAGCAATCATTCTTACTGCTAAATACAGCTTGCAAGCATTTAATTCCTGTTTTTCATTCATTTGCTATTATCCCTTAAAAATAGTTTAAGCTGTTTCCTTAGTGGGAAATCATCTCCAGAATAACGCTATGCCTAGCTGTTCAATTCAAATCAGGTATTTCTTCCTTTTACTGAATCAATGATGTGATTTAGATTGTAGGACAGTCAATATCCTTGGCAGAAAAAAACCCCAAACGAAATACTTATTCAGGTCCCTCTGTTGTACACCATAGTGACGTTAAAGCATGCGGTGTATTTATTGCATAACACCAAAGCCTTTTGGGGTATGGGTTTATGTAGTGTAGCACAAAAGCAGCTTATGTGGCTATTAGGGCTCAGTTTCAGTTCTAGGAGGGTCCCAGCTCAGCAGTGTGACACTTCGTGCCTGTGAGCTAATCCCACTGAGAAACAAGTTAAACCAGCCCATGTGGAACTTCCTGGGGCTTCACCTAAACCACTTCTGCTATCTGAGCTAGTACGTTTAGCACTAATTCAGGTATCTCTGTGCCTCATTGAATTGTAGATGTACCCTCAAAAATTAAGCACAGAACTACCTTGTCATTCATCACTGAAATGCAGCTATTGGATACCACATTAACACAGGTTACAGAGTCATTTACAACAGAAGTGAGGATTTGGGAATACACTCACTGTATCAAGTGAAAGGTGAAAGCAAAAGATTGTTTCCAGTATTAACTATGCTCTTAGAACTACAGACGGTTTTATGTAGAATAAGTGCAATTATTCCCCTGTGAATGTCATCAGGACTTTAACACTAAAAACTCTGCTCCGACAGAGTGTCAAGAGGTCATTAAAGATTAAAGTAGCCATGAAAAAAAAGAAGACACTTCTGATGGAGAAAACTGAATGACTTTGCAAAGCACTATTCCTCAAAACAGGGATCCCCAGTCTTGTACCACCCTGCCTCTACTTGAGAAAAGCTGAAGTATTTTTCACCTCACCAGAGCCAAAACTCAGTGGATGCACCACCTCAAAGCCCTCCTGCACTACTTTGCTCCTTTCTGACTTAAGCTTCACCTGGACAAAGTCCAGCAGAACTTAAACTGGGAATTCAAATCTCATCCATGACATGCTCATATCCACTGGAGAAGATGAATGCTATAAGGATGAATTTTCACATCACTGATTCAAAGGAGTGTTACAGTCCATTTACCTGGAACGGACGGTGTTCTTGGCAAACTTCCAGCCAACTGCTGATGAACTGTAACCCACATTACTAGTAGTTTTAGCAGCTAAAAGTACTAGTAGTTTGAGCAGCTAAAAGTTCTACGCTGCAATAACGTGTGTTTTCTTTTTTTTTCTTTTCAAATGTAAATCTTGTAAAATTATTTCAGAGATTCTTCTTCACAAGACATTTGAATAACTGCTTTCTCTTTAGATCCCAATAACTTGTGGTCCAGTGATGCTGAAAGAACATGATCCAGAGACTTCAGGTACTTGCAGAGCAGCAAGACTACTAAAAATGTTCCAACTGCACACTTTGTAGCATTTGTGCAGTGAAGTAAGAATATTGGGTCAGACAGGACTTCTGGCCTCAGCAATTCTTCCAGGCAAAACCTCGTAACCATTATTTCTACAGCTCCCCCCCCCCCAGCTGGAGGCTTTGGACTTGTGTTCCACTTTATATATCCCTGATCCAATACAGGGATGAGTGTTTCTTGTTCCCTAAGACTATGTTATTAAAGCATCATGACTCCCACAGGAAGCTGTAGGGAACAAACCTAGAAAGTCCAACAATCATTTTGACAGCCTAATATTTCCATGGTCTTTTTCAGCTAAGCAGAGATTCCTGAAACACATCTCACCCTTCAGCCAGCTTCCGAAGCTTCAAATCATCAGAGGTGTTTCATTGCAAACTATAATTATGTCCTTTCAGCAGTGGAAAATTTACAAATTCTTTACTCTTAGATTCAAACTCCTATTTGCATTTTTAGGCAAGATAATTGGCCATATAAAGCCCACAAGGCTTAGTAATTAAACATCACTCCAAAATAAAAGAAAATTGAGCTCTTGTTCAGAAGACAGTCTGAAGAAGAAACTTCAGCAAGAATTAATCCTATCAACAGCCCTGTCCCCAGCTTTACCTTGTTTTCTTGACTTGAATGCTGCTACTAAGTTTTTCCAGCACATATTCCCCAGTGTCATGATTGATAATAAGCACACAGTCCTTCTGATATGGCCTTTTATTTCCTTTAAACACAGTCATTGGTGGAGTTGAACCCTGGTATCAAAGAAAGAGCACACATTTGTTTGGTTATATTCCCCTACCCAGAAGTTTATAAACACTAAGAGAAATGAATATATGTATTGTTCTGACCAAGAGGCTAAGCAGTTAATGTTTAGTTCCTACAGAAAATGTTAATTCATGAAAAGGGCAAAAACGAGTTGTATGCAGTAGATCAGATGTTTCCTCATAGCATCATTATGCCTTTCATCATTTTAAGTGTCTCTGCAGTGACAAAACATCTTCTCTATGGTTGCCATTATTTACAGTTCTCATTCCCTAAACGGTAACATAACTGAATTTGCATAGCTGGCCCTGACAAGTGTCAGAAATCTTCTTGACGTTTCTGCTTGGGTTTGGACAAGAAATAACGTTCTAATTATTTGTGTAGCAGAACTTTTGCCTAAAGAAATATGTGGTCAATTGAAAAATAAACCGCTTTTTATATATATATATAAAAAAAGGCAGTATTTTCATAGTGGATTACAAGCAACTGTCACAAACTAAGAACAGCTGCCTTCTTTAAAGTCAGATTAACATGTATATGCCACGCAACTATAGCTAAATGTCTTCTCAAAAGCAAATGGGGTATTTTGACGCCTTCCAGAAAGTGCCCAAGTCCACACAACACTGCATAGAGCCATAAAAGTCTAATGGCTTAGGCTGAGAAGCAATAAAGAGAAACTTGTGGTGGTGCATGCTGGCTAACCGACACTGCTGAGATTATGCTGAGCTGTACTGCATCCACATACAGGCTGGCTCATACCCTTGGTTTTGGGGTTACAGGAGGCAGAATCTATGGCCCATCTGCACACAGCAGCATGGACACACACTTGGCCACATCAAAAAAGGACATGTTACTCAAAGGGGATATCCAGAAATATGTTCTCAGCTATGAAACCTTCTCAGACTTCTCTGTAATGTATAGCTATTGTACAAAAGAAATTAAAAAAAAAAAAAGGTTTATTCATGTGCACCTTTCCACATGCTGTAAGAAAGCAACAAAATCAGGGAGAAAATGAAAAAAAATGCACTCTTCTACGTTTTATTCTGAGTAGGCAAAATGAACAATCATATTTTAACCACTCAGAATACAAATCCTATTCTCCATATTGCTAATAAATAGAGTACGTTTGAATTTCAAATAGCTTTGGAACAGTAAGGGTGAAAAATCTGAATTCCCAACAAAGATAACAGTAAGAGATACAGATATGATTCAGAAAAGATGTCTCAAGAAAGTCTAGTCTTCAAAGGCATGTTACATTTTTATCACTCCTACATTTAAGTGAGGAAAGCAACATTTAAGAGAATAAAAAGCAAGTCAAATCCTACTCACTGACAACTAAGTCAGGAAACATATAATGCACAAATTTAATGAAAATTGATCAAAGTTTGTTGGCTGTAATTCTGCTACCCAGAAGCCTCCTAACTCAGCAAAGACTGTGATTTTGGCTAAAAAAATAAGCAGGAACCCTGGTTAAGCAAATCAACAGTCCCACCCTTCTACTTAAAATTAAATGTTTAGGTTTTATGTTACTGCCTAAATAACACTGGCATACAGATTCTGCTGATTACATGATAGAAGAAGGAGGTAGGTGAAACAATTGACATTTAATCAATTTGTTTTCATGCATGAGGGTTTTTTAACAAACAGAAATTCTTCACTTCCCCAACCAAGACTGTTTATGCTATATTAAATCCACTAAATCTGCATGTAAAAATAGTACTTCAATTTATCCAAGCAGCAAGGGACACCAAAATATCTCCACTGAACAAATTATCAGAGATATCCTCAGGGACCAGGCAATTTCAAAAAACAACTTAGAATCTGAATCCTATCCAGTTGTTGGGCAACTGAGAACCAAAGCAGGATCCAAGAAATTCAGCAAATCTCAAAACTTCTCACTCTTCCAGTATGCTCAGTGTTTTCCAGCTGGAAACACAGGCAGCACTGCCTTGGAACAACATATGCATGGTGGCTGCATTCAGTGCAGTTAGCTGCCTAAGCCTCCGAAGCATATTGTAAGGTTAAAGCTGTTCATACTCATGGGAAGACAATCAAATTAAACTCATCAGTACAGAGATTTGGAAAGGGACATTACAAGTGATGCTGCTCAACACAAAAGATGAATGAACAACATTGTTCCCAGTCAATCCAAGATGAATGCCACTGCTGTTAATCATATTACCTGCTCTCAAATAGCACTACCATGCTCATTGTTTTTATAGACAAAACCCAGTATGTGACCTCCTGCAGCCCTAAAGATGACCAAAGCCATATAAAAAACAGGAGCGGGGGGGGGGGGGGGGGGGCGGGAACAGGCTAAAGCCTCATTCAGTAAGAATTATCATAGTACCATCACCTATCAATTAAAAACACCAACATGCTAGAATAACAATACCAAAAAGATCTGACACACAGCTTCCAAACTGACTGGTGCCCCCCTGCAACCACCAAACCCATTGATGTCTGTGAATTCTGGCTTATCAGCTTGACACATAGCATTAGCTTCAGCTAATAAACAAATCCAGTTCCAGCATGCAAGCAGTTTCATTTGCTTTGGTAAGAAAACCACTGAACTTTCAATTACAAAACAGCTGCACCTATAAACAGTTTGATCACTTGTTTTAT
Source organism: Haliaeetus albicilla (assembly GCF_947461875.1). NCBI lineage: Eukaryota > Metazoa > Chordata > Aves > Accipitriformes > Accipitridae > Haliaeetus > Haliaeetus albicilla. The sequence continues at coordinate 33,566,172 of NC_091484.1, read as the reverse complement.
TGCTGGTTGACTGTCATCCTCACACTGTAGAGCTTTATGGCATAATTTGAGGAGGAAGTGGATGGGAAACAACTTCATTGTCACTTACCAGAACTGCCCCTCTTGCTTCTACTGATAAAGCTAAAGCTAGGGAACCCTCTATGCTATCTGTACATGGTTTAGTAATGGGACGAATATGCTTACAGGCCTACCTGTGGCTTCTGAGCATCAAATCTTGACTAAAGCCCAAATTACTCTGCCTTTCTTCATTAAGCCATAGCACTAAAAATGGATGGAAACCAGGTATAGAGCGTCAGCTAATAGTAAAAGTCTTCTTGTTATTCAAGGAAGAGTAGGAAGGAAGGAATCAGAAGAACAGACTGCAACCTTACAAATATAACCCTTTACAAAGATTCAATTGTACAGTCCTTCCCTAAGGTAGCACACTACAAGTCTGGCTGCTCAAATATTGTACCCACTTCTATTAACAAAGATGAAAGTGAAAATAACATTTACGTTAGACTAACTACATTGCAAATTTACTGGAGAGTAAACAAGGACACATATATAACAAACTTACTGGAATATGTGGTAAAGTGATTGTTACATCATCTCCTTTACCCACTTGGAGTTCCCCCTCACAAGATGTATCAATCGATGCTGGCTTAAAATCATCTAAAGAGGAAAACAATTGTGATTACATTTCTTATAGCCTTCAGAAGCATCATCCTGCCCTGCAAAGCGTCACTGCACATTCACTGTGATTATAGGGAATGCTAAAATACATGCTAGTGTTTACAGCGGGGGTGGAATAACACACCAGTACAATGTGTCTATGCTCAGTGCCCCAGTGATATGACGGTACCAGATTCTAAACCTCCTTTTTAAAATGGAAGTAAGGTTCCAGACCTTCTGTTTGAAGACCAAAAGCAGACTTCTCCAAACCCCAGACTTTGAATGACAATTTCGCAGGCAAGTGTAAAACTGTACCATGCATCTCAAAAGAGCATCAACTTCAAGACTCGGGGCTCTGTGCGGCTCCTGCCAATTCCAAACCTGAGGACTCTCTCTGTGACAAAGACTAATTTAGTGATACCAACCTACTTAGCCTTACTGATATTTCTGGCTATTTAACAGCCATCTTGTCTCCACGATACCTCCTCAAAGGTAGAGGGGACCTCAGATCTCACTTAGGAGGAAAAAAAAAAAAGAGGTGCTGATCTTACTTCAGCAGGCTCCATGCTAGTCCAAAGATACTGTGGATGGAAAGCATGACTAAGGTGAGACACTGTAATAGCTTTAAACTAACCCTAGTTTCAAGTATTTTTGCTGCACTGTATAGGATGCTTTGTCCCCAAACAAGGTACTTCTGTTTAGTGTATTTATTTGAACTAATAGCACTTTAACTTAAAAGTATTTTCTCCTCATTATTTTGTTGTGCTGATGAGCCATAAAAACCAGAAAAAAGTATCAGAACCTGTAATATTTTGAACAGAGGATTTAGACAAAGTGAAGTAAGATCAGACAGATATAGGTTGATTTGCTTTGTTTATTTTTAAAATAAGCCCCCATTCAATTCTAGCATCTCTGGATACAAAGAGGTGCAATTATATTCACGATCAAGGCTTTTAATTACTGCATTAGTTAAGAAATTAATATCTCAGAACAAATTAAAAATATAATTCTACTATGAAAAGCACATTTACAGAAAAAAACCAAAACCCCAGCTTCTAATAAATTGTCATTAAGAGGATGTTAATGTCCAACTGAGTTTTACTTTGACAGCACAACAAACAGAATCAGGCACACTTGACTTAATCCTCATGCCTTAACTGCCAGACCAAATCATACCCTTCATTTTCATCCAAGCAATCTATTTCTAGCTATTGTTTCCCACCTACTTTATGTGCAAGCTTGCTAAATAAAACAAACCAGCTGTACAAGAGCTAGCGTCTTTGCCAAAAAGGGATCAAGAGTTTCAACAGCGCAGTCACTAAATTAAAAGGAATATCACTATCACACTTCTTTCTTCGGTATCAGCAAAATATAGTTACTCTAAACAAACACTCAACAAATTGTTTTCATTTGGTTAGCTTACTAAGTGTAGATGCTTGGCTAATCTTGCTGTAGATCAGGTGCACATATGTCCCTCCAAATGTACTCACAGTCCTTCTTCCAAAAGTCAAATGTTTTTAAGATGTGTTTTCCAGGGATAATTCAGTTTTTCAGTACGGTATTTCATAAACATTACGGAAAGGAATGAAATATTTTAAGAAGGCCGAAACAAATTTAGCCTACAAAATCCTCTTATTGTAGTTTCTCTGAAGAGGATTACGGGAACAATATAATGCTTGGATCCCAGATAAATAATTTCAGATCAACAGTTAGGAAAAAAAAAATGTATAACCAGGAAATTAAGAGATCTCACTTGAAAGTCATGGAAGGAAAATAAAGCACACAGAAAGCTCTTTTGAAATAAAACTGCATTCTTCCAGTTATAGTCTGAAGAGCTTTGGCTTTGCAGTCCCTTAAGAAATTGATTGTTGAAGCACTTTCAGTTCTAGAAATCTAGTATATTTCTATCTGGATATGGCTTGGATTTAATTCATACATTATCAGACAACCTCATTCATTTGATAGTTGGGCTATTTTAAAATTTTGATTTATAAATGGAGATTTGCTAATACGTTAGTGCTGGATAAAACTGTTCAGTGTTATGTATAAACAGTTAAATGTACTAAACATATGGTATGGTATTTTTTAGCATGGTGGAATTATGTATAACCAGAGGGATGAAAGACACAAAATTTAAGTGTTAATCCACTAGACAGAGTTTACTGTTGAGCAAAATAGCTTTGCCTCAATCATTGACCATCTGCTTGAGTAACAGCTCAATCTAGAAAGTTGTTCTTTCAAGTCACGCTTGGGTGACTAATATCACTGAAATTACTTACTCGTAGTGTATGAATACAGGCCGTGAGACTGGGCCTAGGATTATGCATCATAAAACAAAAAATCCTACTGTTAGCTGTATAAATTCCCCACCTTAATAGAAAGCTACTGAAATATATTTAGTATTAGTTTCATTTACTGCTGGTGATTTACTACTCATTTTAAATCCTGGACTCATTTAGGGGAAGAAAAAGCAATTTCTTATCCACAGAATTCAAGTACAGAGATACAGTGAGGTCCTCTTCAAAACAATCTTCTAATATTAAATTAAATGTACCCAATGCTAAATAGAGCAGTTGGAATAACATCTGGTGTCTTTAAAAAACCCACATACTCTTCCAATTATTTAAAAACTTTGAAACTGCTCGAGATCCTACCTCAGGTTTTATCTTACACTTATTAGGCAGTACCGTATGCGTTTGAGTCATTTCTGCTTGCTTTCCTGGAAGTGACTTATTACAGCTGGCTGGAGTCGGGACAGCCAGCGATGGGGCTGCTGGGTTTACACGTTGCCTCATCGTGAAAATAACCAGTTAAAAATCAAACTGTGGGCGCTTGGGCTGCCAACCAGACGCACTCTTCTCCAGGCACTCCCGCCAGGCCGGGGCCTGTGGTGACCTGTCCTGCAACTGCCATAAAAAAAATATAAAATAAAATGGCAAGCCACCCCCTCACGGAGGGGATCGTTTCGCGCTCCTAAGCGATCCACGGACGTTTCACGAAAAACTTTCATAAGCTGTTCGTCTTCCCTGGCCTGCCTCGCTCGAACCTCCTTCCTACGAGCGCTCTCGGCCGTCACCCACCCTCCCCGTCTCCCCTCAGGCTACCCGCCGGGCTGGGACACCTCTGCGGGGAAAACACCCGTGGGCGTGGGCTGGGAGGGAAGATGGGCGCCGAGGGAGCGGGAAAGGGGGGAGAGGGGCGCCGAGGGGGGCGGGAGGGAGGGAAAGGGGGGAGAGGGGCGCCGAGGGGGGCGGGAGGGAGGGAAAGGGGGGAGAGGGGCGCCGAGGGGGAAAGAAGCCCTGGGGGGGGCGGCGCGAAGGAGGAGGCGGTGAGGAACAGCGGCGGCCAGGGCAAGAGGAAGGCTTCGTCGTGGCGGGTCGGAGGCCCCCGCCGGCCTGCGGGGAGGGGGCGGCCCTTAGCAAGTAAGAAGTCGCGGCGGCACCCCGGGAGGAAACCTTGGCGAGGATGGCGGGGCGCCGGGCAGGTACTGCTCCCCGCCCCGGGTCCGCCCGGCGGGAAGGGGTCCGAGGAGAGGGCGCTCGCCGGTAGGAGCAGAGCGTGCGGCAGAAGAAGCGCCGCCGGGGCGGGCGGCAGGGGGACGGGACGCGGTGAACGGGGAGAGAGGCGGGAGGAAGGGGCTGCCGCGGCGGGCCCCGCCGGGAAGAAGAGGGGATGGCGCTCACAGCGGATCGTGTGGAAGAAGGCCTTGGGCCGCCGCTCGAAGCTCTCGCCCAGCTGCAGCGGGTGCTCCTCCTTGTCCAGCGGCGTGCTCGCCGAGCCGTTCATGTCCCCAGTCCCGTCCCCTCCCCTCCCCTCCCGGCCCGGCCGGTCCCTTCCTCTCCTCCGTGCGCTGCCGCCCGGCGCCCTTCCGGGGGCCGAGTGCAGCCGGGAAAGTGCTCCGGGGCCGCCGGCGGCGGGTACGGCGGGACGAGGTGAGGTGAGGCGAGGCGAGGCGGGGGCCCGGGACCGAGCAGGGGCTGCTGTGCCCGCGGAGGGGCCGCGGGTCCCCGGAGGGGCGTCCCTCGGAGGAGAGGTGGGAGCCCGGCGCTCCCCGCCCTCCTGGGGGCAGGGCAGGAGGGGCCTTCCCCGCCGGGATACTCAGCGCGGCGGTGGCGGCCCCGGCCCCGGCCCCGGCCCCGGCCCCGGCCCCGACCCCTCTGAGGGAGCAGCTCTTGGCGGGAAGCCGGTTTCCCGGTGGCAGGTCCGCGGGCTTGCACAGAGGTATTACCTGTTTGCGGTCTTAGGGCTGGAGCAGACACCTCTAAAAGGCTCCTTAGCCTAAACATGGGCTGTGAAAACCCCGGTTATCGTGGTGCTAGCTTCCCACCGCAGCGATTTCTGAGCGCAGATGGGTCGGTGAAAGGACTAGCTTGGCTTTTTTTTTTCCTAGCTTGTCCTACGAAGAAATGTAAACGTTGATCTTTTTCTAGCGTGCCAGGCATATAACAGAAATTTTGCTGATTAAGCTTTTTTTGAGGGTATACTCTTCCTGAGGAGACTTTCTTTCGAGGGAGCCTCTTCTCTGTAAACTTTTCCATTGTTTTTGAAGGAAAAAGGGGCTGTCTGTCTCCTGTGAAGCTGGACAAAATTTTGACAGTTCTTCATTTCATTTGCACGTATTTGTATTATATGTCCATGTTTGTATCATGTAAGGTAAAATACATAAGTGAAGTACCACTCTTTTTTTGCTTTAGGGTGGGTATTGTTGGGTTTTTCTCCTTTCCGTTTTGGTAAAATGACGCCAATGGCTGGTTCTGGGCGCTGACATATGCGAGTGGCACATTTTGGCTACCTGGGCTTCCCTGGGAGTTACTGGGCCACGCAGGATTTAATTCACACGTGCCATCATCCAGGATCTGGATGCTTGTGGCAAGGCAGGGGTCAGAACTAGTTTAACATCAGAGGAAAGATTTGGATCCCTTCCCAGCCTACGAAGAACTCTTTTCATTGCTCCATTTTTGTTAACTGCTGAAAATAAAGCCACCTGTGATTGTTAAAACTGGCGTGGATCCTCAGGAGGAGGCAGTGGAAGGAATGCTGACACAGGCTGGCTGTGGGCATTTTGGCCACAGTACTGGTATTGCTCTCTTGTTTGAGTGACATGGTGTTATAAACGCTGATGTTTTCTCACAGAGAGGACAGCAGGAAGGAGAAATGCTAACATGAATACAGTTTGTTTCATCAACTTTAATGGGACCTTTAAATGTCATCTGTTTTTCAGTTACAATTTTTCTGAGGTGTTCTAACTGGGGTTAACAAGAAACAAAGCCCTTGCTTTCCTTTTAAAGTCAGTTTTAGTGAAAATAAGCTTAGAGCTGCACCATCTTTCTTTTGTCAGGTAGCTTTCTAGGATGCAGAGGGAAGACCAGCAGACTCTGTTAAGTATCTTCTTTAATTTTGATATCAGTATGATGTCATATGCAGTTGTTAGATTGGATGGAGGGTTTCTGAAATTAAGAGAAATCCAGTGGTATTGAAGTCCATCAGGTAGGACAGATCACCGTAAAATCACAATAAGTGCGTACTGTAACTCTTTCTCATTTTTCTTCTGCTTCTAGATCCTTGGTTATTTTACCTAGGTTAAGTGATGGGAACATACACTAAAGAAAAAAAATCACCCTTGGGTCTTTGGCGTTCATATTTGTGTGACAGAATCTAAGATGTCCCAAGAAAACACATCAGCCAATTGCTTAAATATAATAACAACATCTATTGAAGATGATGCTTTCCAAAAAAGCCATAGTGCAAGAATCCTTAGCCCAGAAGAAGTTGAGAGACTGGCAAAAGATCAGGTTTTGGTGTCTGAGTTCAAACAACTAAAACTGGAGAAAGAGGCGCAGAAGAACTGGGATCTATTTTACAAAAGAAACAGCACCAACTTCTTCAAAGACAGACATTGGACAACCAGAGAGTTTCAAGAGTTAAAAGCATGTCGGGAGGTGAGATCTATACACTTCCACTGTAAAAGGCGGGATTGATTGTTTTCAAATGATTTAATAATACTTATAACAAAGCCATTAGTGTAAGAACTGTCACATGTTAAATTTGCAGTGGTCTGTGTAATTTCTCTTAATATCAAAGATACCTCCTCAGAATCAAATGCATCAGTTCAGTTTCAGTTTGTAATTGACCCATATTGGATACTAAGAACGAAATCTGGAATATTTGTTTTGTGTCCTAAATAGACAACTTGTCTCTCTGTGATGTGACATTTTCAGATGCAAGTTGGTGCACTTCAGAACACTGCTTTAAAGAAGAGCATCCAGAATTACAGGCTAATTGCAAAACATCATTAAGGGGAATAGCCAGATGCATCTGTTGTTCATTATAGCTGAACGAAAGACAAGACAGAAATAGTACAACAATCTGTTGATTATTTAAGGGGTAGATGACTAAAGAAATATTAATATATTCTAAAAAGATTTGTAATTTTCCAGAAATCAAGATTTCTTTTTTGTAGTATCAGATTATCCAGTGGATGCCTACTTTTGTTTTTGAATCAGTGGTAATTAAAATTGATATAGCTTTTAAAATGCTGATTGAACAGTGTCTCTGCTTATATCATGAGGAAAACAAAAATTATGTGCTTTATCTTGGATTTCTTCCTCCCCAGTTTGCAGATCAGAAACTGACCATTCTGGAAGCAGGTTGTGGGGTTGGGAACTGCTTGTTTCCACTCTTAGAAGAAGATCTGAATATTTTTGCATACGCCTGTGATTTCTCTCCTAGAGCTGTTGAGTATGTGAAGGTTGGTGTGATATCTGGAACTTCTTTTAGAGTGTCTTTAGAAGCTTCTGAAATTACAGATGACTGGAATGACAGACTTCTCTTGCCTTCCTTTTTGTAAGAAGGGTAGAATAGCTTTTGCCAAAAAATGGAGACTGATCCATTCCAGTGGAGCTCCTATGCAAGAAGTCGAATCATTGCCCAAGACCTAGTTTTTCAGTGTCAAATTATAGTATTATGGTAATATATGTATATTACTTTACTTGAATGATTTGTGAAGACTGTTTTTTGGGAGTGCTACTATGTCTCTGCTGACTGTGTAGTACAAGCAAAATTTGTTTGGGATGGAAGCTTGCCCTTGATGTTTGTGGGGCAGAGGGAGTCCCAAAGAGAATCTTGAAAACAGGGGTGTGAAAGTTATTGTTATGGAAATTTGTAGCCTGATTAGAAATAGGTATGTTTATACTTATTCATAGGTAACTGGTACTGCAGTCCAAAGTTAGTGTCTTCCAGCAAGGCTCGTGGGGGCTTGGGGCTTTAAAAGTCCCCTTGTTTATTAAGTTTGTAATCACAGGTAAATTTCTATATATCTGTTACATGAAAGCATTCTCTTGTGGGACATTTGTGACCAAGAACCACAAGACACATACTGCATATCTCATGGGAAAGATGAGAGGAAATACATGTGGCAAACAGGAGAGGACAGCAGCTCCCTGGGATGCCACAGCTGCACTGCAAGATGAGGTTGGGATGAGTGTGTACCCTGGGTTTTGGATGACTTAATGGTGTCTGCTTCCACAGCTCTTGCTGATCTTCCTTCTTGTCCAGACCAGGTTTCCTTTTACCAAGCAAAACTGTGGGCTAGAACAGCCTGGCTGCAGGTTATGTGCCATGGACCCAACCTGTTTACAGTATACTTGTAGCTCAAGAGATGTACTTTGATCACCTTGTAATGCAGAATTTCTTTTAATAATATTTCTGTATTTTTAAAGAGTAGAAGCAGCGGTAGAACAGAAATGGTATGCTTTCTTAACTGTCTTAATGCACATTCCTTCTCAAATTCCTGAGAACAGACTATTCTAGTAGTTGTAGTTTCACTATTGTAGTATGCAGCAAAGAATTTCTGATTGCATTAGTCACCTGTTGGAAGTTAATGTTCTTTTGCCACCATATTTTGTGTCACTCTACTGATTAGTTTCACAAACTTTTTACTGTTCTGCAATAACAAATGCCTCTAATTTTCAGTGAAAGCATACTCTTCTCATTTCCCTAGAAAAATGCCTTATACAGTACGGAAAGATGTAAAGTGTTCCAGTGTGATCTTACCAAAGATGATCTTCTAGAAAACATACCAGCAGATTCTGTGGATGTTGTCACACTTATATTTGTGCTTTCTGCCATTCATCCTGACAAAATGCATCTTGTCTTAAAGAACATTTACAAGGTAAAACTAGCTGATTTTACAGCCTTTAAAGCCCTTTCCTTCTTTTTAGCCTGAAAGTACAATTTTTTTCTGAGAATATAACCCCTCTTGTAATGGTGATCTTTAATACAATATTCCATGGATGTATTTAGTTAGTTCACCTAGTATATGGGACTAAAATATGTTTTAAAATGTTTTTTTTTCCTCTCTTGGTATTGTGAGGTGGTTTGGATTCTGGCCTAATGCATGCCATCAACAAAAAGGTATTTTGAACCTGTGATTTGGTCTCCTAGGTTGTATGCTACAACTAATATTTATGGATTGCAGAGGTGTCTGTGTTGATAAGGTGTGAATGACAGTGAACCAAAATTGACTTCCAGAGGATACAGTGACTTGCAGTTAGGATGCTATTGTTATTATTAAAAATGCTTGATCTGTGGTGATTTAGAAGTCAGATTTTCAGAGATCAGCATTAATCTAGAGAGACTCATCTCCCTAGGCTGCCTTTGTTAGTTGATAGACTAGGATAGGGCCATCCAGAGGGTGGTTTAAACAATCTGAATTGTGATTGTTTTGAATTTCCCCAAGATGTCATATATTGACTGCAGAAGGAAATAGTCAACATATTTTTTATTTATGCATATGTGTGTATTTGGGGGTTTATATTTGGGGGTTTATATTATCAGATATCTTGTTTGTTTTATCATTAGTATTTTCAAAAGGGAATGTTAGATTTCTTGGTATATCTCCAGCTGTTTTCCAAAGTCAGGGTTGGTTCTTAGCTCGTGCACATGAAAAGGCTAATTACTGTTTTCTCAGTGGAGATGCCTGGCTCATTTAACTCGCTTGTAGGTTTCTGCACAGATTTGCAAGTGGCAAGTACTCCTTTTCTCCTCTAACAAATACAGCTGGTATTTGATGAGGTAGGAAACTTGCATGCATCACATGTCTAAAGTCAGCATGGCCAATGACCATGTATTTCTAAATTTTGAACTCTTGATGGCTTGATTTCTTTGCGAAAGAGGAATTTAAAAAACCCTCAAACCTGCAATCCATTTTCCTGAAATTGTTCCTTTTTTATTTCTTACTATATTGCAACATTTTTCTTTCTAACATGAAAAAAGAAATGTCATTGTATTCTAAATTTTATATTTAATCGTTAAGCAAAATCATGTGCCAGACTGTATACTATCCAACAAAGAAAATGCCCTGGTAGGACTTAATTTTTATTGTTAAACTGTGTATTTTCTTCTTTCCTCTGTATTTGAAGATGTTGCAAAAAGCTTATTTAGCTGATCTACACCCAAACAGATATCTTAAAACTATTTGTAGTCTACTGTTCGTGGGGAACAGTTTATATACAACTGTTTTGTTGCACAGGGAATGGATTCAATATATATATATCACTTCTGTATTGAATGTGTTAGGATACCTTGTCTTAATTATGTGTCTGTATGTGTGTACAAATAAATACATATATATGGCTAAATCCATTTACCTTATTAAAGCATATACACATTATGTGACAGGTATTAAAACCAGGCAAGTGTGTCTTGTTCAGAGACTATGGACTGTATGATCATGCAATGCTCAGGTTTAAATCTGGCAGCAAACTTGGAGAAAACTTTTATGTTAGACAAGATGGGACAAGATCATATTTTTTTACTGAAGGTAAGACATGCTGTAGAGTGCTTTCTTCCTGTGAATCTTATGTTTAAACTTGCTTCAGGGAATTGCCAACATGCCCATGGAAGTTTTCTTTTACACAGATGAACTATTAAATTGTGGTGTACTTCATTTGCCATCCTTTGTGGGAGAAAGAGGGTATTTAAACTGGTAGGACTTTTTGGAGCACTTTCTTATTTACAAGCTTCTTGTATGTGCTATAATGTGCCAAGAGCAGCAGTTTCTGAATTTCATTCAGATTTGTTACCTAAGAGGAAAAGACCAATGTTCAGTAACAGAATTGATCATCTTCATGACGCAACTAAGTAGTTATCTTGGCATCGTTCTTTTTGCAAGGCTATTCCAGGTGTGCAGGATGAGGTCTGCTGAGGAAGTCAATGACTCCTAAAGCAGAACCATGACTAAAGCACTGAGAAGCTTGTGCACAAATCCTGCTGAGATAGCACTGACTAGCTGTGATCACTCTGTCTTCTGTTATTTTAGTAAAGATGATGCAAAAAACATTTCCATGTGATACAGTATTTTAAAAGTTTTTCATTCAGTGCTTGTAATGCTTTAGGAAGGAAGGTAATTATTGCAGTTTACTGGTGGACAGTTTGAAGCACAGAGACATGAAGGAATTTGCTTAGATTGTCACAATGAGTTGGGATTATAGCTCATCTTCTAACTCCTAATTCCTCATGCTAAACTTCAGTGAACCGTTACTTTCCCCTATCAGTTATAGGGCATTGTGTAATAAGAGCTGTGTGTTTATTTCTGTGGGGCTCTTTGTTCTTAGTCTAAAGCAAAGTACAGCCACTGAAGAGACTGATTTGGAGCCAAGTAAATGTTATTCATATTTTATGACATAACGTATTACCTAATTGCTTCTGATATATAAAAACCATTAATCTTGTCTGAGCTCTCTCTATTCTTTATAGGACAATGATGAAATCTAAGATAGTGCAGGCTGTGCTACAGCTTCATTGAAGCATTTTGAGAACTGTTATTTATTGAGTGATTTTTTTACTTCTGTTAAACAGTTAGCTCTTACAAAGAGAATGGATGCTAAAGGGAACAAATAAGAGACTGACCTAGCTGTGGAATTTTAAATCCCATGTTTATTGTGTGTTAGAATTGTTTCTGAATGAGAAATTCCTTGCTAGTATGCATGTTTGCTTTGGGGAAGTATTGAGGTAGGGAGGAAGAAGAGGAAGGAAGGAGAAGAGACAGAATTTGTCTTATATTGCTCATGTTAGCATTTGTTTTACCTTGGCCTGGTCTGTGACTGTCTCATGGATGACCTCTGCTCCCATTTTTAATCATTGTGATCTCATTCCTCCCACAAATTTTAACATAAATAGTGCTTAATGCTTGAGAATTAGTTCTTTTGTTATTAGAAACATGACTCCTATAATTTCCTTGCTGTTTGCAACCCGTGCTATTTTTCATTTGTTTAGCACTACACTGGTACACCAAGTAATGCTGCATGGGATGATTTGAATGATGCTTATTTATATGTCTGGCCTCAGATAACAGCACTGAGCTTCTTCCACGGGAAAAAAAAATCCATTCTTCCACTGTTTGAAATAATATTAAATTTGTGGAGGAATGCATGGTTGCAATTTTTGTTATGAAATATGTGCAACTTCCTCACAATGCGATTTCAATAGGTCCACAATTAAGTGCTGTTTATTTATATGTCATTGACGTGGATCCCCCATTTTACATGAACACACTATGTTTACAACTGGTGCTTCATAATGGCCTGAGGTTGATACAAGCCTGCACTACCACCAAAGTGGGTGGTCTCATCTTCCTTCCTCAACACACCACCTCTTCTAGTGCTGGAGTTCCTCTGTAACTACATGATCAGCTGTTTCATCAAGCTGATCCCCCAGAGCAGTGAAAAAATGGCATGTCTTTGTTTTCTATCAAGTAGCACAAGTTTAGAATCGCTTAAATTTATTGTGAAATTACTGCCTGAGTAAATGAAGCAAGATGCAGGAAAGGAAAAATGATGATTTTTAATTAACACGACAAGTCAATAGCATGAGCAGCCTTCTCTGCTGCATAGGTCACCCTGTTTGTGAGGTACTTCTGCCTCCCCTAAGGGAGATAGGCTTTGACTAAAATTCTTTTGTTTATGGAAAATACTTTCAGTTTGACTTAGTGGAGGCTTGGTACCACCATATCCACTTTGCCATTTTGTCCATTTTTTTCTGTTGAGCAATGGCATGTGAATGTCTGGTAATGTAGGGGGGTATTCTTCCTCAAGCAGAGATGCATCTACAAGGCTGGATTAGCTTTGAAATATTTGAGATAAGTGATGTATTCAGCTAGTGAAGGCCAGCTGCACAAAGTGAAAATGCACTGGCATCAGTCACGAGGATGACAAGGCTCAATGAAAGTAAGAGATGTGGCAAGTTTTGGAAATTAAACTGAGTAATTAGCTTAAGTCCCAGTTTTGCAAGCTGTTTTGCTTAGGTTGATGTTTCTAAAGGAGATCTGTATTGATTTTTATTCAGCAGTCTGCCTGCATAGAACAGCTTGAAATCTGAAGGCCTGTGTGCTTTTCATGCTGTAGCACGTAAGAACATATGCTTATATAAATGCTGACTAGTGTTTTAAAAATAGCTTAAACATAATACTTCATCTTATTTTTTTAAATTCTCTTCCAGAGTTCTTGTCTCAGCTTTTCAAGGCTGAGGGATATGAGCAAGTGGTCAGTGAATATGTGCAGCGAGAAACTGTGAATAGGAAAGAAGACTTGTGTGTTCAAAGAGTTTTTCTTCAAGGCAAATTTCAAAAGCCTTTCAGTAAGTCATAAGTGCTACCTCTGGTGAGCTACATAAGCTTGGAAAGGCTGAAGGGTTGGGAGGAAGTATATCCACTTTACTCAGCACTACAACAACCACATGTGCCCCATCAGTTATTGTGTCTCATATGATGAGGCAAGGATTTCTTAAAACTGACTCAGCTTCCTCAAACTTTACCACAGTTAGAAAAACTTGCAATGATTTAGAGTTCACAGAAGCAGAGGCATAGAGACCAAATAAAGTTTTCTGACCATTCATCTCAAAATAACATCTGCTTTATGACAACTATAGCTGAAGGCCTTTCTGGCAGGGGTGCTAATGCATGCTACTTTATTTTTCAGGTCTGACTGGAAATGAGACTGCATGAGAAATAAAAAAAATTAGAAATAACTGCTCTCCATTTAATGTGTTTCTTCAAAAAAAGTGACAGTAGTTCCTCAAGTAGAAGTACACAGAAACACTGAAGCTACAGCCAGCCACAAAAAAGGTGTATTGTTGTTCAGGCAATAGTTAGTTCAGTGTAAAGGTGAAGTCAATGGCTGTCTGCACCTAAGTCTATTGGGTTGACTCAAACCTTCTGATTAATATTTTTAGTACTTGCCTACATTTAATTTCCTTTTTGGGATGCCCAATTCAGTGCGTTTGCCTTTGCATATGCTAACAAGTGTATGACAAAGCGATGAGGCGTCATGCAAGGCAATCCTTCAGTCTCATTTTTGTGCTGTTTCTCTAAAAGGACGAAACACCCAGTCCTCTAAGGCACTTGGTGTTACAGGGTTCAAACCCCACTAAAAATCAACAGAGCTCTGACTACGTGCAGTCATTGCAGAACTGCTGTACTAAAGATGAACATTTGCTGAGGGAAGCCACAAAATGATAATTGCTCAGATTAGAATAATGCTATCACTGTTATACCCTTCTTTAACATATTTTTTCACTGTAAAATGCATAAATACCCAGGATGATACTTTCCATAAAAAAAGGAGATGTCATGTAATAACCTTCCTCAAAGAGTTGTTAGGAGAATTGTGTGTTTTAATTGCTTTTTCCTCTGAGGCCAAAGTTTGATGTTACAATAAATCCAGCTTTGGGTCTCATGGTATCAGACCAAAAAAAGCTGTGGTGGTGCTCTGACTCAAAGCAGTGATTTGCTGCAAGTTTATTTATAAACATATTGACTGAATAAGACCTCTGGTGGCTCCAGTTTGTTCGGAAAATTCTGACTGGTTAACTTTGTAACTTCAGGTTTTATGCTGGGAAAGTTATTACTTCCTTCCCTCCATGCACATGCAGCCAGTGTTCAGAGTGCTGAAAAAAAAATCATTATCATGTCTTATGGCTAGTTTGTCATAAACAGAGGCAAATATTAATTTCTGGTCCACGTCAGATGTGTATGACTGGGTCATCTAGCAACACACAAGTCCAGTGGAATGACAGCCTGAGTCAGTCACATACTAACACATACTTCAAGAGATGAAATCCCTACTCAGAATAGGGCCACCCTCAAATAAAGCCACAGGTTGCTAAGGCCTTGCCCAGTCTATTTCCAAGTATTTCCAAGGACAGAGGTTCCATAACCTCTCTGGGCCCTGTCCCAATATCTGACCTCCCCTTACACACACAAAATTAAAAAATCTTGGTATTTCATTGGAATTTCCCTTGTTGCAACTTGTGTATATTACACAAGATCAGCACAGCCCATTGCACAAGCCACCAGATAATTCTGAGCTTCCTCTGCTGCAGAGCAGCTGTTCAAAATGCAGGTTAAAGATCCAGACGCGTTTTTGAGATTATATCATCCAAGAACAAGAAGAGGTTCTGCAGTGCAAAGAGCCAGGGCTGTTGAAGGGAAACTATGAAGTTCCTTCAAGAAGATAAGTCTGTGACAGGCTATAAACCGTAGCATCAATACAGTGGCTTTTAGTGATAGGAACAGCAAAGCCAATACCTTTCCTGAGAGTGATGGAAAAGAATTAAGACCTCTGCTCTGGAAAGAAGCAGCTGACTACACTTGATACAAAAGAAAGTACTTCTGACTCACTAATTTCAGTTCCAAATGGGAAACTGACCTGCAAAACCTGAACTATTTCTGCTCATCAAACAAAGAACGTCTGAAATTAATTGGGGATAAAGACAACCTGATCCTCTAACAACTTTCTTCAAGCATGAAATCAGATGAATTAGGATCTTATTTAGAATATAAACATTTGTTTATGTATCTAAATGCTGAGCACATTAAAAAGATACCATTATTAAAATACCAAGGCAGCTTACATTATACCAGAGTCTGTTTCATTCCTGTATCTGAGAAATTCTATTCAGAAGTCCTACAAGTGCTCAAAGCAGATGAAATACTGCAACTTTAACAGCCCACAAAAAACATAAGTGATAGGAAACACAGGATACTTATTTTAAAAATAGTTTTTAATAAAAACAGAAATAACAATTATGATAATAACTAATGAAAACTAGTGCTTAAAATTAACCGTATTTAGTGTGCTTTACCTGATCCTCCAACAATGCTGCACAGGATTTACTTTAGAAGCAGGGATAGATACTCAACAGGTTGCCTGCATCACTAAACCATCTTAAATTTGAATTAGAAATAGCATTCATATTTCACATGTGAGAATTAAAACCAAGAAGAGGTACTGGATGCAGTCATTTCTGGTTTGCCAGGAAGATGAGCACACACAAGGAACAACTACGTACTAGCTTCCACTTCAAACAAGCGATGCTGTTGCTAATCAGCCATCCTTACTTGAAGAACTGTCCTTAGGGAGATGTGGTAATCAGGGTAAATAGAGTCAAAAGGACTGGAAAGAAATATACATGCACTGAATCGTGCTCACCTTGCACAACAAGCTACTATGCCATCATTGTAATAAATGTCTTGATTGTTCTTTGATTTAAGTTGTCTTCAATCAAGGGGGGCTGCTGAGACTGACTCAGTTGTCTGTGGAAGACCTTCCTTTTGTTTCCGTTAAGCTGAGCTAGCTGTTCTATCATCTGGTAAGCACAGGTAGTAAGTTACTTTATGCCATCACCCTGTTCTGAGCAGTATTTAGAATAGAAGCAAATAATTATTGAAGCAGTGGGACTAAGAAAACCTGATTGACTGATTGATTGATTGATTTAGAATTTTTTTTAATGGTCTGGTGTGCTGTGATTACATTCTCTGATATTTAATAAAGCATGGACTCTGGTTAAAGCTTTTCCTGTGGTTAGGGAATCCTAAATGTCATTTTCCAGTGTGGGATTCTCTAATGTCTCCTACTGAAATTAGACAGCATATATTAAGGGATCATGTTAATGGGGCAGTGCCTCAGTGAATACATGAGTAGGGTCTGTCTGTGAGCTATTTTCATCAAATTTACAGAAATATGTCTTTGATTCTTCTGGCATTTTGTGTCCTTTACTGTTCTGTCAAATTTGGTTGATACTGTCCAATGTGCCTGACAACAGGCTAAGACTAGACAGAAATCCACACATATATTGTGCATGTACTGTATGCATGGATAAGCTTTCTTTCCTTAGAAATATGGGCTACTGAGAAAAATCCATTTGAACTTTAAAGTAGTGGTATCACAGCAGGTTTTGTATGGTTCATTTGGTAGCTAAAAGGCTATTTCTGTGCATCTTTCATGTACCTGAAGGTTCCTTGGGTTCCAAAGGCAGACTATTTAAGCAGTTAATACACCACTGTCCCCATGGTTGATTATGCATCATTTCTATGAAACAAAGTGCTATAAAAGTAGGACCTGAAATTCTAGCATCTATAAGCATCAGCAGCCAACTGTAAAACATACATACAGCCTTGGTCTCATAGGAGAAAACTTGTATATGAAACCTGAGAGGTCATTTATAGACCTAACTGATGTTCTTTTTTTTCTTGATCTGTTATACAGTTTATACATCTGAATATATTGAGATACAAATTACCAATTAGGAAGTGTTTTACTGAAAGAGTTATTTGGAAGATAGATATATATTTGGAGAGGATATCAGTGTTGAGAATTAGTATGTGAAGAAAAAAATGTAAGATTATTTTTAAGCTTCTGGGAAAAAATGTTTTCTGAGTTTCACAGGCCAGGGATGATACACAATTAAAGGAGTTGTTCATCTAAAAGGTAAAATTTCGGGAATGAAGGCCTGCAGCTTCCAAAACTAGACTAATGTTACAGGCAGGCAGAAGGGCAACACCTAATTGTGTGCAATATTAGTAATACACGCAAGACTATCTGGGAAGCAGAATTTTGTATTGGAAAGATAGTGTTAAGATACAGTTAGTGAAAATAGGTAAGTCTTTGTTTATGGATTTTTACCTCCCATAGCATAGCTCTGATGAATTTTTACTGGTTATGCTTGTTGTTATTAGGAAAGATTGAGAGCCATTTCAAACATCTGGGAGCAAACATTTACTAGTTATACATTCTGCAAAAACATCTGGCCCTTGGGTACAGTAGGTTCAGGATCTGACTATGTTTGCACTCTGTATTTGTAATGTGAGTTCATTTATTAGAACAAAGGCAGATGGTGAGCCTACACTATGGGGAGGCACACAGAGGCACTGCTTGCAAAGATAAAAGCTATTAGCCAGGTAAGATGTTCCATTAGAGAACCTTTTTCATTCCCACTTCCCAGGCTGATAGGCACCATTCATTGTGTTTGCAGCGGGGAGAAAATACTGCTGCTGTGAGATCGGGGAAGACAAGGGCACGAGAAAAAGACTACGTGATTCTTCCAAACAACTAGTGATTTTGTGTACCTCTACTTAAATGATTCTGTTTGGGAACATTTACCTCCTTTTCCAGCAAGTCTTAGGTCTCATCCTTGGAAAATTCAGTTGCTTTTGAAAGTCTTTGCCAAAGACACAGTTGTAACCAATGCATGCTTGTAGAATATATGAAGTGAAAGATTTGGAAAGGCAGCTGTGTGACTGAAAATATAAATCCAGCTTTGTTTTTCTGCCTTAGCTTCTAAGAAGCTTTATACTTCACTGTTACTTTATGCTTTTTCAGAGTTCCCACTCTGGAGTGCACGTGCTGTCTTATCCTTGTTTAAGCTAGATGCGCCATATCAACTCCAGCTCAGGTTCCTGATGCTTGCAGCATCCAGAGAACTTAGAATGGGAATAACTAAGGGTAGTTGCAGGGAAAAGTCAGAGAGTAGACAAGTCACAGCCTGCCTACTGTCTAGGCTCCACTCAGTATTTTTCTACAGTCAACTTCTCTGGACCCTTGGATTTCTGTAGGAGACTGCATTTCAGAGAAGCTGCTCTTCACTTGGGTAATAATATCTTCATGCATATGGGATTGTTGTGCATCTGAAATTTAAGGATTTTTTTGTTGTTGTTGGCCTTTTTTTCTAATTTTGGCTTCAAGCTTTTGTGTGAAAGGTCACATTTAATTGGGATTTTTATCATCTAATAGAAGCCTTTTCTTTTAAATGTAACAGACCCGTTGCTGTTTTTCTAAAACCAGAGTATTCAAAAGCAGGATGCAAGAGGATGGCAGGGAAGGAAAGGAGAGTTGTTTTCTGCACAACTACAATAAATGTTCTGTTCTATTTGTTTTATTAGCAAAGCAAATTTCATAGGAACATAAAAATACTTTGAAGAAGCTACAAAACCATTACCACTATTTTTTTCTGAACTACCTCCAGAAAGATAGTTCTGAAATCCTGTACAACTTCTTATACTCAGCTGTGAGCAGCTGGCTGAAGTCTCTGAACACAGATTTCACATTCAGCATTCAAGGATGCTCAAGACCCCAGGGAACACAAAATCATAGAGTCATAGAATTATTTGGGTTGGAAGGGACCTTAAAGACCACCTAGTTCCAACCCCCCTGCCATGGGCAGGGACACCTTCCACTAGACCAGGTTGCTCAAAGCTCCATCCAATTTGGCCTTGAACACTTCCAGGGATGGGGCATCCACAACCTCTCTGGGCAACCTGTTCCAGTGCCTCACCACCCTCATAGTGAAGAACTTCTTCCTTATATCTAATCTAAATCTACCCTCTTTTAGTTTAAAGCCATTACCCCTTGTCCTATCACTACACTCCCTGATAAAGAGTCCCTCCCCATCTTTCCTGTAGGCTCCCTTTAAGTCCTGGAAGGCTGCTATAGTGTCTCCCTGGAGCCTTCTCTTCTCCAGGCTGAACAACCCCAACTCTCAGCCTGTCCTCATAGGGGAGGTGCTCCAGACCCCTGATCATCTTCATGGCCCTCCTCTGGACCCGCTCAAGCAGGTCCATGTCTTTCTTACGCTGGGGTCCCCAGAGCTGAACACAGTACTCCAGGTGGGGTGTCGCCAGAGCGGAGTAGAGGGGCAGAATCACCTCCCTCGACCTGCTGGCCACACTTCTTTTGATGGAGCCCAGGATACGATTGGCTTTCTGAGCTGCGAGTGCACATTGCTGGGTCATATTCAGTTTTTCATCCACTAATACCCCCAAGTCCTTCTCCTCAGGGCTGCTCTCAATCCACTCATCGCCCAGCCTGTATTTGTGCTTGGGATTGCCCTGCCCCATGTGCAGGACCTTGCACTTGGCCTTGTCCAATTCCATGAGGTTTGCACAGGCCCATCTATCAAGCCCATCAAGGTCCCTCTGGACGGCATCCCTCCCCTCCAGCATGTCGACTGCACTACGCAACTTGGTGTTGTCAGCAAACTGGCTGAGGGTGCACTCAAACCCACTGTCCACGTTGCCAACAAAGAAGTTAAACAGGACCGGCCCCAATACCACCTCCTGAGGAACACCACTCATCACTGGTCTCCACTTGGACATCGAGCCATTGACTGCAACTCTTTGAGTGCAACCATCTAGCCAATTCCTTATCCACCGAGTGATCCACCCATCAAACCCATGTCTCTGCATTTTGGAGACAAGAATGTTATGTGGGACAATAACAAATGTTTTGCACAGCTCCAGGTAGATGACATCTGTTGCTCTTCCCTTATCCACCAATGCTGTAACCCCGTTTTAGAAGGCCACCAAATTTGTCAGACACGATTTGCCCTTAGTGAAGCCATGTTGGCTGTCACAAATCACCTCCTTATTTTCCATGTACCTTAGCGTAGTTTCCAGGAGGATCTGCTCCATGATCTTGCCGGACACAGAGGTGAGACTGACTGGCCTGTAGTTCCCTGGGTCTTCCTTTTTTCCCTTTTTAAAAATGGGGGTTGTGCTTCCCCTTTTCTAGTTGTTGGGAACTTCCCCAGATCTGCAGGACTTCTCAAATGTGATGGATAGTGGCTTAGTCACTTCATCCACCAGTTCCCTCAGGACTCACAGATGCAACTCGTCAGGCCCCATGGACTTGTGCACATTCAAGTTCCTTAGATGGTCTCAAACCTGATCTTCTCCTGCAGTGGGTGGTTCTTCATTCTCCCAGTCCCTGCCTTTGCCTTCTGCAATTTGGGTGGTGTGGCTGGAGCACTTGCCAATGAAGACCAAGACAAAAAAGTCACTGAGTACCTCAGCCTTCTCCATATCCCAGGTAACCAGGTCTCCTGTTTCCTTCCAGAGAGGGCTCACATTTTCCCTAGTCTTCCTTTTATTACCAATGTACCTATAGAAGCATTTCTTGTTGCCCTTGACATCCCTGGCCAGGTTTAATTCTATCAGGGCTTTGGCTTTCCTAACCTGATCCCTGGCTGCTCAGACGATTTCTCTGTATTCCTCCCAGGCTACCTGTCCTTGCTTCCACCCTCTGTAGGCTTCCTTTTTGTCATGTTGTCCCTCCAACAGATATCGGGGTGGTTGAAATCCCCCATTAGGACCAGGGAACATCATGTTTGTAACCTTGTCTGGATGAATGTGAGTCACTTATTGGAAGTTGAATATGCAGGTGTTCGGGACTCTCCATCTGATACAGTAGCATACCCCCTTTGCTCCACAGTGTGTGCTACTAAAGGCTTTTGCTGGCTTTGGATTGGATTCCAGTAACAGTTTCAGGCTTTGTTTTTTATTTTGAAAGCAGCCAATAAATTAAGGATCATCAACCATCTGTATGTTCTTGATCTGGTCTTGCCTGGGACACAACGGCCAAGAGAAAGCTTGTTAGAAATAAGAATAAAACTCAGAAGAGAGAAGAACCCACTTTGAAGTAAACTGAAACAATCACCAGGCTGATAACAGAGCCAGAATGTACTTTAGAAATACTGAAAAATCTTCCTCTTATAGACTTTCCTCTATAGAAAATATTAGCCTGCTCTTTTACTTACGGGATCCTTTCCAAGCAACTAAATAAAGGCTTTTAAAAAAGAACATAACTGAACCTTAAAGGAAAAGAGCATACCAAAAACAGACTCTGCAACATAAACCACATATATCTCTTAAAGCAGGGCAGTGGTGTTCTCAAAAGCCCACTGAAGATAGGGTAAGCTTGCCAGCTGGTACTGGTACTGAGAGTTTTTACCTTAATTCCATAATGCACAGTTTATATTTCATTTGTACAGATGACTTCTTATGGGAGCTCTTTGTCTGATTTGGTCACCAATAGTAGATCAGTGAGGTGATAGAATGATTTTGCAGTTATAGCATCTTAAGATGTATTAGTACTTCTGTAAAATAAAGGCTTCTTTTGAACGACTGATGAATTGAAGGAGCAAGACTGTTTTGTCAATGGTAGCAGCAACATGGTTTGTTCATTTGCCAGGCTAACCTATCATTTGGCAGGAAATGCAATGTCAGGCAGCATTTTGTGGTGCTGCAATAAAAATCCAAAGATGAATATCCTTAAAAAAAAAAAATTTAAAAATCGGCTTTCAAAAATTTAAAGAGAGGAGCTAGAATGTGCCTGGCATGCTCAAAAAACATGCAAGTAAAACTGTAGCTGCAGAAGTGTCATTACTCATATTTAAACACCAAACAAAGCTGAAGATGTGCAATGCCAGACTTTGCTCCAGGGACACAAGTGGTTTTGCAGCACTGGTAGCAGTAGTGTAACTGTTACTGTGATGATATGGTTTTGTTTCATGTAGCATTGTGGAGAGTTGGGAATATGTTACTGTTGACAACGTTCATAAATATGAGTAAAGTATGAGTCATAAATATGAGTAAAGTATGAGCAAAGTATGAGAAATTTGCTTTTGTGGCTTGATTTCACATTTCCTGGAGCCTTTAACATCACATATCCTTACTTTAGCTAAGTTTTTATTGCTATTGAATTTTATGGTGCATGTGTTGAACATTACAGGAGGTGGAAAGAAATATAAAGTGCTGAAATGGTGGATTGTCCAGGACTTCAGGAGAGTCTCTGAAACCGGAGTGAATGGAGCCCAAATGTCATTTAACATATGGCAACTTCTGAAGAGGATTCTTTTGTACAAACCCCTTCAAAAATGTTCACTGCGTGCTTGTTGTGGCTATATCTGGCAATCCATTAATGGCACAGCATTGTTCTGGGTGCTGTAGACACAGAGAGTAAAAGACAATCCCTGTCCTAAAAACTGTAACCATTCAGTTATGCAAGATGGGTAAGAAGAGGAAGGAAGGACATCCTGTTTATGATAAGACACATAGATTTAATATATTCCTTACTTCAAATTTAAATTACTGTGAAAACAGGACTGAAGAAATTATTTCCCATATCTTGGATCAGTATCTGAATAGCAAGCCATCTTGCTGCAGGGCAGATCCTCTGTTAATGAGAGATACTAGGTCTGATGAAGGAAAACATGGTGCCTGAATGTCTTGTCACTGCAATTTGAAAGACAAGAGTACCATTCCCAACCCTGCTGTTGGTTTCCTGGGTGATTTCAAGCCTTGCATCTCGCTTTCTGACCTGTAGGAAAGAGGGAAGGATCTCAGAGTGAAAAGTGGTACATAAGAAACCAGTAGCTACGTTCGACGTGAGTTCTAAGTCTTCTTATTTTCCTACTGCTACAACCATCAAGTTTTTCAAAGTCTAGGAGATGAAGAGGTAACCACAATGCATCCTCGAAAAGGAAAGGATTGGGTAAAAGGGCAACACTGGAAAGTACTTTCCCAGATTGGAAATGGACATGGTAAAAGGCTCCTTCTGTCAAAGTTAATGGGAAAACTTCATCCGACTTCCTTGAGAGCAGTTGCAAGTCCAAGATGGCAAAGGAATTGTACTTCAGGATGGGACATCTAATGCATCCCTCCCCTTGCTCACCCTTGATGTTGGGAAAAGAGGATCCACTGATAGGGTCAAACCTGATCGTAAAAACCAATGAAGTAGGTACGCAAAATCCATGAGAGGGTGGGGACGGGCATGGGCGGGGAGGAGAAAAAGATAAAAGTGCCTTGATGAGGGATACAAAATAAATATTTTTGTTTTAAGCAGAAGCGTTAGTTACAATTGCAGGTGCCATGAGCAGACACTATAATAAAGATGTTAGTATGTTACGAGAAGCGGCAGTGCTGCTCTTCGCTTGATCTCTCTTGCCTTTTGCTGCTCTTCACCCGATTCCTCCTGTCTTTCCAGTCTGTTGCCGGTCAGAACACAGCAAATCCAACCCTCGTGGAGTCCTTAGGGAGGTTGGCGAGTTGGTGATCCCTGTGTTTGGCAGCCCGCTGGATTTATAGCTAGCATAAACCCTTTTATATTCGATAGTTTTAGTGAAACCTTGTCTTCCACTGCTGTTTGGAGCCCAGGCGCAGAAGAAACATAGGTTTTAAAAAAGAAACTGACCTAAAAAAAGGAAGGAAAGCATGTCTGTCAGTGTTGGTTAGCAAAGTCTGCGGCTGACATGATGTGTATTTCTTGAGTAAGGGTAACATTAGGTAATGTTTGCAAAGCAGTGAAAAAGGAATAGCTTTGCTTACCATCAGCTGTACTGTAAAATAACTTTCTCCTCTTTAGACTGTCTCTACTTTGTCAAACCCTCATCTGGCCTGGTTGGAGGCTTAGTCTCATGTTTTATGCCTAAATATGGAGCTCTTATCCATATCCATAAGTAACTCTTACGGAGTTACTTATTTGTGCAAAAGTTGGATTTTTTTCCTCTATCCTGCTGCATGGGTACACTTTGACTAAAAAGGGTGAAGGAAGGGTGTTTGGGATTTTGTTCACAAGATGGCACTAGCCACTAACCAGTGCTACCTTCCTTTTAACCCTAGCACTGAATTGTCTAAATCTTTAACACAGTGGTAGGAAGAGCTGCTAGTGATTAACTACAGACAAGACAGCTAGAGTCTTTTCTTATATGCAGCTAAGTCATCTTTTTGTCTACTTAAATAACTCTTGGATCTTGAAGAAAGAAAATAAGAAAACAAAAAAAAAGTGTTTTTTAAAGAAAATATAGTTGCATCTCAGAGATACTTGTTATTAAGAGGGAATGTTCTTAGTACAATGTGAGGGAGAGTAAGGTGAAATACTATTTCTGTTAATGGCAGCTGGGATCCTAATTGCCTCTACCTAGGAGGCAATAATTTGTTGCACTGACAACTTGCAGTTTGTTTCTGTTTAATTTGAGTCCCACTAAACTGTTACCTTAGAAACTGCAGTGACTTAAGATACAGATTTCAAAATGCAGTGCCTTAATACAATATTTTTTTAACTCCTCAAAAATATTAGACAAATTTCCATTTATATGAACTGCTCCTGTTTTCTTCCCACTTCTTCTGTTTTATAGATGAGCTGCTCTCCAATTGAGCAGTGATTCAAGCAGAGCTGCGTAAGATGCACGTGACCAGAGAGGCTGTATCTCTCTCATTAATTGCTGTGTGAAGTCAGCTGTAGTTTAGTTTGCCATTGTCATGGTTTAACCCCAGCCAGCAACTAGGCACTGTGCAGCCACTCGCTCACTCCTCCCCACCACCCAACCCCACTGGGATGGGGAGGAGAAGTGATAGAAAAAAAAAGTAACTTGTGGCTTGAGATAAGAATGATTTAATAACTAAGGTAAAATAAAATATAATAATAATAATTGTAATGAAAAGGAATAGAATAAAAAAAAAAATTAAAAAGAGAAATAAAACCCAAGAAAGACAAGTGATGCACAATGCAATTGCTCACCACCTGCTGACCGATGCCCGAGCAGTGACCCGTGCCTCCTGGCCAACTGCCCCTGGTTTATATACTGAGCATGACGTTCTATGGTATGGAATATCCCTTCGGCTAGTTCAGGTCAGCTGTCCTGACTGTGCTCCCTCCCAGCTTCTTGTATGCCTGCTCGCTGGCAGAGCATGGAAAACTGAAAAATCCTTAACTAATAAGCACTACGTAGCAACAACTAAAACATCAGTGCGTTATCAACATTATTCTCACACTACATCCAAAACACAGCACTGTACCAGCCACTAAGAAGAAAATTAACTCTATCCCAGCTGAAACCAGGACAGCCATTTTACAGTTTCTCCTACTTTAGTAATCCCCATTTTGTCTCCAGCAAACCCTTCTCATTTCAAGGGAAAGAGGAAGAACAGAATGAAATTACATTTACATCTTGCTGGCTTTATATATCACTTTAAACATTGTGTGTTTAGTATAATCCGTTACCAGGCAGTGCTAATAAGATACATGTAAAATTGCCTCAACTGCATTTTATGCAACAGTAATTCTTTTGGATATTAAATATTTGAATTAGTGTAAATACTAATTATCTGCCAGTGCAGAAACCAATTTGTAACAATGCAGCTCCTCTCCTTGCCTTTCTTATGCTTTCCCTTCTCTTTATTTAGGACTGGCTTATCCTTGCTTTTTGCACAAGTGAGTGGGATCTGCCAAGCCCAAAATAAGGAGCTCCATGGAAAGGCTTCTTGGAGTGAAACCTGTCACCAAGCAAAGCACAGAGGCTGTATCCTAGGTGGTTCCTTTCCAGCAACTGGATGATAGGCAGAAATGGAGCAGACTGAGAGCTGCTTCTTCCTGCTTCCCAGGACAGCGGTGACTGGGACTAATGGATGCGTTCAGCCCAGGAGAAGTGTCGCAAAGGACTCTCTTCCCACAGGCAGCCTCTTCAGACACAGTTCTTTCCTGGCCCCTCTCCAAGTGGTATGCCTATCTACCAAGTCATTTTGTGGGCTTTCTTGCTCAGAGTCTTCTTATTTATTTACCAAGGGCCTGATCCTACAAAATGCTGAGTTGTGGCATCAATTTCTACTGACTTCCATGGAGGGACCACAGCATTCCACAGGTTTGGGCCTTGAGACATTTCAGGAAAAGGTTACTTTGATAGGGAACTGCAATAGGGGTTTACAAGTGACTATTAATCATGTGGTATGGGAGTCCTAGCACATCGTATTACTCTTCCTTCCCAGTCCACCAAATTTGTCCTGATTTCCACTGTGTAGAAGTAGTATCATCTGGCCTACCGCTTTGACTCTAAATAGCCAGTGATCAAAAAGAAAACGTGTCATTGTCTTGTCAACATTCATGTGTCTGTACAGGCTGAGAGAGCAGCAGACCCAGAGACAGCTGAGAGTGTACTGGTGTCATTGGGCAGGACAAGAAGTCTTCCCTTTCTGGTTAACACAGGCTGCTGGGGTGTCACAGAGGCATGGGACTGTGAAGTTTCCCCATTTAGGTCAGGATCGTGTTCAGCCTTGGCATCTCTTTTCAGTAGACGCTGAAAGAGCAGTGGAGCAGGGATGTTGAGCGGTACCCTGGACTGTGGTGTTTCTGTCGGCAGGTTTGTCTGGGTCACTGCCTGCGGCTCCGAGGAGCCATGGCCAGCTCGCAAGGGAGAAGGATGAGACTGGATGCTTGCATGCTACAGTGCTTGCACCAAGGCAGGTGCTCAGAGCCGACAGCCATGCAGCCTGCAAGAGGAGTACTAAAACTGGCATCGGCCCTTTGTTTGACAGGTTGGGTGATCCTGGCACATACTTACTGAGGCTGCACCCAATACACAGCTAGGCGC
The DNA here is from genome assembly GCF_947461875.1 of Haliaeetus albicilla. Classification (NCBI taxonomy): domain Eukaryota; kingdom Metazoa; phylum Chordata; class Aves; order Accipitriformes; family Accipitridae; genus Haliaeetus; species Haliaeetus albicilla. The sequence continues at coordinate 33,539,046 of NC_091484.1, read as the reverse complement.
AGCACCATCACCCCAGCCTTCCTGCTCCCCACCCCTCCAGGACTCTCTAGCCCCAGGCAGGACTGTAGAATCACTCGGACAGTTTGTATCCAGGCTGTGCAGTGCTTTGCTCGGCTCCCAGCCTCACGGCCTCTTCCCTTCTGCCATGTTCCCAGCGTGAAACGGGGAACAAAAGGCATCCGGAAGCCTACAGAGTGGTGGCTCCCTCCTCTCTTCACAGAAGTTGAATGGAAGCACGACTGTTCTGTGTTGGAACTAATTGGTGGTCACAGCTGCCTCTGAGACTGTGCTGGAACGTTGTACCCCTGAGAAACTGTGGCACAAGCAGTTGGAGTTGGATGCCACACTATCCAGTGGCTCACGTTGTGCCAGGCTAAGCAATTAGGGCTCATCCACCGAATAAAGCAGACTGTGGCCAGGCTTCTTGGCAGTGTATGACTATTGTACGGCAGATGGTACACCGACTATAACGGACTAAGAAAATACTCTGAGTTGGGAAAATGTCACAGCTAAAAATGCCACCACAGCTGACGTTCTCTGGAAAAGCAGAGGCCAACTGAAAAAGCCTTTTATGCAGACAGTGGGTACCAGCAAAAATGAAGACAGTCACGAGATTTTTTTTCTCACATTCTGAATCATTCGATGACTCTCAGACTTTAGAGGCATGCTTCACCCTCCCTGACATTAACCAAATAAAGATAAGACGGAAGGGTGGGGGGTTTTGTTTTGTTTTTAATATGAGAATACAGAATGAAAATGCAAACTGAGGCACCAGATTTTTCCATCGGGGAGTTAGCATAGTCCCTGATGAATTGCCATACTCTGACTGGGATCTGAGACAAAGCAATCAGAGAAAGATTATTACTAGAAAACACAAAACTGACCAGTTATATTGATCAATTGTAATTTGCAAAGCAGATGAAAACACCCAGATCAGTTTATGAAATTTATGAAGGCTGAACAACTGTCCAATACTGTGGAGGTGCTAGAAAATGAAAACTACAGACTACAAGTAAGGGGATCTGATGCAGAAAAGCATGTCAAAGCTCAAAACTGGATTCTCAAGAAATAAAATGTGATGATGCAGAGACTCTGGCGATCATTGTGAGCCAAGACGATGCAGCATTTGAAAGAAGGATACAGGAACACTCGTGGGTTGTATTATTTGCTAGCGGCAACAGTGAGTGTAGGTTGGACTGGAGGATAGTGAGCTTCAGGAAGGAAGGAAAAGTGGATAATGCTGCAGCTGAAGCTATATATACTAATCTCCCCTAAAGCAAATAGGACATGTGTTAGCAATGAGTTAGCCAGCAAGGCACAAACTGCTATAACATCAGAAACGGGAATATCAACATCAAAACAGTGCTGATAAGGCTGAAGAGAAACAGATAAAGCCTAAGTGATGATGTTAAGAGATGTGAATTGACTATCTTGGTAAGTTGTGAATGGGCACTATTGCAGTTTGCTGGGGGGCAGGAGTGGGGGGGACCGTAATTGTTATGGAATCTGGGACTTACCTAGTTGTTGACCTCCTCATGTGGATATACCCATTAGAGAGACAGGAGGAGAAAAAAAAAATAATAATTTGAGGGTGTGCTCACAAATGAGCAATATTTGTAACACAGCACCAGAGATAGTCCAACTGTCCCATAATTCACACCCTTAGTAAAGTTCTCCTCACCCTGAGGCTGAAGTCTGGGGAGAGACAGGCAGATTGATTACACTAGGAATCACAAAATCAATAGGGGAGGTAACAGAATAGATACCCATTTGCCCATTGGCTCATTATTGTGGGAGAGGGCAAAACCCCGGAATCATCCACTTCATATATGAACTCAAAGAAATTTAACAAGCATTTCGAAAGGGAGCGTTTTTCCATGACTAAGAAAAATGCTTGAAGATGTCAAATATTTTTCTTAAGCTTAGTGCACCAGCAAAGTTCTGAAAGATGCTCCTAGCCTAAAAAAAGTGCATGCAGGTATTCAAACCTTCTGCGTTCCTGTGACACTGCTTTCTCAGGTTGTAGCTAAACTGTAGGACTCGGACCTGCACGCTGGCTCACAAATGACTGCATGTTGGGATAAGCTTATTTGTGCACATTTTCCCCTCCTGTCTCTTGAAGTCCTAGTTGTCATTAAAAAGCAGCATAGCTGTGCGGGCAGGGGGAGAGCCAGAAGAGTCTCCGTGGGTACTCCCATGTGGCTGTATTATGGAGGGTACTCATCCTGATAGCCTTAAGTTGCCATGTGGGATTCCTTGGCACTTGAGGGATTTCACTGGAAAATGCAAAGGACAATAAACGGTAAGAGGAACAAAGGTTTATACAGAGAGCTACTTTGGCAGCCTGGGTCACTGCATGGATCTCCTTCTCTCACAGACAATTGTGAGACAGATTTTTTATTAACTGACAGAAGCTCTGAGTGATCAGGCCCACGCAGCGTGCGGATGCTGATGAGCACCGGCTGTGCATTGGTGGGAAGGGAAGCAGTGCTGCACCTTTTGGGAGGCTCCTCTGTGGAGTCCTGCGTTGCACAGGGTTGCAGCCCGCACTGCACGAGGCAGACCTCTCTGCCTGCTTGGCTCAGGGTGTTTTCTGAACTAGGAAATTGAGCCCATAAGCAAGTCACCTCCTATCCAGCCCTTTTCCATAACATCCGTCTTTATAATTCTTCCTCCCTTCAGTAACTTGACTTGCCTGGCTTCTTTCTTCCTTCAGTGATACAAGCTACCATGTAACTAGCATTTGCCATTTTTATGTGATAAACACTTCTTTCTTCCTTTAGTTTTATTGCCTTTAGACCGCAAATGTTTGGGGGCAGGTTTGACTTCCTGTACGTTTATGTAGTACTTAGAACAGTGGACCCCAAATTTGGGCTGAAACTACCAGGATTTAGTTACCCCTGTTCTTATTTATCACTTATAGAAGAGAAGCTGTACTGGTAAATGCTCTGGCAAAAGCACTGCTGCCTCCATTGGTCCCAGTTCCTGCTGTGCCTCACTTGCAAAGAGGATGTGCTCGAGGAAATTGCTCTACATCCAGCATGGGGTTAATTGCTCCTTATTATACACTTATTCAACATCTCCGTTTTTTCTTTTAATTTCTCCTTTTTCTGTTAAGCACTAACAAAAATGTTGACAATTCAGATTATTTTTCTTTTATGAGCCTTAACAGCCTTCTCTGGCTCCTTGTTATGCTGTTCAAACAGTTTCATGTTACTCTTCACATACAGCTATGCAGAGTTAAGTATGTCATCCAACCTCTTCACTTCAGTCGTTTGTTCCCATCTCAGCAAGCTCTTAGGCTACTAAATATCCTAAATTGCATTAATTGGCCTGTGAGCCTACATGTAATACAGCCTGCTTTGTGAAGCTGGACAGAAAGAGAGGAAACCTCATTCATTGTAAGCTTATGTTCTTTCAGCCAAGTGGTGCTTGCAGATATTTGTGCAAAGAAAGCACCTGTTCTCTGTGGAGCCAGGACCAGTGCCTATTTCCCCATTTCGGGTGGTGTTCCCTTCAGAAAGTAGGAGTGGGAGGAAGAGTAGCCCAGCTGAAGAGAAGTGACACATTTGAGGATGAGCTTCAGTGGTTTGGCAAAACAAGAGGATTGAATTATTGGCTCCGGCAGGTATGATAAAAAGCACACAAGCTGGTGGTCTTCTGCTTTGGTTCCAAAAAACCAAAAGTTGTGAGATCTTGTAACCACCAGAGAACCATAGGTAGAGCTAATTATTACCTAGATAGTTGCTTCAGGTGACGATCCTTCCTACAATATGAACACAGACAAATGTCAACAGCAGTGCAAGATGACGTAAGTGCTACTGCTAGCTATGCTCTAAGCAGTTTGCTTTGTTCCTAAGAGTTGCCTGGCCAGTGGGATTTACACTGGTTAGGTAACTCTTGCCTAACTAACTTAAAGCTGGCTAGCAAATGGACAGTAGTGCCTTACACACACAAAGTCTATTTGGAGAAACTTAAATAGCAGCTCCTGTTTCTTGAGGCAGGGGAGGATTAAGCAGTAAAGAGTGATGGGCCAGGATCACTAGCAGATGCGTATCACTGAGCTTGTATACCAAGACTAGCTAGGCCTGCCCTGCAAGGATATGGACAAGGGAGAAAATGCTGTGTTAAGCAGCTCTGAAGCTATTTTGGCCACTCTTGCAGTCTGTTAAGGACATGAGAAAAGGACCAGAGGGAGATAGGCTCTGGTTTTCCTTGAGGCTGGAGTTTCTTGGCTGCGTTTGCTTGTTTTCAGCTCCATGGTTCTCTGTGCTCTCAGGCAGGAGCATAACCTGGGTGTCAGACAGGGCTGAGAGCTGCGAGAAGTCAGAGTTTACTCCCCTCTTCTTGTTTTCCCAAGCATCTCTAGCTGGCTCAAGGCTTTTGGTATAACATACCATACAGTAGCGTGAGGCTCAAACTCTTAGTATAAAGACTTGGCTTTAGCTCTCAAGAAACCTTTCATTGTCTTGCCCTGAGTTCCTCAGGTCCCTGTGGGGACGAGGAGGATATTGGCTATACTATGCAGAAGCTGCAGAATTCCCTTCCCCCACCCACAGTTCTTGTAGATGAAGAGGTGGGAAATGTACTGTGTTACCGGGAGCTGATGGGGGAAACCTATTTAGGATGTCTTGATTTAAAAACTGCTAGACTTTTTGTATTTTAACAGAAATATTTCACAAAACTCTGCTGTGTTTCATGCGTGTCCCTCTTCAGTCCTTGTAGTTTTTAAAGGTGTCCTAGGTACAATGCACATAAAATATATTCTGAATATTGCAGACAAGAATGCATGCATGTAATGACTGTGAGTATTTGCAGGATAGGAATCTAAGTCAGTAGGTGTGTTAGAAACACCTAGAAGAGAGATCTGTTCATCTGAGAAACCACACAGAACTGCAGACTCGAAAGCAATCTGTGGCAGATAAAAGCAATCAATGTCTTTTGAGCTTCTCGCTGATTTTTTATTGCTTGTCAGTCTATGTGTAAAACATCTATAAGACCCTTTTAATACACCTTTTGGAAGGAAAAGAGTTTTAAAACTCAAATTTTATTTCTTTCTCTGCATTTGTTTTTCCCCTTCAAGGCATACAGGTGGTTTTTTGCTGTCTCTGTGCATGGTCATATTGCAATCTTTGTTTCAGTGCTTGAGGCAGGGGTGGCAGCAGCAGCCTTGGTCTTGGTCAGGCTGTGGCAAGCACAGGAGGAGGTATTTGGCAGATCATACACTTGTTCTCCGCCTCTGTTTTGAAACAGGCAGTGGAGTGGCTCTAGCCAACAGCCCTCCAGTTAGACCATGTGGATTTGTGAAAATAGCAATTTGAAGTGCCTGGCTGAAAACCATGATTTAGTAGAAAAGTATTTCAGTGCACTTACTAAATTATTCCAATGTAAAGAATTCTTGCAGTTCTAAGAATGACCTTTCTTTACCTAGCTTTAAAAAAACCCCTACTGTTCCTTTTCCACTTTTTTCCCAAGCAGTTTCTCATTGTAAACTATAGAATACAGCTTTCTTAGAGAAAGTGTTTCTATTTTTCTACTGAACAGAAGAATCGATGTTCTTTGTTGTGAAACTAGACTGTAAATATGTAACTCCTGAAAGTTTAAAGTTTATCTCTTGCATGAGAAAGCACATTCAGGTCAGGAGTCCAAATTTCAAAGTTTTCTTTATGTACATTTATCTTAAGTTTTAAAGATTAGGGTTGTGGAGAAGTAGGAGGATATGGACTAATAACATTCCAGAGGAGACTTCTGAGCTCTGAGTTTGGCGTTCATCACTGATGTCCAAGTTCCTAAAGTTTTGCTTATTTTTAAGCCATTTATTTACTTTGTAGTCGAATTATCATAAAATTAGGAAACACATTAGCCACACATCTGTTATCAGAGTGGTTCCATCAAAGCCTGATTACAGTAATTTTTAAAATCAGATCCTGTAAGTGAAGTCTGTAGTATCTGTTTTCATCAGGATAAAAAGCAGCACTCTTTTTTGAAAAGGAATTGATCTGACTCTGCACACTTGGATGCCAATTAGGAACAAATTCTCACTGTAAAAGCACAAAGAAGAGTGGGTGGAAGGTTGTACATCTCTTTAAAAAGGAACTGAAATAATACCCTTTTACAGTTATGTTATTCTTACCATACGAATCACAGAATATATGATATCTTGAACACAGGCTGTTGAGTGTAGGGAAGGTGCACCTGAAAACAAGCCATTATCGATGAAAAGGTGCTGTGCTGCTCTGCTCCAGCAATGAGATACTGTTAAGCATTAATGCAATGCATTTCTTATAGGTGAAGGTGTGGTATGCAGAATTTTTGTACCCATTTATGTATTTTTGGTAGAGAGCCTGTTTCCGCCTAAACCAGCTACAGTTAATATAACCCTGTGTAAACAGTATCGTTAGCTTAAAAGAAGCTTAGAATCATGTTGCTATTTTCCCATATGGGTGGAAAGTCAGATCCATCTTGTACATTGTGAATGAGGTATTTGAGTCTCAGGCATGCTCTGCTGTGTTCCCTTCATCTCCACCCTTGTGCGTGACCGGGATGGAGGAAAGGCCACAGTGTTATGGTGCAGCTCGGGTAGGTTTTGGAGCCAAAGGACTTCTTGCTAGAAGGTGATTTTCTATCAGTAGCTTCATACCATGGCCATTCCTCCAACCTACAGTTGGGAGCCAACCTTGTGCCCTGCCACGTGATGCAACCGGTGAAGCCTTGCACGTTGAACTGAAGAAGGTGGGAAAGGTCTTCACCTTTGTGCCCATGGGCTCAGACAGGCAAGCAAGCCATAGCGTCTGGGTGGCTCTGCAGCAAGTGTCCTTGGGGAAACACAGGGGAATCTGAGCTACCTTTGCCTTTCTTCTGCGTGTCTTTTTGTCTGTACAAAGAGGGTTGTTCTACATTATATAATGATTTTTGCATGTAGGCAAGTCATGACTAACCACCTTGCTTCTGTGTCATGACATTGTCCCTGTTGCTGACAAGGCTGTGAGCAATCCTTCTTCTCCATAAGTGCACCGAAGGAGGTTAGTCTGCCCCCTCACCCATGGGGGCTCTTCTGGCCTCTGCCCCCCCAGCTCTGGCATGTTGGACTGGCTCTTCAGCTAGGGAAGGGGCACGGCTCCCTTGAACTCAGGGGAGCTCTGCTGATATATGTGAGTGGCAGATATCATCCATTATTGTTAGTGTTCCCAGAGGGTGATATGCATCCAGATGCTGTTACTGTAGGCAGGGGATAAGAAGTCACAGTTTGGTCCTTAACCTCTATCTTTGTAAAACTATGTTGGGGGGGGAAGGTGAAGAAGCATCTTGCCCCCTCTCACTTCTGCTAGTATTTACTCATGGATGCCAAGCTGTCATTTTCTAGTTTGTGTGAAAAGTGGCACTTAATTTCCCTTCCCCCCCATTGCAACCTTGCCAATGTATTTGCTGCATGCAGATATAGATTTGTGTTCGTTTCCCTAGCAGATGTCACAGTGATTCAGTGCAAAATCTGCTTAGGGACATGATTATAATTGAACTGTTCTCCAGGAAGGGGAGATGAATGCATTGGTATTTTCTGCTTCTGTTACAATACTAAAGCTCTGTATTTCAGATCCTTGATTCAGAGTTTTATCTTTCCATTTTGCACATGAAGGAGGCAATGTGTGCATCTGTTTTAAACACTTCAGAAATTCTGTAGGACCAAATATAAATAACAGAAGTATGGGATCCTAAAAAATAACTTACATCTATGCCCATTTCTACGACAAGACTCTGAACATCCAGGCAGTGGCATACAGTGCAAGCTGCTATTTCTAAGGTGTTTTAGGCAAGGCTGGATGAGATGTACTGACATACCAATGTGAATTCAAGATGATGGTTCCTGTGCATTACCTAAAGGTGTTTAGGAACTGACTTCATATTCAATGCCATTGTGAAGTGACAGTTGTCTGATATTTAGATGCAAGAACGTGCCTATGAGTAGAACACGAATACTACTGTTATTTAAAGTAAGGTTTTATTAAATGCAGGCTCCTATTCCTCAGAATTTTACTGAGAATGCTTATCTCCTTTGTTTCACTTCTGCATCCAATTTACATGGAAAAATCATTTTTTGCTGAGGAACTGGCTCAAGAAGGTTTGGCATTCTTGTAACGACAGCCCTAACAACAACCCAGGGGCACCCCTTCCCCCTTCAGGATACAAGTTAATTATATAGCTGCAGCAAAATAATACAGCAGCCAAACTTAAAAAGAATAAAGGGCAATTATTAGCTGCTCATATTGCTCACATTGCTGCTGCTATGCTATTGCTTGATAGCTGTATAGTTGATGTCTGTGGCTGTGATATGCAATCTCTAGTTTCTGTGCGTGCTTGATGCCTATGTATTCTTTCAGGAGTTCCCAACTCCCTGCTATTTTCTGTCATTACAAGTAGATGCTTACATAGCAATGCATCTCCAGCAAGCCTTCTCAGGGCTTGTGGAAATACCCCTCCTTTAATAAAGTTTATGTCAGTGGAGATTGCCACCTTCAACCATTTTAATATCCTTGGCACAAAGGAAATGCTGTTTCCTCCCTCTGGAGGATTAGACAGCGTTAAAGCTGCTCTGTCTGTGAAGATTAGCATGCTGCTGGGTGGTTGTTTTTTCTCCCGTTCCCCCCCTCGAAGGAATTATTGCTCCAAAGCGGTGCCCGCAAGGGGAGACCTGTACTGCAGACCACCTGACATGTGCCTTGTTCTTTTCGCTCTCTCTGCAAAACGCCTGCATCCGAAAATCAATTTCGTCTCCTGCTGTTTGGAGAGGGTGTTCCTGTGCTTGCATCCCACCGCACATCCCTGGCACTGTGCAATGGCAGTTGGAGGATCGATTGCTTCACTGCGGCTATTGTCATACTGGCATTCGCTCCCAGTCCTGCTTGCTGGGACTGGGAAGCAGTGTGGATGCCAGCCTAAGTTACAGCAACTTTTGTCCCTGTGTCTCAGGACTGCATTTGCACTGTTGACAGTTTTCCCAATTTGCTTGGGAAATCTCAGAGACAAGCCTCCTGGGTCCCCAGGGTGTTGAGCACACTGAACCCTTTCTTGTGATGGTGACCAAGCAGGCCGATCCATCTCCTTTCTGGTAAGCTTGCTCTTGGGAGATCTGTGTGTCAAACATATTCTCAGAATATTTTGCAATATGTGGACCCTTCTCCAAACAAGGGCTGGATGATCCTCACACACCTGTCAAACACAAACCACTTCAACTCCCTTCCTCCTTAGCTGCATTTCGGCTGGTGACCACGCTGATTGCCTGAGCCATTCAATCCGTTCACTGAAACGGTCCTGGCAACAAATCACCTAGGTGTCCTTTCCTTTCCTAGACAGTGCCTGAACACCTCTTTTTTACAAGAACAATGTGAAAAGCTGAGAGAAATGAAGGTACCCTTTCAGAACAAATTTCAGACATGTAAAATCCCACTGTCCTACCCAGAACCTGCCCCAAGAATTGATCATGCCTACCATTTCCAGGGAATTCAGATGCTTTGCATCACAGGAGGGTTGCTTGTGCCTTGGCAGCTTGTCAGAAATGTGGGTGCCGGGGTGTATGTATGGTTTCTGGTGCTAACAGCTCACTTGCAAGGAGTGAATTGCCCTGTGGGAGGGTAGGAAATTAAAAGATGGGAGGAAATTGGAGGAAAGGCCAAAGGAGCTAAAAGGGAGGCTCAGGAGTCACGTTTTAGATCACAGGAACGTAGTCCCCAGTGTGGAGTGATTTGTGTTCATGTGCATGTTAGTGAAGGACAGTCTGTCAGGCTCCCTTTGGTCCTCTTGGGCAGGATTTTCCAAAGGGCTGAAGCATCCTCCCTTACCTCCTCCTGCTGTTGCAGAGCTTGCTTCTTTGATAGGCACTGCCTGTTATAGCTCAAAAATGACCTGCCTGCACATTTGAGCTCGAAAAGTGCTGTTCTGATATAGTCACAGCCTGAGAATAAAGGAATTGTCACCTTACCTCCTTGTGTCAATGGAACAAGGAAAACAAAACAATGAATGGTCTTTTGGGATTAAAGGGAACAGTTTTTTAATCCGGTTACCTGGCACATAGCAATCCTATGTAGCCCCTACTCTGGAGGTCTAGAGGGCATCTCAAAAAAAAAAAAAAAAAAAAAGAAAAAAGTGAGTTTCCTGACTGTTGGGGGCATTGCAGGGACTCCCAAGGCGAAATGCTTCACTTCTGCCCCTATGAACTCTTACTCAGTGGGACTGTAAAACTCATATTGGAGAGATTTCAGTGAAGCAGAATTTGCAGCACCGTATGTTAATCTTTCCTAGGGTTAAGCATGTTTTCTGGGGCAAAAGAGACTCGTCTGGTCTGGGGAGGATCAACATGCTCCAGATGGTACTGGAAAAATTCTCCAGTCTCTGCAACAGGCAATCAAACACAACCCCATAGTGGGAGTTGAAATGATGTAGCTGCATCATTTGGACAAACACTGGTGTTGAACCATAGCTAATGGCAAGTGCTAAGGAACAGTTTATGTATGAACAAAAGAAATCTGGTTTTGAAATAATTTATTAACATAGCAAGAATTACTTTTTTTAGTTATGTAACTTGTGCTATGGAAATCTTGGTGAGGTTTTTTTAAGAACTATGCAGTAGGGCATGGCTCCTAAATAGGTAATTCTAGTTCAAAATGAGAAAAGGCCTTTTGCAGAACTAGAGGAATAGAGCAAGGACGAAGTGTGCCGAAAAGGAGAGTCCAGAAGAGAGGTTAAACTAGAATAAAAAAAGTGACTCTTGGGGTCTGCTTTTGAATTTTGCCATAAGATCGTTACATGCCTTTCTGCAGTCATTTGGCCTCTTCATGGCTTTGCCTGAAAAGTAGATATAACAATAATACTAGCATAGGTCTTCTCTCAGTCTCTTACCCAAAGCTACTTCTCTTGGCATTCTCTTGCTTTTACCATCCAGGAGAAACCACAGCTAGCCTGGCCTTGGGAACAGATTTTTGGTGGTATATTGAATTAATATTTTTAAGCCTAGGTCTGGAACTTGTCTGCACCTGCTGGTGAAAGAGAAAAATCTGAAGCAGTTTAGCGAATAGTGAGACCAGAAGCATGTGTTGCACAGGTATCTGTAATTTGGTAGCTTTAAAGGTTTGGTCTTGTGCCTTCAGAGCTCTTCAGTTGATGGAGATCTGAACCACTCAGTGTCATGAAACTCTGAAGACCCTTCCCCCCCGTTCCTGCATATCTATGCTGTACTTTCCAGACACAATGCCAGTTTGTAGAAGCTGTAAGGATATTCCCTAATCTTCAGAAGTCCCCAAAGCAGTGGGCAGTTTTGCCTTAATTTTTTTTGCAGAACTTATGCTGTGTCTTGTTGCCGCTGCCTCTATTCCTCCCTAGATCCCTCAGGCAGCCCCAGCAGCCTCCACTTCATGCCTGCCTTGCCTGCGTGGCTGAGAGACCTGTGGGGAAGAGCTTGTGAATGGTGGGATGAGTGAAGGTCAGCCTGAGGACTGGTGTCTGGTCTGGACTGCAATGCTGATGGAGCGCTACTGAGACTGTGTTTTGGTGGTAGAAAGTTGGGGTGTGGGGAAGTGAATGAGAGATGGGGTGAAACAGAGAAAGGAGAGGAAAATTTTCAGCTGGGGAGAGTGAACAGCAAATTCCACTTCTAGGAGACGGATTTCCAGGACATAAAGTTGGGGAGATAGGAAGAAGGGAAAAAGAGAATGAAGGACAAAGACAAGTTAAGGAAGGAGGGAAGCAATGGGTTAAATGATACTTGAGATGGTAGAAAGAAGGGCAAGGTATTAAGACTGCAGAAGAAAAAAGGCTGAGCTTGGATGGTGAAGGAGAAATAGAGATGATAGAGTTGAGCGGGCAGCAGAGGTGAGAGGGAGAGCCTGTTATCTGCATTGCAATCCAAAAGTGTTTATTCAGCTCTTGGAGATGTGAGGCACTCAGTCAGACACTGCTGGCAGCACGGTTGTGGCAGCAAGGCTTCAAAACCTGCCCTGTGTGACTGACTTTGGATCGCAGCAGGTTTCACAGCCTTGGTGCTGCCCTGGGCTGCTGTGGGGCACCAAGGTGGAAATGCAGGGTAGTGGCTCTGCAGCAGCATGTCCCTGTGGGTTGTGGCATGGGGCAAGGCAGGAGAGGGAACGCAGATAATCACTAATTCTTATCCTGATATATAAAGTTGGGTGCTAAACCAGACTCTGTTTCACTCCTACACACAATGTGCTCAATCGCTCAATTTTTATGTAATGAGAAGCACTGAAGAGTATGATTCTGCCAGGCAGTGGGTGGAGGGCAGGAAATCTTGCTATTATTGGTAGGAGAGGGGGGAAAGGGGCTTTGTACACAGGAAGCATTTCACTTTTACAAGGCTGAGACAGTTTTTCTTTTGTTTGGATATTTTAAAGGCTTGTGGATTATCTGGAAGGAGACGCTTGAAGTGTGGACACGTACGATCTTGCAGGCATCAAACTCGAATTTGTTAAACTGACAATATTTTCTGTATCTAGATACTTGATGAGCTCATATTTTCTGGCACAAGGTAAATTAGGCTGTAACAGGCCTGGAAAGAAAACTAAAGAGGAGGATAGAAAAAACATTTCCTATTTCTCCTGTCACTGCTTATGGGTCAGCCAAATGTGGTTAGGAAGCGAAGAGACTGTGCAAAGACCTTTCTAAATACCTTGCTAATGAGGCTTGGCTGTGGAAGGGCCTGTCCCCATCTCTGGGCTTCCCAGCTGTTTCCCTCTCGGCTGCCAGTCTGCCTTCACAACCCAGAGGCAGCCCCTGTCTTTTGTTTCTCCAGATCTAGACCAGGGTTCTGCCTTTTCTCTTTGCACTTGAGCTAGTCATGAGAATAAGGTCCCAAACCTTTCGGTACCTACCTTGTCTACTCAGTCCCCTGTTTGAAAGCTCATTTTGAATAGGTGTCTGTTTCCCTGATTCTCCGGGCCATCCTTGTACTTGAAACGTTTATCCCATTTCCCTCTATTTAACTGATTAGCACCCGTAAGAAATGGGATTTGTGCAGGAAACCAATGGGAAAGTTTCCCTGGCTAGGTGATGCTTGAAGGACTGCTCTGAGACCCTCTGATGAAAGGTGTTCTGGAGGCTCAAGGTGTCAGTGTTGTGCACTCCGCAGATTAAAATAGGATATGGGTGAATTTCCTGCCTGATAGCAAGGTTAGTAAGAAGCAAAGTCTGTGGTCAGAGAGCTTGGGGCGGTCACCAGGCTGCTTTTGCACAGAGCTGTGCTCCAGCCTGCCTGCACGGGGTAGCTTTGCTCCTTAGGAGATGGCACGCTGGCGGAGGAAAGGTGCCTGCGAACGGCGTCACAGGGCAGCTCTGAGGAGCGGTGCCCATCACCCCGAGGTGTAACGAGCCCCTTTCCTGGTGAGTGAGCTGGAAAATGACTCTGCGCTGAGTGCGTAGAGTAGCCATGCTGTGTGAGGGAAGGGTTGTGGAAACTGCCACCTTTCAGCAACCGCTGATGGCTTTCGCTGAAGTACACGGGACACGTGAATACCCTGAACCAGACCCACAGGAGCTTCACTACCTGGAGTTTCTTGTTTGTCGTTACATTTTCACAGTGCTGTGTTGCAGGGACTCCTGCCCTCCTCTACCAGTTTTGCGGTTGGTATCGTGAGCAGTGTGGGCTGGTGGCAAGAGACCAGTGAGGGGATTTTATCCTTTAAATCTACCAGTAAGAAACCTATTAATGTCGTTAAATAGCCACAAATAGGGAATCAGTCTGAACATTGAGCAAACAAAGGATTGGAAAAATGAGATGTATTCTTGCACATGGCTAATGCTATTTGGGAATTAGAGGTGGTACTTAAAGAAATGTTTTAGAAGTGGTTTGCATAGATGTCCAAGTATAAAGAATAAAAGGTCAGGGTGGGTGGTTTTGTACTGAATAGCAGTGATGCATCTGCACCGCTGCAGAAGCATTACTGAATTGTCAGGCTGGGCAGAAGAGAATGGCACTTGCATCTCATTTTGGCTTTCACAAGGCAACACCTCTTGTCTCAGGCCTTATTTTGAGTACAGACTAACAACACCTTTGCATTTGATCCTGCTCCCATTGAGACTGATCGGAGGCTACTTATCGAGGAAAACAGACAGCAGGACTGGGAACCTCGATGGATATATTCAACTTAAAAGGGTGCAATATAGGGGTTTTTCCCTGTTCAAGTATCAAGCACTGTAAAAGGGATCTTCCTTATCATTCAGCAGCAGATCTGAGGAAGAGTCTCATGTTACTCTGTTAACATTTTCTAAATCTGCAAAAGCACCACATGCTGTATTTTGGCCACATGAGCAGCGGGACTGCTCTGCTTCTCTGCAGATGTAGTGTCGTTGTACTGATGGTTTCCAGTGGGAAGTTCCACCTGCCACCCACCTTGCCAAAACACAGCTTGGAAGAGGAGAAATAAGTCCCATAATGATGGTGGTTCTTTCCCAATGAAACAACAAGAAGCAGGGAAATCCATCAAGCTGTTAGTCATACACTCTGTGTGTGTGTGTGTGTGTGTGTGTGTGTGTGTATATATATATAGCATAGTATATATGAGTGTGTATATATACATAAACAATACTGCACTCACGCTGTCTGTATAAAGCATCATCAATATCAGGCTTCAGAATAATAAGAAAAGTAGCTAATGGAAGATAAATGTATATCCAGTAGAAATTGGCCCAGCAGGTAATTTTGCTAATAATCCTTCTATTTAGTTTTTATGAAAGATATTAAGACTACTGTGGCTAGAAAACAGATTGTGACTCTTTAAATGAGCCTCCTTTCTTTGTAGCCCTGTGAAGCCTAGAGGGTATTTTTAATCATCCTTAAATGGTGCTTGTTAAAAAGAAGTGAAATTAAAGGGTATTTTGGGAAGTAGCTTTTTCTTTAAATACACTCCTTGTAGGTGGGAAAATCTACAACTTCTCGTACCATAGATGCTCAAGCTCCATTAGTGTGTCTTTGTGTTCAGCGTTTGTATGCAAGTTCATAAGGTGATAGCATCATACAAACCAGCGTAAAAAAGATAATTGATTTTTAGCACTTCCTAAAACGCAGAGCACAAGCATGCCACCACTACCACTGTGAGTATGGAAGCATGAAAATTTGCTTGAGAAGTAAGCCAGAGGAAGTTTTGATTCTGACCACTTCTTAAGTGTTTAATACCCTGCATGTGCATCCAGGGAATTTAAAATCTCCCATAAATGCAGTGAGTATCTTCAAAAGAAGTATGTGCTTAGCCTCTTATCAAAGATTAAGATATGGAGGACCAGATCTTCAAATGTACTGTGACTGTGGGCGAGATCCTACTTAATGTTTAAAAATGTTTCGAATGCATGCAATATACTTCTGAAAACGAGGAAAGCATATGGGGTTTGAATGTTGACAGAGCAATGTCCTTGCTACAGTTTGGGAAAGGGAGATGGCGGCTTTGTTTTTAAATGACAGATTCCCTGAGCTAAACTAATTTCTGGTGTTACATTGCAAAAGTCAGTGTGGCAAACTGGTCTTGAGGATTAATTCAGTTAAGAAGTTACATGGAGGATTTTATGTCCATAAATGTATTTTGGGGGCTATGTTTTACACAATTTTTTTTCTCCTTAGAATTGGACTGTTTATAGTTCTTCTGTGTTTGTTTGATGGTAAGTTATTTAAAACCAAATTGCAACAGTGCTTCAATATTTGAGGCCAACTGGAAGTTAGCCTGTAGCATCATAATCAATGAAAGCAGAAGAATTTTTCAGAGCAGAACTATTTCTCCAGTCCCCTTGAGGAGAGAGGCAGCATTGTAAGCAAGGCTCTGTCTCTCAGGCTGTTTTCTCCACAAAGGTTTCCATGAACTGCAAATGTGTCTTCAGTCATCAAATGTGCATTAATTAGTCCTGAATGCTGCTCAATATGCTATCAATGTTCAAAAAGAGGAGATACTTGTTTCTGAGGAAGGAAATGTAACTTTGATTTGTGTTTTAGGCCCTTGCCTCTAGTGCTTGGGCAGAAGCAAGTTTTGAGGGCAAGTATGAGCAGAAATTTGAATGTAAGATGAGATTTGGAAAAAAACCCAAACCTTCCTTAAAATCCATTCAGAATCTGCCATTATCAAATATATGTAAAATTATACTATCCATTCACTTTGATTCCCCCCCCTAAATTAACTAGAGTCATTAGTACATTTCCCCAAGCATTTCTTCACTAATGCATACTTCTTCCCAGCTGATTTTATTTAAAATGCAACTTCTAGTTCCCCAATGTCTATTCAGAGATGTAATAGCTAATGTACAAACTATTCTCCAGAACGAGGGAGAGAATTCCTTTCTGTAGTCCTCCCTCAAAGTACAGACGTTTCCCTCTTTCCCCTGTCAAATGCTGCCTGTACACTGAGGATTTCCGTGGGACCAAAAATCAGGTTATCTAACAACTTCCCTCCGAAGTAAGACTGTAGCAGTACTCGTGGCCAGAGCATCACCCTTGCCCAGGAGTTTTCGTGCTCCAGGATCTGGTGTTAATGAGAAGGCTTGTACCCCAAATGCCTGCTGTCATGTCGCAACACTGGTGTTGCCTGGTGCAGTCAAATTGGTTGTTGAAGTAACTTGGATCGCGGCTCTTCCTGCACCGGTACCTCTCCTTGTGCTTTTTAGGTGAGCTGTACCATCTCCAGCATAGCTCATGTCAAGCTGCAGCCCAGCTTGGCGGGTCTGGGCTACTTCTCCGCTGCAGCCACTCTGGCACCCCATCAGTGAAAGAGCACGCTGTTTCTTCCTGCCTTAACTTCACAGTGCTTTGTTCAAATATTGAATGCTCAGGACCAGGGTTTTGAAATATTGATACAGAAGAAAGCACAGAGTGTCTCAGTCGAGCCTCGTGCAGGCTTTACTCAGCCGCCTTGGCGCATGTGGGGGAAGCAAAAAGGTCAGTATGGAGCGGGGTGGGGCTGGGGAGGTGTCTGGCTTTTAACAGATGGTGTAGGAGAGATTTGCTGGGATGAGATCACTCATGACTTGGCAAAAGTAATACCCAAAGGCCATCGTCCGTAGCTGACTTCTTGCACCGAATTGGCTTAAGCAGAGCACGAAGCCTGCCTACGTGCTGTGCAGGATTGTTCCTTGGATGCCCTTTGCATGTGACAGCGGTTTTAGGCGAAACAGTTCCATGGGGAAGAGAAAACTAAGCATGCAAATAATATTCTTGAGTCTTTTATTGATCTTCATGTGTACTGAGTAGTCTCCCTTTCCCTTTCCCTAAGGCCACTTTTCTGTTTATGCCTTAGTGACATCTGAAGTGATGACAGACGTGTATGACCTGGGCATCCTTCAGTGATTTTTTTATATATAAATCTTTCTGATGTATTGGTTTGATATAAAATGATCTCAATGGCCTTGGGGCTCTGTGTGAGATTGCAGAGCCGTGGGGAAAGGGGCCTGTGTATTCATACCGCCTCTTGCACAGCGCTAAGCTCTGCAGGCAGCTCTCCCAACATGCTAATTCCGCTGTACGACTGAGGAAAGAAACAGCTTGCTCTGCCTCAGTGGCAGCAGATTGATGAATTTGGCTGCAGGTTTTTTGAGCTGTGACAATCATGGGGACTGTCGTGGTGGCAATGGAAGAACAGGGTCCTCGCACAAAAAGGACAGATCCCTTGGGGAGAGCATGTCTGCACAGGAGTGTTTCTGTACCCCAAGCAGCGGGCAGTGCTTTGCGTGACATTGCCATAGGTCAGACCGCGTAGGTTTTGGAGAAATGTGGCATAGCTGCAGTAGCTGTTTTACGTAGCTTTGTTTTCTAGAAATGTAAGCCATAACAGTTGGATTGCCAGCATTAACCCTTCCATATGCTGCTTTGTGTTTTCTATGCTTTTTTAGGATGGTAACTTTGGACATTGGACCACCACGGTCTTGGCGTGTGCCACAGCACACCAGGGATGAGAGATGCCAGGGCCCTGGGAACCTCTGGCTGTGTGTACACATTGAATTCCCTCAGTGGACAGCAGTAAAACACTTCGCTTTGGCTGATTTGGTTTTTTTTGTTCCTTTTACATGATTTCCTCTGCTGTGAGAAATGAAGATGTTGCAAACAACCCATCTGCGTTTTTGCAACACC
The DNA here is from genome assembly GCF_947461875.1 of Haliaeetus albicilla. NCBI lineage: Eukaryota > Metazoa > Chordata > Aves > Accipitriformes > Accipitridae > Haliaeetus > Haliaeetus albicilla. The sequence continues at coordinate 33,520,946 of NC_091484.1, read as the reverse complement.
TCCTCTGTTCCTTGATTATTTTAGTTTGTTGGTGTCACTTTGCATGTTTATACTATTTTCAAATGTTTGTGCCACTCTCCTTTTTCTCCCCCCCCTTTTTTTTTTTGGTTGCTTTACAGTGTTTGGAAGAGCTTGACTGCTTTTCTTTTGCCCCCTTTTTTACCTTCTTGTGCTTTTTTACCTTCTTGTGCTTTGCTGAGATTTTTTTTCATCTCCAGTCTCACAAAGGAAGCTTCCCCACCACATCTAAACTTTCATTTTAATTTTATTTTTTGTAATCTTTTGAGGAGTTTTCTAACAAAAACAGGGTTAAGTCAAAAGTGATACTTTTAAGGTGGAGGTATATTCCTCATCTGTTTGAAATGACTTGTTATCCGCCCAGAGGGAGCGAGGAAGTGGATCAGTGTGGTTGGTGTGATTTGACGGAGGGCCTTGGCTCAGCCAGTTGCCACTTCTTGCTTTGTTTTTCCTAGGTGGGTAGCCTGGCCCATGTGCTTTGATGGGACTGTCTTCTCTGTGTCTTGAGGAGGGAAAAGACAAAGCATCATGTTTTTCCTTTTCAACGGTGAGGGAACGCGCTGTCAGCCTCTCTCTGGGGTTGCTGTGAGAAGGGAAGAGAAAGTTAATTGTTTAAAATTTTCTTTCTTTGCTGCAGCCCACAGAAGGGGTTTCATCTGCGCCCGAGGCCAGTGAGACGAAGAGGGGCTGGAGCTGATCTCTGCTGGTACACTGCTAGTCAGAAGGGTTGCCCACTCTTTTCCCGTTAGTGTTTGGGTGCCAGTCTGGGCACCGCCACCATGATTAAGGAGGCCCTAATCCGAACCGCTCTGCTAGCCAGGGTCCATGCATGTACATAGCGTCAGTGCTTCTTGCAAGAAGTTCTTTTTTACTGACAACAAAAGGACGTGTCTTTAGCATGTTCTTTGCTGCTGCATCCAGTAGGTATATATCCAGTAGGTTGCTTGCCTAGCTGCCACACAATAGAAATCTGGTTTTCACTTGAATTTTCAAGGTCGTTGAAAGTGCCTTTATTGTGTTTATCTCCTCCCTTTCTCTCCCCTTTTCTTCCCCATAGACACACCAGTCCCCAGCAGAGCCTAAAAAAGAGGAAAGACGATGGGGGGGGGGGGGGGGGGAGGTGTCAAAAAAGAAAAAAGCCACGCAAGGTCTCATCGGCGTTTCCCCCCACCTGAAACTGCTCGTTTTGGTTTCACGCACTGCAGCGGCGTGCACTTGCTCTGCCCGGCGGTGAGGACGGCAGAACCCAAGCATTAACACACACACACACGCACACCAAAAAAAAAGAAAAAAAAAAGGGGGGGGGCGGGGAGGACGGTTAAAAAAAAGGAAACCCCGCAATTTTGCGCTCGTTTCCTCCTTGCGGTGCGAATACACAAAGAGACGGGGGGGCCGGGGGGTGCTGAGGGAGGGGTTCCCCCCGGAGGCGGGGCCGGGAACGGGGCCGGGGCCGGGGCCGGGAACGGGAACGGCAGCGGCGGAGCGGAGCGGAGCGGAGCGAGGGAGGGAGGTGCTGGCAGCCGCCGCCGCCGCCATGGAGCCGGTGGGCAGGCGCGGCCGAGCTGCCGAGGAGGGCCCGCGGCCCGAGGAGGAGGAGGTGGACCCCCGCATCCAGGTGAGAGCCGCCGCGCCGCGCCCCCCCCTCCGGGGGCGGGCCCGAATTCTTTAATTTAATGCACATAGAATGCATGCAACAATGGTTAGGATGGTTGCTTTTCCCCCTTATTTTTGGTTTTTAAAGTGCATAGGTATATACGTATATACACACCCGCGCCCCGACGGATGGATTTGCCTGTGGCGGGCGGCGGTGCGGAGCGGCCCCGGCTGTCTCGGCGCCCGCCGCGGGCGGCGGGAGCGGCCCCGGCCCCGGCCCCGGCCCCGGCCCCGGCCCCGGCCTCTTCGTTGCCGTTGCCCGGCCCCGGCCCCGGGCAGCGCCGGGCGCCGTCCTGCCGCCTTCTCCTGCTGAAATCCCCCATCCCTTTATATTTTTGACCGCGACAGCTCGACCTTGCTCGTAAAACGGGGCTGGTGCTCAGAAATTCACAGTCGGGGGAAAACATGGATTTTTAAAATCAGTTCTATTTGTTTAAAAAAGGAGCTGTGGTGGAAGGCGGTGGTTCCTTTCTATGAATGCCTTCCGAAGTGCTTTTTATTCTTGCATGGTTTCTAAACAAACCTTTTCTCCCCCAAATTGCGTCTTGACCAGTTGCCTGGCGCAAACTTCAGCACGCTGTGGTCCCTGAAATGAACCGTATTTTTAGGTCGCTGCAGATTTGCAGCTTTTGCCTCCAGTGTTGGTGGGACCGTTTGTCGTGAGTGAATGTAAGCGTGTGTGTACGCTGCTGAGAGGATGGATGGATCCTTGGCAGAGGGCCTTCCTTGCTGTAATTGTCATTCTTTTCTCCGTTGTGAGCATTTCTTCTCCAGGGCCGAGCAGAGCAGTTGCAAAATTCACAAAACACGGTTACACAGAGCGAGGCCCTCGGCCAAAAGCTAGCCTGTTACTGCCCTGATTTTGAGAAGCTGAGCTCCCTTAGTGCCTATTCATCTAATCTTGGCCTTAGGTTCTTCAGCTTGCAACACGTTTCCACGTACCTGATTTGAACATTGTTGGCGAAACAGCGTTTTTGTTGAGTTTTCTGTTTGGTTGAAAAAACGGGCTGCCGTGTCTGCCTCCGTGAGAGCCATAATGTTCTTAGCCTTACAGTAGAAGGCAATTAGGTAATTTTTGTGTGAGTGTCTGCCTCAGAAAACATGGATATGCAAACATGTATCTTCCACATCCTAGGAGCTGGAAATGAAATCTGACCTCCGAGGACAAGAGAACTAAACTGTTGCAATTAATTCTCTTCTGATTGTAACCAGACTCATTCTTGTAATCTAGTGGGAAATGGCTCAAGTGACAATCAATTTACAGTATTTGGTTTATGCAGCTAAACATTGCAAGGTGGATTCTGTTACACCAGTTGAAAATTAAATAACGTTTGAGTTAGAGAACACTCCTGTTGAAATCACAGGATTTCACATGTTGCTCAATTAAAGAAGGCTATTGGAGCCTGCTCCTGAGGGTTGCTTTTTGTGGTAAGAAAGTCATTAAGAATGAGCTTTGTTTTTACAGTAACTTCATTCATGCCAACACCACCTCTAGTAAATATTTATTCAAGGCATTTAACACCTTTGTTTTTGCCGTTAAGAGATCAAAATGCTGGCACAAACGTAGACTAAGTAAACATAATCATATGTCCCGTTGACTGATTGTGTTCTAAAATGGTTTGCCAAAATCCAGAGTAAAATGCCTCTCATGCTGCAAGACATGGTTCTTATCAATGCTGTGCTTTCACTGTATGTTTCCTGTGATAGTACTAACTTTATGCTAATCCTTTTGGCAAGGGGTGTGTATCTGGAAACTAGCAGATACTGACTATATTGATTAACAAGACAGAACTTACTGTACCTTATGTTTATTTTAATAGTGAGGAATAAGCCAGGACAGGAAATGTACTGCCTTAAAATAAAACTATAGAGCTTCTCTGATTATTTTTCTTACAAGTAGCAAAATAGAAGACTGCATGTCTCCAGGTTTCCTCTTTTCACTGAATTTGGAAGCCACAGCCCTTGTGAGCTTTCAGTGGGGGTGCTGAATGAGCCTTCTCGGACGCTTTTTTCCCCTGATTTCTTAATGTGCATTTGACCTTTCTTTCTTTCTAGGGAGAGCTGGAAAAACTAAATCAGTCTACAGATGATATCAATCGCAGAGAGACGGAGTTGGAGGTACGGAATTCATCCTTGCATTTTCCTTCTGTGTATGTTGGATTTTGTGAGCAACAGAACAGTCTTTTTGAATAGGTTCCCTCCTGAATTGTGCCAGCCTGAATGGTAATTTGGCAGCAAGAGTCTGGTGATGATTTTTTTAAAGGAGTGAATTGAGCTAACAGCTGGAACAGGAAGGGAGAAGGTAGAGGGATGCTGACAGTGTAAAAACCCTATGTGGAGAAACCCCCACACACACTGCCAAACCCTATTTTTAGGTTTTGAAACTAAAAGTAGATAAGTTCTGTTTTTACAAGTAACCGTTTTGGGTTTGTGTTCTTGTGATTACAGACAGTGAAAGTTTATTTGGTTAAGAGGTCTTTGCCGTACAATTACCTGCCAGGTTCTCCTCCTTGGTGGCTATTTTTTTTTTTTAGCTTGTTAGTTTTACCTTTGTTGTCATTACTTGGAGTAGGGAAAGTAATGAAAGAAAGTTGAAGGAGTTGAAGGAAAAGGCTTCCTAGTTGTAAAAAGAGGTTTTCTTGGACACTTAAAAAGCTAATGGAAGGTTCTGAAGAAATTGTTTCTAAAGCCCCAAATTTGAGCTTCAGCTACTTGGTAGTTATTCTGGAAGGCTCAGCATTTTTGATCTAATAACAAGTCAAAGCAGACTGTCCTGCTTGTGTGTCTAAATTTTCTTTTGTTAACTGCAAAACAAAGAAGGTAAAGCCAGTGTAACTCTAAGACAAATATGCTGCTAAAGGAAAACTGGCATAAAAAGCTACTTTACAGCCTAAATAATTTTGATAACATTACAGTATTTTGAATACCATATAAAAACATGCTGAGATTGCAGTGATAAACATACTCTAAAAGTACATCTATAGATTTCTGTTCTGCATCTTCAAAATGTGAAAGTCTGTGTTTGATTTTTTTCTTTTTTTTTTTTTTCCCCTTCTATGTGTGTTTTCATGAGATGGGTACGTGGAGCATGGGATGGTTCCTGGTAGTATTTTAAAATATTGGAGTATCTACTGTATGCACCAAAGAGGATATGGGGTTATGAACTTCTTTGGAAACAAAGCAGCCTTGTCACGTGGCTATTTTCTTCTCCCTACTTGTTTGCATTTTCAGTGCTTTGCGGCATGTAGATCATGAATTTATTGGCGAATAAACTTAGTGGAATGGGGGACTCTTTGTTATGTAAAATTAAACTATATTTCAGCTGTGAAAACTGTTCAGTGTCACTAGCTTGATTTAAATTTTATGAGTGAACTTTAAAAATCAGTATGCTAGTCTGCAACAGTACCAATTAAATGGAGTTCAGGACTCTTTATATACATATATTAAAGAAAAAAAATTCATTACATATATCTTTTTCAGTCTCCTTATTTCATGCTGAGGTACTGAAATTGAAAGATGGTTCTATGGATAGTAGCCTGGATTTCATTAATCTTGTTATAACCTTGCACTGAGGACATATTATGAAGCAGATAGAATAGTAATAATAATGCAAATGCATACTCATGAAATAAGTCCCAATGACTTAAGATGGGATTTTACTGGCTGATTAAAATTATTCATGTGTTCAAGAGTTTGTAGAGTCTGGAGATTTGTAGCTACTCTGTGTGTGACGCGTGCTGAGCTGTAAAGGCTGAAAGGCTCCTAGATGCATAATGGTAAATAAGAGCAGTGTTTCCACATTACCTTGATCTTACACTGTTGCTTACTTTACTTAGTCTAAGAAATATTAGGTGTCAGATAATGCAGAGAATGATTATGTGATGCTTCCTACCTCTATGTCATTAAATGTTTACTGCAGATCTGTCTGTAGTGCTTACTGTAAGCAGTGTTTGATGGAATTAAGTTGAAATATCATCAACAGTATGCTTTCATGAATGTTTCCTCTTCACTTTTCATCCAAAAATCTTACTGGATTGAAGCGAGTTTGTGGTATAATGCAACTGCATAATTTTTAATACAGAAAGATTTTCATTACTTTTGATCTGCTTAAATTTTGAGGGCAAATGCAGTTGAATGATGTAAGCAAGGCTTAATTGATATACATGTTGATAAATGCATTTTAAATGGACTTATGACATTTCTAGAGGAAAGATATTAAAAAAAAACCAAACAAAAAACCCCCACCAAAGCCCAACACTTGTGGTTAGAAGAAAATCCCTGCATTCATACTCTGGACAAGAAAAGAAAGCTTTGCCAAGCAGCCTTATAGGATAAATCCAGAGTTTGAAAGGGGGAGTTTAGAACTGGGATCGTTCTGCTTCAAAGACTTCCAAAATCCTTGAATGCTGCTGAAAGCCTGGGCTTCTGGAAGAGCCATGCTGAGTTTGCCTTTGAAGATTTTCTATTTTGGCTGTCACTAGCTGCTTTGGGTCCCTCTTGTTACCCCTTCCTAGTTTGTGGAGTTGCTGCTATTGCAAGATCTTTCATTAGAAGGAAGATGTGGGGTTTTTTTAACCAGAAAATGGAGTCATACTTATCCTATTCTTCTATTGTTATTTTCTTCATCTTTTCAGTATCTGATCATAGTTGACTTTCATGGGAACATAGACAGTATGATTAGGCTATTTACAGCACAAGATGCTGATTGCCAGCTTCCTCTAGCATTACTTTGTGGTCCATACATTGCCACTGTTGAATTTTTTTCCCAGAATAATCTGGAAGAGCAACAGGAGTGTTTGAGTAGAATGTATATTTCTTTGAAGGAAGTTCAGAAAAAGACACCGGTGTTTTTGTGACTCGATGTACTCTCTGATAAGCAGGAAGAGTAACCTTGTGGCATCGAAGTACTGCGAGCCTGTTCTGGACTTCCTGTACCTTTGCACGAGTCGCTCTGAATGGGACTGCTGACCGTCTCCAGTTCCCATTAACTGGGAAAAAAGGCTGGAGGTGTTAAATGCTTCTAAACCCCATGCTCTTGTTCTCACTGTGCTTCAGGTCTACATCTGCAAAACAGGAGTAAAAATGCTGCCTTACCTGATGGAAATGTTACGGGACTGAAATCAGTTGAGGCCTCTAGGATTTTGAAGCTACACTCTCTTGGCGTCACCACAGACATGTCCATGTTTGAATGATGTAGAAAATACTGGCATTTGCTGCTCACGGAGGTGATAAAATGGGGAATTCTTTTTGAAGTTGATCAGCCTTCCTTTTTTTTTTTTTTTGAAAAAAATTCTGCACCCACACTCTCATGTGATCTGTTTTAAGTTGATCAGCCTGCCTTTTTTTACCTTTTAAAATAAGTTCTGCGCCCAAGCCACGTGTGAGAGGGGTGAGTTTGCATGCGTGGCATGACTTAGATGCATTGAAGTTGGCTACATCTATTCTTCTACTTGATATAATTACTCATTTTTTGCTCTTTTGACCTATCCTATTAAACCCTGGAGAAATATCCTGGCCTGATGCTGCTCGCAGCCTGTTCAGGAGTTGCGGAGCTGCTAAAGGGCACTGAGTGGATGGTAGTTATATGTTGGGTTAATGTATTGCCTGTTAATGAATCTTTGATTAGGCTTGATTTAAAATCCATAATGCTCCTCATACTAAGTGCAACACTGAGTGTTACTGACACAGCGCAAGGATGATAAGGGTCCTCTGAGGGATTTAACACTTGGCTTCTCTGACGTCCCTGTTTATGTTTGAAGTGTCTGTGAAGAGGTGGGGGAAACATCTTGCGATGGAGATACAAGTATGTTTTGGCCAAAAGCAAGTTAGAGCGGCGCCTTGCTATTTGAGCTTTTTTCCTGTTTATTGGAAATGCATCTCCATCTGAACTCACATCAGGAGTTGCAAAAGTACTTAGCAAATGTGCACAAGTCGCCTGTCCGGCTAATTCCTACATGTCTTTGGCTGGCTCCTGAAAGTACAATTCAGATGTAACAAATTTACCCAGGGACCCTCTGGCAGCATTGCGGGGAAGGGAAATACAGCACATACCATTAAAATTACCACTGGAATCCCAGCTATCCCAAATGTGGTTTTTGTTAGAGAGAGTTTTTGTGCTGCTGGAGCTATGAGCTTGCCAATGTTTGTTAAGGGGAGACAACGGCACATGAAAACTAGAGCTGAACAGCGCTGCTTTCAGCCACGCTGGTTATGAGTAGGGCCTGATTAGGATCATTCTTGTATGCTTGCCTCGATCCTCTAGTCCTGATCTGCAAGACTTTGTGTTACTTTTAGTCCTGGATTTATCCTAAAGGTCACCCTGGGTTGGTGTTGGATAGAGTCAAAGGAAAGGGGTGTATCAGCTATGGTGCTCTTTCACTTGTGAGTCTTGTCAGCATTTGAACCCCTCTCAGAAGGGGAAGGGCTAGTTTATTTAGAGTTGCTCTTCTCACTTCCTCACTAAAATACTTGGGTTTGGGTAAAGCTCAAGCTTTATACTCTGTCACGCACAAGAATTTTAAGTAGACTTTTTAAAAAAAATCCTCAGTCTTTCAAGTTTTAGAAAAATGGCCTGTCGGTGGCAGAAATCTCATACTGAGCATGGCTGCTTGGCATGGGAAAACGTCTATCTGTGGAAACATCTGCTGCCTTATCAGCACCCCTGTGCAGCATTTTGCAGTGTCCATAAAAGAGTACACAGATAGGGGAGAAACAGCTTGCTGGCTGGTGTTCCTGCTGGTTTTTGGAGTGCGATATACGTGCATGATGGACTTGTCCAGCACTAGCAGAACAAATCTTTCCGTGTCTCTCTTTACAATCTACTTGTTTCCATAGGAAATGGCTCCTGTGTGTGGATTGCTTGTTGTTTTGCCTTCTGCTTTCATCCATGGATGAGTAAGGAAAGGCTTCTTCCTCTGCTATGGCTCTGGAAAGATTTTGTCGCCTGAGTGAGTCAAAGGGCTTTACTTGATTCACATTCTTGAAGCAGAGATGGGTTTCTAGCCTAAGGGAGAGAAAAAAGGTTAGGCAGAGAAATCTTGTTTTGGAAGGAGCACCCAGTGCCTTCCCCTGCCTGCTTTCCTCTCCTTTCTTCTAAGAGGACTAAAAATACCAGTGTGTTTGTAGTTTTGGTCTGTAACTATCTGCAAGGAGGAGGTTAGAGCAATTTCCAAATACCAATTTTGATTGTTCTTAGATGGCAAATTAGTAGCTGTGTGGAAAAAAAAAACTTTTCCCCATGCTTAAAATTGAGATGTTACTTAACTCCTTCCTTGTACTTTGTTTTTAGGGTTTGGTAGTCAGTCTGGTTTACTTTAACTTCTCGGACACCAAATAGATGTTAAAGATGTCATTAACATGTTTGATGCTCTGAGGCAGATTTCTGGGCACATGCATGTGCATCTGTCTGGTGTGAATGTTAATTGGGAAGCCTACCTGCTTTCACACTTGGCCATGGTTGATCCTGATGCTATTTTAACTTTGGAATGAGCTTCTGCAGCTTTTTTTATAGAGACCTGTAGCAGAGGAAGGCAGGTATGGATACTGCCTGCCTCTTGCAAGTAGATGAAGCCCATCTCTCAGTCAGCAATTTCATTTCCCATGCACCTCCCAGGCTGGTTTAATGGGTTGTCAGAGGTTCTGCACACCAAATTGTCAGCAAGGTAATAGGACAAACTTTGTAAATGAAGTTTAGATGTGCTTGGTATTAAGATGCTTCATACCTGGTTGATGTTTTAAGTTCATTTTAAAAAGCAAAATGTTTGAAAATACACGCTTCATTTGATGGGCAGAAATAGTTACTTGCCTGTCATCTGGCATCTAACTCCAGCTCATCACCATCAATTATGAGAAAGGAAAACAAGCATGTTTTATTCTCCAACGTGTGCAGCTTAAGTGTAAAATTGTATTCTAGTTTCTTTCCACATTTGAGGGTGGATCTCCAAAATGCTGCTGTGTGGATAGCCTGTCATTAAGTGTTGTCCCTCTTTTGGTGCAGTAGCAGGTAGCTGCCCAACAGCAAGTTACTGGAAACAAAATCTGCTTTTAATAATGAACTATTGCAGCAAAAGCATATGTGGGGTATAAGTCTGGCATGCTCCCTAAAACTGTGCTTGTGAAATCTATCATTTGGGAGAAAAGTGCTAAGGATGTCCAGGAAGAAAGCTGATGAGAGTGGAGCTCTTGCAGCCATAGAACAAGATGCTGAAAAGTAATCAGCAGCTGTTCACGTGATGCACGAAGTGCTACGCTTGCTGGAGTGTGTGTATGACAAACACCTAGGTAGTGAGAGTCTAGTTATTAAGACTATAACTTAAGTAGCAGTTGAAAGTTCTCACTTTTTTTTTTTTGCACCTTGCGACACATGTTGAGGGTGAAGTGCCTTGATGAGCTTTTGTCCAGCTTTAAAAAGGTTTATCATAATCTCATTTGAGCAAATAGGAGGGAGAAAATGTTGGAAATGTTAGCCAGTCAGCTTTAAATATTGCCTTTCTGTTTGCAAAATCAGTAACGAGGTGTTCTTAAAAATGATCACGGAAGATTGTGAGTGAGTAGAGAGGAAAATGTGCTTTTGAAATGTTGTCTGGCTGTTTGAGATGTCTTTTGTCAGTTGCATTGCTTCTGTTACAGTTTATCTGCTCTGTGTATGTATTCAGTGCAGTGATAACAAAAACAAACCCATGTGTGGTTTTTTTTTTTTTTTAAAAAAAACCCTCCAGAAATAGTGTGTGTGACTCACAGGGTTTGTACATAAGGCTGCATACTTGCTTTTATCAATAACTAGCATTTCTGTTGGGAAAGCACCATCTTTCAAGGAACTGAAATACAGAAACTGGGAATTGAGGACTGTGCTAGAAAAGTTGCATGGCATATGCTGCGCTGTCTCAGTTTTGCATGCGGCAGCAAGTTGCAGGAATTGCTTTTTCCTTTCTCTCTTACCCACGTGTGCTAGGTAAAGGTCTGAATGAAGCACCAGTTTGGCAGTTAAATAGTAACACTTGCAGGGAGGCACATCACACCAGAGAACTTGGTAAGTAAGTTGAAGGTGGTGTGGTTCTCTTCCGAACACAGACATCAGGCTTCCCTCGTGCAGGGGACCATGGAGGAACTGCACTGCTGTGCTGTTCCTGAGCCTCTAAGTTTTTGACTGAGCATTCTTAAGGAAAACACTATTAAGAAGATTTATAGCTTTGAACCACTTCACATGTGGGTCAAAGCGTCTCACTGACAGTAACACAGGAAGCCAGACAGAGAGCAGGGAATTAAACTGATTCCCAAGTTATTGCCTTGATCACAGGCCCATCCTTCCTGTGAACCACAGATGCGCTTTTTGTGTCACGTAAGTAGCAAGTGCACCAAGCCCAGTGCTCCTGGTGCGATTGCCTTGGTGCTTCTGACCTCCCAGGTTTCACGTGAAGCGTAAAAATAGCTGCTGCACCTGTGTTTCTTACTTAAACTTCCCCAGGGGCACCTGCCAGGGGAATTCTGCACTGTCCCAATGGTGGTGACTTTTACAGATGCTCTGCCAGCACGTGGCAGGTCCGACACGCTGAGCCGATGCGCTGAGTGCGGCTGCACGTGTCCAGGAGGGAGCTGTGCCCCTGCTCGTAGGAGATGTTGCCATAGCTCCTGGACAGGAGTCGTGGTCACTGCGACCATGCGAGCTGAATCAGTTTGGATTGAGGAGGCTGGGTGGCGTGGATGCACACGGTGTAGATACACAATGTGGGGTCGTTTGCTTTTGTAGTGTAGTTGGGGCTAGTGAAGAGTAAAAGTGGTGCGTGTAGCGCGGGAGAGGGCATGGGTTTGGCATTACAGCTTTTCAGAGATCTCAGCATCTTGTTGCTGTGTCCAAAGTGGGTGGGTGGAAACCTTTGGTAGGGGGACTGATCTCAGCAGAGTACGAGCATCTGCGTATTCGCTCATGCAGAAGGTGGCGGAGCCTGCAGGTTTGTGTTCCTGACAGTCAGGAACCTGAGAATAAATGTAATTTAAAATAAGTCATGTGATGGATGACATGGGTGTAAAGTTCCAGGGTGTTTTGGTTTTCGTTACTGTTCTTCACTGGAAAAAATGAGTATGGTCAGACCCAAATAAAGCCTCAAAATAGGAAGCAGGCATCTTTTGGGGAAGATGATGAACTGGAAGTTCACATCAGTATATTCTTCAGCTGAAGCTCTCTAATCTGTGTAACTAGCTACTGTGTGAAGTGGGGCTGTGCTCATGGATAACCGTGTGCTTAACCATTTGCAAGACCTGTGCCTCCTTGGGTGCCAGTTACAGGATTAGTTACAGTTCAGTAATTTGTATGTGCTTCATCTGATTTGGTGGGAGATTAATGGGTATAGAAGTTCCTGTTAGTTTGACTGCTCTGTCCTTGGTGGGTTTTGTTTTGTTTTGTTTTTTAATTCCAGGTGGAGACTAGTCCTCTTTTTCCTGTTGGATAACAGTGTACATAATTATTACATGGATAAATTTGCAGTAGATCTCTAAGCATAGATTTGGTAGTGATGGTTTCTTTGTTCCAAGTGCTTGTCTTACAAACATAGGAACTGAATTTTTTGATGAATCACTGCATAGGGCTTTTTTTACCTAATGTGTATACATTTATGTCTTTTCTTTAACTATTTGCTTTCCACAACTAGTATTCTAATATGCAGCTTTCCCAAAGAAAGTGAAAAGCAAACCTTCAGGCTTACTCATTTAGAAATGCATTTTTAATTTTTTTCCTGCACTTGTAGGAAAATTTTTTTGTTGTTAAATATACTTCAGTACTTAACATTTTTCTTGCAATATAGTCATCATACCTGCAGTCTTATTTCAGTTACTTGTGAAACTCATTTTGAGCAGTGAACCATATATTGACCAGTACTTTAATTGAAAATATTCAAACGCTTCTCACTGAGAAAATCATTGACTCGATACATATTGTTTGAATGATACAATTCAGGCTTTCACTAAGAAATGAGATTATTGACTCAATTGGAGTTAATAAAATAATAACTTAATGTGCATTTAATTCTCCATATTTGACCTTGTTAACCTATTTGAATACTTCCTCAGAATAAATTGGACTACCTTAAGAATCTAAAGCTATTTGCATTGGACTAAAATATAACCAGTGCTGGTTAACGTTTTTGATAACACTAAAAAGGAAGTGTTATCTTCAGCAAAGAAGCTGATTAAGGTTTTAGATAACAGTAAAAAGGAAGCAAAGCAGCTTTTACTGAAGTATGTTGCTTTTTTTGTAAAAACTAATGTATTATTGCAGTTTTTTTCCACTTCTGAGAGCATAGTGGTAGGTTCCGATGTATTTTGAATCTTCCAATGAATAAACAGTTGTGCCTTCTAGAAATCCTCAACCATAATGACAAAAACCTCCTGAATTAGAGCACTTCTTCAAGCCAGCTGCTTCTTGATAATCAACATGTCACTCCAGCAGTCTGCATAAATCCTGCTCTCTAATTAGAATTACAAGGCTTGTCAAGAGCTCACATGGCCCTTCCTCTTCATCTCCTTAAATCCTGGGCCAGGTCCCAGCCTGAATTTGCATCTCTCTGCAATAATTCAATTGATTTAGAGTCTGTGTTGGATGCTGGGATCGAAATCAGAATCGCTTTGCTTAAAGGTGAGGAAATTTCAGTGGAGCAGAGAAATTATTTTAATTGCTTCAGCTAATCATGTAAGGAGGGCAACTCATCCAGTTTGGAAGTAGCTGGAATTTACTTTTCTTAAATATAGTAAATAATTACAATCAAGTGGAGAGTAGGCATCTTCACCCATTGATACAAACCACAGCTGAGAAGACAGGCTTTTATGGCAGGAAGTCTTGCCACGACGACCTGGAAGTTTTTTGCTGCTATTGAAGTTAAGTAGGGTGTGTTTATAAAAGGAAAGAGGAGCTGACTTGAAAATATACTATGTGGGAAGTGTCCAGTTTTTCCTACAGAAAGCAGATCCTGTCCATCCTTGTTTGCGTTGTGAAATGGTGTCTCTGGGGTGAACAGTACTAGGGGTGCGACATGCTAAGGTTTAGGAGATGCTGATTCCAGCTGATTGCCAGCCTGCTGTGGGGATTTGGCCTGCCTGCTGGCCCCATTCTAGCCTTGTCTAGATGAGATGTCTTTGCCATTGAACTCCCCCTCAGAACGTGTTACACTGCTGTTTGCCTCCTCGCTGAGCGATTAATTTACAAGCTATTCCTCTCTGGGAAACCCTGCCAGAGGTGACACTGAGCACAGGCTATCGCAGGCTTTATGTAAAAGCTGTCTCTGAAAGACAAGGATTTGGTGTCCAGGATGGTAGCGTTCGGATGTGGTTCTGGGTTCCTGTTATTACTTCTACTGAAAAATTCTGGCTTAGTCCAAATGCCAGTAACTGTTTTGAATGTGTCAGCTCGTGTGTGAATCTAAAGAGCAACCTGAAGGTAAGAACAAACGGGTAGAAATAATTTTTAAACCTCTAATCTGTCTTTGTCCTTTCTTTCCTTTCTGCAATGTTTTGAAGGATGCGCGCCAGAAGTTCCGCTCCGTGCTGGTTGAAGCAACGGTAAAACTGGATGAACTGGTAAAGAAGATAGGAAAAGCTGTAGAAGACTCTAAACCTTACTGGGAAGCTCGGAGGGTGGCCAGGCAGGTGAGAACTTTCTGCCTTGTGAGCTTGTGCTGGTAGTTGGAAAGGCCATACTGATTGCATTGCTTTCCCGCTATTAATAACATCTTAAGCTTGTGCGCTTGACTGACACTGGTCTATGTCTTGAGTTGCAGGTCAGCTGTGTGAATCGATGGCAAAAATGTGTTTCTTCACAGCCACAACTGCACGTGTTCTCCAGTCTAGGAACAGCTACAGCAGATGCAAACTATCAATAGCAAAAGACTAGTTCTGTTCTCCCCTCATTATCGATGGCCTTTCAGAGCCCTGCTCTTTACTGTCAATAGCTGTAATTGTCTGAAAATACAGTGTAGGCTTCGTGTATCTGCTTTTTCTTCTTAAAGCAAAATGCTCAGCAGCTAAATGGCTGTAACTGGAAGCTGCTAGGAAAGAGGCCGGAGTGGGGCAGACCTGGGGAAGCCTGCAGGGTTAGGTGCTGATTAGGTTGTGCTGAAGCAGGAATGTGCTACATGTGGCTCTGAAGTGTGTTGGTCTTGAGAGAAACTGAACTCTGCTTTCTGTACTGTCATCAGGACCTTAACTCCCTTGCCCCAACTACTACTTGATTACTGATAGGCACCTAAAATAGGGTTTTTTAGTTGGAAAGGGCCTGTGTCACTGAGGAAGGGAAGGATGAGGAGTGGAAGTAAGAGTGTGATCTACTGGCTGTGGGGAAAGTGAGAAAGCTTGTGAGATGTCAGGCAGCTTCTCACCTTAGGGAAAAAGTAGCTGACAGTTGAGTGTGTGGTGGCTTAGGCAGTGCTTCTGCTCGGTGTCTGTGATGGGTTCTGCTGGTGTCTTTGTTTTTTCCCCAAGAGGGAGGCTGTTCCTGGGTGCTGCTTCTATTTTGTCTCAAGGCAGGGAGGGGCAGAAGTAGGGGAAGGGTGCTGCTTCTGTGCTCGGCTGGAAGTATGTGTGGAGCGGCATCTGTGGCTGGGTGACCGGGATGCGACTGTGTTCAAGGGGAGAGTGAAAGAGAGATGGAGTAGCACATGTGAAATATATAAAAATTACAGGAGGAGGACTTTGTTTGTAAAAAGCGGTAGGGGATGAGGTTGAGGGATGAGAAAGGTAGTGTAGGTGTGTGCCAGGAGGCAGAAGGTAAACTCGCAGGGTAAGAGAAGGCAGGGCATGTTGGAGAGGGGCTTTTTACAAGGGCAGGTAGTGATAGGACAAGGGGTAATGGCTTCAAACTGAAAGAGGGTAGATTTAGATTAGATGTAAGGAAGAACTTCTTCACTGTGAGGGTGGTGAGGCACTGGAACAGGTTGCCCACAGAGGTTGTGGATGCCCCATCCCTGGAAGTGTTCCAGGCCAGGTTGGATGGGGCTTTGAGCAACCTGGTCTAGTGGAAGGTGTCCCTGCCCATGGCAGGGGGGTTGGAACTAGATGACCTTTAAGGTCCCTTCCAACCCAAACCATTCTATGACTCTAAGAGAATACATCCTCAGAACAAGGCATAGAAAAGGGAGGCGTGAATGCAAGCTTCATTGCTTTGAAAGCTGATGAAGCAGGAATAGGGTTGACGGGATGTGGCATGCAAGATAGTATGTGGCCACGTTGATCCTTTAAATTGCACGGCATTGTTTTGGAGCTGTTGTCTCGGGCGCTGAGGTTGATGTGTGGGGATTATTGGGCTTAATCCTCCAGACTAGCAGTGGCGTGGTAAATAGGTAAACTGCTTTAAAGCACAGTAAGCACGGTATCTACTACTCGTCTGTAACTTCCCTGAAAGCAATCCCTGTTCATGGGGCCTATGGTGTATGCTAGAGATAAACTGGTAGTGAGCTAGAGCAAAGAGAGGAAGTTAGTAACAAAGTAAGATCAAATAATTATTTATATTGTGTTAATTAGTGTGTTCAATTAAAAAAAAAAGTCTCCAAAACCCTGCCTCAAGTATGATTTTATACTTTATTACTATAAATAGCTGTGTAAGGCACAGAATGCATAGGACTTCAAGAGTTACACTTGGAAAAGTCAATGGTAGAAATGTGTACTCTGCAGTACAAAAAAATCAGATGACTTTGAGGTTTGTAACATCAGGCACTGAGAGTGAACTTTGTCCTCTGTCCTGCAGCTGGCAGCAGATTATGTCCTGAAAATGGATTTTTTTTTTTTTTTTTTTTTTCTTTTAATTCCCGGATCTTTACTGCCACTGAAGTCCGTTCAGTCATGCTGGTTCAAAGGTGCTTTGCAAGAGCACTAAAAAACCCCAAACTGCTTAAGGTCCTTAGATTTGTAGAATCACTATTTGGGTATTGGGCTTGTTAGAGAGAACCATATTTTTCTCCCAATCCGTTCGGTCATTAGCTAGGTTTAAATGCTACTTATACCACCAGATCTGCTAATTTGCTGCACACTCAATTTTCTTTTAATTCCTTGAGAACCTTGTTGGTTGATTTGGGTTTTTTTTGGGGGGTGGGGGTGGTTTTTTGGGGGGGTGGGTGTTTTGTGTTTTGGGGGGGTTGGTTTGTTTGTTTAAGCAGGGATTCCTCTTCTAACTGTTCATCTTTTTTCCATTTTCTGTTATGGAGCCAGTCATGGAACAGGGCTCCTTCTTTGTATCTGCTCAGCAGGCAGAGCTGGAAGATGGTCTCTGGTTTCCCTTTGGCTCTTTGTCTAATAAAATCTTGAAATAGAAAATGTGAGGGCCAAGAGGAACATTAGCATTGAAGGACAGTGAATCTATCTGGAAACCAGGAGATTGGAAAGCTTGGTACCAATCATCAGTAAAGCATCTGCCTAAAGAATTTTTCTAGTCTTAATTTAGTCTAGAATACTTCCGTTTAATTGGGAGCAAATTTGCTATATTAAAGTGGGGAGGAGGGGTGAATGGGTAGGCAAATATGAAACTGGAGGAATGTACCAGAATATTAGTATGTCTAGATGCCAGTCTGCATCTTTCTTTTTACTTTGATTTGTAAAACTGTAGAGAAAGCATGGGAACAGCTTGGTATTTTTCTGTTCAATTTTCTAATAACATCTAGGCTATGAAGCCTGTCTTCCTCCTCCTGTCTTTACAGTTATTTTAGAGCCTTTAGGCTGCCATAGGCACAAGGTTCTCGGTCGTTGAAACAGCTTTAATTAAACAATAAGGGAAAAATGCATGACTGTACTTGTAAGAGAAGGGGAAGTGTAGATTCTTGTTTGTTCTCAGTAAAGGGAAGTAAAAATATGACCTATAAATTGAAGTCTTCTGGGAACAAAGAACTGCATAATTAATGACATCTAGTTTGGCAGAAATGCAGTTGTCCAGAGTTACTTGCATTTAAGATGTCAGTTGTAGGGTGAGTTGCCTGATGCAAGCTGTATTTAGTCATATTGAGGAGCTTGCTTTCACTTGGCACCAGCATGATTCTCTTTTGGAAATACTTTTTTTATCTATTAAGATAAAACCCATTAAAAATGTGTGAGGTCATTGCATGTGGGGTCAGCAAAAAACAGGTCTCCAACTCAAATACTTCCCTGGAGAAGCTTTAGGACCTTGAGCCCTTTTGTCTACTCACCTTTATCCCCATCTGGTGCAATCCTGTGTTGGTAGAAGATGGTGAATTCCAAACAAATTAATTCTCCCATGCAAAAGTCCTGTAGCATCTTGTTTGTGTACTGTATGCCAAGGGAACTTCAGCTTGGCCTGTCTCAGGGTGAAACTTGCTTTGAATGAAGAGTGGCCCCTTAGCATTAGGATTTGAGTGCTTTGCCCTCTCAAGTGGTGGCATGGGGAATTGGGATGCTGTCTGTTGGCACCAAAGCGGTAATATTTGGCTTTGCTGAGACTGAAGTGAGAGCGGGCTAGTATTCTTGCCCTTGTAGATTTCATGCAACTTCTGCCAAGACAGCTTTGTTGTGATTCCTTGTTTGGTATAGTCGTGGGCCTTTTGTGTTGATTGCAGGCACACCTGACTGTTTTGGAGCATTTTGATCCAAATTTGTTGTTAATAAAATTTTAATGCATTTCTGCTGCAAGAATTTTTTTTGCATTTGGCATATCGTCTGTTCACGTTGTTCTTTAACTTATGTCATAACGCACATGTTTGATGGAAGAGTCTTGGCGTATAGAGGAGGATTGTGTATGTACACACCAATGACCATGTTGCAGCAATACGAAATTCCTATAATCCAGAAGGTGGAGGTGGTCCAGGTTCAAAGTGCTGGGAAGATCAATCTTCCCATGTCTGTTAGTTTGTTTTGGTTTGGTTTTTTCCTAGTAATCTGCTTCCCTGGCTGACTAGTCAGAGGATTAGACTTTTCTTGCCTGAAGGTAGTGGGGAAGAAGGGTGAAGTTGCCAGGAAACCTTAATGATGTAAACAACAGTGTAGGTCTTGAGCCTGTGAGGTAAGGAGTGGCTTAAGCCACTGTTGACTTAGCATTTTGCACAGCTGGGGCTGGAAAGTGCCTGCACAATAGTGTCTGAGGTAATAGAGTTTGAGAAGTGTGTTGCCTCCCTTGCGACAGCATGCTCTGGGACAGGATGCTGTGCAAAAGCAAGTTGGTCTATTGCATAAATCACTGGGCTGGTAGGAGCCGATTTTGTGCTGCTGCATGGTGTAGATAAATTACTTCATCTCTCTCTTAGTTCCCATGTAAAATGGAGATGTCAGGCTGCTGTGAAGCCAAGTTCGTTAAGAGAAGTAAAAGCACTTTGGAGTCATTGGGTGAGAGGTGCCATTAAAACACTGTTAGCCGTACGTCATCACTTGTGAACCCAGGGACAAACTGAACAGGACGACTTGCCTTTCTGCTTTGCTTCTGCTGGAAAAAAGATCTGATAAAAACATGTTCGCACCCACCCCCACAAATAAAACAATCCATGCATTTGTAGTGACCCTGACCTGAATAAGAGCTGTGGGAGTGTTGCTTTTAATTAAGTTTTAGCTCCTATTACTGAGCATTTTTTTTGCAGAGTGAGGAGTTAAGTTTTAGTCCCCAGTACTGGCTCAGGTTGGGAGTAGGTGTGGATACTTTGCTCCGCTTTAGTACTGAAGTTATTTGGGAGGGACACGGTTTTGCTTTGTAATATTCCCCCCTCCCCCCTATCTCATTTAGCTTTTACAAAAGAATGTCAGAAAACTTGTTTCAGGCAAAACCAGATGAAAGATCTGTGCTAGGTCATATTTGTATGTATCTTTCACTAAGGGACCCATTTGTAGCAACTGTTCAGAGAGCAGTATGTTGAAGGGTATGCATGTTCTGCTTCCTCTTGGGTCACTCCTCCTGGTTCAGTTTTACAACTAATTCTTCTTTTCATGTTGTTGGCACACTTTCTTAAGCAGCACCCTTTTATCTCAAAAGGCTTGGAAAAACATGCTGGAATTGGTACGTACAACGGTTCTTCCCTGCTGAAGTTCTGAGAGGAAATGCAGTTCATGGACAAACAGATTGTGTTCAGCAGGGACAGCTAACCTGTCCTGTTCACTGCGACTTCTTATGTAGTAGAGCTCCTTCCTCTCACCTCACTAATAATCTTTCTCTCATGTAATATTTTATACTGGATTGCCACATCTGTTTGAAGAAATGAGCTTAAAGAGTAAAGAATTATTAGGGGTGAGCTTTCAGATATTCAGATCCTGGCGCTCCATTCTGCCTGTCTTCACAAAACTTAGGGGAACCCAGTTACCACTGGGAATCATTTCCTCTCTCAAATGTGAATTTTGGTTGGATTTGACCAGTAGGGTCAGAAGTTAATCGTGGACACCAGTAGACCAATGTGGGTGTATAGGATTCACCTTGATTAACTTTACTTACTGAAGTGTTTGGAACCCAGTCTAAAATAATAATTTGAGCCCTTAATCACTGACTGTAATCAGCGGTGAGAGGTAGGTGCATGTGAAAAGCCTTCTGAAATATGTCCCTCCTCCTTAAATGCAGAGGAAGTTCAGACATCTCATCTTGGGTTGTTTAGCCATTTGGAAGTTGTCGGGTGAATCCTGCATCAGGTGGTTCAATGAGTCTTGTATCCAAAGTGAATCAGGATGAAAAGGAGCTGCTGTAATCTTGCAGAACTGGAACTGAGGAGGAACTGAGCCACTTGATGGTGAAGGTGGGAGGGGTGTAAGCAGATAAGAGCACACTCACCTAGTTGGAAGAGTCTTCCTCAGCAGATGAGACTGTTACCATTCTTTGCAGAAGTCGGGATTGCAGTGCCTAGAAATGAACAAAACTTTCCAAAGTGGCCATTTGCATCTCACTTTCTAGGTGTTCAGCTTGAGATGTCCGAAAGTAGTGTGGCAAATGTGGAAAGTTACAGGTGGTAACTTCCTTAGCTCAGGAGACAAAAGCTTTTAAAATTCATATAACTTGGAGGTTTGAAACTGCCAGTCGCTCTTAAGAATTAATTAGGAGCTGGAAACTGTGGTCTTGCCAGTGTCGCTTCCTGTAGCACCCAAGTTTCCCATCCAAATTTGCTCAGTGAGTGTGAGTTAATGGGATCACAACAGCTGGTTCTGCTGTGGTCAGGAGGGCAGCACTGAGTGTGTGTGACAGCTGTGGGGTCCAGATCCAACAGTGGTGGATATCCAGGTCTTCCCCTCGGGTTCTTAGGTACTGGATATGTTATCCATCAGTGTATATATTGGAAGTAGCCATGTCATAAGGAATCTCCTTTTCGATCCTACTTTTATGAGCTGAAGTCCTGATGCTCATGTTTAAGACAACAAGGAGTTACGACTGATTCGTATTATCTGGTAAGCTTATCTTGGCAAAAAAGGTGGAGGGACAGGGAACTTGAGAAGCAGAAATTAAATGTCAGCAGAACTGTGACAGACTTGCAGTGCTGTTTGGCAACTTGCCATGGAGCTAGTAAAAAGCAAAATTATTGGCACAGTTACAGCGGAACAACCAACTGACCTTGCCTGGCTGAGGAGTGTTTCTGGTTTAACTGTTTAGAAACCAAAAAACTATCTGGTAGATTCACATTTTTCAAAGCAAGGATACAGAAACTTGAAAATTGACTTTGACAAACCTTCTACAAATCCTTCCAGCTGTTTAAGAAAAGACACAAACGCCCAGAGCACTTGACTGATTTCTGTGGCTATAGTTTGGTGTTACATTGTCACTGGTAAGTAATGATTGTGCAGCACTGCTGGCAATGGACTGTTAATTCTGGTCTCTCTTACAGTTTGTTGACTTTATATATGGAGAAATCAGTAGAAAGTGATGTGTGCAGAAGTGCCCCTTTGATCGAATGAGAACAACTCCTGTCAGCGTGGGGCCAGTAACTGCCGTAGCTCCTAACAGTACTTCCACCCATGTTTGTCACGGTGGAGCCAGCAGAAGGTATTTTGTACGGACATTGCTCCTCCAGCCATTTGCAATAACCAGTCTAGGCTGGCAATATAGGTTGTGTTACTTGTGGTCTGCCCGTGCTGATAGTTTGCCCTTTTAATTGAAGATGCTGTACTGCAGCTGCACTGGTGGCTCTTGGGGAGCCTCACAGTAGTGTGAGGATAAAGGAGGTAACAATTTCTGGTTTAGGACGATGGGGTGAATGGAGCTTGCTCCCCAGGTGTGTAAATCAACCATACAGAAATGGCTGTGATTCGGTTTTGGATTACTTAGGCTGGTGGGGTGGAGAGGCCACTCAGAGGCAGGGGAGCAGCTCCCTTCCCGAACTGGGACTTACCTGTTGGTGATTGAGAAGCTTGTCTTGTCTGTGGAGCAGAGGCTGATGCGATGGCCTCGGTTAGCGCTGGGGCAGGCCAGGCATGGGAGGGAGGGAGGCAGGCAGGCAGCACGAGCCTTGCCTGGGAAGAGATGGCTGGGGTGCTCCAAGGGGAAAGGAGACATGGAGGTTGCCATGTGGGCAACTGGGGAGCCCAGCGCTGTAAAGGAATGGTAAGATGAAATGTAGGTGAGCTGTGCATGAAGTGGTGCCTAGAAGGATGAAGCACGGAGGCTGCGGGTTGTACCTGATGGCCTAAGAAGTTTTGGGTGTCCTTTTTCCCTTTCTGCTCCCTGTGGACTTGCTCTAGAGTTGAACCCCTTCTTCCCATCAACTCTTTCATTTTTTTGTTACGAAACACATCGTTAAATCTTAGGAAACCATGTCGATGTGACGTCAGTCCTCTTGTGAAATGTGGAATTCCCGTTGCTGTGGTCCCAAGGGCCGTTGTCAGTATATTAATCTCCCTTTCCACATGGTGCATGGCTGTCTGTGGGGCCAGGCATCTGCCTGAAGAGGAAATAAGCCAAGCAAGGGAATCTTGACATTAGTAATTTTATTATTGAGGGTGAGGAGTCACTTCCTGGACTTCATGTTTCATAAACTTTATTTCCAAAGTAGGATGCACTTTGGGTTAAGTAAAGAAAATGTTTTGCTGCACTCAAAATTTGATGGAGTGCCTCTTATGCTCTCTTGTCATGTTTGCACAGTTGTGATTGAAACCCTGTGAGTAGCGTGGAGGAGTTGCTACCTCACGTTCAGGTACATACGGCTCAGTGTTTCACTGCTGCCAGATGGAGTTTGTGCTCGGTGTGTTCTGTTTGCTCCACCTGAATGATTAAAACCTGTATTTTAAGTCTTGAATTATGGTTCTGTTGCATTTTCCTTCAGGCCAAAGTTGTGACGAAGCCTAGGAAGCAGGGAGCTCAGGGAGACTTACCTGGGTCAACCAGCTGGGTTTTGCCTGGCTGATTTATTAGCATTGTTATTTATTGTCTTAAACTTTAAGACCTCAGTTTTACATCTGTGTTCTGGCTCTGTCATTTAGTTGAGCAGTGTGATATTTGAGTGTCTCAAACTAGCTGTCCTTAAACTGCTGAGAAGATAATAGATGTTGCCTGGTCGGATTTGAAAAGTTACGCCAAAGATCCGATCTGTGAAGGAAAGCTCCCTCATGCGTTTGTCTTCCCATCAGCCCTGCTAATGCAGGATAGTAGGTCAGTGTGACTGGCAGGTTTCTACCCTCTTAATTCTGAGCAGCTGGAAATCTGCCCCGTGTTTGGGAACGCTAACAGCTGCTACTTCACAGATGAACTGAACAAAATCCTTACCTGATTCATATTTAATGCTCTGTTACTTATTTCCTGGAGACTAGGTGGCATCTGTAGCAAACCCATCTGCAAATACTATGTTCTTGGCACCTTTGGATAGTAGGAACTAATTTTTAGCTACTTGGTTGTTGAAATATCTGTATCAATAAATTCTGCGCATATATGTACCCCCTCTAAAAGTTAGACCACCTGTGTCTATCTATGCTTTCTATGCCTTAGTGAATAGGTCTAGTTATTTTGGGTTGGTATTTATACATCCTACATTTTTGTTTTATGTGAGCACTATTCTCTTGATGGATGATTAGTTTATATAAGCTATTGATGCAAAAACTGTAATTGGTCTTTTTGTCATTAGTAGATGATGTGCCTTGGAGGGCTCCATTATTTAAATTTGTTAGCTGTGCACTGTAAATTAGAGGTTCTTCCCTCTTCTGCTTTTCTTCCCAGAAGTAGAAGAAAATACTGTTTTCAACTAAGTGTTTTGAGGAATTTATCTAGAAGAGATGAAAAAAAAATTACTTTCTCTTTTTTGGTGTCTCTTTCTCCCACTTCCTCCAACCCCACAAAGCATCCATCAGTTCTTAGCTGTTCTGGATGGCAGCAATACAAAGCCAGCTAGCTGTTCAACCTCCTCTCCATTAACTGTCAGGAATGCAATGAACTAATTATTTTCCCTACCCTTCAAGAATGGTTTTTCGTGTTCTTCTTCTGTTGTGAAATACTGGAAGTGTTGTGCAAGTAGGTCTGAAATATTGGAATACTGGGGTAAGTTGGTGTAGAAATGCCCTCCATTCTTTGGAGTAACAAGGAGAGGGCTAGGGCAGGAAAGTTTGGGGTTTTTTTGTTAGATGTCAGCTGATTTAGGCAGAAAGTAGTGATACAGGTGATCTGGCTATTATGCTTAATCACAGATGCAATGGCAGATGCTGGAACTGGCAAGAAGGTGTAAGCAGTTCCCAAAGGGTGCTGTGATGTGAAAATAGAGATGAATTCCTTTTTCCTCTGTTGTTGTCTGAAGATTTGATTAACATCATTTTGCATCCTCTCCAATTTGGCAAAAAACAAGAGATTTAGATAGCTTTG
Organism: Haliaeetus albicilla; assembly: GCF_947461875.1. Classification (NCBI taxonomy): domain Eukaryota; kingdom Metazoa; phylum Chordata; class Aves; order Accipitriformes; family Accipitridae; genus Haliaeetus; species Haliaeetus albicilla. Next base: position 33,496,552 of record NC_091484.1, on the reverse strand, counting down.
CATAGCTGTAGCACTTTGCATAGCTATTGCCAAGAGGCAAATCTACAGCATTTGAAAAACCCCCAATAATTTAAAGGAAAGATTGCCTTGCTTTGTTCTCTCTCACTATTTCCTCTCCCAATCTTTTCTGGCCACTAGTAAAGGCTATTTCAAGAGATTGTAAGCCACAGACAGGATCATCTGTTAAAAATAGTAGCTGGCATTTGAGCCTGGGTGACTTGAGGTCAGGGTGATATCCTATGTACCTGTTTTGCGTGCTAATCGCTCAGGTATGACTGCTGAAGGCAGCACAAGTCTTCCAACTTTTTGGAAGTTGTTCAGCTACCCCAATCGTTATTGTGTACAGTGGTCTAAATAGGTGGGAGTTTATTATGAAGTGATAAATGCTCAAGCTAGGGGCTGCTGCCAAAATAAATCTGATATGGATGTTGGTTACTGCCTTCTGGGTGTTTTTCATTATGACTTCTAGTAAAACAGTACAAATTTATGAGCTCTTGTCTGTTCTGGCTGAAAAACATTATCTGAAGAGTCTTAATTCCTCTGTAGCATGTGTGGGAACGGCTGTGCATTGACTCAGTTTCTGTAAGAAAAATCTCTCTTAATTGCAGCAAACTTGCAATTCTACTGTTAGAAAATAATTTTTGCTGCCAGAATGTGGAAGAAATGTCCGTCTTTTTTAGCTGTGTCTGCTTCTGATGTCTGGTGTTTTTTCCACTTGGCAAAGGGTGCTAATGGTTTGTTCTTAAAGTAGGATTTTATTGCTGTGAAGTGGAAATGAAATTTTGTCTGTTCCTGCTGCTACCTAGACTTTTTTCCTTCAAGGAATGGACTTAGCCCTTCATTTGTCCAGGACAACACCCCCCACTTTTCCTTTAAGTGAAGCAAGCCTGTTATTCACATGTGCTGTGGAATTGTATAATTCCACTAGGAAAAAAACTGAAGGGTCAAGAGATTAATTATCTTCAGCAGATCCCTTAGGAAAAAGACTGTCACAAAAGTAGCTGTGAGCGTGCAGTCAAAGATGTACAAGGTCAGCCTGGGCCTTTCTTCCAGAGCATGTCCTTGCTATTGAGGATGGGCAGTTGCTGGTGGGTGTGAGGCTTTCTGGGGACTGGGAGAACACGTCCAGAACAGCCTATCGCTCAGGTGAAACTCCTGCCCATGCGTCTTGTCTTTGCTTATGTCGGTATGCATGCATGCACAAGACGTGCTTTCAGAACCAGGCTGTCAATCCCTTGCCAACCCTCTGGAAACTTCTACTTACAAACATTTCCTGCTTTGGTGGCAATTAGGTGAGACAACGATCCCGTGTTTCTTCTGAATGTATCTGTTGCATCTGTATGTGCTGAACGTTATCTCGGATAATTAGTAAAATCCACTAAGGCAGGCGATGTATATCTTGCAGCGTGTATTTGTGGGAGTTTGTTCCTTGCTTCAGTATTTGATTTCAGTGAAGGAGACTACTGCGAGGTGCAGGTGAGCGTGTTGAGCCTCTGTAAACCTAGAAACCAGCTGTAAACCCTAGACTCATTGAGTCACTGCCTAAGCTCTCAGAATGCAGGTGCATACTGGAGGGAGGATTATCTTGATATTTTTCTCTCTTAATAAGATGTTTTACTTTGGAGAGGAAAAACCTGTACATATTCTATGATTCCATCTTCCAGAAGCCAGCAGCCTTATAATTTTGGCCACAAAGAAATGCACAACTAACAAGCCTGTGTCTGAATGGCATTAGGATGAACAATTTGTCATATTCTGGTGCCATAGACTCCTTAATTAATGTGAGTAACTCCAAGCAGACCAGCATCTCACAACAACCTCATGAAAAATGAGGGAGGGCCAAAAGGCTTGGTGTAGTATCTCCCATACAATCTCCATGCCCAAATGAGCATCGTCTCTCTACTCCTGTGAGGCAAGGAGCTAGATCAATTAAAAACAGCAAGGAGTCCTGTAGGCTTCAAATGACTGAGTGCACAGTGGTGATAATCGGCTCACATTCACATCGGTGACATTCTTGCCCTCGTTGCACAAGATGCTAGTGTACAGCCTAGATGGGAGCCACCAGAGAACAGAGAAGGGCTGGCAGCGGATTTTTTTTGTCCAGTCCGGCCTTGGCCTTAACAGTGTTTAAGGAGATTGTATGTTTAGATAGTTTCTTTCTCATTTCCTTCCATAGCTCCTAAAGAAGGGAAGTGGGATTCTGTCTTTGAGGAGACCAACTGTCTGTATGCTGGTAACAGCAGTAGCTAATGAAGTGAGCTGCTGGTTGTGCCCTGAACTTTTTGTCTCCTGGAATACAGCTTGTGATCCTGTCTTAAGGGAGTTACACATATCGCCTAACTTCAGCACACAGCTAGATGCCTCTCAAAACATGCTTTGTAGGTCTGCTTTTATTTCCTGGACCTGTTTATAGACTACAGGTTTACCAGGAAAATAAAACAGAGCCAGGAGTCAGGTCAGTTCTATAACATTAAGCTGTTAGAAGAGGAGGGAGGGGTGGATGCATGGATGGTACCAAAAAGCCCAGCACAAGAACAAGACACCTAATCAAAAGCGGAGACTAAGGGACATCTGGTTATTATTTTCCACAGGCATTTCATTAGTTGTGCAGGAGGGAGGAAACGATCTGTGCTCCAAAAAGCTCTAGCAAGGCTTATTTTCACCTTCTCCTCCCCTTCGCCTTCTCCACCCTAATAAAAATCTTCAAATCTGCTGTTGAAAAAGCAAATTTTAACCTATGCACAACTTTATAGCTTTTCAATAAACAGCTTAAAGAATGCAAGGGTGTTTCAGACTCTTGAGAGACTGTATTGTCTGTCAGTAATACAAACAGTCATCACAGATTAATACATAGCTCACAAAGCCTCAGAGATCTGCCAAAATGAGGTCACTCCCGAGGCTTTGGATTTTATAAGTTGTTTATAAGCATCTGTACATGGGATATAAGCATCTATAGCAAGAAGGAGTTTCTGGTTTTTTACTACCTCTCAGTTCTGGTTTATCTTGCAGTTTTTAGTCTGTAGGGAGAGGGGAAAGGAAGGTCATGGTCCTTAAAAAAAGCAAACAAAATCCCCACCCCCCAACTGCACCACTAGTCTGATTATTCAAGAAAATAAATGCGTGGGCCTGAGAATTCAGTATCACTGCAAATTTTTTGCCACTATGTTCTTTGTTTTTTGAGAAACTGTAAGAAAACATGGTGGTATTTGATAGAAATGCTGGCTGTACAGGACCTCTGGAGGTCATCTAATCCCAACCTCCAGCTCAAAGCAGAACTGTCACCATCGCTGGATTGTATCAACCATGGCTTTGCCAAGTCTTGAAAACCACCAGAGATGGAGATTTGTAACCCCTCTGGGTAACCTGTCTGTGGGTCACACTGCCCTCCTGGTAAGACAGACTTACTTAATGTGCAACCTGAACTTCTAAGCTGCCATCTGTGGCTGTTGCTCCATGTTACATCATCCAGTACGGCTGAGAAGCATTCATGTCACTCTGTCATCTTTGCAGTTCCCCTTCAAATTTTAGCTGGCAGCTAATTAGATTACGCCTTAGTCTTTTGCCTGCTAGACTAAAAAAGCCCACATCCCTCAGCACTCCTTGTAGGAGTCATCGTAGGCCTCTGGACCCTGTCTTGACATCCCTCTTGAACTGGGGGGCCAGGATGTAGTATTCAGTGTGCAACCTCACCAGCACTGAGTGGGGAGGAATGATAACTTCCCATGACTGGCCAGCCGTGGCCCTCTTAATGTAGCCTAGCACGTGGTTTGCCTTACAACAGGAGTGCATGTTGTCAGCTTTTTCAGCCTGACACCTGTTGTAACACGCAGGTCCTTTCTGGCAGGGCTGATCTTCCCATCTGTGCTGATCATGGGATTATTCCACCGCAGGTGCGGGACTCTACATTTCTCCTTGTTGAACCTTGTGAGGTTTCTCTTGGCCCAGTTGAGTTTCACAAGGTCAATCGGGGTTGAGGTTCTGCCATTTGCCTCTTCAACTACCTCCTCTAACTTAGTATTGTCCGCAGATTTGCTGGGGGTGCAGCTGTGCCTGTATCAAGACTGTTATTAGGATGTTCAGCATTATGGGCCCTTGTGTTGATGTCTGGGCTGCTCTTCTTGTTACTGGCTGCCAGCTGCATTGAAACAGGTTGACGAAAACTGGAGCCAAAATAGCAGCACTCAGCGACTAGTTACTGTGAATGCCGCGAGCCCTTAACAGCTTTTACCTTGTAGGCGTCTGAATTATTGAATCCACTACAGTGGTGGGCAAGACAGGTATGCCGCACTCAACGGGTGGTCATCCTGCTGTCCTCATCCCTGCCAGAAGCTTATGCAGGATGCTGCGGTGTGGTCACTGCGATCAGTGATCCCTGAAGACAGGCACTGATACAGCAACTCTGCTGGGTGACTGATGGAGGAAAGTTCGTGTTTTTAAACATGTTCCCTGTTGTACTTTGCACAGCAAATGAACCGTGTGATGTTGTTAAAAGAATGGAAACATCTGAAACTTGCCTCTTGCTGAAGAGCGTGACTGGAACACAGTTAATCGTTATCTATTTGGTAGTAAGCAAGTATGTGTTGCTGGTAGCAATTAAACTATTGTTTTAAAGATTAATGAGTGGGAGAGACATGGGTTTCACAGTAACAAACAAGTGCCTTTTAGAGCAAAGGCCTTGGGCCAGCACGTGGTGTGCTGGTGCCTTGTTCTGAACAGCAACCGTGTGTTCCCTTCATGCTCCAGCTTACAGTGATTTTGTAAACAGAGATTCTTCGTGCCTTCTATTGGCAAAAACACAAAGATGCTGAAATAAAGTGGGTGTCAACACCTTGGCAGTGCAGGTTGAGATCGGTTCACCTGGATAAATGAGAGGCCAATTTTGTAAACACCTGAAAATAACCAAACTTTGCTGACTGCCGTTTCTAGTGGGAAATTTGCTGGTTGTGTTAGTGATGTCCTTTTCATGAATTTATCAACACTTGTGGTCTGGTCCTCTGGTGAGGGAGGCTGGCCGAGGGCAGAATTCTGTAGCAGGCTTGGCCCCGCAAAATGTACCCTCTGCATCTATTTCTGGCAACCTACCTTGGCTGTTAGCTGCGTGCACGTGTGCTCACTGGTCAGAGGCTGGGCAGTGTCTACCAGGGTATGTTAGATGTCAGCTAACCTTGGACGAATGCTATAGCTGTGTTGCACCATGTTTTGGTGTCAGTGATACTGTGCAGTCCCAGATAACTCGGTAGGCAAAAACAAAAATTGGAGCTGAGATGAAATGAGGAAGAGGAGTATATATCTTGGTTGATGTTAATGCAGAAGATTCAAACTATGTGTGGCAGGGTGGGAAAAATCCTCTATTAGGTCAGCTGGGCAAGGGCTCTGGCTACAAAGGGGGATTGGGGCAATAAAAGCTATGTGGACTAAACAGAAAATTGTATTTCATAACTAAAGAGTACAGGGTTTTCTGCTTTGAAAGTAGGCAAGCAGATGTGTCTAATGCTGGCCTGAAAATCTGTCTGTATGCCACTGCCAATTGTAGAAGAATGATTGCATTTTTAAAAGTGCCTGGTTTTGTTTTCTTCTATTAGCTTGCGACAGCCTAGCTTTTTTGGTTTCATCACTGTCTTTAGCTAACAATATAATCCAGCTGTTGTGCGTGGTTCCCTTCTGTGCAAGGCCCTGTGTAGACTAAGCACGAGGGTGCAGCTTTTATCCCCCACCAAAAGGGATTTGTCAGGACTGAGCTCCTTTCAGCCACACATTAATAGCTTGCTGTTATGAACCCTGTTAGTACCCCTTTAATTTTACATCGTTTTTTATTTTAAAAGTTGACGTATTTGATATTGCAGTGCTCCATTTGCTTCTGCGAGCGCTGCTACCGTGTGCTACCACCTCTTTGGGAGCTGGCTGCGAAGTTTGGGGCGGTGCGAATCGGAGCCAGGGAGATCAGCGGCAGGTGATCTGATGAGAGGAGATCGCCTGTGCGGAAGAGCAGCGGGGTGGATAGCGGCGAAGAGAAAGCTCTCAGCCATGAGGAGAGGTAGAGAGGAGGGGGCTGGGTGGGCAGCGCAGGACTCTTGGGCGTGCTGCTTGTTTTCGGGGGGGGATTTACTGCTGTGGGAGGCTCGGTTGTAGCGGGTCGCTTGTGGAGTATTGAGTTGAAGTGGAGGGATGAACACAGTGGCAGAAAGAGTTGGTGGTCTGCGCAGGTGGCGTGCGACAGACTGCTGTGACGGTGAGATTCTCCTTAGCTGAGATCTCTGTGGCCGCTTAATTGCGTTTCTCAAGGGGTCCTATTTTATATTTTACTCTAACAGGGGAAGGGTCTGCAGTGGTGAAGACGTTCAGCTGAGTTTCCTGGCAGAAAGCACTGATGATGAGGCACAAGGAGCTCCCAGTCACTGCGGCAGTGGGAGCTGGGGCACAGGTTCCCCAGTTCCCAAGGTGTCGAGGCTTCCTTGTTTTCAGTAAAGGGTTTCACTGGCCTAGCTCCTGACTCTTTTGAAAGAGATGCTCACTTTTATATCAGATAGACTCCATCAAGCACCAGCAATGTGGGTGATAGGCAGAAAGTTGACAGCCCACTTGCCTCCAACCTCCCTCGGAGATTTTTGTCCTCACCCCTAGTACATTTTCCCTCGTGCTACCCCAGGGCTAAACCTTTCTCAACTCGAACACCAGTTTGTGCGTGAAAGCAAAATAACCTAGTTTTCAGCTGTTCATTTGAACTTTGAATTCTGGTCTTTTGAGAGAAACAAGCGCTGTCTAAAATGAAGTTCATACACAGTGTCAGGAGGTTGGATGGAGACGTGAGCTCCTGTTGTTCTCTGTGGTTTTAAAAGCACATGAAGAACATGGCTACAATCTCCTTCATCAAACTGAGTGACCTGCAGGCTTGAGACTGAAGAGTGCAAGAGCAATCTGTCGGTGATGGTGCAGAACTACTTGTATGTGCTGGAGGGAGTTTTAAATGAAAGCTAATTATTGAGTAACTGTACTAACTAAGTGTTTTGAGTATCCTTCCTCACATTGGCAAAACCACAAACCTGTTGATGTTTCTCTGATGACTAATGTCTCATTCTTTACTCTAGTATTTGGCTTTTTTCTTTCCCAGGCTTTCAGTGAGTTGCTTAAAATAAAAGACTGTAGACTGACTTCAGCTAACTGTTGAAGCTAAATTGCTATTTGGACTAACTCTTTTGCTTAAACCAAAAAGCATTGTGTGTTCCAAAACAGTGTTTCCAAATGGCCATTGCAGAGTAGCATTTAACAAATGCAGCTGCGAGAGAACGGTTTTGTTTCAGTTTTCCATTTGCCCACACAGTTAACGGGGCATAAAGCTGAATGTGGCCAGAGTTATGGGCCTGCCTGTTAACAGCTTCAGCTGTCAGTGTCCTACAGGTCCAGGTGCAAGTAGAAATCTAGCTGAACTGTAAATTTAGCTTCTGGTTTTCTTACCATAGAGAACATTTTTCCGCTGTGCAGCCAATTGTGCTTTAGAGGCTTCATCAGAGGAGCTACTAGTACTGCAAGCTGAAATGAATGTTGTTTTCCATGGGGATTTAGTAACTGAGCTCCTAATGCTCTGCAGACTTTTTTGCTGGCTTAGATGTGTTGATCCCTGCCCCAGGTATCTGTGCCAACAGAAACTTTCAAGTGCTGATGCAGTTACAGTGAGAAAACTGTACTTCTGTGTTCGCATTCCCCCTGGGATCTGGTTTTAGTAGAGTTTCGAAAGCAGTTACTTGCTGGTGCAGTTCTGCCTGTGCTAGGAATAGGTTGCCAGTCTGTTTTCCTGTGTTTGTAAGTTGTTTCTTGCACGGGCAGGCCCACTGCTGCAGCAGGGCAGCCGTGGAGCTGAAGCCTTCACTGGGGCTAGGCTTTGACAGCCTTATTGCCTGGAAGTTATTGGGACCTGGCTGTCTCTCATAGGGTCTTCCATGAATATCAGTCCTGCTCTTCCTCCCAACATTCTCAGCACTGTTCTGCAGTACTTGGTGTGGCTCTTACTGGAGTCTTGGATTTTATTTCACTTTTAAAAATCCCATCTCAAACTATTTTAATGGAAAACTTTCGGTCTTTATTTGCATTTGATCCCTTTACTAGCATACGTCAAACTTAGTGGAAGAAAAAATAAAAACTTGTGAATTTTCGGAGAATTCAGCAGAGGATATTTTCAGGACTAAGATTTGGGCTTCTCGCTCTGTCCTTTGTTGGAAGCTTAGGTTGAACCTTGTTTAAACATCCTCAGGTGGCTTTCCTGTGCCTGGTGGATACCATGGTTTAGGTCAGTTAGTGGCTAAATCAGAATACTCTTTAGCCAGGCTTATTCTGAATTTATAAAATGTGTTAATACATTTGAAACAGGCAGCTGGTGACTGGGGTGGTGAGGAGATGTAATGTATGGGTTTTTTTCTTTGACTTTCTAAGAGACCGTATTAACGTTGAATTTACACCAGCATGCCGTTCATCCACTAATATTGGCTCAAAGCTCTGCAAAGGGATGTGCAGTCCTGCATGGAAATTAACACTTTAATGCCCTGGCTCTTCACAAAGGCTTTAGGCAGGGTGGTGTGTTGTAAGTTGCCTGAAAGCAGCAAAGGGCATGGTTAGAGGAATTTCTCTTCTGTGGAAAATGCCAGCAGCCACTTCAGAAGGAAGTGCATCCGGGACTTTGGCTGGAAGGAAGTTACTGCACTGATTGTGATGACTTTGATTTCCCTCCCCAGCTAGTAGCTGAAGGACTTCTGACATGTAACTCCTATTTTTCCACGGTCACTCTGGAGTGAAGTGCCCCTTTGTGTGATAGGAGGAAGTAAGAAGGGCTTGCTGCTATTTCAGGACATTGTGAGGGAAACTTAGTGTGCTTTATTTCCTTTTGAGACTTCTGTTTAAATTAGGAGTCTGTCTCCCCTGCCATGGGGCAGGGAGGGAAGGGTTTTTCCCATTACCTTTACAAATAACTGTGGTGTCTCAAGTATTTGATACAGCTGTTGTTGAGGAGGCATAGCCAGCTTCTTTGCTGGAAAAATGCACCATTGTTCTACTTATTTCCCATTTTGTATCAGGGATTTTTAGCCACTTCCCAGATGACCACTGCTTCTTCACACTAAAACCTCTTCCTTTATTCATAAGACTTCATCTTCCTCAATTTAGTATTCTGTATGTCAGAGTCCTTTCCCGTTTCAGCCTCAGACTCCTTCTCTGTATATCATGACATGTAAAGTTTTATTTGTTATTTTGTTCTGTCAGTCGTGTCTTGTCAAAGACATTTCCCATAGGTATAAACTGGGTAATTAATTTTTTTTAAATCACTGAAGCGTAAACAAAAACTGTCTTGACAGTGCTGGATATTCAATTAATTGAATGTGAAGCTTACATTTGAAGGGCGGTGTTTCAGTGCAAAACAGCTCAGAAATACTCCTATAGATAGAAATTTATGAAATATATAACATAGAAAAGTTCAGGTAAAGATTTTACTTTTGAGCTAAACAAGGTATTTGTGCATCAACCTCAAAAGGGCTCTAGAGCAGTAAAGTGCTGATACAATTAAGAGACAGCAAATGAACACAAAAGCTTCAGAAATAAAAAAATTTCTGATGAAGGAAAACAGTGTGAAACCTGCATGTTTGAAAGCCTGAATGTTAAAATTGCTAGTCATTCAGTGATAACTATAAAAAGAGAGGACATCTCTATCTTAAAAACTCCTCCCCAAAACCCAAACCACAACAAACAAACAAAAAAATCCCAACCAACCAACCAACCAAAACTCAGCCAACACCAGTAATTTGTTTATGGATATTCTATGTCTATTTGTTGTAGAGTCACCTATTTTGAACATTTAAGACTTGTCAATGGTACTAAAGTGCAACACTGCAAGACTGCTGAACTCTGTGATGGCTTTTGTCACCATGGTACCACTGAAACCTGCAGTATGCCTGGCATTATTTCTGCTTGATTGGCTGCTCTCCCTTTTTGGGCTGAACAGGCAAGGGCTTGCTGCTGTGTTAGGGACCCTGGAGGGCTGATGCTCAGGTGTGAAAAACGGAGGTGGCTCCAGCCAGCAAGATGGGATGTGAGCATTTTACTTGAGGACTGTTCAGAATGGGATTTGGATATGGTGAGAACCTTGTTACAGCCTTCAGGAGAGGTGAGGGTGGTCTGTAAATGCAATGTCTTGGAGAATTTTTCTTGGTCCAGAAAAAAGAGATCACAGCCCATTGATTAGATGGCTTTAACCTGTGCTTGCTTGGCTGGGAAGGTTGTATATTGTTTGGGAGGAGTCTTTGCTCTCACAGCAAGAACCATATAGTTCATCAGAAGACTCTTTTCTCCGCTGCTTTCATGCAGACACTTGCCAGTGCTTCCTTCAAGCTCAGACTTTGTGTTATTTTGCTGAAAAGAAGCAGCAGTTTCCAAAGGACATAGCAGGGCCTTTATCTGTGTTTCACATGCATTGCTAATTTCCTTGGTTACCTCAGTGTCTCTGTACTGGGGACTTGCTACACCAGTTCTGTCCCAGCAATAAATAACAAAGTAGAAGAATGTCCACAGAATTAGCAGCCACCTTCTCAGAAAACTTGTTTATGCTTTAGAGCAATGTAATACTTCCAAAACATTTTCTCAGCATTATTAATGGTGCACCAGATAAAAATCCACCCTGACTAAACTCGAGGAGTGCCATTCTTAATGAATTCTTGACATGCTACAAGTTTGCTATTGCGTTTTCTTTTGTTATGTTTGTCGGTGATTTAAACCTACCTCGTAAGGTATTTATCTCTCAGCCAGGTGCTTATTTGTAGGCCATCAGCTGTGCGTTTTTTGATTACAAACACCATGAGACAGTTCTTTGCAAATTACCTGTTTGGGTGGGAACTGCTGTCTTAGCAGGACTTACTCCAGCGAGGAGATATGTGTCACTTCCAAGTAAAAGGTTGGGAAACAGTAATGCTGGTGTGGTGTTTTTAAAGTCCCGGGATTAGTGTGGTAGATCTTCTAAATGTGACCGTGAGGGTTCCTTTGTCTCTGATCCCAGCTTCTCTTTTTTAGGCACAGCTGGAAGCTCAGAGGGCGACTCAGGATTTTCAGAGGGCCACTGAAGTGCTGCGTGCTGCGAAAGAGACCATTTCACTTGCTGAGCAGAGGCTACTGGAAGATGACAAACGTCAGTTTGACTCTGCCTGGCAAGAGATGCTCAACCATGCTACTCAGAGGGTAATACAAACTTGCCCCAGCATCTGTCTTTTTCATATTTTGTGTTCTCCTGTGGTGTATGAGGCCTACTTTCTGAAAGACCAAATTTTTGTATTGCTCCAGATAAATGACATGTAGGAAATGAAGCTACAGAAAATTACAAAGCCTAAGGTTAAATTATTTGGGCCTTGGGCTACAACTGGGAAAACTATAGTTCTATCTGGCTGTGCTAGTAGCTAGTGGAATAGATCTAAAGAAGAAAAAAGTTACCACCTATGTAATAGGGATAAACAATGTCTTAAGGCATATCTGCATTTGGAGTTATGCCAGAATAATTGCACAGGGATGGCTGTTCCTGAATACACATGTTATGGAAACTCTTACTCTGGAAAAACAGGGACATGTTCCAATTTTAGTATAACCTGTTCTTAGTATGGAGTCAGTTGAACAAGGCATTTCGCTTTGGAAACATGTATTTGAATGTAGAATTACTCAAAAATGTGTGCTGCATTTTAAGCTTGCACACTGCTCTATCCTGAATTAACTTTCAAATTAATACAAGGTCTTACCTCCTTTGTAAAGTCTTTTTAAATCTACAGAAGAGATGCACTGTCTAACAATGAAAGGTGGTATTCATTTTAGCAGCTGTCAAGAAGAATTTTCCTGTCATTTGCTGTGTCTTTTTTTTTCCTGTTTAAAAAAAAAAGGCAGAAAGGTGGGTTTTTTTAAACATGAAAGAACCAAAAATAGAAGTTAAAAACCTTTGTTCTGTCAGAGTTCCCTTAATACGGCAGTGAAGCTAAACTTGCTATTCCAAATATGCTAGCTTGCCATACAATGTTCGTGTTGCCTTGCAGTCCTCAATGCAGTAGCACTGTTCTGTTGCAGAAGCTTCTCAGTTATAAGAAAAGCCTCTAATTCAAAGTGAATTGTAAAAACCAGCTGCCTGATGAAGAAACAGGGTACAAAGAGGATGTTGGCTGTGTGTAGGGGAGGGATGGAAAACCTGGTATATGTTAAAAAAGAGAAAACAAACTCCAGGGTATTGTTTTTGTTATTGTCCCTGTTATCATTAGGTATTTGCAGATCTGTTAACCTCTGTGTGTTTCTGAAGGGAGCCCCACCTTTGCAGTGGGTGTGTGCCAGGACAGCAGCAGCTGTCGTTTTCCCTAGTTGTTATCCCTGCTTAATATGAGCAAAGTCCAGAAATGCATACACAATTTTTGATTCTCAGAATAGACAGGGGAGAAAACTGGAAGCATCTAAGGAGTTGCTTAGAGCTCCTGACTGCTGAACTGCTGAGATCTGGTGGAGAATGAGAGCAACCATGTACCAGCTGCCTCTCTCTAGCTGGCATAATGAAAACTTGTGTTGGGGTGGGTGAGGAAAGAAATGCTAGCAATTTTGAGAGTTCAGATGGATTCCTCTTTTCCTTGGCTATTTCAAGGGGATCGCTGTGTCCTTCTACAACCCTTAATCCTTCCCTGACAGTCTGTGAGAGGAGTACACCTGAGATGGGCAAACCCAGTGATTTAGAGCAGAAGATGGCTGCTGACAGTGTTTGGTGGAGTCATGCTGGTGATGTTGATATGTACCATCACTGGGTGCAGCATATCTGCGTGTCGGAGAACTGATTCAAACCATAATGTCTCTGATGGTTACAGCAGAACCGTAAATAGGAACCTTAGGTTTGTTTACCACCGTTATAAAATCTCCTAGGCACAGACTGGATTGTATAGAGCAGCTGATGGCTCCTTGAATGGGAAGCGTGTTACCCAACTCTTCCTGGTGCTTAAAATAGTCTGGGTAAGCTCAGTTCCCAGAAAGCACCCATCTGCACCTTTTCAGGGTACAGCAGGTTTTGAAAGAGTTACGTGGAAGTTTGTCTCGTGATTTTCATTGGCCAGACTGGAGGCCTTAAGGCTAGGGCCAGGGCCAAGAAGAGTGAAAATGCTGTTGGAAGTCCTGACTGAACAGACCCAGCATTAGTTTGTTTGGGGTGCTTGGCTGAGTTTTATAACTTCTTTAGGAGCAGAGTGAATAATTCCTTGGTTTCAGTGCATGCAATTAGTGAAGTGCTCAGTGTTCAGTGAGGTAAACAGAATAACTGGGACCTCGAGGAGCAGAAAACATCATAATTCCCTACGAAACTATGAATTAAAACAGGTTGGAGGATGAGATCTACTAGAACAAAAGTTCTCCTTGACTGCCACTGTGTTGCTGTTAACTCAGATAGTTAAACTGCTAATTACATTAGAAATTGCTAATGGCAAAAACTGTTTCTGAGGGTAAAGGCTGAGGGTTAAGAAATAGAATTCCTCTACTTCCTTCCACATACAAAATCACTCTCAGAAAAAAGTTTTTTGCACTCTAGTTGTTTGGATTTGTTAGCTTTTTTCATGAATCTATAAATGGCAGTTGTACTGGGCCTTGTACAGCAATGAATCAAATGCAGGAAAGCACCTCTGTGCCAAATGTTAGAAGTGGGCTACTAATTAATTTGTTTCTCTATTGATAGAAATGTCAGGCAAGAGTAAAGGTGGTTTTGTTTGCTATTCACAGGCAGAGGCAGCAGGCTTTATTGAATTAATCTGAAATTTGGAACAAAACCCGAGCCCTGTAGCAGCTTGGTAGCTGACAAACAATGCAAACAGAGAGCATAAAGGAAGAGGGTAGGCAAAAGAACAAATGAGACATTTGTGGGTTTTTTTTATACAGGCATATATGGAAATACTGCCAGGTTACTTTTGCACTTGACTCAATGGATGTGGACAAAGACTTGGGTTCCAGAGTACCAAACAGGAAATGCTGTTTGCAGACCCTCACTGGGAGGAAATGGAGATAAGGGTTGCATGTTATAATTGCTTTTTCATTTTTTCATAGACTAAAAAGCTATTAACAGTATTTTTAATGTGACAGTCTAATGGGTTACTGTAAACAAGGCTTTTGTAGCCACTGATATAGAAAATCATATAATTAAACTGATGAGAAATAGGAGAGTTACTGAAATTTTGCTTATCCTGGGTGGGCTGGAAGTGTAACATCTGGAAGATAGTTTTTATTTGCGGAGCAGACAGGACCGGCATGAACAGGTACAGGGAGTACAGGCTGTCACTCAGCAATTTTTTTTTCACCTGGCAGTTTGAGCTGTTTCAAAGGAAGCTGGGTGCCTAAATAGGAGCTGGATGCCTGCCTGCGTGTGAAGATGCAACTAATCCCTGTAAATGTCTGTGCTTGATCTGTGTGATGACCACTAGTGACTGTGATGCTATCCTGCCAGTCAGGCAGCTGCTTTACCCATTTCTACTCTTAACTTGATGTGTATTTTGGGGTAAAGTCCTGTGTGTTTTTTCTTTCTAGATGTCCATTTCTCCACAGATCTTAGATCAGTGTAATGACACTTAGGCTGAGATTTAGCTCATCAGTTTCAGGTGTCTAGAACATTACTTTGTGTGTCCCAGTTACTTGCCTAAACTTCTGTTATAGTCAAAGGAGGACTGATCAATAAGTTGACGACGGTATCTGGAGAACAATTCATGTGACCAGAGGGGCAAGTTCATTGTAAGATGAATTCTCTGTTGATTATAATGGAAATGTAGTCACTTAGCTTGCACGTAGACAGGTTTGATGAGCTCTTAACCTGCCTGGAGAAGAAGAAGTGCTGTTCACTGTTAGTCATTGGCTTACCAGGTTTTTCGTAACTGCAGTTCGTCTCTAAAATTTGGAGAAAATGTTTTGGGGAAGTGGAAGTGTGTTGCCTATCTGTTAGTACCTTGAGTTATAATGCTGCAGTTTGGGGTGCAGAGAGCAGGGCTATAAAAGGGCCAAAGGATGGAGAACTTTGACGGGATGAAGGAGAGGTCTTCACATCTATACTCCTGTTGAAAATCATTAACAAATGTGTACAAAAGGAAAGTGCTGACAGATGCGTTACCTCAAGTTTGAGACAAGCTAGAGCAGAAAGGAAGTTCCTTTGTGAATTTCAAGAGAAATTGCTAATTTCTAATTCCCGATGCAATCTGCAGTCTTAAAAAGGTTCTGCTTTTACAGTCTTTCCTGAGATATGTTCAGTGCATAAATTCTGGCAGGGAGAAGAAATGTTTTGGCTCTTGATCCTGAGACATTTTAAAAAGGGAAGGGATGAGGGGAGAGTGAAGAGGGAGGAGGCATACTCCCTCTTGGTTTAATCCGGTTTGTGAAGCTCCCTTTGATATTACACCATGAAGTACCATCTGTCAGTGTAAAATGCGTGGGTGCTTTCACGATGTAGAGAGAAGAGATACTTCCTGCAGATAGAAATACTTGGAGGAAAAAGGGGGGGGGGGGGGGGGGGAAGAAAAGTCTGTGAAAAGAAACAACAAAAATACCCACATTCTTCCCTGCCCTAATCTCTCTGTCACTTCACCCTGGAAATGCAGGGGTTAAATGCAATCCCTTGTATTGTTGATTCTGTCCTCCTGGTTTACTGATTTTGCATTGTCTCTTACCTCTTTTATTTCTAATTCTTCCTCTAGAAGAGGCAACAATTTAATTTTTTGAGAAAGAAACAGTTGTCCAAAGTAATTCTCTGGCTTAGATGCTCAGCTTTGCTAAATTTAACTGATAAATTTTTCTTTTGCACCTGTTGTTATTACTGAAATTTTGCCTGGAGTCCATCTTTGACTTTAGATCATGCAAATCTTTAGGGGGGAACAAAGCTACTTGTACAGACTTACTCACTAAAAATATATATTCTACACCGACCTTCCTTTCCCAGACATCTGGATTGGACGTAGAGGGTAGGGAAGGAGAGAAGAGGAATTGATTGATACCTGTGGGATTTTGTTTTGGTTTTTTTTTCCCCAAAGTTGTAGCCTGTGCTACTTGGGAGAATGAGTTCTGCCTGGAATTGGTGATCTAGTAATTAAGAACAGGTGTGGGCTACAGAAGTGTCCAGTGAATATGTGGGCATCCTAGATGTTCACCCACTCTGGATGTTTTTGTGTAAGAGTCCCCAAGGGTACGAATGGCAGGTACAATGTAAGGAGGAGAGGTGTGTCTTGAGCAGTCTTGATTTGAAAAGGTGTCATCCTCACTTTTATCTCTGCCTTTTTCTAAGTGATGCTGTTGCATCTGCGATGGCTTAGGAGCATCAACAAGGCAAGGCTGGTGGTAGAAGCACAGTGACTGTTGTTAAACAGAACAGCTTATTTGGTAACTGTGTCCAAAAGCTTGTTTACAAGTCCGTATAAGACTGCTTTTTCCCCAACCGTATTATTAGATCTGATAAAAAGTACTTCTTTCCCACACAAGCCTTGTTGGTCATTTCTAAGACCTTTTTAAAAGGTGATGGGTTTCCTTAGCTGCTTGTGCATTGAACCTCTCAGATGTAGAGGTGGCAGCATGGCTTGCAGTCTGTTTTTGTCAACCTGCCCTGGTGGACAGCTTCTCTATTTAAAGCCCATCTGGCTTTTGTGAAGGGGTGGATGATCTTTTTGTTTCTTCTTGTCTGAATGAAATGCTTAAATCCATCTTGGCAGGTGATGGACCTCCACAGAGATACCTCGTAACCTTCCCGGTATTGTCCTCAGCCTTGGGCATGCACCTTGAGCCACTGTTCCTGGGGAAAGGGACAGGCTGTCTCTGGCCTCTCCGCAGGCTTGTGTGGGTAATGTGAGTCTGATGGCAGAAATTTCGCAGCCACAGGAAAACAAGGGAGTGGGGGGAGATGGTTTTCTTTACATCACTGATTTCTCAAAAGGATGAAGTATACAACTTTTTTTTTTTTTTTCTTTCTGGAAAGGGTAGTGAATGTGGGTATATATGCCTGGCAGCAAATCCCATATTTTGTCAGATATTTTGAAGTGTTTACGATCTGTCATCCTCAAATCCCAGTTCTGCAGGGCTGAGCATTTCTGTGATGTTTGATATGAAAGATGTGCAAAATCAACATGATACTGGACACCTAACCTGCTTTATGACTCTGATGCTGTTAGTACTTATCATGTGGTTCATCCCAGTTATCAAAGTTGATGCTAATATTACCCCAGGAATGGATGTGAGGGATTGACATTTAATTGAGCGTTGGCAAATTCCAGCCACTCCGTTATTTTGTAGCTTCCAGCATTTTTAAATTGCAGTTTCCTTGCCATGCTACAAAGACGGTGAACCAGCTTCTGTGCAGACTTTGGAGACTGCATTTTAATTTAAGACACTTCCATGCTAAAACCAGCCTTGTCTGACATATTTCGCTACGGAAAGTCATTGCATCAACCTAGCTTTCGAACAGTTGTTCAAGATAAGAGGCTGCAGCTTGTTTTCAGGATGCAGGAGAGAGCCTATTAGGATATTAGGAATGTGATAGTTTTGGGGGGGGGGTTGACCTTCTTTTGACAGTGGATGCCTTATTTATATCTATTTATATATAAAATAGTTGAAGGGTGTTGGAGTTGAGTATATTATTTTACATCTAATCAAAAGAGCCTTTGGAAATCTTTCTTTCTTGTAGTTTGAAGTTCTGTAGCAACTTCTTTGTTTAATAGTAAGTGGTGTGTGCAGGAGAGCAAAACATGGCCTCCAGTTGTGGCAGCAAGAGCTTCTAGTTGATGCTGATGCAGTTCAGCCTTGGCATGTAGCAATTTCACGCTTTCATTTAGGCGTCAGAAAGGACAATGTGAGTTTTCGTGAAGGGAGCAGCACTCCAAGCAAGTCAAAGCTGACCATACTCTTCTCCCTGTTCAGTTCAGCGTGAGGGCTAGGACACTTTCAAGAGATTAGAGCTTTGTGGGTGAGGTTATTTAAAATCAAGATATCTTGAATTTTCTCTCTGGAGCTGAGAGCTCAGATGCGCGTTCTGGTGGTGGGAGCCAGTTGGAGCAAATTTGCATGAAGTTGTGGAGTAGTTGGTTTCACAGCTGAGACATTTTGAAATCCAGTACTGGAGAAAATCAAGTCCTGCCATTTTTTGTATGGATACCTTCATAGCTGCAGGAGGGGGAGCCTGAAAACTGCCTGCTTTCTCCCCATTGCCTGACCGATGGAGAGGTGTCACCACTTTTCTTACTTTAAACATATCAGTTACCTCCCTTTCTGGATCTTGACTGCTAGTGCATTAAAGAAAACATTTTCTGACTTCGACATTTTCTGACATCACAAATTTGCAATAAAATTACCCTGGATTTAATTACTGGCAAAGTGTGACTATGGGGTACCAGCAGAGCCAGCTAATGGGGGGACACTTACTTTTCCTGTTACTTTTGTAGACTCCCAATCGCTGCAAAATGCCACGGGCGTGAGCGCTTGTTTATAAAGCTTTGAAGGAACGATTGCCTGAAGAATTTGCTCGCTTGTGTGCAGGGCTGCAGCCCGACTGGCTTGCCGCCCGCCCGTGGAGACCAGCTCGCGTGCTGGGCCTGGGACTGCTGCGTGTTAACCATCTGCCAGCCTGCACCGTGGCTGGTCGTCAGCACAGCTTCCCCCCGGCGTGGTAGGGGTGTCAGCTTGGGGCTCGAGCCTCTCTGCATTTTTGGTCTTCAAACCGTGATTTCAGGCTGGTCGATCTTTTTTTTTTTTTTTTTTTAAGACAAAAGCCGGCTTCCTGGCCTGCAGACGGGCCGGCCGTGGTCGGACAGGCTGTTTCTGGTGCCTGGTCATTCAAGCTGAATGGCATTTCAGTCCTGCCACGGCTGCGGCTGGTTTTCAGCCGTGTCCTGAGCGTGGGCACCGCAGCAGCCAGGGGCTGAGCGGCCTGATGGGTCCCTGCGGGGAAAGGCAGGCTCCTGCGGGAGAAGCAGGAGGGGACAGAAGTAACGTGGTGAAATGTGACTGGGTGGCTTCTGCTAGCAGCACTCTGCTCCTGAATATCTCGCTGGGTTTAAATATGGATGATCCCAAAATTTGAGGCTCTTCTGAACTTCCCGTAAGAGATACTATGCAAGAAGCTGCAACACCTCTGTCGTAACTAGCACAGTGTTTGCAAATCTGACATATTGCTGCTCCTTTCAGGAAAAGACTTTTAAGTAGGTTCGTTGAAAGTAATTTTTTCTGTACCCTTACTCTCCTGACATGAGCTGGTTGGAGAGATTATGAAGCTGCTGTTCATTAAAATAATAAGAAATGGATCATTGTGTCTTGCCACTCAACCTGTATTTTCCCTGTTCAAGGTCATGGAGGCAGAACAGACCAAAACGAGAAGTGAGTTGGTTCACAAGGAGACTGCAGCCAAATACAATGCTGCCATGGGAAGGATGAAGCAGCTGGAGAAGAAGCTGAAAAGAGCCATCAATAAATCAAAGTAGGTTTTACACCTGGAGACAAGTTTAGTGATGAAGTTTGTTTGTGGGAGATAACAATTCTGTGCGGGTTTTCGAACTTGTGAAAGTGTGTTGCCCATTGTACCTCTCCCTTTGGGCATCTGTCTGCATGTGACAGCCTCGCAGCAGAACTGGTACTGGTATTAGTCCTTGCTTTTGTTGTCCTTCTAAGTGTCTTTTGAAGCACCTGAATTAACAGACAGGTGAACTAAATGGGATAAGAAACCTTTTCTGGGCATGTTCTTAGTCTTGTTCTAGTGCACTGAACCCTTTGGTGGCGTGTGACTTGAGAAACAGGCTCATGGGATTCACATAGATGCTGCCTACAGAACCACAGAGCTCTGTGTGTGGATATTTTGCAGTTTAGGTGTGTTTGCGGTTTAGTTCTTATTTTTAGATAGGAGAGCAACAAAGCAAGTGACAGAAACCTGAAAGGTGCGAGACTGCGTCAGGGTAGCATGCTGTACATCAGACTTGTTTACTTCCTAATGCTGCCGTAGCAAAGGTGTCCGAGAGCTGTTCTTGGGGAAGGAAACACACTTCAGAGAGCATAGCTAAGCAGCAAGTGTCATTAATAAATGTATCTGCATTTGTGATGTGCACTTTTGCTCTGTTGCAGAGAAGCTGAAACAGCTTTTTGTTCAGAACCTGTTTAAATTTTGGCCTTGTTTACAACCAATTCTTAATCCTTTTTATATTTCACAGTTGTTTTCTTTATATTTCCAGACTGCAGCTTGTCTAAACAATCTGCTTGCTGTATTTAGCTTTTAATCCCTCCATCTAAAAATTACTTTTTGGTGAAATTGGTCAGCTAAAATCTATTTTGATTGGTGTTTGCTCAATTCAAGAAAGGATTAGCACTTCTCAAGGAAGATTCAAGCATGTTTGCTAAAACAGTGTAGCAGCATGGCTTTATAGAATGAGCTGCATGCTGTCTGTCTAGCACTGCACAAGGACTGTGAAAAACATCATCAGATCACTAAATGACAGATTCCTCTGGAGAAGAGCAATGTCTGAGAAGCAGTTTGGCTGCTAGGAGTTCCCTCCTTACAATAAGATTTAAAATAAAGACCCTGACAAGTTGTCACTGGGATCCTACATAGCTTTTTATAACAATGATGGTGCTGAGCCTGATGCCCCAGCTGCATCTTGTGTGATTTGCCTTCTGAGTCTTCATTTCCTTGCTGAAACTACCCTTGTAGGGGTGTTGGCATTCTCCTCAGGACAAGCTGGTTTTTACTTGTATGTGGAAGGATCCCAATATACTCCTTTTTGTCTCACAGCAGGGCTGACTGCAGCATAAACCACCTAGGTAGGGTGTTTTGGAGATCCCCTAATAAGGGGTGCGCAGAAATGCCAATTATTCTAACCTGGTATTGAAGTGGAAGATGTCTAGTGGCATGAACAGGCTTATTGTGGATGTCTTTGAAGTCATGCTACATAGGGATGTTAGAAACATCCAACAGTCCTCTTTCAGCATTGCAATTTTCATGTAAAGGAGAACTGAAACTGAGCTGAAAACATAAGTGCCATCAAGTGGCTACATAAAACTGGGGAATGAGGCTGCTGAATTTGCAGCTGCTTGTATTGTAGGGTGTAACTGGCTACTAGCTGTTTTTCAGGAAGGATTTAACACCAGCAAACTGGGTGGTGCGGGAGGGTTGGCTGTAACGCCTGGGCCTTTCAGGCCCATGTTGTCTATCCTCTCTCTCCATATACTTGTGGGTAGACATACTGAATGAGTTGCTCTTTTCCATGCAAAAAATTATTTGTGTTCGCTCCTCACTTCAGTCTGGATTAATATGCTTAAAGTGTTACTATTTGAAAGTAAGACTGGGACCGTCAGGAGGAATGTCATTTAGATGATTTGCTGTGTAAAATGTTGATGATTATTGGATTGTTTTGTTTTGGCTTTGCTTTTAATTTTGTTTCTGGGTGCTTACTTGCTTGTAAGCTATGAATGTGCACACGGCTGCATGTTCTTAACAGTCACCAGATCTTCTGGCTCAGTGCCTCTGAGCTGTAGGATAATGAACTCGCCTGTGTTAGCTGGTTTTTGGAAGTCACTTTCTGCTCCAGTGACTTAGGCAAAGTGCCTTTCACTCCTCCTGTCATCTACTTAAAAAGCACTTTGCTCGACTATGCAATGTCACGGACGTTGACAACTGATGATGTAGGACACCGATTGCATCAGTGGAAGAAAGATTCACCAGCCCTGCTGTGTCATGGACCAGGCTTCAATAGTTACAGGGTTGTGGATGTAGTAGAATGAAGTAACCTGAGGAGATGCGAGTCCCTACCTGGCCAGTGCATTGCTTTCTGCTAGCGTCAGATGCCCAGCTGTGTGTTAGGCATGAGCGAGGAAGAGTCCTTACATTTGAGCTCCTACATGTCAGGCTGTTGGTATCCTTTTCCTGGCTCAGGTGGCATCTTTCTTGTCTGTTACCTGCAAACATGCCTGCTCATATATGCATGTGTATGTATTTGTGTTTACATACGCACATACACAGCATATTTTTTTTTCCACACCCCACAAACACACACGTGCTTGTTTACTGATAGAAAGGGGACTTTTCCCCCAGACTCGTGGAAGCTGATGGGAGGTTAGGACTCAAGCCTGGTTCTTCCCTCCCAGTTGGCACCAGGGTAAGGAAGAGAGAGAATCAGGTCATTTGGGGTGAGTGGGTTTCACTGTTTTCCCTGCACATTTCCCTGCAACGCCGTTTTGTCAGCATCTCTGCCCTCCCATTGCTTTGGGGTACGTCTGTAGGAGTCCTTTAACTGTTGGATCCCGACTCCTAACTGCAGTGTTTTACCGTGCCTGGCAGGTCCATCTGTGTAGACTTTGGCTGTGTTGTGCCCCAGCGAGGGAAGGCAGAGGTGCAGTTTGACTGGATCAGTGTCACTGGAAACTGCAGACTTGGCTGTGCGCTCCTAGTTGCGGTAGGGGGGTTGATTAAAAACACAGAAGCTGCAAAATAATCTAGTCTTAGGGAAATGCGACTCAGTTATTTTGTGTATGACTGTAGTGAATTCAACCCTTCAAAGCATATAGGATCAGAAGGCCACAGTTTGACACTCCTGAGTTCTGGTGCACAGTCCAAATTGTAGCTACAGTAGGACTTACAGCTCAGAAGAGGCTTGCTGTCAGGGTAGAAATATGGCAAGGGTAGTTCACATTCCATTTCATATAAAACCATATCTAATTGTTTCTCTCTCCCATACCTTCCAGGAGAGCTTCTGAGAGGAGGGGGGTGTAGTGAGCCCTGCTAAAAATCGGAGCTTTTTTTGCTGCCCAGCATTACATTGGATGATATTGGCTTGTGGGCTTCATTCAAAACTTCGAAGCTGGAACGTGTTTTCTAGGCTTTGTACTGTACCTCCTGTGCCCTTGTCCTCCTGCAACCTTGTAAGAAAGTTTTGTTGTCTATAGTGAGAAATGGACCAGGTGTGACACTGTCTTCCGTGTCCAAGCAAACTGTTGGAGAGCAGTGCAGCGGGAGGGAAATGCCTGATGGGCCACTGGTGGGAAGTGCTGTGCCTTTGCATGTGATGCTCTGACCTCCCTTCATCCTCTCTCCTCCACTGAAAAACCTAAGAACTGCCCCTCCACCCCCGCATCTGAACATGGGGGAGTCTAAGGTTCACCTTCTGTGGGGAATTTACATGTGCTGTGGGCTCTAAAATTAGATGGATACAGAGAGGATGCCTATGCCCTAAAGCTGGACATTGCATTTAAATATCTTGCAGAATCTAGGCCTGTAGGAATTGTGCTGTCAACTCCAAAAACTGGAATTTTGCAATTTGTATTTAGGTCAAAAGACCCATGAGAAATAGATATATTAGAGGGGAAAAGAGACATTGAGAGCACATGTAGGTGTTCTAGCATCTAGATAGTCTCTTGGAATTACAGTGAAACACAAAATAGCTATGTTAATGCTATGAAGAGAGCAACTCCCACTCCAGTACTCTGCATTCAATTCCAGTGATTGTAAACAATTGTTCTTTGTTTTTCCACAGACCTTATTTTGAACTCAAGGCAAAGTACTATGTCCAACTAGAGGTACGTATGTAATTTGGATCCATCTGAAACTCTCTACTGCTTACGGTAAATACTGAAATTACATCTAAAGTGCTCCAACAACTGTGTTGTGTTTCTGTGCAAAACCAATTCAATTCAAAACCTCTTGAGCAATTTGCTAAGCACATTTTAAAGATAAAAGACTAAGAGAGGCTTTGTTTCCTCGTGTGAAATAAGTGTTCAAACCCTGCTGCTCACTGCCGGAACCAAACAAATACGGTTTGACTGTCTTTGCTTTTTGTAGTCTGAAGTCTCTGGGGTTTGGTTTGGTCGTGTCCCCCCCCCCGTGTTTTATGCATCAGACTAACTGTGCTTGGGATGCTCTTTTCTGTTCGCTGGTTGGGTGAATTAACAGAACAAGTAACCTGCTTGTAGTACTCAAATATCACACACATGTGAATTTCCAATTTTGGGTTTGGCAGAATTGGGATGTCAAGCCCTTGGCCTTGTGGCTGGATAGGCTGCCAGGGCTTTTTTTGTTTGTTTGTTTTTTTGTTTTTTTGGCATCTCCGCACTGCACTCTGTGTGGTGCAACAATGTCTAGCCAGTGCTTGGGCACAGCGCACACCTTGCAGGGCACAGTGGCCCCAGGGTGGGCATGGCAGTTGTGCATGGGATGGTAATCCCTGCTATTACAGCCTTAGTCTTGGAGCGGCCAGGGGTGGGAGAGCAAAGTTGTGCTAAAAATTCAAATGCAAGATTTGCTGTCTTTCTATTTGAGTGACTTTTGCTGAATGTGGCCCGGAAAAACTGGGAGCCTGGCTCCTCTGAGTTGAAGGGTGGTGGCTGGTGCTGTAGGCGTGTGGGATGTGCACAGGGTCTAAGTAGAGCACGTGGCTTTGCGCTGTTGGCCATGGGTGCAGGAAAGCTCCAGCAGGGTGCTAGGTCAGCAGGGGCCTAGCTAGAAGCAGATTCCCATTCCTTGCCTGAGATGCACGGTATATCCCACATCTTCTTTGTGAGCCCTTCGCTGGGCTGCCTGACATGCAACAGCTCTTTATAGGCCACAGAGACTCCGGCATGCACCTTTTCCTTACCAGGATCTGGGCTTGGGCTGCCTCCTGCTCCTCTCTCGCCTGCCTGCGCAGCCGTGGTCGGCAGCCGCTGCGTGGAGCCAAAGCCTTGCCCGTCCTCGGCTGGGTGCCAGCCCAATAATCCCTTCTGGCTAAAGGCATCTTTTGAGAAATCTCCTTTTCTCCATGGGTGAAGGCCTGCTGTTGGGGGTCCTGTTGCTTCTACGTGACGGCTGCTTGGTGCCCTCCTGAAGAAGGTGGCTGTGTAAAATTTAATACAAAAGACAGCACAGATTGCTTTTAATGTACAATATAAAACAGTTGAGACAGCTATTGATACCCAAGCAGTGTTTTACCTTTGGGGCATAGGGTGTACAACACTTTTGCCCTTGCTGTAGAGTGAGGTTTGTGGGGATACAGAAACTGCTGTATTACAGTTGTCGGGGTTTGAGGCTTTCTGGTCTGCAGATTTAGTGACCAAGAAGTGATGGGTTTGGTGCTCAGAGGAGAGTGAGGCTTAGCCCCTTTAGGGATGACCCACAGCCATGCTGTGCCCTGCAGGCAGGGGCTGCCAGCAAACCCTTAGGGGTGGTTGTGGGGTAAGCAGTGACATACTGTTGAGAGCTGCACTCTTGTTAACGAGAGATCCTGCATGTTAATGGGGGGACCCCTGCTCTTTGCTTAATCAGGGGCCATTACCACACTCCAGAAGCAGTCCTAGCCCCTGGCTCCCATGGTTTGCCATCCTCCTGTCTCCTGTACAAGTGCCACTGCTTGCACTGGGGTACTCTTGAATTACGAACTCTCCCACCACCTAGATACCAGCCATGGTTTATGCTAGCTTGCCTGTGCAGAGCGAAGTCACGTGTACACATAATGGAGAACGTGCGTCTTTCATAATGAAAGCACATCTAATACCTGTCTTCCTTGTTAGCAACTGAAGAAAACAGTGGATGACCTGCAGGCAAAACTGGCCCTAGCAAAGGGAGAGTATAAGACTGCCTTGAAAAACCTGGAGATGATCTCAGATGAGATTCACGAGAGGAGGCGGTCCACTGCCATGGGGCCCCGAGGATGTGGCGTGGGTGCTGAAGGGAGCAATATCTCTGTAGAAGACCTGTCAGCAAGTAAACCGGAGTCGGACACCATCTCCAGTGAGTACTGAGTGCTCCTGTGCCTGCGAATATCCCGTGGGCATCGTTAGAAATGCTGAGATGAAGGATGCTGTGCATATTCTGCAGCTTGAAATTTGCTGGCTGTTGTGGGATTGTGGCTAACTTATTACACTTATTATTATTGCTGAAGTTTATTGTATTCTTTAATAGCCAGTTTTCAAGGGGAAGGGGTATGAGTTGAAATGCATCAGCTGTTCCTTTAGCATTGCTGCTGGGTTTTGTGCAGTGTTGTAATGAAAGGAACAAAATTAATGCACTTCAAAGCACAGTCCTAATTTTTAAGCCAGTGATGCTGCTGTCAGTGACTCGCCTGCGGTGACTGCAGGCTGTTGTAGATCATTCAGTCAGGTTGCTGAGGTGGCAGCACTGTTTGGAAACAGACCTTTTGGATCAAGTGCTTGTCTTGCAGTGCTGGGCTTGTGACAAAGGGACTAAAGTTGCAGCTACAGTAGTACAGAAGGGCACAACGTTTGGACAGAGGGGCTGAAAGGATAAGCTCCTTTGCACCGTAGGATCTTTTGCCAGTATGTGATTTCAGCAGAGTATGTGTGCTGTGAACAAGGGAAGCGAAGAAGCAGTGATATGCTCATGCAGTGTACTGAGACTCTGTATGAGAGACATTTCTCTTGGGTGACAGCAGCAACTACTGAGCAAGTTCCTAGGTAACTTCTGCTTTCTGGTGGCACATGGGGAGCTTGGGCTGCAAAGATTGGAATGGTCTGTTGCATTGTAAGTTTGCTTTTGTCCTGGCTCTGGGTGAAAGTGGATAGATGGACATTGCATGTGGCCCATTTTTTCCTCCCACCTGGACACTTTGTCCCCTTCTTGATGCAGAAAGTCTTTTTTGCTGCCCAGTCCCACAATTGCCATTTTAATTTGTATTTCAGCTCCATTTCTGCAGGGAAAAGTCTAGGTCAGGATTGCAGGAGTTACTGATTACACGACCTGAAGGCTGAATGTGCAATGCCCTCGTGTACCAGTGCCAAGGCTCTGTAGGTCCGTGGTACAGCCTGGCGGTGCTGTGGGAGCTGGGAGGCAGCTCTGGGCTGGCCTCAGTCCTCTGCAGTGGCAGGAGTTTTTGCACAATGTGCTGGAGCTCCCTCAGTCAGTACCGTGCAGCTGGGACCCGATTTGCCACAGTGAGCGATCGTGGTGTCTGGGCCCACTGATGCAGTGGAGTTTTGGTATGGCTGCGTATCTTCTGACTCCTTAAGTCCCAGGGTTGAGCCTTTCTGAGTTAGGGATTGTCTCTTTGGATACCCACAAGTCCCCCCTCCTCGTGCAGAAGGCCTCCCGAGAGCCTTAAGTATAACTGTGGTGAGGGTTTTCTTGTGCTGAAGGAGTTCAGGGGCCTGGTATGTAGGGGCAGAAAGAGCCAGGAAAGGTAATTCGGAGCAACCGCTTGCTGGCCCTCCTGGTCGCTGCTGAGGCTGCAGGCAAGGATGGCACATCCCTCTCTTTGAATGCAGTCTGATCTATGTGGAAGGACTCCAGGTTGCGTCTAGTGCCAGCGCAGAACTGGTTTACAACAGGGCAGGACTAGCAGCCTGCCAGACATAATAACCAAAATAGCCTCGACAAGTTAAGCTCTCATGTGTAGTAATATGTGGGGGTTTTCTGCCAAGGCCCTTTTACATCTTGATTTCTGTCTGCTGGAGTTGAATAAAACACCTCATCACCAGCAAGAGTTTCTGGCCCTAGTGGATGCTCCTGTGTGGTATGGTAAGTTTAGACTGTGATAAGTTGCGCTTGCTGTAGACTAGCTGGTGTCAGTGCCTCTTCCCAAGTAGAGGACTCCTGTAATTGGAAACATCTTTTTTTTGCCCAACTGTTTTTTGCTTTCACCCCCTGCAAAGTTACCCGTATTGCTCACCATATATTGATAAAACACACCATGTGAGAAGAAAGACCACTCTGCAGTCTTGGATTCGACATTATTAAAAGGAAAACAACAAAACGCAAACCACAACAAACTCTCTAAGCACGAAGTGCCCTGGAGGGGGCTCAGGAAGGTGGATAATACTGTTACCCATTTTATGTTTGAAGCCTTTTAGGTCAGTTCTGCAATGTGCAAATGCAGCAGAAAGAGGCATAACATCTCCAAAATAACCACGATGGTAGCTGCCTCTGTTTGCACCCTTTGTGTCCAACTGGCACAAGTGAGCCCCAGGCTGCCGGGGTAACAGAACTTCTCCTTTGAGTCATTTTGTTAACGCTGCTGCTTTGCTCCTGCTGCTCTTTCAAGCTGGGTTTGAGCCTCTCTAACAATAGCAGGAATTGCAAGGAGGCGTCATTGAAGATAACCTCAGGTCACTGTAAATGTCTTGCTGTTTGTGGGACTTCTTCAGACCAGTGTGATTCCAGCCCACACTTTTACATGCATCAGCCTCTGCGCAACAAAAAACTTTCTGATTCCAGTGGGGCTACTTGCATGCAGAAGCCTTTGGTTCATAGGTCCCAATCCCACAATGAGCCAAGATTGAAAAATGTTGAATTTTAGCAAAATCTACACCCTCTATGTTCCACAAAATGGAACCTTCATTAATGGATTCCTCCTCCTGTTGCTAACAAAGAGCCTGCAGCTTAATCTAGCCAGACAGTTTGGAGTTGGTTTGCTTTAATGAGAATTCAGATCTGAGCAAACATGAGCAGGGAAAATCATATATGTGGGTGGGACTTTTTTTAACTTGGTCTTGCTTGGTGATCCTCATGCAAAAAGAGATCTTGGGAGTTCATGCTGGATTTTAACTGTGGAAGTGGGAAGATGAGGTGGAAGTAATCTGCCTTCTAATTAGTGCCTTAAATAACCAGGAGTCTGTGCTGGGATCAAGATGCTGCTGGCTAAGGCGGGCACAGGGGACTAGGCCCTGGCCTGACTTATGTACTGAAGTCAAGTGAACAAGGCCAGCTGGGCAGGGGACAGCAGGAACTGTAAAAATCCAAGACCGTTTTGGCACGAGGAGCAGTAGCTGGTGTAGAGCTGGTCTTGCAGGGCATGTCTGGCAGGTGCGCTGTTCCTCCAAGCAGAAACAGGCCTTCACAATCCACGTATGAAATGCTGGGTTAAGGCTTTGCAAAGAGGGCAGAGTTTGAGAAGAGGCAGCCTGTGGGTTAGCAGTGCATGCACGTACAGAAGATGCAAACCTGAGAAATTCCTGTTGCCCAGGAAGGTGCAGGAGGGGGGGTAGGTTTGCTAACTGGAATATTCTTTGAACATTGCAGTGGCTTCTGAAGTGTTTGAGGATGACAATGGCAGCAGCTTCATATCCGAAGAAGATTCAGAAACTCAGTCGGTGTCCAGCTTCAGCTCTGGTCCTACGAGCCCCTGTGAGGTGCCCACTCAGTTTCCTCCTGCAACGCGACCTGGAAGCCTGGATCTGCCCAGCCCTGTATCCCTCTCCGAGTTTGGGATGATCTTTCCTGTCCTCGGCCCCCGAAGTGAATGCAGCGGGGCATCCTCCCCTGAGTGCGAAGCTGAAAGAGGTACGCACAGCTGGATACGCCCTGGGCCTATGTTTTTCAGCTTTATAAAGGGAGCAGGAAAACCTTCTCAGCTCCCCTAGGCATATCGCCAGCTCACTGAGCTCTGACCTGTTGGCTGCTTCCTTGGGGAAGGCAGTTCTGGAAGGCCCTGCATCCCACAGTTAACAATGACATCTAAAATGTTTTCATTATTTTTCTCCTGGCTGGGAAGGTTCCCCAGTTCTGTCTCAGTGGAGGGGTTCGAGATTTCTCATGAAATAAGCGATCAGTGGGATTCTGATGGTATGTTTATTTTAAGGAAAATCTGAGTTTAATTTTTTTCTTAAATTACTGTCCTGCTTGCTGAAAATTCTGCTTTCCAGGAAAAAAAAAAAAAAAAGAAAAGAAATAACATGCCAAAAGGAACCTCTTGCAGGCTCTGCCAGCCCTTGCTGACAAATTCAGACTAGAGGATTACCACCGCTCTTGTGTGCTCCAACCTAAGGCTGTTTACACTGTAATTTGCTGATGCAGTGCACAAGACAAACGCGGCTTGGAAGGCCAACTTCGGTTTCATTAAAGCATCTTGCTCCTGCTCCTATAATTTTTTTTTTTTGCGCGCTTTGGCAAAGGAAGCTGCAGAAGCACCCACTGAAGCTTAAGCTGCAGAATGAAATCCGGGTTTAACATCTAGTTTAATCCTTTCTTTGCAGGGGATAGGGCAGAAGGGGCTGAGAACAAGACAAGCGACAGAGTGAACAAGAATAGGAGCAGCAACAGGAGCAGCTCCACTGAGGGGCTGGCTTTGGATAACCGAATGAAGCAGCTCTCCCTTCAGTGCATGAAAATCAAAGAGGGAATATGTGCAGGCAGAAAAGCTGCCCAGATTGGCTGAGTCCTCCTTGTGCCCTGTCCTGATTAATGGGAGTATAAATATTTATACATGAACTTCTAAGTGTTTGAAGAACATTGTGCCAATAATATATGCCAAATCTTAAGCGTTTACTCTAAGAATTTAAAACTGCACTAAGAAGTCTAATTGATGTGGAGGGCTGAAGTTTTTATTCAGTAAATCCTTTGTAGGCCGGACAAGTTATGAAATGTTTAAGCTGTGCTCATATTTCACAGACTTTGTAAATTGTTTTGTAGCAGCCTGGCTGAAGCAATAAGTAATGTTCCTGTGTAAATTTGTGCCAGTAGGGGGTCTGAAATTCAAGCCAGACATTTGCAGAGAGCAGTTTGGCTTCAGTTTTGTAGAATGAAATGCTCTTTAGATACAGTGGATTTCTTGAGTATAAGTGGCATATTCTTTAAACATCTGTATTTGTCTGTATTATGCTGAAACTGTAGAAATATTTTGTATACAGGAAAGCTGTTGCATGTGTGGGGTCTAAAAGCCTTCACTCTTCCGGTGCTCACAGAAAGGATAAAGATGTCACACCTATAAAAACTGGTGTTATGAGATGGACAGAATGGGGATGGTGACACTCAGCAGTGGTAGGCCCTTTCTAGCCACCTTCCTGAGTCTGGCTTAGACTCTGAGGGTGATTGCAGTGACCAAAAAGAGTTGATTGGCCCCTTCCCTTCTCCTCCCCTGAAAAGTGAAGTATTATTTTTCAGCACTTTGGTTTTTTGCTCGAAAATGGGAGTCATAGATGTTTTCAGGACAGTTATAAGGGATTCGCCTTTGAAATATGCATGAAGAAAAGGAATTGCCAGTGTAGATTGACAATATGTTCTTAAGCTTCTCCGTAGGTTGTACTGTGTGGGGTTTTATAACTGTTAAAGGGACTTGGGATTTTAGTATGCCCTAGAGAAAGTGTTCAATAAAACTAGAAAGGGCATGGGCATGTTTTGCCAGCAGCTGTTAGGCAGTAGTAGTTCCTGGTAATTATGCTAATAAGTGGTAGTAAAAATCCTAGGACTCTTCAGTTTTGGTGGCTAAGCATTTCTGAAAGCACCATTTTATCTAAGATGTCAGTTTATATCGTTAATTTGATGGGAATTTTAGTATTACTCCCAAAGTATTTTCTATTCTATGTTTTTGCAGTCCTATTGTATTTTGTCCCTGCCACAGCTTGTGTATCTATTCTCAAAGTTAATGTAAAATTCTTCACACTACAGTAAACATTTTTGTTTTCCACATTTCGAGTCTGTGCAAGCTAAGTGTATTTCAAGTGCTAAGAACTGAATCTTCTCCTGGAGCAAGTTTAGTCTTTAAATATGCACTTCCAGTCAAAGACGGCACCCTGGTGTCACTCTTTAGTAAATTTCCTGTCATCTTGCCAGTTCTGACTGGAAACTGAAACTCCCTGCACTTGGGCAATGAATTAATTTTATGTTTAGCAGGATATAAAAATAGTTGTGTGTGCTGCCTTGCACGTGTCCTGATAGGGTTCAGCTCCCAGCAGGGTAAAACCATTGATCAGGAACTATAAAAGGGTGTGGAACCCACCATACCCTTACTTTTACACCATGCTTCTGCAAGATTCGCTTAAAGATCTTGCCACAGCCTTCTTCCTTTGGTGAGCCCTGGACTTGGCAGGTAAATCACCCTTCAAACGTGCAAGCAAACAGGCAGAACTGTGTGTCTAATAAATTAATGGAAAACTAATTTTATTTTAAACTTCATAAAAACCATAATTATAAATACGACAAACTTAAATGAACATACATCACTATAGAGTACAGGCAAAGGAACAAGCTTTCTCCAGTTACTTTTCTGTTGGAGCTCTTTCTTTATGCATTCTGAAGTGTAACATGATGGTGGCTGCCTTCATGGATATAAAAATAAGCCTTTGGTGTATCAAAGTGTATGTGATCACTTCAGCTGCCCTGAAGTGAGAATGTATAAAGTAAATGTTAACCTAGGAATTCTACTTCTCTTTGGTATTATCAAACAAACAATATAAATGTCCTTTTGACTAAGCAATGAAAACCTCTACTATATGTACACAAACTTAATTCTAAATAGCTGGGTGTTCAAACACTGCATAGATTGTGTGGTCAACTGCATAATTACTATACAAAATAGTTACATGAAACTTGCATCAGGAAACTAGAACTGACTCTGAGACTCATAGGGCAGATGGGATAGAAGCTGTTGATACCATTCATCCATGCTACTACACCTCTCACTGAGTCTTTGAGGACTGATGGACCGGATTAACCAAGGATTAACCTGTGTCTTCCTAATGAAACAAACTGGGGGAAGTGTGTGTCACTGGGGTGTCTCACCCTGAGCTATAAACAGCAGCATTATGGGGTCTTGTATAGAGCTCTAAAGTAGGATTTAAAAAAAAAAAAAAAAAAAGCCTTTGCAGTGCATAAGTAAGGAGAATGCCAAAACTTCTGAAGAGGCTATCTCCAGTTATCCCTCTGCATTGCTGATTGATAGAGAATTAAAAATAATTTCTTTGTAGTAGTCTTCCCTTAGTGAATCGAAAGTGTAAATCCTCTTAAAGCCCCTTACAGTAGTAACTGGCTTTCACTTTATCAGTTACCCCCTTGTTCTGTAGCTCAGGCAGTAGTTCAGACTTGTACAGTGTGTGACAAAGAACTCAGGAGTGCAGGATACTTGTTGGTATATTTTATGAGGCTTTGTATTTTAACGTTTAAAGGCTTGAACTGCGTGTTTACTGGCAGAGAAGACATAAGGGTCAAGAGGTACATGACTGTCTAACTGGAAATAAAGTAACATGACCAAGGTACCTTTGTTACAGTCTGAGCTGTTGTGCAGCTATTTGAATTTTTACACATGCAGGCCTTATTCCTTTCTAAAAGTCTTGCTATGTAACATTTTCATGCTTTCATCAGCATCTAATATTCTCTGTCATATGGATCAAAAATTGCTAAATGTTGTAGGGGAAAGAAAAGCTTAACCTAGATACTGGCTTGAGGCTGTGTTAAAATCTAAGGATCAGTTCACTTTCCAATATTTTTTCCAGATCTATTTGTGGAAAAAAAATAGAAGTATGTAAAGTGCTTACATGAACACTTTTTTTCTACGAAAAAAAGGCAAGAAAGTTTTATTGTAAAATTAATTTGCCACAACCAGAATCTATGGACTAGAGTGTCCTGTTCTACATCTGAAAGGAAATGTACAG
This sequence comes from Haliaeetus albicilla, assembly GCF_947461875.1. NCBI lineage: Eukaryota > Metazoa > Chordata > Aves > Accipitriformes > Accipitridae > Haliaeetus > Haliaeetus albicilla. The sequence goes on along the minus strand of NC_091484.1, from coordinate 33,463,237 downwards.
TGATGGTATTCTAGCAGCCTATGTAGGTACAATATTTGAATAGAACTTATGTTATAAAGGACACTGATACTAGGCTTAAATCCTGTGCAGTTATGGGGATAAGCCCAATCCACAAACTGTACTGTACATGTAAGAACTGTTAGTGTAGCCTGGTGGGGACAGGATCCTTTGTCCTTAATGCCTTTGGCATTAAGAAAGTGAGTACATTCCTTGGTTTTAGTTTAGCACAGTATGGAAGCTGAGCCTTATGCTTGTTTCATCTAGCATAAGCTTTGGCACTAGCTTGTGCTTGGGGAGTGGGGGGAGAGGGGAAGAAAAACCCCTTCCTGCAGAGTAGAAACCAACTACAAGAGACAAACAACAGATTTTACTGTAGGCAGGTCTACCAGCTTGATCTCAGACAGCGAGGCTGTGCACGAACTTAGTACTGAAAGCAGGCAGTTCTGGCCTTTTGTACTGTCAAAAAGATACTCAGTTGAGACTTCCTAACTACCTCTAACTTCATAGGTGATAAAATATATGCAGGTCTCCATTGCCACTATGGTTTAGCCTGAGCTAAAAACTTACTTAACACACATTTGTAGGGAAAATGTGAGTTGATGAAATTTTAATTTTGTAGGGATGAAGCAGTCCTTGGCACTTACTCTAAAGGTCAAGGATAACCACAAAGAACCTAATCTGATTTTTGCTCAGCTTGTGCCCATGCTGTTCCCTCTGTTGATTTGTTGCAATAATCGTCAGAAACTTCCCTGCAAAAGAAGGTAAGTCAGTCACACTGTGACAAATGTGTCACAAATTTCCTAGCCCAGATGGTCTCAGAGAACTGCAGTCAGAAGGGCATGTGTTTTCAATGCCCTTTTAAAGCTAGACATTTGTTAAGCAGCTGTCTGATGAAGGAAATGAAACAAAAGGATCTTGTACTTTCTGGAGAGGGCTAATAGCAGACTTCTCTGGGAACAATTTTAGCCCACAGATAATATTTCTGGTGCTCCTGTAGCATGTGTGCTTAATTTCCCAATGACCAAATAGCACCTGTGCTCTAAAATAAGATTTAAATGCTACCTTTTTGCTTGGAACACTGCTAAACCAACCTGAATGACAGGGAACGTCCTATGGCTGTTTTAAAAACACCTTCTCCCCCAACTGTCAAATATAATGGAATTTTAAGTCTGCCATTTGTAAAAAGACAGAAACCAATGCATTTTAGAATCAGTGAGGCAGTTAGTGTTTAAATTAAAAAGAAAAACTTGGTTATCTTTAATCCTTTTCAGATACAATGTATATAGATCTTCTGGAGGAAGAGCACAGATAGTAGGCTTCTAAAAAAATCTTATTCTGGACTAATCCCACTTCCACTATTTTCTTAAGAACTTTGACCCTACTCCTATTGATGACACTGGTCAAGGACTCGATTCATTCACTGGTTTCAACTTAAAAGAAAAAGGTACCCTTTAAAGGATGTCTTGTATAATGGGATCTGCAAGTGCATTTCTTGCATCTGTGGTTTATTAGGGGGAGAGGTTTGAATGATCCTTCCCCTACAAGCTGAATACTTATAAAAATGTTGAGGATAAAACATTTCTTTGCTGGGATGCTGATGGTGGGTAATTCCCTACCTCCTCGCACCAGCAAATGAGACTACGTCAGTAGATACAAAGAATCTTACAGTGCACCTTTAGATGAAAACCTTTCACACCTGCTAAAAGAAGGATGTGCTGCACTGTCTGTACTGCTGCTGCTGGCTAACCTCCTGTTTTTACTGCTGATCTGGATCAAACTAGGTCTTGCAGCTAGTAGGAAGGAAGCCACAGAGTACCTTGTGCTGTAGTATTATGTACTAAAGTAATACAGATATGAAATAACAGCTCTCAAAATACATGTAATGAGTGAAGCCATTGTTCTTCATTTAGAAATCGCTAAAGTCAGAATCTTCTTCTTCCTTTACTTTAGATAAGCTGAACATGCTAGTCTGGAATACTATGTGCTCAGCAGTAATAAATTTACATTTAGATGTGAGAACTAGTTCAGTGGTGAAAACATTCAAGATAGCAGCACAAATACGTAGTAAAAGCTATTTGGTCCTGAGACTGAATAAGCAGAATACGCAGAAATTTTTTCTTACATGTTTACTTTTAAGAATAAAATCTTAAACCTATATACCCTGTATTTTGGGAGAAGAGACTTTCAATGTTAGTTTTTCTCTTAACTCACTAGGCTTTGATTTGAAGTGTGGAAAAATTGCAATAAATGGAGTTCTGCCAGTTCATTTGAATTTAAGTATTTTAGCCTGTTCACAAGCCTGTTGAACAGTGCTCAGTCCAATACCACAGCAGCAAAAACCACAGCTGTCTACCACAATTAACTGGTAAATCAGTGATTCCATGCTTTTGGTTCTAACTTAGAATGTAATTTTCTTTTATGCGTATGTGTAGTAAGAGTTATTCACCTGTTCTCAGACTGTAGGACAGATCAAAACCACCTCCTTAAACAGTAATGCACCGATCTGTCTCCTCACTGCAGCTGTGACACCTTAAGAGAAGTAGCACTGTTAAAATCTAAGAAAAAAGGACCCTCTTGTTGAGGCAGGAATGTGGTGGGGATAATGTTGTAAACTCCAGCATATATGTTCTCCACTTCCAAGTAGCAAAATCCACACCTATGATAAAAGAAACTACCTGTTAGAACTAAGATCTGAAGTATGTTTCAAACTTCTTAAGACTGCATTAAGTGAGTATTACCTGTAATCACCGCTGCTCTTTTTCTGAAAGCCATAGGAACCAGGATCTCCTACTGTCGAGACTGTGATGAGTTCAAAACCAACACTGTATTGCCTGCAAGTGACATGACAGACTGTTAACTTTAGTTATCTCGGTCATCAGAATTACCATGAAGAGGGCTATTTATTAAAAACTACACAGTGTAACTGGAAGACATCTAAAAGTTTTGTCACATTTGTGACAGAAATGTTAAGTCAAACTTACCGTGACATGAATGTAGAATTTGGAGGAAGGCAGAACATATTTAAGGTTTGGAACTAGACTATATGGAAAATGCCTGCTAGAAGTCTGCCTCTGCGTTTAAGTGGACTTGAAGTAGTTAAACTTGTGGTGACACACAGCACAGATCCTGGGATGTGATCGGATTGCTGTCAGAGGAATCAATGTCAGTGATCACAGCAGAATTTCTCATGTTGCACTGTAACTTGGGACAGTTTGTCTGCTACCTTTAACATGTGACAGGCACCACTGCCCCTGTCATTCAAACTACCTGAATATGATCTGCATGTGTAGGAAAAAATGCATACAAAAAACTGCTCAATTAGTGGAACAGTATAGCCACACCTTTGCACTCATCTTCATTTCATGAGAGGCGTTTCCTCAAAAAGGGGAGGATGGATAGAAAAGTGCTGCCTATTTGTGGGGCCCACTGTACAGATTTGCAAAAGATTAAACAGTTGACTGCATGTCAGGGGATGTTGCTATTTAGAAGTGCTGTATATTGGTATTTTGAGGTAGATCATGAATTTTGCCAAAGGAATTTGACCTGTGTAGGTCTATTCTATAAGGCACTGACATCCAATACTTCTCCTGGGCTGCTAGTGGCAGAGTAAATGCACTTTTGAAGCTGAAGCTACTACATAGGCTGTTGTTTGAGACCTGTAAGGGTTTAGTATCCTGCATATTAGTACTACTACCAAAGAAAAGGAATTATGATCATAATTAGTTCTAAGAGGAAGAAAAAGTCCTTTGTACCTTCTTCCCTTCTGTGCAAAGCCTAGCTCTGCTTATACCCCAAAACTAAAGAGAAAGAAGGCTCCTGCTTTCCTTGTAGGTCAAGGATTTCCTCAGTAGCAAATGGGCAGGTTTAAATCGCTATTGATGGTGAAGTTAGAAATATAACTAGTCCTAAATCTTCTAGCTTTTCAGGGAGCTTCCCACCCTCCCCATGGAGGATACTGACAAAGCTTTATCTTTAGCATGTAATACTCTTGCTATGTTGATGCACACTTATTCGCTACAAACCTCGGTCCCCGTAGTTCAATTAGTAATGGTCCATTCTTGTCCAGCTGGAATTGGTAAATGGGGTTATTTTTGTAGGTGTCTCTGAAATTTCCACATCCTCCAGCACTGTGACCTTTCCACTGTCCATTAACCTGAAAGAAGTCAAAAGTACAGAAAATACTTTATATCCTGAGGATTTTTATTGCTTATTTATACACACAAACAAGACTACAGGCTCCTCTCACTTTAGAGGTCACTGATTTTTAAAGTGCAGGTGAAAGATTGTGTTAAGTAGTCAGAGTTTCACCGCAGTCCTCCACCCACCTCAATCAAAGCCTTAGATCCCTTACAAGTGTACTGTATTTTTTTCAGCTTATATTAAATAAGTAACAAGTGACTGTTTCTGACTATGACAAACTGCATCTAACGAAAGGTCTATATTCTCATCTACCCTGTAACTACTGGACTGTGCAGGTTATTTTTTTCTGCTCAGATGCTCCTCTGTTGTGCTAAATGAGAAACAACAGCGGTACAGAAGTACAACACTACTTGTGTTGCAACCTTTGCCTTTGAAATCACTGCCTCCAGCCCTGCCCATTCACCTCTGTACTCTGGAAACGAGCATTACAGGGACAAGATAGATATTCATAAGGACAGATTTCACAAGGACAAAGACATACAAGAGGAAAACTACTGCTCAGAGTTTGAGAAACAGGCCATCTGTTTACAAGTTCCTCCTGCTAGTCATTAAACTGAAAGGTTAGACTTGCAAGACATGCTAGGCATTCACACAAATTTATAGCCAAGATAGATAGATACATTTCTCCTGTTCCTTTCCTCCCCCTTCTGTCAAATGAGCAAGGACCAACATTTTTTCTTGTGATTTAATTTCTCTACTCAGTGTCCAAAAACCCCCAACGTGCTACTACCCAGGTACCTAAAACTGCTGTGTGGTGTTAGCTTTCCAGGCCTTTTCCATCTCCACAGCACTTCCAGGAATCGCCCTAGGGCTTGGTGAGCTCCAGAGGTGACCACTCAACTTTAGTATAAGGCATCTAACAGAACTTGCTTCTACTGGTAAACTGTAAATTAGTTTCTCCTTAAGTGTGCTGACTGCTAAGCAAGCACCAAAGAAGCATTAAGCACAGGCAACTAACTTTTTGTATTTAATCATAAAGACAGAGCTGGCCTTGGATAGATAGAACATGCCTTTTATTTGAATGCTAGACAGACATATTCAAATAATTAATAGGTTTCCACATACTTAATTTTCTTTTGAAACACAATACAACATAAAACAGATATCCTGCCTCAAACAGGCTAGTCACCTTCAATGAGTTTTTGACCTCTTAAAGCATTCCCCCAACTTAAGCCCAGTTTTTAAGAGCCAAAAAGGACAATGGTTTCTGGAAGAACCAAGCAAATCATCTCTCTGTTCCCAGGAATCTCTCTAGTCACTTACCGTTCTCCAGAACAGGCTAGCTTCAAGGGCCTGTTCCAGAAATAACAGCTGGTACAAAGCACTGCCTGAACTCGAGAGCCTAGCTGCAAGCCAGCATGTCCCCCTGACCGCACAAAGTAATGTAATCCTTGGATTCAGGCATGAGCATCCTAGAAAATGGACTGTTCCACTGTGGCTCAAACTAGCCTTCCTTCTTTCTTCCTGAAGAAGTTACGGTTTGGACAGAAGACTTCTGCCTATAGTAGGATTCCCCAGGGTACAGAGATTAAAGTTAACAGCTGCTGACTTATTCTCTCTTGAGGATAAAAGTGCTAATACATTAAAATATACACAAGTTACTTTATCCTGTGAGCTCTTGGCTATATTTATACTTCAGCTGAAGATACAACTGCAGCTCATGTTGACAGCTGAAATATGAACAGCAGCTGACCCCAGAACTGCCTGGGCTTCTGACTTAATTTCAGTGAAGTTTTTTGCTCTTGCCCCTGCTGCTGTACTCTCAGGGAGCATTTCTACATGAAATGTATGATGGGTATATTGCCTTAATCCTGTTTGGCAATGCGAGTGCTTATCCCAATGGTTACAGACCTTTTGAGATGTCTTCGCAAAACTTAGGAACAGTAATGTATTGTGATATTGCCATCCTAAGTCCGTTCGTCAGAGTCTTGCTACTGGTGCCTTTGGTTTGCCATTGCTGATTTTGTTCCATCGCGCCAAGAGTTTTTCCAAGAAAATCATGCAATTCTCTCAATGGAAAATGAGCAACACTTTTGCAGGGTTTTTACTCTGCAGTAGTACTAGCACAATTTGATCTCTGCAGAGTAATTACATATTAGGGTACAGGTTCTTATTCTAAAGGCCAGTCTATTCTACAAAGGCTTTGCAGTTTATCTGCAATAATACAGCTGTAACAACACACTCTGCAATGAAGGTGAAGCTTACATACCAAATGCCAGTGAAAGTTAAGCCACCATCCATACAGAGTGGTGTGGACAGAGTGAGCCAGCCCAAGGACTTTTATGTTGGTATGAATTATGCTAACAGTGCAGCTAATTGTTTGGCAAATTATATGTAACAAGTACAGGATTGGTCTTGAGCTAATGATGCTTAGATTAAGCTTTAGTTAAGTTTCATTTACTATAACATGGCCTGAGATGGCATTTTTGGGCAGTAGTATAAAAATGTATTTAAAAACCTTGTACATCTCAAATATGGAAAAGCCAAACCAGAATTATTATCCAGTGACCCATAAAAGAAAATATTTCTTTACCCGTTTGGAAATGGTATAAGGTGTAGGAATCTTGGAAAAGGTGAACTTGCACAAGGAATACACCTGTGTTGTAAAAGAAGCAGCTGGTCACACATTCATCTTGCACTTTACATATGAAATCATGACATGTTTAAAAAAAAGCAGAATTGCCTACACATCATTTTTAGATACTTATTCACTACATGCCCATATTACTCATCAGATGACCCTGTCTGAAACTCAAAATCCAGAATAATGCTGGGACTAACAAGACTTGGTTCTATTTAATTTTTCTTTAAAAAAGCAAAATAGAAACAATCTGCATTTTACTTTTTTCAGTGACAAAAAGAGACATCTAGCATTGATCATCACATGACTCAGCAGTTACAGAAAAACCTAAATATTGAGTCCAAGGACTTAGAGAAGTCAAAAACCTTTAAATCTTAATTGGGATCTACAATAGGCTTATTGTGGATATATAGAGTGCCAATGCTGTGCCTGTGCACAGATTCTAGGAAATGAAAGTCTTTTTCAGCTGACTTCATTACTAAAATTTCATTATTAAAAACACACACACTATATTGTCTTAACTACAAATGGAGAACATTATCAAACACTTCATCCAGTAGTTCTGCTCCATCATTCATAGACTCCCTCCCCAAAATAACGATATTGATCCAGAAGTACACTTTTTTATCAAACTTACAAATAAAGGACACTTTAATTGTTTACATTCATTATGAAACCAACAGTACATACCCTGATGGTGTAATGGATGGTGTTTTGTTTCTCATACTGAGACACCACTAAGGTAAATATATGGGGCCCTGGAGAGGTCAGCTTTATCTTGGTCAGATAATGAGGACTGTTGATCCGAATACCATCAATATATGGAGGAGGATCAGCTGAAAAATAAAAGGATGAACACTTTTCCCTGATCAAAAAAATCCCCCAGCTTGGTAAACTTCTTAGCCATTTTGTATCAGTGAATTTTGCCAGGAAAATCAGATTGTTGGTACTAAGGCTAGACTGTAAGCACACCTGAGTGCTCTCAAAAGAATAGCGCCTCAAGATTTGCTCATAAAAAGGACAGGTAAGAGCAACTATCATTTTCAGGAGAGGTACATCACACATGACAGGACACAAATTCTGCACTTGAAAGTATGGCTTAAATCCCACAACTTGCAAGAACTGCTTATCAATCTCCCATCAATGTCACTACTCAAAGAAGACCTACTGTGATTATGTTGAAATTTGAAGAGAAAGATAAGGAACATTTGAGCACTCTTTAAAAATCTCTGAGGAGTCTGTTCCTTCTCCATTGGCTGGACAGTTCTGGAGTGCAAGCTGCCAAAATCTTTGGCCACTGGGTAAACAAGACTTTAAAACATGTTAATTTCTTTTAACTAAATCACACACAGTTTCTCTCTCTCTCCCCCCGTGTTGTGTCCGTCCCCCGTCCCCCCCAATACTTGTGATCATTACACAGATGAAGTTGCATCCCACTACCAATGCAAATGCGGTACTTATTATAAACCTCCCAAATACTTGCTTTTACAATTAGACAATGTTATTTGGCCTCTAATTGGCTCTTTTGAGACTTCTTTTAGTTTCAGTGAAGCAGGAACAAGTCTAACCAATTACTTCAATAGGCCCAGGATCAGGTCCTTTTATTTTCTTCCACAAAGCAACATGGGAGAGGGGAAAGGATTAATATAAAACAATGAGAAGCTTAGGAATGGGAAATCTCAGCCTCACTGCTAAAGGATTAACCTGCTTTGTTCTGATCTCATTTCAACAGATGGTAAAAATAATACTGCAGCTTGTCCAATCTATTTCCGTGGAAAAAGGTTTTAAACAAGTTTGAGCTCGTGAGGTTAAAAGTTTATAGAAGAGTTTGGGTAGCAAGACAAAACATATGAATCATCCAGTTCTTGCTAGTGGTCTTGCAGGAAGACTCTTTCAAGCACAACTGAACAATTCCCTCCATTATACAAGTGCGTTTGGTTTGTCTACTTGTTTTCAGTAAGACACACATGTAAAATAAGCACTGCTACAAGTACTAGCAACACCAGAAGCAAGTCTTGGGCCGTAAGGAGAAGCAGATGCTTTAACAAGATCAGCTCTTGCAAAAACAGATAATGATTTGGTTAGATCTCAACAAATGCTTTCCACAGAAAGACAGCTTGGATTCTAGGGGAATTGGTCACCAGAGTTCACTGAACAAGACCAGAGATGAACAATGCAACCTTTACCAGCCATTCCAATAGGAAAAAACCACACAAATTCCACTCTTTGGTGAAAAGAGCTTTAAAAGCTACTCTCTAATTAACTGTTGCTATTACCTGTTGCATGAGCAGCTACCTGAATGCAACCCTGGTTCTAAAGAGGTTCCCTATATGTAAAAGCAACAGGCCGAATCCTACCTGCCTTAGGAGGCACCTTCACTGAATTATTCCAAGAAATATTTTTACAGAGATCTCTAACTTGATGTAAAGAATAAATAAAAATATTATTAGCTCTCCCTTAACATTGCCATCTACCCTATCCATCAACCTGGGCATTACCTTTACTTCCTGTGTCTCAACCTGTGTTTCAGATCTGCTATCTGTCTTGAAATAAAACAAACATGGCTTTTTCACAGCTACAACAAAGCTCCAAAAGCCAAGCCCCTTCTTCTCAAGGTGAGTAGAATCTGACCTATAACGACCAAGAGTAATACTTTGACAAATGTGAGCATCTAAATATTTTTCTTAAACATTCCATACCTGATGCTTTGAAATATGTGAAAGTATTCAGCTGTATCTCATGAGCTTGCTTACTAAGCCAAGTTCATAAAACAATTAACCTTAATTATTTTCATTTAGTGGAAGCTGTAAACCTTTAAATAATTTCACAAATATGGGAAATAATTATGCGATCAGATAAACAGAAGCATGACATCTGTTCCCTCTAAGCATTAACTACTGCCACTGCAAAATAAACAGAACAATAAAGAAAATGCTGCGCCAAAATAAGTGTCAGCAGGACTACGTAGACTTCGTAGTGTGCTTCCAACATGTACACCTTGGTTTATTCCTTCAGTGTAGGCTGTTGAAGGTGGTCAAACAGAGCTAAACAACTATTTCAGAAGATTGACTCTCAGAGTGAGGCATCTCATTTTAAAGCAAGAAGTGCCTTTCCTCGCCACAAAATCCTTTGCAGTTCTTCATTTATTTCTACCAATCTTCTTGACAATTAAGGTACACTAACCTGGATAGTAAACTTTTTTGCCATCAGTCTTGTATACAACCATTGTAATGAATTCCCGATTGTGTGCAAAGTCATCCTATAAAAAACACAAATCAAGTAGAGTTGTACACTTCTGTGGAAAGTAACTAATACTTAATCAGAATCAAGTATACATTCTACCATCTCCTTTGATCACCACATGGTATGATCTGATATTTATTGAGATACCTGATCCAATTCTTTTTAAAATACCTGAAGTAAATAAACTGCCACTAATTTAACTTAAAACAGTTCAGGCCCCAAGATTCAAAGTTACTTCAGAACCTTTATGGTGGAATATAATCACTTGGCTCAATTTTTACGCTGGGTCTATTTCAATAATCTTGTTTGTAGGTACATGTACTTGCTGAATTTAAGATTTTTACATATACAGAGGCATTCATACCTGAACATGAACACACAAGCAGTAATAACAGAAAGCTATATAGAAAGGTTTACGGAGGATGTTGCAGAACTCATAATACAGAGAAAGAAGCCGGCACCTTATCTGTGATGTGCCTGCTAAGCAGAACCCAGACGGCAGCACCACCTTGTGGACACTGGACCTCTAGCTTGTACTGAGGATTATTAGCCAGGCTGTAGGCATCCTTCACTGGACCTTGCTTTGCATCCCAAGTACTAAAAGTAATACAGACATGTTATTAGGCAAGTAAGATACCAATTCGTGCTTTGAAAACGAAATTGCAAGTCCTACATATATACAGAGCTATCGATTATCAGTAACAAAGTTACTGAAGGCTAATTTTCTACTGCAATCTATGACAGTGGTTACGTAATACAATTGCATCGCAAGCATTATCTTATAGCTTTGTTTTATAAATGACTTACTACAATACAAGTATGATAATAAAAAAATGATAAATACAAACAGCTTGGCTGTTTGGTATGATGACTGCAACCACACAAAGCATAGAAAAAGCTGAACCATTGAAGGAGCCTAGGCTACCCGATCATAGTCATATTGGTGATCGCATACACCAATATTAAGTGAAAAACACCTACGCTTTTGTAACCATAGAAATCCCCATATAAGCTATGGTTAGTTTCAAAAGCTTGCCAATTTTTTTACTCCAGTTTTTTACTGAGGTAATTTTTATTTAAAAATTTGATCTGTTTCATGTTTGGAAGTGTGCCTGCATGAAGTGTTAAAGATCTTTGACGTACCGTATTGCAAAATCTGCCTGCTGCCTCATGAACTGTCTAGACAAGGAAAATACAATGTGAAAAAATAAAAAGTGCTGATGACTGAATGCAAAGCATGGCACGCTAGAAACAGAAGTGGATAAAGCTATTCGTAAGTCCCATTGACCCTCCCACACTTTTAAAACTGCACAGCATGTGTGGAAGGCTATGTTATCAACTAAGCTTCAAATTACCACCATCATTACTCCACTTTTTATAGCAGTAGCCATTTCCCTACACAGCAGTACGACAATCACTAATAATACAAGGAAACACAGACTAGTAGGTGAGCTCTGAGATTAGCATACACATTACCTCATCTTGCTATATCGCCACAGTGTATTTTAGAATTAATTTGAACACAAATATGGAAGGAGCATTTACAGGTAAGATCAGCAGTTGCAGTATGGATGAAGGAGGTTGTGCAGAGCTGACATACACAGAAACAGTGTGGAAGTGGTGGCAAAGTGCAGTATAGTGGAGTGGAAAAATAGAGAAACCCTTGCTTTCCAGAACCCAGACACCCACTTATCATCAAACTAGGTGACAAAGACTGAATGCGATAGATACTAGGTAGGAGACAGGTATCATGTTCAGAAAAAAATCAGCAGGCAAGGAAGATTACTTATGATAACTACAACTGGTGAAAAACAGAATTCATTAAACTACCCTAACATCAGTGAACACACCCTGTAAAGACAACATGCACTGCACAAACTTGCTGCTGGCCAGGAAAATGATTTCCAAATAAAAACTAGGTCACTCCAGCATTGTCTGGTCACTGCTTAAAGACAGACTGCACAAAAATCTGATTTCTATTCTGATACAGAGATGGGGCACTGAGGTCAGAATCTGGTTACTCAACCTTAGGTCCACAGGAACATCACAAAAGGTCATTAGAGTCCAATGATGTTATAGAAGTAGTCAAAAGACAAAGGGCTTTGAATTTAAAGGGGCTGAGAATTTAAAAGTGTAAAGTCAGGCTCAGGGAGCATGGTTGGATTTTAACCTCTTCAGCTGTAACTAGGAGGAATAGAAGGAAGGAAACACCACATCAGAACATTTAGTGAGGAAACGACACGGAAGTTTTATCTTTTGGACCAACCTGTGAATACACGTAGATTCTTTAAAAAGACTTGGGTTCCAACTCAAATAAATAACATCATAGTACTGGCACAGGTCCTCCCAGGCAATCCAGAAAATGCCTACAAAGGAAATGCTGTTATTGTTTCCTTACCAGACACCTTGATTTCACTTGTTTTTCAAAAGTCTCTTTCCAGGCAAGTGATACAGCTTATATAAATGAACATTTCTGTAAAACTTAGTAGCAATGTCTGCATTGCCCAAATTTCTAATTTAAACTTAGCTCCCAAAACAAACAAGTTAAACAAGTTTGTCTCTGCTTATCATCAAGGACTTTCTGAAGCTATCAGAATGCTTTTCATTCTCAAGCACTCCGCAGAAGATATGAAAGAATCTGTTGTATTGAGAGAGACATCATTAGGCGATGCTGACCTGCCTCCCCCTTTCCTAGGTTTCTGGCGGGGGTGGGAATTACATAGTCAAACAGGTTCTCACAATTCAACAACCTACTTCAGTAGTCATCCAGCACAATCAAGTATTCAATCAACATTGAGTACATTCGAATGTATTTCTAAGATACTTCATCCAACACCTACATGACTTGCTTTGGCATCCTGAATCTGCTTCATCTTTACAACATTCTCATGCATTTATTCTAATTCTCCGTAGCTCCCTTAATTGCAACTCCAGCCAACAATAATGCCTGCAAGCTGACAGATTCCTGATGAAATGAACTCTCAAAAGGTAAGAGCCTTATAAATCAAGTCTCTGACATAGGCAGTTGCAGATCTTGCAGCACTAAAAAAAATGCAGTCATAATAGCTACACACTTAGACAAGACCAGAGTGTAAATCCAGTCAGAAGAAACAACTCCCTTAAAATTACTAATGTAATTTATATTAAATTTTAACTACTAGATGTTACAGATATAAATTCCTTACCAAATGAATCAGTAAATAAATAATAAGCTAATCTCTCGTAACTGTCACAAAGCCAGGGCTGTCTATTTTTATATTTAAATCAGAATTTTTCCTGATCAATAAATGCTATAGTTTAATGGGTTTGGATGCATACTGTTGTCAAAATAGAGTGGCACTGAACAAAAGGGCTCCCTCACAGAGACACACAGACAGCAACTAGGATACTAAAAAAAAAGAGCAGATATCTCTTTCTGAATTGTAAAACACAGCTTCTGCAGAATTTCTAAACTGCCAGCAACCTGCCCTTCCACCAGCAAACCCACACTGACTTTCCAGATGCTACACTCTTCTGCTCCCTAGAAGATGGGACAGGACAACACCGGGCATCACTCCAAGTGGCTTCTCTGGACAGTAACACAGTAGTACCACTGTCTCAAAGATCGATCTTAATCTACACTTACAGCTGGAAATAAAGTGTATGTAAAGATTTGTTTATAGACATATTAATGTAATGCAAGGGGAAAAAAACCACTTACCTCCAGTGCATAACCTCAAATACAGGCAAGACCAATTTGAATACTGATTATAGTAAGCATGTTGACACATATTTGCAAATATTAAAGGAAAAAACCCACAAAAAGTCTATTCATGTATTAAAAAGCAGCATTACACAGCTTACTGTCAGAATGTTATCTTTGCAATGTACTCCCCCATGCCTAGATACAGAGGTAGCAACACTTAAGCAAAGAGGTAATTTCTTGTCAATGAATTTGAGATATATTAAACAGTCCAGATTACTTAAACCCCAGACAAACCTGAAATGACAGATTTAAATACACAAACACTTCCTAAACATTTGGGGCTATTTAGTTTCTAGCATTTGTTTTACTTTCCCTCTCCTTGTGCTTAAGCATTTCTTTCTACCTTCCAGCAGGGATACACCACAAAGATCTATATTATCTGAAAATATAATTACTTTTTAAACCTTATTACCATTGTCTATTTTCTGAGCTGTTCGTGGATCAAAGTTCAAGTATTTTTGTAAATCTGGGGTCCAGTTTCTTGTGTCATTTTCACTGTATCGTCCCTTCCAACGTAAGTGGCTCCAGGGATTTTTCAACTGAAGAAATCGAAGTCCCTAAAGAAATACAAAATAAAATTGCTGGATTAATCTTGTAAAGGTAATTTTGGTATTTATATTAACATGGAATATGGACCAACAGCTCAGGAAAATACAGCATCATTAAGCTTTCTGGAATTTCCCAATGGAGCTCAAGACAGAATAAACTATATTAGCCATTAGAGCAAAAAATCAGCAGCTACCCATTGCAGACAGGTTTCAAACAGGCATCTGGAAACATCTTCAGTTTTACTTGATACCTTATATTCTCTTATATCCAAGACTGCATACGCATGGGTTGGAACTAAACCCCATTTTTCTCCTTCCTCTTCAGACATCACCCCTGTTGCTGTTGTGATAAGGACATCTCCTTTGTGAAATCTGTTCAGAGAGAGGTGAAAAATAGCTTAAAATCTTGCAAGTTGCAAACTAACATTTGTCAGACACTGTAATAGTATGTTTTTACACTGTCCATTAGCGTGACCATGCTTTTTAAAAACTGGAATACAGGTCAGCAGAAATCACTCCTGAAAAAGCTTGAGAAAGTAGAACTATTTTCTTTCAGTATTTAAGTATAGGCTTTAAGCAAAAAATTATTTTCATATGATTTCATATTTTTTGTAAATGAAAATCAGCATTTATCAACCTGAAGTTCAATCTGTGTCACTTTTTAAAGATACTCTTCACAGATCATCAGCTGAACACAAATGTGGTTTCATCAACACTTAGCCAATCACTGCATATAGCAAATTAACAACTCTGTGACACCCTTAGGATTCTAAAGGAGCTTCCCAAAACCTGAAGATTGAGAAATTCATGCTTCTATATTTTTACAGGTGTTTACACTAACGTTTTGTGTCCCCCAGCATAGGCCTTACAGGGTCTGAATTGTCAACTCACAACAACTTGTGTTCTGCAATTGTTCTGAATTGCAATTATTAATTTCACAAAATTATTGCTGTGAAAACACACTAGCACATTTCCCAGCCCATGCTAAAATCCAAGTACATACTGAGCATCCCTAGACAGTTTACAGGATCACTGGACTATGGATCGACACAGTTTCAGTCTAGCACAGGTGAACAATAGTGATGCTATAATGGCTAGATCCCATACTAATTGCAGTCACACCTCCAAATTGTGACACTGGAATGTCTGAAAAGTTGTTGACAATCAACTTGAGAGCTCCTAACCAAATGAAAAAGCACTGTAGAAAGAGAGTCACGCTCTTTTATCATAAATGCAGATGTTTCAGTCAACAGAATATCCCCCTTCTGCTGCACTAAAATGCATAAGAAACTGGTTGCACAAAATTGTTTTGAAAGAAATCAAAGTACTTGCTAGCTGACATTTGTAAATTACAGCTATATCTTTCACTGTAAGTAGAATTGTTGTGGTAGGTCTGAAAAATCAGTATTGCAGTTCTGATAGACTTTTGCTGCTCCTCCAGATTTACTAATGGGGCATAATAACCAGTATCTTGTGATACAATTAGAAATACTATATTATATCTGCTTGCTAAGGACAGCACATCAATGCCAAAGTTCTGGGGAACTGTGTGGGAACACAGAACATGTTTCCTTCTACTTTTTAAACACTTCTAACATATATTGGTTCCAAGCTGCTCTTCTCTGATTCTATATTCTATTTTCTTCATCAAGAAATGGGCTACTGTCTTTTTTCTTCTTCATATGTAAAGAAGAAAAATCACCTCAAACAAAATTCCACAATATTTTACTCTTCTGTTCTGTCAAAGCCACTGATACCTTAATTCTTCTTCCAGAAAGTATATGGAGGTTTTACAAAGCACAATTTCTAGTAGTACCAAAATGCTATCAAAGGATCTGTGGTGACTGTACTGCTTTTACAGTGGTAACGCAGCTACTACAGAGCATTTTAATTACTTAGGAGAGAACAAAGTTCTACCTCTGATAAAGCATTCTGAAAGTACTATCTTTATTGAAAGCTTGATTGTCAGAGTGCATAGCAATTCTTTCAGGTATCCAACCAGTCAGTGCATGGAGATCAATATTCTGAAATGCAAGCATTCAAAAGAAATCAGAATAGATAATCCATCTATAAGCATATGATGTCTGTACACAAATTATAAAAGCGCCTTGAAAGAAATCAAGTATACACAAGTTACAATATAGCTCTACACACAAAAGGCTCAAGATTAAGGCTATATTAAAACAAACAAAAACGTATTTGATTAGTTTAGGACATTTCCAAATAAGCCTCAAAAAAAAAAAAAAGGCAGCACCAAGCTAGAAAGTGAACTGATGAAACAAACTGGAATTTCAGAGCAATGGAAGCGTAAGAGAATGATCAATCATGCTCAATTCTATGATGTGTTCTATTCATTTCATTGATTCAGACTTTTAAAGCACAGTCTCAGAAGCACTATTTGGAACCTTGTTATTATATATGCATTTTAAATAATTTAACTTTTACTTCTAAGGCTCAGGGTTTGGCTTTTATATTCTTTTTGCTAAAGCTGACACTGACATGTATTTCTATAAAAAGATGCTTTAATCTCCCCATTTAATCTCCTCAAAATATTGCTTATTCCCTTTTCTTTTGCTTTGTACTCCTCAAAGCAAAAGCAGAGACTATAAATGCTTGAAGTGTCAATAACCAGCACTGGTAGGTGGGAACTTGAGGAATTACAAGTACAACACAGCCAGTAAGTAACCCTGATTATACACAGAAGCTATAATACAGTTGAAAGCAGAGGGGGCGGAAAGGGTGGAGATTAAAGGTCACAAGTCAAGCTGTTTTTCCAGATAGCAAGTTAGAGGATGACAATGAGAATAAAACACAGCTATTCTCACCAGCTTCTGTCCTCCAAAACAAAGGAGCCCAACACTGACATAAACATACATTAAAAAGTATACTACATTTCCCCTTATACAAAGCCACGTTTGTCTCCATAATCATTTTTCAAAAGGTGATGATTACCTAGTATACCCTCCAAGAACGCAATTATCAAGACACCAACTAGAATGTGAACAGCACCATGAAATCAAAAATATACTGTTAAAATTTTAAAGAATTTTAAATTAAAATCAGAAATGCTTCCTAAGTAATGAATGAAGATTATGCAGGCTACTCATTTCAGTAAACTGGCCCTCTTTAAAAGAATAATTTGCACGTCAGCCTAGCTGCAGTACAATGACTGTTTCTTTAGTAACCACATTATAGGAACCCATTACATATTTATGTAAATGAGTGGAACAATCTGATAAACAACATTTCACGGATCAAAGTACTTCCTTCCTCTATAGACATGTACTGAATGACTAGCCTGTTCCTTTCCTAGCTGTCTCCGCTAGCTAATGAGGGAGAACTGTCCTCTTTATTGAACGACAGTTAGAAACCAAAATCAGCAGTATTGATATGGGCAAAAAAAATTATGACTTTACCCAACACTTTCATCTAGACTCTATATAAACACATACACTTCCCAACTGTAAGTGCCAATCCTGCAGTCAGAGAACTAAGATTAACTCTGCCCACCAAGATGCCTTGCTCACTCTATTTTGATGGAATACATCTCATCAAGTACAGCTAAGCATATTTGTGAAAGAAAGAAATAGAAAAAAAAATTAAGAAAACATCAAACCCAGTACTTGCCTCCCCAGACAATTCATTTATTTCATTAGAAGGGCAGTTATTTGACCCAAGATTATCTAAGTGGAATTTTTGCCTCTTAGAAATAATCTAGTACTTACAGAATTTGATCCAGGAAAATCATATCCTCCCATGACCTTCATGTAAGCCTTTTCTATTAGTGATACCCATAATTCATTCTTATTGTTAGAGTAAGAGCAGAGAAGTTCCCCACTATGATCAACAGGTAACTGGTCATCTATGATTACCTGTGTGAAATAAACAAATGAAAAATCACCATAAAGCTAATAAAGTATTTAGGGAGTATTTAAAAAATAAAACCAAACTCTCATCAATATATAGCTTCACAGATAGCCAGATCTGATCATTGCTCTCATATGTGGACACCTCTATCAATCCTGCAGTGGTTTGCCCAAGTGAACAAGAAATTCTATTGCCAGCTCCTACTTGCACTGGTCCACTGGGTGATCTGTGATCATCTGCCTCACCTTCCCCTATGTAAATGGGGATGATGACAGCATGCTCTTGTAAAATGTCTAGTATCTATTGTAAAAGGTAGCCACCGAAAAGTTCAGTGTAATTACCAGCATAAAAAGTAAAGAAAAGCCTAACAATATTCCTCACCTAATTTGGAAACAGAACATGGACTGTGCTTCATAACTATCAGAAAAAACCCAGTTATTTATCTATAAGGAAGGAAACTATGTGTCACATCACTTTCATAGTCTCTAGTTCCAGATTTAAATTTCTTCTGTCTGGAAATGAAAAACAACCCAAAGAAACGGTTGTGAAAGTATTAACATTTCTTCTTTAAATTAGGTAGGATATATTTGGCATTATTACAGATTGTTACTGCAGTATTTGTAGTGGTTTGAAACAGTTTTCCAAAACAGATGTTTCAGTTTCACATTGGCATTAGTCCGTTACCTATACAGGCTACCAACACAGCACATTTTCTGGTCAAATTCTATCTGCACAGGAATGAATAATCCTTTTCATGGAAGAGCAAACGGCCATTCATCCTAACAAAAGGCCATCAGGAGATATGTTGGAAAGAGTATTAAGAGCAAGGCAAGCACATAAATGATACTTCCATGAAACATTCAGATTCCAGAATTTTGCAGCTCAAGGACTTCCTGACCCAGAGGTTATTATCTTAGCAATTAATAGCCTTTGAGGAATTTCCCCTTACCCCCCCACCCTATGAATATGACCACTCAACTTTTGAACTCCCACAAATGTTCACTGGTCACTACAACCTGCAATAATCAGTGCTACAGTTAAGTATTATATGAAGAAATACATTATTCCATGCCCTTATTTATTGCACTGAAAAGAAAATAAAGCCATTTGTGAGTTTAAGAAATTCTGTCATATATCTTCAGGCATCTCCTCTCCTTACTAAAAATCTGTGGTCATTTGAGTCATTCCTCTATGGTCATTCCATGTCTATACTCTTCCTGGATGTACCCCTCTGTACTTTTTAGTTCTGTAACTTCCTTTCTGAGATGGAGTGGAAGAGTGGATTACTTGCACACCCTATCATAAACATGGGATGCATAATTTCATTTCTGTATGGTTTTCATAATTCTTTTAAGCAATAGAAAGATTTTTTAATGAATTTAATGTGAGGCTATTTTCATGAATGTCTGTAGAAGAAATACCTACATTCTGTTACATACTTCACAACCAAAATGAATCTCAAAAGGTTTAACCATTAAAAAGCACTTTCCAACAAAACTTGTCTAAAGTTTTTGCTATGCAAGCATAGCTTCACAGTGAAGCAGACCAAGCCTTTAAAATATATGAATTAAACAGTAACAGTATTAAGACTCCCCCAAACCATTTACCTTTCTAGGTACACCATTGATATGAAGCTTCACCATGTATTTGCCACACGGATTATATTCTGGTTCTCCTTTCTTATTCTGAGGGTAAATTATACTGTTTAAAAAAAAAAAAAAAGGGCAGAGATTGTGACATAAATGTCTTAGCTGTACATACACTGATAACAATAAAAATGGGATTAACACGGTCTGTTTCTGGAATTTACACTGAACAAAAATATGGAATTTTTAATGAAAGAGCAACTCAAATTTAGTAAAAATAATAATGATGTTTAAATAGGTTTTATTTTTTCAGACCTTGGTCTCGCTGCAGTTCTCTGCTTAATATAGTAACAAAAATAACGTAATTGTTTCTCCAACAGAAGCAAGGCAAACAAATTTATCTTGCTATTAAACAAAGGTTATTTACACATCTGTAGTATAAATACAGTACTGGCCTGAATGACAAGTCAAGCATTTGAAGAAGACAACCATGCAGAACTCGCTGCTCTTGAAAAGAATGCAAGTTCAGTTCTAATGAGTATAGGTTAAAACAAAAAAATGCAGGAACAAAGTTCACACACTGGTCTGGCAATGGGCTCCCAGCAGAGTCTCCCAAACCCATGCTGAATGTGTCACAGGGTGCCAGTCAAGTGGAACTGAGACAGTGTTGTTAACATTAATTTGACAATGAGATGCAAGATGGACCACCTGTTGCACAGCAGCTGGCATAGCAAAGTACGAAAATAAACCTATAAAGCATTATAAGTAAAATTTCTATTAAAAACCAAAGAAAACCTTCCAAACTACTTATTACTTCTCAAAGTACATGTGAAGTCAGACTCCAGTGTCTGTATACATGTTTGTATGAAGTTGGCTTCCCTCTCAGAAGTGCTGAAGCCACATGAGTCCCAGGGAGATGAAGGGGAAACAAATGCTAGTTTTTACTGTGTCCAACTGTCATAGAACATACTGCAAAAGCCTGGCAGTATTAAGTCTGAAAAGGTCTTAGAAAGCAACAGCTACTTACCTTGTGATCAATTTTTTGTTATATCTTCTTTCATATGCTGCACTGATAGCTAGCGATGCCACAAAAGAACAATCTGACACTATTGTCTGTAAAGAAAACCAGTGAGGACATTTACTAATAACTTGGATAGTGAAAGACAAACAGGGTGTGTGGAGGGAAGGAAAATCGTCAAGTTAGTAAATCCCTTCAAAAGGGAAAGATTTCAACCAAGAGAAGCAAAGTTACTACTAAAAAGGCAGGAAATGTATGCTTGCTCAACATGAGGCCCCTACACGGCAAACCAGAGTTAGAATTATTAATGACAATCAGAGACAAGTGCAGATATCTCAGCATATACTCACACTTATTCCCTCCTCCCCAAAACACACTGTGTAATAAAAACCATATCCAATGATATAATCTGTTGCTGATTGCAGAATAGCTTGGGCTATCTGCAACTTAACACTAGGCAAGTCATTTCCACTATTCTCAATGGGCCACTCTGCTTCCTGTCAAAAAAAAAAAAATCTAAAAATCTTGCTTGGTATTTTTAGCATGCCGTAAATTAAGTGATCAATTTGCTGCAGAGTACAGCTTGCCTTTTTTCCTACTAACCTTACCACTACTTCTGGAAAACAGGATTTTCAGCTAGAATTCAAATTCTGATTTTCACTTCTACTGCTAACACACCTGTTTATTCTCATGGCTAGAAAGTGCATGGAATCTGAAATGATACTATTTATTTATTTATTTAATCCAATGAGAACCAAGGAAAGCACTTGCACATTTCGGGATTCCTTTTTGAACAAGAAAGTCCCCTACAATAAACTGCTAGCAGCACACATTTCTCTTTAGGAACAATTTACCTGCTTTATGCTGAAACTTGATACAGTATAAATCATTGTAGGGTTATTTGTTATGTCATCTGGTCGCACCCACTTGGCAAACATTGCTTTCTGTTTGGGGGATAATGGTAACTTCCCATATTTATCACTAGATTTAAGAGAGAAAAAAGTACAAATAAATCAATAATAGAAATAAATCAATAGCAGTTTAGAAAAGCTTTTCACGGTATGTCCAGTCTTAAGTATGTCTGATAGATGGTGCAAAATATGGGCAGAACACAGCTTTGTATACAGAGATGTAAAACAATTTCAAAGAACACTACTGCTAAGTTTGTGATTTTTAGGGAAAAAAGGCAAAAATATGAAAAACATGCAATAAAACCCAAAAGCTTACTTCATACAGGACTGAACAGGAGAAGGGAATGCCAAAGAGCTATCTACATCAACAGAAACTCAAATTCTTCACTTTATTTTAATACGATGAACTAATAATAAAAAGTTTCTTTAGTTCTGAAAATATTGAGGCTTGTCTGATTGACAAGCCTTTAGCGGAAAACTGAAAAAAACCAACAACCAACCAAGCCCAAGTGTCTTTGTCTATTATGGCTATGTGATCTTAACATTATTATTGCTCATGTATGAAGGTCTAGCAGTTACATATCACTCTTCCTTGGAATAGTCCTTTACAGAGGAAGCAGCTATCACTTTCATTTTACAGGTAGCTGAGGCAGAGGAAGCTAAGTTCATTAGCATGCAGTAGAATCAGGAAATGGACCCACGTTGCCAGCCCAGCCCAATACTCCAAAAAGTCAAATATAATGTTGTCCTTATAGTCCTGAACACAACTGCAAAAAGACTCGAGACCAGGATCAGCTTACACTAAAGTTTTAAGATCAGACTGGAAGAAGAAAGTGGTAGTATTTAAATATCTCTGCCTTAATTATGCTTAAAAGCCTACTTAAACAATTTTAAACTCTGAAAAAGGAAACATAGAAATACCAGATATGGGAAAGCTTTGGAAATAAAAAAAGTTCAGTAATCAAATCACACTTACGAAAATGGCATAGGGAAGGCAAAACGTTCCCTCAGATCAACACTCATGAAAGGTACATATTCAATGCCATTAATTTTTGAAGTCTTTCTGCAAGTCATAAGAAAAAAAAAATATAGTTACAAACCTCTCTCTCATCTTTCAAAGACTAAGTTCCAGAAAGTAACAACAAAATTAGTTTTCAAAAACTAACAAGACACAGTGCTTCTGAAAACAAGACAACTACCTCTTGAAAATGAAACAAACACTGTATATGTTTGGTTTTGAAATGTGCAGTACTTGATGGCTCAGTCACTAATCCTGCAAGTAGATACCTGCAGACAAGTCACCATGCCAGGATAGAAATTATTATCAGCCACAAACCTCTTCATAGTTCTAGAAGTCACATTTAAAACTACATCTGTCTATTAGAATTTCTCAAGTCACTTAAGACTCTCATTAAAGAGAGTCTTAGGATAAGTTGACAGCAATTAACAATTAGCAACACTTAGATTTCATCTAATTGTGGCAGTATTTTGGAACACTTTGTCAAAAAACAATAACAAAAATACCGCATATGTTTATAAGTACATTTTTGACTAAAGTGCACAGAACATTTTCTAAAAAAATAATCATATTTCAATGTGAATGTAATTTAAGTTTCAAACAAGGAGTTAACTGAAAAAGGTATGCAAAATATTTTTAAAGCAAATGATTATTAAATATGTGAAACAACTTGTAGTTCTCTTGCAAGACTGAAACAACAACAAACCCTGAAACACCCCCCTTCCCCCCCATCCACAAAACCAGAAACTTTCACTGCGTGGTCACTACAAGAGGAAACAAACTGAAATTTTAATAAGGCAATTCTTAATGCTCTGCAACTTTTCCAACACATGTACATTTCTGTCTTCATGACCATATCCTCAGTCCATTTAAGTCCCCTAAGTCAACAAGCAGACTAAATGTTTTATGATCAAATCCTGGGCAGTGTTCATCAGAGGAGGAGGAGGAAGGTTGAAACACCTATCAATGTTGTTTGGTTTTTTTAAGGTATATTTGATAGTTTTCAAAATTCATGATTTAGGCTAAAGGTTTTATGGATTATTTGTAGCTTATTCCACCTATAATAAAAATCAAAGCAAAATGAACTGGATGTAACAGAGTCACAGTCCTACAAAATATTATTCTTCCTCAATTTCCAGTGACGTAGTACTTGTATAATCTATAAAAACATCTTTGTAGCTTAGCTTCTCAGAGCCAGATCTTTCATGAACTCAGTCAGGTAGGTTATGTATAACATACAAAAATGAGGCTATGAAAAATAATCCTGGCAGTCAGTTACAAGAAATTGTCTTCTAAATACAAACTAGAAAGTATGCTCTGTGAATAAAAGGCACTAATTACATTACCATAGAGAATAAAAGAATTTATTAATGTGTAGGTAATACCAGCAATGGGGTTTGTAAAAGGTGGTTTTCCAACCCTCTATTTATACACCTCATGCTTCGGCTGTTTCAATCTACTGTGTAAGATGCACAAAGGATGTGAGCACAAATGATAACATTTTGGAAAAACTTACCTAAGCACTTCAATCTCCTCTGCAGTGTATCTCTGACCTTGAGATTCGCTAGCTTGTACTGCTCTGATTGTCTGTGGTTTATCATTTAAAGAAAAATCAGGTCCCAGTGGAAAGAATGTTCTGACTGGCAGATTTGGTTTAGCTGCAGTTGACTTCTCCTTCTGAGATGACTTTGACACAGATTCCTTCAGTGCCTCTGCTCTAAAGCAAATAAAAATGCATTTTGTTTACAACGATAAAAATATAGTTATGGTTCAATTATTGATTTGTTTGGTTTGTGTTCCCACATATGTGAAATGGAATGAGCAAATGCCCAAATTGACCAACACCATTTTTCTTAAGAAAAACAATTTCTGATGCTAATACTTATTTATTTTCCTCTTCTAGAATCAATTAAAATATAGCATTTCTAACTTGTATATAAGCTACTTTTGGCAGAACTTGTTAGATTTTTGTTGCCTTTAAATTATGCTAATCGGAGAATTTGTGTAAGTGTTCATTATCTGGAACCTCAGAACAAGACCACTGAAACACAGAGAGAGAAAACTAATTTGCATTCTCTCATACCTTCAAGATTTAATTTACCTAGCAACTACAATAGCAGTAAAAATCCACTAGCATTCTCACAACCCACGATTTCGACTGCTTGAAGACTGTGTATTCAGGAGCCATATTTTGTTGTTGTTGCATTAAGCTGCTGGATAGTCACATATATGCAAAATGTGGGGAGTTTTTTGAGCACAGAGAATTGCTGAAAACCAGCTTATACTGAAACTTAGCCCAAGATGGTCCATTATTTGCCATCATACGGCTAATTTAAAAAGACTTACATGGAACTTACACTCGTGTATCTTGTTTCAGATATAGACTCCATTCCATTAGATCTACCCATACCATTAGATTGCTACCATCAAGATAAGTATTTCCCAGTTACCAACCTGTCTTCCTTACGAAGGGATGCTGACACCCTTAGTGCTGGCCTGAATTCAGCATTTTTATAGAAGCTGAAAATTGTAGTATAGTACTCTGATTTATATCTCTGAAGACTGAAGTAGTGCATTGGTACTAACGAATACACAGTCCTTTCCTAATTCTGCATGTCCCAAGATTCCCAGACAGTTGACAAAACAACTGCTGTATTCAGCAGTACAGCAGCTGACAGCCATCTCCAAGGAGAACTCTACAGCAGTTCGGTCTACCCACAATCCATACTCTTTGCAGTACAGAACAGACATGCTAGATTGAGAATCCAACTCAGAGTGCACTTACCCCTGACAGAAAGTTTGTTTACTAACATTGGCCATACTCACCTATCCAGTGCTTGTCGAGCCAGCTGTTTCAGTTTTGACTGGAGGCCTGCTTCTGAAGTTTCAGTAGCCTTATGTGCAAAATAAAAGAAAAAGCTACACATCCAAAAAACCTGCAGGTTTTATATGCTCAGTTTGTCAAATTCTACACTTATGGATTACAGCAAACAGTAACTAGCTATTTTTTCCAATTCTCTTTTGAAATGAGCAAATTTTTTTTTTTAAATCTCAGCATAAGAAGCATGTAAGTAAGCGAATATAATTTTGCTGTTCTAGTGAATGTTTGTAGAATGGAAGCGATATTTAAAATTCTTCAGCATGGGAAACCCTGTATACACAAAAAAATTTGCCAGAAGAATTAACCATATTAAAACACTATGGGCAGAAAGAAGACAAAAACAAATGTACGTATACTACTGAGCTTAGATGTGTTCCAGTTCTTTTCCCCAAATGAGTCAAAAATAATCATGATAACTTAGGGAAATTTTTTTTTTAAATGTTTACTTTCATAAAATACAAACAAGTAAGATTGCTTGCAAGTTGAAGTTCTTGTTCTTGCACATCTAAGGTATAAAATAATCTATGACAGGGCACCAAAACAGATATCAAGAGTGCTAACTTCTGTTCCCAGTTGGGGGGTCAAGCTGTGACAGTTCACACTTTTCTTTTCCTTACAGATGAAGCATGGCTACTGCACCTAAACAATCTGCAAGAGGCACAACATGAGGTGTGGCTTCTCCTGTGACACCAGCAAGCAGGTTTCAGATTCTAGCTTTGTACCTGGACCAATTCTCACAGGTCAGCTAGGTCAACTGAGGAAACAAAAGGCAAGCTACTTCACTCCAAGAAACAAACTAGAAACACCCTCCATAAGCAACTATTTTCATTTCCAAGTAAATTACACTCCAGAGTTCCTGGTTGGAAAAGACTTTGAAAGATGTATGAAGGTAAGCAGTGGAGATGGAATACCAGCACACTCATCTTAGGAGTCAGCCATAGAAGAGGAGGAATAGCTACTCTCCGAGTACTTCAAGGGTAAGGAAGAAACAACTCTCTCCACCTGAATATACTGAGGAGAAAGACACAAGTAAAACTTCAAGATAGCAGAGTTCCTTCAATCTTCTTTCATCCTGGGAAGAAGGAGGTACTTTTTGATCACCCCGAGGGACAAAGCCTACAATCATCTCAACAAAAGAATATGCTAGTCAAGATTAAAAGAAACTTGAGCAGTATCTGTACCTAATGAAATACCTGATAAAAGCAGTTGTTAATATAATTTCAGACTAACTTCAACATATGCAAGTAATATTTGCATGCACTGACACAACAGAAGGAGGAACACAGCAGAGGAAAAAACAGTATGCTGCTGCAGTAAATTTTATCTCACAGGCTGAAAATGTTCTGCTCCAACAGCCAAAGTGGAAAAACTAGAACAGTTCTACTAACTCTTGATCTGGTTACACTGTATGACCAGGGTTCTTTAGCCTACATAAAACCAGGTTACAGAATTCAGAGAAAAGAAGATTTTACTCTACCATGTAGCAAAAGTAACATTCCCCTCCCAACAGCCCATGTATATTTACATCATAAAAAGGGAAAAGAAGGGAAAAAGAAAAACAGACTTGGTGGAGTTACATTATGATGGTGAGCTCTTCCTGTAATTAGTTAAGACAACTGGACTTAAGGGAAAAAAGCAGTACCTGTAATTATATTCTCCATCATTTACATAATGGCCAATTAATCCTTACCATTAATTTCAGTGTGAATTGAATTAACTCGTAACAGCTTTAATGTCGAGCACTGAGTAATCAAGTAGTATTTTTACTGGTTTTGGCATCAGTAGACCATTATGTTTTCAGAAAGTGTTACACACAAAAATTGCCCTTAAATTACTTCCTTTAATCTAGTCAGAAAGTAATATGGCTGACATATTAGCAAGTCATCTTCAGTTTTAACTGTTTTTAATTCCTGTTTTAGTGTTGCATTTGCTCCAGGGCAAAAATTAACATGAAAAAAGTTCCAGAATATTTCTATTTTTTTAGTAAAATCCAGTTCAAGAAAAATACATAAATCACAAGTCCCCATAAATTTACAGTGTTGAATAGCAACATAACATAAAGACTGGAAGAAACAGGAAAAAAAAAAAAGGAAAAAAAGATTTTTAAAATAGTTTTTGGAAATACAGGTACTCCCTTTTTAAGCCAGTCTTTAAGGATCAGTCACTTGCGTAAGTGGAAGAATTTCTTACCATCACATAATTCCACCAAGTTAACCTGTAGCTTAACATACTGTTTTCAAACAGAGTTCCACCGCTTCTGTGTACAACTCTACAGCTTCTTCTGCATTGCCTTTATCATCTTCATCAAAAGCCTGTGTAACTAGGAAGTGAGCACGCTCCAAGTCCAACTGTTGTTTTGACTTCAGAGGGTCTGTGTTCTGCGACTGAACTAAATGAAAAAGAAAGTATTTAGCTTTCTACAGCAGCGGACATGTAAAAAACATCCTTAACATGGTACTGAAACACTAGCAGTTCTAATCAGATGGGTAGTATCTATTTCTTGGCTGGAATCCAAATCCTTCCAAACTTGGCTAAAAATGTCTTTGCAAGGACAAGAAAACACCATCCCTGAAAGCAGACATACACTCTCAGGATATTTCACATGTCAGATAATGTAAATAAAACCTCTTCCATACTGCACTAAGGACAAGGATGTTTAACTATGTAAAATACTGCATCATTTGTGAAAATACACCACCTACGGTAACATGCAAGTTCCTTAGGTGTCTATCTCATTTAACACCTTAATGACCTTAAAAGGAGAAAATGGAATGCACTTTCATCAAGGCTGCAGACCTCACCAAACTGATTCATTGAAGGACACAGCTGCTGTTCAAAGATAGATAGACAAGCTAAAGTAACAGCTTAACAGTAACCTCAGGAAATTCAACCAGGACAAACGCTATGCCCTGTGGCTGGGACAGACTAACACCCTGTGGGGTACAGCTCTGTGGAGAAGGGCCTGGGGTCCTGGGAGACAGCTGGGTAGCCCAAACCAGCAGGCCCCTGGCAGCAATGAAGGCTAACAGCACCCTGGCCTGTGTCAGCAGGAGCACGGCCAGGAGATGTGGGAAAGCAATTACCACCCTCTACTTGGTACTCATTAGACTGTATCTGGAATACTACATCCAACCTCAGGTCCCTAATGATGGTTGGGGCTGGAGGACTTGGCCTTTTGAGAAGAAGCTGCGGGAGCATGACTTGTCCAGCCAGGAGGAGAGATGGCTTTGTGGGGACCTAACAGCAACCTGCCAGTAACTGCAAGGTTATCAAGAAAACGGATTCAGGCTCTTCACTGAGGTGCAAAGAAAGGGAATGAGAGCCAGTGGCTGTGAATTGAAACATGCGAGAATCCAACTAGATATTAAAAAAAAAAAAAAAAAAAAAAAAAAATCACCCTGGAACACGGGGCCCAGAGGCACCAGGGAATTTCTGTCCTTAGGCATTTTCAGGACCTGAATGGATCTGAGTAACCTGGTCTAAAAATCAATGTCTACACTGCTTTGAGCACGAGATTGGTCTATAGACCTCCCAAGGTCCCTTTCTGGCCAAGTGATTCTATGATTCTAACTGAGAAGCGCAAAAATTTGAGGTTTTGGTCTAAGTACAAACACTGAAACTGGATCAAACAAGGAAACCCCTACGAGAGCAAAAAGCTCTTTTACCCTCTCAAAGGTAGTAATTCTACACAAATACCAGAACCCACTTACTTCAAATCCATCATGAAGCTGAGGCTTACATGCAAGTTTTGATTTGTTCCTCATCAATTTTTGTTGCTATATTTAATTACTTTCTCAGGTTTGCTCTACAGATATGGTTCCTAAGAATATGTAAAAGGAAAGAATACCCACACCCAAGTCCTTAGGAAGTAGGTCTTCGTATCATTTCTGATGTATCAGAATTCAAAGCACTGATGTGCTCATTATATTTGTGATCCTTCACAAAGGACAAGAAAATTAGAATAATGAAAAACAGAGCAAACATCATTGATGCATATTTCACAGCACCAAAAGGCTTTCCACCCAATTAATTTAAGCAGAGGTTTAATTAGAAAGCTCCTTACCCACCTGCTGAATGGAGAGCTTGAACTCTCTCCAAGTACTCATTTATTTTTTCTTGAATATTTTCCAGGTTGGACCCTGCCATCCCAGCATAAATCAAGGCTTGTGCAGCTTCCTGCAGGGAGAAGAATTTGAGGCAAAGTTAACGTTTGCTGCCTAGAAAACCACTTTCCATAAACAGAGGGCCTACAGAACCCATAAGTTGCATGAAAGCAAGCCTCTACATCTGCAAAAAGATTCAGTGGCTGCAGGGAAATTCTGGTGGAAAGAAGAAGTTTTAAGTGATAAATGAGATCACATTCAATTTCTCAAACATGGGACAACCTATAAGACTATTAAAAAAACCTTCTGAGGTTCTATAAGGCCACATCTTAGGCCTGTCTGTATAGTAATGCAGGGAATTAGGAGATTTTAAGTAAAATTTTTCAAGCATGCACTGAAATCAATTACGTAAAGCTCACAAGCCACAAACTGTGTTTTACTTTTAAAGCTGCGGATTTAAGGTTAAAAAAAAACCCAACAAACTACTCACAAGTTATTTGCATTTAATCTTATAATAATGAAAGTAAACGAATATAAAAGCTTTTCAGAATCAAATGCATAGAATTTTGGTTTAGAAAGTCTTTTCTTTTAATATTACTCACATAAAGCTATCAAATCTGGAAAGTTTACAAATTTAAAGTTTCCTCGCTCTTCAAACTTTTGGTTTTTAAATGTTTGCATGTACACAAAACACTAGATATTGATGAAAGTCTACTTCCAGGAGGGAGCATAGACCTCCAGCTCAGATGCACAGTATGTTATCCGCATTAAGGCTTTTTTCATACTGCACAAATCTATTAAGAAAAAACACCTTCAGTTGCATGAGCTATCTATCCATTCACTAAATTTATGAAAAACATGTAAGGTTTGGCAGGGTTGTAATAAACAGTCAAAGCTGAGAGTCTCAGAAGCATATGGAGAATTGAAATTTGTCACTCACAAAAATGAGGATAAAAACCTAATTTTGTCTTCATTATTGGCATAGAAAAACCCCCACACTTTTGTGGCAGTGCTTGTCTTCCCAGTAGCAGTAGAAAAGAGGAGGTAGTCATGTAGCAGGTTGAGTATGTAGGAAGCAGAACAGTAACTAGAGAGCTGCTCTACAAAAATGGTGCTCAGAGAGGCTGCTCTGCATAGGGCAAGCAGAGCGCCATGGCCAGAGGGTCTCTTGTGTGCTTCATGGCCATGATTTTTGTCAAGCTTAGCAGTTTGCTCCCATACACATCTGCCTAGTGTGCCCAAGCTTAAAACTGATCCTGATGCAGCCTGTACTTGTTACCAGGACAAATTTTCACTGACAAGCATCACAGAACCAAGTACCACATACTCCCTGTAAACATTCATCACCATATTACATCACATAAAATGTCCACAGCAAGAGAAAGGTAAATAGAATTACTGTTCCATTTATATATAGCAATTAACTACTGTTAAGAGCTAGCATACAACTATTTTTTGTGGGGAAAAAAATGTGCACTACAGATATCTGCTCAAAGGATGTATATATTTGTCTGTGACATACCACAAGTACAGACTGACAAAACAGGTGCTGTATCATAATATTAAGTTGTCTACACATGATGCAAAGAACAAATGTGGATTTTCAACCCAGTGCTGCAAAACCAATGCATAATTGATGTTGCTTCTATGATTTCAAGCACAACTGTTTTGCTTGGTCTTAAGACGTAAATAGTCTTTTATAAATTAAGCCTCTAAAGGACTGAAGCAGTTAACCAACTGCCTGCAGAGCCAGCACGCCAAGTGTTCCCAGTGACAAGATGGACATACAATTCAGAGTTAGTATTTATGATCTCTTCAATGCCACTACTGTTCTTTGGCGTAAGTAGTGTGCCACAGTCACACTAAGCTAACTACTGATCATCAGCTCGCAAGTTGCTAACTGCTGGTCTACAGCTAAACTTAGCAACAATCTTCAGCTGTTCTGCTTAAGTCATCAGGTGCCCAAATATGGTTCTGACATTTCTGTAGAGCACCATTATTAGCAAGTTACCCTAAGCTGGTTCACGTGCAGCCCTCCTCTAGGGATCTATGAAAGTTACACGATAGCAGGAAGACAACCAGCACTTGCTAGCCATAGGAACTTTGATCCAGACAGGTCCGTTTGCTGTCTATCGGCAATACACTATAGCATTTCCCATGCTTCATCCTTAAGGTCAACTTCTTGCGGAATCCAATTCAGCACCCAAGCTTTCCCACATGCTTAGCAATTGCATCAGTGGGCTCTGAACCACTTAGAGCAGTTGACAAGAAAGTTGGTGACAGGCCAGAGCTTATTTGCACTGTCCAAAAAAATTCATAAAGTACCCCCGAAATACTAGATGATATTTTGTAACTACTCTTGTTTAATCTAACATTGACAGTGATTCTTCAGGTAACATCTAGAAAGCCAAACCTATTGAGGCTAAATCATACATAAAGAATTCTGCTTTAACAATATCTGCTGAGTTTGCTTTCACTCCTCCTGATCACAATAGGTTTGAACACCAACACCTTCACATATAATCTGACACAAGAATCAACACCTAATCTTGGACTGCCAAGTCACCTGTCTGAATACCAAAAATCTTAGCTGCAGTTGTGATTTAAAACTTTCCTGTTACATAACAGTGTCCATAATTGTGCTGCTCTGTGGCCTAGCTTTTGCATACCAGAAAACATTGTCCAGATTACAGTCTTTGTCATGTGTAGCCTGAAGTGCACCGAGACTGCCAGGGATGCATTTTTGCTCTTAGCAAGAATATCACTCCTATGCAGCAAGTGAAAAAGATTTTTCCATACACTGTACAAAAGCATGCAAGAGTGATTATTTGCACAAAAAGATAGTATTCTTCTGAAGAGCATCCAATAATTTCTTCTAGATATACTGAGAAACGTATTGTAACAAAGCAGTACTGCACATAGCTATCAGACCACACACACACACTGTTGCTGATAAGCACAGAGCTTATCAGCATTATTATGGGTAACTATAACTTTTGCATATATATACTTCACATATATAAACTTAGCTCACCGTACATTAATAACCAGGTTTAAAAAAAAATACTTCTCTTCCTATCCTTTCACACTTACATGCATAGGCCACCATGACAATAACACTATGCTTTTTATACATTTCAAAGACACCTAGTACTCACGAAGCAAAAGGCCAACTACAGAGTTCTTAGCAAGTTAATGGAAGAAAATAACTTTGACAGGATAACAGAATACGTGCAATGGTTACTACAACAAGGATAAACATAGGCTTCAAAGAAATCTCTTCTTGCAGGTGAGAAGTAAAGCCAGTGGGATATGGAACTTTAATGTAACTTTGCAAAACATAAATCTAAGAAAGTGAGACCACTTACACAGGTGAAAAACGCATACTGGTTGCACAGAAGCCACTAAATACCAGTAGTAAGTCTATAGATATTGAGGAAGACACTGAATCAACTTCATCACACCCTTGGTTACACCACCCTGAAGCTGTATTGAAATAATAAAACCAGATCCCTAGTAGAAAGAATATTCACATGTAGTTAAAAACACGTTACTCGTAGCTTGTGATCTGAAGCCAGCTCACTGCTGAGCATCTGGTATTTCACCATGTACTTCTCTACTTATTTGACAAATGATTATACAAGAGAGTTGTTTCCAGCTGCGTACTCAAGAGCTGCAGTATGCCCACTTGCAGTTCTCCAAAATGTGCTGCGCTTACATCTCCAACATAAAACTGAACAGTCTTTCAGGCCTGATGGGGGTAGGGGACAGGCCAGGAATGAAAGTGGAGAACCACCGGGGCAGAGACATTTTTAGCTAGGTTACGACGAAGCTTCCCGAGAAGCACCGAAGGGCTTGTGCCTCCAGCAGCTGGAAGAAGTGCCCGTAGCCGCTTTCCAAGTACTGTAGCTGCAGTGCCACCCCTAAGCCCGCCAGTAAACAGCAGCGCACAGCCAGTACTTGTTCCCACCTGAAAACAAAACGCAGGGAAAACGCGTTTCGCAACCTGCCCTGAAGGACGCTGCTCCTCCGGAGACAGGCAAACTTTCCGACGCGCACGCTCGGCCTTCCGCTTTCTTCTCGGCTGGAGCCGCCACGTCTTCTCCGAGGCCAAGCAGCGCTCCGGTCTCCACGGCGTACCCGCCAAGGGAGGGGAGCGGCTGAGGCAGCGCCAGCCCTGCGCACCTCTTCCCGCCGGCACGGCACGGCACGGCACGGCCCGACACGGCCGGGCCGGGCCGCAGGGGCCCACTCCTCCCTCCCTCGCCCGGCCCTCTGGGGGCTGAGGGGAGGAGCGCAAACCTCCCAGGAGCTCAAGGGCCTCAGGGAGGCCCGCGGCGACGGGGAAGGGGACACCGGCGCCCTGAGGGAACCGGCTGCCGCCAGCCCCCGCCGTACCTTGTAGTAGAAGACCGCTTCCTGGTAGCGCCCGCTCTGGTCCCGCTGCACTGCCAGCTGCGCGAACTTCACCGCATCCAGCTCCAGCGTGGTTGCGTCCATGGCCAGTTCCCTCCCAGTGCCGGTGCCGCCGCCACCGGCGGCAACGCCCCTCCGAGCCCACCCCGCCGCCGGCTCCGCGCCCGCCCGGCCGCTTCCCCCGCCTGCCTCACCCCGCCAGGGCCGCCGCCGCCCCACCCCCATCCCAACAGCCTTCTCCCCTGGCCACGCCCACCTGCCCTGACAGCGGCCGCCCCGGCGCCCGGGGCCGAGGGGGCGGAGTGCGCATGCGTCCAGAGGGTGCCTTTTTTTTAAAAAAAAGGTGTGGGAGGATGGCCCACGTCGGGCGGCCGTGAGGGTTGTATTGCGCATGCTCGGGCACGTGTGAGGGGGCGGGGTTCTCGAGTTTGGCGGGCGCGCGCGGGGCGGGGACGGGACGCGACGCCACGCTGAGGAGCGGTGGCGGGCGGCTGCACGTGGCGGCTGAGAGGAGGGCGCGCGAGCCCCTAGCCCGCCTCTCCCGCGTTTATAAGCCACTGGAGAGGCCTAAAGGTATTACTGCTGTATTTTAAAATAGAGTGGGGTGGGTTTTTTTTCTTTCTTTCCTCTCTTTTTCATGGAGGTGCTTGAAATACTTTGTAGCTTCTTCAGAGCCCTAAGCTGTGGAGGTGGGTGTTTTAGTCCATGCTCATAGTTAACGTTTTGCTCTTGAGGCTAATTTTTTTAGCCTTAAAGAGCATTTTTAGTGTATCCTTGTGTGTCCTACAAGTGTAAAGTAGAAAGAAAATAAGAAAAGGTGTATTGTACTGACCTGCTTTAAAAAAAAAAGTAATCTTAACACTGCTGGCGTGCTTTGGGTTAGCAGTTTTGTAAACTAGATGTCTTATGTAGGATGTTAGGATTTTTTTCCTCCTTAGAGCAGTTTGAGGGAAGACTGCCCTCATTGGGAGGTGGCTGCCAGTGCTCTATTTCTTATTTATGTTAAAGCGCCTGCTTTCTCCTAGCCCCAGCTTGTGTTGAAGGATGAATTCCTGAGGCTGAGCTGCTCTGATAGCCCTGGGTTGGGAAACCTTGGTCTGTATCCCTTCTGGAAGCAGTGTCTTGAGGGCTGTGCCCTAGAAGGGTTGTGTCTGTGACACAAATTGCACTTCAGTGTGAAAACCAGTTCAGCTATATGTTCATGCTTTTAGAGTCCCTACTTGATTTGAGGGGTGGGGTCCCTCCACAAGGAGCCACATGATGAAGACAAGGGACAATGGGAACAAGCTGTACTGGGAGAGGTTTCATCTTGACATAAGAAATTTTTTATAGTAAGAATGACCATTAATCGGAACAGCCTCCCCAGGGATGTGGTAGAGTCCCCGTTGCTGGAGGTTTTCAAGATGGTATTGGACAGGGTGCTAGATAATCTCACCTATGCTCTTTTTCCCATGGAAGGTTGGACCAGGTGATCTTCTGAGGTCCCTTCTAACATGGGCAATTCTGTGATTCTACAGGCTTTTATTTCTGCCTGAAAATACAGCTTATTGCAAGGCACTGTTTTCACGAGATGCAAAAATACTGCCTGGCAACTTATTCTGAAGCTTTCCTTTATGAGTGTGTGAATTTTCAACCTGTTTTCTGATGATAGATTTAGTAAGAGATCCAGCTAAATGCAGGAATACTAGATACTGAAATACTAAAATATTACTTTTCCTCCCTGATTTTTTAGGTACAGAGTTACTGTTCCCATTCTATCTTATTCTCCTCCTTATCCCTTTTGTGCTTTACAAACTGCATTGATATTAAATGCAGTAATATTCTGTGTAAAGATGACTTGGGTTTTGTGATTTGTTATGTAGGGGGCAGCTCTTGTAATCTTCATAGCTTTGCTTTTGGTTGTGCTCCTAATAAGGTGGTTTGGTGTTTTTCTTTCAAAGTATGTTTTATGCTACTTACCTACACACAGGAAAGATCCAGATTACACTAAAGGATTTTTCTGAATAAAGGTTGTCGTGGTTTCAGCCCAGCCGGTAACAAAGGACCACGCGGCCGCTCGCTCACTCCTCCCGCCCCCCTCCGGTGGGATGGGGGGAAGACGGAGGAGAGGAAAAAAAAACAAAACTGGAACCTCGAGGGTTGAGATAAAGGCAGTTTACTGGAACAACACAAAGAAATTGCAACAACAACAACGGTACTAATGAAAAAGTATACAAAAAGAGTGATGCACAGTGCAACTGCTCACCACCCGGGACCCGACGCTCTGCCACTTCCCCCACCGAAAAGAAGAGCACACCCCCCGGCCCGCTCCCCCTTTATATACTGAGCATGATGTCACATGGTATGGAATAGCTCCTTGGCCAGTTCAGGTCAGCTGCCCCGGCTATGCCCCCCACCTCCCAGGTTCCTGTAAAAAAAAAAATTAACTCTATCCCAGCTGAACCCAGGACAAAGGTGTATTGGTTCAATATTTACTTAATGATACCATAAAAATGAACAAGGAATTTCAGTCAAGGTCTGCTTCAATTTGATGTTCAGACATAGTGGCATAACTCGTACAGCCTAAAATTAATTTGTGTATCATGGCTTCAGACTAAACCATTTACAGATCGAATACAACTCTGAAGTATCCAGAGTGACATGCATGATGAAAAGGAGACTGAACTGGGCAGAACAACAGATAATGTTATTCCTGATTTAAATCTGCATGTCAAAAAAGTTTATTCTCTTACATAAACTAAGGTCTCTTCTAGCTAATCGGGATTCAGAATTGTCACTTGGGGAGAATTAATTTTTCACTAATTAATGGTCACTGGTGACTGGCCCCCTTCAGATAATAAATGGCTTGTGTGTTTCTTACTAATCTGCTGTAAAATTCTACAAGAAGCTTTTAAATGTACAAAAAGTAGTGTAAGTTAGTGAGGTCTTGACTATGGCTAAGACTTCATATGTATCAATTTTTGCCTTTTGGTTGTAGTAGCATTTTAGTTTTGGAGTCATATTAAAATCGTCTGCTTTTGTAGCTGAAGAAGCATCGGTTCTTTCCATTCATGTTGATGTATCACAGAAATTTTTTATATCTATGGTTAACTCTTGTCTTCCAAGGCACTGTGCAGAAAATCACTTCCAGTTACTAAGGTTGTTAAATATCACATGAAGTTACTATTTATGTAGAAGGCAGTACCAGGAAGTAGACAAACATTATTAGGGCTGACGATGATGGGCAGAAGCTTCACTGCTTCAGTCACTCAGGATGGCTGGAAAAAGCATTAAGTACATGCATCTGTGGTAAGAACTCAGTCATAAGTGAGAGCACCTTCTGGAGAAGAAATTTCTCATAATTGCCAGTGATACTGATTGCTGTCCTCCACTTCTCACGGCAAGTGTTGGATTCCACCTACCTGACAAGGGCTTGCTCTACAGGTATTGGGGAACCCTATTTTTCTTTGAGCTTGTACGCATTTTATGCATTTAAACTTGCCAATCTTTCTCCTCCCTGCACTTTAGTGTTACAGTGTTGCGTCATTCTCTCCCCCCCCCCCCCCCCCCCAATTTGTTCCACTTCCCTATTGTTATAATTCCTATTCTAACATCCGTACAGGTCTCCTGGCATCCTTTTCTGTTTCATCCCTTTTCCACTGGCACAAAACCAGATTCCACATCCAGGTGGTCCTTTACCTTAGTTTTTCTTACCTTTGGTGATACTTGCCTTGAGTATCCCTTGCTTCCCACAATCTAATTTCCTTATGTGCCTGCCTTCCTAACTTCATCAAATGCTTGCTTTCTTATCTCTTCTTCCTGCCTTCCTTTTGCAGTCAGTATGCTCTGAGAAGATCATAGCTCTATATGTTGTCTTTATCTTATTCCCTCCAGCTCTTGCGTTTTTGCAGAGGCAATATCAGATGAAGAAATTCAGGTCTTTGTTTCTCTTTCATACTCCTTTGCTGCTAATGAGACAGAATCAGCTCATTCTCATTTGTCCTTCCTCTTTGAGATGTTTTCATCCCTTTTTTCCTTGTGTCTCCCATAATGCTATAATTTGATGTCTCCCAGCTCCTCTTCCTGCCTCCTGATTTTGATTCTTGCTTCTCTGCCTCTTCCTCTCCTCATTTTTCCAAGCATATGCTGGAAGGGTAGACATTTGCATGTTGGTGATGGTTCTTACCCAAGTTTTGTATATTGCCTTACCTATTTTCATTTGACAACAGCCATAGCTTTTAATGCTCCCAGGCGTTAAAAAATAAAGCCCCAAAAATTTGATATAATTTGGTCTTCCACATGTTTTGCTATCAGGTGTCTGTGTTTGAATTCCTCCGTGGTTACTTTCACTCTGTCTGTTGTGGCAATACAGAGTTAGAACATGGGCCACTCTAGCCCCGTATTCCCCTGACTGGAGTGTAGTTGATGCTTGTGGAAAAAGTACAAGAATAGGGCAAATCCAGTGTGGTATTTTGTCTCAGCTTCCTGCACTCTGTGGGTTGAACTCGCATCATTGCTTCTGATACCTCTTGCTGGGCTTATTTTCAATGAATTAGTCTAATTGTTGCTTTAGCACATTTTGATTTTTGGGCATTCAAAACATTTTGTGGGAATGTGCTCTGTAGTTTAAATTTGTTGTATGAGATAACATTCCCTTTAAAAAACAACAACAAAAAAACCCCAAACAAAACACAAAATCAAACCACCCCCCCCCATTGTGCCATTTAATTTTTTGCCCTCTCTCCCCTGCTTATAGAAATTATGATCACATCCCGCACATATTTTAGGTTGCCCCTAAGTTTGTGGTTTTCTTTTCTCTCTCTTCAGTTATTTCCTTCTTCATACATTTAATCTCTGCTTGAACAGAATCCTCTCAGTATCTTTGATTTATCCTTGAAGCTCTTTTCAATCTCATCTATGTTTTCTTTGAGATGGGGTGACCAGAATGGTGTGCAGTATTAGAATTGTATCATTAATTTTGTATCCCGATGTACTGTTTTATTGTTTCATGGCTCCTAACACTGTATTTGCCTTTATAACCACTGCTGAGCATTGACTAAAGTTCTGAGAACTCTCCAGAATGACTCACTTTCCTGAGAAAGGATAGATAATTTAGCATCTGCCATTATGTACTTAATGTAGTGTTTTCTCCCCTGTGATTTAACAGCATTTAATTTCACAGGCTGTTTATTACATACACAGTGATATGAGATACTTGCGCAACTTACTGTACTAGGCTTTCACAAACCAGAGTATTTGTATCACTGGCATACCTCTTCAACTTATCTCCTGCCATTTCCATATAACTTCTGAGCTGTTACAGTTGTTGATCACTTTGTTCAGAAACAGAAGTTGCATATGCTGTTTTCAGGTTCCATAGAGACCTCCCCCATTGCCATTTTAAGAACTGGCATCACATATACTTTACCTATGATTTTCCTCCATCTTCTTGTTAAAGAAAGGCACTGTGTGTGAACCTTTAAGGGCCCCTGTATTGAACTGCCTTCCAAACCCTTGCTCTTACGAGTGACATAAGAGACTATCCTTTCACTACCACTCTTCTTTCACAAGGTGCTTTCAAAACCTTCTATGTGAGATGTTGTTCATGCGCTAAGCCTATTGGTTAGCGAGGACAGTGTTACCTCATTGCTTCCGTGGGCTGTACTGTTTTATGTCTAGTCAGACTATAGGTAATTTCCTTCTATTTTCATAGTTCCAAGTACAGCAAGACTATGACAGAAGTTGTCACTACTGTAAAATAAATAATAAAATTAATCACTGTATTGGACCCCCCCTTGTCATTTGTATTATTTTAGTCATGTTAAGTGTGTTGAATAATCTCTTTATTCTACATTAAAAGATTGTAGGTTTGTATTACCCAGTTTGATTCAGTACAGTAAGCACCAGATAAAATTATTTTAGACATGTGATGGTTAATATTTTAAAGACCTGGGCAGACCTTAGACTTAGAGGCATGCACCAAAGTGACAAGAAGTTAAGGAAGGTAAAATATCTTGCTAAACAATGACTGCTGTTTGTTCAGAACATTGTTGAAAATGAACACCTGTTTCATCAATAAGTTGTTGAATCTGTATATGCAATTGAATGGATTCTGCAATAATTTAGAAAAACGTTGCCTATACTTTTATCAGCTCTGTAGGAGCAACTCCTTATATCTTTATTTGTGGGCCTACTTTGGTTGGGCCGTTCCAGAGCAAATCTGTTTTAGCAGATGATTGGAGTTTGTGTATATTCTCTAATGCATAAAATGTTTTTTTTTAAACAGACTATCTGACGTTGACCTATTTTTATGCTAATTACCACCAGTTTATTGTTACATAAAGTACCTAAGTATTGTATTTTCAGGGCTGAACCCTTACCTATTGATTATAATAAACACTTTTTACCACAAAATGAAATGTTCCTTGATGGAAGGCTGCTTAATCTGAACCCAGACCCCTGATTTCTGCTGGTGGTACTTTTATGAAATTAAGAAGGCAAGTAAAGCACAGCTGAAAATAGAGCCTTTAAGTGTGTATATGGTATTTTAATTATTAATATGCTAGAAAGCATTTCTATTGATAGGGCTTTGAATATATGAAGCTACTTGGAAAAAGGAGTCAATTATATTATACCACTAGATGTCCATCTATTGTTAGATTGAAGCTAGATGGTTTTGTGTGGTTAAAAACAGAAATTGAACAAATACATTTTCAGTTTGGGTCTGGTTTAGTTACAAGTGTGGCTGAAGTTGCTTTCGTTCATTTTGGGTTTGGAGTTTTTTCTTGACTCAGTGACAGAGATTTAAATTTGCTTTTTGTAGTCAAACATCCAGTATCCAGACTGGCCAGAAGTTTTGGGGCCCCCAGAGACTAGAGAAATAGCAGTATGGAATATAAAATCATGTTACTGTAATTCTGTATATTTTTTTTATTTATTACTAAATAGCACTGTTTTAGCAGAGATTATTTCAGTCCTCCAAAATTTCTTACATTGGTTTCTTACGAAAAGTACTACAATTGTCTAAAGAGTTCCTTCTTGCACAGTTAAAACACTGGCTCTCAACTTTACAGGTTGTAATTTGTGGCATCTCTTTGGAAGCAAATGATCATGGTCATAGGGACTGTTATCCTAACTTGGAAAGATGCAAGAAAATTATAAATGTGTGTTGATAGCAACAATATTCTTCACCTTCGTAGTTAGTAAGCACACTTCTTTTGGGAATTGCATCTGCGGAGTCTTTCTTCTGACTCTGTTGACTGGGAAAAGAACCTTAATAATGAAATAAAACTTTATATGAAATAAGTTTGAATGGAAGGCACCAATGACACTATGAACTACTACATTAACTAAGAGATCTCCATATGCTATTTACACATGTATATAATTAATCACATGCCTCACAGTCTGATGTAATCTTGTATAAAAAGAAAGAAAATTTTCTGCAGTGAGTTATGGCAGGGTAGCATTTTTCAATTTACTCAAAATATTCTTGGGTTGATGACTCTTTCAATTTAGTCATCAGGGAATTGTAGAAAATGTTAAATCCTGAAACTATTGCAGTCCTCTCCCCTCTACTTAGATTTCAAAGATTAATTCTGTGGTTTTAGAAGGAGTCTACAAAACTTGCTTTTGGTTTGTATGACATTTGGTAACATTTTAAGAAATGCAGACTGTTGACCAAGCAGAGCTAGAACCTTTGTTGTACTTTCTAAAGGAAGCTAATACAAAAATATTATGGATTGCAGTAGGGAGAATACAAGTTTTGCTCAAGTCTTAACACATCACACCTCATGTATATGAGATTTCATGAGTGTATTGAATTGAGGTGAAATTTGGAGTTTGTTGAATGACTTTGTCAGGGACAAATTTTCCCTTTTTAGGGACTGGTGGCAGAGACTAATGTAACTGTGTTTGATAATCAAAGGTCTAGCTGGAATCATTA
Source organism: Haliaeetus albicilla (assembly GCF_947461875.1). Lineage (NCBI taxonomy): Eukaryota > Metazoa > Chordata > Aves > Accipitriformes > Accipitridae > Haliaeetus > Haliaeetus albicilla. Next base: position 33,421,196 of record NC_091484.1, on the reverse strand, counting down.
GTGCCAAAATAAATTGTTAAATGCTGTTTTCTCTCCTAAGTGTGACATGACAGATATGATAACAATAGAGTCAGTACAACATAAAGATGAAATGTAATTCCTGTGTTGTCTTTCACTTATTTATGCTGACATTGGACCAGAAGAGTTACTCTGTTGTGCACCAAAAGGTAGCATGCTGGTCAGCATGCTCTTTGTAACTTAGTTCACTTTCTTGCCATGAGCTAGCTATCTCTGACTTTTCATCTTTTATCACAATCACTGTCTACTTTTCACCATTCAGTAAATAAATTACAATAGATATGTATATACATCAGTGTCTTAATAAAAGCTAGGTTGTCACTTAACAGCAATTCTTTCCCTCCTGTCTGCTGCATTATACACTGAGGAAGTGCTCTAGAGCAAACTAGCAAAGGAGCACTGATAGTTTCTTAATATTAATATCCCATGTTACTCCTCAAAATTGCCAAAAGTAATCAAAATAATGTACATACCCCTAGTTAATTTTCTTAATTTCAAGTAAAGGTTCTGAAATAGATGCTCAAATGCATATCTCTCATCTGTTGGAAAACATTTCTGTAAAGAAAACAGTATTCTTCACAGAATAGCAAATTCTTACAAAAAGCAACTCCTAAAGGGTTTATATTGGCTGATTATTTTTCTTTTTGAAGAAAAAGAATAAATCGGACTCCTTGCACTGGGTGGGAGGGGGCTTTTTTTAAGGTGTTCTTTTGGTGCTATTTAATTTATAATTTCTGACGAAGTGTTTTTAATTAGCATGAATAATGTTATTTGCAAGAGACTTGAATTTAAACAAGCAAGTCCTTTACTGAAACAGCTTGTTACACTGTAAGATTTGTACTCCCAATGAATTATAAATTTAAAGCTTTATACACATCTCTTATTGTGATATGTTGACTTCAGCTAGCAGCCAAGCTTGCACAGTTCCACACCCACAGCAGGACAGGTCTGGGAGAGGAACAGAGAAAACAGGAAAAACAGAGTGAGAAAACTTATGGGTCAAAATAAAGACAAGGGAATCATTCACCAGTTACTGTTGTTGGCAAAACAGACTCCAGCTGGGGAATTTAAAGTAATTTATTTACTGCTAGCATAAAGGTTTGATTACTGATTTGGGCATTGGAAAACAAAGATAACAAACACTTAAAACACTTTGAGGAAAACACTTTTATTCCCCCTTTCACAGTTTTAACTTCATTCCAGGCACATCTGCTCCCCACTTGTTACTGACTCAAGTTACACTTAGTACATTCAGTGAGGTGATAGGTAGGTGGCACAGGAGTTAGGGGTCAGTGTGTAGCTGTTTCTCTTTGCTGCTCCTTGTTTCTCTTTTCATCTGCTGCTCCTTTGCGCTTACTTGTTTGCTATGCGCTGGTGGGGGTCCCCCACTGACTTGGGAGTGTACCTGCTCCAGCATGGACATTCTCCTTCTCGGGTGTGTTAGTAATTTAGCCGCAACTCATGTGAATGAATGAGTGCTGTTTCATTCTAGCCCCTCTTGCCAGGTTGCTGAATGGGGTTTCCTATTCTGTCTGGGAGCGCAATAAAGCTAGGCAAGTGTTAAAAAAGAGAGAACTGGAAGGGCATGAAAATACAGGAGTAAGCGATGGAATAGGTTGCCTTTTTTTTTGCTCAAAGAGGGAGAGAGATGATATAGCAGCTAGAAAGAAAACCAAAGCCAAAGCCCTCTCGTAAACCACACCAAACCAAACCCTACCGCCCCAATGTTTTCACCTATGTACAGAGCAAACTGGATATGAAGTCCCTGAGGTGCACCAGGACTGTCAGTTTTGTGTGTTCCCTGGTTTGCAGCAAGCCCTGGGCTCCAGTAACCTGTGCGGGATACCTGCCAGTCCGCTCCATGGCTCCACGTGGGAGCAAAGCAATCAGTGCTGTTGAGTGGAAACCAAGGTGTAAAAAAGTAGTTGACAGCACGGCTTGCTCCCTGCTGGCTGTGGGGTTAAAGACCTTAAAGCCAGAGGAGCTCAGGAGCTCCCGGAGGTATTTTTTCCTGTAGAACCAGTTTTCATGGCAAAGCTCCACTTCTGTGTTTTGCTCTTAGCATTGAGGTGAAGCTTTTTTCTCACCTGTCTCGTGAACTAGAGATGCGAGGCCGCTTCCATGCGTGTTGGCAAACGACACTCGCACTTGAGTGCTCTCATACTTCTTGTTTGATCAAGCAGGTAGGAGAGATGAGCCCGTGGCTTGTACCCTACCAAAGAGAGGAGGGATGCAAGCTGGGGGAAATGGAGCTCTCTCTCTTTTATTTATTTATTTATTTTATTTTTTACACGAGGCCTTTGCTGTTCAGGGTACCAAAACTAGTGTAAGTGAAGCACGCGTGGGAGATCAACAGGATGGTTTTCTATGTGGTATTGGGTCAGGAAAGCAATTGCTTTCCAGCATTGTGGAAGATCAGTGATCAGACCCAGCCCTGAGCCTTCTCTTCTCCCAGCTGCACGGCGGCAGTTCCCTCCGCCTGCCCTGGTGTGCCACATGCCCCGGCCCCTCACCATCTCGAAGGCGCCGGGCTGGGCCCGCACCGCGTTTGTCAGTGTCTTTCCTGTCCTGGGGAGACCAGAACGGGACACGGGAGTCCACGTACACTCTCCAGAGTGCCGAGTGAGAGAGGAGAGCGTTGTTTTGGGTTTTAAACTGGCTTTTATTGGGGCTTATTGTTTTTTAACTGGGCTTTATTGGGTTTTATTGGGTTTTTAAATTGTTTATTGCCCAATCTTGTCAAAACTTCTTCCGGTCAGAACTGAGGCTTGTGCTTCTCTAAAGCGCTGACCGCCCGTCTTGAATGTTTGCAGGGATGGGGCATCTCCCTTCTTTGGTGACCCTCTTTTGCTATCCTCTGCGCAGTGCCAGGGTGGGTCTGGCTTCATCTTCACCCACCCATTTGGTAGCTGAGGCGAGAGCTAGCTGAGGACAGCCCCCCCGCACTGGCATTTGTCACCCTCAGAGTGACCAAATGCCACGTCCAGGCCCCAATAACCTGGGTAGCGCTCCAGGGGAGTCCAGGAGGCTCGTCCAGCGGGTGTTCGGTGGCCCCCGGCGGGCGGTCTCTCTCCCTCCACCCGACGGCCCCCGGCGGGCGGTCTCTCTCCCTCCACCCGACGGCCCCCGGCGGGCGGTCTCTCTCCCTCCACCCGACGGCCCCCGGCGGTCTGCAGTAGCGTCCGGCAATCTCCAGTGGGCTCCAAGGGACTCCTCCTGGTGCAGTGGTGCTGCCGGCCAGAAGATGGCAGCCCTCTCCTCGCCTCTTCCCCGGGGCTGAGGGCGGAGGAGGCGGCCCCCCTTGAGGAGGGGCGGGGGCGGGGGGTGGGCAAGCAGGGCTCATCTGCGGCTGTCAAGCCGGGTGAAGTTTCTGCTGAGCCTGCCGAGCGGCCGTGGCTGTTTCTGGCCCGCTTAGGGCTGGCGCCGCTTGTTGGGAGCTGGCTGCTCGGAGGGTCCCGGAGAGCCCCCGGCGGTCCTGCGGCACTTTGGGCAGTATGCTGCTGGAGGAACCCCGGGCGTGGTGGTGTGGTGCCCCATCGGCCCCGCGGGAGGTGGGTCCACCTCCATGGGCTCTTCCCCCTGTGGAGGTGGGTCCACCTCCATGGGCTCGTCGCCATTGTGCGGCAGGCCGACCTCCGTGGGCTCGACTCGACTCGGCTGCCGTAGGTGCTGCTCCTCCCGTCAGCCCGCTTGCGTGTTTTGGGCTGCGGAGGCATGCTGAGCGGTTCCGAGAACCTCTCCTCTGTCTCGCCCCTGAGCGTGGGCTCTCGCCTCGCTTCGCCGCGTCCTCCTCTACCAAGCACGCGTGGTGTCGGAGCCCGTAGCTGCTCAGCGAGCTGTGGGCCGGGCCGCAGGGCTGCCAGCTCCTGTGCCGGAAGGCTGGTGACGTCACCAACGGCCGTTAGGGTGGCTGGTGTGGTGGCCCATGATGCCCCGTTCCGGGTGGCCATTTTGCTTGCCAGAGAGAAAGGCCGCCCCTCGGGCACCGGGGCTGCCCTGCAGCTGCCCTTGTGTGCCCTGGGCTCCAGCTCCAGCCCCCTCCTCGTGCCAGGCCTGGGGTCCCCTCGACGGGACGGTGGCCGCAGTGTCCCGGGAGGGTCGGGGAGTCTCCGTTACCCTCCAGCCGCTGGGCTGCCTGCAAGTGGCCTCGTCCCCGCACCTGACAGCAGCAGAGAGGGGCAGAGGGGAGGAGAGGGCCTGGCGTCCTCCGGGCCGCTGCGCAGGGGCGGCGGGAGGAGGCCATTGTAGGGCCACCGAGGGAGGTCCTTGGGGCCTGGAGGTGGGGTTTTCACTCTGAGGACGGGAAGGCCCGTGGGGGATTGCTGTCCCCGGCTAGTTCTTGCCTCAGCTACCGAAGGGGTGCTTGAAGGTGAAGCCAGAGCTGCCCTGGCGTTGCTCAGAGAATAGCTGCAGATCAGTCGTGCCTCTAGACAAGCACGCAGGACCGATTTGATCTTGGCTACGGGCTCTTCAGGGGAGTGCTTGGGGTGAAGGGTGTGGAGGTGCTTCCCTCCCATCAGGTGATTCCCATGGACAGCGTAAAAGCTGTTGAGAGCAGTGCATCAGTTAAGGAGGGAAGGGAGGTGTCTTTCCTTCCTCCACAGCGACTCAATGAGCAGCAGTCTGCAAAGAGCAACCTTGCCGACTGCGGTGTGGTTGGAAGAAGGAAGACGAAGCTGGCTGCGAAGGTGTTTCTGGTGACGGCTGGCCGTGCCTGTGCTGCCACGGTGACGGCGCATCCCAACGTGCCCCTTGTTCCTGTGTCGTCCCAGTCCTCTGCTTTCGTGGCCTGTACAGATAGAGAAGGCAGTACCGACTTCTAAACTGTGCACCGGTGTCACGGGGGAAGGTGTCATCTCTCCGCTATTGACTAGTTTCCTTTCTCCCTCTGGCTCGTGCTTCTCTGTCAAGGCCACTGTGCAGACCGCGTCTTTCGGGAATTGTTTGTCTTTTCTGCGGGTTAGATGTTTACAAGCTTTTAGGTGAGAGAGCGAGCTGGCGTCGGTGGGGAGGAGGTGCTGGTGAGCGCTGTCATTTTCCTGTAATGAAAAGCATTCTGGGTGCTGGAGATCTCAGGACACCTTTTCTGTATTCGTACCGTACTTGTTGCCATGATGCCGCATGAGCAGGAATAAAACAGGAGATAGGTTTAGGTAGTAATGGTCAGAGGGCAGCTTGTCTCTAGGACATTTCCTTGGCCTGAGTTGATAGGCAAGTAATCTTTATTGGAAAATGTTCTGATATGACCATGTGTGACAGAAAAGGACTTCACTGCAAGGTTCAAGCAAATGATTTATTTGAACCTCACTTACAGGCTTAACACGCCACTATTGCAGGTTTTACAGATACAATGGAGGAATGCACTATTGCAATTTTTTAAGGCAAGAGTAGTACACGATTACAACCACAAGTGATTCACAGACAACCACAAGCACACACGTGTTTACAAACTGAAAGCATAAACAATATTCACTTACCCCTGTGGGTAAGGGCTCTCAATCCCAGGGAAGTTACCTTGACCAGCATCCCGATCAAGGGGGGGAAGGGTTTCCTTCACAAGCCAACTGTATAGCTGGAGAAGTGACTCCCCCATTTCCAACCTGAATCTTAGAGTTTTTATCCCCTGACTTGTGGAATGGTGTGTATGACTATGTCTGAGTGGATTATGATATATGCGCCTAAATGGATTATGTATATCTGAGTGGAGTTTCCCCTTATCTTTCCTTTGTTGGTCTGTGATTGTTTGAACACACAAGGTTGTCATTTGAAACTGAAGCTGAAACCCTCCAGGTTTGGGGTTTTTTTACCTTGCTTCCTCAGGCAACTGAATAGTGGTTGGATTGAGACTCAGGGCATACTATTTGTTAAGGGATTTCAAGCATTTTGGGGGTCAAAGATTATTTGACATGAAAGATACGAGAAGAACAAAGGAAAAACAGAAGTTTAATGTGAAAATATTGAAAAGTGTGACTGGAGGAAAACAACAGGGTCAAAAGTGCAGCCAGAGGAAGACTACTGACTTCATCCTTTGCAGATCCCCGAAGGCCCCTCTGAACCACGAGAGACGCGCACGAGTGGGGAGTGGTCTGGGGTGGAGTTATGTTAATAGATACCTGAAATATTAAAATAACCCCTTTGAAATGCCACGAACACAGTGTATAAAAAGGCGAGTTTGGGTATAACCGGTGTGCCTCTGGTTTTGACCATGCGCCCAGTGCTGTTTGCCTTTGTTCTATAATAAACTTGTGAAATTCATGAAATTCAGCGTGAGTGCGTTTCTCACAAATTGGTGACCCCGACGTGATCACCTTGTCTGCAGGGGCTCCGGAGGACCACGAACGAGAGGCACCCCGTTGATTTCAGTGGCTCGGGAGAGGACCCTCGGAAGCCCCTCAGAATACAGGTGAAATTTTTCAGCCATATTGTAGGGTAAAGGCAAGGACAGAGCTCCCTATCACCGTGGTTGCCCGTAATTCTTATGCACGAAGACCCGAGTAAGAAAAGGCCTGTAAGTATTATTTGGTCAGGTGGGATTGAGGTCGGTGAGTGTGGGACTGAGACGTGGGCCGGATGGTCTCCGGACCTACAAAGTGAGAGCGGAGCCCTTATAACCGTGTTTCCAATCTCCCGCAAGGGATTTGGCCGGTGAAGGGGCGAAGCGAGTGGACTGGAAAGAGTGGACCTCGGGAACATGGGACAGGGGTCAAGTAAACAGACAGGTCCTGGGAAGGAAGAGAGCAAAAAGGTACCTACGGATATACCCCCAGACAGTCCTCTGGGGATTAAATTATCTAACTGGGATAATAGTCCCTGTACTAAGGGGAAAGACAAAATAAAAATGATACATTATTGTATGATCAAGTGGACTAAAGAGAAGATTAGACCCGATAATTTGTTTTGGCCCCTATATGGGTCCTTTGAGGGGTGGATATGCCAGGCTTTAAACGTTTATGTAAATAGTAAGGAGCCCCTCGATCCAGAAGAGAGTGAATATGCCTCATGCTGGAAAGGGGAAATATGGCCAGCCAGGGTTAATATACTAAAACTTAAAGAACAGCAGGAGGCAGACCACTCTAAACGATGGGACCCATTAGACCATTTACCTCCTCCATATAATCCGGTCCCAGGGGCATCTTCACAGGAGGGAGAAGAGGCAGATGATGCCTCCCCAGAGAATATGGGGGCAAGTGACGAGGGAAGATCCCGGGGTGGGAGGGGAAGAAGGGTCCCCCACACTACACCTACGCAAGCCAGGAGACGAACTGCCAGCATAATGGTAATGGGTGAGGTTAGTGATTCGGAAGAGGGACCCCCTAAAACGGATGTGACCCTATTTCCATTACGGGAAGTTCCTTGCGGGGGGGGGGGGGGGCGCACAAGGGGGTATTGGATTCGTCAATGCCCCACTAACCTCCATGGAAGTGCAAAATTTTAAGAAAGAGATGAAAGGTCTCTTAGATGACCCTCTGGGTTTGGTGGAACAATTTGACCAATTTCTAGGTCCAAATATATACGCCTGGGAAGAAATGCAGTCTATTATGGGAATTTTATTTTCTCTAGAAGAAAGACAGATGATCCAAGTAGCAGGAATAAAAATATAGGAAAGGGAAAACCAGCAGGGACCCTCAGGGGAACAAAAGATGCTGATAGTTCCTGTTTCATCTACCCTGTTTCAGTCCTGCTCCGCTTTGGGCTCCACGGGATCAGAGGCAGCCTGGGCACGGTAGTGTAGTGCCCAGTCAGCCCTGCTCAAAGTGGATCCACCTCCACTGGCTCTTCTCCTCTCGAGGTGGATGCACCTTAGGGGCTTTGTAGCATTCAGTGGGGGGTTGATCTCCATGGGCTTGGCAGGATCACTCAGATAAATGCCAGCAACTGCTCTCGTGCTGGAGGTGGTCTTCCTGCCCTCAGCCCACTTTCTTTTTTGGGGTTGGGGACACATGTTTAATGGTTCAAGGAACTTTTTTTGTCTTGTCCCACTCGCCTTGCATTGCTAGGTCCTCCTTCTTCCAGGCATGCTTGGTGTTGGAATCCCTAGCTGCTCAGCAAGTTGCTGTCCAGCTGCAGGGGTCTCTGCTTCTATAGGTCCCCAGAACAAAGGCAGTGAGGTGGCTAGTGACATTAGGAGTTCTGCTGCTGTGGCTCAGATGGTGGCCCATGAGTGGTGGCCCAAACATGGATGGGTTGGGCTTGGGGAGCCTATGTAGTCTCAAAAGTGCCAAATAAGAGAGGAGAGCATTTCTGGGGTTTTAAAAAAAAAATTTAATTGGGTTTTATTGGTTTTTATTGTTTTATTTTAATTGGGCTTTATTGCCTAATCTTGCCAAAACGTCTTCCTGTCAGAACTGAAGTCTTCTGCTTCTCCGAAGGAAGAGCTGTCTCTCCATCTTCGATGACCTGTTGCTATTCTCTGCACACTGTCTGACTTCATTTTCACCCACCTGTTTGGTAGCTGAGGACAGCCATCCGCCACTGGCTTTGTCATCCTCAGACAAAAAACGCCACCTCCAGGCCCCAAGAACCTTGGTGGTGCTCCAGGAGAGTCCAATGGACTCCAACAGTTTCCAACATACTCCAGCAAATGCCAAGGGATGCCTCCTGGTGCCACAGTGCCGCCTGAAGAGATGGCAGCCCCTCTCCTCTCCTTGCCTCTTCCTCAGGACTCAGAGCAGAGCAGATGGCCTCACTTCATGAAGGGTGGGGGGTGGTACAGCAGGGCTCATATGTGGCTTGACAATGAAAGAACAGTCAGGTGATCTTCCTGATGATCCTGCCAGATGTCGGTGTGGATGGTCCACTTACGGCTAGTGCTGGCTGCTGAGTTGGTACCACTTGTTGGGAGCTGGCTGTTCAGAGGGTCCCTGAGAGCCCCTGGCAGTCCTGCAGCACTCTGGGCACCATGATGTTGGAGGCACCTGGGGCATGGCGGTGTAGTGCCTGGTCAGCCCTGTGCAAGGTGGATTCACCTCCATTGGCTCTTCCTCTTCTCAAGGGGGATCCACCTTAGGGGCTCTGTGCCATTTGGTGGTGGGTAGACTTCCATGGACTCACTCAAGTCACTCAGAGACCACTCGCCTGCTGTAGATGTTGCTCCTTTCCTCGGCCCACTTCCGTTTTTTGGGATGTGGACTCATCCTCACTAGTTTGAAGAACCTCTTGCTTCTCCCACATGAATGTGGGCACTCACCTCACTTTGCTGGGTCCTCCTTCAATCAAGAGTGCTTGGTGTCAGAGTCTCTAGCTGCTCAGTGACTTGTGGGCCAGCTGCAGGGGTGCCTGCTTTTATAGGACCCCAGAATAGAAGGCAGTGAGGTGGCTGGTGACATCAGGAGTACCTCTGCTGTGGCTCTGACAGTGGTGCATGAGTGGTGGCCTTGGTGGCCCTCGAGCAGTCTCCAAGGGACTCCTCCTGGTGCTGTGGCATAGCCAGCCAGAAGATGGCAGTCCCTCTCCTCTCTTCCCCAAGGCTGAGAGCAGAGCAGATAGCCCCCCTTGATAAGGGGTGGGAAAGCAGGGCTCATCTGCGGCTGTCAAGCCAGGTGATCTTCCTGATGAGCCTGCCCAGCGGACGTCGCTGTCAATGGCCCAGTTACAACTGGCGTCGGCTACGCGGCTGGTTCTGCTTGTTGGGAGCTGGCTGTTTGGAGGGTCCCGGAGAGCCCCCGGCGGTCCTGCGGCACTTTGGGCAGCATGCTGCTGGAGGAACCCCGGGCATGGTGGTGTGGTGCCCCATCGGCCCTGCGTGAGGTGGGTCCACCTCTGTTGGTTCTTTCTCTTCTTGAGGTGGATCCACCTCCACAGGCTGATCACCGTTCTGTGGCAGGTCAACCTCCATGGCCTTCACATTGCTGCTGGGGTGAGTGCCAGTGACCGCTTGCCTGCCGTAGGTGTTGCTCCTCCCCTCAGCCTGCTTCCATTTCTTGGGACGTGGATGCGTCCTCAGTGGTTCCAAGAACCTCTTCCCGCTCGTACCACATGAACGTTGGTGCTCACCTCGCTTTGCTGGGTCCTCCTTCTACCAGGAGTACTTGGTGCCATAGTCTCTAGCTGCACAGCGAGTTGTGGGCCAGCTGCAGGGGTTCCTGCTTTTGTAGATCCCTGGAATGGAAGGTGGTGAGATGGCTGGTGACATCAGGAGTTCTGCTGCTGTGGCTTGGATGGTGGCCCATAAGTGGTGGCCCACAATGGTGGCCCAAACATGGCTGGGTTGGATGTTGTTGAAAGATGCCCTAATTTTGATGGAGGAGGTGGGGTGGGAGTGCTGAGGGCCCCCTTTTCAGGGGGCCATTTTGCTTGCCAGAGAGAAAGGCTGCCCCTCAGGCACCGGGACTGCCCTGCCCCTCCTCATGCCAGGCCTGGGGTCCCCTCAGTGGGACTGTAGGTCTCCATTACCCTCCAGCTGCCTGGCTCCCTGTACTGGCAGGCTGTACCCCCGCACCTGACAGCAGCAGAGAGGGGCAGAGGGGAGGAGAGGGCCTGGCGTCCTCCGGGCCGCTGCGCAGGGGCGGCGGGAGGAGGCCATTGTAGGGCCACCGAGGGAGGTCCTTGGGGCCTGGAGGTGGGGTTTTCAGTGAGGACAGGAAGGCCCATGGGGGATTGCTGTCTATCGTTTGTTCTCATCTCTGCTAGGATGGGCTAGCAGTGTTCCCCTTAAGATGCCTCCAGAAAGGTGGCCCATGGTATCAGCTGTTTAATTCCTGATCTTAAGTTTCTTTTGCATGCCAGGAAGAAAATCTATGGTCAGGCAAGACAGGGGGATTGGTCTTCAAACACAGTCCACATAAAAACATATTCACACAGAGAGGCAAATCAGACACTATGGAGAAAGCAAACATCAAACTGACATTAAAAAGTTAAAAGTACCTTGAAGATCCTTAGGAGAAACTTTGGGATTCCACAGGAATACGCCTTTCTGTATTTACAATAATCCACTCCTGTGTCTGTGACACCAAGTTGGAAATGTCATTCCCTGCTGGCGTACAAAGAAGTCACTGGCGTACAGAGAAGTGGGTCAAGATCAGCTGCCATTATTTTACAGAACAAGGATACCAAGCAAACAACAGTGACCAGCAATGCGAGCAGTCCAGGACACACACAGCACTTTCCCTGCTACCCACCTGGTGTTTTTTTCTTTTCCACAACATAGTTGGAAATGCATATGTTTAAGTCAAGAGCAGTTTGGAAGATAGTCAAGCCCTTGAGAGGATACGCGAGACAATGGCCACCCACTGCACGAGGTCAGGGGCAATCTGCAGAACTGTTTAGGACACTGAGTGCAGAAAAGCTGGGCCTTCCCCCAGTGAAGTGAGATTATGTATGGCCTGAGCGGTGGTGACCCAGGGCCTGAGTTCACTCAGGCGTAATAGTCTCAAAGCCTCATAGCAAGAGAAGATGGGGATTCTTGTGCCGGGTCAGGCAGTACAGTAGTAAAGGGAGCATCTGCTTCCTCAGTAACCAGTCAGGGGGCTTACAGGGACTTGTGCATAATTCTCTTGCCTGCAAGATTTTCCATTTCTGTGGTAGGCTTCTCTTGTATCAATTTATGCGCAAACGCTTTCACGACTGAGATGAAGAATTTCTCTCACACTCAGATCATTTCCCCACATTTCCCTCTGTTCACACTCAAATTTCCTGGGCCATTTAGAGCACATTTTTTCATCAGAGAAGGATGCAGGGCATTCTCAGTTAGGTTAGGAGTGTAATATCTTGAAGATACTTCTCCCCAGGTGCATGTTAGCAGCAAACCCTCTTTTGGAAGGTCTAAAAAGTAGGACTTTCTTGTGGGCTAGAGCTATTACAGCTGAGACAGTATGAAGACAATGACAACATACTGTGAAACCCCTTTTTTCTGTAAATCATGTTGAGATACCCAAGCTTGCTATGGCGTACAAAGTTTTTAAATTAAACTATTCAGACAGAAATCAACAGACTTGCCTTTTTCTTTAGCTCTGTGTTAAAGTTCTTCTGTGTTCTCATAAGTGGAAACTGTCTATCCACAGAGGGGAAAAATGCTTGTGGAACTATGAGCTGAAAAGGGCAAACAACCCGAGAAGACAAATGGGGAATTTAATCTAAAATCAGACATGTTATGCCTGTGGGGCTTTTTTTAGCTCAATTGTTTCTAATCTCACGTTTCTGGCTCTGGATTTTATTGTTTATTGCACCAATGTCTTTAGCGTTCCATTCAATTTTTCTGTATTTTTTTAGCAATTTCCTCATTTTTCCCCTACGTGTTTAAATTTAAAGTGCTAGAGAAACTAAACAAGCCAATCCACTGAAGAACTCTTAACTGCTATTCAGTTAGAGGCTTGTAAGCCATAAAAGGCTAAGAAGAAAAGAAATAATTATGGTTAGCACTTTTTTTGTGGGATCACAGTGAACCCAATTCTAGAATTTGTTTCAGGCAAGAAAAACTCTCCTCCATGGAGCTCAATTCACTTCTGTCCTGTAGAACCTGAGAAGCGTGTAGAAACTCCTACCAAATCAAAATCGTGTGTTTTACATAAATGGACAAAAGTACGAGCAACTAGGTAAGATGAAGGGCTGCGTTTGCTATTCCTCTTTCCTTAGGCCACTGTTCTTATCACTACCAAACAGATATCAAAAAAACCAGCTTTTCCGGACTCCTAATCAAATGTTTCAGTAGTTCCATTTCAGATGAATAAAAATCATGTTAGATTCCTGTTACAACAGCCAGGCTAGCTGTAGGATCTCTCGATCTGAAGCTCCCCGAATTTACTCTGAATTACTGCCATTTGAAAGCTGCTTTGGAATTTTGCTGTTCTGCAATTAGTAGTTTCTTGTATGCAATCTGCTGTGCATCTGCACACGGTTCATATCCACTTGTTCTTGTGCCAGTACTGTCTTTTGGATTAAATGGCTGGGTTTTCCTCCTTTTTTTTCACTTTCCAACAGTGTCCGTGTCAGACTGCGTGTAATGCAGTGGTTCAGTGAATGCTCCAAACACGGCAAGCAAAGAGAAGTCCCAAACTGCCACTTTCAAGAGACTCTTTTCCATCCCCTGGCTGGTCTTCTCCTTCTGCCTGTGTAGCTGCCTTCTGCAGATGTCCACTCGGCAAACAGAACCCATGAAACAACCGCCTCCAAACGAACCCACCAAAACAAGGCTTACTTTTTGGAAGCCTCATTTTGTTAGCCGGCGGTCTGGGGGGATTTTACATGTATTAGCTCTAGTGGATATGGGAGCTGAAGTTACTGTATTACATAGTAATACTAATAATAAAGAAGCCACATCACAGATCTGTGGATTAGGGGGAAATTCAACCCCTGGCCTCTGAGCTAAGGTAACCTTTACAATAGGAAATGCTACTCCATTTACCATGATGGTGTTAATTGCCCCAATTAAAGAATATATTTGGGGTATTGATGTGCTGGCAGGACGAACAGTTGAAACTTTAAGTGGTTGCTTCTGCTTCGGAACTTTGTAAGCGGGATTCGCTATTCAATCTATAACCATCTTGCATGGATTCCCAAGGTGGGGTCCTGTTGTGCTGCCTGTGCCTACCAAGGTGGTAACCGTAAAACTGTCCTGGTTTCGGCTGGGATAGAGTTAATTGTCTTCCTAGTAGCTGGTACAGTGCTATGTTTTGAGTTCAGTACGAGAAGAATGTTGATAACACACTGATGTTTTCAGTTGTTGCTAAGTAGTGTTTAGACTAAGTCAAGGATTTTTCAGCTTCTCATGCCCAGCCAGCAAGAAGGCTGGAGGGGCACAAGGAGTTGGGAGGGGACACAGCCAGGGCAGCTGACCCAAACTGGCCAAAGGGGTATTCCATACCATGTGATGTCATGCCCAGTACATAAACTGGGGGGGGGGGGGGGGGGGAGGGATCACTGCTGGGGGATTAACTGGGTGTCGATCGGCGGGTGGTAAGCAATCGCACTGTGCATCATTTGTATATTCCAATCCTTTCATTATTACTGCTGTCATTTTATTAGTGTTATCATTATTAGTTTCTTCTTTTCTGTTCTAGTAAACCATTCTTATCTCAACCCACAAGTTTTACTTCTTTTCCCGATTTTCTCCCCCATCCCACTGGGTGGGGGGGAAGTGAGTGAGCGGCTGCGTGGTGCTTAGTTGCTGGCTGGGGTTAAACCATGACAAAAACTATATCGTATTCCAAGAGGGGGAGGAGGAAATTACTCAAACCATTCAGGCACTGCAAGTGGGATTTGTTAAGGAAACCATGACTGCTTGTAATAATCCTATTTGGCCTGTTCAAAAACCAGATGGCACTTGGAGAATGACTGTAGATTATAGGGAACGGGATAAAGTCACACCCTGCACTTGCAGTTATGGTACCAGACATGGTTACTCTTATAGAAAAAATTAGCAAAAATTTACAACCCTGCCTGGAAGGTGGTGATAGATCTTGCTAATGCTTTCTTTTTGATAGCCATTGCTTTAGAAAGCCAAAACCAGTTCACGTTTACCTGGCAACAAAAGCAATATGCTTTCCAAGTATTGCCTCAGGGATACAAACAATCCCTCCATTTGCCACCACATGACAGCAGCTGGTAGCACTATGGTCAGATACTGTTACTGTTTACCACTATATTGATGATCTGTTGATTATGGCAGAGTCACAACAAGAAATTGCAGTAGCTGCCAAATCATTGAAAGCACATTTACGGGACCAAGCATGGGCAATTAATCCAAAGAAAATACAGGGCCCTAGTACTACTGTACAATTTGGGGGAATAGTTTGGCATGGACACATTAGAGAAATACCAAATAAGGTACAGCAAACAGTCCAGCAATTTCCTGTACCAACCACAGTAAAACAGCTAAAGACCTTCTTGGGACTTTTAGGGTATTGGAGAACTTTTATCCCACATCTGGTGGTATTAATGCACCCTCTGCAGAAATTAGGAAGAAGGTTGTTTGGCAGTGGACCAAGCAACAACAAGAAACCTTTGATGCCTGCAAAAATGCTTTGATTGAGCATGCACAATTATACACTCCTAGGCAAGGATATTCTTTGAATTAGAAGTAACAATTCTAGATGATATAGTCTCATGGGGATTGTGGCAGATGACTGGGCTGAAAAATCAGAAAGAACTTGTAGGATTTTGGTCTGAGGCATTACAAGGCTCTGCTGTACACTGTACCCTGAAGGAAAAACAAATTTTAGCTGTAGTTTGGGCGCTACAAGAAACTGAAAGAATCACATGCCAGGATAGGGAGACTGTACACACACACACCCCTATCCATGGGTGGGTTACTGATGATTCCATCAGGGCCCATGCAGGGGTAGCTCAGGCAGCCACACACTGGAAATGGGAACATTATTTACAGCAACAATTTCTACCAGGAAAACCACATGTAACCACTCTACATGCCACTCTTCTAGGAACTGCATCACTTAATCATATACCCACACTAGGGGAAACTCTTCCCCTTGGAGACAGCCCTACATCTCCTGTGGAGGAAGCTCCACCTTATGACAAGTTAATAGAAGAGCACAAAAAAGATGCCTGGTTTACCGATGGAACTGCAACATACACGGCAACTGGACAAAGACAACGGAGAGCAGTTGCATATGCTCTGGTTCCAGGAATTATATTATGGCAAACAGGTATACAGGCATCTAGTCAGTGGGCTGAACTGACTGCAGCACCCCCTGCCATCCTGGAAGGCAGGCATGTTGGGTTGTATACAAAAGCCTCACAATGTGGTTACCCCACTGGGCCCAAGAAGATTGGCATGTACAAAAATACCCTTTATGGGGGCCAGATATATGGTAACAAATTTGGCAATATGTACAAAGGAGTCCTTCAAAAGTAAAGCATATCTCAGCTCACCGAAAAGATGATTCGCTTGAGTTACAAAATAATAGAGAAATAGATAATATGACTGCTGCCAAAGTACCCGCTCAGGCTATAAAGGCATATACAGCTTGTGGACATTGATCAGCTCATAGTGCATGTGCATGGGACTTGGCTCACAATCAAACCCCTCTGCCATTACGTATTTATAAAGCATGTGCACATAATTGTACTATTTGTATGCAGCTACATTTAAGGGCATTATATAGGCCATGGGGAAAGATAGAACAGGGTCAGGTGGCCTTGAATATCTGGCAGGTCGATTACATGGACCCCCTGCCCCCGTTGAGGGGGTGGCGATATGTATTCAGTGCTGTGGATACAGTGTCAGGACTGTTTTTTGCTAAACCCACCAAAAACACTAATCAACATAGCACAAGTGAAGCATCAAAACAACTCATTCATCTGTACAGACCTCCTCACCAAATATAAAGTCACCAAGGAACACACTTTAGCGGACATAATGTCCAAGATGAGGCTCAAGGGCTAGGGATCGATTGGATATTCCACATTGCCTACCATCCCCAAGCTAATGGCTTGATCGGAAGAATAATTAGGATGTTGATGGAACAATTAAGCAAGGTAGCCAGTACTAAAACTTTACAACACTGGAGTTCACATCTTACTAAAGCAGGTTTTTTGTTAAACAGCCAGAATATTCATAATGAACACCCTGTGATCATATTACAACAGCTCCAGCAGGAAACATGGTGAGGATTGAAATTCTTCCAGACGCTATCTATCTCTCCCAAAATATTAACTACAGGGCTAATGGAATTGTTTACAGTGACGGATTGTGTGTTGGGACCACAACTTCTTAGTCTAGACATGAAGATAACATGAAGATAACTGCTGAGAACGCCCTATGGTTCTGTACCCCAACTTCTGCTTTTATTTTACACCCTCTGTTGATATCGGATTCTCAAGCTCTTGTATTTCAGGTATCTTTGACGAATACCTGTGCCTTATCTAGGGAGATAGATAGCACTGGAACACTGTTATTGGTGTCGCAAATCCAACATCAATTGAAGTTCAATCTGAAAAAGCGCAAGCCGTAGCTCTTTAATCTGTGTGGGCAATCACCCCACATCAGGTTATCAAACCCAGAGTAACATTAGCTGAAGGAGCTGGAGCAATGGTGTGTGTATTACTGGAAGGAGACAACACTCCTGTTTTTCTCCCTTATCACAGGTTGGCTCATCATGCTTTGTAATCTTGTACTAGAAGCACATGCCCTGGATGCATTTCTGCAAGATCAACATGTAAATACTTGGATTTGGTTGGCCTCTACTGTAACTAACTCATCTGCTTTTTCTATTGTATCGATTAACAGCTGCAGGTCTTTTGACAATGTGTTTTATTGGCATGCCAACTCCAGTGGCTGTATTACAGAACTATACTGTGTTAAGTGCTTTTGATATTAATGTTCCTCATTGCTATTTTTTCTGAGTAGGTAACGGCTGTATGCCCAGAAACATTACAAAATCAACTGGCGGTGGGCTATCTCCTTCTTCTACACCATAAACGCTGCTCCAGTCTTGAAGGCATGCATTGCTCCAATATAACTGATGAATAGCCATTGAACATCTCCAGGATGTAAGGCGTCCAATGAAACAATCTACCAGTGGTGCCTGGCAGGCTGAGCGGTTTAATTCCCTGGCAGAATGGGTGGGACACCTGATTCAAACCACTATTGTAGGGATAAGTTTATGCCTTTTTCTATATGGGTTCATTACGTGCCCCTACATTACCCTGCCCTACACCCTGCAAGCCCAAGCGGACACCTCCAGCTTTACCAGCCCCAGCGGAAGTGGTCCCTTGAGTGAGGGAGCGGAACGTGGGATAATAACGGACGATTGGCGAGGAGGATTGTAAACATGCTGAAGTGACTTGCAGCTGGGGTGCAGAAGAGCACATATATCGTCCCAATTGCTATTTATCCTCACGTGCTTGACAAGTAGAACATCTGTGTTTAGGTAATGCAGGCCTGCGATATTAGAGGCACCCTGTCGAACACGCTTTAGATTCCTGTCCTGCTGTGGGAAGGATCGAAGCACAGTGGTACATTACGCCTGCGCGAATCCCTGATAAACTGGTGAAAACAGCAGGGGCGGCAGCCCCCTAGCACTGGCTGAGCTCAGCAATGCCTGTGTCCCCACTCGTCCGCCTGCGCCCGGGTATCGGGGATCCCCCAGCTGGTGAGGTAACGACAATAAATTTACTCTTTGCATTTCATCCGCGGTTTTGCAGTTGTTCCTGCGTCCTGCCCGTGCCGGCTTGCACAGTCGTCGTAACTACCCCAACTGGCGCTTCAAACACCCGCTGCTCAAGGAGACACGCCAGCCCCACAGCGAGTCAAGTCCAGTGTCCCATCTCACTGCTGCCGTCACAGCGAAGCGCTCCTGCCCAGAGCCCAGCGGGGCAGCGGCACCCGCCGTTTTCCAAGGTTGCATTTCACTGGGAGAACAGAAAGTCCAGGCGTTCATCGTTACCTGGGTGCTAACCCCATGTAAGAACCGAGCCAGCAGCCCTCCATTCATCCTCCGAAAGGTGCGTGCGTTTCTGGAGGCGGAGGACGGAGTTTGTTCAGGCTCGACTCTTCTGGCACCTGCCCCGCCACAAAACGCACAGCGGCTCTGCAAGTCGAAACGCCGGTTTAATTAATGCTGCAGCATTGAGCAAGCAAAGTCTGTTTGAACGGCCAGTGGTTTTTCAGCTCCAAGCCCATCCTGCACGGGCAAAAGGGCTTCCAAAAATCCTTCTTGCAACAGCCCTCCTGTGAACTGATGAGCGAGTCTGGGGAGAAACATACAAATCGGCACATAAAACCGCTATGAGGTGCAGCGCCTAAAATCCTTCCACCTGCCGCTCCCGAGGGAAAGAAGACTTATCCGAAGGGGGGACTGACCCCCTGAGGCTGCCGGGCTGTTCGGGTACCGGCTGCACCGGCGACAGCCCAAGGCGGCGCCGCCCGCCCGGAGGAGAAGGGAGAGAAAAAAAAGTTTTTTTTTCCTTTAAAACTCCACCGGGACGCGTTCGACACGCGCGACTCCCAGGAGCGCGAGCCGCGCGTTCAGCACCCACCTCGCGGGGTGTCGCGACTCCCGCTCGTTCCCGGCCTTTATCGGAAAACGGGGCCGGGAGGCGGCACCGGAGCGGGGGCTCGTCGGGGCTGCTGGGCTGGGCTCGCCCCCCCTCCCCTCGCCTCCCCTCCCCTCCGGTCCGCGGGCGGCCCCTCCTTCACATGGGCGGGCGGCGGCAGCCATGGGGCGGGCCTGGGTCCAACGTGGCGGCTGCCGCTCGGTTGCCGGCGCTGCCGCGGCCCTTCCGCGCTCTGCCGGTGTCGGGCGGGGCGGAGAGGCGGGGAGGATCCCGTCTTGTGGCCGGCCGGCGGGCGGGGAGGGGCCGTGGGTGGTGCGAGCGCCGCCGCTTGGCGGGCAGCCGGCGTGGGGGGTGTGGGGGCGAGCGCCGCGGTCCCTGGCGGCGGGAGAGGCGGTGGGGCAGGCGGGGGGGCGTCCCGGTCTCCGGGCGGCGAGCGGGGGGTGGCTCCGGGCCGAGGTGTGGGCGCGGAGCGGAGGCCGGCTGGGGACGAGCGTTGGCGCTCGGCAGAGCCGCGCTGATGGGCTGCGCACCGGCGGCACCGAGGCGTTCTCGGTGAAGGGAGCGTGTTCCTGCGGCCGCAGAAACCCGCGGAGGTGCTAGCAGCGGTAGGGCGTGCGAGGAAGCGTGGGGTTTTAATGCCTGTTGTCCTGCCTCTTTTGTTTTCCCCCCTTCTTTTCGTGTTTTTTACCAGTGCCCGTGGCAGTTAGGTTTTTTTGCCGCCACAACGTTAAGGTTTTTTGCTCGAAAAACGCATCTTCTGTGAAACAATCTCTTGTGCCTTTCAGTTTATTTTTGTTTTTCTTTGCAGAGCTCGTGGACAGATGCATAGGTTCACGCATTTGTATTGTGATGAAGAGTGACAAGAAGTTGTTGGAACGCTTCTAGGATTTGATGACTCTGTATCCTTTGACGGAAGCGTTTAATGCTGTCCGGTTTATGCTCCAGCTCAGTTATGTTACTGCTTTTGGGAGGTTTGAGTTCACCGGATAGAAGAGCCTTTTTGTACAGGTCACTTGTATTATTCTGGTTTTTTATTTTACAGATAAAATCACAGCTCAGTATAAAATGGAAATAACTTTAAATAGTTTTATTTTAAAATTTGGGGCCTTATTTTCCTTGAAACTGGATTTTCAGGTACAGTGATAGAAGACGTTACAGAATTGTAAGTATTGTTCCTACCTCTTGTTTAGTTTCCTGAGGAAAAATATTGTGTAAGATCTATAAGCAAAGTGTTTTTATATTTTTTGAATACTTGCCAGCTGAATGGTTTGCACCTTGGACTTAAACTATAGAGGGTGATCTATTCAGGACAGCCATGTCATAGAGTAGCTGTTGCATGATTTATACTTGTAATCAGGTTCCTAATTTGTAGCCTCAACTTTGTGTGGATTGTGTGTTGAACTTCCTGGTAGTTTGTTTGCTTTTACATTTCCTTAAGGTCTAGGCAAAGATTTAGAAAGTTAGCAGACTTAAAGCTAAGTTTTTATTACTTTGTTGTGCCATGTTGCTATTCAAAACCTATTTTGAGGTTTGCCAAGATGTAGAGGGTGAATCTGTATCCTTATGTGTACTGAGCAGAAAAGTACAACGGATCTTTTTAGTTGCCAGGTAGCTTTCTTTATCCAGGTGGTCAATTTATCAAGATTACGCCACAGTGTGGCCAGCTTATTTGTTAGTTCCAACAACTGTCATCTTAATGTAGAGATTTATGTCAGTTCTGTAATCAAAACTGGAATCGTTGTCCCTGGTTATATGTTCTTCCTTACTTTTTCTAATGCTGCTTCAGTGAGATTACACCTGAGGGCAGAAGAATCACAAAGCTAGACCAGATTTTGCTAAATGGAAATAACATAACAATGGTAAGTCATCGTTGTTAAAAAGCTGCATGCGTTTATTTTCTGTACCTGTAAATCGATCAGTAATTGAGTTCAACTACTTTAAGCTGTGCTTTCCAGACAGTTCCATTATATAAGGTACTTTTAAGTAGCTTCCAGGGCATATGTGTGTATGAATGATGCTGGAAAAGTGGTCTTATTGTCTTAGTTGGTATATGTTACAGTTTATTAAAAAAAAAAAAAAAGGAGCACAGCCCTAATTTTATCTTGGTGAATGTTCTTCTGGTCTTCAGGTGTGCAAGGGAATCACTGGCTTTGTTAAGCACTCCATAGGCTGGTTCATACATTGGCTTTTAACTCGTGAGTGTTTGCCTGCGTAAGTGTGTAGGTGGAATGCATCTACATTTCATCCATTATTGTATGTATAAATGTGTTTGTAGCAGTTTGGATGCTTACAAGGTTGTTAAGTTGTTTGGCAGTTACGATACCGTGTGATGCCCAGAGAGCTGTACCTTTACGTGCTCTGAAAAAAATCTGGAGGTCTGTTGGATTATACCAAATCAGAAGCACTATAATTTTTAGTTTATCATCTGCTGTAGATGTACTGATCTGTATGTAGATCAGTACTGAAACAGTAATTAAATGTGTGATTATGCATCCCTAAGCTGAATTCCTAAATACCACAGAAGCAGACCCAGAGTAGTTTTTTGCTTGTCTGCATAGATGGCTACAAAGTCTGGACTTCCTACGTAAGGGTATTCCTAATTTTGTGGGAAGAGGAGAGGAAGACCGACTTGAGTTGAAGTCAGCTCTGTGCGAACGAGAAATAATATCCATTTTGCTGTCTTACCTACCTTGCACCTCCTCACTGTGTGTCTGAGCAAGTGCCATCTTGACTTAATTTCTAAACCTTTTTCTGCTTTCGTTATTGTTCTGCCTCCTGAAAGGATAGTGCTTGTTCTGACTTCTTGTATGGGGTAAAATTACTACCATCCAGTTAAGTTGGTGGTATACTGCCCTTGAAGCAGAAGCCAGTGATTCTTAGAGTGCAAATTTTCAGTGAGATGTAGATATGTTTCTGTATTAGATCTTGTGTCTCTTTTGCAGACACATCTTGCCACGTCAGGAAGACTATATACTTTAGACTTTTTCTTACTTCAGTCCCGAAAGCAGCAATGCTCTTTATCTTTGGAAGTGCTCAGCTAATTATTAAGAATGTATCAGTAAAGACAATGGTTGTCCTCTTCTTTTTTCCCTTACTCATGTTTTTCCTTTTGTATTTATTTTTCTGTTGTTCAGTTCTTTACTTTCTTCCCAGGAAAATTACTTCCTGCTGCCTGTAGAAGGGTTCAGGCTCTTTATTAGTTTTTGGGCTCTGCTTAGCAATAGAAGTTGGAAAGAGGAAGTCAGCTTCCCAGTACAGTGACAGTGTGGGGAGGAATTGGCAATTGGAGAACTTCTTCATGAAAGGAAGGATGTTCTTTGTTGTTTTAAAAATGAGCTGTAGTGTTTCTAGACAGAATCATCTCCTTGAAGTGAATAACAAAGACAAAAACCAAAATGTATGTTATCTAGGAACTCCTTTGTGTTTTGTTAAACATTCTTTGTATTTTGGAGATTCTTTGTGGCATGTGCTTCTCTGGCAGTAACTGACTTCCTCTGTTGGGAGAGGAAGATAATATTGAATCTAAAACCCACTTTTGTGGTCTACAAATGCAGTCTCCATCTGCTGAAATGTTGTAGAGCAGGAACTGTCACGTATGGGTTTGTAAAACTCAAATCTATGGCACTAATACAAAATTGTCGTCTTCTTTTATAGCTGGTTCCTGGAGGAGAAGGACCTGAAGTATAAATTGACACAGTTGTCATCTGTGAAGACATGTTACATATATATATATATGTAATCTAAACAGAGGTTTTGGGGTATGGGTGTGGGTGGGTTTTGACGTGGGTTGTTTGTTTTGTTTACACACTCTTGCAGTTGACATTTCATAAAAGACAAGGATTTCCCCCTCAGGAAAGGTGCATTGCTAATGATAATGCTGATTTTCTAAGTTGCAATCATGACTTTCTTGTAAAGATGCACTAATTTTTTCTGAATAAAAGGCTTTCTTTTTGTTAGTTACTGTGTTCTGTGATGTAAGTGCACGAGTTAGTCTTGTAACTGGTTGATGGAATGGAAAAATAATAGTTATGTTCCAGTTGCTGTCAGTCTTCAGTTTTTCTACATCTGTTGCATTTGCTTATGGCCCAAATCTATATAAAACCCAAGTCGTGAGCCAAGAGATTGCTATTCTTTGCAGTACAGGCAGATACTAAGCTGGATCATTTGTTTAAGCACTGCTTTAGGCTGTGTGCCGTAGAATTCTGAAAGCTCTTCAAAGTGGATGCATCTGTTTGATGCTCAGCAGCCTTTGGTTCTGCTGGCCTTGAGGTTCAGCTCTCTTGGACTTCTTGTTCTTGGCAGGTGTACTTTCTTAAAGTAAAGACACTGTAGTGGTATTTGGCAAGTGAGGACACACAGACCAGGCAGACCTCGTTCGTGTCCGTGGGAGGGCGCGGGAAGGTTGGTGTTAAAACTTCTCATTCCTGTCAGTGGTGACTCCGCTCTCACCACTAAGCGGTGCTGTGTATCTATACTTAATTAAATTGGGAGCTGCCTGTGCCTGCCTGCTTGTGTAGTTCAGAGTAGTCATTTTAGAGAAAACGTTCTTTTGGCTGCATTTGTTCTCCTGTGATAGAAAAACTTGACAGCTATTGGGGTAACTACTACTTTAGGACAACTTCTATAAAGTAAGAAATTGCTGTTTTTATTTTGTCATGATGCACAAAAAAGTAACTGATTCTAAATCATGTCCACTGCAGCTTATGCTTCCGTAACACGCTACTCGGCTGATTTCTATGTGTAAATATCTTTGGGGAGGTGTGTGGATTGTCCGGCTCACAGTTCACAAATGAGTTTCACCATGTCTAGTAGTGCACGCAGGCAGCTCATGGGGGGTAACAAAAGCGACCCAGCCTTGGATTGCCTTGAGGCCCTGTCTCTCTGCAGAGACGACTCACTCATGGGGACCTGTGTAGACAGCTTAGCCCTGGGCTGTCTGATAAACCCTAAACTAAACAGGGCGGTGGCTGTGCCATTCAAAGAACCAAAACCTGAACTGAGCCTTCAAATCCCTTAACAAATAGTATCCCCTGAGTCTCAATCCAACCACTATTCAGTTGCCTGAGGAAGCAAGGTAAAAAAAAACCCAAACCTGGAGGGTTTCAGCTTCAGTTTCAAATGACAACCTTGTGTGTTCAAACAATCACAGACCAACAAAGGAAAGGTAAGGGGAAGCTCCACTCAGATATACATAATCCATTTAGGCATATGTCATAATCCACTCAGACATAGTCATACACACCATTCCACAAGTCAGGGGATAAAAACTCTTAAGATTCAGGTTGGAAATGGGGGAGTCACTTCTCCAGCTATACAGTTGGCTTGTGAAGGAAACCCTTCCCCCCCTTGATCGGGATGCTGGTCAAGGTAACTTCCCTGGGATTGAGAGCCCTTACCCACAGGGGTAAGTGAATATTGTTTATGCTTTCAGTTTGTAAACACGTGTGTGCTTGTGGTTGTCTGTGAATCACTTGTGGTTGTAATCGTGTACTACTCTTGCCTTAAAAAATTGCAATAGTGCATTCCTCCATTGTATCTGTAAAACCTGCAATAGTGGCGTGTTAAGCCTGTAAGTGAGGTTCAAATAAATCATTTGCTTGAACCTTGCAGTTAAGTCTGTGAGTGAAGTTCAAGTCGTTTGCTTGAACCTTGCAGTGAAGTCCTTTCCTGTCACAGGATGAATCGCAGGTGCCTGCTGTTACTATAGGGATAAGCAGGCTACAGTATGGGCTCACAGGAACAGAACATGCTTTGCCTTCCCATCACCAGAAGAACAAAGAAGAGCTGAAGAAGGGGGCTCAGGAGCAAGAAAATGCAAGGAAGTTGCTTTACTTGATCCTTTTGCCTTGCTTTATCTGACAGAAAAGCTGCCTTCTGCTGGCTGGGTCTTGGCTCAAAATACAGTGAGAACTTCTTGCTTTAGCCTGTTAAAGGGGAAAGAGACTCCCTCCCCTCTCCCAGGGAGCGTGCTACTTTTGACTCACTTGTTCTGAATATATGTTCTGCAGTTACAATATTTAGGTTGCATGGTGACAATCTATACCATTGACTCCCTGAATGTTTTTTCATTTCTGTCCCCATTTCCTTCTCCAGCTTTTTTCAATGTATCAATTAAAAAAAAAGTTTGTTGGTTTTTTTTTTTTAAACTTACATGAACATCATCTGTCACCTTTGGCCCCACTTTATTTCCTAGAAGTAAGTTGAGTCTTTTCATCAGAATACTTAAAACATTTCTAGCCAGTGCAGTACTATTGTGTTGGTTGGTTTTTTTTTTAATAAGTTTCTCTACAGGTTCTGGTGTGTGCACTAAATTTCTACTGCATTCAGTATTTTGAAAACAGTCTTCAGCTGAAGAGAGGTTTCATGCTTGGGAGAGAAAAAGAGCAGATATTGACTCAAAAGCAACTTTTCAAAGGGAAAGGTAAACTATTTTGTTTCTTTGGGGATTTTTATTTTGACAGCACAAACATCTTGTTCTCTCAGGATTTAGTTATCTCTGAGGAAAAAAACACGGTATTGCCTCACTTCCACCTTCCCTGGTTATGGATTTTTCACTGCTTTCAGAGGAAGTGCCAAGACTGTTATATTTTAGGAAGACATTTTAACTCATGACTCGGAGGTCTGCATACATCACTGTAAAGACAGTTTCTGTGCATCCAAATGCTGTTAATCCATTGAAATACAAAGATTTGTAACTTGGAGCTGAGGAGTCAAAGTATTCCAGATAGGTTTGGTTTACTTTGCATTCAGTATTCCTGTAGCCTGTTGCTTTGGAAGTGCAGGTAATAAGCTTTTCAATTGAATAAACAAGTGGTGGTGCTTTTTGTTTTTCCTCCCCTAGAAATCTAGTGCTTAACTATACTGCACTGTCCTGTAGAAGTTGTGGACACTGTGGTGTTCTCCAGAATGCTACTTAGGCTGCCACTACAAGTAGGTCATTTAAAATAATAACCTTAGACTTTAAAAATACATAAAACTTAATGATGCTTAAAGTTCAAGCAGGGTAGTCATCAGGTTAAAATAACTTCATGCTTATGACGTGCACGGTGATGGTTCCTTTCCGGTTTTGGGGGTTGTTTTTTTCTTCTTTAAGATGGCAGTTGTTGCAGTGATCTTTAGTTTTACAACATGGCTAACTGTCTTAGTATGGATATGGTTCATTTCTGCCTACTGTTTTAGTTTACTTGCAGGCATAGTTAAGAGCTCTTGGGAGTTGTGGAGTGTGTGTGTATATAGATATGTGTGTCTGTGTGTGAATATGTATGAAAATAATAAGACCTAAAGTGCCCTCCCCACATGATTAGTTTTTGCTGACCTGTATTTCAGTGTTACCAAGATTTTGAAGTGACCCAAGTATTGCTGTTGCAAATGTTTCCATGTTTGTCTAACTATTCTGATGAAATAAATAAAAAATCAAAACACTAAATGTTTTATTACATGCCCTATAACTATATCAGCTTTCCCTGTCTAATACCTATTTCTTTTTTCAGGATTCACTATATTTTTTTTTTTTACCATATGACACATAAAGAGATTTCTGGCTTACTGTTGGCTTTTAATAGATGTTTTATCCTTGGGGAATTGCCCAGCAATTAATTCATAGAGTTTGGAATTTAACTGAAGGACATTTTGCATGCCCGTGTTCAAATATTGATGCTAACGAGCCACCATACAGTTCATGTTCCTAGCTTTATGGATACTTAAAGATAGGCAATAGTGTTATTTTTTAATAATGCTTAACCTTTTTCTCTTTGGCAAGAACAAGCAAGTCTGCCTGGTTTTGTAGTACTTGCAGCTTTTCCTCATCATCAGATTTTAAAAAGGGGAGAACCAGTATCAAGTACATGGTTAGGATGGTGATTTTTAAAATACCAAGTTGCATAACAGTCTCAGGATGAACATGTGTGACTGGGTGTGAGAGTCTGTGGTGCAGCATTACTAACATTTGCTAAAAAAAGTTTTGAAGAATGAAGTGTTTGCTTTATGAACGATACTTGAGGACAAATTCTGATGCTGATAAAGTTTATTGAAAAATATGCACTGATTTCAGTGATTATGCAGGTTTGATTTCTGTTCATGCCTTAAATCTGAAAAGAAGAGAAACCTACATTTGAAGGAGGATTTTGTATGAAGGGTAATCAAACCAGTAACCTATTTTAAGAGTTACTTTAAAATATTTGGAGCATCAGTTAAAGGCAAATGTGAAAAGTTTATCATATGTTCCTACATCAGCTGTGACTATTGAATACAGTCAGCAGTCCACCTCAGAACTTTTTGGTGTACAACTGAAACGTGTAAGTTGTAAGACTTCCCGGCCATGAGCTGACGGGCCACGGTTCTCTCAAAGCATAAAGTGCTGTAAGTTTAGTTTCTTGTATGGCAGTGACTCTTTTCAACATTAGTAGCTATACAACAATGTAAAAGACAAAGTGAATAATATGTGTCATTATCAAACTAGCTGTTTGCATTTCACCGTGATGCAGATCCTTTCTCTAGCAGTTGCATTGGCACATGTCTTAGAATTCGGCTAATCCTCTCTTGAACTCATTTAAACTTTTGGCCTCCACTACATGCCTGACAATATGTTTTACCATGGAAAAATTGTTTCCTTAAAAAAAAAAAAGGAAGGAAGAAGAAGAATAATGGGTGGAGCAAGTGGGGATAAAAAGTCTGTTGTCTGTCAATGCTGTGGGCTGCTCACTCATTTTTCCATAAAACTTCTGGGTTTTTTTTATTTTTCTACCTTAGCCTATCCTCTGCACCTTTGGTCATTTCCTGAAGTTTATCTGTAGTTTTCTACATTGGTAGGTAAATGTATCTATTTTATTTTGTAGAGCTTTGATAGTCTTTAAATTGTACAAATAATTTAAATCTTGGAACAAATGTATTTGCTTATTGATTATTTTTTTTTGTGAGTAGCTATGGAAATCTTAGTAGCCCCTTTTTAAAATAAAAATTAATGTTATGCAAGAAATATATTGAAAGTAATGTTAGGGTCTTACTACTGCTCCATGTCAAGAGATTGTGGGAAATGCAGAGAATTTGTGTTAAAAGTTGTAGTCATTTTTCAAGATATTTTTCCAGGTCTGAGGCACACTGAAAGATTTCTTTCACATGGTGGTGTGTTTGGTTTCATTGACTTCAGCAGAATACATTGACTTAAACTAGCTGAGAATCTGATGATAAGATTTTATACTCTACCTAATGTAGTGTTGTGATGACTTGTCATCTGAAATCAAAATTGTATTTGATCATCTTAACAAGAGGCTGGATCTTTGATCTGGAAATTATGCTGATTGTGACATTACAGAATCCATGCTCATAACTTCACTGCTTTCTTGCAGCCCCTCGAGTTCATTAAGGACAATAAAGACCCATTCTTTTTTGTTATGGTGCTGTCATCAGTGACGGAAGTATTACATTGTCGGCTGTAAGACGTGGTTTAACCGCTGCTGGATTCTGCTTTTATGCCTGAAAAACCTGTAGAATTAAATGGGTTTGCACAGCTTATGCTAATGATATGGCTGGAATGAAACAGGGTCTTGTGTAGTCTGGAAGGACTGTATGTGGTCGTGGTTCGTAGCTGGGTGGGAGGGATTGGTTAAAGTTACTTCTTATTTGCACTGTTTAATATCTTAAATATGAACGAACAGTATAATTGGAACAGTTTCATTTTTACAAGAGGAAATTTATAAATCAGTTTTTATCCTGTGTTAGAATTAAGATACATATTTACTGAGTCTAGCCCAAACACTGAAACACCTCAGTTTTGGGTACACTCTTAGAACTTTTGTAAAATTTTCAAATCCTAACTGTCTGTCAGTTTATGCTTGCTGAGTCTGAGACATTACATGATGCCCTTTGAAAAGGTAAATATTGCTAATAATCGATACTTGGTTTGTAGACTGTACCTTTTGTATGCTCTAAAGTCACATATAAATAACTTCTATTGTTTCCTTTTCAATTATAAAAGTTCTGTTCATCAAACCATATAAGCACATACCTAAATTCCATGTTAAACTTCCTGAATTGCTATAAACTATTTGCTGTAAACTATTTTGGCTGATAAACCTATGCGGTCAGCTTTGTATTCCTACATGTATGTGTGATTAAAATGCAATAGCTCAGACCAAGTTACCAGGCAACTGCACACTCCGGCTGCACAGGAGGCACAAAGCACCTGGCCTGTTCCTTTTAATCAGTGGAAAAGTACAGATTCTCCTGTGACCTGTGTCACTCTGTCTAACATATAGCTAAGAGTATTTTTATACTCCTCGCACAGTGGGAGAAACACTGTGAGTGTTTGTGCAGTGTGTGAGAATGACTTTACCAAGATTCTTTTATTTCTGAAACACTTGGAAAAAACCAAAACAAAACACCATTTTAAAACTTATCTAACCCAACTCATTCTCACAAGTTATTTTACAATTGTATAGCCTTGTAGACTGTACTGAGAATGAGTATCTTGTATGTGACATATTTAAAAGCTTCATTTTTGGTGTCCTACACACTTCTGCTGATCGTAATGCCTTTGCAAACGGCAGCTAGCAACAGACAATGCATATTGGTTTCAAGGCACTGTGGAACAGAAGGTAGTTTGCCAGTGTTCTTACTGCTGTTGCAGACATTGTTTCAGGGGATTGCAAGTGACACATTCCAAGTACCTTTTCCTACCATTGCTGCATATTTTTTTTAATCCAGAAGAATGTTTCTGTACTTCCCTCCCCGTAGATGCATGTTGATCTACATTGCATGCTATTGCAGAGTTCTCAGTCTGCCAGTTACAGATTACTCCTTCCCGTTCTTGTGCATTTATGAATGTGTATCTACATATATACCTACTGAACTAACATTTATTCAGACATAATATACAACTGCTACAGAAGTCAGCTATTTTGCTAGTTATGGTGTTTTCCCGCAGTCAGTTGTTTTACTATCTAACAAGTACCTGATGACAGAGAAGGGGAATGTCAGAAAATAGGTGAGTTAGGCTTTATATTAGAAATTATTTTCGTAAGATTTAAGAGAACACAGTTTTGGAGTAAGGATTTACATACCGCTACCGGTGTTCTGTTGGGCTAATGTTTTGCAAGAAACTGAGGTGTTTAACTTTCAAATGCTGTTTATGTAAATTGGCTTACCTATGAGTAATCTCCTTCAACTGTGTGTAACAAAGAAATAAATTTGCATACGTAGACATCTGCATATGCATACATAATTGTAAGTGCACAGCTGGGGACGATGCTTGTGTTTGGTCAGGGTAGAAATACACAGAGGGACAGCAATGGGGAAAGAAGAACCTTTAAATACAGTCTAGTGTTGCTCCCTTTCTAAAGGTGAATGATCAACTTTCTGTATCATTCTTGACAAATGCTTGTCTAATTTATTCTTAAATATTTACTGTAACTATTACTGCTGTTGCAAAGGTTGCTACGTACCCTAAGTTTTTCAGGTTGTAATTTAAGCCCCCTTATTCCGTGTCCTGTGTGCAGTGGATGTACACAAAAGTTTTTCTTTATAGATACCTTTTAGAGTTTAAACGTTATTTCTCTTCCGTGTTGCCCTTTCCAGGTTAAGCAGCTGTTTTTCAATTTATACTTTGAAGTCAGACTTTCGTACATCATTGAGCACTGTCTTGGACTTCCCGTAGACTCTCACCAGTTGTACTACACCCTTCTTGAAAAGCAGTACGTCATCTGGAGGGTTCAACAGCTAATCTGTGCAAATGTAGTGCTGCAAAAATAAAGCTTGGATGTACTGACTCAAGTGTGATGTGTGACGAGGAATCACTGGGCCTTTTAATTAGTGAGAAACAGTACATAAAAACGAGGTGGCAGAAATAGGACATGAGGCTGGCCTACTGGTCTTTAAGCCTGCAGTGCAGCTCTGTGGGTGCTGGATGACTAAAGAAAAGCATGAGGCATGGGAGAGAACTGCTGCTGGATCTTAGTGGACGATGGCAAATGATTTGGAGAGAGGTTTTCCAAGTCAGGAATTAAAGTCAGGTGCCCAGTTCCAGATTGCCTGTGAAATCACTGTGTACTTCCCTTGCTTGTGTAACTTTGTGTTGTGGATTGTCTAGCAGCTTTTATTTCAAAGTTAACAAGGTTACGCTTGTGTGATAGGTGATGTAATGATCTCATAATAATAGGCAAAATCCAAGTCATGGAAAATGTCAGCATTTGAAACAGAGCCCTGATAAATTATTAACGCCTTATACAACAGCTGCTTACCATGCCTTCCATGTTACAGCTGTCTTAATCATTGATGCTGTTTCCTCAGACCTGGAGCTGTAATATCTGATTTTTGTTTCAGGGTATATTATGAAGTTGCTGATGGTACTGCCTTAGCCCTTTGACTAAAAAGGGTAGCAAATAATTTGTGGATTATCAGTATGAGGAGCAGTCAAAGAGTGTTCTTTTCAAATCAATAGAGAAGAAAGCTGCACCGCTTTGTCTGGGTTCCCTAATACCAAAGGTCTTTCTCACATTTATTGATCCTTTTGTATTTTCCTCCTTGTTCAGGATCAGTTGATGACTGGAGCGAACTGTCACATCTTTGAAAACTGC
Organism: Haliaeetus albicilla; assembly: GCF_947461875.1. Lineage (NCBI taxonomy): Eukaryota > Metazoa > Chordata > Aves > Accipitriformes > Accipitridae > Haliaeetus > Haliaeetus albicilla. Next base: position 33,389,658 of record NC_091484.1, on the reverse strand, counting down.
TTGTAACTGTGGAAAAGAGGTTTGTTGACTTCCTCGTGTGATAAGTAGACATTGAAGAAATTGTATGCTGTTCATCTCTTAAGTCAGAGGCAGGAATTGGATAGATAATGTATTACTAGAAAATTAAATAGAACTGGGCCCCTTGCGACAGAAGTGTGTTGATGAAATCGTGTAGTATTATTATCAAGACATAGTGACTGTTTTTTCAGCTAACAAACAGATCCTATGCAAAAATAATGTTTGTTCCAGATAATTCTAGTCAGTCTCTCAAGGCAACAGATCTACTTTGCAAATGAGAAAATGTGGACCTAAGTATTGAAACAATAAGGGCTGTTTTTCTTCCCCAGTTCAAAATTGGCACAGCAGAGCCTATATAGTTTTCAAATTGGTAGCAGCTCCTTCACCTACTTGTTAGCAGACAGAGCAGAATCTGTACTTTCTCCTTCTGTATGGCTCCTGAAAGAAACTTGGTTGAACTCATTTGCTTGTTGGAAAAAAAATGGGATGTTGGGTCAAGTGCAACTGTAGCAAATACTTACTTTGCTTAAACAATTTAGAATTTTCATGTGTTGATACTCATTAGAAAAAATCAAAACTTGAAAAAATTGCTATAAGGATTAAGCTATGAGATTGTTTTCAGAAAAAAAAATTGAATAATAAATGGAACATAGTTTTAGAGAAAGTAATTTTCATAGCACTTTGAGGTAACGTAGCTGTCTGTAAACACGATGTTTAAGGAAAAGATATTTGGTCTCTTTATGATTCCTTTTGTGGCCTTCTAAATGAAAAGGCTGACTGTGAACCCTAGTTGTCTGTGTTACAGAAAACTGATCGGCTTTGCAAGCTGAGATTGTTCTGAAACAGACCAAAGTATGAGAGACAAGGTCTTGTAGTTTTGGTTGCTATGGTGTAACTTAAACAGACTGTTTAACAGCCAAATCTTTTTGTGATTTAAAAACTTCATTTAACTGCATAAAGGATGAATATGCCCCATGAACAGTTTCTTGTGTTCATGCACACTCTCAGTGTTTTACTACTGAGAGAAGTCCTAGCATTTGTAAACAACTAGATAATTCATCAGAACCTCAAACATAAATGTATCTCAAATAATTTTTGTATCACAGCTAGTGCAATGCATTAACCTTTTATATTAGGAGCTCTTCCATAATAATCTATTTCTCATTTTATGGGATAGACAATGAAAGAATTTCTTGAAATATCTAAAAGGAAACATTGGATGAAAAAAGGAGGAGAGACAGAATGGGTTTTGAAGTGTCGATGCAATATTATAGATTGTGTTCCAGTTCACAGAGGAAGAGACTACTTTGGTTATGATACCAGAATATTTCTCTTCCACATTTGTAAGCTACACTAATTATTTTATGCTTAGAAGCTTCAAAGATCCTGAAAAGTTAATTTCAACCTCTTAGTAAAGGCTGCATGGCTAACATGATATTATTCCCTTCATGTGGTCTAGATTAACACATATCGTTCTCAGTGACAACTATTGAACTGGAAGTTTTATTTTCACATATCCTGGATATCAGAAATGATAGGACTAAATAAATTGTCAGAGATTTGAATTTACAAGTCTACTGAAGCTTTTAAGTGCCTGATTAAGAGCAGAAGAAACCCTACTGAATTCAGGTGGGACCATGTTTTTGTGAAGCAGCACATCTAGTTTTAGTACACTCAACACTAGTTTAGAAGTGCTGTAACTACGTGATGTAAAACAGTGAAATCACGTGAAGTTGCTCTTCTAACTTGTTTTCTGAATAAATTTCAAATGAGCAATTTGTCCTAGCAGATTCTGTGATGGATCATGTACTGTTTCCTCCCCCATAAAGCATAAAAACTGTCATAAATATCAGATTGTAAGTTCTGGCTCAATCAAAAGAAATTTGCTTACACCTCATCAAGAGGAAATTTCAACTTCTAGGTGATCCAGTAGTACACAGATCTAATAATAATGAAAATCGAACTACAGCTTCTACACTTCGTTGGACTGAATCCACAATGTACAGTACCTCACAGGTGCAAGCTTAGCTGTAACCAACTATTTTTGCCCCATTGTAAGTAATTTTTTTTTATCCTATGTTCAGTTCAAAGCTATTATGAATACCAAGCTGCATGCATGCCATAATGCAGTATGTTTATTAAGTTGAAATTAATGTTTCATAACAACACAAGAACCAAATGACATCTGGCATGGCATTATATTCTCCATGGCAGGAGAATTTTGCCAGGAAGTATATTTAACAGATATCCATGACACTGCCAAATCACCTGTTTCATCACAAGCGAAGATGCACATTTTTCAGTAAGACATAGCTAAATGAAAACGTAAGCAAGAAGGAATCTATTAAACACAAAGGAACTAATATTAAACTGAAGTCAAGTTTTCACATAAAAATTCACTGTGCTTGTTCTTGAAGTTTCAGATTGCATAAAAGGGAAGTCAACAGGCATTTTCTAAGGCATGGACTTGTACTTTTTGCTCCAAGGTTAAATTAGCAGTTTATGCAAACAGCAGGGGCAGCTTTAAAACTGAAATCCTTCACTGTTTCCTGCTGAAGCCATCAATAAGCCTTATAAGCCTTACAAATAGTTGACATTTACACCAAATTTAAAGCTAATAGTTTCCTCTTGCAAAAATTTAAGTATACCTTGGGGAAAAGTTGCATCCCTTTGAGATTAAAAGATAATTGCTCCTATGGAGAATAGTTGTATATAGTATAAACTTCTCTGCCTTATATGCTAGCTGTAGGACCCATGCTAACCTAAGGAAAAGCAAACAAATTCAGTGAGTCTGCTCTACAGACCAATACAAAAGAGTAATTTCACAAGAATGACATTTCTCAGCTACCCATAACAACGTTTTCTGTCTCATGTTAAACATTTAGCTGATAGTAAGCTATTGTTCTCTGATAAACTCTGGTCATCCTCTGCACTTAGAGTGGGATCCAGGGTAAAAACTGTCTGGTTCTGGAACCTTGGCCAGAGCTGTGAATGTGGAGCTCTTAGGGAAGAGCTGTTTTAACTTAATCTGTGTTCCTGCTTAACAAACGAGAGACCACACTTGACTCGCTACTGATTTTTATGTTTCTTTTCTCCATCTTTCTCTTTACTTTTCTGACATGCTGAAGTCTCCCAGGGGAGGGGATGGTGTTGTGAGCGCTCAGGCACAGCATATCCACTTTAGTTCAAATAATTGGCATGCGTTTCTTGGGCTGCTGCCTATAAAAAGCATTTCACTATGGCAGTACTCCCAAGTGACAAAGTGGATGGGTCTGTTGGTTTTATTAAACCTCTCTTGCACTGCTACTTTCCCCACCCCCTCCCCCATCAAGCTTATATCAAAGATCAAGTAAAGAGGCAATCGTGAAATGGAAATGTTAGTGGGTTTTAAGGCAAGAGGAACTGTTACTTGGTCTGCACTCCAGTATGCCATGAAAGAGGCTTGTGCCAAGCAATTGCTGAATCAAACTTCGTATGATTGTTGTTTATTATGGTAATGATTAGGGATGAACCAAAAGTATATCATGGCTGTACAAGTGTAAAGAAGTAGTGGAATTTCTGTGATCTGTTCATACTGGATACGTGTTATTTGATGTATTTGTATAGCTAACAGTCACATACTTAAGAAGTGAATTGTTCTAGCTTGTGCGTACAAGATTTCAGATGACTCTGTTCTGGATACTGTAAATATTTGGAGAAATTAGTGCTGAAATTCTGAATTTGCAGAAGAGAGCCACCACCTTGAAATATTTCTTTTCTTCAAAGGTGTCATGATCTAATCCCAGCCAGCAACTAAGCACCACGCAGCCTGGGGTAGGGAGACCCCGCAGTGGGGAAAAAAACCCATAAAACTCATGGCTTGAGATAAAGACAGTTTAATAGGACAGAAAGGCATAAAATAGTAAAGATTATGATAATAAAATGACAATAATAATAAAAGAATTGGAATATACAAAACAAGTGATGCACAACGCAATTGCTCACCACTTGCTGACTGATGCCCAGTTAGCTCCCCAACAGCGATCCCCCCAGGCCAACTCCCCCCAGTTTATATACTGGGCATGACATCACACGGTATGGAATACCCCTTTGGCCAGTTTGGGTCAGCTGTCCTGGCTCTGTCCCCTCCCAACTTCTTGTGCCCCTCCAGCCTTCTTGCTGGCTGGGCATGAGAAGCTGAAAAGTCCTTGACTTAGTCTTAACGCTACTTGGCAACAACTGAAAACATCAGTGTGTTATCAACATTCTTCTCATACTGAACCCAAAACACAGCACTATGCCAGCTACTAGAAAGAAAACTCTGTCCCAGCTGAAACCAGGACAAAAGGAAAGACATCCACTAATACTGATGTACTTAAGAAAAGATGTACTTGAGAGACACACCCACCCCCACCCCCCCACACACACACACCCCCTACACACACACCCAGTAATAGTTTTGGGGAAGAACTTGGGAAATCGAATATGTATAACTGAACTGTATAAATTGCTTGCCCGTTTAGGCATGAGATGTGCTAGCTTTGTGGATTACCACCTAGCCCCCATCTTTGTACAAACGTGAATTGGAATAAAATACCTCTGCTCTGTGTGTATATTGGCATTTTGCACACCAGGTAAGCGACCCCACTTGAGGGACAACAATACTACCAGTGCTGTTTAATCAGAATGTTACATTATGGTATTGTCTTTTAATATCATAGCGTAAGATTAGGGTGGTATTTCAGTTTTTCACAGATATTTCACGGTTCACAAAGAATGGGAAGACAAAAGTACAAAAGCTTCATTTTACAATACAAACATCTCTAAGAAAGCAGTAGGAAAACACCCAGCGACAAAACTATCTTTGCTCCTCTTTGGTTATTTATCCCTCTTCTATCAGTTCTCCAAAACCTTCCAAGCATTTTAATTGTCTGTTCTGTGGGTATCGGTTTGTGTGTTCTCTGTCTAAAATTACATGCGCAGAGCACAGAGTTGTTTTGTCTTATTTGAGGCTCATGTAGCTAAATGTATAAAGGATTATCTTGGGTCTAAGAGCCGCAATATAGTCAGTTTACTGTATCAGCAAAGATTTATTATTTTACCTACGCAGTGGTTGTCTTAGGGATTATGTGTCTCTGATCTCATGAGTATAATACGCATCTAGATAATAGCTCGCAGATATATGTGTTAGAGGAAATGATGGTTCATTCTTAACATTTGAGATCACCTGTACCGAAAAGCAGGTCAAAGAAACTCTCTAAGACTCGTTTTGGAGTTTTAGAAAGCAGGCATTCTTTATTGCTGCGCTGGATGCACGGGGGATAGTTCCACCTAGCGTGCATACCACAGCTTTAGCACAAACAGGTTATGTAGAATAACTAGTTGCATGTTAATCAGATTAGTATACATATACATAAAAATGATTATAACTGATTATCATGGTACTGCTTATATCTGGTCATGCGCAATGAAGGATCCGTTTGAGTCGAAGGGCTGCTTTTGCGACCACCGACCCATCTGAAGTTCTTGCTGGCTGTCCTTGAAGTCTTTATTCTTGTCCTTGTTCTTTGATCTTGAAGCTGAATGCAGTTTCAATCACATGTGGTCAGTTTCAACATTGTTCTCATCTAGTGTACAGGAACATCTAGTCATAAGAGCAAAGAGCTGCAAAACTTATGAGTTAACTACATCTACTAGTTAATTGCTTGGCTATACTTTTGTCTATTGTTTCAATCATAGTGTTAGTATAAGATTTCTAATAATTATTTACCACATCTCACATTTACAGTCACCTAGCAGCAAACCAGTTTCCACCGCTGGTACAAAATATTAAAACCATCAAAATATTTAGACATACCATACAGAATGTATGGAAATATGCTATCACACCATTGCTTCTGAATTTAATATAGCTGTGGAAAATACAGTAATAGCACACATATGGATGAGATGCCGCAGGACAACAAATAGGCAGAAGACATAAATCGTAGGTTACAACCTCCTGTTTTAGAAACTAAGAGTTGAACTGACATATCAGAAGAAGCCTTTTGAAAAGTCCTGTTAGTTATCTAACCCCACTTGTTTGCATAAGTGGCTAAAGACTTTTTTTTTTTTTAAAAAGACCCCAGAACTGTCTCAGCTTATTTTCCATGTCTAAATGTTACTCCTGCTGAGGAAGTAATAAATAAGTCCTACTGCCTTCTCATGGCATCCCAGTGAAGGTATCTGGGCATAAGGGAAATGAGGAATGGCTGTCTAGAGGGGAACAGGGGCTTGGAGTGTGGCCTGCATGCTCATGGGAAAGGACTCCTTAAACTACCCAGACCTACAAAATTCTTGAGTTCGACTGGGTTTTAGCGCTTTTAATGAATTCCAACTTTGGAGATGGAATTAACTTTTCACTCTGAAACTTGTTTTATAGTAGATGAGGGAAGGCCCACAGCTAGCTAAAAATCAGGTCTTTTTAAAGGAGGGTTCAACAGCAACAAATGTTCTAAATAAATATATTTAAACCGCTTGGTCCATGAGAGTATAAATGTTTCTTGTCCTCCAGATCATTCAGACCTGACAAAGGAATCCTGTAAAATGCTGGCTAAAGGCTAGAAATCATGATTTAAGTAGTTTTCAGTGTAAATGAAGTTAAAAGTGAATCCATGTAAACAGATGCCATTTGCTGAAAAACTTAGAATAGTTCATTGCATAACTTGTGAGTGTTAAAAGGCTGCTGGCTGTAAGGTGGGAGTGCTATGAAGATGAACAGTCCAGGGAAATGGTGCGATCGAGAGGATTTGTTTCTGTTGAATAGCATCGTTGTAGGTTTGCTGCTGGGCCTCAAGGCTGGTAACGAAGCGGGGGGGAAAGGCTTAGCCTAAGTGTGGAAGACATGGTTTGTGCTCTTTAGGAGAGGGAAAGCAGCAGATGGAGCAAGAATCGAGGCCCTATCCACCCTGTGTTGCGGACCTGGCTTTGCTGCTTGAGAGCCCGTTTAATCAAGCGCAGCCACTGTACTATATATGCTGTCTATGTTTTAGTACTTCTCCAGACAGCTGTAATTAAAATGCTGGTGGAGCAGAACGAGTGCACTTTCTTCTTCCCCCCCTTAGCCTTCCTCCCCCACACTTGTTCTTTGATTGCCGAGCAATGCTACTCTTCCTGTCTTTGTATCAGGGGCAGACTTTGGTGTCGTGTATCTGCTGGTCCTGCTCTGTCTGCCTCCACCACGGACGAAATGTCTTTGCTCCCGACAGAAAGCTTGTCACCTGGCCGAGGGAAAGGGCAGCCATCTGCAGCTCGCATCTCTCCTCCTCTGCTGGCACAGGCTTGTGCTCTCAGGCAGGTACCCGTTCTGTTACCTGGGCCAGGAACTCATGTAGCCTCATTTCCTGCCAGTTTGCAACTTGAATTTAGAGGCTGGTGCCTGATAAGAAACAAGTTAATGCTGCAGTCTTTCCCACAGCAGCGGGGAGGAGGTTTTGTCACTTATTCCTACCAATCTTTTCACAAAACTTGCACCAGCTTTGCGCCTTTGAGCACATTACCCTTTTCAGTTCAGACAAATCTGATAAGGAGTTAAAAAATTATGAGGAAGTCAGTGACCCTATAAGTGACCCTTATTTTCCTTTAGGCTGAAATACGGCAACAGAAGATCATTTCAGGCAGAGACTTGGGTCTCATGTTGTGGCAGGCCCCAATTTCATCCACTCTGCATTTCAGAAAAATAATTGACTCTCAGTCCTTAACTCTGTAATAGTTGCTCCTGCTATTACATCGGCATCATGACTGTAAGGCAGCTTTTAGCTGGCGATTCACCAAAACCGAGTACTTGTTGTGTACCCCCTTAAAATCCAGGATGGCCCAGCTCAGGAGCAAATTGCCTGTTATTCTTTAGGCTGTGTGTGCAGGGCCTGTGCAGCAGGTGTCTGCAGCTCTCCGAAGGGACTGTATGGAAATCCTGTATTTAGAGCTTGCTGGTGATGCTACGAGGGAAAAACGCAGAGGATCATACAATTGAAGATGGAATTACGACACCTGCGTGCGATCTGGCTTCACATTGGGCTGGCAACTTTTCTCTCATTTCTTAAAATTTTGTGCCTGTGTTTCATAATTCTACAATGCTGTATGTCATTAATACTTTTACTCCTTTGATTTGAAGTAATACCCTTTTTAAAATGAATATTTAAATAAAACAGACTTTCCCTGACCACACGCCAAAACTGAGGGAACCGGGGAGGTGGGGTTGTTGCAGAAGAAAGGCTAATGCTTTCTCTTTCTAGTCCCACCTTCTCGTGCTTATGAAAAGTCCTTCCTGAGCAAGCGGCATCCCCAGAGAGCAAGATGTGTTCTCCGCCTGCCCTGCTACTTTGCGCTGAAACTGTCTTCCCTGCAAGGAGGTTCAAGAAGAAAACACAGGTAGCGACACGGAGACAAGAAAGAACTGCACACTTGCAGAGGGTTAAGAGGAACGGGCTGCGTGCGCCGTTGCTTTCTGGCTTTCCGATGCAGTAGTGGCCCTGGTTTTTGTCCAGAAAAGGAAGACCGCCCCAGCAAAGGAGATTCCCATTCACAGTTTCTTACGTCGGCGTTGAGTTGCTCTGGGATCTCGCTGTAAGAGCGCAAGAGGAGAGCAAAAAGCAGCTGGCAGCAGTCAGCTCTGAGGAGCAGAGCTGCTTGGGAAAGGGGTGGCTTCTTTCCAGGCACGAAAGAGAAGTGGGATAACGGGCTGCAGTTATGTGACTTGTCTTCTCCGTAGAGGTGCAGCCGGTTGTTACTTTTGTGTTGCTGATGGGTATTGCTGAAGGGTTACGTGAGGAAACAGAGACATTATGCTCAGGAAAGCGTTATGTGTTCTGCTGTCAGGTGAAACACCTAGGGGGAAGTACGCATCGCAGTCCCACGTTATGAGGGCGCCGAAGCGCCGTTACAGCTTGCGGTGCCCCGGAGAAGTTTCACGATGCCCGTGGTACGGCTGCGAAGTTAAAGTCGGCTTTGGAAATCTCCAGCGGGCGAGACCCGTACCTCCGCATCGTACGAGACCCGTGCTGGCGATGCTGCGATAGCCGTAGCTGGTGACTCGATCCGCACCAAGCTCTACAGTTCGAAGCTGCAGACGCGCTGGGGTCAGGGACGCAGCGCGAACGCGTCCTCCCGAAGCCCCCGGGGCGCCGCCGGTGCCCGGGAACTCGCTCCTCCCGGGGGCCGGTCGCCTTCCCCCACGGCAGCCGGGGGGGCCGGGGGAGGGGCGGGGGGCGCTGCCCGGCGGCAGCAGGGCTGTCTCCCCGGGGAGGCGGGAGTGCACGCAGGTCTGCAGGTGACCGGAGCTCGTTCTCCCACTCGCGCCTCTCCACCCTGTCTGCGGGGGGGGTGCGGGGTGAGGCGACGTCCCGGCGAGGCGGGGCCCCGGCGGCGGCCCGGCTCGGTGGCGGCGGGAGCGGGGCTGTTCTGCCGGCGGGGCGGCCATGGGCTCCGTCACCTCGGCCCTGGGCCGGCCGCGGCGAGCCCTGGTGCGGGTGGGCGCCGAGCCCCCTCCCGCCGCCGCCCGCCGGGCCCCGCCGAAGCTCCGCGAGGAGGAGGAGGAGGAGGAGGCGGCGGGCGGTCCGGCGGAGCCCCCGGCGCCCCGCCGCAGCCCCGGCGCCCGTGAGTGTCTGCGCGGCGGGGGGAGGCGGAACCGCCGGGGGTCCCCACCGGCCCCGGCCCCGGCCCGCTGCCGCCGCTGCCTCGGCGCGGGGTCTGCCCCAGCGGCGGCGGGTCCGGCAGCCCCGAGGGCGAAGGGCAGGGGCTTGCCGAGGGCGGGCAGGGGAGAAACCCAGCCTGGGGCACCTCACTCCCGTCGAGCGGCGGCTGGCGGGGGCTGGGGCAGAAGCGGAGGGCCCTTCGCCCGGCGGTGCGAGGTGGGGAGGGGGCGGCGTTAAGTGCGGGGAAGCGGCTCGCTGGGAAGGGCGTGAAGCCGCCCAGTTTTCTTAGGCGGGCGTCCGGGCACGGCGAGCGTGGTGGGCGTTTGGAGTTTCTGCCGGGACGCCGGCCGTCCGAAGTTGCTCCCTCTGTGGCCAAATTTACTCGGCCAGGATTTCGGGTCTGGCTGTGCGTGCCCGTGCAGAACTGTGCCCGTCGCCGTCCTTCGGTTTCACACCAGCGTGCCGTGCTTTTGGGGTGATTTGAAACGAGCGGCGTGTCTTACTCAGTCGGGAGCAATAAAAGCCCGAGTCTGGGTACTGCATTGGTTAAAAAGATCTTTAACGTGTTGCAAAGGAAGGCAGGGATGTAGTCTCACGTGGAAACAGTTACATACTCAGGGAAGGAAATAACCTGCTCTTCATGCTGCCTGCCGTGAGCTTTCTCTGGGTCGTGGACCTCGGTTACACCAGGTCACAGGCGAGCGTGACTGTTGAACGAGGCTTCGTAGCTCTCTTTCCCGGTGTCTGCTCTTTAGACCGTGCACATAAGCGTTTGGAATCGACGATCCAACAAAGCTTAAGGATGCTAATCCAACTAAATGCAAAGTGTGGCTCCTGGCTTTTCAATGCAGAATCTCTCAGGAGAAGGCTTGACCGTGGTGACCTTTTCATTCATACCATCCCTCCGTTCTCCCTATTTCAGTATCTCCTGTTTACGACATTATATGAGTTGGAGCAACTGTTTTTATCTCCCGTCAATTTTTTTTTAAGTTACTGACTCATCGGTCTTTTCGCTTCGGGTCCTGTAGTTGTATGTCTTCAGCACAATGCACTTGATCTATGATCAGCCTTATAATGCCGACGTCACAAATTCCTCAAAAATTGAGAATAATACGGTCAGATCCTGAGGGGTTCTCATCCCTTGAAACAGATGTAATGAGAGCGGCTGACACCAATAATTTGCCATTAGGATTTATCTAGTTATGCTTTCTAACTCTTCACTCCGCAGGAGACAAGAGTACGTACAGTGGAATATGCGATCTGCTGCGTCTGAGTCTCTACTTTACACCTGGTCAAGATGCTCTTTACCTGGAATTTGAGTTGAAGGAATTAATTTGGCATTCAAATAGATTTTAGAGCACTTGGCACTGTTTCTTCCTCCGAGTGGTTCATAGGTTGTAGACTTCAAATACTTTGGTCATGCACTTCAGCAAGATTTTTAGTGTTGTAGTCGTTTCAGTTAAGGGTTATTACTGTGCTCAGCCATGAGCTTACTTCCTACTTATTCGCTAAGTTGCTACTTCCCAGTGAACATTTCAGTTCACAGGGTGTTTGGTGTTGCTTAGCTGTACATTCTAGATCTAAATATTTCTCGGGATTGTTATTCTCAGCAGTGATATCACCCTTTCTTCTGTTGCAGCCATTTGAAGTCTTTTTAAGGTTGTCTTCTTGCTTATGCCAGGAACATTTACAAATACTAGCTAAGCAGTGTCAAATGTAATAGGAAATAGATCTCCTCACTTCTGTTGTAACCCATATAATTAAACTTAGGAGTGATTCCTTACACTGGCTGTGAAATTAAACGACTAGTCACAATAATGTGTTTTGAGATTGATTCACTTTCACTGAAGGAGACTGTAGTCAGTAACTATTTGACTTGAGTGGGTTTTGCTTGCATCCAACTTAGAGGCTCAGCTTTAGCCTGGGCTTGAATCATTGGTGAGGCAGAGGTGCAGTGCTCCTGCAGGAGTTTCTGGAGACACCGTTCCTCAAGGAACTTACCCGGTAGTTTCCTGAGCTCTGGGGAGCATGGGGACAGGGACAGTGGGAAATGAAATCTGTGATTTTGCTCAGTTCCCATCACACACGTCACAGAAAGGGCCCGACACAATTCATCCAGAATAGCCCCAAGTACCAGCTTGTGGCCTTTCCACTTACAAACATTTTCATCCACTTAAGAGCAAAATATATTTCAGTTACGGTTTGCAAAGTGGCTTCCAATGGTTTTATTGATCGTAAGGCTTAGTCTTTAAGTCACAGTAGCATAGTGCAATCATATGCATATTATAGGCATTACGATGCTGTGATTGGAGGGAGACTATCTGTTTAGAGTGTGGTATATGAATAAGACAAAGGGCATAAATTAACAAAGCCTTAATTTATCTCTAATGATTTTCTGATCATAAGGCCTCAGACAGTAGAGGAAAAAGGTTTATTCCGATAGAGTGCACCAGTGCGTCTAAATCACATGAGTTACCAGCCACTTCTAATCACACCAGATAAATGTAGGAAAACAGTCAAGCCCTCATTTATTAATCAGTGCTAAAAACTTATGAATGAAGTCCTTTGCTCTTCCCCCTTTCAAGCACAGGATTTTTTTTACCGAAAAACTGATTCCTCTGTCATTATCAATGACTGCTCAGCCTCCAGCTTTGCCCCGCTGATTTCACTGCTGTTTCTCTTAACTTGAACTCCTGTCACGGCTTTCTCTGACACCTTCAGAGCCCTTTCCCGGCCCTCAGTCCAGGACCCGGAAAGTCCACCTGAGGCAAGAGCGCTCTTTTCCACAGCTAGCATGCAAACAAACATCCCACGATGTCTCCTAGCAACCTAACCATCCTTTACAGAGCCCTCAGATGTTGAATTGCTCTTTCATGTCCAATCACAAATGTTACACCTCCCACCTCCTCCATAAAATGAGGAGAACCCGACACATTATCTGCAATGAGTAGGAAGGGTGAGAGGACTCAGTGAGCTGCTTTGTTTCTCTGCCCAGGTGCCAAACAGCCCCAGTCCTTACAGTGGGAGAGCACAGTCATTAGTGAGGTTCTGGTTAGTCACCTTTTGTTTCAAGCAGTGTGGGAGTGCATCAGTGACGGACCTTTATGCTAGATTAATGAAAAAGGCTATGTAGAAATATTAGTGTTCTTGGGAGTATGTTATCAGTGGTTAGTCTGCGGTTGAATTGCGATATATTTGTTCTGGGTAGGTTTTTGAATTTGTTTATTTTTTTATCCATAAAATATTGGATCTAATCTGTGGGACACGTTCTTAATCTGGAGTTGTGCATACATACACTAGAACAATGGGCATCACTTCAAAGTCCTAAAGGTCTAAAGGGCAGTTATAGGAAGGTAGGACATAGTTCTGATGCCATGTTCTCATCCATTGGACTCTGTGACACTGTTTGTTAGCCGCATCATGATCTCTACCAGCTCAGGGAATGATTTACATCCAATAGCACTGAGAAAACAGGAGGGGAAAGGATAAATGAGTTGGGGGGTGGCACGGCATTTTGACTTGGGGGACCTGAGCTGCAAGTATAAGCATAAAAACAATTTCCTAACATCAGCAAAAATACTTGGAGGTTTTAATTTGACTTTTAGGGAAACAGCATTCTTTGAGTTGAGAACTTTGAAGCCCTTCCTCTCTTAAGAGACAACATTTTGCCGGACACCTGCCATTCTTTATATGCTGTGTTGTTTCTGTGGATTTGGATTGATTTCTCTTTTTGTCTGCTTCTCCACTGTCTCCATTCAGGATCATTTTCTAAGACATTCAGAACTGTGTCTCATAAGGAATGCAAATCTACAGAAAGTGTCTGACTTCTGGCAATATGTGCATACAAAAATAGTTAAAAAATACATCTATATTAATTACTTACTTACGGTGCCTCAGGGCTCTAGTGCTGGCTGTTTATGGAAAAAGGAATAATTTAGGAGGCTAAATTTGTATTAAACAAGTGAGATATATGTCTCTAAATTGGGCTCGTGGGGACTGTTTCAGGGTAAGAGCATGCAGCGCTGATACAACTTGCTAATTACTGGCTAGCAATGTGGTTACTGCTATGAAATATGAAAGATCAGAATCCAGTCCATCTTAACTAGCTGAAAATGAGTAAAACCAGTAAAATATTGATTTAATCTGAAGGTTTTTGCTACATATGTGGCTGAGGTATTGCTGTGAAAAACTAAATAGCTGACATTATTTTGAGGTGGTGATATCTGGCTCTGAGAGTAGTGGGGGCATGTTGCCAAAATGCTAATAAGGGATTTTCAAAAAACATACCATTTAGCCAACGGTTGGTGTGCCCACAGCCTTCTGGTCCAAAGCACAGACCTCCGATATTTCAGCTAATGGAATAATTAATGCAGCAGTACAAGACTTTATTACCCTTTTGAGCATATAAGGTGCATGCTGCTGGCAGTTTGTTAGATTAATAATTTATGTATAGCAACATATTTGACAAGCTTATAGAAGAGATAACAGTGGTTAGCAGGAAGCTTGCATTTTATCTTGATGGTAGAAAAGGTTGTGGTTAGAATCATAGTTTGAGAAAGCACGTAGTCTAAAAGGCAGAATTTAAAGAGATTAGTTTTCTGTTTAAATATTATACTTTCCCAGTTCTTCGTAGTGTCTCATTTAAAAATCCCCTGATATTTGTAATCCACGTGAACATAGTTGTTTTCCTAGGAGTAGAGACTGGGAAGGAAAGAGAAATATTGAACACCTTCCAGCAGAGGAGGCAGAAGTCACAGTCCAAGAGTTTTCAGGTCAGCAGTGCTTCTCTTTGGGCAACAAAATACTTGGACAGGGAACTTCTCTCCCTTTCTGAAGACCTCTGGGTTGGTCTTCATGCTCTAAGGACCTTTGAGACAGACCTTGTAATTTAGCAGTTGCAATGCACAAACCCCTCTAGGGCACAACTCTGAACACCCCAGGCAGCCCAAGTGCTGCATCCAAGAGCAATTGGACAAACCTGGGTGCCATTGTTTCTTGTATCCCAGGCATGGGGATCTCATCTGTTCAGTCGTTGTTCAGAACCACAGAGTAGCTGAGGTTGGAAGGGACCTCTGGAGGTCATCCTGTCCAACCGCCCCTGCTCCAGCAGGTCCATCTGGAGCCAGTTGCCCAGGACCACGTCCAGACGGCTTTTGCATATCTCCAAGGATGGAGACTCCACAACCTCTTTGGGCAACCCATGCCAGTGCTCCGTCACCCTCACAGTGAAAAGGTGTTTCCTGATGTTCAGAGGGAACCTCCTGTGTTTCAATGTGTGCCCCTTGTCCTTTGTGCCACCACTGAAAAGGAGCTGGCTTTGTTGTCTTTGTACTCTCCCTTCAGGTATTTATATACACTGACGAGATCCCCCTGAGCCTTCTCTTCTCGAGGCTGAACAGTCCCAGCTCTCTCAGCCTTTCCTCACGTGAGGCGCTCCAGCCCCTTAATCATCTCTGTGACCCTTTGCTGGACTCTCTCTGTCCATGTCTCTCTTGCACTGGGGAGCTCAGAACTGGACCCAGCACTCCAGCTGTGGCGTCAACAGTGCTGAATAAAGGGGTAGTAGCATCTCCTGAAGAGGATGAAGCAGCAGAGACAAAGTGTGATGAAGTGATCGTAACCCCCATTCCCCATCCGCCTGTGCCTTTCGGTGGGGGTAGGTAGAGAATCCAGGAGTGAAGCTGTGCCCAAGAAGAAGGGAGGGGTGGAGGGAAGCCTTTTTGAGATTTGGTTTTATTTCTCATGACCCTGCTCTGGTTGATTGGCAATAAATTAAGATAATTTTCCCCAAATCAAGTCTGTTTTGCCCGTGACAGTAATTGGAGAGTGATCTCTCCTTGTCCCTATCTCGACCCACAAGCCCTTTGTTATATTTTCTGTACCATGTCCAGCTGAGGGGGGGAATGATAGAGTAGCTTTGGTGGGCACCTGGCCTCCAGCCAGGGTCAACCCACCACAGGTCTATTAAATCACCTGTGCTTAGTGGAAGAATCCACTTTGCTCCAGGTGGATTAAGGAGATAGTACTAGGTGACCAGGAACATTTTGTAAGATGAATGCCACCAGTCTTCTTGTTGTAATTTTCTGAGCAATGTTTAGTCTGTACTTTAAAGATATCCCACATTTTCTGAGCACTCGAAACCGACAGGCAGATTTCCTCCAGTTACTCCTGAAAGCTTGGTGGAAAAATATTCCCTGCTTAAGCTTTTCTTGGATGCTGACCTGCCTGTACTTTCTTTAGGAGTGCCACTTTGCGCGTTGATGGTGAAGTGAGAGGGAATATGGGTTCTCCTCATGCTTTTGCAGGATTTGGAAACAAACTTGAGCTGCCTGGGCAAGCAAGGGCCTCAGGATTAGCAGGAGGGCGATTTCATGTTAAACTTTTGATTTTAGTTCAGTATCCAGTGCCTGTTATATAAAGTAGGGTTGCCTTCCTCATAGTTAAATGGGAATATTTGTTCCATCTTTTGAAACACTTTTTCTCCTCTGGAAGGAAGCTTCAGTGCTAATGCCCTGGGGGCAGTAACAGCCTTAATTACCCTGATCAGCCTCTCCTGGGGTCTCCACCCACCCTGCCCACAGCTCAGGACCTCTATTT
The DNA here is from genome assembly GCF_947461875.1 of Haliaeetus albicilla. Taxonomy (NCBI): domain Eukaryota; kingdom Metazoa; phylum Chordata; class Aves; order Accipitriformes; family Accipitridae; genus Haliaeetus; species Haliaeetus albicilla. The sequence goes on along the minus strand of NC_091484.1, from coordinate 33,373,393 downwards.
AACCTCAGCTTGAGGTTATTACATCCTTTCTGAGCAGCGCTGTAGGAGTCTTCATTGCTCCAGATGCCAGCACGTTGGCTGTTTTTTGGCTGTCTTGTCACTGTGGACTTGCCTGGCTGCCACAGGCCTGTGTCTGACCTCAGCTACGCTTGCTGGACATGATCCTGACTTAACTTCCTGGCTTGGTATCAGACCTGTGTTGTCACCATGGGCTTGCCTGGCGATCTGGACTTGTAGCCACCTCTGGGTCAGCCCCGCTGCCTTAATGGGGAGGTCAGGTAGGCCCTGCTTGCCTGGAGATCCCCATCCCTTGAGGAGCAGCCAGCTCTTGCTGTGCCCGGACTGGTAAGCAATCTTTCAGCCTGCTTCTGGAGCTGGGGCAAAGCAGTTTGGGTCAGCCCTGGTGTGTCAATATGGTGGTGAAAAGTTTTTGTTTTGGTGGGGTTTTTATTTTGGTTTGTTTTGTTTGTTTGTTTTTTTGGGGGGGGAGGTTGTTTGTTGTTCCTTCTTAGAAATCATGTTTTGGAAAATCAAGATCTCTAGTTTAGCACAAAGTTCTGAAAATAGCTGAATTATGAAACCTATGGAAAGTATTGGCATCGCCTTACTTGGCTAGGTTGGAGCCTGGGGATAAATACTGTTTAAGGGAAGTCTGTCTTTTGAGTCTTGAGAGGCTTAATCTGGCTCTGTATGAAGTAGCAACTCCAGAGCCAGGCGTGCTTGTCTAATTATCTTAGGCTGGACTGATTACACTGGGTACTGTGTTACCCAAACACAGCTGCACCCGTTTGGATGCAGGCTGGCAGAGTGGACACAGTACGTGGTCTCACACCATATGGGCTGCCTGGCTTAGGCCACATGGCATAGATATGCCCTCAGTGGGGATGACCAGATATTCCTAGAGGAGAGCGTTCCCAAGGCCCAAGAGCCGTTCAGAATGCTCTTCCCATGTTTCATAGCGTCTTTTTCCTTGTCTCCAGTTCTCGAGATCCAGCTGCTTGCTGTGAGGGCAGGATGGGGTGGGGGGCAAGGAGCACTGGCATTGCCGTACGCCAGGCCATGCCACCTGTCACACAGTCCTGTGCTGCAACTGTGACCTCACTTTGGTCCCAAAGTAGCGCTTTAGGGAATGAAATGCCTTTTTTCTGTAGCCTATGTAAAAGCATCGATCCTAATTTCAAGGAATAACTAGCTCTTGGAAGACTTTCCAAGGAAAGTAAAAGCCCTTATGCGTATTTGATGGATGAGGAGATTGAAGTATAGCACCTAGCTGAAAGGGAACCAGGTGCTGTGCCTTAAGGAGCTACCATCTGCAGCCGGACCGTAGCAGATACGCACATCCTGGGCCTCAGGACTGAAGCACCTTGGCCAAGGTTTATGGCAGACATGCACAGAAATCAATTCTCCCTTATTTTATTCAGGTGCTCCATCTACCAGGCCATATAGGCCTTTATGGAATCGGATATTATGGCAGATCTGCATATAGACGAGTTGGTGCCCCTGGCCTGCAGTGGAAATGCTCTTGAGGTTCTTGCGAAGCACTGAGCAGAAATAGACAGTGAGGGATGTCTGTCGGTTGCTCGTGAGCAATAATCCCAATGCCTTATTTGTAAAATAAAAAGACACCGTTTTTTTTCTCGATGGTGAATTTAAGCTTGCAGAAGCTACCCAGACGCTCCTGGTGACTATTGTCAACATATGATGGTGTGGAACTAAGGTTGAGGTGTAAGGGTAGCAGGTGCTTTAATTATGTATCTTGTGATTTATTTACCTTTTTCCTGAGATCTATGTTTAGCTGCTTCGTGCATTCTGAAAAGACACAAACACCACAAGGCTCACCCAGCTTTCCATTGGCAAAGTTTGGAGGCATCAAAGTCTAATTAAATGTTCGAATTTATGTCTAGAATTTAAAAACCCAGAGGAAAGAAATAACAAAATCCCTGCCAATGTAATTGTGACAGTTATATATATATATATTTTTTTTTTTTTCCTTGCTGGTGAGCCAAAGCAACAAACACAAGAGTGTTTCACTCTAGTAAATGTGCAAATCATGCTTTGCTCGCTATCTGTGCAGCAGAGTTCCATTTGTGGCTTGTTGATATTCAAATGCTTCCTCTCAAGGATCACAAAAAGACCTGTCTGGTTGGATGCATAGCGTATAGCTATCTGAGTTTCAGTAGCTCCAAACTAACCTATATTCCGTTCCTGTGACAGGAAATTTAGTTTTATTCTGACGGAGGTTTTGGAAAGCAGGCAGGTCTGTAGACTCTGTGTGTCTAGTGTAAATATAAAAGTAATGGTTGCACCTCTGCATTTTTGTAAGCAAAATTTCAGTCTCCTTACTGAGTAAGTAAGGCCCATCCTATTTCCTTTCACTTCTGTGATCTGTTTTCAAATTAGTTTCTGTCAGGCAAGGAAAGAACACTGGATGTTGGGAAGCTATTCTGAGAAAACGACAGCTGTGCACCTCTGCCGGTATTACCTGTTTTGGGAGGGCTTTGCCACAGTTGCAGGCAGTGTACTGAGCTGAAGGGACCTTTGGGCTGACTTACTGCAGTGGTTCTTTTGTTGTGCCTCTTGTCAGTGGCTCAGGGAAATCTCTCTTTTGGCCTGCTGGGGAAGGGGAAGCAGGTGATGAGACTGGCTGCCATCAGCACCGTGTACCAGCGCCGTTGCCTGTAACCATGTGGGCTTTCACTGTTGGGAATAAGTGTTAGGGGGTGACAGGTTGAGGATGAAAATTTTTATTCTGTATTGGATTCATGTGTTTCCTTAAAGCGTTCAAGTGGAATTTGTAAACCTGTATGAGGAAGGATACAGCCATAGTTCTGTGTCTGCATTTTCTCATCCATTTCTGTTTCTTCCTCTGAATTACGGAGGTCTTTCTGGTCTGCTTGCCCTTGCCACCAGAGAGGGACCTGCTTTTTTGTAGTTGCTGTCGACACTTGTGACTCACGTTTGCTTATGAAGGGTGTAATTACTTGAAAGCCTGACACTGGGATTTTTACAACACAAGGCGTGACTAAAGATTATTGTTCAGAGCTATAATTAATCGCTCATCTTATTGCAGTGGGTCTTGAAGGGAACTTGATAGTTATTATTAACTGTAAGTGTGAATACATATATCTGCAGCAAACAACTGCAGCTGTTGTATCATTGCTAATGCAACATAAAGCTGAATCCTCCCTCAGTTTGCTTCCCTTCTAGGCTTTTCCTAATTCCTGGATACAATTGTGTGCTTCAGCATATGTTATTCTCCTGTGCCCTGCATATAAACATCCAGACCTTGGTTTCTGATGTCCCTTCTGGGCTGTTCCAACCACCTAGAGGAGAAGCAAAGCTGCTGGAGATGCTTGTTTTGGACGGGCCAAGGGATCTGTCCCATTTGGAGCGGTGTTTTCTGCCACGTGACCTCTACAGCCACAGTAACATCAGTGTGCAGGATTTAATTCGGCGTTCAGGGTTTTGTCAGTGCTGTACTTTCTCCTGCGAAGTCCCCAGGTACTCTCAGACTATACCCGTGCTACTAAAGCAATGAGCTTGAACGCTGCTCACCCGTTCTTCCGCCTTGTTCCCTGGCGTGCCGCTGGCCCCTGTGAGTGTCTGGTTGCGGCTGGGTGGTGGCACACAAGGGACTTTGTTCTCACAGGTGGTAATGCAAGACTGGCCCAGGTTTGGATCCCTTCATGGGTATGCCTTGGGGCCGCTGTGCCCTACGGGAGATCGGACAGGCCAGCCTGTGCCACTGGGGCATAGGACCAGTAACCCATCTGTGGCCCTGTTCTATTTAGCCCTGGAGATGTAGCCTTGAAGGCTGACTACCACTGTGCTGTTTGACATGCTATGGCGCTGTAAAAGAGGAATTCCTTATAGCAGCAGGATTTTGTCATATTTTCCTGGAATGGAGACGAGAATCTGGCTCCCGTTGCCTCTATGCAGGGGTTAAATTTACTTATTTGCATCCATAAGACTCCTTTGATCCTGTGTCCCTACTTCAGGACTAGAGGATTGCATCAGCATTGAGGTGGCCAATGGAGAAGTTGAATTTTGTTCTTAATGAGAGTAATTAAATGAAATTACCAGCTGAAGACAGTTTTTTCTGAGACTGACAACTCTTTTTTTTCATGTGCAAATTCTGGATGGTATTAAACTACCATCTGCAGAGCTTAGCAGTCTCTTGTTCCTCATACACATACTGTGGGCTTATGCACTTGCCCTTCTTAAATGCTTCCTTATTTGTGTTCAGAATGAAACTCTGTCTATAAGTTAGCATCTTGCTTTGGTGAAGGGAAATGGAACTCAAGACAGACTTCTGGGATGTAAGTATTGCTAGTGCAAGATGAGAAGTAAATCTGATGTATGGCACTGCTTTACTTTTCTATATTAGTGCTAGTAAAAGTTCTTTGATTTTGATTTGCAGGTATGTAGTCTGTTATCACAACAGACTAAAATCTTCTCTTTTAACCTAGTTCTATTGACTCCATTTGAACAATGGCATTAAAGTTGTTGGCAAAAATTTTAGAACAAAATGCCTTAAAGGAATTGAAAAATAAAGTTATAGTTGCACTGAAAATTTTTGATGCTTATAACCAGCTTTCCAAGAAGAAAACAGTGTTTCCACCTTCTCAGTATTCCTAAAAGAAATGCAGATAGAGATCAACAGGCTTAACTCCAGTCTCTCTAGAGAAAGTTTGCATGTATCAGGAGGTAACTCATAAATGTCCGTTTCCATGCAAAACCTATTTCCCTGATAATCCCTGCCCCTTCCTCTTCTGAGACCATTTTGTATGACATCTGCCGGTTGCGTCCGATTCTGTGGTAGTTTTATGATGTCTGTGTCCAGGTATTTGTAGACTTTAACACTCAAACAAAAGCAAAATGCATCAACTGTTATTTAGCAAATAATTTATTTTTCTTTTTCCCAGAAGGCACAAAAGGGCACTGGAGCGTTACTGAAGTCACTAAGTGTGCTTTTAGTTTGGTAGGGCTGAACGCAACCTTGAAGATGGTGGTTTTGTGCAGACCAGGGGTTCCGGAAGAAAAAGAAATTGATCTTACGGCTTCTTTTTTCTGTCCTATCCTGGCCCTTTTGGTTTTGGCAGATCCAAGCATATACAGCCTTTGAGTATTTATCTTTCTATTTTAGTGTCTTGGTGGCGGCCGCCTTCTCTCCCATCTGGAAGGTACCTGTTATGTTGCTCCGAGGAGTCTGTTGGATTCAGCAGCCGTGGTAGAAGGCATTACTGCCTGTAGCTCTTGTCTCCCTTCTGCTGGAGGTTATCATCACAGCAACAGCAGCAGGCAAACGCTGGCTCCTCAGCTCCTGCAGCGTGAAGCTGGCTAGCACAATCCAGTATATTAGTGCTGTGACCCTGGGGTAGCTGAAGAAACGTTGCACAGTTCTCTTGTTGCCACTTTTGCTCCTGGCGTTAATCTCCAGCAAAACAGAAGAGCTGGAGGTGATAGATGTTGCTCCTCTGCCCGTGTGACAGCCCTGAGCTGCAGGATTGGTGTTGGGGTGAGATTTGGGCTGCATTGAAAGCATCAGGAATTTACCTCATCAATTTAGTGGGGTCAGTGTTTTGAGCCTGATGTCTCCAGAGTGTTAGATGGGTGGGCATTGCCAAGGTCATGGACTGGGGCCACCTTTCACTTCAGACCACAAAAATAGGCACTTACTGAGGTTCCAGTGAAGTTAATGAAAAAGAATCTTCTCTCAAAACATTGAGTCTACCCAGCAAGCTCGGTAGCATTTGCATGTTTGCATTGCAAACAAGTGAATTTTGTAGCATGCTAACCTTGTCTGCATCACTTGACTTGTGTAGGTTTTTTTGAAAATGTTTTCTTTCATGTTTGTGAGCGCACATATGGATTTTTTGGGGCGTGTGGTAGTGGGTGAAGAGTGAAGGTGAATTTGCAGTGTTCTGACTGAACACTTGCCGTTAAGCCTACAGATATATTAATTGTGTATGATTCTCTTGGCTGTAAGGAGCCAAGGGAAAACAATTAGAAATTAGCAATTTTATCAATTATTTACAAAGTGGTCTGTTAACAAGGAAAACAGAACTTCTAATTGTAGATAAATGTCGTCCAAGGGAAGTGGAAAACACCATCAACAGCAGTTGGCAAGTGTTTTTGTTCTGAAAGGCTCAGTCCACATTAAAACAAGTTTCTTTTCATTGTAAACAAAAAGAAGGAGAAACAATAGCTTATATCTTGTCATAGATCATAACTGCATGTCCACATCTCTATTATGACATTAATTTGGAAAGATGTTATAATAGAAGGGTGCCATCAGCACTTCATCTAAGCCATTTCAGTATGTGGAAGTAGACCACAGTTTTCACTGTATATGGTGTAGGAGCAGTCTGGGCGTCTGTGTATTTAAATGTGGATCCCAGGGTGGAAGCCTGATGTTATTTACTTGAGTTTCTGGCATTTTGGAACTCTGATCAATGTAAGCGACAGAGTCAGGCTCTGTCTGCAGTAGAGCTGTCAGCCGTTGTGATACGGCAGTCTGGACTCGGCTTCCCCATTTCTAGTTAGAGCAGAGCATGAAACGTCCTGTTGGATGTTAGGCTTGACACTTTAAAACAAAAAACACCAAACCCAAGTGATTCCTCTAAATGCTCATGTACGCTTTTTTGCATGCAGCTTATTGCTGACTGAAAAATTGTCCTGTTCGTCAAAAATGGTTTAGGGTGTTACAGGCATACATACATAGCAGGAACTCAGGAAGGAGCCATGCTGTCGTGGTTTAATGCCAGCCAGCAGCTAAGCACCATGCAGCCGCCCGCTCGTTCACTCCCCCCCGCCCAGTGGGATGGGGGAGAGAATTGGGAAAAGAAAAGTGAAACTCGTGGGTTGAGATAAGAATGGTTTAATAGAACAGAAAAGAAACTAATAATAATAACAACAATATAATATGACAATAATAATAATAAAAAGATAGGAATATACAAGTGATGCACAATGCAGGTGCTCACCACCTGCCATCTGACACCCAGTTAGTTCCTGAGCAGCGATCCCTCCCAGCCCCACTCCCCCCAGTTTATGTACTGGGCATGATGTCACATGGTATGGAATACCCCTTTGGCCAGTTTGGGTCAGCTGCCCTGGCTGTGTCCCCTCCCGACTTCTTGTGCCCCTCCGGCCTTCTTGCTGGCTGGGCATGAGAAGCTGAAAAGTCCTTGACTTAGTCTTAACACTGCTTGGCAACAACTGAAAACATCAGTGTGTTATCAACATTCTTCTCATACTGAACCCAAAACACAGCACTATACCAGCTACTAGAAAGAAAACTAACTCTGTCCCAGCTGAAACCAGGACATGCGCCTGTGCAGGGACCTGAGGTAATTGGTAACATTGGCGCTGTCTTAAAACTTTGTGGGGCCGTGGGTACTGGTTGTGGCCCTGAACAGAAGACTCTAGATCATGTGCTCAAGGAGAATGAGCATTTTGGAGTTCTCTGCACCTATACAGGCTCTCCAAGATGAGTACTGCATCTCCAGAATGGCACTGGCAGTAATGTTTTCTGCATCCAGTGGTTTGCCTTCCCCTACGACTAACTGCATCTTACTGTTTCTCATAGCTCTCGTGTTGAGGATCTAGATCCAGCTAAGCTGCTGCCAGCCCTGCCATGACTAAAGGAGGCCTTTGGGGGCCTTCCCAAAATCCAGGCAGGGATCTTTCTCACAGCGTATTGTGAGAATTGGGATTTCTGCCTGAATCCCAAACCTAAACACACAGCTCTGTGTGTGTTGGGGGTGAGGCGGGTGGGTGTTATGAGTAGGGAGGCAAAAATTATTATGAGTCACATATTTTAACCTTTTCTGACTCCGTTAGCTTTTTGTCTTTGTGGATTAACCCTGGAAGGCAGCAAAGCACCACACAGCTGGTTGCTCACTTCCCCCTACCCTCGGTGGCACAGGGGAAGAGGAAAGGAAAAGTAAAAGCAAGAAAACTTGTGTATCAAGATAAAAAATTGCTTAATAAGCAAAGGACAAGTGGAAGAAGAGAGAAAGTACGCAAAAGTGATGTGAAGGCAATCATGCACCCCCTCCCATGGGCAAGACCGATGCACAGCCAGTTCCTGAACAAAAGATGGCTAACCCCCCTAAAACCCCCTCCTCTCCCTTTTTATTGCTGAGCATGATGTTATAGGGCAGGGAATATCTCTTTGGTCAGTTTTGGTCATCTGCCTGCTGGTGTCCCCTCCCAACCTCTTGTGCACCCCCAGTCTATTCACTGGGGAGGCAGAGTGAGAAACAGAGAAGGCCCCGATGTTGTGCAAACAGTGCTCTGCCACAGCTAAAACCTCAGTGTGTTATCAGCCTTGTTTTGGTCACTGATCTAAAACACAGCACCACACAAACTGCCATGAAGAAAACTAACTCCATCCCAGCCAGATGATACAATGTAACTGATACAATGTTATAAAACCAAAGGGACTGATTACTCTTTCCTAATGAGGAATAAGAAATTCTTCCCCATCAGCTGTAGCCCTGCAACTGGATCATTAATAATCTCTGCTGTCCTTTGAAGCTAGAGTGATATTTACAAATGATTGCTCAAATCTGAACGAGCTTTTGGTGCACCACGATTTCTAGCTAATGGGGACATGGCGAGCACGTTAGCTGGAGTACTGCTGTTATTTAGCCATTAAATTATATTATTAATATTGTTTTATTTTGTTACCACAGAAACAACGGAAACAGTGAGTTACAATCTTTAAGGGCTTGAAATAAACAGCTGTTTGTGGGTTTTTTTGAAAGTATTAGTAATCAATCATTCTGGCAGGACCACCAGCAGGATTATGTGTCCGCCAACCTGCCCATGTTGCTACGCAGGTTCTGCTTTGGGTGAGGGTTCAAAGTGTTTAGCCTGACACATCTGCCCTCTAAGCGTAATGAGTGCTGTATTACAAACAAACAGAAACCCCCATCTTGTGATGATCTGGAGAAGGACAAATACTGACTGAAGCAACATTAACCTCGTTTGTGTATGCAAATAAGTTTTTATACAGATAAAAATCTTCTTGCACTCAAACTGTAGGGGCAGTATCTAAAAGCTTGGAGTAACTTTTTTGGCTGTCGAAATACAGCTCCTAACAACAAAATCAGAGATGTTTAGACTTGACATTTGGAAACACTCAGTAGCAATGTGGAAGAAATGTGCATGTTTGTGGGTTTTGGGGTTTTTTTTTGCTTTTTTTTTTTTTTTTTTTTTTACTTCAGCAGTTTCTTTTGTTTCACTGAGCCATGTTCAAAAATAAAACGTACCAAATGTTTAGTGTCAATGACTCAAAGAAAAGCCCAAGCAGCGAATGATGCTTAATTGCATTGCTCTTGTTGTTACCCCCAGGACAGTTAGCAGCTGGGATATGTGCAGAGGTTACCTGGAAAGGACAGGTTAGCGCTGCTGGATGAGTACAGTGCACAGTGTGCTGCCAGCCTCTGTTACAGAGGTGTCAGAGGTGTCATACAAAAAAGAAACAAAGTGTAAATTTTGGTGTAGGTTTTGGTTTTTTTTTCTTTTTCTTTTTTCCCCGGTTGCTCCAAAATGCCTCATTTTTCTCTGCATGGTGAAAATCTCTCAATAGGGGGGGATTTCTTAATGTCACTTCCCTTGAACCCTGTAGAAAAATAACAGCGTCTGCCAGTAGAAACAACGCATAATTTCAACAAAACAAGACTTCCCTTATCCTTTGAAGCTCCTGAAGAAGCACCTCTTCCCCCCCTTTCCTTGCCTTTGCACCCGAGCTGTGGCCTTTTCTTTTATCTCTGTCTAGTGACCACTGTGCTCAGCTCAGGACCGGAGTCAAACTCGGTCTCCGCTCATGCAGTGCCCACCTTAGTGTGTGCCTACAAACACTGTCGGGTCACGGGGAGCAGGATGTGGACCAAGGTGGCTTTGGAAGCCCTCTAGGAAATGCCGAGGTGAGCCTGTGCTTATTCTGCAGCGTGGCGATGGGCTTCACAGATGGAGAGCAGCAGGGTGTTAGCCAGCTGTGTTACAAGGCGCCCCATTTCTCACTGCTGTGGCAGCTTGCCAGAGTTTCAGGAATGCAGCGTTAAGATTTTTGACCCCAAATACTGCTATAAACGCTTGAGCCCTTTCTAAACCTGGAAACTGTTTCCTATCGGGAGACTTGAGAAACAGAATCTCCTTTTTAACGGAAACTGAAAGCTCTAGACTGCATAGTTAGAAATAAATCTGGAAAACATAGTATGGGTGACTCCGGGGTCTGTTTCAGTTTAAGGCAGCTGCAAGCAGAAACTCTGGGAGACGTGAACGCCTGCAAATTCCTCCATAGCACCCTGATGTCAGGAGTGGCTTACAGGAGAGAGCTTGCCTCGCCAGAGGGTTCTGCATATGGATGTGTTTGTATCTGCCTCGATGCAGTGCACTTGCCCAAGCAGATGCACTCTAGCTGCTGGGGAAGTGTTTGAGCACTCCTCCTCCTCCTCCTGCCACCTCCTGTGGGTTTTCTTCTCCTGGAAAGTGGTGGTGATTTCTTGCTCCACCTGGGAGGAGACAAAGTCTTTTGTTACAGCCCCATCAGAGGGTGATCCACAGACAGGGTGAGCACTTAAGGCTCCTGATCAGCTGGGTCAAGTCTTGACTTGAGCTGAGTCATGAATAGCTCAGATATTTTTACTGGGGATATTGCAAATAGGTATGCAGCCTTATAGATACATGCTCCAGAAAGCATTTTTAGATTGACACTGAGGTTAGCAGCAGAGCAGAAGAAAGCAGAATGCCTATGAATAAGTATTTATATAGAGGACGCCCTATTTTTTCAAATTTTGTATTGCATTGACTGTGTAAAGGGCTGGAGAGCCATTAGCAGGGTCTTCTGAGATTACTTTTCCTTCCTATAGTGTCTGGCAGAAGGTGAGGGTGTGGCAGGGCATTATATGTTCTGGTTATTTTCTCTGGCTCTATTGAATCTTTAAGGTCATAGCTAAATCTTGGCAGTATCCTTTATTCAAGGCTCACTTTTTTCCTCCAATCTTGCATGCCTTTCTGTTGTTGCTACTGTCGTATAGAAACGATTCTAAGATTAATCTTGTTCAAAATGTTACCTGAACTGCCTTTCTTGGCAGACTTCAATCAGTAACACAGTTTCATGAGGACTTAATCTTAAAATACTGAATTCTATACTGTATGTCACTAATCCAAAACATCAGAAAGAGCGATTAGGCAAGCTGAAAAATATACATCAAGCTGCTTGACATAAGTGCCCAGAGGTTTATGTTAACTGTGAAATAACACATGAAAAGCTGACAGTGAATGAGCCTGTTGTTCATTCTCTCTTATCCTGGCACATGGAAGTAAACATAAATTGTAGAAGACCCTTGCTGCTGTATGGGACTGACTTTTTTTTTTTTTTTTTTTTTTTTTTTTTTTTTCCCCAGAGGGACTGAGTGTGGGAAGAGAGGCCACATCTCAGTCATGACCTGGAAAAACAAATAATGTTTTAGGGAACAGAGAATGCCAGAGGTTTTTCTTCAGTCAACCACTTTCCTCCTCTTGTTGCTTGACAACAGGGCTTCCGAATCACTGATGTTGCTTCCCTATCAAATAGCAGATGATTCTGGAGTTCATAGGTAAATTCATTCCTTGCTCTTGCGGACCCGCTCAAGGCTGTGTGTTGAGCAGGACTTTGCACATTTGACTTCTCCCTTGTGCTGCCCTGAGGTTGGGGGCATCTGTTGAATGACAGGACTCTTTCTGGAGGGAGGTGGTGGGTGCAGGCACTCAGCAGGGCTGTCGCCCTGCCAATTGGGTCCACCTGTTGTGGTACTAATTTGGCAGAAGTGGGAGAAGAGAGGTCTGAGACCATCTACCCAACCTGACTCTCCAGTGTTTAACACGAAGTTTCCAAGTCACCAGTTGTAATTGTCCGATTGCAGGGCAACCTTCAGTGCTGTTTTACATGTTAAAAGGTGCAAGGTCAATTCTGGCCAGTGTATATCTGCTACTCTATGCATAGGAATAACTAAGTTTTAAACTGAATGAAAGTGCTTCTGCTCTTTTTCTTAAGAATTTTTTTTTTTTCCTCCCCACTGAGCTTTGCTATACTCTCTCTCTGTTCTATCACTGATAACGATGCTGAGTGATAAAATGGTTCTTGCCTTTGAAGTCAGGTCTAATAACACTAAGTTCCAAACCAGTTTGAACTCTTTTGTGAAGATAGGAAAATGATAGGACAATCATTAGTTTTCTTTTTCCCCCTAATCTGGTATATTGTGTCTTCTTATGGCCTTTGATATCCACCACTATGTGTTGCTGTGGTTATGGTTATATTGCATTAGGGTCTCTCATCTCAGTAATCATATTCTGCTTCCAGATGCCTTACAGGTCACAAAATAAATTAACATTGAAGGATGATACATCAAGATGCTGCAGAAAATTTCCTTCTCCCTTTCAGAGAGATGATGCGGGTTGTTAGGGACCTTTAAGCAGTAGCTGACTTTTTCCAAAGTCCAGCAGTATCCCAACTTGACAGTTACCGAGCAGGGTGCTGTGTAAAGGTTAATGAAGTTGTCTGCCTGGATTAGTTGGAGGGGCTGTACAGGAATCAGCAGGGGGAATTAAATTCAATATATACCAGCAGAAGAATGGGAAAGTAGCTTAAGGAGATGGCGTGTGTTGGAGCTTTGGTAGTAGGGCACTCTCTGTCGTGGGGTGGAGTTTTTCTTAAACCAAAAGCCTTTTAAAACCGAAAAGGTTTACGTTAGTTATATTTGTTTTCTGCTGTTTTGTATTCCAAACTCTGGTGTAGGAGCATGGGGTAGCATGTGGTGCTTTTTAAGAGTATTTATGGTCCAGGCACAGATGTGAGTGTAACACTAATGTGTTCTGTAATCAGAGGGAGGTGCAAGAGGTCTTGGATGAGTGGAAAAGCAATTGTGATTACAGAGGAAGTTAATGTGTCTGGCTCCCCTCCCCAGCATCTTGTAGGAAGGACTGAGAACAGCAGCAGAAGTGATGTACTGGATGCAGTGGAGAACAGCTGTACTTACATGAAAAACATTTGTAGTTGATCCTTATTTGAAGGGCTGTTAAATTATTTTTGGCCTTTCTGAAATGAGGAAGGTAAGTGTGTCCGGTTAAATTTCACATTTGCTGTGTACATAAACAAGTTTAGAAAAGTGTATTTTTGCCCAGCCACAGGATGTCCTGAGATCAGTATGAGAAGTGGGATAAATTGCTTCTGAGGAGCATGTGTCACTTCCTAAGGAAGTTAAAAAGACACATCAACTTTTACAAGTCTCAAGTCAAAAGAGATCTCAGTCCTAGGGGGAGATTTTGTAAAGCATTTAAGAGGATGAAACAGAAAAGTCATTAAAATGATTGGTTGAGTTACCTACTAAAATTGGATGTGTGCGTGTTGTTAAATCTCTTGGGCATTTCAGAAAATAATACCCTTCTCAAAAGGTACTTAGCAAAATGCACTTCTGGATAGTGATTTTACATAAGGATGTAATACTTCTGAGGAGAAATAGAATTTTCTTTTACATTATAACAAATTTGCCTATGGCCTATCTACTAATCCCTTGTTACTAAAATGAATTTTTCTGAACAGTTCACAAACATGTCAATTCTATAGTTACGGAAATATATAAAAAGTAAACTGTGCTTACAGATATATCAGAAGCAATCAAAAGCATTACACTTGAATATAAAAAGCTGTATCTCAGACGTAGCATCTGAGTACACACCACCATAGATCTGACTGAAGGGAAGTACCCATGAGATTGGTTACTTACTTGAGAATTGATGTCTTGCTGTTTGTTGATACTACCCTGGTACTCTTAGGAGGATAGGGGAAAAAATACTTTTGGAAGTCACTTGTGTGTGTTTCTGAAGTACCGATTGATCATGGCTCAAAATATTTTACTTTGAAGTATATTGAAGTCATGCAGATATAAAACCAGGCAAACTAGGATGTTTCTGAGGATTGTATTGATGCTCATAACCACAGCTCAGAAGTGTTTGGATTCCACCTGGTATATTTGCAGAAGAGACTGAGTCTATACTGCTGCTGCCTCTGTTTTAAGTAATTCCCCTTCAGGGGTCTGTTGCCTGGCTCTGGGGTTTTTCTCATACCTGGTTAAACTGCGCTTGTCACTGACCTCACAGCAAGCCTTGTCTGATCTATGAAATGTCCTGCTCCCAACAAGAGCGTTGTCTTGGACAGAGGCTGCTCAGGACACAGCGGCCTGTTACCGGCCACACAAGGGCAGCCAAGGAACCCAACTGAAATGTGGTTTTGCATGCAGGTCCCTAGGTCAGCCTAGCTTTGCTCAGGCAGCTGCTGACTTGACAGAGAGCTGTCTTGTGGCATGAATGTCTGTGTTTTCCCGCAGCTGCAGGCTGGTGGGTCTTTTCTGTTCCAATTTGGGGCTGGAGGACTCCACTGGAGCCTGCTACACCTGGTACAGAGTTAGTAAGAAGGAAGCATCGCAGCTGCAGTGCTCCTAGGTGATACAAATATTGTGCCGCTTTTGTTAATTGGCTTCTTTTTTCTGAAGTCATGCTCTTATTCTCTAGGAGCCATATTGATATAAAGCTGCCTTAATCCACTAAGAAGTGAGCACAAGCTCTAAGCATACAAAACTCTCTTACTGACATGACTACATCCACTGCAAGGGTCATACCGCATATTTCTGCTGATGGGAAAGCTGGCACTCTCTACTGACTTCATTTAACTACTGTAAAGTGGCACGTGAAACATCTAATTCGCAGTATCCGATGCTGTTAGACTCCTTATATAGCCATGTTGTAATCTTGGAAACAAATTTCTGTTCGTTCTCTATCAATTAATTACGTATACATTTCTTTAAAACTGCTCTCTTACATATGTTCCCATTTTCTCTCACAAGTGTGCATTTGTCTTGGGGAGATTCTAAGCTGATTTGAGTCTTTACAGTTGCATTTATTTTAAGCAAAGAATTGACGTACCTAAGCTGAGGTGGACCTTTAATCTAGGAGCGCAGGAGTGGAGACTTCCAGCCTCTGAGCGTAGGAGGAGATGGCTGTTGTAACTTGGATGGAGGGGGGGAGGAAGGACCAAATAGGCTGGAGATCTCTCCTTGTGGATCCATTGTAAATCTGAAATGGAAGGTGGAAAATGTGGTGTGTATTTGTGCCCCACTCAGCCTTTTCTCGTGGTGCTTAAGTCCAGGCTTCTGCAGTCACTTCTTTGGACCCAAATTGTGTGAGAGGATTTATGGTGTATGTATGAGTGGAGTCGGAGGTGGGTTTTTTGTGGATGGCTGTATCGGAAACGAGAAGTAGGAATTCTGCTGGTGTGTTTGAAGAGCTGTTAGGAGGCATGTGCTGGGAACGGTCTGGATGGCAAGACTGCTGCAACTCGTCTATTTCCGTGAGAAATTGAGGCATCGCTAATCTGCAGGGGTTTGTCTCTGCAAGAAGCTTCTCAAGCATGCACGTGAAAGAGAATGATGGGGTGTTCTTGTGTTGGTGATACTGGAGATGAGAGAGAGGAAGTACTACCTGGATAGCATTATAGAAATGATTTTTTTTTTTTTTTTTTTTTGGAGCTCTACATCTCTAAGCAGGCTTTGTTCATGTTAGAAAATAAATAAAAGCAAAGCCTTGCTCCTCTGCCCCAGGTAAGCTACCCCTCAATTACAAGGCAGCTGGGTGTGATGAGCAAAGGGAAAGATGGAACTTTCTTGGTAATTTGTGGAAATTGCCTGCAGCTTCCTTACTAGGTATAATTTGCCCTGGGGAAGTGATTTGGGGATTACTGTGGTTCACTTGGGTCAGTACTTTGTATTTGCGAGTGACTGGAAGCTTGCATTTCTGAGAAGGAGACAAAACCCCTCTGAGGACAGTTACTAAGCAATTGTACAGATGTGAAGCTTTTTTCTTAACTAGACCACTTAGCAATGGCCTTATGCTTTGCAGCATGTACTTTCTACCTCTTCTATTAAAAATGTATAGCGAGTGTCTAGGGATATTTCTTCTCTTCCTGAAAATAATTGCATTAGAATTCATATTTCTACCATGCTCTATTATGGGTAGAAATAATTAAATCTGGTAAATGTTAATTTTTCTACTGAAAGCTCTCAGGAAGAGGGTATCACAAACATGTTTTTTCTTGTTTGGAAAAGACCTCTAATCGTTTTAAACATGAGATCGTTCTCTTTACTGATGTAGTTCAGTTTGTTATGTTACAAAGACGGACAAATTGATACAGATCTCATGTCTGACTGCAGTGACGCTACAGTTGTTGCTCCTGTTCCTGTTTGTGGCTTATGGTGGAGGATGCTGCAAAGGCAGGTTGATCCCACTGGTTTGATGCATCTGTGCACTTGGCCAGTCTATGCTGCCCAGTTGCAGGTATGATCTCTGCTTGAACTGGAAGAAAATGTTGCAACTGGACTGTGGTGGTGGTGAAGGATAGCAACTCCAAAGCACCTATGCTGCTTCAAAGGTTAAAAAAAAAAAAAGAGGGGAGTAGAGGGAAGACCAAAAGCGAATCTACCAGCAGCATGCGTGGGTTTTTGGGGGGCCTTCTATAGCTAATTTAGACCCTTGGCTGTTCCATGGTAGTGCTTTTCCCATTATGTACTTCTAAGATTGAGAAGGTTTGATTAACAAAGTATTCATTATATATTTTTCCATTAATATCGACATAACTAGTTCTGCAGATGCATATGAGCCAACTTCCCACCCAAAATGTGAAATGCTTGTTGGTAGAAAACTGGATTGGCAAAGTTGTCACTGGGGTCAAACCATTTGATTTGGCTTCATTCTTGAATTCAACATTTCAGCAGTCTCACATGAATCTAAGCAGGCGTATCTGAATTTGTCTTGCAGATGTAGGTGACTATTCATGCTGTATGGCATGTGTGTCCTGCATCTGCATGGGACAATCATTCAAAACTGTTACTTAATAGGTTAATTTGTAAAAGTAATCCTGAGTTACAAAAACAAACAGAAGAGGCTTTACTCTTAGAAGGATTAATAATTTTAAAGCAGTGGCTGAATTTTCTGCAGTGAATTGTCTTTAAAGCAAAATAAGCTAAAACGGAAAAAGCCACTACTCTTCTGGAGTAAGCTTACCCATTACTGCGAATTATTCTACACAATTATAGGAGTATAATTATATCTCTTATTTCCTGGAGTAAACAAGTTCTCAGTATGATTAAAAAAAAAGGCAAAAAGGGAAGGTTAACATTTATATCGCTACAGTCTAGTGATGAATAATAGCTTGGTTATTCCTTTGCACTGTTGTTAAATGAGTTAATGCTTAGATTCAGTATTCAATAAAGCAAGTTCCTAGTTGCTTGTTAGACCCTCTGCTTTTCTGGAATGTTTTAATTTCTGAGAGGGTCACTCCTCACTCCATGGGGAAACAACTGGCTTAGTCACAGGTGGACCTGATAACGGCAGCCTGTTTCAGAATTATTGTGTACAAACAGTTCATAAATATCATAGCAAATTAGACTGCAAATGTGCATTGTTTTCAATTCTAATGAAATTTTGTGATGTTTGAGGTTTTTTGTGGTATTTTTCCTCTGTTAGATCCTGCAGCACATCTTCTCAGTAGCTTAAATATTTCTGTGGCATCACTCTAGAATGATTTCATTGTGTATTTCTTTCCATTTCAGAAAAGAATACACAGAAATAACAGTTATGATCCTTGTTTTGAAGTATTTAATTGAATACTGCAATAAAATCACACGCAGCTTTGTAAATGTGCAGCTTTATCTATATACGCTCAGCTTAATTTATGCAACACTTAAAAAATTTGGTATTGTTGGTGTGTTACTTATCAGCCCAAATATCTGGGTGTAGCAGAACAAATAGTCTCATTCTCTACTGCTCTTTTACTTCCAAGGCAACAGCTCATCCTGCAGAGATTACCTATCCAGAACTACCAGCTGGAGACTTTTGCATCTTGAAAATACTTGGTATTTCCCAGAATAACAGATAATAATGACAATTCTTAGAGTGAAGGATTAATTTTCAACCATGAGCATCCACTGGTGAACAGAGTTATTGGGCTCATCGTTTGAGATGAACAGAACATTTTGCGTAAGACTTGACATAATTCTCTGTTTACCTCACTGAACTCTTAGCAATGTCAAACGGAGCAACCTGTTCCTTTTGAAACAGCAGCCTCTCCCTCTCTGCAGCTCAGGCACAGCAGCAGTGATCACATTGCATTGTGCTCAGGTGCTCCGGACCCAACCGCTTGCGCTGCATCGAATTTTGGTCTCAGCCTGTTTTCGGACCTCAAAGCCATTGAGAATCTGAACACTCCAGTGCACCTGTAGAGGGGACAGGAACGCTTCTGCGGTCCTTGGCACTGATATTCCCAATTCTAAGGACCTGGCCTTTTAAGAGAGACTCTCTATTCGCTGCAGGGTGTTTTCATTCTAAAATCAGTGCTAGTTATGTATCCATCATAGTGTGGGTGATGCTACAGCTGTGAATGTGGGAAATCAAGTCCTGACACATGCTGTTGTCAATGGAGCAGCTCTCGAGGCTCCCTGCTAAATGTCACCAACCTGCGCTGAAGCCATGTCACCACATTTGCGCTGTCACTGTTACTTCTGTCAAATTAACATGTTCACAGACGTGTATTTTTTTTGGCATCAGGTACCCTGTAACTTTATCCTTCATTGCACTAACTAATTCTGTACCCCTGAGTATTTCAACCTTTAGATGTTTTTCAAACAAACTTCTTTGGTTAGAAAATGCATACATACCTTCCCTCAGATTATTTAGTAAGAGACTGCTGATATGTACGTAACCTACAAAATGGCATTTCTCGGCACCATCATCCAGATAACTTTAGATTGCTCTTCACTTACTGAAACCTCTGCCTTTGCAGTTCCCAAAACCATTACAGGTAGCTGAATGGTTTTTTGGATACTTCCCTGCACGGCTCAGTAGGCTGACTTACTGCAGGGCATCACAGGAGCTAGCATCGTTTCTCATTTTCTTGCTTTCGTATGTGTGGTCTTGGTTCTGTATGCATACAGGGAAATAGGTGCATATCTGGAGAAAAGCCTGTCATCTGGAGACATGATTTTTTGGAAATAACAAATTTTATAACAAATAACAAATGTCTGCCAAGTATCCAAGTGGCTCACACTCATCTTCATAACAGCAAAAAGCTCAGTGTTTGTCTCCTGTAGAAGAGGACGATCTTTAAATCTTCAGCACAAAACACACAATAGTGGTCTATTCTTTGAGAAATATTTTGAAAATTATACCAGGTAGTAATTTTGAGTGACATCTCCTTGCTGCTATGAGGAATTATTTATAGAATAATTGATGCAAGCAGTGACATAGCAGAAAGCGCTAGGTGTGTTCAAGAACTGTATTTGTGGAAACCTGAAGGTTGTTTTGAGCAGTCAAATTAGAAAAAGTGTAACTGACTTTAAATTACAGTGGCTGGGGCCATGCTTGGTTGATAGCAGATCTAATACTTAAATGGGACACTGTTGTGACATCCTTAGATTAAAAGTATGTTTTTGGGGGGGGGGGAAGGAGCATCCTTATTCCCCTTGGAAGCAGGGGACAGGTGGATACTTTTACTAGGACAGTGGGAGATTGATGATGAGCTAGGAGTTTCTCACAGGCAGCCTGCAAGGCAGGATGATGAAGAGGAAGCTTAGAGATGAGTGATCCCGGTACACCTCTTTCTTACCCAGACTGAAAGGATTCTCTCATACCACATGCAACAGACTGGTAGCATTTGCAGAACATTAAACACTGTCCCTAAACCTACTAAAGTCAGCGGGATCATGGATTGCAGGGAACACTACAATTTAATGCTTAAATTAATTAAAAGAGAATCAATAATGACTCGAAAGTATTCTTCAGAGAATGTCCTGGTCGTGTCTCATGAGGCAGCTGCAAGCGTATTCAAAGGTTAACATATGTACGAGAGCAGTGTGTATGTGCCTGAGTTTTAGATTCCCAATTGTTGCTTTATGCTTTACAGTGCTGTGGAGCTTGGTGTGTTGGAAGAAAGAGACTTCTGGCATGGGCTTTAGAGACCAAATCCTCTCCAAGTGACCTGTAACTAAACACTGTGCAATGTTTTTGCAACATAAAGTATTTTAACCTTCCTGACTGCTATAAAAAGTGTATTTTGCCATGATCAATAGCTATGGTATGGAACTCATGGCTACAGTACACCGCAATGGTTACATATCTGTATGGATGATGAGATCTTCTGTAGTTATGAAAGTAAATAAGTATCCATGATGAACATAACCCCAGGGCCTGGACAAACAAACAAACAAAAATTCTGTGGGATATCAAGATGGGGGAGGGGGGGGATCAAGCGTTATTAGGGACAAAAATCATCTCATCTGCTGTTAATATGGGTGCTTGTAAACTTCTCTGCTGTGATAAATGCAAGATAATTCCATAAGTAAACTGTGCAGAGCGTATATGGTTATCAAGTACTATCTGAAATGTGCTACCTCAGTACCCTTCAGTAACTTCTTCAAATGTTTGTGCCATTGACTGAGACCATCAGAAGCACTGTAATGGAAGAAACTAGGAAGAAATCTTCCTTAGGCTTATCTGTTTTGCTTTGGTATCTTTGTTTGTTTGTTTGCTTGATAACCTTCCTTTGATACATCCGTAACTGCTTAAAAGAGGAGACTGTTAGTAGGCTTTGAGGAACTATTAAGCAGTGAGTATGAGCTAATCATTTTATAGTGTGCAGCCAGTAATTGTTCCAAGTGAAAGATGTTCACGTGACTCACCAGAAATCTCTGTTATGCTTCAAGTGTGAAATTGCAGGTCCTTACTGGTGGCACCTTGTGTGCACGCCATACATTAAAAGCCACCACTGGCTCTGTCTGCTTTCTGTTGTTGCAGGAATGAAATGGCATTGTGTCTGCTGCAGCAGGATGCCTTCCTCCTTCCCACTCTGTAGACTCACATGCTGCCTCTTACAGGGACTAGTAGTGGAAGAATCAATGGAAGAGAGAAACCCTGCACTGAAGTAACCTATTCTCAGAAATTGTTTCGTCGCATTCAGTGGGGCAGCAGTGCTAGAAAAATCTGGGCTTTATGTTTGAGAGTACAGGTGGTAGGTTCTCACATTTGATGTGGCTTTGGTTGGGATAACAAACTTGTTCTGTATTGTACAGGTTTCTGTCAATCTCTGGTGGGTGACGTGTGCCAGAATTACCAGGAGGTGGTTCTCATTGTCTTAAATTGTGCTCTTTAACACAGGAAGCATGACGACACTGATCAAAAGCCTCTGAATACAGAAATGGTTAAGACCACACACACCTCTGTGTGTGTGTGTAGTCTAGTTTGTGGATCATGAGCATATCTTTGTCATTGATGAAATAACATATCCACTACCTTTGTTTCCTTAAGGTTGTGTCTCTTGTTCCCACGTAAAATGAAGTGCTCTTGTTAAACTTACATTTCTGTTCTTAATGCTTTATTTTTTCTTCTCTTACTTGCATTGCAAGGTGCAGGAACAAACAAAGTAAACTTTTGTATGAAATTTACACTTCTGAATCTCAAAAGGGAGCTCACATCTCCTAACTTGTTTTAATCACAATAAAGGGTGTTTTTAACAGCTTCTATAAATATATGATAGATGGTAATGCTGCAGAAAAAATGGAATAATATTACAGTACTGATCACTCTATAAATATCTTTTGACTACGGTAGCCAAGGGGGTTTTTTGGCTAACTTTTGCCATGCTATAGTTGTGTGTTTCTAGAGATGCTGGGGAGAAAAAAGGGAATGTGAAAGGGAAAACAGGAGAGAAGATGAGCGTAGAATGTGAAAATTTACATAAAGGTTTAAAAAGTTGCTTTGCATCCAAAACTTTAGAAGCTTGCTTTACTTTTAAACAACCCCCAGTAGTTCTACAAATATAGAGATTTCTCAAGAGAAAAAGTACAATGAGTAAGTGTTTTCTTCCACTGCTGTGTAAAAGAATAACCCATGACTAACTTTTCCACAAGAATACAAGCAAAATCTGAGTAAATCTGGACTTCAGAAATTTTGTAGCAACACGGTAGAGCTGTGAGATGACAGGCCCACCCTACGCTTTTAACACCTCACCCGCCCACAGCCTGCAGGCAGGCTGAGCCAGAGATGGCCAAAAACTCAAGATGGTCCGTATAGTGAGACAACTGGGGCACAGATGGAATGAGGTTTTCTTTCCCACGTGTGTTACCTATTTTGAAAAACATAAACAGTTCCCTCCTCCTTGATACTTTCTTTTAACACTGTCTGCTAGCTAGTCACTTGGCCACATCAAGACAGCTCCAACTGTGCTTTTTGGAGCAGTCGGGAGGCTATGTTTTCGGAATGGAAGATGCTGTCACTTTTGTAAAGCCTTGTCGGGTGAAACTTTATGACACGTCTTGAGTGTAAAAGTTATTGAAATTACTCCATCCGTTTGATCACAGGATTTTCTCAAGCTTGAGCTGAGAACCCCTCAAGCTGGGCCACAGTCTGCTGTTTTCCCTTCTTGCTCTTTACGCAGCAACACTAACCACATATTGGGCTATGTTATCAAGTGCTTAGCCAGCAGGCTCGAAGGAAGTGTTTACACGCCTCTCTCCAGCACTTGGGAGGCCGTATTTGTAGCAACGTGCCCAGCTTTGGGCTCCTCAGTACCAGAAAATTATTGACAAACTGGAGGGAGTCCAGCCACCGCAATGATCGAGGCAGGGGAGCACGGGTCATACGAAGAGGCTCTGAGAGCTGGGTTTGCTCAGCCCAAAGAGCAGAAAGCTCAAGTGGAATCTGACAGCTGATTTCAACAAGATAATAAGAGGTGACAGAGCGGACAGGGCCAGGCTCCCCTTAGAGCCGCACAGCGATATGGTGAGAGGCAATGGACAGAACTTGCAACATGGGAAACCCCAGTTAGGTTGTAAGAAACTGTTTCACTGTGAGGGAGGTCAAACACTAGAACGAGGGCCTACAGAAGTTGTCTCCATCCCTGCAGGTATTCAAAACTCACCTGGGCAAGTCCATGACCAACTTTATCTAAATATGAAGTTGGATGTAACATCAAAGTTGGTCCAACTTTGAGCAAGGTGAAGGGTGATATTGAAACTGCCGAACCAAATAACCTCCAGAAGTTCCTTCCAACCTCAATTAATTCATTATTCTCTTCCACAGGCATGTCATTGCCTGCTGTTATTATTGAAAGCTAACAAGCTCATAGTCTTCCACCTTGACTTGCTTCCGGAATCTAGGACGACAAGCCCAAGTTCGACGTTTCTGCTGTTGGTTGCAGACAATGCTGTGGCAAATTCAGTTGTGTCCTAAAGAGCTGTGATTTTTAACAGGGCTGTTGTAGCACCACCTTGTCTGGAAGCAGTGACAGCAGTGACAAAGTGACAACTTTTTTTTTTTTTTTTCAGTCTCTTATATGCTGCTCTGTGCAAGTCCCGGTGCTATGGTGTCCTTGTCCGCTGGAGCAATAGTGAACCTACATTGATAAGAAGCCATGGGTTTTATTTTTTTCCTGTGCAAAAGCCACTGTGAGAAAACTCCAGGTCATAGCCCTCAGAGTACCTGTGTTGTCTTGGAGAATGAATACTTTTCTTCAACCCCTCATTTTCCAGATCAGCCAGTTGAATTGTGGTGGTCTCTTGTCATGGTTGACTTGACAACTAGGGAAACAGTGAAGACTGAGGTTGAGCCCTTTATCCTCCCCCCCCCCCCCCAATTTCCAAAGTCCGTAATTCCTGGGCTGAAATGAAGAGTAAGTACTTGCGTGCCAAAGGGCATTATTTTACTCAGGTTTTGTGGAGGAGGAGGAAAGGAAGAGGTTCTGAGTAGGGATTAAAGTAGCACTCAGAATAGCCTTTGCTTGCAGTAGAAGGAATTGGATGCTTCAGTCATTTCAAGCTACAGTAATCACCTTAGCAAGCACCACTGCAGAGTATGAGGTGAAGTTACTCCTGTGTAGAATATTTTTGGTTTTGTTCACTCTGCATATATAAATAAAGAATATAAAACTGCTCTTAAAACTTTGGTTTGGGGGTTTACAGGGAAAGATCTGATATGTCATAACCAAACAGATCAGTCTCCCTGGGGACCATTTGCATTAATGAACCATCTGCTACCCTTTCCTCTATTAAGCATCATGGACAGCATCATGCTCTTTCTGTCGTGCAGCGATAATGGGATATTCAGGTGTCTTTGTAACAGGAGCGTGTTTGACACATTTTTGGTTGTTAGTCCTCCCTCCCCTGTGACTGCCTCTTGTCTCAGGCAAGCTGGTTCTGTCGGTCATTATAAATGTGACAAGAGATGGAGATAACCAAGAGGTCTCAGGTCTCCTTGGCAATATGGCTATTATCACGGGCTGTACAATGACGTGATTCATTCACAGAGGAAGTGAGCGTGGAGTTATGAATGCTTTTCTTATGTGGTATCGCAGCACCCAGTCACATATGGCAGGTTGCTGCTACTTACGTTGCCTTAACCATCTCCTTTTCTTTACAAAAAAAACCCAACACAAAACCCAAACAAACTTCATTCTTTACTGATTCTTACAAGGTCTGAGGCATCTGATCATCACCTTGTATCAACAAAGAAGTACGTACACTAGCTATGCTTAAAGAGAATTTTTTGAATTAATTTGCCTATCTGCAGTTGTGCTATGCTATCTTCAAACACCGTTTCCCTTTCCAAGCAGGTGAAAGAGAAGTGAAGGATTCTCTTACACCCATTGAAACAGCAGGGAAATTAATTCTGATTTCCATGCAGTTACTTCGGATTTACACTGTCCTACCAAGAAGGGTATCGGCCCTAGTCTTACAGCAGTACAGTCACACAGGGAGATTATTGGTTGTCAGGGAAAACTTTGTTGAAACACACTGCACTGAAACTTAAAACTGTGTAGCCCTCTGGTGCTTTGGTTTCATTGGCAGTAAGAGATGTTAGTTATCCAGAGAGGCCGTGGCAGGGGAAAATGGGCCAAACCTTGCATGTCTTCTCCACATGTTGGCTTGTGTGAGTAGAGGCTGTGCCTCCTGACAGTACAAACTATAGCTTTTTTTTTTTTTCTTAAGGAAAAGATTAGTTGGGAAGAATATAGCCTCACACAAACTTTCTCCCTGAAATGCACAAGAATGACAGACCCAGACTTTTATTAAACAGAAAATAATTGTCTCTTGAAAAATGTCTTCTGCTTAAATACGTGATTCTTTATTCTACTGACACCACTTTTTCTTGAGGCTCTCCCTCATACAGTTTCAGCAATCGGAATGTCTTTTCCAGAATGCTGCTGGTTTATGGTGTGTCGGGTCTTGTGGGTGCAGTGGTCTCTAGTCTTTTAAAGTAAAAACCAAGTCAATTAGTTAATTCCAGCCTTGTCCCAGTGCATGAATCCTCACAGCACGGCTTTTGTTTAGAAGCAGCTCATGAGCCAGGTAATAACTGGTAGCTGTCTCTGATCAGCTTGCCACTCATGTCTCAGATGCATGTGATTTCAAGGGGAAGCTGTCATATGGATGATTTAAATTACTATTTTGCTGTTTTTCTTCCCCCACCCCCGTTCATTCACCGTAGTTAGCCCCTCTTTTTGAAAATACCGATAATGCAGTTCATAAACCAAGATAATCAAATCATGAATTCTTTCCCCCCCAAACCAGCTGTTCCACTGTTTTTCTTCCTCTCGGTGTTCATAAACAGGCAAGACTTCCTGCTGTATTAAATATCCATGTTGTTGGCAAAAAGCAGAAATGTTGCAGCTTGCTACCACCTGAATACATTGGTCATTAACAAAGAAAGTCTGGTAAGTGTTTGCAGGACAGCTGCTGCTCTGAATAGTACTACTTGCTAGCAGCTATCCCTTTTCCCTCTCTTGTTACTGTGCAAAATGAAGAAGTGATTAAAAGGTTAAAGAAGATTCCTCAGCAATGAGAAGCGATAAACTAACATTGCAGGAAACTAAGAACAGAACGGGATAGAAACTGTAAAGTTTCTCCATGCAGCCTTGTCAATGTCTAATCTCCTCCTCCACCCCCTTCCCTTGCTATGTATTTTTTTGGAAATATTTGTGTACATAAAGCCTGTTGGTAGACTCCTGTGGTTCTGGGGAGATTTGTGCCTGCTTCACACAAGTAGGGCAAGTGTATGGTGTGGCTGGTTCTTGGAGATGAAGCTGGGGCTGTCCCCACTCGGTGGGCACAAGCTGGCTCCCCTCGGAGCTGGGGAGCTGTGACAGCCCAGCCGGCAGCTGCTGAGTGCTGCTGAGAGGAGGGATGTCTGCGCTGGCACCCCACGGGAGGAGAGGAAAATGTGTCGGGGAAAGTCGGAAGAGGCAAGTCAAGACCTTTTTCTGAGAAGAGAGAATAGCTAGGTTGGGCATTTAGGGGAGAGAGAGAGGTTAAATAGAGAGGCTGGGCATTGAAAAGGTGTTCAGACACCTCACAAGAGTTATTCAAGCTGTTGCAGTTAACCCCAGCTGGTCTTGGGGAGGAGCAAGGGGTCAGCAGAGTTGAGTGGTCAGGCCGTATCCTCCGTAGCACTGAGCAGGGTCTGGTGATTCCTCGTCTGGCTTCGGACACCAACTTGGAACATCCCCATCCCCCCTATCTGTAAATTAATTACTAATTCCAGTTTGAGCTCTCTAAATTTCTTTCTTGTAGTGGGCAGTGGTATTTTGGTGTGTTGCAGTTAAACAGCTCAAGAGAGAATGGTAAAACTTGAAAGTGACCTTTTTTACCTAATGGTCCTTGAGAGTGTTGGAAAGGATTTGTTTGCTTAGACTGTGACTACTCCCTTGTGAGCAGCTTCAATCTATTGAGTTTAATTGGTCTATAGATTATTCTTCTGGCTTTATTAAATTTGGAGGGAAGATGGTGAGGGAGAAGTTAGATGGACTACTTCATAGCTTTACACGTTCTTGTTTTTTCCCTGTATGTCAGGGTTTTCTGTGCTCTGCAGAGAACATTGAAGTATAAGAAACGCAAGGACAGAATAAGAGAACTCTGTTTGAAACCTGATTTGGCGGAGATTAAGAGGGAAAGGAAATATGGTTATCGCTTTGTCTAGAAATGCCATTTTCAAACTTATTTATCTTACCTGCTGGGATCTTGGATCGTCTTCCAAATATTCACAGCATTCCTCCCCACCAGGAAAGCATGGTTATCCCTGTTGTACAGGTAAGGGCTATATGTCAGAGTAGACTCTCCAGTCTGTACTAACCAGGCTTGAATTTTTGCACTGAGAGTTGCAGAGCCCTTTCACTTGTGTCTATTCATTTGAAATGCTCTCAAAAAGAATAGTAACACTCAAAGTCAATTACATGGTTCAAGGCAGAGAAGAATTGGACCCAGAAGTCTTGTCTGGCCGATTCAAGGGTGATTTAAAAGAGTGGGGAAGAGGGAAGGCTGGGCAGTGGGTATTCTTCATTTGGCCATGAGCATGCAGCCTGGTATGGGGATTTGCCATGCTGGTGTGACAAATGTGACAAAACCCTAATTCCTTCTTCCACTGGCTCTGCTTTTAGCCTGTGTCCAGCTCAGCTGGAGAGAAAACCTGGGGCACTTGACACCCGATCTTCATATCCTAATACTCCACCCTAGGTAGGAAGCCAGGCCTGTTGCTTGTGAAGGACAGACAGCATTCATACTGGAAAGCTCAGCAGTTGGCACCTCTGAGTTTCATTCCCAGCACTGCCCCAAACTCCTCCAGCTGGTTACTCACTACCTTCCATACCCACGGAGGGCCCTGTGCAGTCAGGCACTTCTGCTGGGAAGGGAGTGTCAGCCCTGGGTTCAAGGAAAGGGGCAGTGTGAACGCTGGGGAACCTAACCTGCTTGCTCTTCTCCAGAGAGGTGTAAGAGCTTCTAGTAATAACCCTCTCCTACTGTGATTTGATTCTTTTTTTTTTTTTTTTTCTTCTTCTTCCCTCATTGCCAAGGTTATACTTTAATTCTGTTCAGCAAAAGAGGCCCATATGTAAACTTGACCTTGTGGACTTCTGTGTTGATAACAATGGCTCGTTTGTGTACATTGTGTTCAGCTTCCACTGTAAGTGACAGGGTCAAACAATCTGAAGACAAGGGGATGGGAGAGAGGTCCTGCTTCACATTAAAATCCGCAGTCAGTTTGAGTTGGATCTTTTCATTTATAAACTTTGCTGGTAACCTCAGCAGTCCTTAACACACTGTGAAGCTGAAGACCACAGATTGACTCTGCAGAACCCAGCCAGTCTCTGTTCATGCTAATGCCTTACACTGCTTTTTTTTTTGTGGGTCATGAAGCAATCAAATACATGCTTAGGTTAGATTATTCACATGTCATATGCTGTTGGACCCTGAAATAACTTTGATTTTATGCATTAAATAAACAATCAGGTATTAAAGTTCCTAATCAGATAAAAGTCTGCAGTAAATTAAGAAGCAAACACTTTATGCACCTTTTTTTCTGTTACAAAAACTTAGCGACAAAATGTACCACGTTTATGCTACTCACTTTCGTAATGACCATTCTTGCTTGGGGTTTGTTCTTGCAAGGTGTTGAGTGCTCTGGCTGTAATCCAGCAAGATTTATGCATGTAATTTAACTTTAAGGGTGTAAGTAGTCCCACTTTATTGAAACCATTTGAGTGATTAAAGGTACGCAGGTGGATAAGTGCTTCACTGGATGGAAGCCAGAATGCGCAGAATCTTCCAAGATCAAATCCTTAATTATTAAATTTATTTAGAGCAGTTCTTGTATCCAAGGCAACAATGGCAACGAGATGGTAGAGTACTAAATTCTCTATACGTCTAAGAGAAATGTAGTTAGTTAAATTATGCTCAAATATGGGTGGACATGGCTTACTGTAGTCTGTTCTTCTCAAACAGGCAAAATCTAGCTTGATAATTGCATGTTGATGAATACAAATGGAATAAGTTAGTCACACTATGAGTCCTATATGTAAATGTTTATGGGATATTTTTGTTTGCTTACTAACTTAACTCAAAACCAGTCTTCATGTTACCTCTTCTTCCCTCAATCATTAGGTAACTTGTTCAGGTGGTTAGCAGGTCTTTTTCATCAAACAGATGTTGCTGACCATCCTATGTTATTTGATAGTATTTGAAATACATATTTCTTTTGTTTCTCCTTCCTGGATTTCATTTAAATGGGGAAGAATATTTTCTAGCTCTTATGCTCCAAGATTTCATTTACTTGTAATATGCTAAACTATTAAGTATTCCAAAACTCTTAAAATATTGG
The DNA here is from genome assembly GCF_947461875.1 of Haliaeetus albicilla. Classification (NCBI taxonomy): domain Eukaryota; kingdom Metazoa; phylum Chordata; class Aves; order Accipitriformes; family Accipitridae; genus Haliaeetus; species Haliaeetus albicilla. The sequence continues at coordinate 33,344,152 of NC_091484.1, read as the reverse complement.
AAGAAGTAGAAGACCTTCCTCCTCCTTGTTCTATTTATGTTTAAAGCAGCTCTTGATTCTGGAATCTGTCTCATGATTTTTTTTAATACCTAAAACTAGGATATTGCCAACATCATAGTTCAGACAAACCAGTTCAGACTGAATCAGTTCGTCAGTATTTTCATCTAGGTGCTCAATTGCTTTACAACAGCTGAAACATAGTTCATATCTATCAATGGCCTAGGTAGAGAAGAATCCATCCCAGGGTCTTTCATAGGGAAGGAAAGATGGGGAAAAATTGAGATTCTCCACGGTCCTGTTTGGTTTTGCATGGTCTTTCCACCTAACCATCAATAAGATGAACAATAATCTTAGAATCATAGAATCATTTAGGTTGGAAAAGACCTTCACGATCATCGAGTCCAGCTATCATCCATGCCTACTAAACCATGTTCTGGAGTACCTCCTCTATGCGCTTTTTGAATACCTCCAAGGATGGTGACTCAACCACTTCCCTGGGCAGCCTATTCCAATGTCTGACAACCCTCTCAGTAAAGAAATTTTTCCTAATATCTAACCTAAACCTCCCCTGCTGCAACTTGAGGCCATTTCCTCTCGTCCTATCTCCAGCCACCTGACAGAAGAGACCAGCACCCACCTCACTACAACCCTCTTTCAGGTAGTTGTAGAGAGCAATAAGGTCTCCCCTCAGCCTCCTCTTTTCTAGACTAAACAGCCCCAGTTCCCTCAGCCGCTCCTCATAAGACTTGTTCTCTAGACACTCCACCAACTTGGTTGCCCTTCTCTGAACACGCTCCAGCACCTCAATGTCTTTCCTGTAGTGAGGGGCCCAAAACTGAACACAGTACTTGAGGTGCGGCCTCACCAGTGCGGAATACAGGGGAACAATCACCTCCCTGCTCCTGCTGGCCGCACTCTTTCTGATACAGGCCAGGATGCTGTTGGCCTTCTTGGCCACCTGGGCACACTGCTGGCTCATATCCAGCCGGCTGTCAACCAGCACCCGCAGGTCTTTCTCTGCCGGGCAGCCTTCCAGCCACTCTTCCCCAGGCCTGTAACGCTGCATGGGGTTGTTGAGACCGAAGTGCAGGACCCGGCACTTGGCCTTGTTGAACCTCATACAATTGGCCTCGGCCCATCGATCCAGCCTGTCCAGATCTCTTTGTAGAGCCATCCTACCCTCAAGCAGATCGTGTTTAGGGTGAATACATTGCAAAAATTTACTGTATCTTCTGAGGTTTTTTTAGTGTCAATTAATTGTTGATTTATGTTAGTGATGGGTCTTTTGTAATCATACCCTATGATCTGTGTTTATTTCCACTTTACCTTGACATTGTTTTGCATCTTGAGTGACTACATATGCTGTAGAAATAACAGACTGTTTTTAAACTAGTAGTGAAGAGAGCAATCTGTTTCCAGTAAGACTGCCTTTTTGTGTCATTCTGGGCTTTCAGGAAACAGGAAAAATGTGAACTCCAGAGTACCCCAATTGTGATGCCACAGGGGAGTTCACAGTTTGAAAAACCTGCGCATCAGTTAAAGCAGTGCAGAGAATATCAGACTGTAGGCTTCTGGAAAACTCCAGCTGGTAAAGGTGTGACGTATTCTTCATCACGTGGAGATAAGCACAAAGGTAAAGCTACTTTTTCATGTTTGTGGTCCTATAGCACCCTAGTGTCAAATTCATTTTTGGTTTAATAGAAGATATTCCCCCCAAACTTCTGCAAACTGTCTTTGCTGTTGTAGCATTTATTTTGTGAGTAAACCCTGGAGTCCTCATTCTCCACTGCATTGCATATGGAGCAATGATTTCTATCACTACAGAGAAAAGGCATTTAAGCCACGCTGGTATCAGCTTTGCCACAGAGATAAATGGTGACGCTATTCAGGATCAGGGACAAGGAGGCTGGTTTCCTGCGTCTTGCTCTCTGCATTGGTTCTGCCTGCTTATTGCAAACTTTTGCAAGAATTGTCTCCCAGTTGGAACTGCTGCAAGCTTGGCTGCACCCAGGTTTTACCAATGAGAGGGACCCCTTAGCAAATTTAAAGAGCAGATGCATGTAAAGTAGTCCTGCTTGGGGGCTAATGCAAATACAGTTGAATTATGTGAAGCTGGTGTGTTGTTCTTTATCTCTAGCTAATGTCTTGATTTGGTCTGTGCTTAAAATGTTCTGTTAGATTAGCTGTCAGCTAGAAATACGCTAAAAAACCAAAACAACCTCCCACATCATTAATGAAGAGAGCTATGCTGGTAAAAGTTCTTGGGAGGAAACATCCCTTTGCTATCACCTGGTCCATCTGGAGAGCTGGCAAAAGAATCGGAGGTGTAGATCATACCTGTATAAATTCCCTCTGCCAGTTTGCCAGTAGACTCGACTGGTAAAGCTCAGATGTTTGTCAGTGTAGGCTCTTCCAGTTGTTTATTATCTGATGGAAAACAGCATGTGATCTTTGCCCAGTGTTCTGCAAGCCAGCAGTTTTAGGACCGTTCTGTCCGTAGTTGTGTGTCTCACACCACAAATCTGTCTGATGCACTGCTGATGTTGCAGGGCAGCAGGATTTTCTCTTGATGCACTGCACAACGGCCACGCTGCTGATTCCTGCTGCCACCGCTTAACATCAACCTCAGTCAGTCAACAGCTAGAAAGCGGTACCCAAAATAACAAGGCTGATTTAGATATGAGATTCAAAACCCTGTGGTTCTTTTTGTCCAACTCTTGTTTTTTGAGCTTTTGGGGCTTATTTTTCAAGCCTTTATCCAGGCTGGCTGTTGCTGATGGAGGTTGAGTCCCAGGGCAAGTTCCTCAGACTGTGGAGCTGTTTCCACTATGCATCACTGGGAAGCTCCAAAAATGGATACTGGTAACAGGAAAGAAAGGGAATTGTCTAAAAAAATATCTTCTGCTATGGAAAGTAGTGGATATAGTGTAAGCTGAAGTTACCTCCCTGGTGGAAGTATTAGATAAGCAGCCTTTTTTTTCTGTGTTTTTGGGTTTTACACTGTTTTTCATTCCTGATTAATAACTAAGCATGGTTTCAGGAGTAAATTGTACCTCCCATGCTCAGAATACTCATAGTTTTGGTTCTGTTTTCTCCATACACTGCTATTCAGTGCTTAAAAGTCCTTAAAAATTAATAAAAATCAAATGTTTAAAAGAAGAAATAGAATCCTCTGAATCTGACTTGCTTTACATGCAACTCGGGCTAAGCTGATGTAAAATGATAAGCATAGAGGCTTTAGCTAAGGAAAATATTAGAGGAAATAGATGCTTTGTGTGTATATATATATATATATGTATCCTACTAGTTTGACCGATAATACCAAAATGGGTAAAAATGACCTGAGATACCAAGCTGGTGATCTAGAAAACAAGCCAAGGATAAGAAACATCAGTCTTGCTTTTTTTTCCCACTCCTCTAACAGGCAAACGGATTGACGTAAATACCCATTGCTGAACAGTCACCCATCTTGATGCCAATAAAAATGATGTAAAAACCAAACAGTGATCCTAGAGACGATGAGCAGCCTTGTTTGACAGTACCGCAGTCACTTTGCCTTGTGCTCTGCCTTCCTCTTGAGTCTCCTCACCACCACTGCGCCAGCCTGCCTGCCGCTGTTGCATGTTTGCTAGGAAAAGCTGCTAGTCTCTTCCAGGGGCTAAAGATCAGCTACAGAGAGGTGTCAGTCTCAGCCTGCTACAATGAAGGAGCGGTTGATCAGGGAGGGAAAACTGGCAGCATTTAGGTAAAAATGGTCAGAACCGGTGGCTGCCGTGCGATACCAGCACTTGAGTGGTGCGTAATAGTTCTTTCTGCTAGGGATCCCTGACCTGTTGCCAAGAGACTAAGTAGCCTTTATCTCTGTTACCACCCTAAACCAAAACTCTAGTTACTGGCTGCCAGCCCCATGGAGCTAAGCACATGCTATCACAGCCCCACTGGTTTTGTGTGGTTGTGCTCTTTAAAAAACAAAACGAACAAACAGACAAAAAAATTGTGAAATGGCCTGAAATAAAAGCCAGGGGATTTTCCTGCCTTTCTCCTTTCCTTCCTATCAAAAGGAGCTGAACTGGTGCAGTTCCGAGGCTGGTAACGTTCATCGAGGGGATGAACACGGGCGGGAGAGATGGGGCAAAGTGACTGAGAAAAACCTGCTCATGGAGCCCTGCTTTTGGTACCTCAGGGATTTCTTTCCCAAGCAGAAAGAAGGGTGAGGACAAGGGTGTGCAGGATGAAGTGAAAGAGGCTCAGAAGAGGGCAGCACCCAACAAGGCTCCTGGCAGAGTGGAAAAACGGACAAAACGAGGGAGGTTGGGAACCAAGGAGAGGCACTGTGATCCTTCCCGGTGGGGTGGGAATGAGGAATGACAAGGTGTGCTGGTGTGCTGGAGCAAGAAGGGCTTGGCTGTCTGAGCGGGGGAGGCACACGGGGAGACTTTGCATTCACGCACTCTTCAGCAAAGCTCCTGGCTGGTTAATATTATGGAAAGTTAAAAACAATAAGCTTTCAAATAAACAGAAATAAGTTCTGTGAAGTTGCTAGTTTCAGTGATGTTTCTGAATTTCGCCTTTGGTACTGAAAATGAAGATAGCTCCCCCATCACTCTTAAAGATACTTTTAAACCACTTTTTTCTACTCCTGGCATTTATACCTATACGAGGATTACTCTAGAGCACGCTTATCAAATGCATTGGGCTGCAGGGATACAATACAAATAAATACATTCCAGGGGAAGATGTTTCTACATCTCCTTAGTAGGATTTCTTTCCTCCTACTCCCCAAATTATTCCCTCTCCAGACACTACTGACATCAATATCAGTGTAAGGAAGCCTTTAAGTTCTGAAACAGGCAGTAATAGATCTTTGTATAAAAGGAGCCAAACTTGTATGCCGCTTGTGGGAGGGAGTGTTTCATAAAAAGTACTTCTATTATTCTGGTATTGTGTTAGAAAATCATGCTGCTAAATGTATGAGAGAGAAATTATTATAATGGAAAGTGTCTTAACGTAGCTTAAATATCTGACAAGAGCATTTCAGAACTAAATCATTCGTGCTCCCACTTGCTGCCAACTGTAACCTGCTGCCTTTCTCATGATAATATGATGTCCCTGACTTGGAAATTAAACATTAGCCAGTAGTGACATAGGAAATCAGAAAAAAAATCCATGGAAACAGAATTGTGAGTTTGCATCACAGTCATGCAAAGTGATGCCCGTTCTGATGAATTGAAAAGCTCTCAATGAATTTTGCCGTGAAATTCTTTTGGAGTGAAGATTTTCCCCCAGACTGAAACTGCTGGGGAACCCTGAAATCCTGAAAGTCAGGTTTCCTGAATTAATTCTTTGACATCTTTTATCTAAAACTGCAACCAGGTCTTCCCAGAAAACTGGTGGAGTGGGTAAGTGTTAGTGGGTACAGCTCTGCAGGCAATAAAACCAGTGACAGCCTCAGAAGAAACCCCGAGCTACCTCACTCCAGGTAAATATCATAGATGAACGTTGTGTTGCCCATAATATACATAAATGTGCTTGCTGTTTTGTGCACTGAGACATAAATAATACTTCTATAATAGTAACTGTGTTGTGGAATTAAGATCACTGTGGAGAACAGAGGGAGGGACACTAGAAAACTCTGCTAGATGAGCATACATTATATAAAATATACCAAACCACTGACAGCTGCTTATGCTTTGGTATCTTACATCAGTGGTTAGTATTCCTGCTTGCTGATTCACCAAATCAAACAAGTCACTACCTGTCCTCTGTCCTCTTTGGTGGGAGGTGGGATCTTGACAGATGGCTCTCATAATGTTGCTGCTATACTACATGTGGGGTAATTGTCTTTTTTCAAGCATACATTGGCTAACACAGGATAGGCTTTACCAACACACATATGTTCAGCAGCACAGTGAACTCCTCCTAGTTTTAAGTCACGTCCTTATTTCTTGATAAAGTTGTCTCATGAACACCCGTTCTGTTTCAACAAACTTGTATTTAGAAACTCTATACACCAGCAAAAGATCATCTACAGCTTCCCCTATTGGCAAAATAAAAGTTTAGAAGTTTTTTATATACAGACAAACAATGAGAAAGTCTGTGCATTGGCCTATTCTTAAGTGGTGGCCATGGTAGTTCTATACAGGCTGATGGCAAAGCCTTGGCACTGATACAGCTACATTGGCAGTGCTTATAGTTGGGATATCAGTTCAATGCAGAGAAGCCTGGACCAAGGAATCGGGGCTTAAGTCCAGCTTTGACAAAGTAAAGAGTTGAACTGAAGTATATCCAAGGCCGAACCTCTGTCCTGGAAGTGGTCAAAACAATGAAAGCATTGAGGGTCTCGCATATTACAGCCTGTTATTCCCTGCAGCAAGTGAAACCGTCACATTCCTCCACTCTGCTCACCCACCAACAACTATTCTTTTCTCTTTTGAGCATACTGCTTTTTAAAATTGAAAATCAAGTTCTCTGTGCTCTGTTTCAAATCTGTTGCATGGTGTTAACTGGAGTTGTTACAGCAGAAACTTTACTTGGGGTCAGCAAGGAACCTAATGAGGCTATTTATGAGGTTTTGTAGGGTAATGTGAATGAGCTGACTGTGTGTGTGCTCTGTATCCCCTTTGATCAGACAATAAATACAGTAGGTCAAAGCTGCCTTCAACCCATTAAGTTCCAAATTTTTTATGAACATTAAATATCATGGAAAATGCCATAGTACTCTGGCACAATAGACAAAGGTGTGAACAGTAGTAAGGAAGTTGGTATCAATAGGGCTGCAAGCAGATTCTGTATATGGTCATATCTATATCCTTTGCTTACAACAGGGTGGTATCTTCCTTCAATGAACCGTATGCAATACATTGCTAACAATCCAAGATTTAAAACACTATGTGTGCCAGCATATTCCCTTTTTAGTACTTCCATAACAACTAAGGAAGCCTGGCATGTGGTGGGGTCTGTTCTCTCCTTCATACATATGTACAGCTGCAGCTGATGCTGGTGGGAATGACAAGTCTGAACTGAAGGCAGAAGAGTCCCTACTGTTTTCATCAGTTCAATAGTCTTATATAAAAGCTCTGTGGTCCTCATCCCAGGGTTGCTTGTCAACCTCTGGACCACGTTCTTCCCTAGAGTATCTTGACTAAATTTGGTTTTCTCTGCCTTCTATCCCAGAGGTCTTTGTGCAGTTGAGAGAATTACTGGGTTGTTTGTACCTGACACCATTTGCAGTATGACAGATGCATGGAAGGTTAGTTTAGGAACTCGTTGCTTTATTCTTGTATCATCTACAGCAAAGAATAAAGAGCAAGAGAAAGTGGTTATGTTCTGATTGATTGATTTATTTATTTTCTTTCGGGGAAAACATGAACCTGAGCAACGATGAGATACTTCACTCCTACCAGTATATATTCTTATCTGTCAATTAAAGATAATGTTCACTGTCACATCTATACTGTGCACCAAATCACAAGAACAGTAACATTCTTTGAAGTAGTGAAGTGAGTGCTTTCTGTGAGATTGGAAGTATCTTTCATTTCATAATCTCTTTGGTTTCCGAAGTCTTAGCAATTCAGTTGTTTGGGCTGTTGCTAGGAAGTTTTTTCCTCAACTGTGATTAATAGATGTAGCTGTGAAAGTCAATTGCATAAAACTAGGCACTGCACTTCAATACGCATTGTGTTGCAGAATTGAATTTGTGAATGTGATGTCTCAGTTTTGTCAATGTAATGGAAGTGAAGGTCTGTAAATGTGCATAGCTTTGCTGGGTCATGCTCTACAGTTTCTCATTTATTTGTTGTAAGAAACAATTTAACCAGAATCTTTGCATGAGTTTCATACATTTCGAATATATAGCTGTGAAGAAGGAGCTTTTAAAATCTGTAGCTCTCTTGGCAACCCTTGCACTTACTGTGTGAATAAACTCTGACATAAATAAAATGGGAAATAAAAGATGTTCTTGTTTAAATCTTTTCTTCAACTTCTGCATTAGAATGCCGCAGATAGCAAAACAGAAGAGTGATAAAACATTCTGCTCCTACGGCAGGTTTCTGTGCTTAATTACACTTAAAAAAAGAAGTGAACAATCATGTCAAAAGAATATGAAGCTAGCAAAATCAAGCAAGTAAAACTTGCATGAAACCTTGTGCATCACAACTTTGTGCGTGTGTGGTGGGTTGACCTTGGCTGGCTGCCAGATGCCCACCCAGCCACTCTTTCACTACCCCTCCTCAGCAGGACAGGGGAGAAAATAAGATTTAAAAACCCTCATGGCTTGAGATAAAGGCAATTTAGTGAAAAGGGAAAAAAAACCAAAGGCTGTATGCAGAATCAAAATGAAAAAAAAAAAAAAAAAAAATTTATTCTCTACTTCCCACCAAGCAGGTGATGTCTACCCACATTGTGGGAAGTAGGACCTCAGTTACGTGTAGCGGTTGCTTTGAAAGACCAACCTCTTAAAAAATGCTCCACCGCACCCTCCTCTTCCTTTCTCTTAGATTTATTGCTGAGTGTGATGTCATATGGTATGGAGTATCCCTTTGGTCAGTTTAGGTCAGCTGTCCTGGCTGTGTCCCCTCCCAACCTCTTGCCTACCCCCAGCCTACTGGTCTTTGGAGGGCTGTTGAAAAGACAGCCTTGATGCTGTGTGAGCGCTGCTCAGCGATAGCCAAAGCCCTGGTGGGTTTATCAACACCATTCTAGCTACAAACATGAAGCGCAGCGCTATATGGGCTGCTGTGGGGAAAGTTAACTCCAGCCAAGTCAGACCCAGTACAGCATGAGAGGACAGTGCAAAACTATAGCTTAGTTTTACCTCGTCGTGATCTCTGTTGTAACTGTTTTGATGAAATGTCACAGTGGAGAGAAAGCAGATGTGGGTTTGATATCACTGTGGAAAGTTAAGGTCAGCTCTTGTTCTCCCATCAGCCAGGGTTTGCGTGGATTAGCTCCAGGTAAGTAAAACTCTGGAGCTTCATACCTATATTAAAATATTTTTTAGTATTTATAGTGTGTTAGCTGAGGTGATTTGAGAGCTGTTGGCTGCATCAAAAGAAGTGTGGCCAGCAGGTCAAGGGAGGTGATTCTGCCCCTCTACTCCACTCTGGTGAGACCCCACCTGGAGTACTGCGCCCAGCTCTGGGGTCCCCAGCACAGGAGAGACATGGACATGTAGGAGTGGGTCCAGAGGAGGGCCACAAAAATGATCAGACGGATGGAGCACCTCTCCTATGGAGAGAGGCTGAGAGTTGGGGTTGTTCAGCCTGGAGAAAGGGAAGGCTCTGGGTTGTTTTATTGCGGCCCTTTCAATAGTTAAAGGGGAATTTTGAAGAAAGACCAAGGGAGACCTTTTACCAAGGCTTGTAGTCACAAGTGTATTGGCTTTGCGTGGCAAGGTTTTGGTAGCGGGGGACGGTTACAGGGGTGGCTTCTGTGAGAAGCTGCTGGAAGCTTCCCCTGTGCCTGACAGAGCCAATACCAGCCGGCTCTAAGACGGACCCGCCACCAGCCAAGGCCGAGCCAATCAGTGATAGTGGTAATGCCTCTGTGATAACATTTTTAAGAAGGAAAAAAAGTTGCAGGACACACAGAAACGGCAGCTGGAGAGAAGAGTGAGAACATGTAAGAGAAACAGCCCTGCAGACACCCAGGTCAGTGAAGAAGGAGGGGGAGGAGATGCTCCAGGCGCCGGAGCAGAGATTCCCCTGCAGCCCCTGGTGAAGACCATGGTGAGGCAGGCTGTCCCCCTGTAGCCCATGGAGGTCCACGGTGGAGCAGATATCCACCTGCAGCCCGTGGAGGACCCCACGCCGGAGCAGGTGGGTGCCCAAAGGAGGCTGTGACCCCGTAGGAAGCCTGTGCTGGAGCAGGCTCCTGGCAGGAGCTGCGGATCTGTGGAGAGAGGAGCCCACGGAGCAGGTTTTCTGGCAGGACTTGTGACCCCATGGGAGACCCATGCTGGAGCAGTCTGTGCCTGAAGGACTGCACGCCTTGGAAGGGACCCATGCTGGAGCAGTTCGTGAAGAACTGCAGCCCGTGGGAAGGACCCACACTGGAGAAGTTCATGGAGGACTGTCTCCCGTGGGAGGGACCTCACGCTGGAGCAGGGGAAGAGTGTGATGAGTCCTCCCCCTGAGGAGGATGAAGCGGCAGAGATAACGTGTGATGAACTGACTGTAAACCCCATTCCCTGTCCCCCGGCGCCTTTCGGCGGGGGCGGGGGGTAGGTAGAGAATCCGGGAGTGAAGTTGTGACCGGGAAGAAGGGAGGGGTGGAGGGAAGGTGTTTTGAGATTTGGTTTTATTTCTCATTACCCTACTCTGGTTCATTGGTAATAAATTGAGCTAATTTTCCCCAAGTTGAGTCTGTTTTGCCCGTGACAGTAATTGGTGAGTGATCTCTCCTGTCCTTATCTCAACCCACAAGCTCTTTGTTATATTTTCTCTCCCCTGTCCAGCTGAGGAGGGGGAGTGATAGAACAACTTTGGTGGGCACCTGGCATCCAGCCAGGGTCAACCCACCACAACAAGACAAGGGGCAGTGGTTTTAAACACAAAGAGGGTAGACTTAGATTGGACATATGGAAGAAATTTTTTATGATGAGGGTGGTGAGGCACTGGAACGGGTTGCCCAGAGAAGCTGTGGATGCCCCATCCCTGGAAGTGTTCAAGGCCAGGTTGGATGGGGCTTTGAGCAACCTGATCCTAGTGAAAGATGTCCCTGCCCATGGCAGGGGGTTGGACTAGATGATCTTTAAAGGTCCTTTCCAACACAAACCATTCTGTGATTTTCAGAAATGACCATTCTAGCAGCTTCTGAAATGTGTATAGTCTTTATCCTTTTTGAGAGATAAAGGGGATGAGGGGTAGGTTTTAATCTGGTATTTGTAAAAAATAGTGGCCACTACTATTGCTTCCCGCTATTGCTTCAGGGTCATTCCCTGCAGCCCTGCTCACCACCTGTGTGCCAGACCAGCTCTGGACTCCGCGGGCTGCCAAAACAGCCTAGCCATCTGCCTTGTTTTGAGTAGCTACAAATCTTTTTCATATTGTTACTCCACAGCAAAATCCAGCACAAACATGCTGTAGATGTAGGCAGCTTCTGCAAAATCTTAAAATAAAAGTCGCATTTCGGATGGGAAGGACTAGTTGAAGCAGTTATATTTGCCCGTGGTATTTTTTCAATAGTCGGCTTTTAAGAAGAGGGATATCTTGCAGGTTTTTTTCTATCCCTCCCTATTTTTATCTTCTCCTTCAAATACAACTTTGACATATTTCAGTGTGATAAAAGCTGGACACAAATCCATCTTTGGAAGAGTGGTGGGAGGTAGCGTGGGCTGGGGTTGGGTCAATTTATCATTCAGGCTTTTAAGTGGAACTGGAGGAAATTGTGAAGTCAAGGTTGCAAGGAGAGGTGAGCAATACATTATTTCCTTTTCAGAGTACCATTTCAGCTGCAGGGTATAAAAACATGTTGAACAAAAAATAGAGTAACTTAGTTTTTAATGATTTCAGATAATCCTTTCTCTGAATGTGAAGGTAAAATAAAATGCCAGTGACTCTTCTGTGTTTAAAAAGAAATAAATCTTTTAACCTTTTGTTCAGCATTCTCTTGTTTGTTGGTTGTGGTTTCCCAAGGCTATTATGCATTAACAATATCTGCATTGTTCAAGTGCTTGCGGATCCTGTTATTATGCCACACATTTGTGGGCCTGGAAGGGCCAGCTCAGGTTGCAGTGAGATGTGTTCAAGTGATTCTAGAGATAAGGCTTGAAGAATGGTGGGGGAATGATGCTGTGAATGTTTGAACTGTGAGGGTGGGAATTAAAAGTGACAATGAATGTTTAGAACATCAGAACCCCTTTAGGGTTGCATGGGTTAAAGTAATATCGGATATTTACTTTCAGACAACTTATATAACAGGTTTTGTCAAGCTCAGTGTTCATTATCTTACAATGAGAGCAGCTTGTGGAGGAGGAAAGAGATGCTGCTACGGACCTTTTGGCTTACAGACATTGGCATGTAAGCTTAAAGCTTAGAACTACTCGTATAAACAAGTTTAAGCGCATATTCATTGTTTGGAGACTTTGGAAAAAAATACTGGAAGTTTTCTGGGGACTAGAGAAGGTGAGACACTTATTTAAGGGAAAAAAACCAAACAAAACCCCCTCCAACTGTTAGTTATTTGGGGTAGATATTCAATGACAGGCAGAACAGAGAAGCGTTTGAGTCCTGGAAAAGTTGGTGGAAACTGGATGCTTCACTCTTTTTACCTCCATAATTACTTCTTGCAAACCTATTATATATCAAAATGAGTTGCATTTGGATGAGTAGGTCCCAAAAGTCCCTGAAGCAGTTCTGAAAATCTTATTTCTCTCCCTCGTGTGCTGTGCCCCCTTAATTTTTGGGGGAGCATAGACCATTACAGCCTGCAGCTGAAGTATAAATACAGTTTCTTTGCCAGCTTTAAAATACTGTGCACTTCTGGTGGAAGAAACAGCAAAGCAGATGGCAAGTGAATTTGCAGCTTTGAAGCTGTAGTCCTGAGTATTTCATGATGACACTGTCTAGATTATTATTTGGCTGGCGGGCTTTAGAACTCAGCATACCTTCAGCAGAAGGTAGCTTTGGGATTGAAGGAGAAGTTAATGAAAACATTATAGGAAAGTCTACTGCTGCGATAAACTTGTGCTCGCAAGCTGAACTGTGATTTCAATGTAGCACACTACTGCTTCCACTGGTGTTTGTGGGAGCAGGATCAAGGACAGGCGATTCATAACCTCTTGAGAGAGAGTGATGGAAGAAGCAACCATCCTTCTGACATCTAACCCATGGTTCCTGCTGTTGGTTTGCCTCCCTATTCTGTATGCTGGTAGACCTACTGGTAAAACAGATGAGGGACGTGACCCTGACTGACTACTCTTCTCCCCCAGATTTTCTAGCAGCTGTTTTTAATACGGATCACTTCCCTGTTGTGACAAAGCACAACTGTAGGAGGTGGTGAGCTCTGGCACAGAGGTGGGAAAGACCTGTGGGAGCAGGAATACTTTGTGGCCAGAAACCTCAGCCCTTCAGGCCATTTTTAATGGGCATCTTTAACCACGTGTAGACACTGGAAAGCAGTAGTATACACAGTTTATGACTACGTGACAGTTATCCTCTGTACTGGCTAAGCTGCAGAATGGACAGCTGGGAGTAACATGCTGCTGGGCTAAGCATTAATGTGCTCACCAGCCCAATGCAGGGATGTGGTCAGTCTCTGCTGGCCAGGCAGCTGTCAGGGAGGCAGGGAGGTGCTGCCCACCATTGTGTCTTGGAGTGGGCCAATCCTTGATCTTACTAGGTGTCCATCCTCTGACCCTCTGCTTTTCCCTGAGGGTTTTTTACCTTTTCTTGTTGTTATTTTTGAGTCCTTGAGTGACTATTTCTGACTCCCCAATTCGTTTCTTTGATGTTCTTTTCATTTACTTATCTTGCTGTGACTTGACTTTGTGCTCCATTTACAAGAAGTTTTTCTGACTGAAGTCAAGCCAAGGTCACAGCCAAGCCTCGGGTCACATTCAGATGAACCTCAAAAGACTGAGCTATGAGTTACAGTTTCCCTTTTTGATGGTTTGATCTCTTTTGATCATTGATGCCGTTGCCTTGTTGGTATTAGGGTCTGGCATCAAGTCAAGCCTCCACTCACACCTCTGCCTAGTGGGCTGCAGCAGGGTTTGGAGTCTTAATGGCAGTGCTCAAATCAAAATCCAGTACTGTCATGTGTGCAAACAGCAGCCTAGTTAATACCCCAGCTGGCTGCCATTGATCTGGTATTTCAGTGTCAATCCACCGCTGTTGAGGTTAAGTAGTCATTGCCACATAAGGAAAAAAATCCAGATGCAGCAGGAAAAAAGCACTGAGTCATTAGGATGATGGAGAATTTTTCATCCCACGCTTCTTGTGTGTTGTTAACCATTTTATATCTGACTAACCCTCTGTATTTGCTGTGAGCTTTTAGAGTGTCCAGCTATGTGAAACCACTGTTTAATCCCTAAAATTATTTCTTTACTATGCTTTCCTTAGTAGACCCTTGATATCAGGTTCTCACACCACGAGAAAACACTACTGAACCTTTGACAAGCTTTCATCTCTGCAGAAACATTTTTGATGGGAAGTGCCCTTATGCCTTTAGTAAAGATCTACTATGACCTTAAAATGTCTGCCCCTTCTCCTGTTTGTAGGTAATGGACTAATGAGGTCTATTTAGACTCTTCTGCTGGATATGTCTTTTTCTATTGGCAGAGAACACTGTTTTTGAGTATGTACAATGATTAACATGTGTGGCAAACACTTATCTACCAACGTTTGAGTGTTTTCTGTCCCTAGTCACCATTCTGCAATGGTGTCTGCAGAGATGAGAGGGACTGATTTGTGACAGCAAACTGACTTGAGACAAGGTGATTGACTGAACTTCTAACTTGAAACCCAGAGATCTTGTGAGACGTTTAAAGGCTCTGTGTTTTCTTCCTGAACACTGCCGGCTGCCCAAAGGTGATACACTGCGGGTTTGGGGAGCTGGGTAGCTCTGCTGTATCATTGCAGGGAGCTGCGCCGACTGGCCTGGATCAGGCATTGCCTCATGCTCATCTGCCAGCTCCCATCGCCTAGTCAATTCAGCCAGCTCTTGCATGAGGGTGCTGGTGGGCACCCCATCCCAAGCAATCATGTTTTTTCCCTTTGATCATCAACGTTTTCCAAACAATACTTTGCCCATCTTTTCCACCACTAGTGAAGTCCATGTCTCAGAGCAGCCCACATATCAAACCACAGCACCCGTCCACTACAATACCCTTTCCCAGCCTGACCTTTCAAAGCCTGACCTCTGGCTTCTGCCTTGGCCTGGACATGGTGGCCTTTCTCTGCTGCCCTGTTCATTTCATGTGGGTGGCACATCTGTGTATATGCATCTGCCTGGAGTGTCTCAAAGAGTCCCTCTTTCCTTTAGTTTCACACTTTTGTGCTGCCATGAAAATATGCCCTGCCTGTGTAATCTCTTTTTTAAGTCTGGCCCATTAGTGTTATGTTTTGGATTCAGTATGAGAGGAATGTTGATAACACTGATGTTTTCAGTTGTTGCTCAGTAGTGTTTAGACTAAGTCAAGGATTTTTCAGCTTTTCATGGCCAGCCAGCAAGAAGGCTGGAGGGGCACAAGGAGTTGGGAGTGGACACAGCCAGGGCACCTGACCCAAACTGGCCAACGGGGTATTTCATACCATGTGATGTCATGCCCAGTGTATAAACTGGGGGGAGTTAGCCTGGGGAGGGATCGCTGCTTGGGGAGTAACTGGGCATCGGTCGGTGAGTGGTGAGCAATTGCCTTGCGCATCACTTGTTTTGTATATTCCTATTATTATTTTATTATTATTATTATTGTATTAGTAGTATCATCATGATTATTTTCTTCCTTGCTGTCCTATTAAACTGTTCTTACCTCAACCCATGAGTTTTACTTTTTTTTCCTGATTCTTTCCCCCATCCCACTGGGCGGGGGGAAGTGAGCAAGCAGCTGCGTGGTGCTTAGTTGCTGGCTGGGGTTAAACCACAACAGTGGCAAGAGAGGGAACTGTGACTTTTCAGCTGCACACACCTGGTTCAAAGACATGGGCAGAATATGCAGTAAATCCAGAACACAGCCCTGAGGGTTAATCGCTACTGCTTAAACTATAAGGAAAATAACTGCGCCATGAGCCATGTAGGCTTTGTGACATACAGGTGAGCAGATACAGTTGCTACTTTTCATAAAGCATATTCGATTGCCTGTATGTGTTATTTTAAGGGTTATGTGTGTGCTGTTGCACAAAAAAAAAAGGATGCTGATGTAATGACAAACTAGAAACCTGTCAAATTCCCTGCCTCATGTTTCTTGCAGGGAGAGACTATCCCTCCTGCGCCTGCAGCCCAGCACCTCAGCCTTTCTTAACTCTCGTGATCTCACGCATCAGGAGGCAGCAGGATCTGTGACCCCTTGGCCAGTTGCAGCTGGTGCCTGGAGTCGTGAAGGAGGAGAGGGGGGTTGTCCCAGGGCTGCCTTGCTTAGCAGGGCCCAGAGCTTAAACTGATGCTGCTGGGAAGCACTTGTCACCAGAAGCCACATCCCCCAGGCTCTCCCTCATCATGTCCCCTGATGCACCAGGGAGTCCATATAGCCCAGCAAGAGCATGTTGGAAAAAAACTTGAGAGATCTGAAATTACTGCTTGTGGCAAAGTGTTCAGGTATACTGGGCTGGAGAGCAGTTTTGTTAAGAGCCTTGACTGGGGGAGAACGCTGCTAATTGTATTCTGTCATATTTATGACTAGTTGAAGGAAATACACTGTTCTTTGTGGGAGATTTTACTTTCTACTTTGAACAGGGTTGTACAGCAAGGCATACAGAATAATTACTTACTATGAGAAGCATCAAAGAGAGACCAGGCTGTCTCTTAAAGAAAGATGTTTTTCATGAATCACTGCAAAGACTTGTCAAGCTACATTTAGGTGCAGATACAGAAATAGAAGACTCGATTCCACTAACTTTCAGGATTTTACTATTTCTTAAATATCTTTTTCAAGTAAAGTGGTTAGAACAATTTTTTGCTTAATATCCAAAAAGCATATTTTATGAGTTTGTGGTCCCTCAGCTCAGATTTTAGTCACATTTCTGGTCAAAAAAATCTGTCCTGCAACTGCAACATGTTACTAATTTAAGAGAAGGTTGAAATATTTACTTAACACATACTAGTGCTTCATATTATAACAATTCTTCAATTAATTAGATTCAGTGTTTCTTTTTCCAAAAGCATACGTTTGTGAGTAAGAAAGTATTTTAGCAAGTCCCAAAGCAGGCGACTTTTGTGAATACATGAGGAAGATGGAATAAAGCCAAGTTTTCTCTCTTAACGCTGGTTAATCCATTAGCAGAAATCTCTTATCTTCACATGCACTTTGTGTGTGCTTGGATATTGAACCCAAAGAGGTTCAAAATGTATGCTGTTGGGATCTGTGGGGTTTGTGTGTTTATTAGTTTTATCTTTTAATAGTTTGTTTACTGTTATGAAATGGTTTCTTTATTGGTTTGTTACTGTTTCCCTAAATAGTGGACCTAGAATTTTTACACATAAAACATAAGGCAACAAGTTCATTTGCTGGCAACTGCAAAGGCTCACCCGAGCTTTACAAGAAATAGTTTGGATTTTTTTTCTCTCTGCCTGCATAATTTTTTGGTCTCTTGCAAGAAGAGGCGCAAAAGCTCAGGTAGACTGACCCTCTTTGCAGTCTTACGTCCTGTGGTAGCTCCAAGCCTAATTGGCTTAGGCCCTGGCCTTTCTCTTGACACATCTGATGGCATGACCAATGCAGTAGTTACTGTAAAAAGAAAGTGCAGCTGTAGCATTAGTAGGGTCATTTAGACTGGGAGGAAGGTGGATGTACTGCATCTGTATGATGGACAATTAAAAAGTAGTCTAGCATTCCTTCCTTTTCTTCCTATGTTGAAAGATCTCAAGCACTCTCCTTTCACGTTTATTGTCTTTACAGCGGATGTGCTTGCTGTCGTGGTTTAACCCCAGCCAGCATCTAAGCACCATGCAGCTGCTCATTCACTCCCCCCCTACCCAGTGGGATGGGGGAAAAAATCGGGAAAAGAAGCAAAACCCATGGGTTGAGATAAGAACGGTTTAATAGAACAGAAAAGAAGAAACTAATAATGATAATGAAAACACTAATAAAATGACAACAGCAATAATGAAAGGATTGGAATGTACAAATGATGCGCAGGGCAATTGCTCACCACCCGCCGACCGACACCCAGCCAGTCCCCAAGCGGCGATTCCCCGCCCCCAGTCCCCAGTTCCTATACTAGATGGGACGTCTCATGGTATGGAATACACCGTTGGCCAGTTTGGGTCAGGTGCCCTGGCTGTGTCCTGTGCCAACTTCTTGTGCCCTTCCAGCTTTCTCGCTGGCTGGGGATGAGAAGCTGAAAAATCCTTGACTTTAGTCTAAACTCTACTGAGCAACAACTGAAAACATCAGTGTTATCAACATTCTTTGCATACTGAATTCAAAACATAGCTCTGTACCAGCTACTGGGAAGACAGTTAACTCTATCCCAGCTGAAACCAGGACACTTGCACAGGACTGTTTCTGTGCCGGGGAGCAGTGAGGGCTGGCTGCTCCCTAAGGGCAGGCAAAGCAGGAGCCGTGGGTGACCCTGGCACAGGCTGTGTGCTCACCCATGGCGTGCTGTCCTGCTGGGCTCTGCCCCAGGTGGGCAGAGCCAGGGGCTGGGAATGAGGGAGGAGATGAGCCTGGTCCAGGGTCTGCCTGGGGGCAGCAGAGGATGCAGCTGGAGAGAAGGCTGCAGCAGAGGTGCCAGGTCCCCCTGGGAGACAAGGCTGGAGATGAGCTGGCATCTCCACACAAGGCATCCATTCAGGAGATGAGCTACCTAGAGTGTAGGGCTGAGACTTATCCAAGAGGCAGGACCCGAGCTGGGCCACCTAAACCAAAGCTCAGGCTGGGGCCCTGGGCAGAGGGTGTAGGGGAAGGTCCCAGGTGAGGCTGGTCAGGGCTGTTAAGACCTTTTGGTGCCCCCAGGGTCCTGGTGCTCTGTAACTTCATTAGGCCTCCATACCCTCATGAGCTTTGGGAGGAGGTAGTCTTCTGAGCTTGCTAAAGCTGAATTCTTTGCAGCTTCCAATGACTTTGCCCCCCGAGGAAGACAGGTCTTGCTAGGTTTTATGATGAGAGATGGAAGATGCATTTATCATCTGATGACTAAATTTGGCCTCGTTAGAGGCATTCAAGTTGATTAATTATTTCTGACAAGTGATGTTAACTATTCTGTCTCCTAGCTGAGAGCTCCTAGAGGTGGCTCAGTACCGATGCTCCAGCCCTAAGGTGTAATGAGATGTGCAGCAAGGTACCATGGACCTCAGACCAAGGGGTCCTCTGAGCTGAAGTGCCTGGCTTCAGACACAAGGCTGTGCCTTGGGTGTTTCTGGGACTTTCTTTGAGAGGACTGCACAGGTCTGAGTGGATTGTTCTTCAGGAGTTTTTATATAGGGAAGACACTCCAAACCTATGACATGAATGCAAAACTGATTTAGGTAAGGATGCAGCTGGATCAGCTGAGCTGATCTCCTGGCTTTCTACTGGCTGAAAGGAGATGGTCCTGCCTCCCTCTTGCATTATCTCATATTCACCCTGCATCCTTCTTGCTTCCTCTGAGTGCAAGGCAACTGTAATTTTACACTGGGGTGAATACTCTAGACCCTTATAAGACTCATGTTTAAAAAAAAAAAAAAAAGGCAGGAAGGAAATCCACATGAAGAGTATGTGTTCAAGTCCATGTGTTCAAGTCTGAATGTTGGCAACATCATAGCCAAATTTTCAGTACCTTCCCCAGGCTCTGGTGCTCATCTAGCTCATGTCTAAACAGGTCTTTGCTGTGAAAGTGAAATGAATTTGCTGCACCAAGGGAGAGGATGGGACAGTGCAGCAGGGAGGAGAATGGGGAAGGGTAGAGAACCCCTCCCTTTGATGCCAGTGGCTGACCTGGCTTCTTGTGAAAGCTGATCCTAAGGAAATCCCATGTTTGTGCTCACTCACCTTCACTCCATTGACTAGACCTCTTCTAGCTTCACTTTTCACAAAGATGGAAGTCAGTCAATCATTGTCAGTCTTTTTCTGCAGATTCTTTTAACTTCCTGAAATTATTGTTGTGAAAAGTTGATTCTTCATACAAAAGAATATTTTTATGAAGCTATTCTTAGACAGAAGGGAATATGAGTACAATATAGAAGTGAAGGCAGAAACATACAATTCTTACAAAATGGCATTAGAAAATACACGAAAGTAAAATAAATCCTTGTATTCATGTCCAAATGTTAATGATTCATAGCTGAATATTTAAAGTCTTCCCTCCTTTGCTAGACTTGGTGACCTGTTGTATATTGTCCTCTTAAAATGACTGCAGATGTGTACTGAAAAAATAAACATGAAGTAGATATGCCCTTTCAAACTAGAGGTTATAAACAACTCTTCTCTTGGCCCAAATTGCCTGCTTTGCCAAAGGTGCGCAAAGGCTGCATGAATCTAAAAGAAACAAATTTCTTCCTGCATTACTTTTCATAGTCTGCTGGCTCTGTGTGAACACTTGGTATTGGTGTTCTGCTATCAGGCAGGGACTATTGAAAGAGATGGCTTAAGAGGCCGTCTTCTAATCAGCAATAATATGTGCCAAGTACTTATATCAGCATAACAACATAAAAATCTCTCTCTCTAGCTAATTGCCAAGGCTAATTGCCTCACATACCGCCTCTCTGAAATGTGTACTTAGTTACTATGAGTTCTGCTTTTCTTAAGACACAAGTTTGTTTGCGGATACTTGCTGTAAACATAAGTACCATTAAACTAAAATAACAGTTTCCTAACGATAATGGAGGAATCTCTCGGCTGCTTTGTGTTTTGTGTTAAACCCATACCCAGAGCTGGGGGTCAGGAAGAATTTTTCCCTTGGGTGAGATTAGTGAAGACCATTGCTGTGCTTGTTTACTTGCTTGCCTGTTCTTTTTTTCACCATCCCTTGAAAAGTGGAGAGGGGCCTGCTTGCTTGAATCTTTTATGAATTTTTACCTTTCAGAGCTCCTACTGGTGCAGGGACCTAAAGTATTGCCGCTGCCTTGGGTGTCCTGCCCTTGATCCCTGTCACTGTTCTTCTCTGTCACATTGCACATTGAAGGCCTGTAGCTTCACTTGGGGTGTGAGATTGTCTAGTGACCTGGGGTGTGCAGAGTTAGAGAGGCAGAAGTCTCATGAATTAAATGTCTTTATTTTTCCTGCCTATGATTGTGAGGTTGCGGATCTGATGATCCTTACCAGTTCTCATATTACTGTGCAATTCTGTGGTCTGGGTACTCTTAGCACTGAAATTGATCCTGTGGGCAGAAAAGTGGTAAAGCACCATTTTATTAAAGAATGAACTGTGATGGGGTTGCGTGAAGGAGCCAGAACGCCTTGTTATGTTCATGCGCATAATGAAACCAAATGGATTTTTTTTTTTTAAATCCACCTACTTCCTCGCCCCCCTACCCCAAGCTCTAGTAATACCACCACGTGTTTCTGTGTGTGTAGGTACAATGAAGAAGCAGTGCTCCTGACGCACAGCTCCCTCAGCAGCCCGAGGTGTTTATTTCTTTGTCCATCCACTAGTCTGATTCCTCTTGTCTCTCCTGAAGTCGTTCAGGTTATTGGGGTGAGGTGTGTGTGCAGGTTATCTGATGGCTTGGCTGCATGTGGGTAAATGCTTCTGTGAAGAGTGTTGTAGTGATAATCTCATGGGTAGCGGTTCTGTTCAGCCACACCTCGGTACCTGTATGGTACTGTCAACAACCGGGAACCTCTTCTAGTTTTTCTATCATTGATATGCCCTAACTCAGAGAACAGTTTGCATGGCTGAAAGTATTTGGTGGTTTAGGTGGTTTTCAGGCAATACTTGTCCTGCTCTTGGCCCTTCTGAGTGGGTTGGGAACAAGACGCCCATAGGAAATAGGTTTATGGGGGCAGCTGTCCACTTGACTTGACATTGCCAGACTTTGGACGGGCAAGCTACTGAGGGAGAGCCCTTGCCATGTGGGCACAGACCACCCCAAACTCCTAGCTGGTCACTGGGACGGTTATCCTGAAGGAGCCAGCAGAGTGGTGCTTACTATTTCCAAACTGCAAGTGAATAAATTACTCTGATCTCTCCTGGTACTTAATGATTCAGGGCAGTATTCAGCTCCTCCATGGCCACAGACCCAGTTTTTAGGCAGACACACAAGCTAGTCAGCGAGGCTCTTTCTGTATTCAAAGTAAAACTCAGTGTAGGATGACCCCATCTCTGGAGGTACCTATGCCTCCTCCTTGATTACAGAGGGTGTCTGTCTGCCTGATTAGCTTAGGCTGAAGGCCTGCTTTTTAAGTGGCTGGAATTTAAATGAAATTAATTGCTTTCTAGGTTTCCCACTTCCTGCAAAGGTAGTTTGCTAACAGCTCAAGGTCTTGGGATGAAAGCTGCCAGTTGCAGCACAGAGATTTAGCCCAGAGTAAGTTAGTAGGAAGTAAAGGGCGGATGGTGGCCAAATGGAATGATACTATGTGTTGGGTCTCTTATACTTAAAATAGTATATGACATATGTGAACTAGTTTTGCTGCTTCGGGCTTTTTAGATAGATATGACTTTATATATTTAAAAATTCTAGCTGGCAATTCTCAGTACACTCACTTTCCATATAATTTTTAAAAAATCAGATTAAAGCAGTAAGGTATATGGAAATTTCCTAAGCATTATAGACTTAGACAACAATGGAATTCTAACCATGAAAAATATGCTGCTTGTATCTGTACTTTTGGTTAATAATAAAATATTAGCTTACACTGATGTGGTTCAAAGGAAGCTTCTCCTCTTCACTAGCTTAAGTATGCTGATGATTGAAGTATTCATTATGGGAACCTCGGTTTTAATGATCCAGCAGTTTGATCAGAGCAATAGAACTGGTTAGTTTTGGAATATAAGTAAATCTGCTACATACATAGTGATGGTAGGTCTGGTACCTGTTGCTTATTCCCTGTGGCACAGCATCCATCCTGCTGTTAACTGTACAAGGAACTCAGAGAGATTGTGCACTTAAATTTGGCACTTACTGCCTGAAGCAGATAGTGTGGAAACCCCTTCTCCTCCTCCCTTCCCTTTCAGAGCAGTATTTGCTGATTTAATTCGTCTGGGGACAAGGCAGCTTTGCGCTGCCCTTCTCTCAAGAGATGGCACGGAACAATCACTGACGTATTGCATGTGGTATAAAAAGGTGTTTGTGTGTGTGCTCGTGTGGTGTGTGGGGGTGTGTGTTGTGTGTATGTTTCGAACCACCCTTTTGAGATTTAATTTCCATTTCTTCAAGTGTGTCTGTATCAACAAGGAAAAAAGCCAGTTCTGCAAATAGGATAGAGGCTGCATTCATTTAGCATCAAGGATGCCTTGATCTGGCCAAAAAAGCTTGGGTCTAGGAACTGTGTGGCTGGAGCAGGCAGTCTGTTTTTGGATACCTGCTAAGGGACGTTGGAGTTGTTGCCTGTTTTAGTTAGTTGTGTTGGTGCAATTGAAGAGGGAGCAGCTGGCTCAGTGAGGGAGTGGTTTGGAGCACATGTAGGATATTAGGGTGTCATTTTTACCTGGGTGCTTTTTAATTTTTTTAGGTAATTTGAAGAATGCAGCTCTCATGATAACTCAAACACTGTAATTCATATTGTGGTCTGGAAAGGATAAAGTGTAAAATCTAGCCAGAAGTAACATATGCAATATAGGTAAAAGCAAGTATATATACAACGTACATAAAAATAGGGAAAAGCAATGCTCTTGGCTGCTTTGGGAGGGTATGTAGTTCATCTACTCTTACCATGTGGAACAACAGTACGTTAAAAGCCAAATACAGATATGAGGAGGCTGGCATCCAGGACACCCACTGATAAGCTGTTCAAGCAATGCAGCTCAGTTACCCCTCCAGGTTGGAGGGGAAGGAGCGGATCTTGATCTTAAGAGCTAGGGCAGCTTTGCTGAATCTGGCAAAATTGCACTGGTTTGCACCATCAAAAGATCTACTTCCTTGCTCTGTCTATTGTAGCATGCCCTCAAGATTGTCACATCAATGATAAAGCATGTCTGTGGATTCCTTTAGCACAACGTAATATCTTTAAAACTAACTTTGCAGAAGAGGGAGAACACAAGAGAGAAATCCAAGGAGGGGAAAACCCACTAGTGGTATAATGACTGACTTGGGAAGCAAAATAATGGCTTTCATGATTTGACTGGCCACAGCCCAAATCATCAGGGAGCGTGATGCCTGCCAGGGAATCAAATGGGATGCAATGATCTGGATGCATGCACTAACTGGTTGCTGCTGTTCCCCTATGTGGTGACTTTTCAAGAGGGTTAGTTGGAAGGAATGACAGCAAATCCACCAACAAAGTAAATTATGGTGCAAGTACCATGAGGATCAGAAATCTCTCTCTGACAAGATGGAAAGGAAAATCTTTCAGCATTGCTTTAATTGTGGGATAGTCCCAGGAATGCTGTTGGAAACAGCAGTCTGTCATCATCACATGTATATGGCAAAATCATGTAGTGTTAATTCTTTTGCAATCTGTTTTTAACACTGTTACCCCAAGCTTTATTGTGTTGTGTAATGGTACAATTTTTATTGGTTTTGATTTTGGTTGAATTGCTTTCAAGAATGGCTGCTGTAATATGGAGAATCGCATTACACTGGAGAATCATGCTTCAGTAGTGTGCAGAATGAGACCAAAAAATCAAATTAAAAGATAAAGACAAATGAAAGTTGATCATCAGCACTGTTTAGACAAGAGTGGAATTACAGCATTAAAAATGTTTTGCTGTTGGAATTCTATTATTTGTTAAAAAAAACCCAAACAAACAAACAAGGAGAAAAATCTCATTTAAAAAGTGGAATGACACCCAGAGGCAGGGATGCTTTTGGGTTTCATGGTGCTAGGGACTACAAGTTAGTGTCTGAGGGAAATACATGGTGGTAGGTGTATTTACAGGGATCTTTCAAAGTCTTCACATTCTCTTTTCCTGCTTCAGCCTCTTTCCCATCATTAAACTTTGCAAATGTCCAGACCAGATGGTCCTTCACCACTTACTTTTGCCTGATTACAAGTTGCACTGGAAAGCTATATGATACAGTAGTTTGTTAACATTGCATTTTTCCTGGACACATCACAAAAGATGGACCTCGCTGTTGTTAGCAGATTGCGCCTAGTTGGAAGAGGATCACGATTTACCATGTTACTGTCTGCAGGCAATCTGGAGAAAGTGTAAGCTATTGCCAAGGACCCTGCTGCTCAACTTTAGTCTCCTCACTAAGCTACCTCTTCCAGAGTTTAGATGCCTCAGGTTCCCTTGGTCCTCCAAGGAGAGAAGAGCTGCTCCTCCAGAGAGTGATGATTTGAATTTTAGGAGCTCTGACTCACCTTTGGGGTTGCCTGCTCACTGGAGGGGGAGGGAGCCTCAGGGTTCCTCATTTAGGCACCTAAGCTAGGTGCCTAAAATTAGATGGTACAGATTCCTCCTGTGTTTCTAAAGAAAACAATGCATTTCCTCTGCGTTGCAGAGCTGCTTGGAATAGTTAAGATGAAGTCCAAACTCAAAATAATATTACAGGTTTTTTTTTTCTTTTCCTGTGCCCAGAATTTATTGGATGCATTTGGATTTTCACCCATGGTGTGAAGTCACTTTAAATAACACAAAATGAGTCTATGCTGGGAAGCATAAAATAGCATAAATGAAGACAATACTCCAGCACACTGGAGACCGTTCCTTTTGTCAGCATTTGGTAAGGGAGAAAATGGTAAAGCTTGAAGCAAGCAGAAAGCATAAGAACAGCCGAGCATTAGAAAGCCATATTGCCTTCTGGCTGTCATGCCTTAAAAGAACTTAAATGTAATGGATATTCCTGACAGTGACAATGTCTGATAAAATCATCATAATATGCAGATGGAGTACTTCTAGGAAACAGTAAAACAAAGAGCTTTCAGGGAAGAATGCCATCTCTCCAAAAACAACCTGCAGTACATAACTGCATTGTTGCTTGTGAGAAATATACCAAGTACCTTGGGGGATTTCAGCTTAATTTCTTCTCTGAAGCTGGAAGACATTTTCTTAAGAGATTTACCAATTCTTGATGCATCATGCCCAGTTCTGAAAAGTGCTGAGCTCTTCTTTGGGATGTTAAATGTTTTCAGGTGACACCGACACCAGTGATGAGAGAGTCCTCGAAAACTGCTCTGAAAAATATCTGCTTGCAAAATTGATTCAGCTGAAGTTTGTGGAAATAAGGTGTTCCAAACAATGTTTTCATGGCAGGACCTGCCTGGTGCTTCTGTGGTCCACTCTCATCAGAACCCACAGTCTCAGGGGTTCCTTACCGCTAGAAATCCTGTGTGCTGGGGACCCCTCTGCCACCCCTGAAACCTCTCCTTACCTTTGGATTCGTAGCCAGAAGGCTTCAGAATCCCTATTGTTATCAAAGTAGGTATTAGGCTAAAGAGCAACCATGTAGCGAGAAGGAGAGTGGTTCAAAACAGACAAAAGCAAGAAGTCTTCATGCAGTGTTTGGTTAAGCTGTGTACCTCCCTGCCAAAGGGTGCTGAGGGTGCTGAAGGTTTAAGCTGATTGAACAGAAGACTTTAGACTGTTTATGAACATACAGAAAACACAGCTGGCTCAGGAGGTACCCGAGCTGGTGGTGGCTGGATATCTAATATCACCACAGCCTGCCTTGTTCTTGATCATTTTTAGCATCTTTATCATTTTTTTAGCATCTATTTTTGGGCAATGATGGAGATATGATACAGAGCTAGATATAGGACACTGGGTTCAATGGACCTTTGGTCTGACCCAGTAAGGATGAATTTTTTATATTTTTTTTTCTTCTTAATATTCAAAGTCAAGTTGTCAGTTGATTTAGGATACCTGAGACATTTCTGAAAAGATAAAAATTTAGAGATCCTAATTATGCTAACTTCAGTGACAGGTACTACAAAAGCATATGGATGCCTGAGGTCTAAATTCATCACTGCTCCTGCGAAATTTGACTGTGTTAGGAACCGAGTCAACAGGAGTACAAGTATGGAAAACCAGACAGCTAGAACTCCAGCCCTGCTGAAGTGAGTGGGACTTTTGTCCTTGGCTTCTGTGGGGCTAGGATTTTACTTAATGCTTTTATCTTCCTGTTCTCACACTACAAGAGCCAGAGGATATAGGACTGAAATAACAAGCCATGCCTTTGAGCTGATACATAGAAGTATTTCTCCATGCAATTGGTTTTTCAAAGTTTGTGCTTGGGAAAGTATTTGGGTGTAAAACGCAGTTAAAAATCTTTCAGTCTTGCCAACACAAATTTACATAAATAATTTGCCTAGGGATAGGAAGATGGTGTTGCATATCTGTTATAGGTGGCTGTTTTTTCACAACTTCCTCTAGCATGTATGTTGGAGGATGGCAGACTGGGTATTTGGTTTAATTTGATATAGTCTTTGGTTAAAATAGACTTCCTGAAAATATGCAAACTTCTACACATTGAAAAGTAAAGGGAAAATATTAAAGTAACTGTGTTTTGTGTGTTGACAAATTAAATGTTACCATGGCTACCCTGATCTGTTTACAGCAATAATAATAAATATTTTCAATTCACACTGTGCTTTTCATCTCAAAGGATCCCCAGGTGGTTTACAAATTACATACATGGATTGGTCTACATGGCACTGAACTGCAGCCACAAGAACTGCCTAACGATCTATATTGGTACTGCCTGGCAGTGGAAGGTAGAAAATGTACTGTACCCTGAGCTGAATCTGTAGGGATTGTTTGGGAAAGCAGAGTGTAAATGGCAGACCTAAAATCTAGCCAAGAGCTGAACAGCAAAATGCAAAGAATCAGATAGGACCAGGTATCAAGTTACTCATATGATTTGGTAATTCTTTGAGCAGCTGGATTAAATTTTTACTAGAGCTGGGAAGAGACTGTTTCCTTCTTGAAAAACTTGCAGGTCAAAATCTTTCCCTTTTCACCCTGAGGTGAACACCTCTGCAGTTTTGAAGTTTGCATCCTGCTACAAACAGCCAGTTTAGGGCCCTCTCCAGGGATGCGGGAGATTTGGCTTCTGGCCTTATTTGATCACTTTGCCCTGCTGACTGACTGTCTTTACTCTTTCTGGGGGAATTCTTCATTTTGACCTGAATGAGCTTATCAAATTATTACAATTATTTGAAGTAGTATTAGTTGGGGCTTGAACAAGGTATCATTGCAAGGTAACTCAGGTATGCACAGCTGCTGAATGACTGGGTCATTTTCTCTCTGGCAATCTGCAAAAAGTGGCCGAAGCTCCAATGAAGGAGATAGAAATGAGCAACGTGGCAGTAGCTTGGTGATCTGGATATTCACCTGAGAAGAGAAGTGCTAATAGAACTCTCCTGCTTCCTACATGAGTAAGCCTAAGCCAGGAAGCAAGCAAGACTCTGTCTGCCTGGGTTTTTTTGGAAGAAAGTTTCTCCTGGAACTAAGAAACTTGACTAAAACTTCATGATCCTCACTGGTATCTTCCCACAATTTCTCTTCATGAATCAATGCTTTATGGCCTAAGGAAAAAAATAGTGTCATCAAATAAATAAATAAACCCCCCAAACCCTGACAGTTCCAATATTTACCTTTCCTTTAGATAACATTTAACTTTGTGCTTTCTAGATATAGCGTGAGTAATTCTCTATGCTTTTGCTTTCTTAGGCAGAGCATCAGTGCTTATTGTGACCTATATAACCACTGACAGAGAAAATGATTCCTTAGAAACACTTTATACTGAGACTGTTTTCCTACATTGGTTAGGAGGGGCAGCTACATGATGGAGTCTAATAAACTGCTTGAGAATTCTTCACTGCAGTGGCTGCCTTTATAGCAGCAACTCTTTTAAATTCCTGAGCTGTGCCTACCCTTCTGAGGTCAAAAATAATTGCAGGTGCAAGTGATGGAAATGTTG
The DNA here is from genome assembly GCF_947461875.1 of Haliaeetus albicilla. NCBI lineage: Eukaryota > Metazoa > Chordata > Aves > Accipitriformes > Accipitridae > Haliaeetus > Haliaeetus albicilla. The sequence continues at coordinate 33,315,547 of NC_091484.1, read as the reverse complement.
TATCTAAGTAGTTATTATTTCACACTTCAGTCTTTAACGGCCAAGAAACCTGGAAGACCAGGTTCTCCTTCCTGTAAAAAAAAAAAAAAATTCACAACCTCACTACTGAGCTTTTTTCTTAATGGACTTGCCTTGTATTATTGAGCAACCAAATAATTAAAAAACTGTTAACAAAAAAAGTCTGTTTGGTTGAGGCTCTTCACTGGGCTAGAACTAAGTGGAATTTGAATTAACTACTGGAGTTCAGTAGTGATTCTCTTCCATCCTTTGAAGAGAGAGGATTTAAAAAGTGCAACATTTCTATCTGACTTAAGCTTTTGTTGAGAAACCAAGGTAGGGTTGAGGTTTATATCATAACACAGACCAGGTTTGCTGATATTTTGTAAACCTTTTGGTGTGTGTTGGGCAAGCTTTTAGCCAACTGTGTCTGAGCTATTATTTTGATGGCAGTCTTCCTGAAACTCAGTGTTTCCATGTGTTTTCCACCCAGAACAATGCAAAACCTGATGAACTTACCTGGCATTTACTTTTGTGCTTGGGAACGTGAAAAATTGGAGCACTTTAGTAGCATGTTTCTATATTAACACACAATACAGGAAAAAGAAAAGGATTGCACAGATTTATGTCAACTGGGATCTGTAAGATATTGACAGTGTTTTCTTGGATACCTATTTAGAAAACCTTGGCTTGTTGCTAGCCTTCTGTGAAAACTTTGCCAGCCTTGACTCTAAATTTTATCTGTTCATAGGATAGGGATGATTTGCCCACCTTTTTCAGTGGATTGCTGCAAGCACTCTGAATCACATTTTTAAACATCATTGGGTAAAAAAACTTTAGAGAGGAGTTTACAAACCATGTGATGAACCACCAGGAGGAGGAAGAACTTGGAAGACTTTTGTGTGTATATGATTGTGTACATTTTGCTCAGTTTACCATCATTACTGCTAAATTACTTTTGTTGTTTTCCCACAGTCACTTGCATTCTTACTTACTGATAATTTGCATTCTGCTGCCGGTTGTGTTTCTGGAGACTCGCTGTTAGTGCAAGTAGTAGATGATGGATTGTGTACTGTAATCTTGGAGCTGATTCATTGTCTCTCGAATGATTAAAACATGCTGCTTGTATTTGAAGGGCTGAAATATGAGCACAATTTGCTGGAAGTCAGAAATCCCCATGAGGAAGGGGAGCCACAGAAGCAGGGGCTGCAACATAGCAGGGAATACAAGGAGCGTCAGTGGGTAGATCACAGCAAAATCTAACCTTTCATCTTTTTTTAATTGTGTACTGACTCCTACACAGGGATTTGACAGATACAGCTGGTTTATTGACTTGGTAGTCTTGCACTAATTGACTGCCGGTTTCGATACTGGAGCCTCTAACCCGTTGTTAAACTCTGAGTAGGCACGTCGGTAACATGCCAGCAAGTGTTGGGGGGAGGAGAAAGCTGCTGGGTGCATGCCTCTCGGATTCGGCTCCCCGCGCTGGGAGATGTGCGAGGTTGGGTGTGCGTGCTGTCACAGGCAGATATTCAAGGGCAGCTAAGAGCGAGCTTGAGCGCTCTGCTTCCACGGGGGGAGAGAAAGGCTGCTGCTGAAAGTACAAGCTGGCAGGATCATGACAGAGCCAAGCAGCAGAAAGGAAGGATTTAAAAAATGCCGGAGTGCTACTTTCAGCATCGATGGCTATAGCTTTACAATTGGTGAGCCTGATTTAATTCCTCTTCTTTCCTTCATTGTCTCTCTTCTCCTTTCCTCTCTTTCTTTGCGGCTCCAGCAAGTACAGGTAAAAGACAGCTGCTGACAACTGCCTTTTGTCAATATATGCCTTTAAAATGTGTAGATGCCCTGCAACTTTTGTCTGGGTTGGTTTTCCATTCTGCTTCTGTATTTTCTTCTGCCCAAGAAACCTGCCTTTGATACACAGCCGCTCTAAATCCTTTCCCTGGGTTTTGGCTCGACTTCACTGAGACCTTTGCGGAACTTTTGTTTTGGAACCTTAGCTCAGGAAAGCCTGGGCTTCAGGATTGCAGGTTTCCAACTTGCTAGCTGCGTTTCCCTCTCTCGAGCCCAGACCATAACCCTTGGGAGCCTTGGCTTTGTTTCCAATATTTCTTTGTTCACTTAGCCAGTGTTTCCAAATTCTGCAACCTTTTGCCATTTCTCAGTTTGCATGAAGATGTATATAACAGTTCTTGTTGCCTCTCAAACACAAAAAGCAAAATTGCTGGGGCAGGGAAAGATGCGAGGAGACATTAGGAATTTTAGGACTGGTTGTTGTAGGTGTTTGAAGAGTGCACTTTATTGTTTGTGTTCACTGTCCTAGGGAAAAGTGAGGCTTCTCAAAGCGACAGGTGTCTACTTGTTTTTCCAAGAGACTTGCTGGGCAAAAGTTAAAATCTGAGGATTCCCTAAGCAGGCTGCTCTGCTAAAACTGTATCTCACTAGGCTATATTATATAAATCCCTATAGATCTTAGAAACAAAGAATGCTTGCATCCCATTTTAATTTTTAGATGAAATCCAGGTTAAAAGATTTGGATAACTTACTTGTAATAATCAATGGATTCCAATTCCCAAGATGACAGAGATTCTACTTCCTTGCAGCTGTGAAATCAGGAAAGCTTTGCATGATTTGTACTAGTGTTAGTGGGTCACAATTTCATCTAATAATGATGAATACAAGCTTTATATTGGTGTGGAAGGAGGTACCTGTTTATTCCTCTGCTTTATGGAAAACTTTTTTTGCATTTATTAACATTGTGCAAACATTAAAGTTGCTGGAAAAAATTGGAGATAGAAATGTATGTTCCATTAAAATATCTTCATGTAGTCATTTGTTAAAGTGCACATAGCATTTTAAAGGTGAAACTGCCAGGCAAATGTCACTTTGCAAATTTCTTTCTCTAATGGGAAGGTGGTAGTCCCTCCACAGGTTAAGTTGCAACATGCTCTATTTTGAACTCTCCCCCTCTCAGCATCATTACTAATAGTGTTATTTCATCAGTTTGTGTCAGTCTGGGAGAGAAACATTTCCTTTTTGAGCCTAGGCACATTATCTGAAGACGCTGAACATTTATGACTGTGCCTAATAATTTTTTTGGTTCATGAACAAACCAACATGTTTGCTGTATTTGTTGCTCTGGTGTCTTTATTGCTACTCGTGCTCACAAAACTACTACACCGAATTTTGGATCAAATGACTCAAGATTAGAATTGCAGGGTTTTCTGCTTCTTAGGACAGTTGTTGCATAGGAGTTCCTGTGCTATTTTCTTCTATTTGGTGCGCACAACCAGCATATTGATTCTCTGATCTGTGCATTATATAACATTTATTTTTATATCTGGGCAAGTGTGCATTGGGTTGACTCACATAACCATGAAAACTTTGTAAACATATCTAGTATTACCAGCACTGTGTGGTAGACAGATCTGAATGATTCATGTATCTGTTAATCTTTATACTGAAGAAAATGTATATATCCAAAAGATCCCACAGCAACATTAGTGTGTCAAGGATGGGCTTAAACTTCTTTTTTCCAACAGATGAGACTTCTGTGTAGGTATCTAGTTATGCAAATTTTAAAGAAATTCTTGGGAAATGCTGAGCTCCTGCGTCTGCTGTTGAAGTGTCAGCTGTGAGAGAAGGCTGCTACTCTTGAGGAACAGAGTAATACCAGGTTGACAGAAATGAGTTTCCATTTGGGGGCAAAAGAAAATATTTTGCATTGATTCATCTTTATACTAACTGCTAAGAAAGGATGATTTTCACAGTGTTTTGAAAAATGATTGCTTACAATGAGCCTTAATGAAAATTTTAATGAAAGACCTGGGCCTGACATCAAACATCAAAGTACATGGGCATGGAAGAAGGCTAGTGCCAATGGCTTGCAGTTAGATAGCCTCGTGTCTCTAGAGATGGTGAGCATCTGTTCACACAGCAGTGCAAGCTAGAGCAGCTTCTCAGATGCTCTAATTTTCACTTTGGTTCCTTAACAGCACTGGTGGTGGGACAGGAGAGCTGTGGGAACTCCGCATTTCCCAAGAACTTCAGAGATCCCTGTGAAAGAAAGGGATGTGCCATACCAGAAAGGCAAATGTATGCCAATACTTGATAGCTTTCCTCTGTACGAAGAAACAAGGTAGTTGCAAATCCCTTTCCTCCAGATACCACCCTTTTGACAGAGACCCTGAGGAGGACTGAAGTGTGTTGCTCTATGCCCACTGAGGATTTCCGTATGGTTTTGGATATTCTGCTTTTATGGACATTTTGCACTGGTAGCATGATGTAAAGGGACTACAGTGGAGCCACAGTGTGAGCCATTTAGTGGGACCGCTGAAGACAGGAATCACGCAATTTGCTTTGCTCTAGAAAGTTCAATGTATCTCTGATGAAGGCTTCAGGATCTTTATTTGCCATGGTCTATGTCAGCAAATTTCAGAGGCCGTGAAGTTTTGTGTACACAAGTTATTGTATTTGAGCTCTTGTTTAACTTTGGCTACATGTTCCTCCACTAAAAGTAGAGCATAACAGAATGGCAGCTGAGTTTAAAGGAAAAGAAATTAAGAGTTAAGGCCTACTTTTTTTTTGTCCTGCACCTTGTCTCATCACTCCTGTGCAAAAGAAAGGCTACTAAATCAGAATGCCAGTGTGTTACTTACTGACTTTGCTGCTGTAATTGACTGACTAAAGGTGCAAGACAGAGAAACATCTACTGTCTTTAAATCTGGGAAAATGGTAAACACAAACATTAACAAGAGGATATTTTCTTTCTGCATTTATCACCCTCCTATGACTAAGAGCTAACTTCATTAAAGCTCCCACTCTCTGCTTTTCATATCCAGAAGCACCTGGCAACACTGTTTTGTCCCGTCCAACGTATCTAATAAATTTATTTTTATAGATTAGAATGAAATGAAGTGACGGCGAGTGCTGCTGTAACTCAGGTGTTACTGGAGAGGAGGGATGTGGTACTGAAACACCTAGTCTAGCTCACAGCAGTTGTTTCTAAGTCATGCAGGAAAGTTTCTTTAGGAGGACACTGTCCCCATTTTGCATGCAAAAGCTCTCCCTCCAATTATTACAGAAGATCTGAGTTTTGCTCAGTGGTGCTTTTGGGCCCTATTTTGAAATAATTATTTTAAAATGTGGTTTTCTTAATGTTGCTGGAGTTTCTCATGTTGCAGTTCACTACTTGAAGCCCATTTCAACATCCCTTTCAACGTCACAGGTAGAACAGCCAAAGTAGTTCTTGCTGGTCCCTCTGACAGATCACTTCAGAAATGCCTTCTGTGTTTTGGTCAAAGAAAACATTGCTTGAGGACATGCACGTGCTGTGTTGGTCTGAGCTGGAGCGGGGAAGATTGGAAGCAAACTGAATATTGAACTCAGCTTTGTTAGGATAAGGAAAAATACTTTTGGCTCTGTGTCGCATGCTTAGCTTTTAAAGAAAACGTTGCTGTGGATTTTCTGTAATTCTCTCTTGAAAGGTTGTCCGTTAGGAGTGGAATAGACAGGAATGGGTTTTTTAAATTATTCTAGGAAGAAACCAGAGAAATAAGAGCAATTTCAATTTTTGTACTGTATTTTGGGCAGAGAACTGTGTACATTGTAGCAATTAACTGTTTTGTTCTTATGTATTGATTTCCACCCTTATTGGAGTTCATCATTCAACTGAGGGCGACAACAGCTTTGCAACCTACAAGAGAGGCAGGTTTCAGCAGAAGACACCCATAGACCCATACACAGTCCATTTTCATGGAGATTTCCTTTAGTTCTGCCCTTAGTTGCCTGTAATAAAAAATGTCATTCTGACTGAAAGCACACTGTAATTATAAGGTGCTGACAAATCTCTTGCTAATTCTGCATGTGCGTCACTCGTAGCCTTCCTTCAAAGGAGGTCTGGGAGAAATGTCTGTCTGTGGGGCCACTCCGCTTTCAGGGAGGGGGGGAGTTATCTCTGCCTGCACACGAACAGTGTCCCTGGCAAAAAGGTGAAGGGGAATGCATAGCCACCACTCCTGCTTTGGATTATAGCCTCTCCTTGTCTTTGTACCTGAAATAATTTTCTTTGTTATGACATAATACAAAAGATTTAAAAAACAACAATGAAACCCCCCAAACTTTTTTTTTTCTCTCCCCCCCCCTCTCCTGATAGACCTTACTGAAAAGATGTTTTCTCAATAAGAGCTGTTAGGAAGCACTGATGACTTCTCTGTAAACAGTGGAACACTGTAATCTGAAATCTAAGTTTATTAATATAATATAAATACTAAGCTTGCAACAGGACGTGAGATTTTTTAATGTAATTTAAGGAAGTCTGATGTAGTTATAATAGACTATAAAGAATTAAAATCTCTTCCAACATAGTCCTACACCCAACAAATTCACCTAAAGAAAGCTGTCAGCAAATAGATTGTGAAATAAAGCTCTAAAGTTATGGGAGTTTTTTCTGCTCCCTCCATTACAAAGTTGTGTTTTAGCTTCAGACCAGTCTGGTCTCTGCTCTGCCTGAAAATACACCTGAAAGGAGTCTGCATAGTTGGCATGCATATGGGTGAGATACCCTGCTGGCCCTTGGTATGGGGTGGATGGTCTCTGCCACAGTGATGGGCAATAGGAATTCCTGCTGTTGGTACTTAACCTGCAGCTGCTTCTATAAAGGGGTGGTGATGGTGATTTCTGTGGCATCTACAGGGTCTCGATATTGCACTGACATCTTTGATGTTGCAGGGGTGGACTGCTGTAAGATAAGTAAACGATTTTGAAAAGACTGCAGTGGTAGTTCTTGTGTGGCAAAAAGCCTGGCAGTGTTTTCATGGAGCTCTGCCCGCTCGCCTCTGTGGATGGTCTACCTTATCACTGCTACCTGCTGTTCACAGCTGTGTTCTGCTGCTTGTATCTTGGCATCCAGAAACACAGTGAGTGTTTGGGGCTGTCCCCTTCTCTGTCAGAGTTGTTTTGAGTGAGAGGTTACCATGCAGGGTTGCACACCAGGTTCAGCAGCAGCTCGCAAAGGATCAGATTCAGATTGCAGATCGCTCTGGCAGGGTCACATCAAAAGTGCTGTTTTCCTTCCTCCTCTTGATTTTATTTCTCAGGGAAGCTGTGAACAGTAAAACCTTTGCAGCATGTTTTGGATGTGAGTGAATGGGCATCCCCGTTCTCTGCAGCTGAGTGCTGTACGTGGGAAAATAACCTCCAGAGCCCTGGGTGAGGAGACATGTTAATGGACAAAACTGTTGTAATCACTGTCAGGAAGCGTTCCTTTAATTACTTCACCTGAGTTTTGGGAGGTTTTTTTGTTGTTGTTTTTTTTAAGGTTGGCGAGTTACATATGTCCAGGTCTTGGTGCTTGGTCACCTCTAAGTCTAGCTTCAGGACTAATGTCACCAAATGGTCTAAACTCCTCAATGTGTTGGGAATAAGATTCACTAATTGAAAGTAGCTATGAAAACTCAGCTTGTGGGGCAACATAGCCCCCAACACAAGGTGCAATTAGGGCAGAAGGTGGAGACACCTGGCTGGAGATGGGGACACTTGTTCCCTTTGTGCCAGATCCCAGACCCACCGTGCTGTTCGTCCCCCTGCTCATCTTCTGTGACAGAAGGAAGCGCAGTCACTCCTCTTGTTGAGACAACAAATGCTCGTTGCCTCCTACCAGGAGGGGCCCCATTTTACTGTGGTGAGAAATAGCGTTGCCCCTGCTTTTGTTTTCTCTCTGGTCTTTGGCCAACTGCTCCTGCTCCCAATGCGTTCTGAACTGATGCAGCAAGATTAATTACACATTTCAGATTTTCTAGAACACCCAAAGTTCAAAAGAAATAAACAGGCATGAACTCTTCTGTGCCTTTTGAGTTCAGTTTTAGGCAGGCAGCCAGCCAGGCCTGTTCCTGAGCAGGCAGGCTCTGATTGGGAGCAGCCTTGCCTCATTCACAGCCCCAGCTGGCTCCCTCTGCCATGTCAACAGCTAGAGGTCTGCATCCTCCTCCTCATACTGCTGCTGTGACGACCAGAGTCTAGGAGCTTTCAAACCTAATTGCCTTTGGGGATTTGCATTTCTGCTGCAGATCTTCTATTTTAAACCCTTGTGCTGTACTAATTGGTCTATTTTCCTGATGTAGTGTAAATGCAAGCTCATTTTTCCAAGTTCTGTAGCTCTGCTTGCGTAAGAAAGCAAATGGCTCCTGGACATATCCTGCACTGATCTGTGTACTAGTGCAAATCAAGTCAAGAGGCAGGATCCTGGCCAGCAGTAAATCTGCATCACTCCACTGCAGTTGGGAGAACTGCAATGATTTAAATGAGGAAAGGATCTGTCCTGGACAGTCTTTTCCTGTTAAAGCGAACGCTGCTATAGGTTCGAGAAGGAGCTGCCCTATATACAAAGAAGGCAAATCACACAGCTTTTCCACGGCTTGCTGCTAAGACTTCATCAAGATTATGCTGATATGATTTTGCTCCCCGCTTCTCCGTGTCTGGTGACAGAGCTTGTATCTAATGATCCTGCTGAAACTCAATCCCAGATTTCTAATAGCTACAGGCTCAAAATTTTCAGGCCTGGGAACTTAACCCTCATGATTACATCAATAGCCTCGCTCTACGGCTGTGCAAAGTTGGAAGCATGGTGCAGGGAAAGTTGTAGTAATTACTGAACAGATGCACTTAATGAGGTCTCTACTGGCTTCCCAGCTGGCGAGTTGAGCCGTGCTCTGGGACAATGTGACAGCAGTCGCTCCGGTCATTGTGTGACATCACATCCTCCCCCTTGTTGTCATAGCAGCTGCAATCAGCCCCCTGAAAACTTCCCTTAGGAAGACTGCAAACATCATCTCTCTCCATTAAATGGCAGCGCATGGTGCTTAGTCTCTTGCTGCTGCTCCTGCTGCATGATGCTACATCTTACTTCTGTTGATTTAGATTCTGGGTCTTGAACTGCTGTAATGGATCTAGCCCCCAAAATTTGTACTAGTGTTTTCCTCTTTATGCTTTATCCTTGTCCCTCTTTTATTTTGTACTTCATGAATGCCAGTGTGATTTAGTTTGAATCACGTCAACTGAAAACTAAGCTTTCTTCTCTAGTCCCACCACACAGCTAAGTACATACAGAAAATTTCCAGTTTTTTTTTTTGTATTGCTAGTTCAAGTAGAGCAAGTTAGTAAACCACTTTGGAAATAGGCTTAAGTAAATTTTATAAATATGTTAACTTTCTCTGAAACTACTTACAGCAAAATGTTCCTCTGCTTAGAATACTGAGTTTGCGTTCGGGTTTTTTTTTATGATCCCTAGAGATAAAGATGAATACTTTACACATACTGGGCAGATACTCTTAAGAAAACCTAAAAGAAGATTTTCATTCAGGCCATTATTCTGCTCTTGGATGTGCACATGAAACCTTACCAAAGTCACAGGATTTTTCAAACAAGTGGTCCTCAGTTAGCTGCAGGCTGAGGAGCTCCGTTGCATAGTGATAAAAGTGCACTCCATGGTTAAATGAAAGCAATTGGTATTTTCATCAAATATCAAGTGGGTACAATTGCAATTGCTAGAAAGTGAGCAAGGAGTGAAAATTCATGGAGAAAAAGGGCTCTGAAATTTATAGGTGCTACTGACAGCTATGCTCCAAATGCAAAGTGTTGTTTTCCTCTCCCATTAAAACTGGCGTTTTGCAGGATAGAATGTTTTACACACTGCTGTGTGTGATGTGAATAGCAGAATACTAGGTCCATTTAGTTTATATTGATTTCCTCCTCCATTCCCAAAGCTGTGATTATTACTGGACATGTATACTGTTAATAATCACTATTTCCCTTGAAATGTAAAAATGGGATTTTTAGGATGTTCAGATGTCTTTATTCACTCTTATTTGGTGGCACTGTACAATGTTTTATTAGTCTACAGGAGGATGATGGTCTTTTCTACCAGCTGCCGGTCCTTGATTTAAAGACAATCTATGATGTTCTTTCCACCTTGAACATTATCATAATTCAGAATTGCAGGCCAAATTATGTTCTGACTCTTATACAAAGCTTGTAACTCAAAACATAATTTGGCCTGCAGTGTGTATTATTTTTCTGAACATGGCCGTATGAGCAAACCTAAGAAATCTCTGGCAAAACTGTGGGTTTTTTTCATTGCCAAAATCTGCAATATTAAAATAGAACTCAATAATCAAAGCTGATTTCAATCTGAGTCGTAGGGAGGGTGATCTATATTTTATAGTCCATGTGCTGTATATATGGTGTATAGTAAAAAAGGTGTTGAATGTGTATATAACTGTTATAACAAGGGACCGTGATAGATTCTACTGCTGCTCCAGGAATGTAAATAATTTTTCAGCATTAATTTACAGAATCTCATTTCATGGCTCCTCAAATAACAAGAGCTGTGGGATTTTCCAGAGCCCCAGCTGTTGGCTAACTCTGCTGTTACAAAAATCAATGGATATCTTTAGAAAGTCCGGAACAGGACACCCTGTGCTACTTTTGAAAGTTCCTTTGCAGATAAAGAGTTAATTTCTTTCTGGTAACCTCAACACTTAAATAGAATTCCAGCAGGAAATACCTAAGACCTAATGACTGCTGCTAACCTTAGCTTTTAGTTGATTGTCTGCTTTTCATAAATTATGCAGCACATATAGATCAACTGATAATGAGCGTCTTGCTTCACTTCAGCAGAATGAATTCTGAGTTTTCACAAGCATAATTCAGGGTAGATTTGAGCTGAAAGTGTTTAATGACTTTTGGGTGCATGTTTCTTCTGCAAAAATGATTGATTTTTCCACTCTGTGAATTTTGGTTGTGAGAGCGCTGGATATTAAGGTGGTTGTTTTACCTCTTCTCCCTTTTAAACATAAATAGAAATTATTACATGGAAACCTCCTGCCTAACGGTGCAAAGCCACAGCATGCTGATGTGTGTTGGTGCTGGAGCCTGGCACACTTGAATGATGATTATCCCAGAACCTGGTTGAATGGGAGGTGTAACAGCTCCTCTGTGACCGCAGTTTGCACCCCACTTTGCTGCAGAGCAGACACTGATTGCTTGTAACTTTAATTCCTCTGGCTATGAAGTTGAGCCCTTTCCTCTTGGCTGGCCCTCCTGCAGGAGTAACCTCTGGGAGAGACACAGGACAAAGACAAACTGCTGGAGGAACCCTGACCAAACCACTGCTGTTTAAAATGCCACCTGGGAGTCATCACAGCAGCCTGGGGAAATCAGGGGATCCTGGCTGTTATTAAGTGTTGTACATGAGTTTCACTTGGACAGGCTGAAGCTGTGACTTGAATATGGATCCATGTCAGGTGGTGTTAGATCCTGTAACTAAGCAAATGCCTCAACTGTCAGTCCAGCTAATGCTCCCCAGCATTCCTCCCTTCCCAAAGTATCAACAGGTTATTATTATTACAGTTGCTAGGTGGCTTCATGGTATTATTCCTGTCTCCATGGCTAATGCTTAAGGCTTAATTGTTCTTGAGTCAAGGGAAGTGTAAGTACTGAGGATGGCAATTACAGCACTGCTGATAACTTGGATCCACTTGCTCCTGGAAGATGCTTCTGTCGGCTTGACAACACGATCAGAGTAAATTTTCCTTCATGGGAGAATATGTTTATTCTTTAGCGATGTTTGCTGCCTTATGTTCCAGTCTAATGCTTCCTATTAATCAGAATTCATTGTGCCATTTAAGTGAAGTGGCATTTTTGAAGTGAAATTCTGCACGACGACTTGTCATTTACTCTCTGATTGTGTTTGCCTACTTGCCCTCTGAAGCAGCAACAATAATTTGAGCCTTCTGTTTTATTAGCTGTCATTTACAGTAACACTTTATGTGCATAATTATTTTTCTCTAGCTCTGCACTGATACTCAAATGAAACCTCTGGGATGTGTTCCCAGCTGGTTGTGTGTTTACATGTTGTATTCAGTCATTTGCCTTTGATCTCTCTTACATTGTTTGTGGCAAGCAAGTTTCATGTCCTTTTGGGAAGTTTTTAGCTTTTATTATTTAAGTGTTTATTAAGCTCTAATCTGTTCAGATGCTTTGGATAAGCCTTCTCACAGAATGCCTGTATCTTTAGGTCCCTAAGCCAAGCTGCAAAGGAAATTTGGCCTTTGAGCACTTCAGGGAAATTTTGCCTGTAGTGCATAGGTGCTGTTACAAACATCTTTTTGAATTCGGAAGAGGAGGGTGTTTCCATGTTGGTGAAATGAGTATTATGCTGGAAGAAGAGGGGGAAGATTTTAGACTTGGAGTTGCCCATCTTTCCCTAGCTCCCATGGTCCTCTCCACCCTTTGGCAGTAAGATGCCCGAGCCCTGCTGCTTGCTGGCGCTGCTGCTAACCAAGAGGAGCCGATGGAGTTTTTTGGCATTGAGTCTTTCAAAGGAACCTGGAGGAAGAAAGAAGGGAAGACAGGACATGCTTTGGGTGTCAAAATCTCTCTCGATAGCTTTGCTAAGACTAATTTGTGTTTCTAAAGAAAATTATACCATACCTTATGGACCTTGAACTCCTAAATCCAAACGATGCAAATTGGACAATGCATTGGGAATTTGTGAAAAGAAAGGAGCAAATATCCTAATACTTTAGTAATTGTGAAATAGGCTTCTAGCCAAGCTTACTACTCCAGAATGAAGCACAGGGAAAACTTTGGACACACAAAAATGAGTCTTAGGCTGCACAATTATTTTTTAAGTTCATTCAAAATATTCCTTTTCAATTTTAAGATTAGCTTGATGTATTAGTAGATTTATCACATCCAGTAAACTGCCTATGCAGATGGCACATGCCTTGTTTGTTATTTTCACTACAAAATATTTATTTGTTCTTGTTTGCAATAAGCTGATTGTTGAAGTCACCAAGCAGCATTCAAATGGCTAAGACATTTGTGACTGCTATATGAAGTCATATTTGATACCTTTGGGCACTCAAAATGGAACAAAGAACAGAATCTTTGAAATTGTGTGTCATTACCATCAAATAATATCTGATAGCTAAAAAGAAATAATTTTTGTAATATTTTGAATTTTCGTCTTGCATTGCCTTTCAGTCTATTTAAGGCCTGTACTTGTATACATAATTTCATATTTGTTAAATGGCTATAAACTGCAGGAGGGATTAGCATTGGAAAATGAAGGCATTTCTTAGTATGGCTGCTGAAGAACAAAACAACAGCAGTTCCAAAACTTGTTAAAGAAAAATAGCAGCGAGGAGCAGGAATAGTTAAAGAACACAGGATTAAGGATTTAGTGTATTTCTTGTTCAGTCCAAATTCCTAACAATATCAGTGGTAAGAGAAAGGAATTCAAAATTACGCCCAGGTTATTTAATGTTTGAAAATGAGGCTGGTATTTTGCATAACAATAATGTTTTTTAAATGAAGGGAGCATTTGCTTTACAGTGCATTGTGGCTGGAAGGCCATGTGCCACAATACTTACAGGTGAAGTGTCTAATCTGGTAATTTTGCTCCCCCTTAGAATTCAGTGATCTAAAGTGGGCAACAATCGTTGGTATTACTCTCTCTTCTCCAATCTTTTGCTGAAGTAATTCATGCCTTTGTAAGGCATTCTTTGATCACTGACATTTTGGGACACAGATGAACAAAGTAGTAAGTGGAAAATAAAGTAGACATAGTTGCAGAAAGTGGCAGATATTCACAGAAGCATAAGTACAAAGTCAGGTTGAGGCATGGACATTATATGCCACCTAGGTTACAAAATATGCAGTTGGACTTCCCCAGTGAAAGACTTTGTTTAAAAACCCCCAAAACAACTGCAAAACACAACCCAAACCAAAACGCCAAAACACAACCCAAAACAAAAAACCAACCTGAAAAAGAAAAGTTACAGATGGTACTGTTAAGTATTTTTAAAAAGACAGCACGTGAGAAGATTCTGTAAAGAAGCATGGCAGAACCAAAGAAAATCAGTGAAGGCAGGAACTAAAGGAGAAGTATTTTGAGCTCAGTCATGCATTTCTATGTGATTAGTCCCATTACAATAAATGAGAGTACTTACTACTGCAAGAGCTACCAAATTAGACTCATTTGTAATGATAACTTTTAAATATAGAAGATACTTTGCTTCAGGAGCTCAGTCATATAGCTCTTAAGTGCTATGCCCAATGCGTATATGAAGTAGTGTTTTTGTGGATTTTAAGAGGGCTCTGTTCCCAGGACCTTTCAGTAATATGGGCAGATGCTTCCACTGAGGTATCTGCATATTTGTCATGCCTCCTGCCTCTTCCTGGGATACACCTGAGAAAAGAAGAGAGCAGTCGCTTCAGAATTACTCGGTAAAATATAGTCAAACTCCTTCCTCTGCAGAGATTTACTGCTGTAAGACCTTTAAAGGAGCACGGGTTTAACCCCCTCTGTTGCATCCACAGCATCACATGTATTGAGGTAGAAGGTCTTATACCGTTGTCATATAGCTCCTTGAAGGTAGTTATACCTTCTGCCATGCACTTGTAGGACCAGCAGATAGCTCCTGCTGCACAGAGAGACCACAGCTGGTTTGTCCTGATGAGATGACCACCTCCTGACTTCTGAGCACAAAGCCCTAAATTATATCCTATTTTCAGCCAGAAAACTGAGTGTCTGCTGTTTTGGACAGACTTGGCGTTCACTGTGGCCTGCTTGCTCTTGGAGCTGCTGAAGTAGCACTGTCTCTAGAAAAAGCCAAGCGATTTTTTCCTATACAGAATCAGGGATGTGCCTTAAAAACCAAGTTGTCTGCTGGGAGATGTGGGGGAGATGTAGCATGTATTATTGCCTAGTTCGGTCTGCATGGTACTTGCAACGAAGTCACTTAACAGTATTACTGATGAAAAAATGAATCACTTTTCACAGGCGTTTCATTTAGTGCCTTTCAGAGGAACAAAACAAACAGAAGTATTTTTCCTTGGCTAATGTTTCAAATTAAAGAGCCATATGTAACTTTTCAACTAAGACTGACATTATAGATTAGCCAGTGTCAGTGTTTTGTTCAGGGCCTTCACCAAGGGTATATATTCAAGCACAGTGCGATAAATGCTCTGACTCAGGCCTTGGATCTTTCCTCCTTTTGTCACAGGTTGACAGCAACTGGATGTGAAGCTTGGTAAATCTTTTAAAGATATTAATTTTAAATTTATGTAGTAGTAAGACAAAGCTGTCCTCTTTAAAGTGGGAAGACAGCTTTGGGGGAAGAGTATACGTTATACTGGTCACTACTTTTATGGGTATTGGTAGTTTATGTGAAGTACTAATGATAACGCTGGTTACCTGGTGGCATTTTTCAGATCAGAAGTGCTTAATGGTTTGGCTGTACTTGCTTCAAAGTGGAGATTTAAAAAAAGGAGTTAAAAAAGAGCTTTTATTTTAAAATGCACAGCATCTTTGCGTGAGTAAATCCTTTTGCATCACGACTGGAGACCAGCTGCTGCAAAGGCAACTGAGAAGAGCCTTCTGTAGGTACTTGCTGGCAGATTGCCAATGACAGGGAACTGGGAAGCAGCGCTTGGTTTCTATATGCACCAGAAGCTTTCGTTATTGACCTGAATTTCAATTGCTTGAAACAATTATATCAGATGGGATCATGTCACCAGTCCATCTCTGCTGCGAGCTGGTAGAAAGCAGACAAGCTGAAAAGGAAAGAGACACATGAAGGTGCTCCTGACACCTGCACCAGCAGTTTATGAAGTGGTGTAGCGTTACTGTATGGTTGACTTGCTGTGTTGCCTGCTAATGAGAAGTTTATTTACCTGGATTATCTTTCTTAGCTTTTTGCACATGCCGTTCTCTGTTTGTGAGAAACCCTTCCTGTCTGTGCCACCTGGCAGGTAGGCCAGAGCAGCATTAGGTTTTGCTAATTAAAGGTTGGGCTTGATTTCATGAGTTGGAGAAGACAAAACCTGCCCTGCTCTTGGCCTGCTCTCTGAAGCACAGGCACATAAGCACAGCGTCTTTTTGTATCCTGGGTTTAAGGTTATGCAGTGCAGGGTGCTTTATCGCTGCAGGGCAGTATTTCTTACCCAGCCGCTCAGAATGGAGTCCTGAAATAGGTCTAAAAGTCCTTTATATCTGATCCCATGCTGCTTGTAAAGTAAGTAAATAAAGGGTGCATGCACTGGTGCTAATGTGTACATGGGGGAATCCTGTTGGACCTCAGCAACGCCTGCAAAGTGACCATGACTGAAGGAAACTAGAAACTGAGTGCACTCCCATTAGTGAACCACTTTTGCAATATTTCTAGAGCCATTCTGCACAGAGTTGTAACTGAAATAAAACTTTAAATTTTTATTTTCATCCTGTAACTCACAAGCAACATGCTTTAAGTTAGCCTTACTTTGAGCAAGGATTGGGCCTCATGACCTTTGAAGGTTATTCCCAAAGTTGTTCAGTGATTCTATAGGTGAATGAAAAGGTTCTCTAGATTAAGATAAGGCAAAAAAGAGAATCATACTTTTAAAAATTATTTTTTTCTTTCAGATTCTACTTCCTTTCTTAATTTTTGCATATTGTGACAGGATTTTATTCTCCCATTGAAAAGAATGGCAAAAAGTTCTGCTAATTTCAATTGGATCAAGGCTTGGATTTTCACAGACAGAAATGCATTTACATTGCATTTAGAGGGAAAAGCAGGGCACCACCTTCTTTAGTTTGGAGCTTCTCTTACAGAGTCTTTTGAAAGTATCGTGGGCAATGGGCAAAGTTTGTGCAGTGTATCTTTCTTCCCTGTAAGTAGCAGGAAGGCTGTGACAAAGAACAGGTGACAATAACAGGATGGCACCAGGGCAGCCTGAGTGGTCTGCTATTCATATTCGGCCTCCTGTTCCTGAGACAGTGCACAGAAGAGGGAGAAGGGAGACTTCTCTGATGATTAAAACTGAGTTGCTGAACAGTTAAGGGAGGCATTATGGTGAAGTCTTTTCAAAAAAGAGGATGTAATGCTCCTTCTCTCGCATGCAGGATGGGCAACCAAGGACGAGTCTTTCACGGCCTGCTGTCCATGCAAACCTGCCAGTGTTGATAGGTGAAAAAGCAGTAAAGTGCAGGGCATTTCCAGTCAGAACTACCACTGATGTACTTGGGCTGTGAATCCACTCTGCTGTATGGCACATGCAATGGTCATCTGTCCAGGATTCCTGTGATTAAAAGAGCCAGCAGGTCTGTCTGCCTCTGCTCGTCTTTCTGTCAGCATGCAGCTGAAGTGCTGATGTTTTGAGGAAAGAAAGGAATTTCCGAGGCCTCATTTTAAATATGCATGTGTGTATTTGTGTGAATTTATGGAAACGGGGAGGTAAAGAAACTATGCAGCATTTGTACACTAATTTAGCAGAGGTATAAATGACCAAAGGTATAAGGCAGTGAGGACCTGGGATTTGAAAAAGCTCCAAATAGAAGAGAGGGTTACTTGAAAAGGCATTGTTTACACTTAGTTGCCTTCATTGCTGCACTCTTTCAGCCCCTTGGCTTTTGGGATTTCATGGGGAATCATTAGAAGTGTCATGTAAGGAAAGAGGAATGGGGCAAATTACACATTAGTAAGCAGATGTAAGTCTCCTCCAAGGGAAAGGCGGAACAAGATGTGGGCTTCCTGGCATATGCTTCCCTGAGTGCTATCTAGGTGTGCTCTGGGTCACCTCTGGTCTTGGATGATGCCTGAGGTCCCTGCCTGGCAGGGAAGGGAAGGAGAGTAGGCGTCAGAGGAACTTCCTCAGGAGTCCCAGTCACAGCCAGAGGGCTAAACCTGGATCCCCCTGGGATTGCAGACTGGAACGAAAGGGCAAAGGAAATGGTATGTAATTGGTCCTTACTGAAAACAATGGGATTGTTGCCTTGTAAAACCAAATATTTTGTGAATGAAGCTTCCAGAGACGGCACGTCATGGAGTTCCTTTAAAGTGAACTCTCCTAGGAGCTGGTAACCAAGCGAGAGCCCACAGCATGTTTCTATTCTCTGCTGAGTATGACCTGTCCATGCATAGGAAGATATCTGATGGATACCTGAGTGGACAGAGTGATGATCGCAGGAGTGCATACAGCTTAAGAATTAAAATAGGATGCTGGAAAGGAAAAGATGCAAAACAGAAAACGGCGAGCTCATCTCTTGAGAAAGAAAAATCAGAAATGGTTATTTCCTCTCCCAGTCACCTCTTGCTTGGTCTGATATAAACTCAACTGAAATCAGAGGCAATGGGTCCTCTTTTCTATTTGGCTTTTGGAATAGACCCAGCAAGAGAAAATGTGGGCAGAGCCTACTGCTGGAAATGCTGGTTTGACCTACAGTTAACTATCTCAGCCATGCTTCCCAGTACCCAGAAGTCTTTCATACGTGGGCCAAGCTAATGACTGTCACTTTTTAAACAGGAAAAATAGCACTAATTAATAGGAAGCTAGTAGCTCAGCGTTTATCCAATGTGTTCATTGTAGCACAGAATGATTTTAGTGTCTCCATCTTTAATTATATCTGGCTAAAGAAATAAAAAATTTTCAGCTGTGTCAGCCATTTTCCTTACTGCGTAGCATCTTTGTTAGTAAACAGACTAGCCAGAAATATTTGGGTTTATGGAATCCAGAGAAAGCAGTCCAGTCTGTGGAGTATTGCAATCCTTGCATAGGGTGAGGATGAAAGATGACATATGTCCCCAAATTATGCCCTAACCACCTAATATACCTAGAAGAAACAATGTAGAGGAAGATTACAAAAGCCTTCTATGCTCTGAGCTCCCAGGGAGGCCTGTCTGCTCAGTGCAGCTTGAAGGTATGTCAAAAGGTGAAAGCACGCAGAATCACAGAGTGGTTAAGGTTGGAAGGGACCTCTGGAGGTCATCCTGTCCAATCCCCCTGCTCAAGCATGGCCACCTAGACCCAGAATTGCATAGGACCATGTCCCGATGGCTTTTGAATATCTCCAAGGATGGAGGCTCCACAACCTCCCTGAGAAACCTGTGCCAGTGCTCGGTCACCCTCACAGTAAAAAAAGTGTTTCCTGATGTTCAGAGGGAACCTCCTGTGTTTCAGTATGTGCATGTTGCCTCTGGTCCTGTCACTGGCCAGCACTGAAAGGAGCCTGCCTCTGTCCTCTTTGCACCCTCCTTCAGGTATTTGTACACACTGATAAGATCCCCCTGAGCTTTCTCTTCTCCAGGCTGCACAGTCCCAGCTCTCTCAGCCTTTCCTTACATATGAGGTGCTCCAGTCCCTTAATCATCCTTGTTGGCTTTTGCTGGACTCTCTCCAGTATGTCCATGTCTCTCTTGTACTGGGAAGCCCAGAACTAGACCCAGCACTCCAGGTGTGGCCTGGCCAGTGCTGCATAGAGGGGAAGGATCACCTCCCTTGACCTGCTGGCAACACTCCTCCTGACGAAGCCCAGGATACCATTAGCTGCCTTTGCTGCTAAGGCAAGTTGCTGGCTCGCGTTCAAGCACAGCTGGCCTTCTCTCACCCATCAGCGAGGCCAGCTGATTGCACTTGGGCATGATGCTGCTGTGACATCTCCCCACCTTTATAAACCTCTGTGCCAGGGAACAGCCAGGACCAGGAAGCATAACAGAGGAATTGTGGCATTGTACTAGCCCACTTTGCTCCAAGTATCCCAGCCGGAAAATGTATTTTTAGGCCGTGCTCCAGTGCTGTAGCTCCTTTCCCGCCTCAAAACCTACCATGGCATTGGGTTATGCATTGGAAATGGGGTTGCTGAGTAGAAGGTGTGCACGTCTGGGCTATAATGGCTGTTGAGGAAATTGATCTAATACTGCATGACCTCTTAGGTTCTGTCTTGTTGCACATATTGGGCAGCATCAGTACAGGGGTTTATTACAGGGCAGTTGAAAACCATCTGGGGCAATGAGGAGTAAAAGGCAAATGCAGAGTACTGTGGTTCATTGTTTGTTTTTTTGCCTTTGAATGTTCCTGTCACTATTACAGTAGCCTAAGATACCTTTGCTATGGGTACAAAGGCTCTAGCTCTCTTAATTCTTCAGGAACAACTTGTTCACAGTCTGACTGCACTAAGATCATAGAGGTGTGCTGTTGTTGATGGCTATCAGAAAAGTACCTCTCTGTCTTCATAACGGATGACATATGCAAAAGCTCCTCATGATGTAGGAACTGAGACTCTGCTTTCAGGTGTGACACAGGCAGTTAAGGACTTGCGTCTCAGGGATCTTTAGAAGTAGGACTTGCACTCCCAAAGCATTACCTGTTTTTGTATCTTAGTACTGATGCAGAGTAATGGCTCCATCAATCTTGTATTTCCAGAAGTACATGTTTGGCTGAGCGAGGATGTCATTGTATCACTGTCAATTTAAGTACCTGTTGATAAATTGCTCTGGAGCTACTGCATTTCCACCATGCTAGAGAATCATCTGATTTGCTGCATCACACAGTTTTATGACCACGCTGTCATATCAGAGCTGGCAGGTACATGTGGCTGAGATGGTTTGTTGCTCTGTGATGGTTATGGATTCAGTTATTTTTAAAGCCAGTTCCTTTGGCAAACAGGAAAACACAAACCTCACCCCTATCAGAGGCTGAACTTCTGGTCTGGCATTCCTTCAGCTGTGCACAGTTCAATGATTTTCTTTTGAAAAAAATTTTTTTTCTTAAGATCGCTCTATTTTGTCCCTGTGTGGAACAGCAGCATATATTCTTTCCTTTTTTTCTGGTGTTCAGCAAGGGAATAAAGGTGCCTGTGAGAAATTCACAGGAGGCCTCATTTACTAGTATTCCAAAATTCAAACCCAAAGGGTCACACCCACAAGAGCTAATTGTCAAACTGTGCTCTACCAATGGAGAAAAAATGTTTCCATGGTAACTTTCTAATGAGTCTGCTTGAAAACCTTTCCAAGAAGAACTTTTTTCCGGTGGATTAGACATTTGTGAGGTCAAGCGATTTCTATGCTGTTGGTATAACCTCACATGATATTACTGGTGGTTTTTACACAGCCCAATTATTTTCAAGGAGAGAGCCTCAAACACAGTCTGTACAAGTAGCACATGAAACCAGGTCAGGGCAGGATTTCACCTAATTTAAGGCATCCTCATCTGAGGTAATCATGTTGCCTTCCTTTATAATCAATGTAGAGAAATAGAGTTTTGTAGAGTGTTGTTCATCTGACCTATTTTAGACATCGGTCTCAGGCT
The DNA here is from genome assembly GCF_947461875.1 of Haliaeetus albicilla. Classification (NCBI taxonomy): domain Eukaryota; kingdom Metazoa; phylum Chordata; class Aves; order Accipitriformes; family Accipitridae; genus Haliaeetus; species Haliaeetus albicilla. The sequence continues at coordinate 33,294,421 of NC_091484.1, read as the reverse complement.
GAGCTGAATCATGCCCTAGAAGTGACATTTTCTTTCAATTGACTATAAAGGGAGCCTGGGTGACTATATCGCACTTGTCGATATCTAGATCTGAAGAGATGCCCCCCTCACTCCCCAGATGCTTTTGCAATCTAGAGGTCTAGAAAATATGCTTTTAGAAAAAAAAGTTAGAATGAGTAATTATACAGTCTGGAAAAGATAAAATGAGGGACACGCATGTAACAGTTTTCAAATACATAAGCCATTTGAAAAGAAAGGAAAAGTGATTGAACTGGACAAAAGGAGTGGGTTAAACACTTCTAATAATAAGGATAGCGAGATACTGATGTTTCACTGACAAGTACTGATTATCTACCTTTTTGTGGAAGCATTCCACAATTTGTTTCACTTCCCAGCACTCTACAAGTTCCAGCCTTCTACTTTAACAGAAAGGTACTTACTGATATACTTTTTTCTTGTTGTCAAGACAACACATGCTTGTATATCCTCTCTTTGTTTCTCAAGGATGTATTAAAAAAAACCAACCAAACAGTTTTTTCTTTCTTTTTTTTTTTTTTCTTCCTTGTAAAGGGATTTTTCTGAGCAAGATTTTTTATGGTTTTATGTGGAGGGGGTTGCCAAAGAGTTTTGGCTGCCTAGAGTACAAGAAGTGTCATACAGTATTTGAATGGAGATAAAATCTGAAGATGATAGTTCAAATACCAGAAAAACAATAAAAATTGCATACTTAATATCTGTGAACTAAGTGCTTCATGGGACATCAGAGGGAGATTTCACATGGTTCAAAACAATGGTGCTTTAAAAAAAAAAAACTTAAAAACTTCTCTCATTCCTCTAGTTTACCTGTTGTAGTAACAGAAATATTTGGCAGTGAGGTAATTCGAAACGTGACAGTGGATGTTCTTACTATGTGTATTGCTTTTTTTCCCCTCTCTACTAGTAGAAGTCAGTCAGTCAGACCAAAGTTCAAGGTGTTTCAAGCCACTGGTACCACTGAAAGAAGTAGTTCTGCCATCTCCCTCCAACTAGCTATGTGTTTCTGCATCCTCACCACCTTCAGCTGCTGCAGATGATGCTGCATCTGGGCAAAGCACCACAGATAGGAATTGACCCTGAATAAAATCAGTGTCTTGTCTTTTCTCCCAGTGTCAGGGAGAGCTTGGCACAGGTTTGGAAATAAATGGAAGAGGAAAGGATAGGACTGCTTCTTTTGGTCACAATGCTAACTTAAAGTGTTGGTGAAATCAGGAATCCAGTTGTGTGATGCTTGCTTGTTTTGACTGCTTTGTGAAACTTCCTTGGTGAATAGCTGGCACCTTTTAGTAACTTTGCTAAGGATTAAGTTTAAATATCGATCTTCCAATTACAAGGTATAATTTAGAAAGCAAATGGTGCTATAACAAGACAGTGCATTTTGATCTTGCTTTGTTTTCATTAAGGCATCATCTGGAAACCAAGACATTTGTCAATTTTGTAATGATTTTAGAGTGTGGTGGGGAGTCTGGACTTGCTTCCTGTGAAATTGTTAAAAATAATCCAACTAATTTGTGTGGGCTTGATGTCTCTTTTCTTCCATGCACTCATAGATGAAATGGTTAGTATTTAGATTCATTGCAGTGACCACCTGCTATTTGCAGAGCAAGCCATTTGCTAGTGGACTCACTGAAAGGAAATTTTAGCAATTGGGATGACAAACATGGATGCTATTGCTCTGCTGTGTATGGAGCTACATCAGCTCATAAGTTTTAGCCTTGCAAATACAGCTGATGTTCTTCTAGGAAGAAAAGAAAAAAAGATTTTCCTGTTTACAAAAGTGTAAGTTATAAATCCTATCAGAACTTCTGGTTTTGGCAGCTGAGTTCAGACATTGTGTCTCTAAAGCTTTATTTTCCAGTATGATTTCCCAAATGGAAGCAGATATGTTCAAAAGTGTGAAATGTTATTTCAGGTCTGGTCGTTGTCCTCTATTATTTTTCTGTTTGACCCAGAGTTCAGTTGCACAACTTGGTCACAATGATGACATGCACAACAAATTTCTGCCCATTTCTGCAATACTTAAGTTTGCTCAGAGGTTAATGTCTCCGACTTCTGGATTGCTAGCTCAAAACATATTGTGAGTTGGTGTAAGTTTTAGTCAATGTGACACAGCTTTTTTTCTTAAAGTGTTTAAGCCCTTAAACTCCTTTTTCTATTCAGGAGTGTTCAGAGCTTAAGTCTGAAAGCAGAAGGGGGCGAGTGCAAAATCCAGCAGCATATGTTCTGAAATATTTTGAAATTTAAACCACATAATTTGAGACTTCCTGGCCTTTACCCTTTCTGGGTCCTTTTTTTTGCCTCATGAGTTTTATATTCCCTAAAACTTCACAGCTATTATGCGTCAACATTTAGAACATCAGATGGAGCAAATCTTTACAGTCTGGATCCTCCTTGCAGAGGAAACAAAGTGGGAAGGAGGGAAACCACTGAAATTGCTACTACATTTTAAAACCTCAGAAAGGTGAATGCATGGGAAGTTTGAAACTGCTTCCTTAAACAGGGGCCCAGAAAATTCTTGTTCTTCACCAGTGAATGAGGAGATGCCAGTGAAATTTGAGGAAAAATGGATCTGTGCAGTGGATTTGCTTCTGGGACTGGAGCACAACTATGCTGACTATGGATGCTGCAGAGTAGTGGCAGGCTGGGAGTTTTGTAGAGGACTAGTGGAGTTGTGCAGGCACCTTCTTTGGGTGGCTGGTGGACTTACCTCAGTGAATGTCTATAAAGTTGCATGCACAGTTACTCAAGCTGGCTCTGAAGTGGAGGGACCCTAGCTGGCTTCAGGCTGGAAGGTATCTTGTAGTTACGTTATCACCCTGTTGGACCCAAATTAATAAAGCCTCCTGAAAGCTTGCTAGTTTTATAAATGTATTTCTTACAGTAGCTTTTTTTTTAAACTTTGATTAAGTGGTGCTGTTTTGGAAGGGGCAAAAGCACTCTAAAGACTAATACTGTGGAGGTTTTGGCTATTTTGATTCTAAGCTAAACCTGCTCAATGTGTACATTAGTGTTCACATACATGCACAGACCAGCCTAAATCCAGGTTACAGCATGCTTCACTGAGGTTCATGATTTCTAGTGGTTTTGCTTGTACAAATGTCACCATATGGAACTAGCTTATGTGACTTTTTATATTGAAGGAAAAGGCTGATTATATTTAGAAATCTGAGACTCTAGATTTTCTTGTGGTATTACATTATGGTGTCCTGTCAAATTTCAGTAAGGGGGGATTTGTGTGGTCTCCATCTAAAACAAATAGCTACAAAATACACAATGATTACCCAATAAGGTTGTATCACTTGATTCTTTCACAAGAAATCAAAAGAAAGAAAAAATTTGCTTTTGTTGCACTGGTTATATGTTTTTCAGCTTTTCTTATTCAGCTCTGCTGAAACTTCTGCATCTTAAGGTGTGTTTCAGAATGTACTTACTAAAGCTGAGCAGATTAAAACTTCTCACTTGAGACTGAAAGGACACTGCAAGTTCATGTATTCAGATAATAATCCGTTATATCTGTAGCTCTAGTCTGGGAGACTGAATCCTACTATGGCTGATTATATCTGCAGCCGAAACTGGTGATAGTTCAAGAAACATTGATACAGACAGTTTGGAATTGTTCTTTGGAAGTTTATAAGGGTGTCAAATTTTAAGACTTTAGATTTCCTTCTGAATTGTTGTGCCTACATCCTGGCCTGAATCCAGGGATACTGCTTGTGCCACAAATAGGTTTCTTCAGAAAAGCCTCAAGAGATTAAAAGTCAAGCTTTCTTTTATGGACCTGTAAAATGGTTGTTATTCTTATCCTCCCCTTAACCATTCTCTTGGGGAAAACATGACCTTAGAAAACACAGAAGGTTAGGTAGGTGGGAAAGGCCTGCCACTTCTTGGGCTGTGCTGTGGATACAGTGAGGCTGTTAGTGCAGGCATAGTGTTTTTTATATTTTTTTTCAGCCCAGGCTGAAAGAGGCCTTGAAAGATCATCTGGTCCAACCTTTTGTGGGAAGGGAAGCCTAGAGGAGATCATCTAGCACCTTGTCTAGGTGCATCTTGAAAACCCCCAGTGATGGAGACTCTACCATGTCCCTGGGGAGGTTGTTCCAGCAATTGATTGTTCTTACCGTAAAAAAATTCATATGTCATGATGAAACCTCTCCTGGTGCAACTTGTACCTGTTGTCCCTTGTCTGCCCCATGTGGCTTCTGGTGAAGAGAGAGCCTCCATCCTCTTTGTAGCTGCCCTTTAAGTACTGGAATACTGTGATGAGGTCCCTGCTGAGCCTTCTCTTCTCCAGGGAGAAAAGACCTAACTCCTTCAGTCTTTCCTTGTACAGCAGGTTCTCCAGCCCCTTGGTCATCTTCATGGCCCTCCTTTGGACCCTCTCCAGTCTGTCTGCATTTTTGAATTGCGGGGACCAAAGCTGGACATGGTACTCCAGGTGCAGCCTGATGAGCGCTGAGTGGGATGACTGTGTCCCTATCTCTGCTCGTAATGTTCCTGCAGATGCAGCCCAGGATCCTTGCCTTTGTTGCTGCAGCGGTGCACTGCTGACTCGTGTTCAGCTTGTCCACCAGGACTCCCAGGTCCCTTTCAGCAAGGCTGCTGCCTAGCCACACAGATCCTAGCCTGGACAGGGCTCTTTGGTTATGATGTCCCAGGTGCAGGACTTTGCACTTGTCTTTGTTAAACTTCATACAGTTCTTGTGCTAACTCACTTTCCCAGCCTGTCCAGGTCTCTCTGTAAGATGGCTCTTCCTTCTAACCTGTCCATCTTGCCACCCAGTTTAGTGTCATCAGCAAACTTGGTGCGGGTGCTTTCAGTCCCATCGAACAGATCATTTATGAAGATGTTGAACAGCATGGGGCCCGGTATTGGTGCCTGGGGGACCTGACTTGTGACAGGCTGCCAGCCTGAGTAAAAAACATTGATCATCCTCTGAGTGTGGCCTGTGAGCCAATTTCCTACACAACTCGCAGACTACCCATCTAGTCTGTATCTTGCCAGTTTGGCCAGGAGAAGGCTGTGGGAAACAGCTTTGAACACTTCGCTGAAGTCCAGGTAAACAGCACCCACTGCTCTCACCATGTTACACAAAATGTTATTTTGTTGTAGAAGGTGATCGGGTTAGTCTGGCACGATTTGCCTTTGGCAAACCTGTGCTGGCTTTTGCCAATCACTGGCTTAATTTGGTTTGTAATAGTTTCCAGGAGGACTTGTTTGATTACTTTCCCAGGGAGTGAATTAAAACTAATGGGTCTGTAGTTTCCTGGCTCCTCTTTTGGGCCCTTCTTGTAGATGGGTATGACGTTTGCCCTCTTCCAGGCATCAGAGACATCCCCTGATCGCCACGATTTTTCAAATATTATAGATGGTGGCCTTGCAACAACATCGGCCACTTCTTTTACCACCCTGGGGTGGATTCCCTCTGGGCTGGCAGATTTATGTGGGTCGAGCCCTTGCAAGAGGCTGCAGAGCAACTCTTCCTCCGCTAACGGTGAGCCAACACGTGGTGTTGTAGCTACTTGATCCTGTGATCTGAGGTCTACCTATGTTGGTAAAGGTATTAAGATCCTCTGCCTTGTCAGTGCTATTAGTAACTAGTTTCCCTGCCCTGTTTAGCAATAGGCCTATGTCTTCCCTGTGCTTCTGCTTACCGCTCATGTATCTGAAGACCTCTTTGGCCTACACCCCTCTCTGGCAAGACAGAAGAGAAGATTACTTGGGCACCGGTCCCTTTCACTCATGCCCTCGGGACTCTGAAGTCCTGCTTGATCTTGCCCGGGGTTTTGCTTTACCGTGTCACGGTGCCCGCACGGAAAAGGAGCAGCGGATAGTAGTCTGTGCTTTGAACCAGTGTGGCAGCCTCCCTGTGACATCCCAGAGCACTCATCCCGGAGGTCAGCACCATGGGGCCCTAGTATTTCTTCTCGCACGGTCTCAACTACTGCTCTGTTGCTCGTCCTCCTCCCCCATACAGCGTAGCCTGCTGACTGCTGCCCTCCTCCTGCAGCTCCTCCGCTTGCTGAGTGACTCCATCAGACGTGGCACACCTTGGGCGGGTGGAGGCTCAGGAGGGGAGGTGCGGTCTTTGCAGCCTTCCACCTGGGCAGCAGCTTCCCTGGTAGGAAGCTCTGTCAGGGTGGCCACCCCCAGCTAGCCTGGCCAGGTAGCCGCGGAGCGCAGCGCTCGCCTGCTCTCTGCCACCATGCTCCTAATGCTCTGGCGACCTCGGGCTGCTGGGCAGGCTTGCGCGGCCACCGGCCAGCTTGGGGTGGCCGTCGGGGCTGCAGCCCGAGGCGGCGGGTGAGCAGAGCGCTGACAGGGTGCGCTGCCCTTCCCGCGCTAACGGCCGCTCCCGCCGGCCGGCGCTCCTCAGGGGCAGGTTCTTCGCGCCTTCCCGCCCCGTGCGAGCGACCGCCGGGGAGCGCCGGCACCCCCCGGCTCTCACCTGCCGCCCGAGGGTGCCGGGGGGCCGAAACCCCCTCAGACAGCCGGCGGGGACCTCGCAAGCCTCGCCGTCTTCGTCTTCCCGCGGGCGGCGGCGACTGCCATCTGCAGAGGCAGGGGAAATGGCCGCCTCACGGCTGTGCGGTGGAAGGCTGAGTGGGGCCTCCTTGCGCCCCCCCGGCCTGGGGAGAAGCCAGAGGCAGCACTGTCTTCTGGGGGCACCTGGTACCGGAGTGCCAGGGCAAGGTGCCTGAAAATTGGGGAGAGTAGGGTAGTTGTCTTCAGGCTTTTTTCCAGAAGGAACGCAGTTTCCTCCGTCTGCTTCTCTGGTCAGTGACAACATTTATTTCCCCTGGGTTTTTGTTGTTGTTGTTGTTGTTGTTTTCTTTGTTTTGTTGTTGTTGTTCTCCTTCGCTTGTTTTTCCTCTGTTGTAAGTGCAGCATTTTGGATTGCTTCACCGATTGCTAGGCCACAGCAGGGGTGAAGAAGAGGGGTAAAAGGCATCCCAGAAGCCACGGAGGGAGGGGGCTGAGCCCTGTGCGGCAGCAGCTGTTGGTCAGAGAGCAACAGGTTGCTGCTGGGGAGGTTTCACCAAGCGAGGAAGTGTGGGGTTTTGCCAGTTGACTCATGTCCTTTTCATTTCCTTCTGGTACAAAAGCCCCGTGAATTGTTGTGAGAGTGCTAAGTGTTGTCTCACAGTACAAAAAGCAGTGATTTCTTTCCTAATTAGCACAGGGGCTGGCCAGATGCGTGAGTGTAACAAAATCCAGGAACTGCATTTTAAAAACTATGTCCCAGAATGCAAAAAACCACATTGTTTGTCTTTAGTTCTTGGTGGAGACATATGCCATGACAGACAACGTGAAAACCCCCTTTGATTTGGAGAAGGGGCGTTATGAAACAGTATTCAAAGGGCTAAACAAATTATTTCACGCAGGACTTGCGCATGTTTCTGCGATGTCTCTGGTGGCCTTTCCTGGCATCTACTATGCTGTTACCAACCACGAACTCCAGGAAATCCACATTTTGAAATCTGTCTTGGGAATGTAGGAGTCAGGGCATGAAATGCCCACATGTGACTGTTCTTGAACTTTAGAGGAGTTAAGGTCTGGATGCCCACTGTGTGATGCCATCCCTTTCCTTGATAAGCTGACAACCCGGATGGGAACACCCCTGGTGCCTGTCGAGCTGTGGCTGTACGTTTCAGCGGGGCATCGTTATGAATTTGTGGTATTGCAGGAGGTACTTTTGAATGTGGATACATCTGATTGTATGCTCAAACAAGCAAACAAAACCTCATGGGGTGGCAGTGGAGCGATGAAACCGAACAGGTTCTCTCTCTTCTTGTTGAGGGTTGGTTTTTTGTTGTTTTTTTTCACTCCATATGATGGAATGCAGAAAAATGGGCTCAAGCCCTGACCTGAGCACTCAGCAGTGATACCAGTCTTCCCTCTGAATAGAACTGGCTCATTGATGTGCAGAAAATTGCAAATTAGTGGGACTGCAATTAAGAAGCAGCAGTGCTAAAGGTGGGTGTGACTTGTGTGGTAGAAAAGATGCTCCTTTTCTAGGTGATGGAAGGCATATTCTGCTTTCCCTGACTCCCACACGGCCCCTTTGTTTTCAGCAGGCTTCCCACCAGCGCCTCTGCAAGCCTGTTCTTAGGTGCAACCAAAAGCAGAATTTTCTCTTTATTATTCCCACACCTCAGAGGCACTTCTGCTTTCACTGAACTGAATGGAAATTCGTGAGTAAGGATGATGTTTAGATTTGTCTGCAGTGCCATGGTAGAGTTCATGCAGCCCTGCCCGTCTTCAATAAATGTCAGCTTTGTGTTGTGGTTTTCACTGAAGTGACATCTACGGAATTGGAGAAGGCGCATGGGAGAAAATAAACTGATGACAAGTTTTGAACGATGGGCTTGGGAACAATAGATGTGTGTGTTTATAGAGTACATCTCTTTCTATCTCCTAAGAGGATTTTTTCCTCTCATAATTTGAGTAGGATGGAAATCTTTTTGGTCTGGTGGATTTGATATTTTTAACTTCACTTTTGATTGTGTTGTGAAAAAAAATGAACACAGTCTTACCATTTACATCCCACAGTGTTACCTGCTGGTCAGAAATGTCTGAGGCTTTCACATCTATTCCATACCTCTGCTAACACTGTGCCGGTCTTGATCTGGTCGAATCAGAGCAGCTACCATGAATAACGTTATCAACTTCCCCATCTCCCCACTCTGGTTTTTCTCTGTTTCTCAGGCATGCTTTCTAGAGACTGCATTATAAGGGTGAGAGATTACTAGAGTCCTTTCTTATTCCTAAAGGCATCTGAAAATTCTGTTAGGAGTCGCTTGCTGTAAAATTATCTCCTGAAGTCATCGCAGAAATATCTAAGATTTTGTAGAAATTCTTCTGAGGCTCAGAAAAGTACAATTCTTTTCTTATGCTCAGTTTAACAAAAGTCTCTGTAGCCTTGGTCTCATCTTCTTTAATGCTACGTTTGAGGATTAGTGGTTCTCCCAAGGAGGGTGCCCTGCTGTTTAATTAGACAGGCACAGCACAGAACACTTGGTCTGGGCATGGTGAATACTTTTTTGGGTATCCTCAGACCAGCATGGTGAATTTATGTTATTTTAAGGATTTGCTACAATGTCTGTGGCTTTTTTGATGCAATACTGCAACCCTTTTAAAGCCATATACTTTTTTTTCTTTTTCTTTCCAATGAATCAGTCTGAGACTGTAGAGCACAGGATTATTGCACTATAATATAAGCTATTAATATAGCGGCAAAGCAGTCCTCCTTGCTGGAATACCTACCTAGCCTTCCTACCGCAATAACATTGCTTCATAATGTGTGTATTGGAATGAAAATGCTAATAAATGCAACATGCATATTTGCTAATGCAGGTATTTTAACAGTGCTGATCCCTCTAATATCGAGGCAGATGTAATAATAGTCATCTGTGTACTTCTATGAGTCTGTGCAATGTTTAGTTTGTTAATGGACTAGAGAGTGATTTCTGATTATGATTCATGCATTATCAGAAAGGGAAAAAGTGGATGTGGAAATGACAGGACAGACTGGGAGCTTAAGTTTATAAATGATGGTAGCATCTGTAAGTTCATCCAGTCTCAGTGGAAACTGTTTGGGAACAGTGCTAAGCACTGGATCTTGGTGAATGGTCAGAGTAGGGTGGGAGAAGGAACTATGGCTTTATTCAGATCTTCCCTTCAGTTGACTTAAGTAAGAATGGATGAAAACCCTCTTGTAAAGAAGCACTTTTGCATCTTCCTCCAGACTGAGGGTTTTTGCCTTTTTATTTATACTAATATAGAGTCTTTAAAATATTTTCCCCTGGAAAAGTATATCAATCTATGTGTTTCTTATTATTATTGAAGTGTGTTACATTAACTATTACATAAAGAAGCTCTATTGTATCAGAACCATTAGTCGAATATTGTTACAGAACTGTATGTAAGTGGTGGTATAATTTAACTATGATTGCTCAGACATCATAGCAGGTTATTTTTATCAAAAGAATTGGTGCTGACTTGGAGTTGCTAACACTTGTGCAAGCTCATTTTATGAAGCATAAATGCATGGATAAAACAAGTGTCATAAAGGTGATGGTAGGATGGGATTTAATCCGAGCCTTACATGCCAGGTGAGAGTTCATAAATCAGACAACCAAGTAGATGGCTTCCTTGTGAACTGGTATGCATCTGGGATAAATTTAGGGACTAATGCCATTGCACAGTTGTGGCCTGATTGTACATTTTTCTTAACGGCATTTTTTAAATAGGAAGCTGAGGTTTCAACTGAATTTGTACAAGTTGCTGTTTCCTTTGAGAAATACTAAGTTTTCGTTGTAAAACTAAAAGATCCCCAAACTGAAATAGCCTTAGCTTTCAAACAAAATCAGTGCTTTCCATGGGAAATGTTCATAGACTCTTTAAAAATGTTTTTGTAGAGCCCTTCACACATCCTCCTCAAAACCACTCTTTTTTTCTAAACGGCTCTATTGGCAGTGTAATTTCTTCGACTGGCAAAATACTGTTTTGAAATCCAGTTGCTAAACTGCTGTGCAGCTTTGGAGAAGGCATCTTTAATTTACTTTATGTCAAATTCCAATAAAGTGGGAAAAACTATTTATTTTTCTCTTTTCACGTTCTTAATGAGAATAGCATAGTTCAGCTGGAAGGAACGTACAAGTCCCTGCTAGTCCACCTACCCAACAGCTTCAGGGCTGACCAAAGTTCAAGTATGGTATTAAGGGCATTGTCCAAATGCCCCTTAAACACTGACAGGCATGGGGCATCAACCACCTCTCCAGGAAGCCTGTTTCAGGGTGTGACCACCCTCTCGGTAAAGAAATGTTTCCTTATGTCAAGTCCAAACCTCTCCTGACAGTGTAGTAGCAAATGTCCCTTGGTGCACTGGTAAGGAATGGTGAGGAAACCATGCATGCTCTCTACATCTCTGCAGAGTTCCTGCAGAGGGAACGAAACCCTTGTCTTTCACCTCTGGCATCACCACAACCAAATCAATGTCTATGGTATAAATGCCCTTATTTACACAGTCTGAAGGTATACATCAATTTTGGCACCGATGTACAAAATGACAAGAAGAGTACCTCTCTTAATCTTTCAGTACTCAAAATACTAAATCCTAAAGGAAAAGGAGACTTGCCAGGGTTTTAGACAAGATCTGAACATCTTGCCACAAACTGAGGTAGGCAAATAACTCTCAGAAAGGTTAAAGTCACAAATGAGCTCTGAAAGTTTTACCCTGTGGCTGAAGCGCGTTTTGTATCCTATATAAACAGGACCAATTGGTGTGTTTAACAGAGGAGCTGTGCAGCTTGCTTTCAGTGGGAGAAGGGGATGTGATGGCAATAGCAGCAATGGGTTATTTTTACAGTTTGGAAGAGCTGTCGTTTGCCTGGCTGTGCTTTGGTCACAGATCCAAATGTTCTAGGTCTGACTACGACCAACCTTTCCTTCCACCACACCAGTGTCACCTCCACTCACTTTTTTTTAAAAGCCTGTGTTATTTCTATGGCGGTTTTTTGGCACCGTCCATCCCAGCCTATGGCTCTGATTACACTTGGGCTTTTCTCCAGGCTGAAGCTGCTGAAACCATCCCCTGTTATCCCCCTGGAAAAGAGTGTGTGTCCCTGGTCCTCCTGTGCATGGCCACCAAGGGCAGGGAGTGTCTCCTAGTCACAGGGAGCACCCCAAAGGCCTTCCTCCGAAGGATGCTGGGTGGAGGGGCAGCAGGCGGGGCCCCGTCACCCCGGTGTCACAGTGCCACCACCCGGCAGTGCAGCAGTCACAATGCCCCGGGGCAGTATAAAAGGGGCAGCCTCCCGTGCCCCGCTGCCAGAGATGGCCCGGGGACAGCCTGAAGACATCCGAGAGGAAGTGCTTGAGGAGCCGGTGGAATTACTTGGCGGAGGTTGAGGGAGGAAGACCGGAGACTGGAACAGGCTGCTGGAGGTTCTCTACTGCAACACCATTTCTCAGCAGGGCCACGTTCAAAGCCCATCTGATGGATGGAAATCCTGCTTCAACCTTCGGGGAACAGACGCAAGCCCCTCAGGAGATGAGAAGAACCACCAAGCCCTGGAGGTGCCCGAGGCTGTCGGGCCTTTTCAGCTGGATAGCAGTGGCCAGACCAAGGGAATGCCTTCTTGAGGAGCACTGCAGAGCTCGCCGTCCTCTTCCCCTGCAGAGCAAGGGGCAGCAGCTGTAAGAAGTGGCATGCAGAGATGTTGCCAGGGGTCTGAGTGCTTTGGAGCACTCGCTGGTGTCCTGCCAGTTGCGGGAAGTATTCTTGCCCCCAAGGTCGATCAGGCCGGGGGCATTTGGCCACTCTCAGATGCCCCTGAGGTGGCTCCAGGTTGAGGGAGAATAGGCTTGGGCATCTCCTGGGAGGCGTGACCAGCCTGTGGGACAAGGAGGCAGGTCTTGCTCACATGCTCAGGGAATAGCCGATCGCCAGCTCTGGGGTCAGGAAGGAATTTTCCCCCGGGACAGATTGGCACTGGTCCCCAGGGGTTTTTTGCCTTCCTCTGCAGCACTGAGCATGACCACTTGTCAGGGGTCCTCCAGTCCATTTTGGCTAGGTTACTGCCTGCTGCTCGTGCACCACGAAGATGGCCTCTCGTGCCCTGCAGCTGGGGGGAGGAAGGCTTTTTTTCCCCCACGGTGGGCTAGCAAGTGTCCCTGGGGGGGTTTTGCCTTTCTTTGCAGCACTGAGCATGGCCCCTTGCCAGGGCTGCTTTGGGCCATTGTGGCTAGGTGCCCGCTGCTCATGCTCCACGAAGGTGGCCCTCGTGCCCCGCATCCGGGGGGAGGAAGCTTTCTGACTCCCCGGGCAGGCTCCAAGGGATGCTCCCGGGGGTTGCTTCTTGTCCTCTGTAGCACTGAGCACAGCCCCTTGTCCAGGCTCCTCTGGGCCCTTTCGGTAGGTCCTTGCCTGCTGCTCTTGCACCTCCAAGGCACTGCTCGTGCCCTGCCTCTCTTGGGCTCTCTTGTCCAGTGCCAGTCTGTAGTGGGAGAGAGCTGTGCTCTTCCCTTGGCTCCATTTCCCCAGGGGTTCTTGCTTCTGCAAAACAGCCTGTGCTTGGAAGGGCTCCAGGCTTGCTGCCCCATCAGGAGCTGCCACTTTCCAGCTCTCCTTGCATGCAAATCAAGCGCGGGGCTGGCACAAGAGCGCATTTCATACATCATTGGCCAAGAAGCACAGCGGCGGAGCAAGTTTTGGAAGGCAAAAATACACTTTTCACCTCTACCTGTCATACTTTGGAAAATACCCCACAGTACCACACACCTCTTCTTAACCGTCATCGTCCTCTTTCCTCTTTCCTCTTTCCTCTTTCCTCTTTCCTCTTTCCTCTTTCCTCTTTCCTCTTTCCTCTTTCCTCTTTCCTCTTTCCTCTTTCCTCTTTCCTCTTTCCTCTTTCCTCTTTCCTCTTTCTTCTTCTTTCTTTCTTTTGTGTGTAGTCGGTCCTGGTCCTCATTCTTCACATTCTCACTCTTCAGGAAACAGGGACTGCTTAGCCTGTATTCCTGCTGCTACTTTCTGTAGCTCTGTGACTTGCCTTTGCCAGGCTGCAAAGGATGTTTTTTCAAGCTCAGCTGAAGAATGCATCAGCCTGCTCCTGGCTACACAGGCACATTGTGTTAATGCTTGTGAGCATCAGCTCTGAAACAGACTCAGAAAAATAAAAATAATATCCTGTTTCTACTTGTAACTTTTGTGTTATGTGTCCTTCAATGTGTTTCTGGAGCTGACAACCCCCTGGCATTTCAGGCAAATAACAGTCTCATCAGTATTTGACTCATGGTGAGCACAGGGAATAGAATAGAATAGAATAGCTGGAAGGAACCTACAATGATCATCTAGTCCAGCTACCCGACCACTTCAGGGCTGACCAAAAGTTCAAGCATGGTATTAAGGGCATTGTCCAAATGCCCCTTAAACACTGACAGGCATGGGGCATTGACTGCCTCTCCAGGAAGCCTGTTTCAGGGTGTGACCACCCTCTTGGTAAAGAAATGTTTCCTCATGTCAAGTCTGAACCTCCCCTGATGCAGGTTTAAACCATTAATTAAATACCTCTACTGTGAGTCACTTGAAATTTGTCCTTTCATTTAGACATCATCCTATTATCTAGAGCTATGAAATACATAGTGACTTGGCGGTGTCACAGGGGCGTACAGGCAGCTGTCTGTATTCTGTTACTTGATGTTCAGTGTTTGAAGTCAAGGCATGAAGTTGTGAACTTGGTTCAGTAAAGTGTATGCTTCTTCCTCAGGACTTGACCTGGTGTCCCTGAGGAAAACAGATTGTTTCTGCTGACTCGCAACGGACTTGAAGTCAGTGCTGTTACACTTTTAGTGTCCACCTGCACAAGGGAGCTAGTTTCAGAGTGATACGACTTGATGTATAACCACATCGTAATTGGTGACTATATATAAGGACTATATCCGAGTGAGTATTTAAGCCAGTATTTAAAAAACACAAGAGCTGCTGAACTGAGCCAGACTAAAGCATGTGCAGTGCAGTGGTCTGTCTCAGATGGTGGCCAGAAGTGCAGGGTGATCAGCTTATTTTTTAGAGCCCTGTGATGGGGGACATGCCTCTTGGATTAGATGATCAAGGCCAGGGCCAGATGTGTCCCATTCTTCTGCTGGGAAGAGATCACTTTTCCAGGCTCAGAAAGAGTAGAGAGTGGAGAGAAAAGAAAACCGGTGTCTCAGGGAAAGTACTGAAGTAAGAAGCTTCTGCAGATTTTCACTCAAATTTCCTTCATATTCCAGTCTGCCCTAGTGAGACTGGGGTATCTGGGCATCCTATGACAGCAATTGCTTATGGTGTAATATAGGAAATGGCACAAATGATTGATTTTTGTTCTGCATCCCTGCTTCTAGATTGGGGAGCATGGCCTCTCAGCTATGCAGGAATGTACCTGGGTCTTTGTACAAGGGAAGTGTAACTAAAAAAGGGTAAGTAAGGGATGCAGTGTGAGAGAGAGACAAATGTGCTTGGGCTCATCCAGTGATGGCTGTACTTCCACTCAAGTTCAGGGGAGCACGATGAGCGGTGGAGGAGTGGGTGAAGAAGCTCAAAGACAGAGGATTGCTGGTGGGCAAGGGTATGCCAGTCAGGAGAATACCTTGCTACCACATCTGGTACCACTTTCATGTGTCTGGTCACTATGGTGTTGTTTATATGATATATTTACTAATGGAAGTGAGCTGGAAGTCATGGTAGCCCACATGGGCAGAATCCTGTTCTAAAAATCCCATGGTTTATTATTTCCATCCATCTGTCTTAGATTCACTGCACAGAAATATACAACCTGGACCAAGCTCTCCAGATGTATAGTTTCCCTCAGGAGAAAGATGCGAGTGGGTTTGCTATAATGGGCAATCTATTAGAGCTACCAGAAGTAAGAAATCTCAGCTAAATGTAGAAAATCAGCCCAGACATTTCCAGGTTAAAAAAAAAATATCATATTCCAGAAGCCGGAAGTTAAGGTAGCTTCATCATCTTGCAGTGGAGAAGTTTTATATAGCTATACAGTTCCTCTTCCATCATCTCCTGATTCACAACTTTTCTGATAGCCATTTTCAGGCTGTTAGCAGGCAACTATGGGTCTATCACACACTGTTGGTGACTGGGTATGCCAGAGACGTGTGTATGTGTGTACGGCCAGGGAGGCAAAGGGGCTGTGCTCTATGTACTTTGAAGACTGGCATGGCAGAAGTTGGGAATGAGAGCAGCCTGGAGCTTGTGTGACCAGAGCCGTTTGTTCTGTGAACTGGAAGAGCTGGAGGATATTCAGTCTACAGAACTTAAGTTGGTAGTTTGAACAGATCACACAAGATTGCATCTCGGTTTTGAGGTTAGGAATATGTTTAACATGGGTCTTGGTGCAAGGAAGGTAGTTTTGGCCCAGGCAGTTGCTGGTGTTTGCTCCTATTTTCCTTCATCTCCAGAACCCAACATGAGGGCCCCTCCAGTCTTTAGGTGCCAATAGGGCCAGAGTTTGCAAGTTCAGTGTTTGTATCTCTGCCTCTAAATAAAATTTGGCTGATGCTCAGTAGGATATTGAATAGTTCTGCTTCTTTTCACACAGATATTTTGCACCT
This sequence comes from Haliaeetus albicilla, assembly GCF_947461875.1. NCBI lineage: Eukaryota > Metazoa > Chordata > Aves > Accipitriformes > Accipitridae > Haliaeetus > Haliaeetus albicilla. The sequence goes on along the minus strand of NC_091484.1, from coordinate 33,278,274 downwards.
GTTTCTCTGTTACAATTACCCTGGGTCTGCCTTGCCCTGCTGAAAGCATTTCTGTGGCTGTCGATGAGACGCAGAAGCTCTGAAATCTGTGCATGGAACTGGAGTCCCTTCAGAGTGAGGCAGCAACTATCTTCAGTTGTCTGAGGGAACGAAGTGTTTTCTTTTCCACTGCAGAAGCAACTTTCCCATCAGAGATGCAAATAACCTACAGTGTAAGGATCCCTTCATAAGGAAAAGGAATTGTCAGTTGTGTATGGTGTTCCTCTCCCAGTTAATGAAGAAGGACAATGTTTGGTGTACAGTGTTGTTGCCAGGCAAAGAGCAGCAACAAAAAGCCATTAGGAGTTATTTCAGGAAATGCTGGGTGGCATATGCCTCTTGGTTATTACTTGTAAGTGAAGATTGTAGTTTCCTGCCTTCCAGAAGTATTTTGAAACATAGCTCTTGTTTTGAATGTGTTTTGTGATCTTCAGGGTATATCTGAGAGACACATATTGTGCCTTTTCCATCTGTGTAATAGATTTATTATTTAATTGTAGTAACTAATTAGAATCTTAAGTCCAGAGAGACAGTCAAGTCATCCAGTATTTTTTATCAGGAAGAAGTTGCTGCATATTCTTGTAACTTTGTGACCCTACCAATTTGTTTTACAGGGTGTATTTATACCGCCTGTACTGTTGATGTTTACAGCACAAGCATTTCAAATCATATTAAGTTGCTGGCGTTTCCTGTGTGGTACTGGGATTCAACACTCTGGAAAACTCTTCGGGTGACTGACTCTGGAGGGGCCTGAATAATCTCTGGCTTAATAATGTGCACACTGGCTGCGCGGTTCCTGTGCTTGCAGTTTATGTAGTGCTGGATAAAAACTCTCAGAAGCAGAATTTACCTCTTTATGATGCATTATTCATTTGGTCTGAGACTCTTCTGATGCCCTTATTGGACTCAAAATCCCCAAGAACAGGTTTTCTTATGAGGAACCTTCTAAATGGGTCAGCCACCAGGATGGTACTTTTGTGCTTCACATCCCTGTGTGGGATTGATCTTGTGTAGGCATTTTGTTAATGACTGTGACACAGAAAAAAGGAAAGTGCTGATAATTGCTCCTGACGACACAAAGCGTTGCCAGTACAGGGGAGGAGCTGAATATCTCGCAGTGAGATCCATGTGACCCGGAGGATGGGGCTAACAACAAGGGCTGAAATTAAGTAGTACGGAGTGAAAGATCATGCAGGTGGGGACTTAATAACAAAAACTTCTGCTGTGATCTGAGAATCTGTTAATTGTATGAGGGGGCTGTCACAGCATACAACTAATGTGTGACCAGGCAAGAATAAGCCCTCTTAATGTTTGCATATGGTACCTGTGAGGAAGTGAATTGACATTGAAGAGGTTCAATAAAGATGGGGAGAGGATATGAAGATACCTATTCTGTAAGGCAAAACTAGATGATCATGGTGTGTTTAGTCCACAAAATGATGGTAGAAGAGGGACATTGATTTTTTCTGTGCCCAAGTCAGAGGAGGATTAAGCACCAGAAAAAATGAAATACTTCAGCTTAAAGAGATTGCTGGTGCAAGAACAAATTGATACAAATTGACACAGATTAAATGATAGGACATAACAGGCACTGCAGTCAGGTTCTGGCAAAGTCTCATAAGATGGGTAAGCGTAAAAAACAAGCTACTCTTAAGATCGAGCTTGTTAAATTTATAAAACATCTAATGGCATTGTAGTCTTTGAGAGCAAAACCCACTGGAGTTTCCAGAGATGATCTTACTTTGATTTGCCTGTAAAAAGTAGATGGGCACAGTTGTCTTAACAGTCACAGTACTATCTTTTATTCTCCTGAGCTTAAAGGAAAAGATTACCAGGAGATGATATGTTAGGGCAATCCAAAGATTTTTTTCACAGGAATGCTGTTCACAATAGTGGCATTGAAGGGGAAAAGAAAGAAAAGAAAAAGAAAAATCCTAGAGAAGAGTTTATTCAGGTTGTATGTTCAATGTAAATTTATCTACATATCTGTGTTCTCACCTTATCTAATGTACTTTTCCTAACACTGACAAGTTTACTAGCAGTGTGAAATAAACAGTTAGGCTGATCTGCCCTTTGGCTGATGAAAAAAAAAGAAGTCTCCTTGAAAGAATGTGTTTACTGGTGGGTAAAAAATACCTGACTTTCTTTTTTCAGCCTCTCAGCTGCTTAATGGCAAAATATAGATGATGTGCTATTTTCTGTCAGTCTTGGTAAGTCAATACTATGAAGTGGTATGTTTTTCTTTGCATTGTACTAGAAATTTGACAAAGGATCTTTGAAAGCTAAATTGGCTGAGGGGGTGTACTGGTGAAATTGATGCCTCCAGTAGAAAAAGGTGGCAAGCTGTAGGAAATAGTTTAACAGGACAGACATTAAAAAATGGAGCCTGCCCATGAAGTGGGCATGCAGTGAACTCACACATGAGTGATCCATGTTAATCAAAGAACAGATCATGCCTATGAAGATATTTTTATAATTGCAGTGAGAGGCTCTTGAGATTTCCAGGCAGTTATGATACAACATAATACTTTTGAAACAGAAGGAATTTGGCTAGGCTTGGTATTTTGTTGTCTACTTGGACAAGAGAGCACAGACAGTATGTGAATGTTTTGCTCTAATGGGGTGATTACAGGATGACATCTCGTACCTGTCATGGCTGCCTTTCTGAAAGGAACAGAAGTTACTTACAAGCTACCTGCATGTTGGTATACCCTTCACCAAGATTTATTTGCTTCCAGGGTAGAACGGAAAATAACTTCAAATGTGCATGGTTTAGTATGAAAAAAAAAAAAAGGGGGGGATGGAAACTGAAGAAGGTCCGACTCACTTAGGAAAAAGAAGTAAATATCTGCAGTTTTCATGCTGATAGTCTCATCTAATCAGAGATGAAAATCAGCCTAGACTTCAGTGTACAGGATAGAGTGTGGCAGGAGAATAAGCATATCTGAAGAGACAGGAAATCTTTGGAAATACCAGAAATCGTCTTCGGTGTGGGTTGTGACTTGCTCTCTCAAAGATTCAGCTTCTTTCTCCAGCTTCATTAATTCATACCTGCTTTCTCCCAAAAGCTTATTACTATTAATAAACTTGAATAAACAAAGGGTGCAGAAGATTTCAGGCCATCTGGAGAAAAAGTCTTTTCTCCTTTACATGTATCACATACGTAGGTCTGTTAGTTCTTTGTGTCTCCAAAGACTCCTGTAAGACAACTGTAGGATATATATGCAGAATTTCCACAGTAAAAACTGCATCAAGTAAAATCTAAGATTTTCACACAGAGCAAATGCAGAAATGCTCTTTGCCTCTGAATCCTTCCCCTTTGATTGCAGGGATAAACAAACCTGAGATCTCACCTATGCACATACCTCATTGGTCCCAGACAATTCCCAGGCAGCAGTTAGCTCACTGGTACCAGGAATCTTGCTAGTAATGCAGGTTCAGCATCCACAGTGCTTTCTGTCTTGCTCATTGCTTTGCTGTTCTATCTTCACCTTTGCTCCACATGGCTGTATGCCAGATGGAAGGCCATTACTCAGTATATGACACCATCTGATGTTTGGAAAGCACTGACAACTGAAAACAAACCTAAGCAGCCTGGAATTGGAAAATGCTTATTTTTGAGGGGGTTAACAACACCTGTTGTGTTGGATGCTGTGAGCCTGGGAGCTGAGCTGCCCAAACACAGATGGTGGGTGGAGTGCTCCAAAACTGTTGTTGCAGCATCCAGCTGGAGGGTGGCACAAAGGTGAGACCTTGCGTGTACCTGAAGCCCCTGGTGACCAGGGAGTGCCATCTGCCACCAGAGTAGGGGAAATTGTATCTAAAGTGGATAATAATGCAGTTAAAAGGCCCTCAGCAGGCTCTTTCCTCATTGACCTAATAGTCCGCTTGATGTTCCAACTTAGACATCAGTGCATATTATGAATTTGCCCGAGCTCTGCTGCAATACGGAGAGATACCTAGGACCCCAGAAGGGACCGGTCCAGCAGGCTATCTCTCAGCCTACCCGCCGTGCAAACCGTCATCACCGAGTTAAAGACAAAACCTGGCCGCTTGACCTTTACATATTGGCTATAGCAGTGTTTTCTGGCATGGTTTTTGATCTCACTGGGTCCAACTCTTAATCCCGGTCCCATGGAGGATGCTGCTGCCTCTCCTTCAGCACGCCATCCCCTCAAGCAGAGCCAGATTTGACTCTGAAACGATGAACTGCTCTAGACCTGCCTAACTCTGTAGTCACTCCGGTGTCTCTGCACTCAGTGTCCCGGGAGGGCTTATTTGGATGGGGTTTGTGCTGCAGGTACCTGTGATGGACTCAAGCCAAGGAAAGGTGTCTTGTGGGAGCAGGGAGACCTCAGGGTCCCCGCTCCGGCTAGCCCGGCGAGTTCCCCAGGCTGATGGAGAGGCACCAGTGTTTTAAGAGCACCATCTACTGGCTAATAGGAGCAAAATGAGGCAGTGATTCGTTAAGAGTCCCTCTGTTCACTACGAGTGCTTGGAGCCACCTTAATCAACAGGTGAAGATTGGAGAGCAAGTAGGGAAAACTGGAGTGACACTGGGTATGGGTCTTAAGTAAAGCCAAACTTAAACTGACAACCTTAAGACTTGTCAGAAGAATTAAATTTCATCAAAAGTCTTTTCTGTCTTCAAAAAGTCCATTATAGTTAGTTGACATTATCTTGCTAGGAAGCTGTGAGTCTCAGTTCTGGTCATGTTTTGCATCCTTTTGTGGGATTTCTTAGCTGGATTGGTCTTGTCTCTAGAAAACAGCATTTTTAAAGAAAGCAAAGAATTGGCAAGGTTTCTGTGTGCACTTACAATACGTTCTCCTCCCTATGTGCCTATCAGTGCTGTTCCTCATAATTATTCTAGCTGCAAAAAAAAAAAAGTCATGGGTGGTAATTCCTCTCCTTGATAACTCTTCTCTTTTATCAGCTGTAGTTTAATATTGTGAGAACCCCAAAGAGTTGTTTATGCTCTTGACTAACTGCATACCGGCTGGGTCACAGAAATGTCGAGAGCTATGCCAGTGTGAATCTGAGGCAGAAAAAAGAAGGATTTGTATGGGGTTGTTTTTATTCTAGGTGATATCTATATGCAGTTCCAAATGTCAGAAGATTCCTTTGCACAGATTGTTAAATTTAATTTAATTTGCTATTAAATTTGCTCTGGGCTTCCAAAGTTGCTAGTGCATTTCTTTATACAAGTGGAATAATCTTACTTTTTTCTTCCCGTACACATTAATGCAAATGGGGAAAATGATGTTGAATTTAGGACCTGGAAAAAATTCCAATAGAAAATAGAATTTGTAAGGATGGCTGTGATCATATATTTCTATGTACTGTTAACGGCTAGTGGTTGAATGTTGGGCAATTATACGATTCATTTATTATGTGAGACAATACAATGTTTGCAGGTGCCTGTGGTGTGCCCTCCTGACTCTGAAAGTCAAACTGAACCAGACAGACAGAAAAACATGCAAAGTAATATATTTGATGGTATTAAAAAAAGTATTATATATCTATGTGTATATATCCAACTGCTGTTACTGTGAACAGTCTTCTCTCCCTTATATGCATGAGAATTGCTATTATCGTTAATCTTAATGTAACATTTAAATTTGAATGCTTTTCATTTCTCTCTATTTTCTCCTTTCAGTTGCAAATGAGGCAGGTGACAAAAATGCACGACCACTTTCACGATTTGCCCGTAAGTAGGCTTTTTTATTTTAACTGGTTGACTTCTATATTGACTGTAGAAATAAGTCTTTTAATCTCGTATTATGTCCACCCTGTTATTACAGTTCATTTACAGTACTAAACTGAGGAAGCATAGTACGTAGTTGGAAAAGTCACTTACAGAAATTCAGTCTTATTGAACAGAGTTGATGCAAATTTAAAAGAATGGAAGGCTTTGTGGCCTTACTGTTGTTTCAAGCATAAAAGTTTATAACAATATAAGTGTCACAAAGCCAGCTGAAGTTGACTACAGTGGCTACAAAGAGATTTGGGTCAAGCCTTAGTGTACAAAAAAATGTAATTAAACCGTACTGATAACTCCTCCATCACGTTTTGCTTCACACAGCGAGGTTAGGAATGAAAGGTATGGCTTGGGATTTGAAATAAGTGACCCAACTTTGAAGAAAGCAAAGGGATGCATCTGGTAACGTAGCACCAACTGACCATGACTTTGACCACATGAATTGTTAAAAACACACATGACAAAATATGTAGGAATGGGGAGGAGGATAGGAAATCCTGTTCATAATGCATGCAGTTTCATGTTGATTTGTGATCACTTTGCAGGGAAAAAATCCCCTTCTCATTGTTGAAAGGGGGCATTTGCCATCGTCATGGGTGGTGCAGATCAAACCATCAAAATAATTTACATCTGTGGTGCAGTATTTCACACAGTCACAGGATGGCACTCTGAGCATGCCATACGTCACATAGGTAGCTAAGGTACCTAATGTAGAAGGAACGTCTGTGGCTATGAAACCTGTTGCATGTAGTGACTTACATGCAAGGTGATGGAGGAAATTGAACAGGATTGAGAGTGAGTTGTACTGGCATTCCTTATTCCTGATTTAGGGTTTATTTTCCTCATGCTGTAGACAAAAAAGCTTAAGAAGGGCCTCTGTTCATCAGTCCTGGCTAGTTCAACCCTGAAAATGCTTATGGAAAAGAAAATCACAGAGAAGGAAAATGTAAATGCAAACATTTTCAAGTCCTTTATCACTCTGCTTTTTGTCCATTAGCGTTCCTGAATACTAGGTACGGTGTTGGAATATTCAGCCCAAGTACTGTTTATTCCTGGATATTTGGGTTACAAGGACTTCATGCTGCAATATTGCCTGACAAATAGGTCAAGCATAATGTCATGATATTTGGAACTGAGCTAGCATTTCAGTTCTGATTCTGACATTCATAAGGACTTGATTTTTGGTGAACGTGTATAGGGTGCAGGTCTGAGACCCAGGAACAACCACGTTCTGTTCCTGCTTTAATCTTGGTTCTCAGCCAGGCAGACAAGCCTTATCTGCGGAAGTAGGGGTGACTGGCATTACATGGAGGAGAACAGACCGTTGGATGGCTATCAGCTGAATGGATACCCCCTTATAAGGCCTCATTGTATGACCCAGTGCTGCATGGGATTAAGTGTGGAGGTGAGATCAAGGCTGCAGGCTACTTGACAGTAAGAGAAATGCAATGCAGAGAGGAACACATAGATAAGCCTGGTTGGGAAGTAGTCACAGAGGCATAATATAGAGACAAAGGGAGATAATTCAAAGTGTAAACCAGACCTTAACTTCAGGAGTTAAATTTAGTGATCTGGAAGTCAGGTGGAGGATTTAATGATCCAGCTAGCTTCTCATAGGGTATCATTAATGATGACTGTGTGGTCATGAGCAGTATAAGGTGACAACTCTGTGAGAATGGGAAAGAAGATTAGAATGGGAACTGTGTTATGGAAAAGAGGGAGATGTCTGAGGCATGTGCTGTGCTAACGTGAGTTAAATGGATGATGTCCAAATTTATGCTGAGACTATTATAACCTACTCTACCATACCATGTTTCATTGAACAAACAGTGGAGTGCAGATCAAGCATTCAAAAACATCCTGACTGAATGGCAGAAAAAAATGCAGCATTTGGGGACAATGATTCAAGCGATAACTGAAGTCATAGAGGATTATTGTCATTACTCTTGTGTAAGTCACAAACCAGAGACTGGGTATCTTCCTGGATCGTGCCTTTCACATTCACTCAAATGATTAATTCAAAGGCAGTTATTAACTTCATCTTCACAACAGAGAACATGATTTCCATTGCTCCCTAACAGCTGCCCATTTGAGGTTAACAGTAAAACCTTCAAACATTTCACTGGGACCACAGTTGGTCTGTCATTGAACACTTAACAAACGTACCCATTTTGGCTGACCTTATCTACCTGATCTAACTTTCTGTGTGTGCAGCCAAACACAAGATAACCTACCGAAACCCAGATGAGCCTTGTCCATCCTGATTGTTGTCCACAGCTCTCTGGAGCATGTAGCTGTTTCCCCTTTAGTTCAGGAACAAAGAGGGAAAGGCTGCTGGTGTTGTTAAGTGAGGCAATGGGAATGTTAGTTGTGTGGTTATTGGCGCTCCGGGTAGCTAGACTTTCAGTGTAACAATATTTTCAGGCTATATGAAAGTATTTGAACACCTACCCACAGATTCTTTAAGCGGAGTTCTGCTTTTTAAATTATAACACCTAAGCCTATTTTACTTTTGCTTCTAGCTCAGCTATAATCATCTTTGACAGGGTACAATAAAATGAGGGAGAAGCATTTTTGCAAATGTTTACATTTATTCACAAAGATTTGAAATTAAAATTGAGTTAAGTGTTATTCATTCCAATGCTAGGGCTACCTGATCTCCCATACTCTTAAATGTCAAATTTCAGTCCATTTAGGAGACTTTGAATTTAAGAGGTTACTCCTGCCTTTAGCAGCCATTAACGTGCCTGGTATCTCACTAAGTCATCTTGCTACAAGTACCACTGTACCATCAGTCTTTGTGGGGATTTAATTTCATCAAGCTTTCAGCATTTCAGGCAGCTGGAAGCTCCTGGCTGGTGTTTGCTCAGGTAGGCCTGTTAAGTAAAACAATCATTTGCTGAATGCCCTTGACCAGAGCATAGCTGTGGGCGGGCTGAACACTGATTAGGACAGGTGGGCATGGCATTTCATTGCTCTAGTGAAGTTGGTTAATTCATGTTAGTTGGCTGATTTGCTGCTGTTGATCTTCAGAAGAGCCAGGTAGATCTGGGTCTATAGCCTAGATCTAATCACAGAGGAAAGCTGCATGGGATGGATATCCATGCTGGAGGAAAAGGTATAGATGTATGTGCAGAGAACATAGGGAGAAAAACTGTATACGCTGAAATAAGTGCTTGTTTTTCTTGCACTGTTTTTGTTTAAAGAAAAAAAAAGAAAGAAAAAAAAAGGTTTGATTTGAGTGATTATGTGGTTTTCAGTGGCAACTAGTTAACCTGTCACTGTTGGTTTTCAGTGCTAGTGCAAACAGTGAGCTACTTAGTTGTATCTATTAAGTGCAGAAAAAGGCTAATATGTCTCTTTCCTGGACCATGGAGTTGTCCTGTGCCTGACAAGCTGGGGGGCTTGTGGAATAAAAGAAAGACCAGAGCTGAGGAAATAGGGAGAAGGTGGTGGTTTGGGAAGCTCAGCAGATTCCTTGGAGTAATTCCAGGGGAAAACCTCAAAATTACAAAAGTGGCTTCAGAGACGCTCTCTTCCACAAAATATAATTTTAATAGCGCACAGCAACTTTTTTCTACAAGTGTTGGTGTCATGCTCTCCTGTCTTAGTGTGCAGCATGTATGGCTGGATGGCAACTTATTTTTCTTTGTTGATGAGTAAACTTCTGGTTCCAACTGTGGTGAGTATGCCATACTTTTGCAAAAGAAATGGTCCTCAACAGACAATAGGTAATCATAGTATTTTTGGCTCTATCACAGGTGGCTTGTATGGTCAGATAATTTAAAGCTCTTACATTCTTTATATTTCCCCTTACAGAATGGGAAAACAAATGCTTACCTTTTCAAGTAAAATGAAGAGATTTGGGGAAATCTGGGTGGTGGTCTAAAGAACAGAAACAGTGGTATTGCCATAACATTGCAAGTCCTTGAATTATAAAGATGTATTGATGTTGCATTTATTTCTGCAGCCATTGTGTAGACATTACTTGGCTTTGGACTACCTGGTGTGAGAAATAATTTTTCTAACTGTTGTAGCACAGAACTCAGCATAGGATGTCAAGGCTACCTGTACATCTGGGTAAATACAGTTCTTGTACGTTAAATAGCTGCTGACAATTAAAAGCAGAGAAGCCTATGAGTATGAAGCTTTCCTGATTAGCTGGGAAATAGTCTGAAAATTATTTTGTACTGGAGAAGGTAGATGAAGATTCTTGCTGATCTTCTGTCTTTGCACCATTTAGGCTGTGTGAAAACAAGGCATTTAAGACAACCAGCAAAATAAGGCTGCCATCACCTGTCCGTAGCAGCAGATATTGCTGCTTCTAACAGGGTAGTTTCTCATGATATATTCTCAGGAGACATGGGATAACAACTCTTCTATTTGATTTCCTGTTATGTACTTACTGTGTACTGCAACAAAAAGTCAATCTTAATCCATGTGTTAGGTCTGCTATTTGCTTCTTAATGGTCTCTACTGGATAATTAAGTCTAAATGCTGGGAAAATATTTGAAAATCTTACCTGTACAGTCTATCATAAAATCAGTTGCTGACTTCAGAAATACCCATTTATCAGAATTTTTTTTTTCATTTTGCATATTGATAAAAAGCCCATGGAGAATGGCTACTAGCAGAGTTGGTACGTCTTATTACTTTGGAATCCAGTAAGATTAATGTTTGCTGCACCTCTGTTGTGAGAAGTCTCTTAACTGAAATAATGAGTATGTCAGTACTTAGCTGCTCTTCTTGGGATCTGCTAACTCACCCATGTATATTCTGTAATACTTGAAGTTAGAATGTGACGCAGGTGTTCAGTATGGTAGTATCACTGGGATTTTCAGAATTGCCTAATTTATTCAGAAGCCATTTGGAAATTTTTGAAAATATGAAACAGATAGTTAAATTTTATGAACTGTAAGTCACATATTCTCTTCTTCAAAGGTGGGGAGGAGATCTGATTGAAGGGCACTAATTGTACTTTGTCAGTGGAACTAGATTTACAGATGAGGATGGGTTCTCTGAATGACCTGCAAGAGGCACCTGGTGACACTTCTAAATAAATGTAAAAAGATCATCCATAGAAATATTTTGGCATTTGAATGTCTACTGAGAAAAGTTGAAATTTCAACAGAAAAATATGTTTCCTGATACTAGTCCTTCAGTGATATCTTAAATCTGTAATTTAAGCACTATTAACTTTAGTTTAAGAAACTCAATGATTGATATTGTATTGATTTGGTACTTTGTTTTTTGGTTAGTTCTTTGGCTTAAAATACAGTCACATCAATACATGCTAACCTATAAATTAAGTATAATGTGGAGAGGATGGTTTTTATTGAGATGTGAAAGTTCCCTGTTCTGTAATCAAGTCTTTTTATGGGAAGCATTATGGTCTTGGATTTGGAATGACCTGAAAGTTAGTGCTTATTTCCACTTTGAGCTTTATTTCAGGTTTTCAGGCTTAATCCCAAACTGGTGGTGATGCAGAGGTAAAAAGATAACAGACTATCTTTGTTTTCCAGACTGCTGAGAGGCAACAATAGGCCCATGAATTTATTTTCCTTATTCTCTGGTTTTGCAGGGTCTAAATCACAAAACTGCTTGTGGAACACCATTATCGGTGGTCTGACCGGCAACCTCAAGGAAAGGCCAAAGCCGACCATCATTGGTGACCCTAGACCCCCTGAAGAAATCTTAGCAGATGAACTACCACCGGTGGACAGTCCTGAGGCATTGGTGAAAACATCTTTCAGGTCTGACGGATATGAGTTTACTTTGTTTATCCTTGAGAGGATATCTTTTTAAGATTAAGTCTGCAGTGTGGGTTTGGTGGGAGAAATCAATACTGAAGGATTCCGCAATGCTGCGTATCTGTACTGAATAACAGTGAAAAAAGAGGTCCATAAATAATACTGACTGGACTTGTCTTTTACTTCTCAGACCTCATTAGCCTTCCTAAAATATTATGAACTAGACAGATATAAAGTCTGTATCTAGTCAAAGCAGTCAGCAAAGACAGCTCATTATATGAAGATGTCTTTGAAGGTTGGTACTGTTTCATTTGAAAGTGGTTTAGTGATGAAGACTTGCACTTTAGGTCAGATGATGTGCTTTGTTGATGCAAAAGAGAGCTAAACCTTTTTCTGTTGATGTGATATCTTGAGAACTGTCTAGCATCAATTTATTTTATCAAGGACAAGGATTCTGGCCAGGGGCTTGCAAGCAAGCAATTGCTGCTGTTGTAAAGTGTGTGATATATCTATTACTGGGTTTTCCTCTCTCTTATTTAATCACGTGGACATACAGTGGTCAGATGATTCTTGGAGGCATGTTTTCTGAAAATAATTTTCTCAAAGCGAGGTAAGCCGTGTGATCTTTGACCAAAATGTGAAAATTGGCATGCCCAGCAAAAGTGAAGTGAGTGGCAGAATGGATTTTTCCAAGTGTTTTTCGAGCATTTTTTTTGTTTTTGTTGAAAAACTATGCTCCACTTTTCTTTTATAGTAAACATACATGTGTGCAAACCTAAAATGGTTTTTGCTTTGGATAAATTTCTCTTGACTACAGTGATTTTTTATTATACCTCAGTCTGTCAAACTTATTTCAGTCTTCATATAATCATTATTTTGAAGGCACTTATTTAAGTCATTATATTAGGTGGTAATTTCAGATGTCTTGTTTATACTGCTTGACATTTAAAAACATACTACCATAAAGTGAGTTTGTCAGTCTATATAAATAAATCCTGTAATTCCATAGCGCATTTTCATTCTTTAGTATTTCCATTGAAATTATTCAGGACAAGTGTTTCAGAACCTGGATCCTCCTTTTATGATGACCCGTAATATTTAATGGCTTTTAAACACTTTGTGTCTTTGTGTTTGTGATATTTAAAATGTATAATTTCAAGAGATTGAACTCTTTTTCAGCTTTCACTTCTCATAACAAATTCTGGGTAGCTGCAATCCTTACATTGCCATCGTCAAGATAATTTCAACCATTTTATATGACAAAATAATGTCACAGCATTTCAAATGGCATGATTTGGTTATGTGAGTAGGGGTAACTCTTTGAAGAAGTGAGCTTGTATATAGCATAATAAGGACTGATGAGTTGGAAAATGTAATTTAGCAAAATAGTTTTGCTAATGCAGTTTAAATGGCTTTATAAACATTACAGAACCTTTGTTTTTCACCAGTATAGAAATTACTGTACGATGTGGCGTTTTTGGAGGTTTTTATAGATGGAAATCCAAACAAATTATTGTTACAAAGTAAATTTTAATTGTCTAGTTTCATAAAGAAAGGAAGCCCCCTGTGTGCTTGAGCTATGCAGGGGAGTGGAAGATAAGAGGGTACATTGCAATTACTGTCTAAAGACATGAGAAAATAAAAACACTGTGGTGTTTTTATTCAGTTTGGGATCTTGTTGATATTATGGTGCAAACTAGGGCTCAGGAGGGCAGTAGCATCTTTTGTATGATGGGTTGCATGTTTGATTCATCAAGGTCTTCTGTGGGTTGTGATCTTCAAGTGCTTCCGTGACAGGGTTTGACTGGTGTGTCTGAGTGCGTGTGATTGCCTGGTAAGCATGGGCTTTCCTTGTTTCTTGTTTATTAGACACTAGTGGAAGATCTTGCTACCCTGTTGCCTTTTGGGGAATGAAATGTGCTTTACAAGTTGTCCAGTCCAGCATGTCTTAATTGGGAATCTGGTGGCTAAATCTCAGGGGGTGTGTGTGTCGATGTTGGGCTTGTATGATCTGATTTTAGAGAGAAAAAACAGGCCTTGTTTTCGAATGTGACTGCTACAAACTGTAAAATGCAGCGACTCCTTTACTAGTTCTGATTCACTGCTGTTAGAGCAGTGTATGGCAAAACTATCCCTTTCATGCATAGTTAAAAAGAAAATGTCTCTCCAGTGTCAAATGAGTCACACTTGCTTGTGATTTCATATCTTTTTATGTGAATACATATAAGCAGCATGAAATCCCAGTTGCCACCTCTTGTATTAGATCTTGTTTTCTACTGTGCAGTACTTATTGTTCTGTAGCTTGGAAAATTAGGAGGAGATCTATATTTGGTTTTGTTCAACTTCTAGATGTGAGCTTGAAATGCATTTAAACATAAAAGGGGGAATGTGATTATTTCAGTCATTTCAGTTGTACTTTTCCTGCAGTAATAATCCATCTTTAAGATGTAAAGCAAAAACCAAATGAAACCAACCCCTTCTCTACACCCCGAATAAGTATAGTGCGTGATCTCTCCCTAATTAAAAGGTGTTCTGATGGGTCTTGATTTTCTTATACAATTATTTTACTATCTCTTTTCTGAAGAGACCAAGAACAAGCACAAGATTGGTCTAAACAAGGCTGAATACCTTTTTAAAGAGAGAATTGAACATGTTTGTAGTATCATCTTGTTTGCAGTATTGTACTGAGCAAGCAGTTATAAGTAATTTTGTGTCTTGACTAGTTATACTACTCCAGTGCTTAAAATATAGATTTAAAATCCATTCTTACTGGCATTTAGTCTATTTGTCTAGTAAAGGCAGGGGAGGCCCCAGTTTGAATTACATTTGAAAATACAGTGGAATATGGAGTATGGTGGATTATCCCCTTTTGACAAGGGAAAAAATATAATCAGACACACTGAAGTCATTAGCTTCTTGGCCCACAATTTATGCAACAAATCTGATATATCCACTATCTTTCTTTGCATAAATATGCAAGTTCACAATTACAGGAGCTGTGATCACTTTCTTTTTGAATAGCTGTGCATGGATCAGCATCCATGTATGTACAGTTGCTGGCAGTGGCTGGGGATTGATGCCCAGGAATATTAGGTGGTGGGCGTATGGCCTTGTCAGGGCTGCATGATCTGGCTATTGGCTGGAGATGTCAGTGGTTGCTGACACTGAAGTCTCTAATTCAGAAACTCTCTTCCTAGATCTGCTTTTTGATCTGCTTGGTCCCTGTAATGAGCAGTGGTGCTATTGGTATTGGTAAGAATTAACAGTGGTAATTAAGGAGATTGTGTAATACTTTACAGCCTGCTTTAGCTTCTGTGTGCTGCTCCCTGGCAGTGCTACCCAAGCAGGCATTTTGATAATGCTGGGCTGGCACCCACCAGGGGCAGCAGAGAAACAAGAGACAAGCTTGTGGAAGTGCTTTATGTTGGAGGATATGAGAGAAACTGCTGCATTTGTCCCCAGACTGCTGCCTGGAGTGAATCAAGTCACCAGGGTGGCACTGCTCCAGCTGAAAATTTGATGTGTCCAAATGTCATCATTTCTCCTAGACTTGTTTGGTTTTGATGTACGGGAGAGATGGACTGTAACTTTGAGTCCGGAGACCTGGGGCACTGCATTGGGGTATATGACTGTGGCGGTGCTTATGGGATGTAATGGCTGTGCTGGATCTTGTGGCAGGAGAGATCCTATGGTACAAGGTGACTGAGACATCTAGGGAAGAGTGGAGATGCTCATCTGAGACAGAATGCTCACTGCAGCCTCCCATCCTGGTCCAGGGCCTGTTGTGACAGTTAAAGTTGGTCTGGAATCATGGAGTGGTCCGACTGGCTCTATCTAGCACGTGGGGGCTTGGGGCAGGAGTGTTTCCAAAGTGATCAATCAGGGTAGTAGGCAGCTGAACAGTCAGCAGATGTGGCAAAGACCCTCTGTCCTGTACCAGACAAGCCTTACTGAATGCCTATGTAGCTATACTTGAACTAGGAAGTGATATCTATTATCTGTTACCAAGGCTCTATGTCCTGGCAACCAGAAAGGCAGATTCAGTTCCTTCAAGGTCAGACAGTTTTTAAGCTCAAGACTTGCATGGGTTCTTAATTGCCATCACCTTTCAAAATACTTGCAGCTTTTAGCTTGAGACTGGTAACATCCCTGCTTACCTTAATAGCTGCTTTTCCTATGTCAGCTGCAAAGTTTCTTTATCTTTCCAAGGACGGTTTGCTTTGCTTTCCTTTCCTTGTCTGCTTCTGTTCTGCTTTGGAAGTCTTAAATCACACTGACAGCTAATCTTCTTGTATTTCTGGTTTGGTTGTGAGTGATGCAAACTCTTGGTCATGCCAGCTACTGGCCATTTGATCTACACGATGGAGGTGATACTGCATTGCTCCAAATGTGAAAACTTCAGTCACAGCACCATGTGCTGGGAGTCAGCCCATGAGCCTCAATTGTGTGGGTCAAGGTGGCATCAATGGGAATAAGGGGTATAAGCCAGCCTTCCCCCTGCCTTGCCTGAGTCATAGCAAGAGCCCATCTCCGGTTACATGGTGAAGAGGGACCTGCAGGACTCCTTTACCACCTCTCACGTTTTGACACTCTGGGCAGCAAGAAAGCTTGGCTGTAGCTACCTAAGCTAGTATGTGAGGTCTGAAAATGAGAGAGGGAGGTGCGAGAGAGCTGTGACCATGACCGCAGAAGAACAGGAGTTGAGGGCTAGTTGTGGAGTAGAATAAAGCCCCCCTTTCCTTCTGGGTCTCAGTATTTGTTTATTGCCTTTTTTATTTGGATTTTCTTCTTGTTTTTTTAAAAAAGATGAATCTCACTTGCCCTAACTTATCTTAAAAAAAAAAAAAGACACTTTCTCATTGGTTTTTATACCCATCTACTGCAGATTCAGGTCTCACTAAACATTAAAATGTAAGTAGTCTCTCTGAAAACCACTCTTCTCAACATCTTTATCAATCCAGACTTACTATAAGGCACTTTACTTGCATTAAACTTAAATTCATTGATGTTGTATTCAAAACTCTTGCTTATTCCTGTTGTTTATTGATACTCATTATGATGAATAAGAAGTGAAAAGTGTTCTGTTCATTAAGGAACTGGCCCCCAAATCATTTGTCTCTCTTCTCTCTTCTTTTAATTGTGCCTCTCTTCTAGGTGCATGTCATGCTTTGTGAGAGCTATGCGCTCATTTCTTGGTAGATTGAGATTTATGAGTCAGAGGGGGAATGATCAGAGGAGAAAGATTTATACCAGCTACTGTTCAAAGGCTGCATTCTCTCTCTCTTTGCGTATATCCACGCAGGTCCAAGAGGAAGGTGTTTTTTCAGGCAGTTGAAAGGGAAACGGTCTTCTCTCTCGTTCGGGTTTTTTTTTTTTTTTTTTTTTTTTTTTTGTGATATCACAGTCTTCTTGTTCTTCATGGAATAGATGTATTATTGATGACAAGCAAAGCCAGAGATTCTGTCCCTGTAAATATCAGATGCATCAAAAGACCCAAGTTGAGAAGTTCAGATGGACTGTGGGGTGTCCTAACAGAGCTGTGCCTCTGAAAGGCAGGGAACAAATCCACTTCCAAAATGGGAATGAGAGTTTGAGTTTGAAGCTCCGTGAATAAACAAGGTCCTGGTAGTAAAGAAGTCCTGCTTTGAGGACTGCCCAATGCCTGTCCTTGACCACACTTCTCTGCCTGATGTATGTCACCTGAATCTTGTACCATAATAAACTCTGACCATTTGTTTTGCAGCTGTGCAAGGCTTCCAGTTCTGGCTTTGTAAGCATACAGATCACCCCCAGTCCTTGACATGGACTACGGTACCCCACCACACACAGAGGTCGAACATATTTTTTAAATCCAGATGTGGTATACCTGTACAACCATATGAATCTCAAATGTCTGTGCAGCACTTGTGGCTATACAGGGCTGTTCCAGGGGCTGTGATTAGTTGCTTGGCTTACTGAGTTGCTAGCCCAGTCTTCCTTGCAGGTTTACAGAAGAAACTGTATATTGGCAGGGAGTTATATATAGGAAAATACATGAATTTAAGGATAGCCTTTATTCTGATAAGGAAGCGTTTAATAATGCACTATTTAGTTATCTCCAGCATGAGAGATTAATAGTCTCTACATACTAATATCAGACTGGGATGCCTTGCAATTCCTGTTGACATAATTTTTAGCCTGGTTTCTTAAGGAAAACTGGCTATCCTTTTCCTAAGGAAATGGCTGTATATCTCTTAGTCAGCCTTCCCATTAACTTCTTAAACATAGCTGAACTTGACCAGTAGCTTAACAGAATGGTAGACCTCTCAAGGGTATTTAGTTCCTATCTATTTTGTGAAAACCGATAGTAGGATAAAAAAGGGTTCCGCTGAAGGAGTGGATAGGAGAGGGAGAAGCTGACTTCTGAGAGTTGCTGTCTGGCTGATCAGTGCTAACATACTTCCTAGCTAATCAGCACATCTGTAGCTGTGAACGAGGTGCCATATGTGACCACGCAAGCAGGCAGGGCAATATTTGGAGGAAAAGCCCAAGGAGAGCAGAGCAGCAGGAGACACAGTAGGTAACAGAGTGTGTTGCTATGGGGAAGGTAGGAAAGACGTAAAGCACAAACACATAAGAAACCATAGTTTGTGCTGCAGCTTTGAGTACTATAACATGCTAATGAAAGGTATTATTGTCACTACTATTATGCTATAAAACATGTCTAATCACCCTGGTGGAGTGGACCACATATCTTATTCTGGTAGATTAAGTGAATTGTATGCCATGACCCTCTCCCCTCATGCCATGTGGTGACACCCAGCGTGGTCTTTCTGTGACTATGCAGAGGCCCAGGGTTTCCTGACATGAACTGACTGTCATGGAGTGTCACCCATTGGGAAGGAGCAGCTGGGCTTTCAGGCAAAATAGCACTGGAAAGGTTCTGGTGGCCACCTGGCCTATTCCTCCAGCCTGCAGCCTGCCCTTGAAGGGCACTTGGGAGGAAGGGAGGGGAATGAGGGCTCTGGAACAGATTTATTGTCCTGGCAGTCTGTGCAAGTCCTGTGGGCCATAAGTTGCTCATCCTGTTATTGAATTAAGACTGTCACGGTATATTTTTCATTCCCAATGAGAAAATGGGATAGTGGCTTTCTTACTCTTGGCAGTCAGAGAGAGTGTGATGAGCTGAGATAAAAGTCTTTGACTAATCAGTTGCTGAAGCTTTATCTTGAGTTCTTTAATTTGCGTAAGCAAGAAGCATTAAAAAGGCACTTAAAGGAAATTCCTATACAGTTTCATCTCCTTTTAAATGGCTGGCTGATGGCAATGAAGTTAAGTGGTATGTTATACTGTGATGCTTTCCTAAAGGATGTGGTAAAACGTTCTCCAGATCAAATCCGATCAGGGACAGATTTGGTTTGGTTTTAAGACCACAAAACCTGCAAGTAGGAGTTCAGGAATATTTTGAAGTGAATAACAACAATAGCAATCATGAAATTACCCAAAATAATCTTAAGGCTGATGGATAAGAGCTTAATCTTCACTAACATCCTGCATTTCTTCTTAATGTGAAGAGCTTTGACAGAGCAGGAAAAAGGGATACTTAGCTCCAGTTAATTGAGTATGACAATCAGATCTGGAGAGAAAACTGTGTTCTGTCTTGGGAAAACACTAGCCGTTTATGCATTGAAATACAAATTTGAGATTTATTTTTTTCATGAAAGCTAAGAGAGAGTCTATGTTAAACATTTACCTGGGACACACTGGAAAACCCCATACCTGTTGCAGGTGTCATGCATCCAATGGATTGAATTGTTGATTCCCACGGTAATGCTATTAATATCAGGCTATGGGTTGCTTGGAGTCCCCTGTTTGCACCTCCTGCTGTGTGACTCTCTCTTTTGACTCTGTGCTTTCTGGTGAAGGTTTTGTCCAGTTTGCCTCCCCATGCAAAATGATTTTTGGTAACTGCTGTATTTTGCTGGAAATTCTTTTGCCAGAAATTCGCAGCCCAGCCTACCAGTGACTTTGCAGATATATAGCAACATCTAGGTAAGTAAAGCTGCTGTGAACTGTCAACACCCCTTACCCACATAACTTGCTAATGGCTGTTCTTTATCTGGTTTTTGCATGTTAAGCTGCCTGCTGGCAATTTCGAGAAACTATTTTATGTAATAGAAAGGTCTCATTTGGAAATTATCACACTATCCATCTGAGTACTCAGCACTTGCTGATGTCAGAGCCACTGTGTCTGTAGTTTGCAGATTGGGACATTTATTTTTAGTTCCAATAATTTTTGGATCTGAATCTACTGAAGTGTTCACAGCAAGACTGCTAAAACTATCATGTGTTACTTGGTTTCCATGTGAACTTTATAAATTGATCTAAACTTTATAAATTGACTCAGGTTGTGTTGAAACCAGGCCTGTAGTTTAAATTTGCTGTCAGTGCTGCTCTTACTCTGGCAAAAAGCAATCTTGTATCTTCTTTTGGTGGAAAGGCCTTCATTCTGAGGTGTGGAAATTGACCCAGGAATGTGGGCTATGGGGCCCCATTTGTGCCCAGGGCTTCCTTCCATTATGTATGTTCCTTTGATCTGTCTCTTCTTTCATGTGAGCACTTGCAGTTCCTTGTCAGAGCAAATTTTCTCTGAGCTCAGCTGAAAAAGGACTAGACCTGAATTTTCTGTTTCTTTTAAATGAGAGCTACTGAAGAGTGTTTATTGTAAAAAGGAAAACTATCAGAAGCTTATTTTCCTTCCTCTTAAATGATGCACACAAGCAGCATTTAGATCAGTGCGAGCATCTGTAGTTGCAGTTTCTAAGATGAAGATAACATTTCTATTTCCAGTACTTAGAACCTCAAGATTGATTTTTGTCATATAATTGTCAACAATAGTATCTGCTCCTGAATCAAAAAGATGCTTGTTATCCTTCCAGCTGCTTGTAGCAGTTACAATTAAGTCTGCCCTAATTCCAAACAGTATAATTCATAATAAAGTAATATTCAGATTCATTCTGAAGATGTTGAGAAAATTGGATTCCTCTTATGGCACTGTACCTCCTTTTGAGGGTTTCTTGGCTTCCTAAATTGTTTAAAGTTGCTCATAATTATCTGCAATGTCTGCAGTACTTGCGTAAAAGAATTACAGAGTGTAGTAGTGTAAATACAGTGGGCCAAATTTGGTGTAAATTGGCATAAAACTCAGTTGACTTCTGTGGAGTTATGGTGATTTACTGCAGTTGAGTATGTGGCTTGATATTTCAAAACAGTTCTTGTGCGCTGACATTTGCATATATGTTGATTAATGTTACAAATCTGATAAACTTGGTAGAGTGTTTTTGCTGAATCATGAGCAATGCTGTTGAATAATATGTTAATCAAAGTGGCCTGGGCTAGATACAGCACATTCCCATCTGAGAATGGGAGAGAATGCCCACTGGCTTTCAAAAGAACTCCATGAAGCTTGCAGACTTTGAATCAGTACAGCCTTTAACTGTTTCCCTTTTTTCTCCACCGCTTTAATGCTGATACTAGTGTAGCCAAGGCACTTTCTGAGCATGTGAGGATGGCGTTGGCAAGCCATGACCTGACATGTAGGTTTTCTTCGTGTTGCTTGGGCTTTACATATTTGCTCATTGCATTGGTTCTCAGAAAAAAAATGTACTTAGTGCTTTTTTGTTTTATAATTCATTATAAAATATAAATAATTGTGTTATCCTGACATATCAGCTCTTCTGCTAGCAAAACTGTCCTAATTTCTTACAAAAATTACTGATTGGTATCAACAGAATACAGGCTCCTTAGTTTTGTGCTGCAGCAGAATATCAGCCGTATTACTCTCTGTTTTTCAAACTCATTTAATTTTTTTCTGAATTGAAGTGAGGTTAAACTCAGATTTGTCATATTCTACATGTCATTCTTTTTGAAGCAGTTGTACAATAATTAATGAAAATTTTATAATAGCACAAATTGGCTCAATATATTTTACACAGATCGACCCCCCCCCAGCATGGCTGTGCAATGGCTTATACAACTATGGTTTATGCTGTTTAACATTAATGACGTGGATGATGGGGCACAGTGCACCCTCAGCAAGTCTGTAGATGAAAAAACCCCCAAACACGGGGTGTGGTTGGTAGACCAGGTGGGTGTGCCGCCATCCAGAGGGACCTCCACAGGCTGGAGAACTGGGCTGACAGGAACCTCATGCAGTTCATCAAGAGGAAGTATGAAGTCCTGCACCGTGGTGGCAAAAAACCCCATGCACCAGTATGTGCTGGGGGCTGACTGACTGGAAAGCAGCTTTGCTGAGAAGAAGCTGTGGGTCCTGGTGGACAACAACTTCGACCATGAGCCAGCAATATGACCTTGCAGCAAAGAAGGCCAACAGCATCCTGGGTGGCATTAGGAAGAGTGTCACCAGCAGGTCCATCTTCCCCTCTGCTCAGCACTGGTGAGGCCACATGTGGAGTGCTGGGTCCAGTTCTGGATTCCCTATTGCAAGAGAGACAGGGGCATACTGGAAAGAGTCCAGCAAAGGACCATGGAGAAGATTAAGAGACTGGAGCATCTGACATAGAAGGGGAGCCAGGAGAGCTGGGACTGTTCAGCCTGGAGGAGAGAAGGCTTGGGGGAAGCTTATCAATCTATATATCTGACGGAAGGGAGTGCACAAGATGGGGCCAGACTCTTCTCAGTAGTGCCCAGTGACAGGACAAGAGGCAGAGGGCAAAAACCAAAATACAGGAAATACCATTCAAACATAAGAAAAAGCTCCTTTTTTTTTTTTAAAAATGTTTTTTGGGTTGAATTTGTTTTGGTTTTTGGTTTTTTTTTAATTTACTGTGAGGGATAGTCAGACAGTGGCAGAGGTTGTCCAGAGTTGTGGAGTCTCCATCCTTGTAGGTACTCAGAACATGACGGGATACAGTCCTGGGCAACCTGCTTTAGCTGACACTGCTTTGAGCAAGGAGGTTGGACTAGATGATCTCCAGAGGCCCCCTCCAGCCTCAGCATTTTGGTGATTCTGTGGTGGGAACAGTGAAGCTGAATTGTCACCCTGTGAGTAAAATCCTAGTGTCTGATCTGCATTGCGGATCTGTTATCTGCATTGCAGATTTTTGTTGCATCATCTGCACACATCCGCTGCGTGGAACTCCCTCTGATGTCAGTATGAAGTAGAGGTCTGCAGTGCAGATTGGCAACTGGGATTTTTCTCTGGAGACTTTCCCCATCTGTGTTTGAGACAAACCAGAATAACATATTTTAACTTTTTTTCCTCTGTAAACTGAGTGTTTTGTGAATTGAGTCTTCCATAGAGAAGTTTATTGAAATGCAAGCTTCATCTCCCAGTCATGAAAAGAAAGTGGCACTGAGTTCACAGCTCATATAGAAGACAGGAAAGAAGAAACTCATGTCACAAGATGCTAATACAGGTCCTCAAATGTGATTTAAATTTGTCTGAACAAACTTCCTCTAAGAAGGGAGGGGAAGTGCAAATGACAGAGACAACTTCCATAAAGAACTAGTGAAAACTTTTTTATCAGTTTATCATGAATTGGGTAATGGTCTTAGTGAGATTATCTGTAGCCTTAGAAACCATTAGTTCATTACCAGGGTCAGCCAAATGCTTTGATCTGTTTTGAGTTGAAGCCTGGTAACAGAGGTTTCTGCTTGTTGCCTCTGCAGAAGCATTTCTGGGGATCCTGCTGAGCTCTCTCTAGGTCTTAAAAAATATTGCTTAAATATTTATCTTTGCAGAGGTAGTAGGCTAAGGTGTCATCTATTTTTAACCAGTACTCTCTACTAATGTTGATTTCAACAGAGAACTTGGCCTAAAATACTACATGGGAAATTTTGTAATGTATTTCCTCCAGCACTGACATAAGGTGAAGTGATAGGAAAGCAAATAAGCCCATTCTCTCATTTATCTTTCAATTGCTGAATTTGTGTGTCTATTGATGTGCAAAATGTGATTATACTTTTTTTTTTTGGTCTTGTCAAAGGTAAGGCCATCTTAATGACACTCATCTCTCCACAGACACTTTATTGGGAACTACCTGTTAAATATTTTCAGTAGCTGGCTTCTAAAATTCTCTATTTTTGTTTTGTTGGCCCAGGCATGGCATCAGATGTGAGACCAGATTCTTTGCCAGTTTTATCCATGCACTTTTATTAGAGTACCTGCCTTTAGTAGGGCTGCACCGGTATATGCCTAAGGCAACTGAGATGTCACGAGCTGAATGACATTAGTTAATTGAATGCAATTCAGATGGAGAGAAAGGTAATCAATCAACCAGTTCTCTGTTCTCTTCTGAGTGTCTTCATACTTCTGTGGGAATTTCAAGGAATCTGGTGATAGAAACAAAGCACCAAAAGCTAACTTGACTCAAAATTTCAGACAGGTAGCATGAACAACAACCATCTCTGTCTTTTTTTTGAACAGGAGATATTTTCTGGAGAGAAGGTGAAAGAAACAGTCTTGCTATGTGACCACATTGAGATAAACACTGGCTTTGTTGAACTCTGAGACAAAATGCTGGCTTTTAAGGGCCAAGTATGTGCAGTTTTCAGAGTATGCCCCAATGGCTGTAGCTCTGGCTAGACAACTGCATCCCTGTTCAGGCTGTTTGACACCCCCAGTACAGAAAGGCTGGGTGCTGCGAGGGATACTTGCTATTCCACAGCACCTGACTATGGTCTGCCTAGTCTCGGCGAGCGTTTGTGCCATACCTGACTTCTCTGTAACCATGTGGACCCCAGGGCCGCCACACTGCTACCTTTGTGAGTAGCTTTGCCCAGTGTCCTCCTTGGCTGTTCTCTAATGACCATGAAGGGATTATTTTTCACTGTGAAGTTACTAGCAAGACAGGAAAGGCAGGAGGGGTTCAGCTGTTTTGTGAGGGACTTAGGACAACCAGAGCTGCAGGTAAGAGCGCTGAGGTGACCTGTGGTGACCTCCTCATGGTCGTGGATAGCCAGGTGGTTCACATGCAGGGGTCTAGCTCCTGTGCCAGTTTTATGTTGTGTGTGGGATTTTGTGTGATTATTTTTTTGTTTCTGTTTTATTTTTTTTGTGATTCCTACTGAATTAAGGCGTGTCACCTCACGCTGTTTCTGGCAGAGTGACACCAGCATCCCTTGGTAGGACTGGATTTGCAGGACTGGGCTGTGGGCTAAATGAGCTGGCAGAAAGTTTGGAATAGTGCCAGGTCTGTGACGAGCTGCCCGGTCCGGAAGGAGAGGGTGGTGGTCATCATCCTCTGCACAAAACTCACATTACCCTGTGCCTTCCTTGCTTGGCACCACCAGCCTGTTCAGTGTCAGCACTGGAGCGTGCAGGTGTGTGAAACTACAACCATCTGGCTTTTCCTCAACTTAGCAATGAAACTAACAGTCACTTTCTGACAGAAAGCCATACTTGTCTGGGCTGGGAATGTCCACGGGCTCCCTGTTGTGTAGCACCTACTGGAGGATAGTGTCCATTTGTGTGGCACTTACCATTTTCCTGGGATGACTGCCATAAGCATTTCATTTATGCTAGTGTCACTTATCAAGTCTATGATTTCTATGTGGTTTAGGGCTTTTGTCTGGCCCAAATTTGTAAGCAGTCAAGTCCCAGGTGTTAGTTTAGTCTTGTGAAGCCCAGTGACAGTTATCTGATCAGAAACATCCTTGTTTGGTGCCTGTGTTGAGATGACATCATGACTGGTTACTGTGTGGCATTGTTGCATCTAGTTTTCTGGGTCCCACTGGCTATAGCATCATGCTGACCTGGCCATATAAATACAGTGTTTTGGGCTATGCCTCTTCTCCAGGTGTACATTGACTAGTGATGCTTCAGGTGGCTTGAATCCAGAAGATGCATCCAAACTACATATGAGTGCAGACTGGGAAGTGCATCAAAAGCCTACTATTTTCAAAGCGTTACTGCTTGTTGAACAAAGGCAGTGCCTTGCTGCAGCCTAGGCAGTGTGGACATATGGCCAACTTAGCCTGCAAAGTGTCTTTGAGAAGATAGTCTCAATAGAACCAATGGAGAGTTTAGAGAGGATCGCTGAGTTCATTTTGTACCTATTTCCTGAAATTTCTTCTTCTCAGCTTCACTCTTCTTGGTCATATATTCTTAAAATAAAACTCTTCTTTAAGAAAAAATAAAAAATTCTGGCTCTGTAGTTTTCATGCAGCATGGACTATAAAATTAAATAACCCAACTGTATATTTAGAAGCATGCAAGTAAATGTCTTGTAGCTAAACTTAATATAAAGGTACAGCTAATTGAAAGTAGTATGTTAACACTGAGAATAATGCTGTACTTGTTTCCCATTTCACAAGGTAGAAAATAGACTTCAGTTAAATGAAATTGCAATGAAAATCATTATTATTTTGTTGTATTTCTGAGAAAGAAAGTAAATATTGGAAATTTCTTAGATGATTTTGGAACTTTTTTTCTATTATGGGTGTTCTTTCAACTTTAAAACATTTTCATCAGAATTTTTTGATGCCTCTAAAAATAATAATAATGTAGGAGACTAGCAATATTAGATAAAAAATTGCCAATTATATCAGTCTTACTGTTAAAACACAATATGAAAATGCATACTGCAAAGCAGCATGAAAAAAATGCATAGAAAAATGGTAATGCATGATTTTCAGAATAATTTGCTTTGTGTTTTTTACATCCCTGCTTAGTGGTTTGTCATAATCCTTACCAAACAGTTATGTATGCAACAGTATGCAAAGGACCTTCCTTGCAACACTCTCCTGGGATACCTAGTTTGTGACAGCAAAAATGGGAATGCCATGGAAAGGAAAAGGAGGAATGAGAGTAGATGGATGGTATTCTGTGTATGTGCATGTGTAGGCAGGGAGAGCCCTGGACCATTTCATGAATGTCAGACCAGGATCCTGCTGAGAGATGCTGGTGGTCCTCCAGGATAACTCAGCCCTGGATTGTCTTCCTTCTTCAAGTGCTCTTTCTGTGAGAAGGCTGAAAAAGGTGGTGTATCTTGGAAAAGTAGGGTGTGTGGTACCAAGTACCTGCTTTTTTTACCCTGATAGGAGAAGAGGAATTGGGGCTTGTCACAGACTTAAGCCTGCTTTTCTCTCTAGTGTCAGCAAGTAGAAATTTTGCTCCTTTCAGGGCAATATCATAGGTTGATACCTGTGAACACACTGCAACAACTCAGCCAGGTGGGAAGCCTGAAACCATACTGAAGGACAAAACTTAGCTGCTAGAAGCAGCATTAGAAACTGGCAGTGAAATTTGTCATGAACGGGTCCAGTGAGGAACCAGATATGTTGTGCTCATCTCTGAGGAGATGCAAAACCCACAGCTGAATATTAAGCAAGAAGGGGGGGGGACACACGACACGATGGACACGACAGAGAAGGAATTAAAAAAAAAAAAAAAGAAGCATAGTTTGGAGGAAAGCACATATTTTTCAGTCTCATGTAGAATACAGGAAGTTGGTTTCAAATGTTTTGTTGTTGTCATTACCTTTTTGATATGAGTAGTTCAGGATGCTACAGGAGAATTGTAATTAAAAGTGATGATGGTGTCAGGGTAGTGTCCATGGTAGGAGGCAGTGCATTCCCCTCTCTCTGTGTTGGTTTGCAGAGCCTCACTCCTCACTGAGGAAGGTGGGCTGCCACACTACTCTGAGCATGGAGGCGGGTGATTTTGATGCTGAAGGTCATGCCCAGCTCCTCTTTCATGTGCCACAGGTCTGTGACTAGCTGATGAGTGTAGCTGCACAGTATGTATATGCAATGGGAGATAAGAGGACTGTTTTGCTGTGGCTTTACAAAAGCTGTGGACAAGAGGACCCAATGACAGAGGAGTGACAGCTCTGATAAGCCAGACCTCTACACAGTGTCTAATTTTAGTGTTTATCTGACCAGTGGGTAACTGGAAGTGTTGTCAAATGACAGATAAAACCCTAAAAACATGCACTGTGGCCATCCTTTTATCATTAGTTGCAAGTAACCGTGGGGATAGGGATCTAAGAGGTCCGTTTTTGTTGCCCCATTGTTCAGTTCAAAAATGGAATCAGGAATAACTTTAAGTGAGAGTCAAATGGACTCCAAGCCTGTAGATGAAAATAAATACAGGGACAGAGGCTCTGACCTTGTCTATCCACAAAAATAGCAGTGATTTAGAGATCAGTTTATTAACTTATTACTTGCATCTATTTAATTTAATTCAGTAACTGATGTGTGCAGCATTCCCTTTCCAGCACACCTGCTTGGAGGAAGATGTTATCATGCCAGTTCAGGCACTCATGCAGCAGCAGGAAATCATGACTATAATGTGTGTTGTTTTCTTCCTTCACTTTCTGTAGGTGAACATCTGAAGTAAGGCAGAGGGACACCTTTCCACACTGTCATTCTCTGTATTTCTCTTTCTTCAGCTTGTTTTCATTGTACTTTGATTTTGTGTTTTAAATTAAATATTTATTTATTTATTTTTAAATTCGTTTTAAATTAATTAAAAATTAATTTTTTTAAATGTGCAGAAGTGGTGGCTTGCCCATGACACCTGACGGACGGTTGTTCTCTCATTTGGCCCTTGTCACCGCAGGAGCAGGCATACTGTGATTGCTTTACTTGCCACGTTAGGCTATCAGCCAGCATTTGTTGATCATTTATGTGCTTGTGGATTTGAAGTTGTCATTCTTCCCATTTGCCACAGTTCGCTTTTTTTTTTTTTTAAAAGCTTCTGGCACATTACACAGTCCTTACTATACCTTCTCTGAACCCTTCCCAAAATTCGTCATGGATATTATTCAAGAAAGCAAAGAAGGGTAAACGAACAACACTGAGACAGAAAGAATTAAGTCTTGTCAGTTTATTTTTAATGGATAGCATTTTTTTAAATTCATAATTAAATAACCCAACCTTTTCTCATTTCAATTCTTGGAAATAGTTTTGCTGTAGCCCAATCTAAATTTATTGTTCTCAGGCAAGAGAGGAGCCCTGTTGGTGGGAGAATTGTGTAGGTGGTGTAACACATACAGCTTCCAGCTCACCTTCCCATTATTCAGATGCCAGAATCTGTGATCAGTTGTATACAGCAAGTTGCCTATATTTGTGTTTCACATTTTTGTGGCACTTGCAAGATACCTACTACTATGTATTACTCATATTTTGCCACTAGTATGAGATTGCTGCTGAGCTGATTCATCCTTGTGGAGAGTGAAGTCAGATATGTAAGAAGTTAATTATTCGTCATCTGCTTGACTTACTACACTGACTTTTTATGATGTTTTGAGTCAAATTCAGAGTGTTCGTCCGCTGTCTTCAGTGATCTGGATTGGCTGTAGTTCAAGCTGCAAACGAAGGCTGTGCCTTCTGGACAGTGGAGCTTTTTCTACAAATGTACCAGTCTGTAGTTCTGAACAAATTCTGTGTGCAAACCTAACTTGGTTAAAATCTAAGAGTGACTCCTAGGGAAACAATAACAAGGGGAAGTTTGACAGAAACTGGTCCAAATTCATGCAAACATTTGGACTAGTTAGCACAATTATTTTTTTTTTTTTTTCATAAACTTGAGGAAATCTTCTTGGCCTCGTTAAGGTATCTTTCAAGGGTTTTAGTTCCTGCAACAGAGAGTTTCCATAGTCATCCTGAAACCTTTCAAGCATGGGATGTTTGGCTGAGCAATATTAATTGAGGAGTGAGGAGGTTCTGGAGTCTGCTATTAATAGATGAGTACTAATAAGGTGGTCCAGGAGAATTTAATATTTTATGAGGTTGGGGGGGGGGGAATATATATATATAAAAAAGAGGTGCAGGAGGGAAAAAAATTCCTCAGATGAATCATTCTGATTTAGATAAATGGTTCTCATTCCACCTACCAAAATGTGGATTAAATATTCAGAACAAGTAACTGTGAAGTAATGGACAAAACCTGACATCCACCTGCTGCATCATTTCTACCTCTTAATGAACAGTAAATGATGCAGCTGCTTTGCCACACTGGGTGTATTTAGCTACAGAAATGGAGGTGTGGCAACAGAGAGCTGCAATGAGGCTGCGGTAGGTTTCTGTTTTTAACAAAGGCTGCCAAATGTCAATGTGTAATTTCTGATCATTTCAATAAAGACTGCTTTTAGATTGAATACAGAGGGGAAACAGGCATGTCATAAGTGGCAGATTTATGCCTGAAGTCCTCTACTTTTAAGAATATAAGTGAAATTTGAGAGCAAGTAATTCTTAAACCATATTTTACTCTGTCCACTGTAACTTAGGAGTAAGTAGATGCGTATCAGACTGATAAAAGAAGTCAGATGCTGTTACATGATTTTACTGAATGAACCTAATCTATAGCATCTCTCTCTTGGTTCTCCTAGAGACAATCTAGTGCTCTCTTTTTCTCATCTGCATCGAGATGCTGTTGCTTTTTTTTTTTTCCTTGATGGCAATTTTGTTGCCTAGTTGACAGCTTAAGAAAATTTCTCTTCTAAGCAAATTACCTGCAGTTTGCCAAGGGCAGGACTAAGGTTTGTGTGGGAAACCATCTTAATTGTTGTTCATTGCTGATTTTGTTTGGTGTTTTGTCTTTGTTGTGCTGGAGGTCTCAATTTCAGGACAGAATGACAATTAAAGCAGTCAAAAATTCCCTCCTCCTTTTGAGGTTCTTTGCATGTTGATGCAGCTCCCCAAACCTTTTCCAAATTAGAGATCTTTGTGTGTAGTGAGGCATCTGTCCCAAGCAGTATGAAACATCTGCCCCTTGTCCTTTAGGCAATAGTGAGATGGAAGAACAGATCTCCATAACCATACCTGGTCTACAGGTTTTCCTTGTGGGCAATGAAAGAATGTGCCTTGGCAATTTTGAAATCAGCATTTCCTACTTGTGTGTTTTTCCATCCAGCCTGAATTTTCAGTCCTACTATACATCTTTTTAACTTCCCTGGCAATGTAAAAGAGTCTACACTGGCACATATTGCATTGTACCCACCTCAGAAACATTGTGCTTGGTGAAAGACCTGTGATGTAAATGAGCATCAGACTGGTGGATTTACAGGTGAGGGATGTTTTGGAGTTGCATGTACAACTGGACTGCTATAAAACTTAGAGATGTTTTAAAACTAAAAAAAAAGTTTTTAAAACATGAAATTGGTTGTTTGTTTTGAGTGGGCCCATGTTTAGAGATGGAAGTATTAAGTACAGTGTAAAACAGTTGGAATTACAGAAATGAAGGATCTCACCCAACTGGCTTACCAGTGATAGAGATGTAAGGATAAAAATAAAACAAATTGCAAATTAACCTATTAACACTTTGTTGTATGTGTGAAGTAGACAAATCACTGTACCTGTGCTGATTCACATTTCTCTTTTATTCATGTACAAAACCTCACACTCTCCAGAGCACATGAAAGATGGTCAGCCTTTCAAGCCATATAACTGTATAATCTTTGTGTAAGTCACAGAGCAATGACTTGAAATAATATTCAGGGTAGGTGAAAACAGCATTGGACTCCAGTATTTCTGTTGTCATCTTCACCTCTGGAAATAAACTAAAACTATAAGGTGTGTTGCAGTGAAGCTTACACCCAGTTGAGTGAGTAGGTGTGTACTTGTTTTCTCACATTGAGATATGTTTCTTCAGCTATGAAATAAATAAATGATAATTTGAAATGAACACATGCATATGTATTTTATAATCTGAGATACGTAGTTACAGGACAGTAAGTTCCATGCTGGTAGATAGCAGTATAACGATAATAAACAGCAGGTTTTTCCAATAGCTCAGCTAACTTTATGACTAGAAAACTTGCTTCCAACAATTATAAACTGAGATTCAGAAGAAAAAAAAGCCATCAGCACAGTGTGAAGTATTTTCAATGCTAGATTGTGTGCATGTGTTTTTGCTTTGGAGGCAGGGCTGCAAACCATACAGAAACATGCAAGCATACTTGAAGAGCTGTTGGCATTTATTACATTCTGATAATTTCTTCCGGAAAAAACAAACAAACAAAAAGCCAATCAAGCCAAAACACACCTTAAGGGGCAATACACTTGTATTTGTCAAGTGCATACAAGTGGGGAAGGACTGTTAAATACTCAGCTCGAAAGAGTCCTCTTAGCTGCAGATTTTTGAAAACAATTAGTAAAAGTGGCAGTTCTTGCTCTTGAAAAGAGTACTGTCCAGTTTCAGAAGGCAAATCCTCTTCCATTTTCTCCCTTCTCACACAGTAAATTCTCTGTATCACATAAATCTTAGTCCTGTGTTTGTCTATGCTGTGGATAGAGGATGCAGCCTCCATCTTGGATGCACCAAATAAGACTGCTTTATCCACCTCTTTAGCCTTTGCACAGGCATTGTCTCACAACAGATTCTGTATGTGCAGGTACCTATGGGAATCATATGTATACCTAGGGGTTGACCAGTTGATGTTGACAATGAGACAGTATTCAAAGCAAGCTGTAATGAAAATAGCTCTACTAAGATAAGTTGCTTTAAATGAACATGCATATCTGAACAAGTGAGTGAATATTGATAAGCAATACAGGTAATTAAGAAAGTGTATAACAAAGGTCTCTGTGTGTATAGAATTTCTTGCACATGGTGCACGTTAGGCACCTATACATCAGGTAATTTTAGCAGAGCTTGAACTAAAGCAGGCTTTTTATTTTTTTTTTAAAACACTAAAATTTATTCTTGTTAATACATCTGCGAAGGTTTTGATTAATTTTAGAAGTTATGATCTTTAACTTGCATAGTTTTTCAAGCTAAAGAGAACAAGCTTAACCTATGAATATTTACCTTCTGCAACCTGGTAATACTTTCTACATCAGATTTTATGGTATCCAATTTAATTATGGAACAGCTGTGATGTAGGCTGCATAACATCTTGACTTAAAATCAGTTTTACATAAACAGGACAACTTTAGGAATACTGATGCCAGTACGTAAAGCATATCAATGATATTTTGCTAACTGAAGGGGACATGCAAGAGCATGCTGTGAAATATCATTCACAAAGATATTTCTAAGTGTACTAAGGTGAAATAGTACTGTAATCAGTGAGCAACCTCAAGTAGGATCCGTGGGTCTAGTCAGAGGCAGAGGGGCATATGTGTAAAAGTGATGAAATCTTACCCCCGGTAGTTATAAATAATAGGGATGTTTGGTTAATTGGTGTAAACAGTGAATATTGGCAAACATAACTGCAATACTCTTTTTTGGGAAATGGAGAATGAAAATAGCTCTGCTGCTATGTCATTGCGAATTTCTTTGACCTGTGAATCAGCCTCTTGAGCCACAAGACAGCTCTGGAGTATATTATTGGAATTAAGCTTTTTCAGTTTTTCCCTGGTCCTGTTTAGAGCAGAAGGGATGAGATATATACATATGTAAGTATGTTATAGTTTTGATAAAATGCCTTTAAATCTTGAGTCTGTTAAAACATTTGGTCTCGTGGGGAGCAAAGCTTGGGTCAGTTAGTGAGTTCTTAGGTCAGATGATGTCTGTCTGGCATTTGATAACATTACTTGAAAACAAAATGCATGATTTATTTATCCACTTCAGAGAAAGAGACATATAGGAACATAGGAAGGCCCAGAATTACATGAACTGCAAAGTATTTTATTTGGGCTTTTGTCCAAAAAAAAAAAAAAAAAAAGCCTTTTTAGTAAACTGGTAAGATGTAAGGGCTCAAAAAATCATCCACAGAGTAAGTCAACCAGACTGAGTAGAATTACACTGAAGATGCATTCTGTGGTAACTCTAGTAATATAAAAGGTAATTGTACCCATTTAGCAGTGCTATTTTTATTTCTTTAAAAAGATGCTGTTGCCTCGTAATGGGAGGAACCCAAGTCCCATAATGGCCCAACGTTCCAAAACTGATGTGGGGAAGATCTGCTAGTGCAAATAATTAATCTACAAGCAATACCTGGTGAGGGTGTGTGGTTACGGCTGGTGGAAAGCGCTCTCTCTGTGTGCAGTGGAGAGTCTCAGCGGCACCCTGCTTCTTTGGAGGCAGAGAATTACACTGTCGATCTTGGCATCTGTTTTGTCTGGGAAGTTTTTAGAGGAAACATGTTTCAAAGTGTACTGCTGTGCTTGCACATGCTGGAGAGGTAGCTTATGGCTCTTCCTTCCTTTGTAAGGAGGAGGCAGCAGCAGTGCTGTGTGTGGGGTAGGTGTGTAAGCAGAGGGTGAGCTGGCGGCGGGGCTCCTGCCTGCGCTCCACCACAAAGCATAGCCCTGGCCACAGGTGTCCAGGTGTAAGTGTAGGGGCGCAGCATGGAGGGAAGGGCCTTGCCCCTGTTGCCCCGGGCTCCTGACTCATCACTACCTCGGCAGCCTCCGCTGCTCGCTCAGAGCCCTTCTGCAAACCCCATGTCTCCCCCACGTCCTCTCCCAGACTGCTTCCCACAGGGGGAATCTTTCCACCCCGCTCCTTCCTGAAGGTGGAAGGGGAGTGATAATATAGACTATAGTCACTATATAGATTTGCCCAGTGAGTCATCATCGCATGTGTCTTTGCGCCTGCCCCTGTTTGGCAGCCCCACACTGCAGAGCCCCTTGCCCTGCTGCAGAGCCCCTCTTCTGCCCCCTCCCAGGCTCCCACACCTTCCAGCTCAAAAATCCTGTCTTCTTTTCCAGCCCCAGCTTCTGGCAGAGATTTCCAATGCTCATCTACCAGCTGTACTTACAAAAATTTCATTCAGAAAAGAGCCCCGTAGCTTAAACAAGAGGACAAGGCTGAGAAAGATGGACCCATTGTAGACTTTCTCAGGCCCTTTATTTATTCTATAATTAAGGTTGGGGTGATAGAGGTGTTGAACTCTGCAGAAGAACATTGCTGCTGTGGAAGAAGGTGCTTCAGAGGTGGGTGACAGCTGGAGCCTGCGTCGGCAGCGTTTGGAGCGGGCCAAGGGAAAAGGTGCTGGAGAAAGGAGGAGGTGTTTCTGCATATGGTGACCTCCCTGGGATTGTGTTTGTTGTCACAGGGTCATTTACTGTTTTGTTTCAAGAACGGGGTCTTCATGCTCTTAGTGAGTTAGGAAACCAGTGGTACTTTGGCTTACATTTCACCTCTAGTTTTTTATTTCATACCGTCTGCACAAAGAAAGTGCAGGCTGGATTTAAACTGGGGCTGTTGTTTTCTCCTGGAGATTGGTGAAACTCTCCTTGAACAGAGAGCAAAAGGAATTTGTTTCAGCTTTTGCAATAGCAGTGATGTGTCAAGGTTAGAAAAAGTGCAACCATTCATCAGGCTCCAGGGTCTGATGGTACAGGAGAAAAAATGTTTGCCTGAAAATCAAAAATCTTGTCTCTACAGTGGAGGAATCCCTTTTCCTTTTGACTGTTATGGGAAATGCAAAGCCAGGAACTGGCCCAGCAGCAAACTGATTTTGGGCTTGATTTCTTCACCCTTACACTGAGCACCTTATTTCAGAGGGCCTATTTGTGAAACCAGCAGTACTGCTTGTGGAGGAGGATGCTGTTTTGTTCAGTAGAGGGAGCAGAACCATCCCTTCTGAGGCTCCTTGAGCTACTGGTTTGTTTGTAAAGAAGCACAGCAACTTTCATTCCCATCTGCTATTTTCTTTGTAGGATTTATTTATTAAAAGTGAACCAAAGGATGAGCTGTGAAAACCAGATTAACATGGATATGCAAACGAAGGCCCCTGGTATTTGATAATTTACTGAGTGAGTGTGATTGCCTGGTCGCCAGCTGTTAGAGTGAATCCTGGCTCAGAACAGGCAAAGGGGAAAGTCATCACAAGATTAAATAAGAAAAAATCAAATAAAGCCATCAATAACTCCCTAACAAAATATTTACCTCCCTGTCATCCTCAGGAATCCATTTCTTGTAGTACTACAATTCATCGTTTTCTCTAGCTGAAGAAATGGTGTCATTGTATTTAAAAAAAAAAGCTGAAAGGATATATCCCTTAAATAAAATTTATATAGAATGTCTTCGTATATAATGTTTTTTTTACCCAGGAATATCAAAGGTACGTTCTTAAAACAGCATCGTTGTAGATTACTTCATTTATTCCTAAATACAGCTAAGTAAGCTTTCAACTTAAAGATTCGTTTAAGTTAATAGCATTTTTCTTAAATACAGCCTTTTAATGTTAGCATAAATGAAGAGCAGGAGATAAAGAACACTGTGCCCAACTGAAATTATAGGGTTGATTTTCTGATAGGCAGACTGAATTTGCTAAAATTAGAAATATTCCTGCACACCTGAGTTAACATGTTCCTTTTTACTTCGGTGTCACTTGCTGCATTAACAGTAGGGTGGTAATGATAGGTGTTTTCTGCCTTTGGGACATGAATGCTGGAAGAATGGCTGGAGGAATCCTAAGGCATCTGGATCCATTCCTGAGATCACAGTACAAAAAGCATTTGCCTAAATTTATCCTTTTAAACCCACAGGGTCTCAGTTTTGAATACTACCTTGTGGTACAATCTGATAAATATAATAGTGATTAAAATGCAAGAAAGGAAAACTTCACCCCCTTAGGCACTTTTAAATGACATGTTACTTTGTAACAAGTGAACTTGTGCCTTAGTTCTTCTATAGTGGGTCAAAGCTACACCAACAGTCACCCGTACCTGCTTTTCTGTGTCTTTCTATGAGTTCATGATGGTGTAATACAACACAGATCTGTTCTATCTCAGCATCATCCCTAGCCAGCTTGCCGAAATAACACAACAAACACGTGGTCTGAGGCATCACGTGTTTGCCTGAGATTCCTCCAGTACTTATGCAAGCCAGGAGGACATTTGAAAGAGACAAGCTGATGTTTCTAGCTCTGAATTTTTGGCTTGGCATTATTTACAATTCAATATTAAAAAATGCTTATAGGCTGCCATACATAAAGAAATGTTTGTATAATTTCAAAATACAGGCACTGACCAGAGGGCAGAGCAGAAATTTCGGTTCATCAGTATGACTTCCTTAATGACTTCCTTTAATAAAGTTCAAAGCAGCTAAAAGACTGGGATAAACCAGTGATCTGCTGAACCTCTTCCTGTGCATTTTAAAGGTCTGAGGACACTGTATGAGGTGTGAAGTACTTGCTAGCTCTTGTCCCAAGCCTCAGCTGCTTTCCACTGAAGGAACCTGCAGCAAGGCTGTAGGGGACTGCAACACTGGCAACATTATGGAGGATGCATGAAGCCAGCAGAAACATCTGCAGGGTGAAGGGGGCTAAAAACCTCCTGGGGTTCTGCCTCATCCTCAGTGGTAGGGGATACGTAAGCAAGTCCAGCCTTCTCCCACCTCTTTTTTTTATGTCACATACTCAATTGTAGGCATCTGCACAGGGTCTTCAGTTAGGTACTTACCTCAGACACTGGTTATTCCTTCCCTTCTCACCAGGTACCTTGTCTCTTAGCTTTTCTGTCTTTTGTGATGAAATTGTAGCTTGCCTTATTGCTTCCTGCCCCGGTGACAGTGCTTTGGCAGTGGAGGGACTGTTGTGAAAAGGGGACCCAGATATCACCATAGCGAGCCTCATGTAAACACCTCAGGAGATTAGATGGGAATGCCATGCATGACTGTGGTGTTGGCTCCACCTGACCAGAGCCTCAGGCAGTCCGGTTCATCTGCATGAAGCTGGCAGGCTGTCCTGGGACACTGTGTCCCTTTCCAGTGGATAAGCCCTACAGTGTCTATAATCCAAGGGCCTGTATTTCTAGAACATGAATAAACTTGATCTAATTGAGTTATGTCTGTGTGACATAAATAGTTACCAATGGGAAAATGTAGTGAGATTATCCTAGAGCAGAGATGCCATAGTCAGCATGCAGTACAGCTGATGTTAGTCCCTCACCTGGTAGTAGACATATATAAGATGATGCAAAGTCCAACTTCAAAATACGATGCTTTGGAAGAGAGTATGCATTAAGTGTAAGTAATAGGAAGATAGCAGGAGAGGCTTATATGGGAGAAAGGTTGAATGTCGTAAGTTTCTGCAGGGAAAGAGGATGAAAACCAAAGACAGAGTCTGGTTTACATTTCCTTTGTAACTGAAGCAATGGCAGATGTTCCAGATTAGCATGGTCTGGTTGTATTACACTGGTTTGCTTTGCCTCCTATTGGAAGCAGCTATCTAGGGATGCTGTAGGACTGATGCTGTTCAAAGGAAGCAGGTTTGTTTTCACAATTTTAATGCATTTACCAACGACTATGGTTACTGGAGGCAAGGGACTGGTGCAGCACTAACACCCAGGCCCCCATGGCAAATCATCTGCTACCCCATCTGTCTGCCCAAGACTTAGTGACACATTACAGTCCTGGGGCCTTGTGGCTGCATTTCAAGCTTCAAAGCTTATTCACTTAGCAATTAATGGAAAATGGTTTGGTAACTGGCAGCACCTGCCCAGTATATTCTGGGCTGGGATTTGGGGTTTGTTTTCAAAGGAGTCTACCTGAGGGTTAGGCAACTGTGTCTGCACTTAGATACCTAGATTAACTAGCTTCGTTCTCAGTTGAGATCAGTTACACAATCTATTTGACATTTGTAATACCATTGACAGTATCATCTCTCACTTTGAAAAGTGATACAAGTCTTGCAAGGAGCGCTATGTGGTGATGGGAATTGGGGGGGGGGGGGAAGAGAGAGATTAAAAAATGCTCAGGCTCAAGATACTGGTAGGTAGGACATGAGGTGAGCGGTTCAATTTGAAGCTCTTGTTCTGCCTGCCTTTCGCACTGCATGCAAGCACCAGGCTATTCTGATTTAAGGTTCTGTTACAGAAAAAATATTAGGTCATCTTCTGAGTCATCTCTAAATTTCATTCCCACCTGTTACTTCCAGGAATGTAAACAGGAGAGTCCCGAGAGACCAAGAGTCTGCAAATTCTTATGTGCTGTGGCGGCTTTGTCCTGTGTCCTTTTTTGTTGCTGCTTAAAGTCAGTATGCAAGGGTTTTGGGTTTTTTTTCCCCCGATGTTTAATTTCTGCTATATAATATTTATTACATTATACATAGTGTAATATATTTCTGGTGTTACAGAATATATTCCCCCTCGCCCTCCTTTCTATCTTCTTATTGTGTAACTGATTAGAAGACATTTAGGACTGCCAAATCACATCTCGTATGATGGTAAAGTGACACAGAATGGAAAGCATCTCAAAATTTATGAGAAAATGATTGCTTCAAGAAGTGTATCAAATCCAAGATGATTACTAGTACAATACATTTGTAGGAAAGCTACTTTTTTTGATAAATAGAGAAATTCAATCTTACCGAGGTGTCAGTTATAAACTCATTGGTAAAGTGGCAAGAGCAATCTGTGCTTTGCTTTATACTGCTGAGAAGTAGAGGTTTGGCTTACTTGACAGATAAGGAAACTGAGGAAAAATTATAAAATCCATTGAAATGAATGCAGTGTTATTTTACTACCACTTGTGAAATTGTCCATCTGCGCTTGCTTCCTTAAAGATGCCCATATGATTAAAAAAGGCCATAAGGGGACTTTATGTCAGAGCTGGGATTCAAGTTCAGGATGAAGACTGCACAGGTTTTTTGGAGTGAACAACCTGCACTTAGATGCAGACTTTGTCAGTCTTAAGCGATTTGCAAATCTGGTTTTGACTCTCATTGAAATGTTTGGGCAAATATGTATGAGGAAAAACAAAAATGAAGCAAGCATTTTCTAAATATCAGTATCATCTGATTCTCCCCCATTTCCTTACCCAGCTCCATCTTCTTACCTCCCTAACTTCCTTCTATGTGTCCAGGTTTGCCAAAGCAGCCAGGCAGATGTAACAGTCTGCAGTAAGACGAGGGAGAATGAGTCTTTGTGCTGATGGTCTGGGCACATCCCTGGGACGGCGCCACCTGGCTTTTGGGCCCTGCTCCAAGGATTATTCACGTATTTCTTGCAAAGCAGAATAACCGCAATGGAAGAGGCCGAGGGAAAAGATATTTGCAATATCAACTACAGTGGTAGTCACCGAAGGCATGAGCATTCTCTCGAGGTGCTAAGCTTTCTTTGAATCCCTCCATGGAGTGAGGAAGGACAAATAGAGAACACATCTTCCACATCGCACAAAATGAACAGCTGCCACCCCCAGCAGCAAGGTTGAAAGACAAGGAAAGAGCATAGGTAAATAGCACCCTTTCCTTCCTTGTTTTGCAGTCTGCACATTCGTTTCAATTACGAATCCCTCCAATTTGTTTTCCAACTGAGCAAAACTTTTATAACCTTAGACGAGTGATTTTGATCTTCTGTGGGGGAAAAAAAATAATCCACCGAAATGGCAAGACCATCTGCTTCATCTGCTAATAATGCTTTCTTCTTGAAAGTCACCTTATTCCTCTAAGTCTTTGCATTTACTTCTTCCTGACAGTAGACGCAGAGTGTGTAATATACTCTTGAAAAATACAGGTGTCACCCGTTTTTTTTTCTCTTAATATTATTGCAGTTAGAGGATATATGCTTCTCAGTTTTTTTCCAAATATTAACACACCGACATAGCAAAAGGATGAAATATGAGTACTCCTGATCTGAACTGAAACTTGGAAAGAAAGAAACAAAATCCCCTCCGTGATCATAAGGGTCATTTTGCCAGCCCTGGTTTAGGTGAGGCAGAGGTATCTTGCAGCAATATCTGATTACTGCAGGAAATACAGCTCATCTTATTTAATGATCTGGACATGTATTGCAGCTTCCATCTGTCACTTGCGATTAGTGTAGAGCACTGAACTGGACTGGAAATGAAGTTAAAGAATGATAGGATCATGGTGAGCCAGGCTTGGGGGGGAAGGACATCTGGGGTAAGGGAGGTATGAGGAGCTGCTACCACCCACCATGGTCGCTGTGAATGTGGCAGGATAGCTTTGGCAGTGCTTCCTTGGCAGGCTGGGTTGGAGTTACATTGAAGTGTGGCACTAAACCAGCCTTTTACTCCAACTGCTGGAAACAAAATGTGGATGTAAATGGGTGCAGTCCCTCACGTGCTGCACCTCACATGGACTCCCTGGCCTCAGGACCCCAGCAGGCTGTTTTCAAGAGTTCAGTTTTATTTCTTACAACAAGACTGGTTAACACAAGTTTGATATACCATTCATGTTGTTCTCCCTCATTCTGGTTTCTAAATCAGCCTATTTATACTGTGAATTTACACTCCCACCTAGTTTTCTATTTGCAAGATTAGACTCCACAAGCCACCTCCCTGGGAAATGGAAGTTAATTATGATCCAGGAATTCCAGTAGGAGCTGTGCTGTTTCCTGAAGCTCTTACTACCCACTGAGGTCTGGATACTTACAGCTATTTAGGTTCCTATTTGCTGCTTGAAACATCTAGATCTTCTACCTCAGTACATGGACGTGCTCAAGACCACTTTTCAGCAGCTGTGCCTTAATTGAGGGAGCTGAACAGTGGCAGGAGAGCACTAGAGGTCATTTAATTCCAGGAACGTTGCTGTACTGGAACAGAAATTGGAAATTCGTGGCACTCCAATGAAACCGCCGTGTACCAGTCGTCACTGAAAGTCAGCATTCACCCACTGTGCCATACTAGGGTTAGATATATTTTCAGTGTTTTTGGCTTAGCTGTGTTTTTCATTCCTGTCCAGAATTTGTACCATAAGGGCCTGATGCCAGGAAGCAGTGTTTTTTCATAGTAACATTGCAATTTTTAGTAGGAATTAAAAAAGATGCTCAAGAGATAGTGATGGCATTTTCTTTAGCTTGATTCTTGCAGAGTTTTGGCAACTCCTGTGTCTCTTCAGACCTTGGAGGTGTTGAGCAGGCATCAGCAGAAAGAGCCTTTCCTTGTCGTGCTGAGTAGCAAAAGCAACTGAAAAGAAACAGGCAATTTTGAAACTTTTAAAATGTTGTTGCCCTTACATTGCATTCTGTTTTAATGCTCTGTATTCCTCTTATGTTATTTCTTTTGTTTACACAGAAAAATTAATCCCTGTTTGTACATTTTCACTTTGTGTCACAGCTGGTCACCTTTCTTAAGGATGAGTCCTGAGAATACCTACTGTAAGTGGAGTCAAAGACAGAGGCTAGAGGCAGAGCTCTTGAGAGAGACTTGCTCCATCACAAACACATATAACTTTAAAGCATTTGAAAGTAGTATTGAAACACTAACTCATTCTATACATCTTTCTGACACCTGGGATGGGCTGTACCAGAGGTGAAGTCTTTACATGCAACCCTTTTTTCCAGTAAGTAAAGAAACTGTATCTCAATGCATCTTGTATAACGTAATTTTTACACCCACAAGGGCTAAAAATAACTGCCTCTAAAAATTTACAAAAGGGAAAAGATAAGTCTGGGCTCAGCTCTGAGTCTTTCAAATATTTTTGTTTCCAGTGTCTCAGTCTAAAATGTTTTGCTAAGGAAGTTTTGCAGGAAGTAAAATATTTATCTATGTCTGATTTGTAGCAAGCTGTAACCCATTTTTATAGGTACATATACTCTCTTTTATGGTTTCCCATAACATTTTGTCAATTCTGTAATAACGTATTTCATCATGTTCCATTCCCTGAATGCTGGCTGATGCGCTATTCTGGCTAATCATTTCAGTAAATGGGATACACTATTATTCTTTTAAAAATTAATTTTGGTTTTTATAGCATTGATTCTTAAGTGTCTTTAGAGTGACTTTTAAGTGATTTTAAAAATTTCTATAGCATTGATTTTCTGAGTTTCCAAAAAAAGCTTTAAAAATATGTTTCTATGTAGACAGGGCTTCAGTACTGTCACTTACTAAATAAAAGGTCAAACTACTGTACCACAGTCATGGTCATGGACCTGCTAGTGTAACCAGCAACGCCAGATCTAACCTACTACTAGGGAGTCATAGATGCTTGTGTAGTCAGATTGCCTTTCAGTTACAAGCAGCCCTGGAAAGGGTGAAGAATAAGGCAGTAGTAGGCTACTCAAGCTCCATTCATGTCTTAGCATTGAGTTATAGTTGTGACACTTAGGTTTGTGACATCAGAAGCTAACAGATCACTATGACTCCTGTAAGACCTGTTCATAAAGTGCTGTTTATGTTACATTTTCCTTTGGCCTTCTTCCCATTTGCACCTGGTGGTCCTCTGTCACACAAACAGCCCCACCAAGTTCATCACAAAGGGCTTTTTCTCTTGTAAGCTCCTTGAAGGCAGGGCTTACCTTAGCTCGGCAGAGTACACAGAGGACTATCTGAGCAAGCAACCTGATGATGGTGAGAGCTCTACATGGGCTGCTCTCTCCTGAGTTCATGAATAGATTGCTTAACATTAATAACAGCAGAAAGTTAAAAAAGCTATGCAAGATGAAAGAGACAGCTGCAACCCCCCTGATGTTACAGATACCTGCAGAAATACTGTCTTCCTTCGTGCTTCTTCCATCCTGGAGAATAATTGTTGAGGCACCTGGACTCAAGTCCACTGTCTGGTGGACTGCTGTCTGGTTGCTGGTGGTATAATTCCGTACAGCACAGAGGAGGCAGGTCGACTGCTATAAGCAAATCTGACAGAGGAATGCTAGGAGCAAGAGATGAAAAAGCTCTTAATAAACTGCTAGACTTGCTGAGCTATGACATGATGTAGCACAAGAGACAAAAGTAAATGTATTACTGAATTTATGGTTTGGGATTTGGGCTGTGTTTTTAAAGCCGCATTAGTTTGCACTGACTGACAACTGAATTCCTTTTTGAAATGCACGTGGCAGGTGAATGAAGGCAAAATTAATGGCAATCAGCACTTCTGTTGTGAATATGAACCCAGTTAATGAAAATTAATTCTGTTGCTTATCTCAAGGTGATGGACAGGACTGGGCATTTTACAAACAGGCATACTGCCCCACTCAGGTGAATGAGGGATGCTCTCCAACTTGTTGTCGAATAAGTGCTTTGCTGGGCCATCCCTGAGACAGCTCTTAAATTAGGCTTGGAATGCAGCATCGCACAACTCTTGATTAACCACAAGCTGTGGACTCTTCAAATCCTCCTGTTTTAAAAAATATTCCAAAACTTGAGCAAAACAGTTTGACTTCAGTTTGTACAGCACTTGGTGCATGATGTGTTGTGTTCCCTTTGCTACTTTGCCACAAACAGAAGAACAGTCATCTTTCAGCAATCAGTTTTCTTATTTCCCCCTTTTACCATGACAACTAAGTAACCCTGATTACAGTCTCCCCTGCTATCCCACCCAAAATCTGAGAAGGAATAAAAAAACCAGTATCCTCCTGAAGTTCAAATAAAGCAGGTTCCATCATACAACATTCATCAAGAGAGCGAGTTATTGCTCCCTGTAGAAATCATGGGAGAAAGTGTTCATCTGCTTTTTTCTATGGCATTTGAGGTCCGCCACAAAGTATGACTTGATGCATGTCAAAAAAACTGACAGGTTTCTAGTGGAGTGAAAAGGTACACAGAGTTACAGTGTTGATGGGAGATGTTGCCAGCCTCAAGCTATGTTTTGCTGAAGTACTTGGATGGTGAGGCATAGGGGGTGGGTGCTGCCTGTGAGCAAGCATGGTTGTGTTGGAAGAATACAGCTTAGGTGTTTGAAAGTGTGGGGTCTGCTCTGGTCTGTACCAGTGAGCCATGCACAAAAAGAATACCCTACTTCGTAGGACCATGTTATCTTAAAGCGTCTAAGATTCCTTCTGTATTGAAAGGCTACAATAAGGTCTCCCCAGAGCTTTTTCTTCTCCAGGCTGAACAACCCCAGCTCTCTCAGCCTTTCCTCATAGGAGAGGTGCTCCATCCGTCTGATCATTTTTGTGGCCCTCCTATGGACCTATTGGAGCGGGTCCGTGTCTTTCCCGTACTGAGGACTCCAGAGCTGGACGCAGTACTCCAGGTGGGGTCTCAGCAGAGCGGAGTAGAGGGGCAGAATCACTTCCCTTGACCTGCTGGCCGTGCTTCTTTTGATGCAGCCCAGGTA
Organism: Haliaeetus albicilla; assembly: GCF_947461875.1. Lineage (NCBI taxonomy): Eukaryota > Metazoa > Chordata > Aves > Accipitriformes > Accipitridae > Haliaeetus > Haliaeetus albicilla. The sequence continues at coordinate 33,233,866 of NC_091484.1, read as the reverse complement.
CTCTTGGCCTTCTGGGCTGTGAGCACACATTGCTGGCCTATGTCCAGCTTTTCATCTGCCAGTACCCCCAAGTCCTTCTCTGCAGGGGTGCTTTCAATCCCTTCATCCCCCAGCCTGTATTGATACCGGTGGTTGCCCCAACCCAGGTGCAGGACCTTGCACTTGGCCTTGTTGAACTTCATGAGGCTTACATGGACGCACTCTTGAGCTTGTCCAGGTCCCTCTGGATGGCATCCCATCCCTCAGGCAGGTCAACTGCACGGCTCAGCTTGGTGTCATCTGCAAACTTGTTGAGGGTGCACTTGATCCCACTCTCTATGTCACTGATGAAGATACTAAACAGTACTGGTCCCAATATGGACCCCTGAGGGACACCACTTGTCACCTATCTCCATCTGGACATTGAGCTGTTGGCCACTACCTGCTGGATGCAACCATCCAACCAATTCCTCATCCACTGAACAGTGCATCCATCGAATCCGTATCTTTCTAATTTAGAGAGAAGGATGTTGTGGGGGACAGTGGCAAAGGCCTTACAGAAGTCCAGATAGATGACATTTTCACTGCGATTCTGTTCTAAAAGAGCATCTACATGCCCCAGAGAAACATAAGCGCAGGTGCTGAAAGAACATACACCAAAGGCATTTACATTTTAACACATTTCATTTTACAGGCTTATTTAGGTGACTCAGGCTTATCTATCAGTTATTGGAATACATTTTTTTCTGCTTTACATATTCTAAACCACTCTCTAATTTTGCCTCACTTAGGCTTTCAAGAACTTATCCGATTTTGCCATGGAGTCAGGAGAAACTAAGTATCTTTTCAGTATGAAAGATAATTTTGTTTGAATTTCTGAATTTTCTGCTGAGAAACTGGATGCATTGTAACAGAATTCCCTATGAAAATGAGTCAAAAGTCATATTCAAGATCATGGAACTTGTGCTCCCAACTTCTGAAATACCATTTGACCTCTGAAGGAAAGCTGGTGTTGATTCCCTTTACGTCCCTTGCATTCTCATGGCTTTACTTTCCTCTTCTACTACAAAAATAATGTTATGCCATTATATTGTTTGACAGAATGATAAACTAAAATCAAGAAGCAGCCTTGTCTCAAACTGCATCCTAGTTTCAGCAACGAACCATAACACTAAAAATTATTAATCTAGCTTTGTGAATTTGGACTACTTTTTTCCTAAGCCTCTAGCATTCTACAAGGTGGGAGCTGAGCCCTTCTCACAGAAAAGCCATTTTGTGTATTATTCTCGTCATTAAGGAGATTCACCAGTGAGTAATTCATCATTTTATTGAAAAATTTCCTAACCTTTTTTCTGGGATCCTTTTCTGTTAGCTGTTACTTCAAATTTGGCAAATAGTAGGCATTGTGAAAATAGCCATTTCGTAGTCAGCTGAAACCCTGGACTTGCTGCTAGCTGGGTTGAGATATTTAGCTTTTATTCTGGTTCTCCTAGATTTTCTTTTCTTTTTTCTTTTTTTTTTTTCCTTGTAATAAAATTCCAAATTTTCACTTTTTTATCAGTTTCTTTTGTTACTGCAAATAAAAATATCCAGGATAGCTTCTCTGTCTGCTATGTGAAAACACGTGATAGGCCTGACATTTCAAATACAAAATTAATACTCTATACTGTTACCTGCATCTGTAAACGTACATACATGTATGCATGCAGTACTACACTCAGAGTTCAATGGTGGAATGAAGAGATAAGAAGGGAACGGGATGTTGAAGTATTCTTAAAACATCAGAGAAGAAGCCTTTGTTGTAAACACTTGCAAAGAGGGTACAGAAAGCACTTTCCTCTGACACCATTTAAGTCTTGTCCAGATACAGAGTGAAAGGAGAGACATTTTGTGCATGTTCCCAGCTTGCTGATAAAAGCCCTTGGAAAACAATTTCACTTAATAGATAAAATGGTCCAACATTATGGATGACCTAACTCCCTGGAAGCAAGTAGGACAAGTTATAGCAGTGCTGGTTCTTGGGGCTCTGTGGAAGAGGACAGGCTTATACAGGATAGAGTTTGAACCGGTCTCTTTAATGTGAAGCTGTGGGAAGGGGAGACTTTTGACTGCAGGGGATTATTGATCACCCCTGATGCATTCCTATCTAACTGGTTACTGTTAATAATGTTACAGAACTTGTAGTACTTTCGGCTCTGAGCATGCTTCAGTCATAGAACTCTAAGCTACCTTCCCTGCCCTGTGAAGGGCAGGAGAAGGTGGGTAATTACACATCTTTGTCTAAAAAGAGAGGGGAAGAACTGGGAGGGCCTGGAGACAAGGCATTATGCACGGTGGTGTGGAATCTGTCTGGCTGCCGAGGCAAGCACAGTCCTCCAACAGTAAGACAGCCAAGTATTTATCAGTATTTGTTTTCCAAGATCAATTCTGGTTTTGCATATGAAATTAATGAAGGTTTTAGCATAATAGGCAGCATGTCTCATTCGGTTTAATTACTGAATGTAGACCAGACCCTCAACTAATAGGAATTGGCATAGTTGCATTTGAGTATGTGGACAGATTTTCAGTTTTATTTCTTCCAGTGGACCTTCTAGTACAGAATGAACTTCCATTTTGCTTTATTTGAGGAAACTGTCTTTCAGCATTTAAAAAGACATAAATCTGAAAGCCTGCAACTTTAATTCACGTTCAGGTTATAAATATGTGGATTCATACTTTCTTACTTAAAAAACCCCCGGAGTGATGGGAATAAAATGACATCAATGAATTCAGAAGTACTGCAAGGCGGGGGAATGATCTCTAGTGGTTATCTGAAACAGACAACTCAGCCTCAAAGAACATCATCTGTCAGTGGGCAGATACAGATGAAGACAAGTCTGTGCAGAGGTCTAAAGGTACTTGTACTGTTAGAATGTCAGTGCCTTAGCAGAACGAAAACGTAACTCTGTTCAGCTAACCAGAGTATTGATGCTTGGCAAGACTCAAAGCGAAAGGTTTTAAGCTAAGGAATACCCTTTGCTCCTTGTTCTGCAAAGCTCCTCTGATTTTGCTGAGCCTAGCACGTTGCAGGCCAGCAAATGTTTAGAAAACTACTCCTGTCAAATCTTGCAATATTTTTGTGAACCGGTTTTATTTTTTGCACTTCTCATATCGTTAGTTCTAAATAGTTTTAGCAGCAGGCATTTACTCCTTTCTTTGATTCTTTCCTCTTATTTTGCAGTCTGTCAATAGATACCTTTTTTTTTTTCTGAAAAATTGTCAACCAAACTCTTTTTTGGAGGAGGCGGATATCTGTTCAAGACAAAATAACAGTATGGAATCACATTATTGCATTGAATTTTACAGTAAAGTATATTATTGTGGACAGGATAAGTAAAAGAAGAAAACTTTTCTATTTATTCTTTGTTCTATTGTACCTCTGCAAAGAAGTCTGAGTCCACCTAACCAAAGTAAATACAAGTTTTCCTGTTGAATTCAATGGAAGCAGGATCCTGCTCCATTTTTGTGCCATTCTGCGTCTATCACTTGAATCACCCACAGTTTGTGCAGTTTTGTTAGTATATTGACTTACAGCTCCACAGAGAAATTACTTTCTTTGTTTCTCTACCAAAATCCATCTCACTTTCTCAACTGATTTCACTGAAATCAGAAACAGAATTGAGTTTGCATCAAGATGTGGCATGAGGGAGAACATGAGTGCACTTTACACAGTTGTGTTGGTGAGAGAAGAAATGGCTGGATGGGAACCCAAGATTGTAAATTCAAGGGGGGAGGGAGAGAGGCTACAAACAGAAACCATCTCAGCCTAGAAAAACAGTTTGAAGGAGCTTGGCACATGCTTCAATGTAAAACTTATGAAAAATAAGTCACTGTACCAACTGAGGTGCTTTATCTTTCCCTCCCAAGTTTCTGAAACACAGGATAATTGTTAAATAGACCATGACCACATCCACTCAGTAATGTCACACAATTATCAAAGTATTTTTAGGAATGAAGAAATACACCAATAACTCAGTGACCTGTCACAGGCTGAAAAAAACCCAACAAAACCTTTAAAAAGGTATTAGGTCAGTTACATGAATTAGATTAATCTATATGAATTTAAGACCTTGAGCAGGTGGTGCACAGTCAAATCTGAAAGTCTGTAGATGATGCTGGTAGTCGAGTGCCACCCCAAGAGCAATGCACTCCAGAAGCACCTCACTAAACTGAGTGCATGGGCAAAAAAGTGGCAGGTGGGGTTCAGTGCGAGCAACCGTTTAGTTGTGCATGTAGGGAAAAACAGTCTAAAACATGTTAGTGTAATGTTGAGCGTGACACTGATGGTTACAGCTCAGGAGAAGGATCTTGGAGTCTTTGTTGACAGGTGTCTGCAAGCATTAGCTTAAAGTGCAGAGGCAGCCAAAAACCTCAGGAAAATATTGGGCATCATCAGGAAGGGTACTGGGGACAAGACCAGAGGGCATAATTTTGCTACTGTTTAAAACTTTGGCACACCCCCATCTTGAGCCCTTTGTGCAGTTCTGGTCCCTGTGTCTCAAGAAAGGTCTAAAGGAGCTAAATATATTTGTGTGTGTATACAAGTAAAATGATCTAAGGGCTGGAGCATCTGCTCTACAAGGGCAGATTAAAAGGCAAGGGCTCTTAAGTTTGGAGAGCAGAAAGCTGTGAAGGGATATGAGCAAGGTGTACGGTATTGTTAAGGGAATAGTGTGAATGCAGAGCTGATATTCAGCAATACTAGAATGAGGGAGCGCTCACTGAAACTGGTAGGGGATCAGTTTAAAATAGACAAAGTATTTTTGACCATGGTAGGTAATAAACTTCTCAAATTTGTTTTTACAGGAGGTTGTGGAGACAGGTAATATGAGTGCATACAAAAAGGATTAGACAAATTCTTGGACAACAGGTCTGTAAAGAGGAATGAAAGGAAAAAGGCAGGGTTGTAGGCTCTGCTTCCCTAACATAACAGCGTGGACGCTGGGGAATTTTAAGGAGAGCGGCCTATAGGAAATACCCAGATTCATGTGCTGTCCCTAAATGCTATCTCTTATTGCTGCTGGTAGATATCACTGTTTTGTTGGAGATGGACCATTTGCGTAACCCAGAATGACATTTCTTACGTTCACAAGATTTCTTCCATTTTTTCAAAGAAACTTTCAGTATTTTCTTGTTTGCTAAACAGATGAAAACAATCTTCTAAACACCTATTTTTCTCTAAGTAAGTATCCTCTAAAACTGAGAAGCCTGAAAAATGTAAATGAAAATAGATGTAGATGCCTTGTCTTGTTTCGCTTCATAAGAGTGAAGGCCTGGGGGCATGTTCATTACAGACCTCTCAAAGGTCTGTGACTCACCCGGAGCATTGCCCACACAGATTATGTTGGACTGAAATGCTGCTGACCCTCTGACAGGTTATAAAGTATCCTGAGTTTCACACATTGTGAGTGGATGCTCTGACTGCTGAGTTGTTGGATAAAAGGCAGGGATACCAGGATGATGATACCACTACCCTGTTAAAAACTGTTTTACTGTACAAAAGTACATGGTGAACACAGTCCATGTGTGTGCTTGGGATCAGGATGATTGTAACTGACATTTTTGGCAGGCGTATCATTCAGTCAAAACCTTTACCTTATCTCTAAGTGGAATTCTTAATATGTATGATTTATCTCACTGGAGAAACAGGAAGGAAACAAGACTAGTCTCTCCCCATGTTTAACGCTGTGAATAAAGCTACAGGCTCAGAGATTTGGATTCAGATTAATCTTCAGTAATTTTTTGCTCCCTCTCAAGGAAGGCAGCTGTGTAGCCCAAGGGAAAATTCAGCCCACCTCAAGATCTTCCACTGCTGACTATCCAGACAGCATAGGATGATTAAGTCCTAACTTTGGCACTGCAGTGCCTGAAGTCAGTTGCAATTAATTCAGGTTCTTCCCCTTTTTCCAGAGTCTTTTTGTTGGAAAAGGTCGCTGGACTTTTTTTTTTTTTTTTTTTAATTTCACTGAAGGTACTTGAACTGCAGTCAGTCTTTGGATGTGATTGCTGGACATGTAAAGGGATCATTTAAGATGAGTCTTGTTTTAGAATCCTTGTTTGATGTGCGGTGGAGTAGGGAACTATGTTCTCTAACATTTATTTATTTTGCTAGAAATTCTCCATTTTATGATTCCTGTTGATTTGTTGGTGTGACAATCTGACATGCACCAGTAGCTGCAATGTCCTGGGGGGAGCACATTCTCACTTCAATTTATACATACAACTCTTCTTCACAATATAAAATTTTAGGGAGATATAAAAGTTGTTCTCATTTTTCTTCTATATTTTTGAGACCTGATGCACACTGTTACTTACATTGTACATATAAAAGGATCCATAATTGAAATGCTGGATTGAAAGCACTTCTGTTAGCTGGGTTCCCTTTAAATGAGCTGGCAGCAGTGTTCAGGAAGAAGAAATAAATTTTCCATAGCTACAGATTTTCATGGAAGCTCACACAGATAGGACCTCTCACCTCTTTTTTATTTTAAGAGTACAAACAATGATACCATTTTGACAGTAGCAAAAAATTATGAAGATGGAAACTTCTAGATCATCTTAGTTCTGCTGGGTCTCCAGGGTTCCAGAGGACCCTGAAATTCTTCAAGGGTCCATGAACCTCATATTAAGGGAAACCCTTTACTTAGTGTGTAGTATTAATCTCCCATTTGGAGGCAATACAAGGCTGTTCTGTATCTTGTATTTCTGTATCTCTGTGCAATGACCATTAGTGTGTCTTTTAACACAGAAAAGCCTTTCCCTTTGCATTACATTCATCAATAACTTCCCACGCAATGATTCTTCACCTTCATTAAGGTTCATTATTTGTCTTCACATCATCCTCTGTGGTCACTGTTACATGATATGAGCCTTTGGTTGATGAGGACCATGCGGTACCTGCAGGTACAAAAGCCCTGGAGGCTTCTGGACAGAATTGTGCTCAGTTGTTCTGGGATAAGTAGCTCTCTTCTAAATACTGCGCTTCTGCCACCCCATCAACAATGCTGGGCAGTCATGCAAAGCATAAGGTGTTTTTTTGTGTAATGTGTGCCTCTTGCAGAAAAACCAAACTTTTATTTGGCTGTAGTGAGAAGGTAGGAAGGCAGCAAAAAAACGCAGGTATCTGGACAGAGACATTATTTCCTACGAGCAGCCTTTTCCTGAGCTTATGCCTGTTGCTTGCAAAGCACAGTAACACGTGGGTGTAACAGGTGATAACGGTGGAATAAATAAATGTGAAGTAAGAAATACGATTTGTGATGTTATTGGGAGCCGGCAGATGGTGCTGGCCGGAATGATGCCGAGCAATGCTCACAACTCTTTTAAAATGAAAGCGTTATTTTCTTTGTTTGGATGCTATTGAGCATACTACCAGTAAAACCAGTTCTTCCTGAATATCATTTGCCTATAAAGAACCATTTTCTATCTATAGATCACATTTCCATCTGCCTCTACTGCTCTGCCTCCAAATACTGCATGATGTTAAAATCATTATATAGATTATTCCTCTAACAGTTTAATTTAATGTAAGTGATGTTATGCAGTGGGAATACATGTTCCAGAAGATAGCTTGTGATCTCTAAAAAATATTGCCACCCTAAAGAAAAGAAATGCACGTATCTCTGAGCAAAAGTGTGCAGTGTTCCTCTTTACCATCCCTGCGCGCTGTAGGTCCTTTAATCTTTTCATGCTTGGACCATTCCAGCTCCTTTCTCTGTAATATCAAGATCCAGCTGTTCACACTCCGGGATGCACAGGCTGTTCACAGGAACATTACTGTAGCATCCATTTAAAAAATTTACTTCATCTTATGCGCTTCAGGATCAAGTGTAAATTTTCCTGCATGTTTTCTGCTTCTCCCTTGAGGTTCCCATTGGTGGTGGTTGTTGTACCAATATCACCCCAACACTGGAACTTTAAACTTAAGGCTTGATGTGATACCAAAACTCCCAAGGGTGAATGCTAGCTTTGTGTCCTGTTGCCTGTACTATCTGGTGTGGCCCAATTTGTTTTGCACCCACTGTTCTTGGCGTGCGTCTACCTCATCTCTTCCTTGCAGCCCTTTGCTCATCTGGAAGTAGGGAGGGGAAAAGTTGGGCAGACTTTGGGCTTCGCCTTCCCACCCATCCCTGTTCCCTCTCTTCTCCCTGGGGATGTGCTAGGGGAGAGAGCTGCTGTGCCACAGCCTGCGATCCTTCACCTGAGATTGTGCTAGAGGGGTCAGGGACAAGACAGGGGCTCTTGGTGCTGCTCTGCCTTCATGAGCTGCCGTCCCCATGGAGGAACTGCTCCCTTCTTCTCCAGTGAGACCAGACTAGTCCTTACCCACAGATTGCAAAGCCCCGTTGAGCCCTTCCCAGGCTTTTGGTAATAGCATACACAGTGACACTGTGATACTTTTTGGTAGAAAAGTTTGAGACATCAGAATTATTGCTCTTCACAGGTCTTTGTCCATTTGCCAGAACAAGTGGGAGCACTGCATGTAATACTACATTTTCCTCCCTTAAAAAAAAAAAGAAGAAGGTGCAGTAAAAAAAAAATACTGCAAATTTGCAGAGGAAGAGGTGGGGACTTGTTAATGTATTTGTTTTCCATTTTGTCTCCAAATTTTGCAGTTCTTTTTTTTTCCCCACCAAGTTGATAGTGTTTCACATTTGCCTGAGTGCCTCAAGGGATTCAGGCTGCTTCATTGCTCTGCTCTTTCCCCACGCCACACTCCATGATTGGGCTACTTACTCCCCTGATGCAGTATGTCAATGCTTGTCAGTGTAATGGTGGAGTTGAGAGTCCTATAGTCCTGATTCTCCAAAGACTTGAAATACTTCAATTAATGAATGTAGGCAAGGTTAAAGATAGTGGTGAACATTTTTATCAGTATCAGGGGCTATATCGGAAATAAATATATTGATTAATTCCATGAGGCATAATTTCACCCTCTTTCAAATCTCACTGTCATTTTGCTTTGTTAGTGGCAATGTGTTTTCACCTGGAATTGTAACCGATGTTTGAGATTTAAAAATTTTGCAACTTTATTCCTTGAAGCAAAGGTTAGAAACTCTTTAAGGATGACTTTGAATTTCAACTACTGCACCTGGTTTTGTTATGTTTCCCCTTAGAATTAAATTGACATAGAGAAATCTCTGCTGTGTGTCAACTCACTGAATTTAGGAAAGTCCTGACATTTAGCCCATCTATTAGACCATCTGATAACTGTAAACATTCATGGAATAGGGGTCTGCTAGTATGGTTACCAGTGTGAATGCCAGCCTTCAGCTTGCTGGGGACTTCAAATGGCTCTTAGTGGATGAAAAATTGTTCCTTTTGACTTAATTTCTGTAGCTGGCCTTCTAAGGTTGCTACATTTGACCTAGGAGTGGAGTGGTTTCTGAAATAAAAAAGGGGTCCTCTAGAAACACACATCTGATGTGACCTTGAAAGCTGGAGACCTGCTGATTGCTTTCATATCTAATGGCTTTCAACAGTGTGCTGTTTCAAATGGCTGATTTTTGACCAAAAGCACGTAACAATACTCTTCTTGAAAGCCCTGTGGTCAGATGGGACATCATGGAATTATTTGTGGTAGCTGAAGAGGAATGCTTAAAACCCACCTGTTTATGTCTGTGTTTGGTGCAAGACGGTAAATGACAACTAGCAGCAAGTGTGATCATTTTTGTCTAGAGGAACTACCGATACTTGTGACACATTTCTGATATCTTAAAAAGTAAAATTGATACCCTTAATGCCATTTTGTCTTGCTTTAGCAAATTTTGTGTGTATCACCTGTCCTAAACTCTAAAGGCATCTAATTAATCAAATTTGTAGTAGGTTTGCTTCTTGCTGAGCTGAGCTTTCAGTTGGGTGATTTTAATTTCCTGTATTAAAGCTTGTGTGCATGGTTCACTACTGCTGTTTTTTCATTAACCTGTTTAAAGTATGCATCTGTTATAGGTGCTTTGCTGAAGAGCATGCAAGTATAAGATGATGCGTTTGAGTGCCTCATCCTACCAGATGTAGAAATGTATGAGTATCTTGACTCGCTTTACTACTGCCAGTTAAGTAAATGAGTAGGTGAGTTAGTGCATGGACACAGTTTTCTCAGCCAGAAGCATTTGGAAGGAACAGTGCGTTTTTCAATGTATGTAGAAGCTCATGTTGTGAGCTTGTAGTTGCATACTGCAAAAGTAAGAACAAAAGCCAAATGCTCATGTCAGAAACTGCTTGATAGACCCAGGGTAGCTGTTTTTATCACTGAAAGCTCTGAAGTTAATTTTCTTTAAATTAATATTTTTAACACATTCATGCTAGTAGCAAGCCAGTCACACCTTTATGGGATTATACAGCACTGTCCTCTCAGGTGGGGCTTTGTAGGCCCCTTTCACAGTATCACAAGGGTGATGGCCAGCTACACTTCTGCACTGGTAGTTTTGCTAGGCGGGGTTTGGAACCACACCTTGAAATGGACTTTAACTCATTCCTTCTTCAATTAAAGAAAAGAAGAGGAAAGAAATCAATGTTTTAAGAGAGTTCCAGTCCATGTGTCCAAGTGTTTTTTTTTCCTTGAGCTAAGCTTACAGCTGGGTTTATTTTTCCTTTCCTTTATTAACAATTTATTAATCCCTTACTAGTCTGTAGTCTGCATGCATCACTTTTCTGTTGTTCCTGCTTGTTGGTGGGTTATTTCTATTAGCCCTTGTTTAAAGCATGTATATGTATTGCGCATGCATCACAGGTGCTTGAGGTTTTATTATGTTACCTCATTTTATGTCATATACTTTGGGCATAGATATGATTCTGCCGGCAGTCTGCACACGTCAGTGATTCACAAGTGAAATCTTCCTGGATAGGAAGGTTATTAGAGTCAGGGAGCCTTAAGTATTATTTTAGTACTATGGTGACATGGGTGATTTTTTAAAATATGCCTCTTTTATTTGGTTCAGAATAAGAATTCTTTTAATGTTTTTTTCTGTGCCTTTTTAAGTTCCTGGGAGAAGTGATGTTTTATGATTTAATACTTAAGGGCTTCATACTATACTGCTAGGGAGAAAATACTCGAGAGAAGCTGGCACCAAGAGAACAGTACAGGCTAGGTAGGCATCCTGCTAGAGATGCAGGCATGTGACTACTTCCAGCTGAATCCCAGAGCCTGGTCTTCCTACCACAATGGGGATTGATTCCTTTTTTTGGAAGATAAAAGTTTCATGCTTCTAAGGAGACACCCCACATCCGGCAACACTGGGCTCAAATAGACCACTATTCAAGTGAAAACATGATCAGTATTTACAACAGTTTTACCCAGCATTACTGCCGCTGAGAGCGACTCTGAATCAAGTTCCCATGGGGTACTGCAAGTATCTTTGGAGTAAAAAGTTTAGATAGTTTCTGAGCAGACTTGTCTGTTTGGACAGTGTATGGATCTCAAGTGTCTGCTTACTTGTCTGACGCCAGGAGGAACCTTTCTGTGAACTGAGCCAACTGTGTCAGCTACTGGTGTTTGGAAATGAAACGCACACAGTGGACACTTACCTAGGTTTAAACTTGAAGGCTAATTCCAGGGTGCTCAATGAATAAGTGTTTCCAGAGAAAGGCTTTTTGATGAAGTTGGTAGCTGCTGCTGTGTGCCTTTGTATGAAACCACTAACTCACTGCACTAGCTCCTAAACAGTAAACAGTTTTGCATAGTCTACTTCAAATAGACTCCAGGGAGCTGGGAACTTGTTTACAGATACATGCAAGCAGGCTTGCTTTTTCTTTGAGCTCCTAGGTATTGTTTTCAGATTTTTTCAGTATATAATTAGACACTGTCATCCGGTTAGAATTAGACTTCCTAGAGTATTACAAGATTTGCCCAGAAAGCCAACCGTATCCTGGGCTGCATCAAAAGAAGTGTGGCCAGCAGGTCAAGGGAGGTGATTCTGCCCCTCTACTCTGCTTTGGTGACACCCCACCTGGAGTACTGTGTTCAGCTCTGGAGTCCTCAGCACAGGAAAGACATGGACGTGTAAGAGTGGGTCCAGAGGAGGGCCACAAAAATGATCAGAGGGGTGGAACACCTCTCCTATGAAGAAAGGCTGAGAGAGTTGGGGTTGTTCAGCCTGGAGAAGAGAAGGCTCCGGGGAGACCTTACTGTGGCCTTTCAGTGCTTAAAGGGGACAAACTTTTTAGTAGGGCTTGTTGCGATAGGACAAGGGGTAATGGTTTTAAACTAAAAGAGTGTAGATTTAGACTACATATAAGGAAGAAATTTTTTACGATGGGGGCGGTGAGGCAGTGGAACAGGTTCCCCAGAGAACGTGGTAGATGCCCCATCCCTGGAAATATTCAAGGTGAGGTTGGATGGGGCTCTGAGCAACCCGATCTAGTTGAAGATGTCTCTGCTCATTGCAGGAGGGGTTGGACTAGATGACCTCTAAAGATCCCTTCAAACCCCAACTATTGTATGATTCTATGATTCTATCAGTTTGTAAAAGAGAATTGGGAGAGCTGAGGAGGGTTAAAGCTGGGGAAACAGCACTTCTGATCTGCTTCTGTATGGTTCACTTGAAAAGTCAACTTGTGCACTAGTTTCTCAGCTCTAGCGTAGAATGCCTTAAAAATACTGTACAAGGAGTACTCAGCTTTGGTGCTGTAAACAAGACTTTAATGGACTAAGAGGTAGGGGTCTTGTCGGACTTGTAGGAGTCTTAGGTTATATTCCAAACAGAGCAGCAAGTAAAATGTCCTGCATGCCTTGTTGGTCGCACCATTATTTTCAACTCCAAGAGATTTTGCTTTGCTGCCACTGAATTCTCACACCTCCCACCAGTGTGCCCATTTAAAAAAACCCAGCAAACAACAATAGACCTAAAGTACTTCAGGGGTAAAATTTAAATATCTCACAGATATAAGGCAGTCCAGTATACTAGTATGGGAGGTCTGTATGGTTTTGTGTTCAAAACTTGCCTCTAGAGGGTTGTCTTAGGGAGTGGGGGGCACATCTGCCCTCTTTCCCAAGGAGCAGGACCTCTGTAAAGTAATGCCTCTGAACCTCAGGAGCATTGTTAGAGGCTTCCCCACTCCCTCTCCTTTTGAGGCAAGAGTACTGGCAAAGATTTTCCCTGCTGCAAGCCAGCTGCTGAGGCTGTTAGTTATGCGACTCAGCTGAATCCCCATGTTGTAAGCAAATTTTTCTGTCCTAGTGCTGGTGGAATTGACCTAGCAGAGGAGTGGGAGCTGTGATTTGAGCAAGCAGCTGTGGCTTTTCCTGGCCACGGGCTGAAGTTCTTCAGTAGACGAAAGTCAATAGGCCTTTTGAGTTCATGTTTAAGTGGGGTTGTTTTTATTGTTCTACAATACAAATAAGAAGAATGGAATCCCTCCAAGAACTCTGTGTCATAAGATAATGAATTAGCTGAGAAGTAGGATTAAAACTAATATGCAAAAAAATGCAAAGGGTAAACCGAAGTTTAAGTTAAATAATTTTGTTGCCTTCTTTTGTATTAACATAATTGTGTAATTAAAATCAGAGGGACTTTACATCTTACAAAACTGGGCTACTTGTTACGATTTTGAGCCTGTTAATACATAGACAAAAAACCTATTTGTTTGGCCCAACATGAGGAAATAACCAGCCCAATCCTACTACAAGCACCTGCTTTGGTAGCAATCTTACACTGGCATGTGAAAATGCAGTCAAATATATATTGGGAAATTACACCTGCAAATACTTAACTGAAATGTAGTACATTAAATTTCTTGAACTAGTCACTGGAATATTAGCAAATAAACCAAAAAAGTACTAATTCTCCCATGTTTCTGCAGAAACTGGGAGGGTTTTTTGGTGTCAGGTGTGGCATGCCCTACTGTTTACTATTTTGGGTTCACAAAGTGCTTTGTGCTTCCCTTCTTTCCTTCCCTCCATCCCTTCCTCTCTTTAAGCCATAACTTTTGATCTCTACAATTTACTCAGACACTAATCTCAGAATAAATCAGAACAGCAGATACCATCAATTCTAATAATTATTTGTACACAATTCGTCCTCTGCGTGCTTATGTAACCTATTTTCAACTGAAAACAGAAAAAGCCTTCCCCTTCCTCTGTTTCTCTTAGCACACTTGCAAGATGAAATGTTGCAGCAAAATGTTGTTTCTTGGCTCTGATTAAAAGCATGAGTCACAATTTGTCAGGTCGTGTGAGTTAGAATTGCTCAGACTCTTTTGCTGCATCCATTTCAGGACACATTATAATGGAGTGTGGAGCTGCTAGAATGAAGTCAGAGCTCGTGAAAAGAGGGAGTTTCCTCTTCTTTTTGGCCAAACATATAGACAAGAAATGACTTCTAGGAGCCTTTGGATAGCTATAAATCAATGCCATGAAAGAGTCACTGGAGAAGGTACTGCTTTGAAATGAGTGACAATAACTGATCCTGACTGCATATCTGAGCCACTTCATGGGTTTGCAATACATTCATTGGGCTTTGAGCAGATTAGGGCAATTTAATTGTGAATTAAGGTTTTAAATACTGCACAGAATTTGTTTAGCACTTACAAATAGACTGAGATTTCATGCAGCATGAAATTATGCTGAATCCAGTTTCTGCCAAGGTCCACAAGGAGGTTTATTAATATTTTGTGTTTTTACAGTAGATGCATTACAGACAGCCAAATCTAAGCACTGTTTTATTGCACAACAGGCCCCAAATCACACTTACATACTCAGGGGTGGCAGTTCCCTTATGGCAGCATATTTATCACTTATCATTAAAATGCAGTATTTGCAGTATCTGTGTGTAATATGCTCCCAATACCCTGTTCAGAATACACATTTAGCCAAAAAATATCAACACAAAGACCACTTGAGCAAAGTACAGGAGAATAATACTGCTTCATGCTGGTGCTGGAGACAGAAGTGCTTCACGGTAGAGGGAACAATAGTGAAAATGGGATGCTGCATGAAAAAGAAATGCCATATCCAACTTCCCTCTTTCCTGATACCAGTATCATGTGTGTTTGAGCAAATGTCTGGAAATTAAACCAAATCATTATTGTAAGACTCTTATTTCCAGGCCTTGTACCACTATAGACCTTCTCTGCTCTGGTTGCTAAGCTGAGCAGTCTAATATGAAAAGAGATGAATACCCCTGAAGAGTCCATAGGAAAAGACCTCAGTGTGCAGTGCGGGGTCTGTATGGTGCAGTATGGAAATGGATATAATCACACAGCTAAAAGTTTTCTCAAATTATTGGTATGTAACAGAGTTGCTTAGGGCTGTCTGTGCACTCTTTATACTGGTTCTTTTTAAACTTTTGGTCCTTGCCTTTTTTACCTTACATTCTTGTGTCTAGTCTCAAGCTTGTACTCAAACACACATGCATATGCATGCACACAGGTGTAATTTTAGCTTCTGTCCAGATGGTCACAACTGACATATAGAAAAATGATAATTTGAGACTCGATAAACATTTAAAGCCATGGGAATCCAAAAGCAATAGTAATTCTTTTAGGAAGTGCTCCGGACTGAGTTATTATGGTGGCAGATGCTTCATACATATAAATCAAATACTGACGAGTGAACTGATTGCTGCTGAGCATATCTTTAAAAAATCAAGGTAGCAGGTGATAGGGGAATACTTTAAGGCATGAATGAAGCTAGTAGATACGTCTTTGGTCTGCACAGGTTGTATTAAGATGCAGTTTGAAGGATTTATGACACTGCATTATATTTATCTGAAGGAAGGGCATACAACTCATTGCTCTGGCAAAGACAGATCTGTTCCTAAAGGACAATAGCATAATAGCTTCTTGATCTGAAGTGATTTAATTGTGGTTGTCTTTATTATTAAAATGCCTCTCCACGGTAATATTTTTTATGCTGTGGCACTGTTTAAACTTCTCTCAGGTGTGACCTAGATAAGTAATTTCACAAGCCACTTGTGGAAAGCTCCAAAATCATTTCATATCAGAGATGTAGTGATTGTACCCAAGAGCCCTTCAAAACATGGCCTGCCATTTTTCCCTTTATATAAGTTCACCTGTTCCTGCTACATCGCAGACATAACTCTTTGTCAATATGTGAAAGTACACCGATTTTCTTGTGGTAGACCAGCATGATGAAGCTGAAGCTCAGATGTCTGGGGAGGTCACTCATAGTTGCTGTTCTGGAAGTTCTTGCATAGGATTTGGCTGAGAGGTTTCTACATATTTTTTACTGCTTTGGACATGCAGGTGAAGAGTGACACAGACACTGAAAGTGAGCAAAAATGGTTGAGCGCAGGCCTGTAAGGAAGGAGTCTGGGCAGTACCCTTTGCCAAATCAAAACTTTAGCAACAAGCCATGAGAGGGAGATTAGTGATGGTGATTCTCTTGGGGATGATTTGCTCCCTCATCCTTCCCAGGCACCAGTCAAATGCTGTATGTGGGAACTGTTGTGGCAATCATTCCACTGACCTGCTGTGCTGTTGTTGTCTGTCTTCAGTACTTCAATTTATTCTTAAATCCATCCACTGGTGGCCAAGGTTGTGGTAATGTGCAGTGGCAATGGTGAAACAGGTTAGATGAGAGTGTGAGCAAGAAGTTGCTGATCAATGGATATAATTTAAATGAGAATTGCAGGAATTAGCTTAAGTGAGGATTTTAGGAATATCACGTGTTCTTCTAGTGCAGGATTTATTTTGAAGTATCACTTAGTAGATTTTTAGCTGTTGATAACTTCTGATGTTGCCAGTGAAATGCCACAAGGTAGTGGTGAATGCTAAGTGTAGCTTAGCTAGGAAGTGTAGCTTGTAAACTCTTTGTGATCTCTTCTAGCAGGGCTTTGGAAAGTCAATTTGAAAAACAGTCCTTGTAGATGCAGGAGAAATACTATGATTTTTAGCTAAAATGCTGCACGCTTTAAAACATCCATTGAAAGTGTAGCAGTGTAAGGATTTCATCTTCAAGTCAGTGGGTTTCTCTTCAGAATGTGGACCGCAGCATTGAGAAGGTAGTAAACAAAAGGCAAAAGGGAGACTGTAAATATCTTGCTAACAAGAAAGTATTTTTCTTTCCTGTGTTTGTGATTTGCAGTGTTCAGGGTTTCATATGTATTCATGTTCTTTGCACCATCTATGTTAGTTGGTCTGGTTTAGGATACTTTTCTGTACAACATGATAATGAAAAGAGGGAACAGCAGTACTAACCCTTGTGTAATCTCTCTGAATACAAGCTGGCAGTGATGATCAAATCCCTTAGCACATTTTGCTTGAATGGGCACGTGCCTGTGAAACCTTGTGGTCAAAGGAGCTGCCATCCTCTGCTCTTCCAGCAGACAAGAAGGATTTAGTTTCACAGCAGCAGGAGGGAGGGTATGATCTGCCTTTGAACCTTCTGCCCTGTGCATCCTGAGGTGTGGATGCTAGTTACCTGCCTAGGGAAGGGGGCCACCTCAAACCTTTCTTGTGACAAACCATTCTGCAATACTGTTTCCCTGGTGTGGTGAACCTCTTTATCTGGGAATTCTCTGGAGTCCGCACAGCTACATCCATATATATACATTTTCTTGCTATGACATTTTTCTGTAATTTTTGTGTTTATTATAAACATTACTGGCTTTAAGCATGATAGGAATCGATTGTGGCAGAAAGGCTAATTGCAGCTACGGAGGATGGGCAGCATGTCATTGCAGTGAAGTGCCTAAACCGACCTGCAGGCTCACAAAACCCTTATTTTTGTCACAGGGAGAAGGTGCTTCAGGTTTTGAGGGCAGGCCTTTCCTCTTTCTAGTAGAAGACAACTTGAGAAGGGAGGAAGCCCCAAAGCCCTTAAGCTGTTCAGGGGAGCCTAGCTGTTGAAGCTGAGAAGGAGTGGTCTTTGAGGAACAACTTTTAAAGCTTTGGAGCAGCCTCTCCTGTGAAGTAGAGCGCCATTTGTACTGAATAAAAATATACTAATTTCTTGCCTCTCCTCCTCCCAAAGGAAACCCCCTGTTACCTTATTTTTTTCCTCTCTGGAGAGTGGGTTGCCCTGAGGTGGTTGTCCTCCCCTGTGGGTGTCAGCCCAAGACCTCTCTGTGCAGAAGCAGGAACTTCTGCAGGGCACAGGATTCAGCATACGTCACTGGGTCTAGCCTGCTGTGTTGTGTATAACCGCTGCATAAGCTGGGGAACCTTCATCTCCAAATAAGGGAGGTGGAATTTTTCATTTGTGCTGTACCAGTTGAGAGGCTTTTGCAGAAGCTCAGTGCTCTGGTGGTTAGAAATCTTCCAGCTTCAAAGTTGTATTCAGGGCCAGTTTATTTCCATTTACTCTTGTGGCAAGATTGTTCCTTTAAAAGGTCTGTTGGTTTTTTTTCCCTGGTGTTTACCTCTGATAACTACAGAGAGCAATTGCAATCCTTTTTAGCCTTCCTTTTGCTCTGTTGAAGCAGCTGATCCCTTAGGGTTTGCATGAGCAAGGACAAGTCGGGAGACAGGCTAGCTGTGGCAGTGGAGAGTCCTGTGAAGGCTAATTTACCCCACATCCTCATCTTGCCTTTAGTCATGTCCCAGCTCACATTGCAATTCTCTGTTCCAGTGCCCATTTTTTCAGAACATTGAAACTGAGACCTTTGTAAACTCCAAATATGTTAGATCTGCCACATTTGTGTGATCACAGGAAATGGATTCGGGAGGAAGGAGACCAGGTTAATCAGCCATGATCCAATGTGGTAAATAGATGTTGCTTTTTATTCTACTTCCCTTTTCTTTAATCATTGTTTCTTCTGAGCTGTGACGCCTGGCACACTGCTGAGATCAGACTAATGAGCTTCTACTCTGTGAATCACTTCAGCAAAAGGTCCCTGTGTGTTGTAGATCCCTGCTACCAGGCAGACATTTCTCTGATGATGATGTTCTGGGCTCCCTGGTTTCAGAGCAGTATGGTCTTGCATTTTGCAGTATGGTTTTGCATTTTGTTTCCACTTTCTGCTTCCACTTCCACCCATGTCCAATGCATGTTATCCATGGATAAATAAGGGAAATATTCATTTAATTGGGGGTTTTGGGGTGGAAGGGGATTTACATAAGGTCCCAAAGCTAACGTTTGTCACTTGGTCTGCAGTCTGCCAGAGCTGGTTAGGTAAATAGCCCTGATTTGACTGACTCTGCCAGCAAAGGCAAGTGGAATGATCAGAGGTGACTGCCTATGTCCCCCAGGAGACAGTGGATGAGGAGAAGAGAAGGAATAGCACTTGGGCTCCCTGGCATCAAAAAGCAGTGGTAGTCCAAAAAAGCACCTGGAGAATCTTCCCTCTGTGCAGCAGCTGGGCAGATTTTAACCCCCAAAAAACAAAAAGGAGGAAAAAGTAGAGGTCTGGTTTATAAATGACTTCCATACTTTTAAGTTGATAAAATTCAATGGTATGTACACAGATATTCCATGATAGTCATAGATTTGTTTCCTAACTCCACAAGGGATAATATAGGATGCACAATAATTTCTGTCTTCACTCTTTGTAATTTGTCTATGTCGAGTATAGGATCCAATGTAGCACTTTCATGGTACAGGGGGCAGCATTGGCCTGTGTAATAAAGTGTACTTTGTGTATGAGAGACAGACAAGTGAAAAACCTCCCACTTCCACCTGTCAAATGTGTAAGTAGTGATTAAAAAAAGCCCTTTGAGACAACTTTGTTCTTGTTTTGAATAAACTTCAGTATTTATTCAATCCCTTTGCATCTGAAGAAACTCTGAGAAAGTTTTATAGAGGCTTCAGGTCCTCAAAATGGTCTACTTTGTCCTCATTGGGTGTTTGCTGGTGAAAAAGGAAAAAATGAGAAAGCCAGTTCTTGTTTAATCCTCTAATTAGATATTTCTTTTAAGTAATTAATTGCTTGGACTACTACTCACATCTCACCTCTTTTGCCAAGACTTTTCACAGCTGAGTTTTCAAGCTCTCCTCATTCTTTTTTGCAAAGCATTTTATAAAGCTTGTCTTCCCTTAACCATCACTCCTCTCATGCCTCCTTCCTAAACTGTCATGTATAGTAATATCGGTTTTAAGGCTCTCTAGCACTGTGGAGGTCATTAGAGAAAAATAGACTTTTTAAAATGCCCTTCAAGAGTGACAGTGCTTTTGTCAAATTTGCAATGCTCTGAGTGAGTGCAATAGGGATTTTTATGGAGCTATTGCAATGCCATGGTTTAAGTAATAACTTCAAGTGTCATCAGCATGGAAATTTTCTCATTTTGGTAAGCCTCCCAAGTTGAAGAAGGTTTCTGCAAGTTTTCTTAAATCTGCCTTCACAGAAACTGAACAACTCGGGGTCAAAAAGATCAGACTGCAAAAGAGGTATGCACTTGTCTTGGTGGCAATATTAGTTGATGGTATTTGACAGAGAATTTCTTGCCAGTCACCAGAGCTTTTAATCAAAACTGTCAGCTTGATTCACTTGACTCAAAAGTTTAAATGAACAGCACCTTTTCCACCAACTTCATCAGTTGCATTTTTTTTGTGCTGATGATTTTACTGTCCCTTTTTTAGATTTTTTTTGTTGTTGTTCATTTTCTTAGAGGAAAAGCTAAAATTTGCCTTCCCCTAAAACTCCTGCTTGAAATTCTCCATAGTATGCCTAGTCCTGGTGCCAGGCTGAGACTGAACACATTGTTAGGATGCAGGGAATGCACCAGTAATGTTAATATATTATCTTTAGATATATCTATATATAGATATATGTAGTTCACTGTTTTTGAAACTTTTTGAAAGTGCAGCATTCCCTGGGTCAGCTGCATCTGTGTTCCTTCTGGACAGAGAAGCTAAAACTATCCCGAAGTACTGGATGCAGCAGAAATCACAGTTCCCCAGCCCTGAGGGAACTGGGTGATTGCTTGTAATTAAAGGCAGTTAGCATCTCTTAGATTGCTACTCCTTGGCTAGCTTTAACCCTTGCAGCCTTGTCTTCCAACCCTCACGGTGGTATTAATGGCTTCGCAGCTACAGTGTGAGTCAGTTACCATCAGGCCCTAAAATCTAATTTTAGGCAGAAAAAAAGAGATTAAATTTCACTTGCAAACTACAGTTTGAGAAGTACTTAATCTAGTTTAATAGAACTAGAAAGTGAAATTGCAACAAAAACCTGAAACCAATGTACCTCATTCATACCAGTGTAAGTCCAGATGCTAACAGATACATTGCTTGTTCACACTGGAATAATATACGATTGAATTATGACTCTTTAGAGCAGATTCACTAGGCTTAGCACCTTATAATGTTCTTGACTAAATGGGACAGAGACATCTATGCTTTGATGACAGTTTCTTGCTATCAAAAATGCTTAATATTTAGGTGAATATTAATGCTTTTTCAGCAGCCAAAAGCTGAATCAGGTACAAATAATTCTGTTCACTACTGTCTATTTTCTAGAGAAGTGTGACAGAGTTAATTATGCTCTTAGATGAATTGTCTGATTTATTCACTGAGTCTCATGATTTTTTTTATTAACTTCATACACTTAGCACAGTGGTTACCTTTCTCAGAGTTCAACATTCTGAAGTTATGTTTTGCTTAGGACAGAGTGCTGTAATTCTGATTTTTTTTCATAAATGCATACAAGTCAGCTGCAACGTCTAAATATTTCCCAATCACTCTCTTATATTTCAATGTGAAGAATAAATAGGATAAATGCAATTCAATGATACAGCTGATCCCCTCTCTCTCCTCCTAAGCCCCTCCCAAACAAACAAACAAAATTTGTTCTTAACTGAAAATGAGGAAGAAACTTTTTTCCTACTAGGATAAAGACTGCGCAAAATCTGCCCATTTTATTTTGGCATTAGCAGAATTAGCAGAAGTGCCAGTGTTTTACAAACTGTTTGAATATAGTATTAGCATATTATTTTGCAATGTAGTACTGGCAGACTCATCACAGTGTTTGCCATAACTGAAGTTCAGAGATCCAGACTCAGATGTGCAATAATGCAAGCAAAGACAAATACTCTGCTGCAATTTTGGTTGGAGGCATTAGTGGTAAGAGAATAAAATATATTCTGGATTATTTATGCATGGACAGACATATGAATACATTGTAGTCATACTAATTATAGAACTTGTTATAACGCTTGAGGCTTTCATTCTGTCAAATCAGATTAATTGATGGGAGAAAATGCATGTTCACACAGGCAATATGTAGGAATAGCAATAGGCAACGTTTCAGCACGCTTCCAGCGCCTCATACTACCCCTTCAGCATGGGGTAGCTTAGCTGGTTTTGCTGCAGTTCAGCAAAGACTTCAGAAATCTTGCTGTTTGAAATTATCGCTCCAGTTTGCTCGTGCTGACTGGAGTGCTCTTTCTGTCAGACAGGCTGCTGCCTTGGAAGCATTTTTGGATGCATTTCAGTGGGCCTTTTAAATGTTGTTGCTATAGCCACTTAGCTCTGGTGAACTCTGCAAGGAGGACTCTGAACTTTCCCACTCTTTTTCTAGTCTTTGCTTAAAAAATACAAGAAAGGAACTGTAGGTGCCTTTAAGGAAAGTTGTTGTGGAGTTTAATCTGAGGACAGGGCCTAGTTTACAGCCACGTGGTATGTCAGAGGTGGCTCTGACCATTCTGCCGTGCACCCATGTATGAAATACCCGTAGCACCACCCTGAGAAAGGCAGACCTACTCCTGCACACCTGGTATTTTGTCTGTTTTGCAGTGATGCCTGCCCTCATGGAGGTGCATTGTGGACACTACCCTCCTCAGCGGCCTTTTAACACCTCTTTGCTGTGTGTCGGCAGCATCCTCCTGCATCAGCAGTCCTGCAGAACAGTGCACTTAGTAAGGAAGGAGAATAACCTGTAATTATGATCCTTCCTGCACAGGGCTCAATCAGGAGGCTTTTAGCATGAATGCAAGCATGGTCCTGGACTGAGGAAGGGGGGGTAAAGAGAGCGAAGCTCCCATTTGCCCAAATCTATGTGCTGTGATAAAGGAGGAGGCAGACGTAGGGCTTGTTTGGCCTGCCTGGGACCTCTGTGTTGCTCTTCATCCTTTGCTGTTACTGACAGAGCTGACCTAGTGCCCTAGGAAGGGAGCATGCAAAAGCTGTCTGGGGCGGGTGTCCTGGCTGCTCTTCCACAGGCGAGTGGAGGAGGCGAGAAAGCTGCTTCCAGGGCTCAGGAAGGAGTCCTCTTGCCCTGGACCTCATGCCAGGTAACAGAGCAACAGAGGGAAATCCAGTCTCTCCCGTGGGCTAGACCTTGTTTGAAGGCAGCAGCAGTGTCCTGAATCCCTCTTGCATCTCCTGAGGGACAGCTTGGGGAGCTGCTTGGGTGCAGCACAGTGGATTAAGGTTTGTGCAGTGCTGCTCCAGCTGTCGGGGCGTGCAGTGCTGCATACACAGCCTTGTCTGCACTCCCAGCGTGGCCTTTACCTGCCGGAGGCTGGGCAACAGATGTCTCTGACAGGCAAGTGGGCTTTTGATCACCTGAGCTCTCCTCTGCTTTGAAGACATGGCTAATCCATTAGTGTGTCTGTCAAATAATGGTCATGGTAGTCAAGCGGTTTAAATGGAGTGAACCAGACGGTGCCATTCCTGCCTATTGGAGCTGGAATCACTGTGTGCCTGCGTCTCGTTGCCTCTATGCAGCAACACAAGTGTGAGAGCTGAGGCAGTGCTGCTTGCTTAGCCTATAAACTTCATCCTTTTGGAAGCTTCTCTTGCTCACCATGAGGTGAGCCATCAGTTTAAGGTCAAGGCAAGCAAGATGATATGTATTCATGGCAGATACTTATGGGACAAGTTTGTAACATTTTACAACTACAGTGACTGTCCTGCTGTTTGCTGTCTTGCTGGCACCTATCACAAAATCAGACTGACAGGACTTAAACAAGCAAGGGAGTCCCAAACTTGTGCTCAAACTTGGTGATACCAATACCCCGTATTCCTATTTTTCCCTGTTACTCCATCTGTACCTTAAAATCAAATGGGTGGAAGGAAAGACATTGCGTTTTGTAGCTGCTTTATTCACCACCGAAAGGCAGTGACACGTGCAGCACACTAGCTGTTCAGCAGTGGGTATCAGTGTAATGGGAAGTAGTACAGGCAGTAAAGAATAATGTATTCCATTGTCACTGCAGGAGGAGCATAAGCAGATAGCGTGCCCCAAGCTCGTATGGGCGTCTTCGCTCTTGTCAGAAAACTGCTTACTATGGCTGCTCGCACAGTTCTTTGTATCAGTCAAAAGAGGTTCCTAGAGCAAACATACTGCATCGTCCTTTGTAACGCACAAGAGGAAAGAGGGCCATATGGGGAATTAGTCATGCTTTTACCCCTCATAACTTGTCTCTTTTCCTTGAATATGTCCCAGCTTGACTTAGCTGCTTGCTGGTTATTTTTGAGGATCTCATTCAACTGCAGAGAGCTGAAGATGGTTAACAGTTGCAGCAGTGCTATACCTGGGTAACTCCTTAAGAACTACTCCTAGGCAAGGATTTAAACTGCTTGAAGCGACAGCTGATATAATTTAGCACCTAGCAATGGGAAGGATAACGTTCATTAAACAACCAGCTTTCTGAAAATCAGCATGAAGTACAGAGAGCCCACCCGGACCTGGCACTGCAGTCATCTGGTTGAATGTCATCGCAAGGACGAGGTGAACTTCTCCAGTGCACAGGTGACCAGACTGCCTGAGGTGCTAAGTGTCTGTGGTGCAACAGACCCAGGTAGCAGGTAGGATCCTCATGCTGCTTCAGCTGCTGGGAATTCCTCATTGCCTCTAATTAATTATTGGAGTTTCTGTTATCATGGGAGGAAAAAAAAAGAGTTACTGTACTGTAAAATTTTGTTAAAGAAGGAAGGAAACTTTATTTCTAGGAAGCCCCAAATTACTCTTTTTTTAGTCATCTTCTATACAAAACCAAATGGAAAGGTCAAGGAGACTGAAGGGAAGAGACTCTTGCTAATAGCTTCTTTTATTTTGTTAGCACAGTGGTGCTGCTGTGTGGGATCTCATTAGGGACCTCTCTCCTACCCCAGCCCCAAATTGTGTCACAACACTAAATCAAACAGGGCAGGAAGCCACCTTGTGTCTTCAGCAACTCTCTTGTCAGTGCCATCTCTGCCTGCAGTAAGTAGATAAATTGGTGTCTTTGTCTCAACTTCCATCAGCTGAGTGTCACGACTGTAAAAATGTTTGCCTATGGCAGAAGCAGCATCCTCAGACACGTTCCTGATTCCTCCGTGGCAACCTTTAGACTATCCATTTGCTACCACAGGCTCCAACACCTGTGTTGCTCTTGCCAACGCTCTCTCTTCTTCTGCATATCACCTTGTTTCCTACAAACATTGCGAGCCCTATCTCTGCCCATAATTCCTATAAATATCATTGCTGTGACATCATATCGGTTCAGCCCTCAGTTTCCTCAACAGTTGAGTGCAATGGCATTGTTGCCTGCGTTCTCCTGTTTTGGCCCATTTCAACTTCCTGGTTTTATTTGTTTTTACAATTAGCTATCAGAATGCACAGTCCTTGTATTCGGTAGCTTATGATCTCAAAAGCTCTTGGAGGTCAAAATACAATAAAACAGAAGGCCATGAGCCACTGAAGGCCAAATGGATATTGAAGTTTTGCTGTATCACCTTTTTAACAGGATCCACTCAATATGAGTTTAGTTCTTCAAGTCTGTGGAGGTGTCCTAGCCTGGCACACAATCTCATTGTTCTCTTTTTTCTTCTCTCCACCTTGCTACCTTTGCCTGCCCAGTATCTCTTCCCTGTGTATCTGTCTTCATAACTATGACACTAGTTCATAATTTTTCTGATATTTCTGCAGTCTATAGTAACTTTCCTTTAATTATTAGTCTCATCCCTCTGTATTTGCTTTTAGGTATCAGCTGAAAATTTTTTTTTTTTGCTTTCCTTCGTAACTTTTTCTCTTCTGTCAGTATGTATGTATTCTTTCTGGCATTATCTGGTATTTTAAATGCATAATTTGCATAGTAAATAATAACATGGTGAAGGTTAAAAGTACCTGTGTTCTGCTAATCTCGACTGGCTGGTTATTGCTGAGGAAAAGAATGAGTCACTGGTTAAATAGATAATATACAGGTACGGTACAGACATACAGGTTACACCAGCATCAGATTGTTGATGACTTACATTTTTTTCTTGAGCTGGAGCTGATATGTTTATTGTTTCAAGGGAAAATGTTATTTAAAAAGTGTATGGGTTGTGTCATGTTGGTAATACCTGATTCCTGGTAATAAATGAAACTTCATGGAAAATGCTCCTGACGAAAGCTGAGCAGGAAAAATGCAATTTTGTGCATCAGGCAATAGAATTGAAAGATGTATACAGGAAAAAAGTAAGTGTAAATAGGGATCTGCTGGCTGCTTTATGTAAATGTGGTAGGCCATGTGTCCATGGGGTTGAACACCTGCCTCTGGTTTTCATATGAGGTGTTTTTTTCTTAGTATCTAAAACCTAAGGAGCTAAGGGTGAGGGAGCATTGCCTTCTACAGCAAAATAGAAATCTCAGCATCTCTGTGTTGAGTGAATACGAAAAGCTGCAAAGGGTTTCCTTAAATGGGATGGGTTGCATTTGGAAAGTCAAATACCAAATGCGTATTGTAAGTATGTTGGCAAAATGATGCAGAAATAATGAAGTACAATAATGCCTTGCTCTTACAGTCTTGTCCTCATCAGTGGAACTTGCTCTCCTTCCCATAGGTAGGTGGTAATGCTGTGCTGGTTCTCAGATGGAGGTACTGAGATAAGGAGTAGGGAAATCATTACCAGTCACCTATGAAACATGCATCTGAGCTTCTGGGTCTTACTGATGAATCAGTAAGACTGGTTTGTCTTACTGACAAGGTCAGAAGTGCCACAAAGTTGGTAAAACCCTAATAATGTAAGCTTTAATTCAGTACAGGCTGTTCTCTTTCTGTCAATACGATACAACTCTTTATGGAGCTGTGTCTAATCTCCCTAGAATTAAAATGAACGCTCGCACTTTTTCTACTTTGGAAGAAAAGTTTAAAGATTTGTGGTTTTACCTCAAGACACTTTTTTAACGCTTACCCCTCCCAGTGAAAACTGCCTTTTGCATTAATGGATGCAAGACTTCTAGTTTTCCTGTGTATGAAAAGCACTCTTGAATATGCAGAAACAAGAGAGTGAATTGGTAAATTGTTGCACAAATCAGCAGCGCAGTTTCAGAGCCTGAGCTCAGTTATAGGCCCTCTTGCACACAACAGATCCCAAAGGAGAAACCCCACTGATTTTGTATTTTTTATAGATGTATAAATCTGCGATTTTATTTTTTTCCCATGGGGTAGGAGAATCTCTGTGCGGCCAGGATGGTCTGTTTTTGCTTTGCCTGGCTGGATATTGAAGTAGTCAAGTTACATGACTAAGAACTGATTTAAGTCCTTTAAACAGGGGCTTGCTTGATTAGGCTAATCAAATGTATTCTTCACGTTTCCACAAGCTACTCAGAGTGTTTCTGTGTGAACTTGGAACAACTGGAGTTGGAAGTCATCCCCAGCGAGCCTATTTTCACCACAGCTTGTCTTGTCTCACATGGTGAACTCCTCCATTGCAGGCTCTGCTTCTTAAGAGGCAACTTTTGCAATATGTCACAAAATGTGTTAAGGCTAGGACAATGTTTTGACAGTTATTCTCCCTCTGCTCTAGTGGCTTCGGCTGAAAGCACCACATCAATAACCTTAACTAAAGAGAGGCATGCAGGGGTCTTGGCAGAGTTGGAGAGGTGATTGATCAGGTCGATACAATGAAGGAAATGCTGTCCTTCCTCCTGTCCAGGGCAGGAGCCCTGCAGGTGTAGAGAAGGATGCCCTCTATCTTGGTCCTTGCTGTGCCTGGGGTCAGTATGGGGGTGACCCAGGGGAGCCGGAGGCAGGCATCCTGTTGCAGAACTGGGTTTTAGCCTCCCCTGTGCAACCTCTTGAATTTGATCCATAGGTCCTGTTTCAAGCCTCATGCATTATGAATAATGTATTCTCCTTTAATGTATTGTTTGTTGTTCTTGTTGAAAGGCATCGATATATCCGTAACTAATGTGTTGGGCTGGATCTCTCTTCAGTGTATGGACTTCCCCTGCCATGTGTTGGGGGGGTTAGGCAATTGTGCTTTACCGATTTATTTATTTTAAAAGTGGGGTTTGCCCCAGTTGAAGCCTTACAGCCCCTGCTGTGTGTCAGTCTCTCAGGAAAGCAGGCTGACTGCAATGAAGCAGATGGCTGTTTGCCAGGAGTGAGCCGCTCACTTTCTGTAATTTACCCTTCCTTTTTAAAAAAAAAAAAAAAAAAAAGGTTTGGCTTGGTTGGGTTTTTAATCAGAGCCAGCCTGTCTCCAATAGCCTGTTCTCCCTCGCGCGCCTGTGTTTGTGTGAGTGCGGGAGAGAGGGAGGCAGAGAGAGAAGCCGTGCCTGGGCTATGCTGACAGACGACTTTTTCCTCAGTTGTCAGGTTTTGAGCCTGTCGGCAGCACTGCCGGTAAGTGGGAAAAAAAAATAATAATGCCAGGGCGGGGAGAGCAAGGCTGACTCGCTGGGGAGCAGCCAGGAGGGACCGTGGGCTGCCACTCGTGCGGCGCCGGGCAGCCTCGTCGGCAGCGCGCAGCCCTGGGACCCGCGCAGCCGCCCGACTCCCCAGCTGCCCGTGCAGACGGCTCACTTGTCAGCAAGGGATTTTCCTCCCCTCCTCCCTTGA